>NC_136070.1:584088140-585550942 GCF_964261635.1 Lissotriton helveticus | reverse complement strand
TAGCATTCTAGCATTGGGGGATTCATGTGACGGGGTTATGTAAATTCTCAAACCCCGAGGTATCATATTTTTGTCCACATAATCCTGAAGGGAAGTTGCCTCCCACCATTTTGAGGTTTCTTGTTTTCTCAGTTTCTCATATTTTCTTAGTTGGGATGTTAGGGAACTTCCATCTGTTTTTTCAAATACCATAGGACCTATTCCACCTTTGCCTGGTCCCCTCGCAAACAGTGTGGCTGCCTCTCTTCTATGTTCATCTTCTTCCTCCATTTTTTTATTTTCGTTATTTAATTCTTTTTCTGCAATTGTAACATGCGTTCACAAGTGAAAGTTGCACTCGTAGGTTACTCTTTGGGAAATGACGGTGTGACTCACCGTACGATTGTATGTTAATGGTGCTGTACCCATTCACCGTTTAAATAAACAGTTCCTGATGCCGTATAGTTATCTCGTTTTTCCGAGGGATTTGGTGAGAGATTTACGGGTTTCTTAGATTTGTAAAAGTCTGTAACAGGTATGCTGAAAATACCACCCGTCTCCTTTCCCGCTAATCCTAGGCAACGACCTACTTCCAAATACCACCGCGCTGGATCTGATGCCCCTTCGCAAGCGCGCCGGTGCCTCGTCCCGCTAAGGCAGCAATAGGAAAGCAAGTCTTACCGTCAGGATCACACAGTGGTCAACTCTCCTCTTCGGGTTTTTCAACGCAAGTCGTCCGTTCTTACGGCCGGTGTGGATCCCTCCGTAGTGTATGAAAATACTGCACGAGGGTTGATTCCTGGGATCCAATTCCCATAGTCAGGTGGCGTGTCAAGCCCGGCGGCTCTCACCGCCGAGTAGTGTCAATAAATTGCAAGTTTTACCGTAGTAAGTATCACACGCACTCAGAAGGGTACAGCTGGTGAAGGTTTATTCCCAAAGTCACGCTACGCGTTTCAGCACCGAAATGCCTTGTTCACACGTTTAACCTTATCCGAGTGAGGAGCAGTTTTTAAGTACAAACACAACAATCACAATGTGTAGTAAACATAGAAGAAGTACACTTTGTCCAAGCAGACTTTGGCGGCCATTGTTAAATGTACTTATTTACATGGGTTCTTGATAGACACGAAAGTTTTGTATCATACGAAACAGTATTCAAACAAACATAATCATGGATTGAAAACTGTGAGTAAAACTGTTTAAACTTCCCAAGGCTAACTTTGCATATGATAAGGTAATGGTCTCAAATACATCAACTTTATCCAAAGGAATGAACGCCATTTTGAAACGGGAAATCATATAAGATTCAGTCATCCTAGTGTGCCCTTTCAATTGTAACGATGATTATGTCGGGGAACATTATATGCACATCTGTCCTGCATATTTACTTTAAAATGATATATCCGAATGCCATCGGTCTAGTGCCCAGTTTGGAACATACAAAATTTTTGGGGGGGGGGGGGGAAATATGAAAATTATATCATGTCACAACAATGCACGGACGGTAAGACTTGCTTTCCTATTGCTGCCTTAGCGGGACGAGGCACCGGCGCGCTTGCTAAGGGGCATCAGATCCAGCGCGGTGGTATTTGGAAGTAGGTCGTTGCCTAGGATTAGCGGGAAAGGAGACGGGTGGTATTTTCACCAAACCTGTTACTTACTTTTACAAATCTAAGAAACCCGTAAATCTCTCACCAAATCCCTCGGAAAAACGAGATAACTATACGGCATCAGGAACTGTTTATTTAAACGGTGAATGGGTACAGCACCATTAACATACAATCGTACGGTGAGGCACACCGTCATTTCCCAAAGAGTAACCTACGAGTGCAACTTTCACTTGTGAACGCATGTTACAATTGCAGAAAAAGAATTAAATAACGAAAATAAAAAAATGGAGGAAGAAGATGAACGTAGAAGAGAGGCAGCCACACTGTTTGGAGGGGACCAGGCAAAGGTGGAATAGGTCCTATGGTATTTGAAAAAACGGATGGAAGTTCCCTAACATCCCAACTAAGAAAATATGAGAAACTGAGAAAACAAGAAACCTCAAAATGGTGGGAGGCAACTTCCCTTCAGGATTATGTGGACAAAAATATGATACCTCGGGGTTTGAGAATTTACATAACCCCGTCACATGAATCCCCCAATGCTAGAATGCTAGAAGAATGGTCAGAAAATTCAGCTTCCAGCAGCAAAAATATGCTTTGCATTCTAATAAAATATGCGTGGGAAGACCGTGAGACAATACTCAAACAAATAAAAGAACTTGAGGAAGAATTTAGCAACCACCCTAACCAAGACATGATAAATAAATTTAAGGATGATCTAAAGGGACGCCTCAAGAAAAATGAGGAAGACATCAAATACCGCAAACAGCGAAAACTGCATAGAGACTGTGGGGACTATGACAGTGGTCGTATACTAACCTATAGCCCCAAATACGATTACTTATACAACCAAAGCAACATAGCCATGGATACATCTGAACCTCAGGAAGCAAGAGGGGAAAGCACACCCACAATAGTCGCAAGTGAACCCGATTCAGATGCGTCACGACAATCTACCAGCACGGTTTCGGATACAGAGATCACCAAGAAACCGGCGACTTTTTTAGAGGAGTTCAGGGTCCTGAGAACAAGAAGAAAGAAGGAGGCGGAAGCACAACAGAAACAATCATCTCAGAAAACACCAACGCGGGGCAGACCGAGAGGACAAGCAAGAGGAAGAGCCGATCACAAAAGAGACGACTCAAGTTCCAGCAGAGAAGACGGAAAGAATACAAAGCCAATAGGATCCAAAAGGGGAGGCTACAGAAGAAGACGTTAACTATGAATGATGAAACGGTAAATAAAACCATAATTAACTTATCTTCTAGAACACTAACCCTCAAAGAGAAACGCATTCTCTGCCTAGGATTGACTTTTTGTCCTAATCAACTGTTTAGCTACTCTGACACTAGGATAGACATTTATAATTTTGTTAGAAAACTGAAACTGCAGAAATGGCACACACTCAAATCCAAACAATGCAGTGAAGTGCCTGCAGTAGAGATGAGCCCACCTGAACTTACTATTAATGATTGTGATCTGATACGGGACATTTATGCTCTGAGTGAATTCACTACTGATAGCCAACAGGATGATCAAATTGTGGGGGTGAGAGAGAATAACATGAGTAAGGCAGCATGTACTAGTTTCAAACCCAAATCAGTTTTTTATCCCATTATGCCACATGACCCCATCGATACTTTTCAGGAAGTGGTCAGCAAAGAACTTGTTAAACTTAAACATAAACAGTATAACAAAGACCATTCAAATAGAAACTTATCCAAACAAGAACAAGAATTTATCTTTTCCTTATCTGAAGATAAATCAATAGTGCTGAGACCCTCAGATAAGGGAGGCAATATTGTTTTATGGGGAAGAGACTTATATGTTAAGGAAGCTCTAAGACAATTGGAGGGCAATACTTTCTATACCAAGTCCAACTCTGTTGAGTATCATACCAGCATTCAGGAGACTTGGAATAAACTACATGATTGGCAAATAGAGGGACTTCTTTCGTGGCATGAATTCTGCTTCCTTAAACGTGATTACCCCAAGCTACCTATATTCTATTTACTCCCGAAGGTCCACAAAAATCTATCAGAACCTCCGGGGAGACCTATCATTTCCTCGATAGGAAGTGTCAATGAAAACCTTTCGGTTTACATTGATCACTTCCTTCGGGAATACGTTACTAAACTTCCTTCCTACATAAAAGATACCACAGATTTCCTTGCCAAAATAGACACGGTGGTATGGTCAGAAGGATCTATACTCATAACCATGGATGTGAGCGCATTGTATACCATCATTGATCACATCCATGGTATGGAGGCCTGCTATTATTTTTTGAAAAATCGAGCATTAGGATTTAGCAACCATACCGTCATGCTCATCGAAATGATGAAACTATTCCTGCGAAACAACATATTTATGTTTGATGGGGCTCTATTCAAACAAATTCGCGGCACAGCTATGGGCTCAGCTTTTTCTCCTAATTTTGCGAATCTTTTTTTGGGCAAGTGGGAAGAAGAAATTAGAGCAGATGAAGGATTGAGAGAGGACTTTAAGATGGTACATACTTGGATCAGGTATATAGACGATCTTTTTGTCATCTGGCAAGGTACAGAAATAGAAGCAGTAAACTTTATTGCCAAATTAAATCAGAACAGCTTCAATATCCAACTAACCTATAATATCAGTAGGAGTCGGATTGAATTCTTGGACACCAGTATTGAGGTCCGGGATGGCAAACTGATATCCAAATTGCACAGGAAGGATACTGCAGGGAACAGTCTACTCCATGCCCTAAGTGCCCACCCTGATCCCCTTAAATGGAGCATTCCCTATGGTGAACTCCTTAGGGCTAAAAGAAATTGTACCAGAGAAGAGGATTACAAACAGGAAATGAACAACATCCTTAAACGGTTTAGAGAAAGAGGGTACCCAGAATGGGTACTCACTAAGGCAGTTACTAAGACATCCACAGTCCTTAGATCAGATACTCTAATCCCTAAACCCAAATCCCTTGAGCCTGTTGAATTTCCCAGACTCATCACTACGTACAACCATAAGTCCAATCAGGTCCAAAAAATCATGGCTGACAATTGGAAAATCCTTAAAGCTGATACCATCATAGGCCCTAAACTGACTAAGAGACCGCTTATAACCTACAGAAGGGGCCGCAATCTAAGAGATATGTTGGTCAAAAGTGACATAACGAACACAACTGGCCAACACATACAGGGATTAAAGGGATTTTATCCCTGTGGACATTGCAGGGCCTGCCATACCAGTGTCATGGTTAAAGACTTTGAAGTACCGGGTACACCAAATAAAAGACGGATCAAACAATTCTTAACCTGTAGCTCCACCTTCGTCATCTATATCTTGGAGTGTCCATGTCTAAAAAGGTATGTGGGCAGTACATCCTGCATGGCAAAGAAAAGGGTCCAGGAACACCTGAGGGCAATCACCAATAAAGACCAGAAATACCCAATTGCCAGACATTTCCAAGAAATGCATCAATCTAATAACGAGCTGTTAAGATATTTTGCAATAGAACAGGTCAATATCGGCAAAAGGGGCGGGAACCGGGAACTTGCCCTAAGAAAAAAGGAATCAAAATGGATATTGGAATTAGAAACTAAATATCCTGGGGGACATAACCAGGATGAGGAACTTGCAACCCATCTCCATATGGATTAATGGTTCCTAAGCCTCATTATAGTACCTTGTACCTGGTCCTGGAAATATGAGTATTTTCTTAAACGTGATGCAATCTGTTTGTTCTGTGTTTTTCTGCTTTTTTAAGTGAGAAATTAGTATAATCCTTGATTTTAACCTAATTTTAACAATTTTTGTAATTTTGTTTTCTAGAAGTGTATGTGGGACACTATAATTAAATTTGAGCACTGCACTGAATCCCACATGGCCTCCACGAATTGAAGATTGTCACCTCACAACGTTAAAGCTAAGACATTCACTTTCACTTTTTTCATGTGTCTTATTCTCTAAAAAACAAATTTGGTTTGTTGCATTCAGTTCCATTGTGAGGGTAGAACAGAGTACATTTATCAACAGATCACTTTTTTGCATAGACTGGGTTTCTGTCAAACATCGCACCTCTAACATGAGTATGGACTTGATCTCGAGAGGTTTATAGTAGAACAGAAATTGAGAAATTGTTTTATATTGACCGTCAAATGCAATTATGCATAGTATGATTTACATGATGTGATAAGGCACTAGACCGCGTGCATAGTTGTGACATGATACAACATTTTTTTTTGAAAAATATGAAAATTATATGTTCCAAATTGGGCACTAGACCGATGGCATTCGGATATATCATTTTAAAGTAAATATGCAGGACAGATGTGCATATAATGTTCCCCGACATAATCATCGTTACAATTGAAGGGGCACACTAGGATGACTGAATCTTATATGATTTCCCGTTTCAAAATGGCGTTCATTCCTTTGGCTAAAGTTGATGTATTTGAGACCATTACCTTATCATATGCAAAGTTAGCCTTGGGAAGTTTAAACAGTTTTACTCACAGTTTTCAATCCATGATTATGTTTGTTTGAATACTGTTTCGTATGATACAAAACTTTCGTGTCTATCAAGAACCCATGTAAATAAGTACATTTAACAATGGCCGCCAAAGTCTGCTTGGACAAACTGTACTTCTTCTATGTTTACTACACATTGTGATTGTTGTGTTTGTACTTAAAAACTGCTCCTCACTCGGATAAGGTTAAACGTGTGAACAAGGCATTTCGGTGCTGAAACGCGTAGCGTGACTTTGGGAATAAACCTTCACCAGCTGTACCCTTCTGAGTGCGTGTGATACTTACTACGGTAAAACTTGCAATTTATTGACACAACTCGGCGGTGGGGGCCGCCGGGCTTGACACGCCACCTGACTATGGGAATTGGATCCCAGGAATCAACCCTCGTGCAGTATTTTCATATATATATATATATATATATATATATATATATATATATATATATATATACTTGAAGATAAAGGATCACAAGAAAACAACAGCCAGCCATTGAGTCACTTCTTTCTTGGATATATATATATATATATATTTTTTTTTTGTTGCAAGAAGAAAATGCCGCACTCAGGAACTGTGAATTACTGGTTTATTGTGCAAACTCCACAGGCAGTCTGTCACACAGACGCGTTTCGGGGACACGCCCTTTCTCACGGCCGCCAGTAGGTAGTTATAGTTAGGATTGTTTTCCATAGGAAATCCGCAACACTCTATTGGGAATAACTTTGGCGCCGGTGGACGAATCCGGGAATTTTACAAAGAAGATGGCCTGCTCCGCTCTGCTGCTTCCCTGAAAGTTTCGGGGGGATTCGTCAAGCGGGGGCCGAGATAAAAGGGGGGTCCCAAAACGTGTTTTCTCCATGTTAATTTCCACAGGGCGGTTGGACTCACTTTTAGCCCGAACGGCTGAATGGATTTCCACCAAACTTGGCAAAATTGTAGGGACTGGTAGCCCGATGTGCCTTTGCTATGTCTCAAGATATGTGCTCCAGAGGATTTTGAGTAATTTAGGTTAAAAAAAATATATATATATCTATAAGCGCGCACCGGGGAGCGCACCCTGCGCGCTACGCGAGTACGCAAGCGGAAAGCTGATTGGCTCTCGGGTGTCTGTTAACATTCCAAACAGTCCGGAGCGGCCGCCATCTTGTGTCTCTGTAGGATCGAGACACAAGAGGTGGCAAAAACAAAGGGGGAAATGACTAAAGGGGGTAGGGTACACCCCCCCTGACCCCCTAGGTTTGATGTGGGGGCCATAAAAGGGCCCCGCGGGGCAAAAAGAAAAAAATCGATTTTCGCGGGGGGAGCGCCCGGTACGCGCACCGGGGAGCGTACCCTGGAGAAAAAAGAATGACAGAGTTTTCAAAAAGTGTAGCATTTTTTTTTATAAATTAGAGGTAGTTCTAAAAAGAACTGTTTTTTATTCTTTTTGTTGTTTTATATTTTTTTATTGTGTTTTTGAACATTTTTTACTTTTTTTGGCTTGTATGAAGAATTTTATATTTTTTTGTATTTTTAATGGGGACAAACAAAAAAACAGGGAATTGTAAACGGCTCAACTGGAGCAAAAAAAGACAGGAAAAAATTAAGGCTTCTTTCGGCACTAGTGGTTGTCACCAGCAAGGTTGATGAGATTAATACTTTGCTCACCATAGGTAATTGTTTTTCCACAAACAATGCAAACGATTTTGTACCCACCAAACTTGGTTTGTTTGTTTGGCACCATCTCCCTTGCCTCTGGACCCGATGGAGTGGGTTCTTTGGTTGTTGAGGTTCTGGAAGACGATTGGGGTAGGTTTCTGCACAGTTCTCTCACCTCTGCTGCAGAATAGTTATTTGGATGCAATCGTTGCATGTGGCGAATCATTGTGTGATTGCCAAGTGAATATTTTTTGGCAGCGTTCCCCCTGGATAGTAGAGCGCCACAGATGAGATAGGTCACCTTTGCAGCGTTTACTTTTTTGGAACCCCTTGGGATTTTAAAAAACTCCCATATAAAGTGCTCCCTAGGTTTGTATGGGGGATTGTCTTCTGGCAGGAACTGCCTTCTCTCTTCCTCCTCTTCCTCCTCCTCCTCTTCTTCTTGACCACCAATGTGATGTTCTGGTGGTCCTTGTGGTGGTGGTGGGGCAGATGCTCCAGCTGCTGACAGTACTGTAGCCATATCTCTAAGAAAAAAGCAGGTCTTCCTCACTCAAAGAACAAAGTGAGAATGAGGAAAAAAGGTGGGAGCTTTCATCATTTGGAAAACAAAACTGTTCTGAACCAATGAAAAGTGTTATTTTCAAGTCACATGATCCGGGCTTTCATCATTTTGAAACCAAAACTGTTCTGAACCAATGAAAAGTGTTATTTCAGGTCACATGACCTGACGCGCTTACGCTACGCGCCCGGCGGCGCGTCCGGAGGCGCTTACGTTGCGCAATCGTATGCGCTCGGGCGCTTCCGGAAGCGCTTACGCCGTGCGTCATAAGAAGCATCACGCGGCTACGCGATACGTCACGATGATGTTTTCGTTCGCGGCAATGGCGCTAACGGGACGCTCCCCGGTACGCACACTGGGGGGCGCCGCAAGACTGCGCTTACCGGTGCGCTCATCGGTACGCGCACCGGAAGCGCTCCAGGGCAAAAAAAAAAAAAAAAAATAGTATTACATAAATATACAATATAGGATTCATTATAAAATAGAAATTAGCTATTAAAAAACCTATGAAATTCACTGAAAAAAACATAGGTTTCACACCAGTTATAGTTAGGAATTCGCATTTAAAAAACCTATTAAATTCACTGAAAAAACCATAGGTTTCACACCAGTTATAGTTAGCTGGAAATTTTACTCGCATAAAACCATTGAAATTCCCACGTTATAGTTAGTTGGACTCACTATAACTTGCGCGTGCAATGCACTGCTGATGACGTCACATATTACATCACTCATGACATGGTCAGTGACATCACTCATGACATTACTGATGACACCATCCTTGTGACAGAGTGACAGACCTCCTTTCACTGTAAAGTAACCCTTGAAACACATTCTCAAAAATAGAAACAAAAATTAACAAAAAAATGGAGATACCCATACCAGTTACAACAACCAATTCAATATTTCCACCATCTATATACACATCCACTCATTCACCAACAGTTCTATATAGTCACTGACACATATACTCACTCATCATATGTAGTGATACACCTATACATCCTGTTACACACCGACAGTTATCCAAAAGTTACTCACACATGCAAATAAACTATTGAACAACCATTTATGTGCATATACAGCTATACACACACTACCACCTTACTTCTAAGGAAACTTACACATACTTACTCTCTTAAACAATCACTTATAGAAACACATACTTATTTAAACAGGAACTCTTACAATCCCTCACTCTCACATATACTCACTTATATACATCAATATTCATATATACTAGATTAAAACATATGTAGTTACTGATAAAGACACTAGTGAGACAATCATTTACTCACTAAGACACACATATACACACTCATCCACCCATACAGTCCTGCACATATACTGTCTTCAAAACACATACAAAGAGAGTCAGTCATTCATGCATCTATGTGCTAAGTAATACCCCCACCAAACCATACAAACACTCATACTGATACTAAGAAAAAACATCTAATAACCCATATACATACACATGTAGCTACTCACCAACCCATGCAGCCACTTATACACAAAGTGAAACACTAATACATATATTTAAATATGTAAACATTACTCGCTAATATATGTATTCACTAAGATACACTTAATAAACCAGTTAACCAATCAATTTTTTATTAAAAAATATCCATTTAGACACTTATTTAAACATTTATTCTTCCATCATCTTTTACATATACATATATAAAACATATTTATTTTTCAGAAAGACACACATTCACTGGATGGTGTCATCAGTGATGTCATGAGTGATGTCACTGACCATGTCATGAGTGATGTAATATGTGACGTCATCAGCAGTGCATTGCACGCGCAAGTTATAGTGAGTCCAACTAACTATAACGTGGGAATTTCAATGGTTTTATGCGAGTAAAATTTCCAGCTAACTATAACTGGTGTGAAACCTACGGTTTTTTCAGTGAATTTAATAGGTTTTTTAAATGCTAATTCCTAACTATAACTGGTGTGAAACCTATGGTTTTTTCAGTGAATATATATATATATATATTACCTACTGGCGGGGTTGCCAGTAGGTAGTTATAGTTAGGACCTAGTTTTCATAGGAAATCGACAACATTCTATTGGGAATAACTTTGGCGCCGGTTGATAAATCTTCGTGAATTTCTCAAAGAAGATGGCCCGCTCCACTCCGCTCCTTCCCTGAAAGTTTTGGGGGGATTCGTCAAGTGGGGCTGAGAAAAAAGGGGGGTCCCAAAACGTGTTTTCCCCATGTTATTTTCCATAGGACGATTAGACACGGCTACAGCCCGAACGGCTGAACGGAATTACAAGAAATTTGACAAAATGGTAGAGTCTGAATCGCAGATCACGCTTTTGCTCAAATGGTGTAAATCGATCCAGTAGTTCCTGAGAAAATCAAAAGAAAAAATATATATATATCTATAAGCGCGCACCGTGCACGCACGGTGCGCAAATCAGATGTGCGCGAGCGGAATTCTGATTTGCTGTTAGACGTCTGTCAACATTCCAATCGGTCGAAATCAGGAAGTGTTGGCCGCCATTTCGTGTCCAAGACAGAAGGGAGCGGAAAACAAAAGTGGAAAATGTGAAAAGGGGGCAGGGTAGAGACTCCCTGACCCCCTAGGCCTTCTCAGGGGGTCCTTGAAGGACTCCGAAGGCCCAAAAATATATATATATATATTTTTTATAAATCGCGGGGTGCGCGCACGTTGCACGCACCCTGAGGCAAAAGTGAGTCAAAAACAAAAGTGGAGAACGTGAAAAGGGGGTAGGGTAGACCCCCCCTGCCCCCTAGGTTTGATGTGGGGGCCATAAAAGGGCCCCGCGGGGCAAAAAGAAAAAAAAAACGATTTTCACGGGGGGAGCGCCCGGTACGCGCACCGGGGAGCGTACCGGTACGCGTACCCTGGAGAAAAAAGAATGACAGAGTTTTCAAAAAATGTAGCATTTTTTTATAAATTGGAGGTAGTTCTAAAAATAACTGTTTTTTTATTCTTTTTGTTGTTTTATATTTTTTTATTGTTTTTTTGAACATTTTTTACTTTTTTTGGCTTGTATGAAGAATTTTATATTTTTTTGTATTTTTTATGGGGACAAACAAAAAAACAGGGAATTGTAAACGGCTCAACTGGAGCAAAAAAAAACAGGAAAAAATTAAGGCTTCTTTCGGCACTGGTGGTTGTCACCAGCAAGGTTGATGAGATTAATACTTTGCTCACCATAGGTAATTGTTTTTCCACAAACAATGCAAACGATTTTGTACCCACCAAACTTGGTTTGTATGTTTGGCACCATCTCCCTTGCCTCTGGACCCGATGGAGTGGGTTCTTTGGTTGTTGAGGTTCTGGAAGACGATTGGGGTAGGTTTCTGCACAGTTCTCTCACCTCTGCTGCAGAATAGTTATTTGGATGCAATCGTTGCATGTGGCGAATCATTGTGTGATTGCCAAGTGAATATTTTTTTGGCAGCGTTCCCCATGGATAGTACAGCGCCACAGATGAGACAGGTCACCTTTGCAGCGTTTACTTTTTTGGAACCCCTTGGGATTTTAAAAAACTCCCATATAAAGTGCTCCCTAGGTTTGTATGGGGGATTGTCTTCTGGCAGGAACTGCCTTCTCTCTTCCTCCTCTTCCTCCTCCTCCTCCTCTTCTTCTTGACCACCAATGTGATGTTCTGGTGGTCCTTGTGGTGGTGGTGGGGCAGATGATGCTCCAGCTGCTGACAGTACTGTAACCATATTTCTAAGAAAAAAGCAGGTCTTCCTCACTCAAAGAACAAAGTGAGAATGAGGAAAAAAGGTGGGGGCTTTCATCATTTGGAAAACAAAACTGTTCTGAACCAATGAAAAGTGTTATTTTCAAGTCACATGATCCGGGCTTTCATCATTTGGAAACCAAAACTGTTCTGAACCAATGAAAAGTGTTATTTTCAGGTCACATGACCCGACGCGCTTACGCTACGCGCCCCGGTGCGTGCCCGGGGGCGCGCCCGGCGGCGCGTCCGGAGGCGCTTACGTTGCGCGATCGTATGCGCTCGGGCGCTTCCGGAAGCGCTTACGCCGTGCGTCATAAGACGCATCACGCGGCTACGCGATACGTCACGATGATGTTTTCGTTTGCGGCAATGACGCTAACGGGACGCTCCCCGGTACGCGCACCGGGGCGCGCCGCAAGACTGCGCTTACCGGTGCGCTCATCGGTACGCGCACCGGGAGCGCTCCAGGGCAAAAAAAATAGTATTAAATAAATATACAATATAGGATTCATTATAAAATAGAAATTAGCTATTAAAAAACCTATGAAATTCACTGAAAAAACATAGGTTTCACACCAGTTATAGTTAGGAATTAGCATTTAAAAAACCTATTAAATTCACTGAAAAAAACATAGGTTTCACACCAGTTATAGTTAGCTGGAAATTTAACTCGCATAAATACATTGAAATTCCCACGTTATAGTTAGTTGGACTCACTATAACTTGCGCGTGCAATGCACTGCTGATGACGTCACATATTGCATCACTCATGACATGGTCAGTGACACCACTCATGACATTACTGATGACACCATCCTTGTGACAGAGTGACAGACCTCCTTTCATTGTAAAGTAACCCTTGAAACACATACTCAAAAATAGAAACAAAAATTAACAAAAAAATGGAGATACCCATACCAGTTACAACAACCAATTCAATATTTCCACCATCTATATACACATCCACTCATTCACCAACAGTTCTATATAGTCACTGATACATATACTCACTCATCATATGTAGTGATACACCTATACATCCTGTTACACACCGACAGTCATCCAAAAGTTACTCACACATGCAAATAAACTATTGAACAACCATTTATGTGCATATACAGCTATACACACACTACCACCTTACTTCTAAGGAAACATACACATACTTACTCTCTTAAACAATCACTTATAGAAACACATACTTATTTAAACAGGAACTCTTACAATCCCTCACTCTCACATATACTCACTTATATACATCAATATTCATATATACTACATGAAAACATATGTAGTTACTGATAAAGACACTAGTGAGACAATCATTCACTCACTAAGACACACATATACACACTCATCCACCCAAACAGTCCAGCACATATGCTGTCTTAAAAACACATACAAAGAGAGTCAGTCATTCATGCATCTATGTGCTAAGTAATACCCCCACCAAACCATACAAACACTCATACTGATACTAAGAAAAAACATCTAATAACCCATATACATACACATGTAGCTACTCACCAACCCATGCAGCCACTTATACACAAAGTGAAACACTAATACATATATTTAAATATGTAAACATTACTCGCTAATATATGTATTCACTAAGATACACTTAATAAACCAGTTAACCAATCAATTTTTTATTAAAAAAATATCCATTTAGACACTTATTTAAACATTTATTCTTCCATCAACTTTTACATATACATATATAAAACATATTTATTTTTCAGAAAGACACACATTCACTGGATGGTGTCATCAGTGATGTCATGAGTGATGTCACTGACCATGTCATGAGTGATGTAATATGTGACGTCATCAGCAGTGCATTGCACGCGCAAGTTATAGTGAGTCCAACTAACTATAACTTGGGAATTTCAATGGTTTTATGCGAGTAAAATTTCCAGCTAACTATAACTGGTGTGAAACCTATGTTTTTTTCAGTGAATTTAATAGGTTTTTTAAATGCTAATTCCTAACTATAACTGGTGTGAAACCTATGGTTTTTTCAGTGAATATATATATATTACCTACTGGCGGGGTTGCCAGTAGGTAGTTATAGTTAGGACCTAGTTTTCATAGGAAATCCACAACATTCTATTGGGAATAACTTGGGCTCCGGTTGATGAATCTTCGCGAATTTCTCAAAGAAGATGGCCCGCTCCACTCCGCTCCTTCCCTGAAAGTTTTGGGGGGATTCGTCAAGTGGGGCTGAGAAAAAAGGGGGGTCCCAAAACGTGTTTTGCCCATGTTATTTTCCATAGGACGATTAGACACGGCTACAGCCCGAACGGCTGAACGGAATTACAAGAAATTTGACAAAATGGTAGAGTCTGAATCGCAGATCACGCTTTTGCTCAAATGGTGTAAATCGATCCAGTAGTTCCTGAGAAAATCAAAAGAAAAAATATATATATCTATAAGCGCGCACCGTGCACGCACGGTGCGCAAATCAGATGTGCGCGAGCGGAATTCTGATTTGCTGTTAGACGTCTGTCAACATTCCAATCGGTCGAAATCAGGAAGAGTTGGCCGCCATTTCGTGTCCGAGACAGAAGAGAGCGGAAAACAAAAGTGGAAAACGTGAAAAGGGGGCAGGGTAGAGACTCCCTGACCCCCTAGGCCTTCTCAGGGGGTCCCTGAAGGACCCCGAAGGCCCAAAAATATATATATATATATATTTTTTAAATCGCGGGGTGCGCGCACGTTGCACGCACCCTGAGGCAAAAGTGAGTCAAAAACAAAAGTGGAGAACGTGAAAAGGGGGCAGGGTAGAGATTCCGTGACCCCCTAGGTCTTCCCAGGGGGTCCCTGAAGGACCCCAAAGGCCCCCCCAAAAAATTTTGGGGGGAGGAATCGTGGGGTGCGCGCACGTTGCACGCACCCTGAGGCAAAAGTGAGTGAAAAACAAAAGTGGAGAACGTGAAAAGGGGGCAGGGTAGAGACTCCCTGACCCCCTAGGTCTTCTCAGGGGGTCCTTAAAGGACCCCGAAGGCCTAAAAAAACATTTTATTTTTTAAATCGCGAGGTGCGCGCAAGTTACACGCACCCTCGAGGCAGAAGTGACTTAAAAGCAAAAGTGGAGAACGTGAAAAGGGGGTAGGTTAGAGACTCTCTGACCTCAGGCCTTCTCAGGGGGTCCCTGAAGGACCCCGAAGGACAACATTTTTTTTTTAAAGAATCGCGAGGTGCGTGCACGTTGCGCGCACATTGGAAAAAACCAAACAAAAAAAAGTTAAATAACAAATTTGAGTGTTTATATGTTGATTGAAGATGTAGACTATACTGTTCAACTTTATCCAAATCATAAAAATTAGCTGTGCCATTGCATATTACTGGATACAGTCAATCTATTACAATATACAAAGGCAGTTTGTGGAAAAATAAATAAATAAAAAATATAAAAATTGATACAGAAATTAGCATTTTAAAAACTTTGGAAATTCACTGAAAAACCATAGGTTTCACACGTCATAGTTAGAAATTAGCATTTAAAAAACCTTGGAAATTCACTGAAAAAACCATAGGTTTAACACACGTTATAGTTAGGAATTAGCATTGAAAAAACCTTAGAAGTTCACTGAAAAAACCATAGGTTTGACACACGTTATAGTGAGGAATTAGCATTTAAAAAACCTTATAAATTCACTGAAAAAACCATAGGTTTTACACCAGTTATAGTTAGCTGGACATTTTACTCATAGAAAACCATTGAAATTCCCCCGTTATAGTTAATTGTACTCACTATAACTCGCGCACCCGCAATCCACTGCTGATGATGTCACATATTACATCATTCATGACATGGTCAGTGACATCACTGATGACATCTCAAATGACATCACTGATGACATCATCCATGTGACAATGAAATACACCTCATCACACACTAGTATAATATTTTTCACTCACTGTAAAATAGAAAGTGCCCTATTTCAAACCATTGAAACACCAATAGTATTTTTAAACACCCACTCAGTGAATCATAGATCTATACACATATCTAATCACTTACCTATAGATTCAGTGTTATATGCATTGAATAATTAACAGAACACTAACAAATATACTTATACGCCTATTTCAACATTACACACCAGCACACATTGTATTCACTTATAAAAACATCTTATTGACTTAATCAAACAATTGGATCATACTTGCATTTACTCACCTACACATTTATACAAACACCACTTCATCTATTTATATAGATAGTAACTCACACTTAGTGTGTTATAAAATCACTATTACAAGTATACAGTTATCCATATAGTGACTCATACAATCACTAAGTCTTAGGCACACTTAATTAGATATAACTGTCACATACACTGCCTTTTTTTCAAGTTTAATGGAGATGTACCATTGGGAGAAATATTTCATCACCACCACACCCATAAACATGTACACTCACTGAAACAACTGTTATAACATGTAGTCTTAACCTTATATACCTACTGAATGAACTATTCACACATTTTTTGGCAATCACACACCCCCCCCCACCAAACCACATAGACATTCATTTACCCATACAAATACTCAGTTAAGAAACCAATAACAAATATAGTCTTTAACATAGCAATTAAGACAAAGCAATAAAGACTTTCACACAGTTTAGTAACTACACATTATATATAGTGAGACTCTACAAATTAGTCAAGGAAACAATCAATGACACTGTTACTAAATCCACCATCCACACATTTATATTTATATATCCACTCATTCTTCAATGCAAAGTAGTGTATTTATAATACATATTTAAATATCAAAGCAAACCACATTCACTGGATGATGTCATCAGTGATGTCATCAGTGATGTCACTGACCATGTCATGAATGATGTAATTTGTGACATCATCAGCAGTGGATTGCGGGCGCGCGAGTTATAGTGAGTACAACTAACTTTAACAGGGGAATTTCAATGGTTTTGTATGAGTAAAATGTCCAGCTAACTATAACTTGTGTAAAACCGATGGTTTTTTCAGTGAATTTCTAAGGTTTTTGAAATGCTAATTCCTAACTATAACGTGTGTCAAACCTATGGTTTTTTCAGTGAATTTCAAAGGTTTTTTAAATGCTAATTCCTAACTATAACGTGTGTCAAACCTATGGTCTTTTCAGTGAATATATATATGGAGTGGTGGTTCTTTTGATATCTCATATCTCACGCGCCTGCCAGTGGCGCGTCAGAGGCCCGGCTCCCTCACTGTGGCAGGAGACTCTGGCACCAGCTGTTTCAGCTTCATATAATTATCCAAGGAATTGGACCATCTCCTGCCCGCCTACGCTGCCGATAACGCCAGGGACCCTGCTAGCAGCAGCTCGTGACTTCATGAGGAGCCGTTTTGCACACCGGCATCGCGACTCATGGCCCGGTTGTACCATCGGTGACGCAGGTTGGGAGTTAGGGGACCCAGGGAAGCTGAACATCTTCACTGCGGCCTGATTATTGTGATTTCCATCCACAACGCGCCTATCCCTACTAACTCTGTTCACTGCACCCACAGCCCTCAATATACTGCATTCTGGGAACTGGAGTCTTACTTGGGAGCAGTGGCAGCGCGGACATGTGACTAGGGGGCTGAACTTTGAACCTCCTACCTCTGCGAACATAGGACACTTAAGGCGTGGGTGGAGACACTAGCAGACATACAGCGGCATCAGACGAAGGCTACAAACGCCGAAATGCATCATGCCTATGCTGTTTCTAATTAAAGCTTTCCCTGCTGACCCCTGTTGTGGCCTCTCACCTTCTGTAACGGGAGTGGTGGTTCTTTTGATATCTCATATCTCACGCGCCTGCCAGTGGCGCGTCAGAGGCCCGGCTCCCTCACTGTGGCAGGAGACTCTGGCACCAGCTGTTTCAGCTTCATATAATTATCCAAGGAATTGGACCATCTCCTGCCCGCCTACGCTGCCGATAACGCCAGGGACCCTGCTAGCAGCAGCTCGTGACTTCATGAGGAGCCGTTTTGCACACCGGCATCGCGACTCATGGCCCGGTTGTACCATCGGTGACGCAGGTTGGGAGTTAGGGGACCCAGGGAAGCTGAACATCTTCACTGCGGCCTGATTATTGTGATTTCCATCCACAACGCGCCTATCCCTACTAACTCTGTTCACTGCACCCACAGCCCTCAATATACTGCATTCTGGGAACTGGAGTCTTACTTGGGAGCAGTGGCAGCGCGGACATGTGACTAGGGGGCTGAACTTTGAACCTCCTACCTCTGCGAACATAGGACACTTAAGGAGTGGGTGGAGACACTAGCAGACATACAGCGGCATCCGACGAAGGCTACAAACGCCGAAATGCATCATGCCTATGCTGTTTCTAATTAAAGCTTTCCCTGCTGACCCCTGTTGTGGCCTCTCACCTTCTGTAACGGGAGTGGTGGTTCTTTTGATATCTCATATCTCACGCGCCTGCCAGTGGCGCGTCAGAGGCCCGGCTCCCTCACTGTGGCAGGAGACTCTGGCACCAGCTGTTTCAGCTTCATATAATTATCCAAGGAATTGGACCATCTCCTGCCCGCCTACGCTGCCGATAACGCCAGGGACCCTGCTAGCAGCAGCTCGTGACTTCATGAGGAGCCGTTTTGCACACCGGCATCGTGACTCATGGCCCGGTTGTACCATCGGTGACGCAGGTTGGGAGTTAGGGGACCCAGGGAAGCTGAACATCTTCACTGCGGCCTGATTATTGTGATTTCCATCCACAACGCGCCTATCCCTACTAACTCTGTTCACTGCACCCACAGCCCTCAATATACTGCATTCTGGGAACTGGAGTCTTACTTGGGAGCAGTGGCAGCGCGGACATGTGACTAGGGGGCTGAACTTTGAACCTCCTACCTCTGCGAACATAGGACACTTAAGGCGTGGGTGGAGACACTAGCAGACATACAGCGGCATCCGACGAAGGCTACAAACGCCGAAATGCATCATGCCTATGCTGTTTCTAATTAAAGCTTTCCCTGCTGACCCCTGTTGTGGCCTCTCACCTTCTGTAACGGGAGTGGTGGTTCTTTTGATATCTCATATCTCACGCGCCTGCCAGTGGCGCGTCAGAGGCCCGGCTCCCTCACTGTGGCAGGAGACTCTGGCACCAGCTGTTTCAGCTTCATATAATTATCCAAGGAATTGGACCATCTCCTGCCCGCCTACGCTGCCGATAACGCCAGGGACCCTGCTAGCAGCAGCTCGTGACTTCATGAGGAGCCGTTTTGCACACCGGCATCGCGACTCATGGCCCGGTTGTACCATCGGTGACGCAGGTTGGGAGTTAGGGGACCCAGGGAAGCTGAACATCTTCACTGCGGCCTGATTATTGTGATTTCCATCCACAACGCGCCTATCCCTACTAACTCTGTTCACTGCACCCACAGCCCTCAATATACTGCATTCTGGGAACTGGAGTCTTACTTGGGAGCAGTGGCAGCGCGGACATGTGACTAGGGGGCTGAACGTTGAACCTCCTACCTCTGCGAACATAGGACACTTAAGGCGTGGGTGGAGACACTAGCAGACATACAGCGGCATCCGACGAAGGCTACAAACGCCGAAATGCATCATGCCTATGCTGTTTCTAATTAAAGCTTTCCCTGCTGACCCCTGTTGTGGCCTCTCACCTTCTGTAACGGGAGTGGTGGTTCTTTTGATATCTCATATCTCACGCGCCTGCCAGTGGCGCGTCAGAGGCCCGGCTCCCTCACTGTGGCAGGAGACTCTGGCACCAGCTGTTTCAGCTTCATATAATTATCCAAGGAATTGGACCATCTCCTGCCCGCCTACGCTGCCGATAACGCCAGGGACCCTGCTAGCAGCAGCTCGTGACTTCATGAGGAGCCGTTTTGCACACCGGCATCGCGACTCATGGCCCGGTTGTACCATCGGTGACGCAGGTTGGGAGTTAGGGGACCCAGGGAAGCTGAACATCTTCACTGCGGCCTGATTATTGTGATTTCCATCCACAACGCGCCTATCCCTACTAACTCTGTTCACTGCACCCACAGCCCTCAATATACTGCATTCTGGGAACTGGAGTCTTACTTGGGAGCAGTGGCAGCGCGGACATGTGACTAGGGGGCTGAACTTTGAACCTCCTACCTCTGCGAACATAGGACACTTAAGGCGTGGGTGGAGACACTAGCAGACATACAGCGGCATCCGACGAAGGCTACAAACACCGAAATGCATCATGCCTATGCTGTTTCTAATTAAAGCTTTCCCTGCTGACCCCTGTTGTGGCCTCTCACCTTCTGTAACGGGAGTGGTGGTTCTTTTGATATCTCATATCTCACGCGCCTGCCAGTGGCGCGTCAGAGGCCCGGCTCCCTCACTGTGGCAGGAGACTCTGGCACCAGCTGTTTCAGCTTCATATAATTATCCAAGGAATTGGACCATCTCCTGCCCGCCTACGCTGCCGATAACGCCAGGGACCCTGCTAGCAGCAGCTCGTGACTTCATGAGGAGCCGTTTTGCACACCGGCATCGCGACTCATGGCCCGGTTGTACCATCGGTGACGCAGGTTGGGAGTTAGGGGACCCAGGGAAGCTGAACATCTTCACTGCGGCCTGATTATTGTGATTTCCATCCACAACGCGCCTATCCCTACTAACTCTGTTCACTGCACCCACAGCCCTCAATATACTGCATTCTGGGAACTGGAGTCTTACTTGGGAGCAGTGGCAGTGCGGACATGTGACTAGGGGGCTGAACTTTGAACCTCCTACCTCTGCGAACATAGGACACTTAAGGCGTGGGTGGAGACACTAGCAGACATACAGCGGCATCCGACGAAGGCTACAAACGCCGAAATGCATCATGCCTATGCTGTTTCTAATTAAAGCTTTCCCTGCTGACCCCTGTTGTGGCCTCTCACCTTCTGTAACGGGAGTGGTGGTTCTTTTGATATCTCATATCTCACGCGCCTGCCAGTGGCGCGTCAGAGGCCCGGCTCCCTCACTGTGGCAGGAGACTCTGGCACCAGCTGTTTCAGCTTCATATAATTATCCAAGGAATTGGACCATCTCCTGCCCGCCTACGCTGCCGATAACGCCAGGGACCCTGCTAGCAGCAGCTCGTGACTTCATGAGGAGCCGTTTTGCACACCGGCATCGCGACTCATGGCCCGGTTGTACCATCGGTGACGCAGGTTGGGAGTTAGGGGACCCAGGGAAGCTGAACATCTTCACTGCGGCCTGATTATTGTGATTTCCATCCACAACGCGCCTATCCCTACTAACTCTGTTCACTGCACCCACAGCCCTCAATATACTGCATTCTGGGAACTGGAGTCTTACTTGGGAGCAGTGGCAGCGCGGACATGTGACTAGGGGGCTGAACTTTGAACCTCCTACCTCTGCGAACATAGGACACTTAAGGCGTGGGTGGAGACACTAGCAGACATACAGCGGCATCCGACGAAGGCTACAAACGCCGAAATGCATCATGCCTATGCTGTTTCTAATTAAAGCTTTCCCTGCTGACCCCTGTTGTGGCCTCTCACCTTCTGCAACGGGAGTGGTGGTTCTTTTGATATATATATATATATATATGCAGAAAATCTCCTTCCCAAAGAAAAAGAGCAGAGACCCGAGGGGAAACAGTTGGAGGCTTTTAATTGCGGTAAATGGCGGATGCATTTCTGGCAGATGATCGCCTTCGTCAGCGCCCAAAGCCTCCACGAGTGATGCAACACTCTGCTGGTAAGTCCCGCCCCTTTTAAACCTGTTGTCACAAGTCCGCACCGCCCCCTGTATCTTAACTCAGCACACCTGTGTAGCGCCCAGTCAGTGAAGGGAAACTACAAGTCCCAGAGTCCCCAGTAGTAGGTCCTTGGAGGTGTTGCTGGGGGGATGATGTGATGGCATTATCATTGGGCGTGCGTGCGGGAAGCAGGGTGTGCCCTCAAAAAAGAAAATCAAGATGTGATGATTTCTTTGTTCAGCTTTGCAGTCCACAAAAATATACATCCACATCTACGATTTCGCGAAGAAACCCAAGCCTCTTGCAGCGGTGGACTGTGATGGGGTCGCGGGCCCCAGATATCATGTTTCGGAGTACTTACTCCTTTGTCGTGACAACGGAGTAGGTACTCCAAAACGCGTTGAGTGGCATGGCCAGAATGAAATTAAAAAAAAACAGACTTGGATAAGGAGAAGTGGCTGTGGCTTCGTTGTTTTCAAGGATCCTATTACAAACAATTGATCTGGATATATATATATATATATAAACCATCTGTGAAATGGACACCTGAGTGCTTGCCGTTTTTGACTGAAACGAGTCGATTGTGTTGTAATATATATATACATATATACTTGTAATCGTCACAATGTGATCCAGCAGATTTTGAGAGCGCTCGCCAGTGTGTGCTCAGCCCAGGGGTCGGATCCTGACCCAAAAATCACTTTTTTCATACAAAAGGAGCGGCACAACCAGATAGTTTTTTTGAAGCCTTTTAATCAGCGCTTCACCCCACCAACGCGTTTCAGCCAAACAAGGCTTGCTCACGGTTAGTTGGTCCTTCTACTATTTTCTTTTTTATACTGGCCCATATTAACCATTATGAGGTATTATGGGATATGTAGTTTCAAAACAGTATACATGCAATTATTTTTTTTAAAAAGGAAAGACTGGTGTGATATTTACATGCCTTAATGCTGTGCAATTCATGTTAAGTCACATGGGCAAATTAATTATATTCAAGTTCGTTCTTGGAATAGTTCCAGAGCAGTATTAGTTTTGTTGTTGGGTATAGTACCCTACTTCACTTTGCATCTTCCAGCTGGTACTGTTATAGTCACTCCAAATGTACATGGAGGTCCTCTCCAAAGTTCATTCCTCTCGGTATTTTTGTTCGCAATCGGATTATCAACCGGGACTCCATTTGTCGCAATTTCCGAACTGTGTCACCACCTCTCTCTGTTTTGGTTAGCATTTTCAGTCCATAGAATCGCATTGTTTTCCAGTCTCCTTCCTGACATGTATTTATATGTTTTGCTGTTGCATATAGCATGTTTTTGTTTTTCACTGCCCTGATATGTTCCAGGATCCTCTTTTTTAACATGCAGGTGGTACTGCCAATGTATTTGATCCCGCATTTGCATTCAATCACATAGACCACGTTTTTAGATGTACACGTAATTTGTTGGTCAATGTACATTATTTTTCCATTCGGTTCTTCAATGCTTTTTTTGCTGGTACCTATTTTACAGGCTTTGCAGGAAGAGCAAGGTTTAAATCCTTTGCGTTGTTCTTTAAGCCAATTCGTCTGTGGTTTTATCTGAAAGTGACTCCTAACCAAAAGATCTTGAAGGGAGGTGTTCTTTTTGTACGTAATTTGTGGTTGTTTGCCTACTAATTCTCCTATGTCTGGGTCCCCAGATATGAGATGCCAGTACTTTTTCATCTTGTTGGCAATTATTCCACTTTCTTTGTTGTTCGTAGTCACAAACCTCGGCGGGTCATTTATTTATTTTTCTCGTTTTTTCCACTAATAATTCTGCTCTTGTTTTTTGATCAGCTTTTTGTTTGCATTTCTGTAGGACACGGTCTTCGTATCCTCTTGACTTGAATCTCATTTTGCTTTCTTTCATTTTTCTTTCAGCATCCTCAGGTTTAGAACAGTTTCGTTTAAGCCTCAGATACTTTTCAGGAGTGCTTGTGGATGGAAACTAGTTCCATGTAGCACACTGTTGGTGGCTGTTTTCTTGCGGAACAGTGTGGATTCCAACTTTCCTTCTGAAATATAAATTTGTGTGTCCAAAAAATCGATTTGTTTTTTGTTTGTCGTGCATGTGAATTGTAAACCAACATCATTTTAATTCAATTTTAAAAAGTAGTTTTGAAATTCAAGATCCGATCCATGCCAAATTATAAAAAGATCGTCTATATATCGGACCCACAAAATGACCCGTTCCAGTTCTTCTTGGTTGTTGGGGTTCCATGCAATTGTTTTTTCCCACCAGCCCATGGTGGTGTTGGCATAATTAGGAGAAAATGATATGCCCATGGCGGTGCCACACTCTTGCTTGTACAGTTCTTGATTAAATAGAAAAACATTGTTCGATAAGCAAAGATTGATCATTTTTAAGAGCATATTTGTGTGTTCCAGTGTGGTGATACTTCGTTGTTTTAAGAAGTACTCACAAGCTTCCATTCCCACATTGTGTCTTATCGATGTATAAAGTGAGACCACGTCGATTGTGACTAGAAGATATTCCTCATTCCATCTTGTATCTTGGATAATTCTCAAAAACTCCCCTGTATCCTTGATGTAGGAGGGCATACTTTGGGCAATTGGTGCTAAGAAAGTGTCCACATATTTTGAGACATTCTCATATAGGGAGCTACATGAGGACACAATTGGTCTCCCTGGTGAATTTATTAGTGTCTTGTGAATTTTTGGTAAAAAGTAGAAGCAGGGCATCACTGGAAAATCAGTGTCTAAGAATTTCTTTTCTTCATCACAGAGTAATCCTTTTTTGTGCCATTCATTTAGATGATTTTTTAGTTCTTTAAGCATGCTCACCATCGGATTATGCGTCAGTTTGGAATAGTTCTGCTGTACATTCAGTTGTCTTATGGCTTCCATAACGTAATCAGAGGTTTCCATTATTACAATATTCCCCCCCTTGTCGGCGGGTTTAATTGTAATATTTCCATTGTCCATGAGAGAGGTGATTGCTTTCCGTTCATCCTTTGTTAGGTTTTCTCTGTTTTCATTTCTTAATTTCACTAGTTTGTCCAACTCCTCATTTACTGCATCTGAGAAGAGGTCAATCTTTATTCCTGGCGACAAGATAGGATAATACCGAGATTTTCTTTTTAGTCCGGTATTTGGTCTTTCATTAGTTCTGATGTCCATTTGTTCCAGAATCTGAATATCTGACAAGTTAGCGCTTTCTTGGTCAAATAGCATTTCAAAGGTTTGTCTTAGGTCAGGTAATTGTTCAATCGTGGTCTTCACTTCCACCTTCCACATATATACTTGTGTATATATATATATATATATATATATATATATATATATATATATATATATATTTTATTTTTTATTTTAATTGCATGAGGCTTTCAAGCTGAAAAAGCTTTCCGTAGGCCAGACATAAAACATTTTTAGAATTTAAAAATAAAGTAAAGAAGGTGAAAGTTACATTAAAACTGCTTGAACATATGCTATTTCCCCACCTCCCATAAGAACTCTGTGCAGATGTGTAGAATTACAAGGCCAGCCAACCACCATGTTCGACTAATCCATGCTAAGCAAAAAATACAATACAGCGTACACACAAGGTGAGGAATCTGTGGTTAAAAAGAGAATCAATCAGAAAGAGGGTTAGCAAAGGTAAGTAAATTGTTCTTTTTGTTCAGGAATGATTCACATGCATGATTGACTTATATGCTGCACGCCTCCAAATGGTATATTCAACGTGACATTGTCTGGTCCTGTATACACAAATACAGATTCAAGTTTGAAAAACATTTGAACGTGTGAAAAATGCATACCAGTCAATCAAAACTGACCTATTTTATGCATAATTAATCAATAAGGGAAGAAGAATAACTTGCATTTTCTATACTCTTCTCTCTCTATCTTATTTCTTTTCAGAAATTGCAGTTTTTACCAAATCTAAATTTACAATTTTTTATCATATAGTGGTTGGGTCCAAAAAACGTGTAGAATAAGTTAACTTTGACCACCATCTTCAGTTTCTGTATTCCACCATCAGGTTCAGAAGCATACACATATTCAACATTTATTTTTTACACTAACCAGAGGACACCAGAGTTGTCTCAAAAGAAGGACAAAAAATGTCAGTGCAAGGCTGTTTTTTTTGGGGGGGGGGCTGTGAGGGAGGGTTCAGAGCAGACTTAGATCATAAGGAGAAAACAAGTCATACAATGGCATTTGCAAGATGTTTTGTTTTCTATTTGATTTTTGGTAGGGGTTTTCTCTGCCTTCAGCAATAGACATGACACCTTTTTTCTGCGATCAGTGTCATCAGCGAAACCCACATATAGTTTTTGTAATTTTTATATGTAATTCAGCCAAAAGTTGACTATTGCATATATTAAAATGAAGAAATGCATTTATCGAACCTGACTTTGCACGCAGCTTTTCCCACGGAAACAAGGAATTGTATGCTGAAAGAATAGGGTGGACATGGCGCACTGTGAGCACTAGGTATGTGAAAGAGATACCAAAAAAAAGTTATGAAGTAAATGTAACCTCTCTGTGAGAAGTTAGTGAAATATAATTTGAGACTTTTTTCCATGTGTGTAGGCCCTTAGTCGTGAATCAATTTTCGCTCAAGCCTTCGATAAATGTTATTTTCTTTGGAGAGGTTGGTATTATGCATGGGTATCTGCAGGAGTTTGTGCCTACTTTGTTTCAAGCCGTTAGGATTGCTGTAGGATGTCTGAGATGAGGCTACCATATTGACAGATGTTGACTCAGTTTCTCCTTTTAATAAAGCTCGAACCAGTTCAACCATGTTGGGCTAAACGATCTGCGTTCTTCTGAATTTCATGTATTGTTAATGTATGACAGCTGTCCACCTAGTCCTGAGAAAGAACCCTGTTCTTATTAGCAAGAATGGACCTTAATATGGGTCTTCTGTGCTCACTAGATCTTTTCTACGTGACGGCTGTCTTCAGTCTGGTTTGCAAATCCCCTTCTAGATTGTTATCAGCTCTGGCAGGAGGTCTAACTTGGTTCATTCATCGCTGGTTGCTCTGGTCACTGGGTGAACAGCCCGTTCTGTGTTCAGTTGTTTGCAGCAGGTATCTGTTGGGTTTATGTCGAGGATCAGCTCCTTTGCAAGCCATTGAAACTTTCCTTATGTGGATTTGCACTGGAGTAAAACTGCAGTACTCTCCAGAATTGCTTTTCTAGTCCCTTTAAAAGTTAGGGCTTTTTTTTAATAGGAGCATTGAACTATGTCTAAGTTCTGTGAGGAAGTGCGGAAGCCCCAAAGTTCTGTCCCATATGGCGTCTGAGCCGCTACCTTGGATTTAACTATTTGGTTAATGAACAGGCTCATTTGGACACCATATTTGATAATGAAATCTGATACATCTCATACTCCCCCACACACTTACCACATAATACAGCAAGAGTGAACATTGATCCCTCTGACACCGCAGGTTTCAAATATGGCATGTATGGTGGAGGTGACAACACTCTATTTAGTGGGACATTAGCTACAGAGAAATGATTTTTCTTGCACACTGCTAGACACAGACCCCATACAATGATCGTCTATTTCTGTCTGTCGATCTCAATTTGATTTGCCTTGCATTAGGCTGTGACTGCTTACAGAAGCGTTTGTAGATAATGGGTGTTCTGTCTAACATCATAGTGTCATCTGCATACATTAAGGGAAGAATTAGCATCCCTCCTAGGGACTTTTTGGAGAACTTGCAAAAGATCTTTTGTGTATGTTTCACTCTGCACTCATAGTAATTTTTTTGTGTTAAACCTTACTTGAGATGTTGAATGTTTTTATAGCTCTTCTGTCATGCTTACCACATGCTACTCCGCTCTTTCTTTCCTCGTTTCCTACCTTAAGATATTTCTGCATATGCAATCGAGTGCTGAGGTTAAATATAGGAAAGCTTGATAGTATCATCTTCCTTCCCTTTGCAAACATGCACACAAGTGTCTGCTGGACGAAGATTTGGTTGATCATCCTTCTCCAAAACCACCTTGTATTGGGGAAAAGACGGTGTTGCCTTACAAGCAATTGTTAAAGATTTACCCAAGCAATTTGGTTTCTTGAATATTTTCTCTTCTGGGTCCATCAGACTGATCAATATGTAGTTTTTGCAAGAGATAACATCTTTCTATCAGTTGGAAGATTCATCCCAAGATGGAAATTAATTGTTCCTTAAAATGTTTGAACTGTTTATTGTGCTTTAGATTTGGACCTGTTGCTTATTCCTGCTTGAGTATTTTTTATCAATGATTCAATGGCGTTTGCTATAAAGTATGTGAAATCTTTTGATTCTCCGATGTGATGCTTGGGCGTCTTTAGGTAGAGAGTTTTTCTCTCCGGGCTCCTTCATTCAATATTCTGGTTTAATATGATTAATAGTCACTTATTTTTGCTTTTTTGTTTACGTGTTTTAAGAGCCTTGAAGAAACCTTGTTGGAAGCTGATTACCTAATCTTTGCTTGATAGTTTTGCAGTAATGTTTAATTAGCAAGTTGCTTGGCTGTGCAAAACTAGTACCAGATTTTCTTTGAGTCTTTGTCTTCCACAGCTTCCCCTGAACTCTTACCACTTTTGGAAAACATGGTTTTCCCACTTTAATGATTTGTTTGTATTATTTCTCCTGGATGGATGTATTGAGTCGGAGTGTTGTTGTGAAGGAGACTGAAGGACCATCTGTTCTACGAGGTACAGTGGATATCAGGCTCACACAAATGGCATAACTAAGTAGGATCGCATTATGGTTACTTCCCAGTCTTAAGGGGTAGGCAGACCCACACTGAGCAATTTATACCTCCAGTGGATCACAACATGTAGAATAAATCACTGTAGGTAGTGTGAAATAAAACTGATCCGAGTTACAGAAACATAATAGCATATCTCAAACTTTGCTGCATCGAGAATCACCAACAGTGATTAAGGAGAGCCTTCACCACCTTCCTCAGGAACATAAGAAAAGTGCATCTCCTATTGTTCAGGAGGGATAGACTATTTCAAATGCATGTCTGATATCCTCTCTAGATGCGGCAGACATAGTTGATATGATGTTGTGCAAGGGCTCCATCATAGGGTGGGGGTAAGCTACAACCCACCTCTCATCACTTCACTGATGCCTGGGCTCTGGTGATTTGTCCCAAGGGTCGCTCCTGGACACGACTCCATGCGTTTCCCATCCTGGTTCTCCTGAGTCGGCGCAGGGAGAGTGCCTAGGGGCTGCACAGGCTAAGTGGTAGTTCGAGTCTCCAGCGGATCTCAAATCGGTTGGCCTAGACTGATGAACACCGGTGATCCATTACGGCCCCAGGGAAGATTTTAAAAAAGCACTATCAGCTGCTTTTTCAGCTCAAAATGAGGACTTTGGGCCGAGCTCTGCTGCAACATGCCCCAGGAGGTGAAGAGGGCAAGGCCTGAGTCGCAGGAGTGGTGGTACGGCTGGGGCGTGCTGTAAGCCCCTGTCGGGTGCCCTGGAGGAGCTACTACCCCCCGCCCCCTCGTCACCTGAGTGCTTTCAGCTATGGTAAGGGGTGCTTGGGCCTCTGCTCCCGCAGAGGTAGGCCAAAAGCTACTAATTACTACTGAGAGGTGCCCAAACAGATCTTTAATGTTCCTTCCTGCCACTGTCCCAGACTTTCAACCTGAGCCCATTGGGGTCATTATGGAATCTTTCTGAGGAGGGCGGGAGCAGCACTTACCTTCTGCTTGCAACCCTCTGTACATGGTGCTGCAGGAGCGGGAGTTGAGGACACTGACTCCTCCCAGCCTGCATCTGCCGATCATAGGCCTCAGAACTCTGACTAAGGAAAGATCTACCGGACTCCCTCAATGTCATATGGAACAATTAGTGCACGCACACACTAAATTCTTTGGCTGGAGGTTAGAGGCGAGGTAATACTGCCAAGAAGTTGTTTTCTGACTGGGGTACTTCTCGCACTACTGTGCCCGCATGCTCTCCCCGACTTCCACTGTTTCCCACAACTGCCTGCGTAGCCTGAGGTTCTCTTTTATTCTCTCTAACCTATCCAGTGGCATCCCACTCAACCCCGAATGTCCAAGCACAGGTCTGTTGGTCTTATTACCCTATGCTGGTGTCCAGTGCCTATATTGCGACTTTTGTCTTTACCACCTCTTGCATACACTGCGTCCTGATGGAGACGAGCACCCACCTCCCCTTCAGTTATCTCTGCCCATCCTACACATGCCAGCAATAGAGACCCTTCCTCCTTGACATCTATTAACCCATATCTTATTTAACTGTCAGAGTGAGAACACCGCAACAGGACCATTCACTATTTCCCCATTGCAACACTGTCATGGAAAGGTATGGTATCTACTCATACTGCATTAAATTCCCACAAAACCTCTCCAAACAGGCCACAAAAAAATTCAAGCCCAAAACTCTCAGAGATCATCCCGAAACGTTAATAATGGAATCTACAGTCGAGCACAAAGTAGACGAAAAATTAACTTCATCTTCTACACAAAAAACCCTGCCAAATGGCGAGAGAATTTCCTACAACACCTTCACATAACTAAAACTACCAACATCCCCCATGGAATCAAGCTCACTATATCCCGATATTGGAACTTTAGCTGAGAACTGACCATAACCATCTACAGAAATGGGAACATCCTAGTTCAAGCGTCCGAACCATACCTAACCATTTTTGACCGACACTTAGGAACATTCTGCGCCTCCCTGTCTTATGGTCCCGGTCCCGCTCTCACCCCTCCTCCCTCTCTCATTAAACCAACTCCGCCATCTTCTCCGAGTGAGCGGATCCACACACCCACACCTCCGCCACCCAAAACTATCACTCTCAGTTCTCCTCTTGTGGTCTCCACACATACACACCCTTTCCCCTCTCACAACCAAAGGCCTGAACACTACGGTTTCACCTCCAGAATCATCTTATCTCTCCCCAGAGCTCACAACCCAGCCCGAGTTATACTCCATTCTGGTTGACCTGTAATCTTCCACCCTTAATAGGCTTGCTCCTTCCTTAGCCCCCACCCCTGGCTCCGACAAGCCCCAGAACACCCCCATCATTACGGGTATCCCAGCCCTCTCTCAACTGCTCCCCACAATATCCCGTCTAGAACTGAAAATCAAAGCTATTCTGGATTAAATCTCTTCACGTTGCATAGAGGCAAAGATTAGCCATATCCTACTCAAACCCCTCACACCATGGATCAACTCCGACTCTGCCACAAACATTCTGCTGCGACTCAAACCCAAACACACCTCTACCATAATGCCATAGCAAGAGGCCTATGGAAATAGCCCAGCCAATGCTCTATCCACAAGATAGCAGTTGTCATCCGCTCGAACATGAGCACAAACCCTTCTCGCCCTCCGAGGCCGCCCTCCCAACTAACCACCATCCAACCCAATCATCCTTAGCAGAGACCTGCACGACGCACGCTTCATGCTTATAAACTGGCGATCAGCAATCAAGCATAGCACTGATATAGCTAATACCATTATGTTGTAACCGTGTTACAACATAACACGGACATCTGCTTTCTAACTGAAACCTGGCTAAACGACCACTCATCACCTTACATCGATCTCATCTCCCAACCAGGCTTCTCAATCATTCGCAGAGACCAGAAAGGGGGTAGGGGTGGTGGAGTAGTAATTTTACACAAAAGCGATCTCTGCTTAACTCCCTTCAACACTACCAAACAGCCTAACTTTGAATATCTAGGAGTTCAGCTCTCCTCAAATGGACCCAACCCGATTAAATACCATGTCATCTATACCATGTCATCTATCACCCTCCTGACAAAAATTCACAATTTCTCAAAGACCTAGCTGGCCTAATAGCACAAATCTTACTAAATGACAGCATAGACATTATATTAGGAGAGCCAAACCTGCATCTAAACAACACTAAAGACCTCACAGTACAAGCCCTGTCCACCCTCCTGGAAGCAAAAGATCTCACACAACACTGCAGCATGCAAACGTGCAACAAGGGCTCCACCCCTGAAGCAATCATCTCCTAGCACAATACACGATCTCTGCACTCTATCCTACCAGTCGACTGGTCAGATCATTATCAAATTCTCTCTGATCTTAATTCCATTCACCATCGCTCATGCAATGCAGCCGTGCCAAGCGCTGGGTAAGAAACATTCACCAAATTACCCAAGAGGAGATTTAAGCATTAGTCAGTACCCAAATCATTCCGCCTCCCGACCTATCATCTGCCGAGGACCTCACCACCCACTACAACACAAAAATTACAGAGCTTGTGGAAACAATTACCCCTCTGAAACACAACAAATCAAGAAGAAAAAAAACTCCAGATATTGGTTCAACAAAGACCTGAACAATGAAAGGCGTCATCTCCGAATATCTGGAAAAAACTGGAGACAACACCTTCAGCATCAAACCTTCTTGATCCTCCAGGCTGAACGCCTAAAATACAAAAAACACATCTTCAAAGAAAAATCTGCCTTTTTCCGAGATCAACTAGACCAGTCTAACAGACCAAAAGACCTATTCAACATCAAAATACAGCAAACCTCCTCCTTCTCCCAGCATTCAATTAACATCTCAGAGCACTGTGAAGAATTCGCCACATTTTTCACAGAAAAAATATCGAACATTGACCTCTCTCTTGAGCTACCCACCTCCCCACCTTGCACTAAAGATGCCCCCTGTGCAAAGGGCTCACCCGTAATTCTACTGTCACTGAATGAATGCCTCCCCCTCTCCCCAACACAGCCCAACAACCTTCTCCCTCTGCAACTGACAACCATAAGTTTAACTATACCCCTGAAGAAGTAGTCCTCAAGTTACTCTTCAGCATGAAGCCGGCATCTCACATATATAACCCCTCCCAGCTGCAAAGGTGAAAAATCTCAGGCACAAAATTTATCCGATTTGGACCAAAATCGTCAACTCCTCCCTATCAAGCGGCTCTATGCTGGTTCCCCATAAACTCTGCCAAGTCAACCCCCTCTTAAAAAAACCGAACACCAACCAGAATGGCCACAATAACTTCAGACCTATATCAACCTCCCCCTCCTCGCCGAAACTATTGGAAAATGTGTTTGTGCTCAACTTAACAACCACATCGAAAAATAAAACCTGCTTGACACCTTCCAATCTGGTTTCAGGAAAGACTGCAGTCCAAAGACTGCTGTGCTAAACATCATAGACGACCTACACAGATCTTTTAATGACAGCCAGGCCTGCCTCCTAATCCTCCTAGACCTCTCAGCCGCCTTCGACACTGTTAACCGTGGCATCCTCTTAAACACCCTCTCACAGCGAGCAGACATCAACAGAACTGTCCTTCAGTGGTTCACCTACTCCCTAACCCAACACTCACAGCTTATCAAACTCACCTCAAAAACAGCACCAGTCTCTCAAGGAGTCCCTCAAGGGCCAATCCCATTGCCTACACTATTCAACCTCTAAATGGAACCCCTTGCATTGATCTTGAAGGTAGAATAGCCTACTCTCTGTATGCAGATGACACCCAACTCTACATGTAAATCACGTCAGTCAAAGACATCCAACACCAAAATAACACTCTCCTCACAGTTCAAGCTTGGCTGACCAGCCACCACCTCACACTCAACCCAGCTAAACTGAACTCCTCCTTTACTCCAAAGAAAAATCCTTTCCCATAGACAGCTAGCTCAACAACCTCACAGCTCTAAACTGCAAACTATTCATTTCTGACTCTGTTAAATTTCTGGAGAATACTCTCGACTGCCACCTAAGCATGAAAGACCATATCAATACCTCTGCAAAAGGCGCATTCTAAACGCTGAAAAACCTCTAAAAAGTCAGAATTTTAATCCCCATTGAAGACCTAAAGACTGTGGTGCAATCCTTAGTTCTTCTGTAGCTGGATTACGGCAATGCACTGGCTATAGACGCTCCAAAATCTTTCCTAGCTACACTGAAAGGGACAAACCACCCTGCAGCCAGACTTATATCAGGGAAAAGGCTCTTTGATCACATCTCGCCCAACCTCAAACAACTCAACTGGCTGGCAATTGAGGCTTGGGCCATTTTTAAAACCGCCTGCTTAACTCACAAAGCGCTCTGCACTGATAAACCAATCTGCCTCACAAATAAATCAGACGCTGGCCAAAAGAGACCTTTACGGAGCTCAAACAGTTTACACCTGATTCCTCCAAAATGTAAGACAGAGAAATCCTGCATCCCGCTCCTTCTCTGGGATTGCTACCAAAATTTGGAACTGCCTGCCCCAGGACCTTCGGGAAAATAAATTCTTCCCACTCTTCAAAAAGAAACTGAAGCTTCTTCTCCTCACCAATACCTCAGCCCTCCTCCTTAAAGCACCGGACTAGCCCTCAGGATCCCTCCCTGCACCCTCTAAACAAATCTGTGCACCATTATCCAGGAAAAAACTGTGCCTTGAATTCCCCCCATCCTTAAGCGTCCTTAACACAGATACTTCTGAATGATATTGTCCATTCTTACAACTGTTCATCTTGTTTTGCAGTTTTTTACTGTTACTAGGTGCTTTTTTTTAGTTTTTACTCCTTTGGCAATCTTGTGCAATTGCTGCTGTGCTCTGTAAGGCGATCTGCATTTTTGTGTATCGTAACTACTTCAAAATTGTTTTGACAATGTTACCTATTGTCCTTGTACACCATGTCACCTTCTTTCACCATGTATCTGTATTAACGCCAAATGTAGCTTACGTAGTTACCACCTATGCAATTTCCTCATTTATGTCATCACTCTCTGTCACTGTGTAGCCATATTTACTCTAAATGTATCTTAAACATATGCTATGTATCCTAACACCGTGAAGCGCTCTGATGCCCTCGGGTCAAGTTTGTGCTGTATGAAAATCTATAAATAAGAACAAATAGGTAAAATAAATATGTCTGTGTGAAGATTTTTGGAGTTCATGTGAGATATACAGACTAATATGATTAATTTGCTATTAGATTGAGAGCATTTGTTTGGTTGCCCTATGGGTGAGAATGCTGCAGAGGTAAAATAAAATACACCGACACTGTGAATGCAGTGGGGCCTTTACAGACAAGGAGTTTGATTTACAGAATCACACCAACAGAAATAAAATCATGAGACAGATAGAAATATAACAAGGATATGTACAACAGTAGCCTTATTCTAGCCATCAACCAGGCACAACCTAGCAATAACAGGCACAACATGGAGGCAACTCTTTCAGCCCAGGCAAGAGGCCAGCACTCTAAAGGCTCACTGTGTATCTCAAAGTAACACAGTATTTGACCCCCCTTACCCTTCAACTGTACCACTCATACCAGGGGGAATCTGAGGAATTTCTTAAAAGGGTGGGAGGGGATCATATCATACTAGAGGCTCCTGGGAATGATAAACCAAAAATACTGCTTAGAATTTGTCAATTAACCACCAAATATCAGGTCAGAGAAGCTGATCCAGTATCACACACCCCTGTTAAAGGAGGTGTAGTCTCTGCTTGTGGCGTGAAATGCAGAGGAAGTACCTCAACAAGAAAGGAATCAAGAAGTGTATTGCACCTATTTCCTAATTCCAAAGAAAGATGGAACATTAAGACCAATACTAGACTTGAAACCTTTGAATAGACATAGTGACAATCAGTGTCTGAATGATATTCCAGCTTCTCGTCGCAATGTTGTAGGAAAATGACTTCCTAACAAGTCCGGCTGGTGATAGCTTTCTAATGTAGAAAGAAATCTCCTACAGGAGGAGACAAATAAGGAAGGACTAACTGAGGGCTTAGCTCAACAATAGGGAGGAAAAACTCCATGTCCAAATGCCTGTTGGCAGAATTCTTCAAACATACAGCCTAGATTATCATGCCTGCCCTTACAGCAATGTTGTACAAATCATAACAATGATCGGCAAGCCAGGGGTGCCGCTGGACCGGGGTGCCTCATATCGGCCTATATCCAATGTTGAGGCCAGAATTATTGCAAAAATGCTAGCCACATGACTGGCCAATGTAATCAAATCCATAATTCGTCCTGATTAGAGTGGGTTTGTCCCCCGAACGTCTACCACACACAACATTTAACGATTACAAAATTCTCTAGTGCTCAAAGACCAATTAGAGGGCCCAATTAGTTTTGTTGATGTGAGCTTCTAAAAAGACTTAGACTCTGTGGAATGGTATTATCTATTTGCAGTACTCAGGAAAGCCAATCTGGGACCCAGGTTCTTGAAACATACCTATTTTGTATATACACCAAATTAACAGCTAGGGTCCGGGTGGGCTGGGACATGTTACACGCCTTCCATATCCAAAGAAACATTTGACAGGAGTGTTCACTCTGCCCTGTGCTTTTCGCTATAGCCTTTGAACCCTTTTCCAAATGGCTCAGAATCGAAGCCATGATAAAAGGCTATGAATGAGTTCATGGGTAGAAAATAGGGTGTCACTATACACGGACAACCTACTAATATACCTCTAAAACCCACAAGTATCCAGCCCTAGAGCTCATAAAGTATTAGCGATATCAGGTACATACTCTGGTTCAAAGAGCAATCCAACCAAATAGATGGTAGATCCAATCAATGCTGAACAATTAGATATACAGTGGCCTACTAGTTTAAGAGTCGACATAGATGGCTTCAAGTATCTCAGGGTATGCATTCCTAGAGATGAGTCGAACACCTGGGAATGTAATATACTGGGTCAACTGAGTAGATCACTGAAAGAACTCTCCTGGTTCAATCTCCCATTGTCCCTAACAGGGAAAGCAGCTATTGTTAAAATGGTCTCCCTGCCAGGACTCCTTTACTAAGTACAGAACTACCCGTTCAGAGTCAATAACCTTTACACGCATCAACTACAGGATCAGAAATCTATTCAGGAAAGATGGTGCACCTAGAATTTGCAATGACCAAATGTCGTAAAATGCAGTTTGATGGTGGTGTTGGAACTGCAGACGTCCAAGCATACTATTGTGCAGCACACCTGGAGGTGATGAGTGAATGGCTTCATCAGTCATGGCTAGAACCAGCATATGCAGCAGAAAAATGGGCCATGGGGAAAACATTTTCTTACACTTGTGACGAGGATTGTTGCTCATCTCCCTCCTGCCGCTAAGAGAATAGGATTACGGTAAGAGATGCTGCAAATAAGGGATGACACAAGAAATTAACAGAAGTAACCAAGTTATGGTTAGGAAGTATGTTTCACGAAGGCAGCACTCTTCATGGATTTCAAGGATGGAATAATTTAGGAATCACCAGTCCTGGGATCAATGCCTCCCCCATGCATGCACACATGCTCATTTACCAACAATGCCATGCATAAGTATCACTTTTATAAATACATTCAGCTTCTGCTTGTCTTACACTCACATCCATAAAAGACCTGACCAACTTGCCATTGTGCAACATTCGGTCCATCATCTTCTGTATTTTGCTGTTCACCCTATGTGGGAAGGGTATGCCCAGACGTTGGTCCCGTGCTCACTAAGCCACTGGAGTCAAGCTATCCTGATTGAAGACGGCTGATAGCCAGAAACTGGTCCTAGGATGCTTGATTCTGGTCCAGGGAAGACATGGCTTGGCGGTTCGGGCTAGACTGTTCCCATGAGGCACAGGGTCAAGACTGATTTGCATATGGCCATGTCTGAACTGGGGTGGCTTGGTGAGCAAAATAACGATGGATTAAACCCAGATCTGTGACTGGGGGTGAATGTTTTGCCATTGTGCAACAGTCCGTCCATCATCTTGTGTGTTTTGCTGTTCACCCTATGTGGGAAGGGTATGCCCAGACGTGGGTCCCTTGCTCACTAAGCCACTGGAGTCAAGCTATCCTGGCTGAAGACGGCTGATAGCCAGAAACCGGTCCTAGGATGCTTGATTCCGGTCCAGGGAAGACATGGCTTGGTAGTTCGGGCTGGACTGTTCCCATGAGGGACAGGGTCAAGACTGATTTGCATATGGCCATGTCTGAACTGGGGTAGCTTGGTGAGCAAAATAACAATGGATTAAACCCAGATCTGTGACTGGGGGTGAATGTTTTGTCATTGTGCAACATTCCGTCCATCATCTTGTGTGTTTTGCTGCTCAACTTATTTAAACCCCATGAAGGTCACGCTCTTAATGGGAAATATTGAGCACAAGAAAAGATCTACCTTATCTCATTCCTTAATTAAACGCAGTGCAGACACCTTTGCCTCAGTCAAGTACACTTTGGGACCAAGACGTAGGGGAACTCACGGATGAGGAACAGCAAAAGTCTAGAATGAAACCACAAGAGGTAGCAGTTGCCACTCATTTCAAAACTGAACCACTAAACTTATTCCTCAACCGAAATTATGAGAATCAGGCAAAACCCAATTCCTTAATTGCTTGAGGTGCGACAGTGGGCCTGGGGACCTTATTCATACTACATCGTCGTGCCCCGTGATACAACCCTTCTGGCAAGGGGTTAAGCTGAGGCAAGTAAAAATTTATCTAGACCCCAAACTCACCCTGCTTCATATAACCTCAGATTTCTAAATAAATAGGTACAAATCAGCATTATTCCACTTGGGTTTTGCAGTTGTAAAATATGACATTCCCAGGGCTTGAATAAGTGAAAATCCAGCTGGGTTGGAGACCTGGGCAAGGGAATTAGATCATTGTATGCCACCAGAACCAGTGCTTAATTTGAAATGGTGGTTTCCAGTGCTCAGCACCGGCACTTAATCGTCACCACTGGCACTTATGACAGCCTGCCACATGGTGGTGCTCTTTGTTCATTAGTTAAATATGCATTAAAACAACTAATACATGCGGCCCAAGCCGTTCTTATAGTTTTGAAGACATGGAATAGTCTAAATTATCTCACCTGAAGCAGTGTAATGGTAAATAGTTGTGTTTGGATGAGAGCAATGGCGCCTATTTTTTTTTATACAAATTAAGCACTGGAAATCCCAATATACAGAAACTTAAGGCTCTTCTCACTAACATTAAAAAATGTGTGGGTGAACAGGTGGATCATAGGGGTACTACACAAAACACAAGAGATACATTGCAACGACGTACCACACCGTTGACAAAACCCTAGGCATGCACACCAGTCACATACAGTACATGTCGACGGCTTTGCAGTGAGATATACTTTATTGCAATGCTGTAATATTCCTTTTGACTTACGAGAAAAGGTTTGCATATGTGACACTCGAAGAGTTGCATAAAACTGTGTCGTTGTATGACACGTAACCAGGGCTTTAAGTGGGATGAAAAACCTGAGTAGTCTCTCAAAGGGGCGTGGCCAATGTAATTAAGGGCGAGGCTTAAATACACGTAAGCTGAAAATGTGTGCTTTGCATAGTGTGACGCCCGACTTGTATTTTGCTATTTCTGTCATTGCATCCAGATATATGATACACTACACCTACAACAAGCCAGGACAATTGGCTTTGTCAAAGGTTGTTAGTTGCATAAGATAAATAAGCAGCAACTAAGGCTTGTATATAATATTGAACAAGCTTCCGCTTAAAGCCCTGGTGACACCACAACAATTTTGCTGCTCCTGACTTTCAAAAAGAGATGGGAAATCCAGAGAGAAAATTACTCTCTTTAAAGGAGTTCCCTTCCCCTACAACACTCACTTGGCATGACATCAAAGTGAGCAGTGAGAGCTCGCGCACATGATGTGCCTGCTGTCCGTAAAAAAACGGACCGCTTGTGCCAGGGCACAAATCAGAGCCCGATAGAGACCCGTTCTGAGGCTAAGGTGGCCAACCATCCGTAAATTTCAAGGATCGTCCGTAATTTGGACCTCACGTCCGTTGTATGTGAGGATCCTTTTTACGGATGCCTTTTGTCCGTAATTTTGGGCATTGCAGGGAACAGAGCTGTTCCCATGCGAGAGGCCTCAGCTCCCAGATGGGGCCTCCTCACACTCATCGTGGGAGCATAAGAGCAGCCCCACCCCTCCCATTGTCATTCTGTCTGCGGCCGATTGCCACATACAGAATGACAATGGGCCAGTTTAGGCTCTTACAGCATGTGGTGGCATCCTCCTGCTGTGGTCTAGGACAGGGCATTCTGTTAGGGTTAGATGGAAGAAATGTACAAAACAAACGTACAAAGTTAAAAAGAAGAGGTTATAGTTCTTACACAGTCTCATCATTTTAGAGCTGAAGCATTTTTATTATTATATAAAACGAAGGCAGTTGCTGCTTTTTTATTTATTTTATGCAACCAACATCCATTGACAACACCAATAGTCCTGGCATGTTGTAGGTCTAATGTTACTGGATGCAATGATAGAAACAGTAAAATACGAGTCGGGTGGCACATTATGCTTAGCATATATCTTAATGTGAGATGTTTTAAGCCGACCCCTTAATTACATCAGACACGCCCTTTGGAGAGACCCCCAGATTTTTCATCTCACTTAAAGCCCAGGAAACAACACCATGTCATAGTCACCTTGCATCCTGACACTGGGCATTATACATGACTCATGACTTCCACGTTTTCAGATTGCCTATGTGCAGGGGCATAGTGAACCCTCCCCCACCCCACTCCACCCCTTGCTTTAGGAATTACAGCGTAGATGACGTTCTAGATGGGCCTCTTCTGTCTGCAACTCGATGGGTGGGTGGATGAGTGAAGGGTGGGTGGCTAAGTGAAAGGGGAATGGAAAAAGAAAGGGAGGATGGATGGATGAATGATAGCATGGATGAATGATTGACAGAATGGATTGGCGAATGGGTGCATGGATGAGTTAAAAGAAGAGTGTAAAGATGTATGAGTGAAAGAATGCATACATGAGTGAAAGAGAGGGTGGAGAGCTGGAAGTAATGATGGATGGATGAGTGAAAGGGTGAATGGGTGGACGGATGAGTGACTGGGTGGGTGGAGGAGTAAGTGAAAGGATGGATGGATGGGTGAAAGGGTAAATGATTGGATGGGTGAGTGAATGGATGTATTGGTGGAAGAGTGGATGATTGATGAGTGAAAGGATGGCTTTGGTGAAAGGGTAAATGGTTGGATGGATGGATGGGTGGAAGAGTGGATGGATGAGTGAAAGGATGGATTGAGTGAAAGGGTGGATGCATGAATGGGTGAGTGAAATGATGGATGGAAGGATAGATGGTGGATAGGTGTGCAAATGGGTAAAAAGCTTGGGATATGAATGGGAACACAGATGGAAGGACAGAATTAATGGTAAAAGACCAAATAATGGATGAAAGAACTAATATATGCAATCTTGAGTGACACCCAACTGCTACTTGAATTTTACGCTAGTAATTGTAAATGTTTGCATGTTTTGTTTTAGGTGTAAGCTTTTAGGAAGAATCTCAAAGTGCCATGAGCTGTGCTTGAGATGTATATTGTGTTTGTAGCAATAGGCAAGGCGTCAAAAATAAACTATGTAATAGTTTATTGACAATGCATTCTTTAAGAAAGGTGCAGGGAAAAGCACCCTTGTGACTTCCGTCAGCTTGTGCAACTCTCTGTGAAGCCCTCATAAGCAAAGTCAGATTCCATATTTAAAGTTCCACTTGCTGAAACACCCTTAATGCTTTCCCTATAGTGGGTTCATCACAGCAATCCTCCCTTTAGTTCACCTATGCATGCTGCTTTACTTTTCACAGTGGCACTCAGATATGAGATGCTAGTAACAAAGTCTATCCGAGCAGATCTTCCTGACCACTCCTCTCTCACCAAACATTCCTGCTCAGGATCATGAGTTGTATCCATCAGAATGGACAACCCAGTGCAGTAACCATATAGATTATTATCATATGAAATACCACAAAAAGACCTACACAGTTGCCCAAAGCTGCATGCATACTGAAAAACCGTGAAGGGCATGATTGTCTCAACCTAATATAAAACTTATTTTGACTTGTACTTAATTGGTTGTCTATTTACGTACTTTTATACTATCGCGCAATTTCCTCTGATGTGTCTGTAAAACGTACCCTTTGTCCCGAAGTTTTGTCCTGAATTTTGACCTTCTGTCCTGAATTTGTGTCCTGAATTTTTACACTTACCGTCTTGAATTTTCACTCATGCCAGTTGGTCACCCTATTCGAGGCCCCCTTTAAAAAACTGCCAGTGCTCAGCACCGGTAAGACCCGGCCCACTTAAAGCCCTGCACGTCACGTTGATTAAAAAAATGTCAATAAACGTGCTTGGTTTAAAAAAGAACCAATCAACAAAAACAATCAAACACTGAACAGGAAACACATTGAACAATAAGCACAGTATGTGCAACACGAAGTGTTAGAAAATGTGAATAAATGACACATTTTGAACAAGCAGTGAGATGAGCTCTGCGCTACATGCAGTAAATGAAAACACATTGAGCCCAAAAGAGCTACACTTTCTTAATGACAAGCACACAGAACGAAAAGCAAACGGCCAACAAGTGGGCATTCATCGCACTACAAACACTACACAGCCTGCGCACACACGAAGCAAGCTTTAAACAAAGTCATTGAACAAGTCATCACTTAACAAAACACTAGGGCAAACACAGTCCACAACAAGCAAACAACCCTAAGTCAGAAGCATTGAGCAATGAACGAATAACAGTAAATGAACAGGAAGCAAATGGGACAAACACTGCACATACAAGCTTGAACAAGACTACGGTATGTTGTAAACAGCGAGCAAGAACTGAATCAAAAGGATTGAACTTTAAATCCATTAATAATAACAAATACAAATACAAACACAGTGTAGTAAAAAAAAACACTGTCCTGCTAAATTAGCTGTACATTTTTTTAAGTAATTGCACTTCTGGGATTATTGGGCCATATGTATCATCAACCTGATTTACGATTCTCAAATAGCGATTTTTTAGAAATCGCTATTTGAGAATCGCAAATAGGGATGAATGTACAAAATCGCAATTTTTTAGCGATTTCTTAGTATTCCTTAATTGCGATTAGCAAATTGCGAATCGCAATTAAGGAACACTTTCCCATTCATTTCTATGGGCCAGGAGGCCCATAGGAATGAATGGGAAGTTATTCTCAATTTGCGATTCGCAATTTGAGAATCGCGAATTGAGAATAATTTCAAGGGTGCAGGGGTGTCCAAAGGACACCCTGTTGCACCCCTGAAATCAGCATGGGTGCACATGTGGTGCACATACATGCCCTAAGGGCATGTATGTGCCTCACATTGCACTTTGAAAAATGCAACAAAGTGAATTTATCAAGGAATTCGCAAATTACCACCAACTTGAAGTTGGTGGTAATTTGCGATTCCTTAAGGCCAATTTGCATTTTTTTTTTGCTTCATACATTGCATTTAAGCAGTCGCAAAATTTGCAATTCCTTAAATGCAATCGCAAAATAAGGAATCGGATATTTTGTGATTCCTTATTTTGCACGCAGATTTCTTTGATACATACCATTTTGCACTAATGCGTTCGCAAACGCCGAAATTCGCAGAATTTCGGCGTTTGCGAACGCATTAGTGCTTGATACATATGGCCCATTGTCCCCTATTTGTGTCTAGAAGTAACTGACTCAGTATTGATTACAACTGAAAGATGCATTTTGCAGTGGCTTCACTATCAAGGGTTGCCTTCCTAGGCGTGCAATGACCAGAGAGAGACTTTACAAAAGGGATTACTAGACATATCTATCCTTACAGTTAATGGTGTTCAGCTGGGACTTTAGTAAGTGGTTTTCCAGTGGTAGCATACCCATTTTACTGCTGAATCTGCTGAGGGTGCACATTTCCCTCTGAGTGGTTCTCAAAATTGAAATCCCGCTCAGGCACTCGAGTGCTACCCCGGTCCCTGCTGACTTCAAGGAAGCAGCTCCGAGGGGGAGCTTGTTCCCTTAGCCTTGAAGCATCATTTTTATTGGCACTGTCACAGTTTCTGCCGGGTGGTGACAGGTGTCCACACTCCCTGACAACATTGCAGAAGAAGGGAAAGGAAAGATGACTTGGTCAGCAAATTTAGAGCATCACCAGTGAAGTAAAACATCTGCCAGTGCAGGATATGAACCCCCACGCACCCCCTGCTTTCAGCTGAAGCATGAACTCAACCACAGCAGCGTGGGCTGTCTCTGGCAGCCATCTTTAATAATCTACAATGCATATGTTAGAAACGAGGAGCCTCCGACAGGAGCAATGTGCCATATCCATCCTCCCAAATGTACAAGATTTGAAGTGGGAGAACCAGCTTCTGTGCCCAGTGCAAACAAACTTGAGTGCACATAAATTGTTAATATGAAGTGTGGCTGTTAGTGTGGTTCAAAACGAACCCATTGAAAAGAACAGCAAGACTCCTACGAGAAAGAAGAAGTGTATCCATGATACGGAAAAACTCAAAAAGGCCCTCATGATGAGTTGATGAGTTGGCCGGAGGAGGGAGCGAGAAATAGCACTTGTCACTAGATTTTCCCACAGAAATGGGCAATATTGTGTATTTTGGTACTTACCGTATCAAAATACGCATATTCTTGTAATTATTGGGCATTTTTTCCATATTAAATTCCGGCACGTTGGACCTGCCAAAATTCAGCTCCAGACTTGGACTTTAGAACAGTGACTATGGATGTGATATAGTCTGCCTACCTTCTAATTCATACCCTTTGTAAACATGGGTTTGTACATGGCTCGGAATTGTATGGGCCACTCGTAATGAGGACCAACTTCGAAGAATATCTATTGTCGAATACATGGAGAAAATCTCACAGACAGGAATATGTGGAAACAACAATTTTCAGGCCTATAAAAAGCCAAGAAAGGAGCAAAAATTTAACAAGACCAGATGAACACTGTTGACAGGCTGGCAAATGAGAAAGTGCAATTAATATGTTTCAAAATCCCATTGACACTCTATTGATAATAGGGGCAGCTAATAGAGGTGGACAAGTCAACAAATTAACGAGGCAAGCTGAGCCAGAGCCAAACCAAGGGGTCTATTATGATTGCGGTTTTTCCGCATCCTCCGGACCGGCGGAAGCCACCGCCGGCCCGGAGGATGCGGAAAAACCGCAGCGGACCCACCAAAGACCCACCGCCACATTAGGATGGCTGGTGAGTCCTGGTTTCCGTCCGCAGATTTTCCGCCGCGGTTGGCTTACAACCGCGGCGGAAAAGCTCTAATATGGTAGCGGTGTCTCTCAGACACCGTCCGCCATATTAGGAAGGGCTTTAAAAAATGGTTTTCCGCGGCGGGTTTTCCGCCGTGGAAAAGCATGTGTAACTTCACTGCGGGGGCCCGTTGCGGGCCCCCTAGGTGAAGGGGGGGTGGGGGTGCACATGGGGGGTACCTATGGTACCCCCCTGCATTTGTATGCAGAAATCTGCAGGCACCGCAGGGTGCCTGCCGCTTTCTGCATACAAATGCAATGTGTGCATTTTTACCATTGCGGCGGATGCAGCTTGAAGCCGCACCCGCCGCAATGGTAAAAATAGAGGATGTGACCGCCAGGGTGGCGGTCACATCCTAATTGCACAGGAGGGAACTCCGCAGGCAATGCAGAGGTTCCCTCCTGCTCTATGGTGGCGGACGGACTCAGGTCCGTCCGCCATCATAATCGGCCCCCAAGTGTCTGCCTTGGCTCTAAGAGCCCGTGTATGAGCAGTGGCATAGGAAGGGGGTGCGGTGGGTAAGGGCCACCTCGGGTGTCATCACTGAGGGGGTGACAAAATGGCAAAAATATGTGTTTTTAAAATAAACAAATAATTGGGGGGCTCACAACACTTTTTGAAAAAATAAAATTTAAAACGGGTTTAATAACTTGGTCTGATAATTAATTAACCTCAACAAGTCAACATAATACGTATTGAACCTTTTTAGTTCAGTCAACAAACGCAATGAAACTCGGCTGAACTCGACGCTGTGTAGTAGAGAGCGTATGGATAAGGAAGGCGAGGGGGTGTTTCTTTTCGCCGAAACCTGTCTCTGAGGTTTGTTTTCCAGCGAGACATAAGCAACTGGTCACTCATCATCACTCAACCGGAAACCAATCCTATCCGCAGCCATGCCGGTCAGTCACCCCACGTCATTCTGTTGAGTTAGTTGTGCATTATTACTGAAGCTTATCAGTGCCGTGCTGAATTTAATTTTGTTAAATTTTATAGTTCATTGATTAATTGTGATCATCCTCTTCTCTATGATATCGAGTTTGGTAAGTAAAGTAAACGTTATGATGCATGCTATTTGTTTGTATTTGTAGGTTAAGCTGGGCATGACAAGAAATTTTCCGCACCGGGTACCACCTGACCTTGCTACGGCACTGTGTATGAGTCTAGCCTTGAAAATGATTTCATGTAAATCATGCAACAAACCTCACATAAAATATGAGAAAGGCTCTTAAAAATTACAAAAAGTATAATACCTTAACAAGTGGAAGCGTTGACATTATTATGTTACATTATCAAAAGTGATATTTTTTAATCATAAACTTAAAAACGTCCCTGCACCCACCCTGTCGACAATGGCATTAGTGAATTAAGAGGCAAGTCAGTTGACACGTACGCCATGTATGCGGCCCGGATTCTTTTAGATAAACATTATAGTTTATTAAATTAAGCACAATAAGTTTTTGTGCAACTCATATTCTGAACTCGCTTATTTGAAGGTGCTTTCGTATGAGGTAATAAACACAAAGGAGGATCGGAGGGTTGGGGGGGAAGCCGGGATTCAAGGGAGTAGCCAGTAAATTACAATACCCCCACTTCAATCCAAAGCTCTTATAGCACCAAGCATGCAAAGCAAGTCATCACGACCCTCCCCAGAAGAGCTTGCTTAACTCTTCCACACAAGCATCTATCCATTCATCCTTTCAATCCTTCCATCCACCCCTTGATATCCACTATTTAACCTTTTAAATGGTCATCCATCATTCAGCCCTTCACAATTCCCTCCCTCTGCCCATCCGTATCCAAATCCTATGTATCAAACCTATCCATCCATCCATCTATCCATCCTTTCACTCCATTCATTCAGGCACCCTTTCACTCCTTCCATCTACCCTTTCGCTCTCCCATCCTTTCACTCAACCATCAACCAATCCATCCTTACACTCATCCATTCATTTACCCTTTCACTCACCCATCCATCCTCTCTTTCATCCATCCACTCTCCCCTTCACTCACTGATCCATCCCAATCAATCAATTATTAACTTTATTCAATTTGACAAGCAAATCATAAAAGCACACAAATAACAGCTCATTCAGTGAAATATGTCAAAGAATAAAAATACAGAATTTAAATAAAAGACACAAATTCATTAAAACTTTGCTGAGTCCAGTGAAAACAATGAAAAATGCAGACAGATAAGTTAAAAAGCAAAATGGAAACCCAAAATAGGTCTATTCTAGTATTCATTTCTCGCCAATGTTGTCCTATACAAGAGCATCACATTCCTGCTCTGCAAGACAAGATAAAGTGCATGTTCAGAATTTAGAGAAGGCCCCTTTCATACTTGTTTTCAAACATCACAAAAAAGAGAAAAAGAAAACATAATTGCATGCGCTACAATTCAATAAACTAATGTATCCATATCGTTTTCGTATTTTGAGTGCTCCTCTTATAAAATGTGAAACATTAACACAAATATCGATAGAGTGAAGCAAGTGTAAATAACTAAAACCTTCTCTATAAGGACAAGGGCGGAAAGGCCTCAATGTTCGGAGCAAAAATGTAGATCTCAAATCTTTTTATATAGTGCACAAAACAAAACAAAGTGCAGGTTAGATTGTTTTGCAACGTTATCACAATGGCAGGATGGGAGATTGTCACACCAACTGCCTTGATTAGGAAAAGCTACCAGAAAATGCACCGTGCTCAAGTGAAATATGGTTCAGTAAAATCTATGTTGAGACTCCAGAAAAAAGGATAAATAAGGTTGCGTCTGGTTAATAGGGAGACTGACATTGCCCATGCTCAGAGAGCTTCGCTGATTTGATTGCTGGTTATAGCGTGCGCTGATGCTTAAATAATATAAAATAAAGGCTTGATTAAGAATTTTATTTGAGGAGGCATATTAAGAGGATCATTAAAAAACTCTATTACGCCCAATTCGCTGAATGCACGTTTCAAATACCCAACCCATGGGATCCTCTCAGTACTGGACATTAAAAGGCAATTCGGAATGACGTTTTTTGGCCCAAGGAGTTGGGTAGGGCACCGGAACCATTAACCGTGGTGAAAAGCTTGGGAATTCACATTGACAGTAACCTGTCCATGAACAAACAGGTGTCCGTAGTGGTTGGTACATGTGTTGGTCTTCTGAGACAGCTTCGCAAGATTTCTCAATTGCTGTCTTTTTCCACCTTAAGAAGTGCTGTGTCAGCTATGATCCTGGGCAGTCTGGACTATGGCAATGTGTTATACTTAGGGCTCCCCCAGCGGCAACTTGCGAGGCTGCAGATCGTAATGAATGATGCCGCGAGATTAATTTTTAAGATGCCAAGGAAAACGCGTGCTACCCCTCTCCTGCATCAGTTACATTGGCTCCCAGTTAGACAGAGGGCGCTGTTCAAAGGATTGTGTATTTCACACAAGGCACTCTATGGTAATGCGCCTAGTTACATCAAGACCAGACTTACGGGTTATACCCCTGGCAGGGCGCTACGGTCCTCTGAAGCCACTCTTTTGGCCAATCCACGTTTTCGCCTGTCCACTATGGGTGGGCGTGCTTTTTCCACTTTGCTTCCAGCAGCGTGGAATAAATTGCCAATTAGTCTCCGCAAGGAGTCCAATCTATTGCTCTTTCGCCGAACATTAAAAACAATACTTTTTCGGGAAGCATGGGGAGTGTTATAAGTTAGACATCTGGTTTCGGTAGCACTGGTTTCCTTTTATGTACAAGCGCTTAGAGACCTCGGGGTGATAATGCGCTATATAAATGGAAATAAATAAATAAATAAATAAATCCATAATAATGGATCTTGAAAAATCTAGCTTGTGTGTGCGCCAGATTTTCAACCATAATAGCAAAGGGATAAGTCCAATGAGATCCTCTATGGACTTCAGGCCCAGCTCCAAGTGGCAAAAAGATGTTGATGCGCTCTTGGGGACCATCAGAAGCTTTCTAATGAATTTATTCTCCTCTAATTGGGCCTTACCACAATTGCTAAGGCCCCACACTCCAGCCCCATAGGGGGCAATTGAAAGGCATTTGGCTTTATAATGTGTGGTAATTTCTTTAATACGCTTATGGCCCAATTTTGCTGCAAAACAGAACAATGCCTCCATGGCTCTAGTCGTTTGCTGTGCCGTTAGGATCAACAAGGGATCTCACGATAGGTGTGTGTTAAAAAGAATTCCTAGGAAGGAGAAATGTTGAACTTTCTCAATCCGATTGCCCTGGACAGCGAAAGATTTTGACTTTGTTGACTTAGGGCCACATACCATAACATAAGACTTTTTATGGTTCACTTTTTAGTCCAAAGAAGACATGAAGTCTGCAAAGGCAAAAGATCTCTTGAGATTCTTACCTGTCCTTGCAAGAAGGACAGCATCATCGGTGTATAGTAATGTTGTGACAAAAGTTTGACAGATCTTTGGGCAATCTAAACCCTTTTGCTATAAATGTGCCTTTAAGCCATTTGTGTAAACAATGAATAGAAAAAGGGCTAATATTCAGCCCTGGCGGACCCCTTCTGTCTAACCAATTGAGTTTGTTTACTCACCGTTGCTACCATAGCGTATTTTAACCAGTGTGTTAGAATGTAACCTACACAAAAGGACAACAAGGGGTTCTTCCACCCCCATGTCTCCCATCATACTCCACAATTTATCACAATTGACAGTATTGGATGCACAGGATAAGCCCATGAAGGCCAGATGTAAAGAGCACTTCATACACTTAGTGTATTTACTCACACTCATGATGGATTCACGCACTGTTCCGTCATGCCCATTCCCTGCCTAAAGCAATATTGTGTTTTAGAAAGCACATTATTTGCAGAGGCTCACTCTTCTAACCAGGCCAAAAGAACTCTGCCCAAAACCTTTACTGTTGCATCTAATAGGGATATCGGCCTGTAACATGCTGGATCATTCCTGTCCCCTTTCTTAAAGATAGGGACCACAGTAGTGTCTTCACATGATACAGGCAGGGGACCTATGATAGAAGCCCTAAAGATATTTGTTAGGAGAGACAACCAAAGATTGGCATTATCCTTGAACAAATCAAGAGGAACCCTATCCAGACCGGCTGCTTTGAGGTGGATGCCTTGAGTTATTGCTGCCTCTACATCCTGAACAGAGATTAATTGACTAAACTTCAGAGCTTGCTTCATGCCTTTGATCATAACAGCATCCCTATCCTCAGAATTTAAAGCTATGTTTAAGGGATTAAAGATATGTGAATAATGTGACACCCATACGTCTCCTGATATCAAGGAATCAATTTTTTTGTGGCGGTTTCTGAGAAAACCAGACGGTTAATGACTTCCCAGAACTACTTCCATGTCCTTCAATTCCTTAGCAGCCATTAAATACAACCAGGCCTCTGTCCTAAGCTCCTCCTTCCTCTGGGCTATCACTGCCTTATATTTCTTTCTAGATGCTTTAACTTTCTCTTTGTTGCAGGGATAATATTTAAGGCTCCTCTCAACTCTTTATGGGCTTTTGTCCAGTCACTATTGAACAATCGTTCAGGAGGGGCAGACTTGGTAGAGTATCTAACTGATAAAACTGATGAGATAGCTGAATAAAGTGTCTCAAAATTTTGAACTAGGGCTGCCGGCATGGCCCCAAAAGTCAAGCACCTTTCCATAAGGGCAGTGTTCTCACTCACGATTTAAAAATCGAAATCCTGATTTACCTGATCCCATTTCAGCCTTAAACCTTTATTCGGGTTAAACTGAATGGAGGAATCAATTGACTTTAAGGCCCCTGACCGCAAATTTAGTTAACAAAATGCTAGTAAAGAAATATGGTTTCTAGCACAATTTGGCAAAATTGTAAAATTCCACTTGATACTTCTATAGTTACTGGTTAGAAACATAAAATCAATTGTGATTTTGTATCCTCTTCCCACTAAAGATGTATAAAATGTATTACAAACAAAAATAGAGGTAATGCTCTAGAGCACTGGTCTTCAAACTTTTAGATGCCGAGACCCAACCATCAAAATTCTTTAGGCGTAAGGACCCCCTCCCAAAAAACAATTCTAGAACCTGGTGGTCCTTATCATTGACAGCCATAAATGTTCTCCAAAGAAACGGTCAATCTGTGATTGCACCTTATTAGTACAAGTTTAACACCCAAATATAGCAATAAGCAACAAAAAAGTGACAGAGCAGCTTTACAAAGGGCCTTCTACAGAGCGGCAACACCTGTTGCTGCTTTTTAGTAACTTTTAAACCTTTTGAGTAAATACATTTTTCTGTGTTAAAATCAGATGATTATGCGGCAGATGATGGATTATGTGGCAAATGCGGCAAATCTATAATTATGCTAAAATTGCTGCAACCGCACAATCACATGATTCCAGTGGCCCTTGGTATAATAGCTGTAATGCATGGGCTGAAACTTTATTGCACTGCATTAGAGGAAAACCATACTATATTTCATGGGGCGCTGAAAGCTTGGCATTTACAGCCTAGGTAACTGGAGGTCTTTAACCATCAGGTAGCTACATAAAAAATAAAGGGCAGCTTCAATGAATAATAAATACATTTTAAAAAGTTGTTACTCAGTGGGAAATGAAATATAATAAATTAGGAAACCTATTTTAGTTGATGTATTGCAAAAGTCTGTGTGAAAGGAGAGAGTCACAGAATTAAATTGTGGTTGGTGCAGTGGAGAATAGTGACTTGTGTATTTTTAGTGCTAGGAGGTCAAAGCCTGTGACAGAAAGCACTGTGAATATTGAAGTCTTTATTTTATGCATGCATTACACACAGTTTAAGATAGGCCGCTACAAAATGTGCAAAATGTTTTACGATAAAATGGTGCTTCCAAAATATACGGGCTGCTTCCAATATATAGGGGCTTATTTATAAGCTCCTTGCGCTGCCGGTGGGTAATTTGTTATGACGCTCTGGTTGAGCACAGAGCAGACCTATATCTACGAGGTCCTAGCTATGGTGTAAGGCAACGCAGCACAAGTCGGTGCGTTGCCTTACATTGCATAGCGGAGGGCATTCCATGGGCGTTGCGGTGGGTTTTCCCATGGGCTGACACATTCCCAGATTTACAAGGATCTGTAAACCTGAGGATGGGTCAAAACTGTATGCCGCCCCAGGGAATGCGTAACGAGGACAAATATCTTTATTTCTCTTCAATTGTTTCCTCTTTCTATGGTTAGCACACATAGAAAGAGGAAAAGGCCTCCATGGGTTGTTTTTGCTCAGGAAGGCATGCCTTCTTGTACAAAAACAATCCTTTCAACAATGCAGACACCCTTGCACCATGGTGGAAGGGTGCCTGCATTGGCGATAGGCACCAAATTGTGCGCCGGCAGAAAGGACAGGAGTGCACTGTATCTTATAAATACAGTCCATGCCTGTACTTTTGAATTGGTATAGGGCAGCACAGCAAAAATACTCATTGGAAATGAGACCAAATAGAATTTAGTAATAACCAGATCCTATGTAATGCAATTTTTTTATGTAACTGTCACTTCAACACATTCTCAGGGATAGTAAGCGCTATGTAAATATAATGACTATTAAAAGTAAGCACCACTTCACAGCTCAGTAAACCCCATGCACTACCACTCAAAAAGTGATTTCATCAATTAACTGCAGCAGAACTCTCCTGTACAGAGAAATCAAAGCCAGGCAGGCAGCTAAAAACACCTTTCTGCCAGTGTGCTGCTGGCCTGAAAGAAATGCAAATGTGCATAACGAGTTAATCTGCAAATCCTTTACATTTGCAGATTAACTGGTAGTGCACATTTGCATTTCTTTCAGGCCAGCAACACACTGGTAGAAAGGCATGTTTAGCTGTCTGCCTGGCTTTGTTCCTGTGCTCAGAAACATCCGTCTGGGCTGTTTTCCTCAGCAAATGAAGAGCGCGACCCCCTTTCCATGCCTCCAAGGCCACCTTGGGGGTCGCGCCCCACAGATTGAATACCTCTGCTCTAGAGTCTAATTTGATGCAGAGAATGTTCTAGGTGTTGAAGGACCATCAAGAGGTGTCTTACCCTCTTCAGTGTTCTAAAGTTGACCACCACTTTATCACTACCAGGTAAGCCCTTGCGAAAACCAACTGAGGATACGCTTCCAGCTGTTATAATATCATGGGGGAGGTCTGTGGCATACCCCACATTTGATCTAAACCAGTGGAGCACCATATGCCTTAATTCAACCTCTGTTTATTTCTTGTCTTTTTTCAGAGCCTGGGCGTGGTCCAAAATGATAACATAGGGAGTAGCCTGAGGAGGGAGGGGCGTGGCCTGCAGCCAATGAGGACGAACACGAGCTAGAGAGCTCAGACCGCCGCTCCCCTGTAATCAGTGATCCTGACCCCCAGAGACAGCGGTGAGAGTCAGCAGCCACGTTGCGAGGTGTCGGAAGATGCTGGCACATTGAAGTGTGTCGGGCTGTCGGGTGAAGGTAAGTTGGCGCCTGTTCCAGGACTCAATAAAGGGCACTGCAGGGGACCGTCACTGCGAACCAAGCTCCTCCCGCTTGCAGCGCCCTGAATAGACTGGGGGACGCTGTCCCCGCCCTCGCTGGATTGTGTCAGTGGCATGCGGGGGCCTTTGGACTAGCAGCATTAGCGGTGGAGTGCGATCTGTGCCTCAATTGCCACCCAGTGAAAGGAGAGGCCTGCACTAAATGAAGAAAGCCGGCCCTACTGACTGCTCCTACAGGCCCAGGCCTAGTGGTGGCGCACTGATATCTCAGCGAGGCTGGTGTGGTGGAGTGGCTCCCACTGAGAGGCCAGGGACACACAAATTATTAGTGAGCACTTGCGTGTGCTGGAGCCGGAATGAGCCTTTAGTTAGTGGCGGAGCACTGTAGGGCCATCGCCGGTGAGGTGGGTGTGCCTGCGCACTGATTGTGCAAAGTGTGACGGATTGCCTTCCCTTCACATATGCCAACAAGAGGAGGCCGCAGAGAGTGACTGGGACAAACTGAAACGGACAAATGCTGGGGGCCACTACCAAGATCCACGGACTACTGGGGGGTGTTTTCATCGGTGGGACCACTCGACCCACAGCACCTGCAGTGGGTGGGACCTCTGAGGCAACGGTGGTGGCTTGTATGCTGGTTGGAAGAGTGCGAAGTGTCAAAGGCGCCCCGACGCACTGAACACAGCGGACACAGAGCTTGAGCCAACGCCACACCAGTACATAGCGTCTTTGAAATGGGGAGAACACAAAAGAAACGCGGGTTCTCAGTTCTTTGCGTGGATACCCCAGGAACCCACTCTGAAGAGGAGGAGGATGAATTGCCCGAAACAAGTGGAGACCCGACCTCCCGAAAACCTACATTGGCTGACATCAGGCAGGCCATACCGGCCTCCAGAAAGGCACTGGAAGGGAAAATTAATGCTATCGGAACAGACCTCAGCCTGCTAAAGGATGAGCATCGTTAGCTCAAGGACAGAGTGTCCAGCAATGAAAAAGAGTTGAATGGCCTGCCAGAATCTGTCCACGAGATGCGCCGCTCTCTCGCTGTCTTGGAAACTAAGGTAAAAACTCTGGAAATGCGTGCCAAGGACAGTGAAGGGAGGTCGCGTCTGAACAACTTCCGGGGTCATCATGATTCCAGAAAAAACAGAAGGGACAAATATGGTCCGTTACTTGGAGGACTTGCTCCGTTCTGAAGTGGCTCCGATAGGACTATCCCCCTTCTATGCCCTGGAACGGGCTCACAGAGTCCCAGCTAAACCACCAAACCCAGGAGCTCCTCCACGTCCTGTTGTGGTCAGACTTCTACACTTTCGGGACAGGGACCACATTTTGCAAAGTGCCCGCCAAAAAACAGGTACTGCGTATTGATAATAACAACGTCATGATTTTCCCAGATTTTACGAGGGAGGTACAACGCAGCAGAGCGTCCTTCGCTGCTGTCAAGGCTGAACTACACAAATTGAACCTGCCCTATGCCATGTTGGTTCCCGCTTGGCTTCTGGTGGCAGACCCGACGGGGACTCGTTTCTTCAACACGCCACAAGAAGCATGAGACTGGCTTGACACTCGCAGCTTGTGGGTCAGCATACTTCAGCTCCTGGGACCCCAAGCAAAGTCCTCACAGTCATAGGGCTGGAACCAAAACTCCTTCACCTAGAGAACTTAGTCTTGAATGTCGCAAGGCACTGCAGGCAGTGATATCGCACAGTCAAAAAAGCCCTGGTTCCCCTCTGAATGAGAGTGGATGCCCCACTGGTGAATCGGAGACCTCACCGGACCGCAGCGACAACAATCTAGGAGCGGACATGCCACGGCTTACGCCCCAAACGGCTGATGATCTCGTGTAAAGGTAATGGGGTGCCATCCAACGTGGAGATTCTTCGGGGCCTCCCATCCTTGTCCCACTGGTGCAGTGACAGTGAACTTATGCCTTCCCTAGATTGCCTTATGAGGAACATCCAGTGGAAAGGGGCTGGTTAGCTATATCAGTTACCGGGGGGTGGCACTATGGGGAACTTAACACGGTTCTTGTCGAGTAATCGCCCCTTCCACTGTCACTGGACGATGGTTTGTTCTACTACGGTTTGGGTGGGGATTCTTTTTTGGATACCTGTTCTGGGGAGGGGGAGTTTGGGTTGTTTTTTTAAGGGGATCCAGGCGTGTCACAGGGGCAAAGTTTTTTAAGGGCTGCAGCCATAGGCCACAACAATGGGATCCCCATTAGGATTAACTTGTCTCTCGTGGAATGTGCAGGGCATGCACACTATGGTCAAGCACCATAAGATACACTCCTATTTGATCCGCAGAGGCATTCAGATCGCATTCCTCCAAGAAACTCATATGCTAGCAAAGGAAGGAAAGGCGTTGCAACGCCGCTGGAGGGGTCAGGCTTATTACACCACGTACTCCGCTTTTGCGAGAGGAGTGTTGATATGGATAAGGGCACGTGTTTCATTTCAATGCACGTCATAACTAATTGACCCAGAGTGCAGGTATGTGGTGGTGTCAGGGAGGCTAGGTGGTAGGGACCTCACACTAGGTAGTATTTATGCGCCCAGCCCAGACCAGCCGGCCTTCTCTCTTCTATCAGGAAAGCTGGTGACCGTCCTCACGGGATCGATGCTACTGAAGGATGACATTAATTGTACCTCTGACCTTGACCGCTCTCACCCTCCACTCCCTAATGCACCTGCACACAAACTGGCAGACTCACGCCGTAATTGGCAACAGGTATGGGGCTTAATTGAGACCTGGAGGGCACAACAACTCATGGCCCGAAATTACTCCTTTTTCTTGGCCCTCCACGAATTACATGTCATTCTGTGTTCACCTGATGTCCATGAGGGGGTGGGCTGCAGCGAATACCTCACCAGGACACTATCCGACCACAACCCTGTCCTGGTACAGTAACAATGGTCGAGGTCGCGCCCGAAAAGCCCCACCTGGCGCCTGCGCCCGGAAACCTTGGATGACCAAGCTTTCCGCACTACAATCGGTACAGCTATCACTAACTATTTTCAGGACAACGGGGGTACAGCCACATCCTCCCTCGTGGAGTGGGACGCCTGTAAAACAGTCATTAGGGGGAGGTGCATATCTCAGATGGTTGGAGTTAGGAAGGTTCTCCTCCAAGATATATGATGATGATGAGCGCCCACGCGCCCTGGAAAAGGACAGACCCAAAAACCCAGATAAACAACAGGCCAGGGAGGCGGTAGCCACACAGATAGAGCGCCTGTGATGCTTTGATTACAAAAACTACATAACTCGAGCACACTCAGAGAGGGATAAATCGGGGGCCCTAGTGGCCTGGTTGGCCAACCCGGCTAGACTGGGGTCAGTCATACTGGAGATCAGGGACCAGAATGCAGCCAGGTGGGGTGAAGCCTCTCAACCTACATACAAGGGTGAGTGAATACTTGAGACGATGTCCTAGTATGAGTGAACATATAGCATTGCCAGTATGATTACAAACAGAAACAATGTGAATAACATTAAGTGTCCTATTTGTTTCTTTGTTTGTCTGTCTGTTTGTTTTACATGTCGGATCCCTTACCATTATGCACTAACAGTATACGGTTGAGTACGCCTGGATTTCCAGGTGATATTTTTTCATTATTTATCTCATTCTTATTTACAAAGCAATAGTGTTTTTCTAAGGTCCTGAAGAATGCATTAGAAACTTCTTTCTTGTGAATGCAGAAACATGTCGACCACCAACACGTGCGGTTATTATTTAAAACCTGCACCTACACCTGCCTTTTAATCTTAGGGACTGGGGGATATTAATAAATTCCTTTTTTCCACCCAATTCACCTAATTTTATCATTACCCTTCACTTTTTCACTCCAATCACCAGACACTGCTTTTTTCATTAGCCACTATCATACCTTTCTGTTCTGCCCTCACATCACATCTCGGTCACGGTAACTACCTACCGGCCGTCGTGTCTCCTGGGTAAGGAGAACCCAAATGATGACAATAAGGGCAGTACAGTGTGGCTTCTGATGGGAACAATATTTTTCTCCATATACTCTTGAGCCTTGACTTGGCCGTTCACTTACTATTACTTCTCAATGATACTGTTTTGCATGCCTTTGGTATAGTGGTCCTTCTTGCTTGACTTACTGACCTACTCTTTGACCCCCAGATATTATTTGTTGTTGTGTATTGAGTTTGGGGCTTATATCTGGCCGGTCGGTAAACCTGCCCTTAGACCCTCCCTAATTGTTTGTTGAACGTGTTACTAGTACAGCCAAGGCTGTGGGTCTTTTTAAATACTGGTCGATGATTTTGGTCGCCAGCGTAATAGAGTTTACTTCGAGAATTTTTCTTTGTGGCCTGCCCTCCTCGTCTGTCGTTTCAACGATGGCCACCAATTGGGGCTTAGCTTTTGAAAGTGCAGAAGTACAAAATATCTTAGATGAAAACCCTAGCCTATTAGATAATGTTCCGGCTCCACCTCAGGCAACAAACAACGATGATAGTTGGAATAAAGTCCTAATCTTAAAAAAGTCCCACTCTAGAACATCTGTCCATGGTATGATCATGGCCCAATACCTTCGAGGCAACTGTGCTCCTACAGGCCTCATTGTTAACAATGCACCACGCCTTTTCCTTGATGATAAAGAGTTTCTCAAGGATTGGGCCATGATAGCTTGGAGGTGTACGAGGGATTGGTTGGTCCTGATCATCAAAACCGCTAAAAGAGTTGCGGATACAATACTGATTGAAATTCAGGTACTCGAGGGCCAGATAAAAACCACTTTAAAAAGTGGACAATTTAAAAAGGGACAAGATGACACGGACAAGAGCAACAAAGACTTCAAGGAGTCTATCTTATCTACTAAATTAGAAAAATTTAAGAAAGACCTAGCGAGATTTTCAATGGAGAAGGTGTACCCATACACTAGCGACACTTATACAGCGCCTACATTCAATCGAGGTGGCAAAAAGGGTGGCTCCACGTATGGCACTTCTAGTTCGGATGGAACTTCCAGTGATTCGGATACATCACAAACTGGACCCTCTAACCAAACCGCTAGGGGCCGTGGAAATAGAAGAAAGTGGAGGAGTCAACCACAGAACTTCAACAACTTCCAACCATGGTGGCCAATCAACCCTTGGATGATGGGACCAAATTGCCCTCCTCAAATGGGTCCGCCCTTCTGCCCACCACAAATGCAACAAGGCCTGGGGTCTTTTCCTTTTTTAGGGTTTGGCCAGAGACAAGGCAGAGGCAGGAGGAGACAAGGAGCCGTGCGACAACAAGTTCATTGGAACACGGACACGAACACCCCACAACAATCGAGGATGGATTTACGCAGCGGGAAGAAAGTCCCCCAAGACACTGCGGGCACAAGCAATCAGACAGCATCGTGATCAACCTTAGTTCACATACACTCTCTACCAACGAGGAGCGCCTTTTGAACAAAGGCCTGGGATTCGTAGCAACCCAAAAAGGTGATCCTTTCCAGGCGCAAATCGAACTATCTCAGCTGTTTAGGAAAATAAGATTGCACTACTTTTTCGCAAAATCGACTGACCGGGAAACCATTACCAGAGATAATAACACTGGATTGAAGAGACCCTCTTCGTTTAATCCACCAAGCGCCACCTTACCTCCTAAGGTTCTGACTTTTGAAGCAGCTGTGGAGAATGATGTCACAAACCTTTACAGAAGAGAGGTCAAGCCCTTCATGAATCTCTCTAGGGACGAACAACTGGCCTTACGCTCACTAACTTCCAACGATAAGATTACCATCAAGCCGGCCGACAAAGGCGGAGCCACCGTTATCTTAGATACCGAGACATACAGAAATGAATGCCTCCGGCAACTAAGTGACCGCAAATCTTATCTACCACTGAGAACGGATCCAACAGAAGGACTACAATCGAAAATAAGCACCTTGGTAGAGGAAGCTACAAGTGAGGGATGGATAACATCACAAGAAGGACAGTACCTGGTCACCAAACACCCTACGATCCCGTACTTCTACTGTCTCCCCAAAGTGCATAAGCCACTAAGGCCACCACCTGGTAGGCCTATTATATCAGGCATTGGGTCGGTTTTAGAACCACTCTCGACCTTTGTCGACTACTTTCTTAACCCAATGGTTAAAACAATGCCTACATTCCTTCAAGACACTAAGGATGTCCTGAGACTCCTTCGAACGATACAATACAACATCGAAACTGACATCTTAGTGTCGTTCGATGTAGAGTCCCTATATACATCAATCCCGCAAACTGAGACCCTAGAAGTAGTAGGCACACTGTTGGAGCAGAACACCCACCAATCTATCACTCCCACACACTTCATCATGCATCTAGCAGAAATTGCTATGAAAGAAAACTATTTTCGCTTTGAGGATACCCTCTACCTGCAAACGTCCGGGACCACTATGGGCAGTGTTTTCGCGCCGAGCCTGGCGAACCTGTACGTTCACAACTTTGAGCAACAAGATGTCCTAGTAACCACCAATCCATACTTACCATCGATACATGTATGGAAACGTTATATTGACGACATCTTGGTGGTGTGGCGTGACACGGAAGAAAGCCTTATGTCATTCCACAGTTGGCTGAACGGCAAGAACACATATCTCAAGTTCACCATCGAGTACAGTAGAACATCCCTGGCTTTCTTGGACATAAAGTTACATGCCACTCCAACTGGCATTGAATTGGAGCTATATCGCAAACCTATGGCCAAGAATGCACTATTGCGATATGACAGCTGCCATCCGCGCGCCCTGAGAGACAACCTACCTTTTGGTCAGTTTCTCAGGGTCCAGAGAAATTGCTCCAATAAGGAATCTTTTGAAGTCCACTCAAGAAATCTGGAGGCTCAATTGAGGGAGAAACACTATCCCAAGAAAATCATCCGCCGGTCTAAAAAGAGGGCTTCCAACAACAACAGAGAGGCCCTACTTGAAGTCCTCCCTCCAAAAGAGAAGACGGATCGCATTGCTTTCGTCAATACATTTAACAGTCGATCCAACCAGTTGCAAAAAATCATAAGAAAACACTGGTCTATTCTCAAAACCGGAGGTGACGACATCCCCCAGCCTATGTTTGCCTACAAGAGAGGACCAAATTTGAAAGATCAACTAGTCCACACACGCCCACGTAACAAGGAAGTGAGGCAAGTGGGTACCCTATGGGACTTACCACCTGTGATAGGACACCACCCGTGTGGGACCTGCACCGTCTGTCCCCAGACCAATAAGTCTACTGAGATTGACATCGGCACCAACCGCCCATGGATACAAAGCAAGTTTACGAACTGCAACAGCAGTAATCTGATTTACTTGATTACATGTCCATGTAAATTACAGTATGTCGGCATGACGACCAGAAAGATACGGACACGCATCCAAGAACACAAAAGCACGGTGCGTTGTCGGAAACAAGCCACCCGCCTCACTGCACATTTTCTGGAGAAGGGTCATGGTCCTGAGGACTTCTACTGGACAGTCCTTGAACAACCGCACATCCCTGACTCATGTGCGGATGTCAGCCGGTTTTTGTTTAAAATTGAACAAAAATGGGTGTACCGCCTCAACAGCGACAAAGAGGGCCTTAATGAGCCTATACCCTGGATGTCCCTCTGATTGTTGCCCTGTATAGTGTCATCATAAATACCTTACGGAGAAAGTTTTCCATGCACCTGTATTGGTATACTTTGGATATCCCATCTGATATCAATATCCAACTTTGTTGCCTTACAGAATGTTATCATACACATCATGGAGTGGGTTTTCAACTGCCACATACACAACAACATATGAGTGACTTATTATATTAATCACACTTTGTTGCGCTGCCTAGAGTGTGCTCTAATACACTTTTTACACACTTTTTGCGCAGTCCTCGCTATACCATCGGCAGAAATGCGCAGCGAACTACGTTTCCCAGGATCCTTAGCATCACGTGACTGCCCTTGTCACATGACGCCCAGGGATTACTCACGATTCTACATAACATCACCGTGTTCCGCGATCGGTGCCCCCCCAAGCAGTACTGAAGACTGCCTGGAGACATCGACGGAAAGGTGAGTGCATCCCTGCCTGTGCGCACTGATTCCTCCGCGCACGCTGTCTACCTCTCTAACGCACATACGGAGAATCATACGCCACTAATGGCGACTCCGATTTTTTGACAAAACGCTTTACACTCATCAACGTGAGAAACTCTGCATATACAAATATTTTGGTGCTCATTGGCTTTGATAGATTAGGGCGGGCATGCCTAGAAGTCTGTCACAACTCGATATACAAGAGGTCCAAACCGCCTTTTGTCTCGAAGTATACTCTATTTTCTTTTTCTTTTTCTTGTGTCACAGTATGAAACCGCTCTGTAATTACCTTATGATTATCCCCAGAGCGGTGCTCCTTTTACCTGCGCTGCAGCCAGGTGGGGTGAAGCCTCTCAACCTACATACAAGGGTGAGTGAATACTTGAGACGATGTCCTAGTATGAGTGAACATATAGCATTGCCAGTATGATTACAAACAGAAACAATGTGAATAACATTAAGTGTCCTATTTGTTTCTTTGTTTGTCTGTCTGTTTGTTTTACATGTCGGATCCCTTACCATTATGCACTAACAGTATACGGTTGAGTACGCCTGGATTTCCAGGTGATATTTTTTCATTATTTATCTCATTCTTATTTACAAAGCAGTAGTGTTTTTCTAAGGTCCTGAAGAATGCATTAGAAACTTCTTTCTTGTGAATGCAGAAACATGTCGACCACCAACACGTGCGGTTATTATTTAAAACCTGCACCTACACCTGCCTTTTAATCTTAGGGACTGGGGGATATTAATAAATTCCTTTTTTCCACCCAATTCACCTAATTTTATCATTACCCTTCACTTTTTCACTCCAATCACCAGACACTGCTTTTTTCATTAGCCACTATCATACCTTTCTGTTCTGCCCTCACATCACATCTCGGTCACGGTAACTACCTACCGGCCGTCGTGTCTCCTGGGTAAGGAGAACCCAAATGATGACAATAAGGGCAGTACAGTGTGGCTTCTGATGGGAACAATATTTTTCTCCATATACTCTTGAGCCTTGACTTGGCCGTTCACTTACTATTACTTCTCAATGATACTGTTTTGCATGCCTTTGGTATAGTGGTCCTTCTTGCTTGACTTACTGACCTACTCTTTGACCCCCAGATATTATTTGTTGTTGTGTGACCAGAATGGGGTAGCCTGATACGACCAACAAGGGATCAATTACTTATTTTTGGAATATTATACTAAACTCAATCGAAGTCAGCTGTCCCCAACGGATGAGGAACTGGAGGAGTTCATGCAAGGGATTGATCTATCTGCACTGGACGAGGATACAGCCCTGTCGCTAGGACGAGAGATCGAAGTAAGAGAGGTGCGTGGAGATATCAAGAGTATGGCCCGCAATAAAACTCCAGGCACTGATGGTCTCCCGATAGAATTTTACCTTGCATACATTGACCTCTTGGCTCCCAAACTCGTACAATTATAAAATGATGCCAAGAGACTTGGCAAACTCCCTGTCTCCACTAGGGAAGCGATCATTATCCCTCTGCTAAAGCCGGACAAGCAGACATGGAATAAAACTGCGTACCACCCCTTATCCATGCTCAATTTCGATTATAAAATACTAAGTAAAATCTTAGCCTCCCGTTTGCTCCCTCACATGACCACCCTTATACATAAAGACCAATCCGGGTTCATCCCCACTAGAAACACAGCGCTCAATATCAGAAGGCTCCTACGCATCCTGTAAGTGGACACTTACCATGTGGATGCAGCCACGATATTTGCAGTGGACATAGAAAAGCCTTCAACAGTCTGGGGTGGGCTTTTCTATTTCATGTGATGCGGAAAATGGGGCTAGGGTCTGGCTTTGTGAACTGGATGGCTCTTTTATACACTGACTCCACAGCCAGAATTAAAACTGGGAGGCTAAACTCCCACTCTTGTAGGGTGGGGCAGGGCACACGGCAGGGTTGTCCCCTCTCCCCATTATTATTTGCACTGGCGATGGAGCCCTTAGAAGTACATGCCAGATCAGGGCGGGCATACCAGAGGCTTGACGTAAATGAACAGGTCCAACATATTGCATTATATGCTGATGACCTTTTGCTTTTCCTTGCTGACTCGGGAACGGAACTCTTGGGGGCAAAAAACTTACTCCACGCTCTCAGCAGAGTAGCAGGATTGAAGGTGAACTGGTCGAAATCTTGCCTGTTCCCGGTGGGTGGGAATAGGATAGGCCCGCAGAACACACAGGGGGTGAACTGTGAAGACACAGATGTCTTCCCTATCTGGGCACATATATTTACCACAAACAAGAGGAAATTCTTGAGGGTAATTTTGCGAAGGCCATCAGAGGGGCAAAAGCCAACTTCGAATTCTGGGGATCTCTGCCTCTGTCAGCAGCGGGCCATGTGGCCCTTCTAAAAATTATAACCCTCCTGAGGCTCTTCTATTACTTTGGGACCCTACCGATCTGGATCCCGGCAACGTATTTCAAGCAGCTTTGTTCAATGTGCACAGCCTTACTGTGGGGCAAGGGCAGACACAGGGTGGCGCTCAGAACACTCATGAGACCAAGAGAAGAAGGCGGCATGGTGGTCCCAGACTACGAGACCTATTATTTGGCAGCACAATTTCTATGGCTTAGGCAGTGGGTAGCGAGGGCCACTAGGGGAGAGGATGAGTGCAGGGAAGATTTTGGGCCCATGTTGTTGCTGTCCAACATTGTACTGCGGCTCCCGGTTAACACCGCGACCCTCACCCTGGAACTCACCACGGCCTCACCACGGCACGAAAATGCTGGCACAGATATTTGCGCAGAGCCTCTATTAAATACCCCTACGTGCCGGAAATGCCATTGATAATGTGCAGGGCCCTGCCACACAGTGGCAATTGGCAGAGATTCGAAGCTTGGGCGGAACAGGGGCTAACTACCATAGGTGACCTATAAGAGGAGGGTGACATGATCCCATTTAATGACCTGCAAACCCGGTTTGGCTTACCCGGGGGTGATTTCCTACAGTACATGGCCCTCACTGCGGCTACCAGGAAGCACTGGGATAGGGGACTTACAGAACCACCAACTTCCATGGGCTGACAATACGTAGTGTTTGCCGCAGGCACTTTTAAAGTAGTGACGTGCCTCTATAGACGCATGACGCTGGAATCTTTACTCCCCCTGTTTGCCCTGAAGCTCAAATAGGAAGCTGATATAGGGGGGGACATCCCGGATAAGGCGTTGGGAGAGCTAGTGGAGAGGGCCTGGGAGAGCACGAGGAATGCAAGGTTTCAATTGGTGCATTTCCATATTTTACATTGAGTATACCTTACCACAATAAAATTACACGCATATTTCCCGGACCAATCATCGGCATGCCTGAGATGTAACACAGAAACCACAGATTTTAAACACATATTATGAGGTTGCCTGTTCCTAGACAGTTACTGGGAGGAGTAAACTACTACATTATCAGACTTCACTGATAGAGAGCTGGATCCAACCATGACTCATTGTACTTTGCACTGGTTTCCCCAAGCGTCCAAGAACAACATTACTAGCAAATTTATAGACCTGGGTCTGCTCCTGGCCAAACGGGACATCACCACCCATTGGAAGGCAAAACAGGGCCCTGGCATAGCAAAGTGGAAAGCAGAATTCCTAAAGTGGGCCGACTGTGAGGGAGTGATTAGGTTACAAATAGCGAAGCGCACCGAGAGTGAAAAGGCCCTGGAACGGGCAAGAGCTTGGGAAGCTCTAGTTGTGGCACTTAAATCTCCCGAAGCGGAGGGGGATGACATATCTGTAGGCGACCCTGTGGTAGCTATGGACTAACGCATAAGCAGCGCTAAGATCACTTCGATCTGAAGCCTCACGTTTAGTAATGGTGTTCGCCAAGCAAGCCAGGTGACACTTAGGGGCAGCAGCCTCCTATACGAATGAGTCACCCCACTGAGATAACAGTTCTATTGGCTTATTACAGCCTGCACTTAAGTGGCACGCCTGGAGGGGTGGGAGCCGAAGGGTTGGGGGCTAGTTGGGGATGGCAATTTTCATTCGTTGCAAATACTGATCGTGATGACCGTATGCAGTGCCTGAACAGTTGATATGAACATCATAACGGTGCTTCAGCTATGCCATAAATAAACTGATTTGCACTGTGACTTTGCTACCTGTCTGGGGTATGTAACCAAAACCCCTTTTTGAATATATGGAAAATCAATAAAAATTGTTTTAAAAAAATGGGGAGTAGCCTGAGGAAGAAGATGCAAGTGCAATTGTTGGGTATGGTATCCTAAAGTTTTGCCCAGAGTTCCAGAACCATGCAATGAGGACTGGGAAGGCTGGGAATGGGAATTTATAATACTCGCAAAAATGGGGTGCTTTGGGCCTTCCACCTTCCGTTGTAGAGCGGGTGGAGAGGAATGTACCAGGGCGGGAGGTCATTTCAGATAAAGGGTCAGGTTCAGATCGTAAGCCACCTCAGGTTAGCGAGTGGAATCGTATGGAAAGCCTTAAGAAATTCAAAACCCTCATCCAATTTGGCTAATAGTTCTTTTTTTAAACCATTTACTTGGATCTCTATACTGTGGTGCAATTCTTGATTAAGATTTTTGAATAGGGCATCTATGTGCTCGCCCAGGTGGTACTGGGTGCCGCTAAAGAGTCGAGAGTCTGAGTCATTTTTTTCCTTTTTACCTGCATTTTACTCGCCAGCTGTTTCATATGCCTGGTCATTTATGAGGGGGAAGAACCAGTGCGAATGGCAGACTCAATGGGAGCAGCAGGAGAGGGTGAGCTTACCAGCACAGACGTAGTTCACAATGTCCCCGAATCAGAGACCACATCACTTCTTGCCCCAGGAAAATTGTTACTGATCGCCCCATTTGGGGCAACAAGACCACCCATTTCTGCAAAGGCGATTTCTGTGGTTTCCTCTCCCTTAGAGGTGTACTGTTTCATGAAGTCGAGTTTTCCTGGGGAGATGGTTGGGTTAAAATGTATATCTTAGAGAGGGACAATGAGCTGCATGTTATGGCATTCATTTTTTCCTCCACCCGACCTATCTCACTCGAGAGAGCACCCATCTCCGTTGTCAAGTAGTTTGTATTGAGGGGGGTGGGGTAGAGATCCCCCTTACGAGACATTTGCAGCAGTGGTTAATTTGTAAATAAAATAAATAAATAATAAGTGCCGGGGATCTTGTCTGGAGGCAGCTTGCACCAGCCCATTTCTCCTGTTAGTGCCGCCTATGATGTGGGGAGGATGTGGTGTAATGGCTAGAGCTGCAGACTTTAGAGCTAGGGAACCAGGTTGAGTCTCAGCGTTGGCTCAACATCTTGTGACTCTGGACAAATCACTTAATCTTCCTGTGCCTACCATAAATAAATGTGTCCTTAATTGAGGTCATTAAAAAAGTGCCGGTGTTGATGATTAAGTGCCAGTGCTGTGCACCAGAAACCATTGGCTCAAATTAAGCACTGCTTGGCAGGCACAGAAAATGTAATTTTGCCTTTACCCATATTAATGATTGGCCCAGATGAATGAAAAGAAAAAAACAAATAATATCTTCTAACCAAACTAGATGAAAGAGGGGGGCCCAGCCTCTTTCAGGGGGGGACAGGTGCAGACAGGCCAACCCTTGGCCCGGGCGCAGCCCGCGCTGCAGGAGTCAATCGCCGGTTTTACAGCCTTTCTGGTCCCTCCCCCTCACAGGCGCATGCTGGGGGACTGAGTCCCACCCCAGCAGAGACAGCAAGAACAGCAGCGAGGGACTCGGGCGGCCCAAAATAGCAAACCCCTGCTGCGGGAGCCCCTCGCCGGTTTTACCGCATTTCTGGCCCCTCCTCCTCACAGGCGCTTGCTGGGGGACTGAGTCCCACCCTAGCAGGAACAGCAGTGCTGGTAACTAGCTCAGCTCCCCCATCGGATTGGTCTCCCCCTACGGGGCTTAGAAATACAGCTATAACGTGCTTTGTTGTTTTGCGCTCCCTAACGGGGCTTACAAATACAGCTATAACCAGCTTTGTTGGTGCCTGGCCGTATGTCTATGCCTCCCCTAAAGCGCTGCTGTTATTTGTGCATGTGCCTGACCGAAAAGTCTTATGGCATGTGTAAAGTTGGCAAATATTTACTCTTTTAAGCAATAATTGTGATTCTATATTCGTATGTAGCATATGCATACATTAAAGGAAAATGTTTTTTTCACCAATTCTTTGGTTTCTAAAGAATTTTTAGATTTTGCCAAAAGAAGTATTTTTTGTTAGAATACCACAATTTTTTATAAATATATAAATATATTTATACCTACATATACAGACCCATTATCTCTGCGATAGGTAGTGGGCTTGAAAATACTTCAAAGTTTATTGACTCCTTTCTCAATCCACTAGTCACATTGCTTCCTTCATATATACTAGACACTGGGGCATTCCTGAAGTCTATTTATGACATCCCTTGGGAGGACGATATGGTTCTGGTGACAATTGATGTCACCACTTTGTATACCAGTATCAAACATAGCGATGGTCTCAATGCTGTAAGACACTTCCTGGGAAATAGACCAATTAAACTTTGGGCCCATACTCAAATGCTTCTTTCAATGGTCTCAACTTGTTTGAAGAATAACTACTTCATCTTCAATGATGAATTATTCCATCAGACGTGTGGCACTGCGAAGGGCACCTGCTTCGCCCCCAGCTATGCTAATTTGCATATGGGCTGGTGGGAGGAGCAGGAGGTCCAGAAGCAGTGTCATGAGGAGTGGGACAACAACATCCTACATTGGAGTCGTTTTATTGACGACCTGTTTATTGTCTGAAGGGGGACAATTCCCGACTTTAATTTATTTCTAGCAAAATTACAAAAGAACAGTTTGAACCTAAAATTTACAAGTACTGTGAGCACTGAGTCTGTTAATTTTCTTGATCTTACAGTTTACATAAAAGATAATAAGTTGCAGACTAAACTCTATAGGAAAGAAACATCTGGGAACACCGTGTTACACGCGAGTAGTTTCCACCCCACAAATTTGGTAAACAGTATCCCTTATGGGGAGGGTTTGAGAGTCTTAAGGAACTGCAGTGACCCTACAGAGAGAGAGCGTGAATTGAGTACCCTAAAATCGAGGTTTAGACAGCGTGGGTATAGTGAGAGCTGTTTAAACAGCTCATTCGTTAAAGTCAGGCAACAAACGAGGGAGGATGTCCTCTTCAAACATAGGGAGAAGATGAAAGGTGTGAGAGAGAATTCATGCAGATTGATCACTAACTACAATAGGCTGCATGGTTCTGTAAGGAAAATACTGGCACGACATTGGCATGTTATTAAGAATGACCCAATCCTAGGCCCTTCGTTAGCTAGCAGACCCCTTATCACCTTTCGTAAAGCGAAATCGTTCAAACAAATGTTGGTGAAGACCACGGTGGCAAAAATAAAGAAAATGAGTAAAAAGAGTAAATGTGATTGGATGACAAGAAAGGATGGCTTTTTGAAATGCAGTTAATGCAAAGCCTGTGAGCATGGGAGAAATGTCAGTACATACAAACCAGGCCTCTCCAACAGGATCAAAAAGACAAAGGGAGAATATGACTGTAAAACGGATTAGGCCATCTATGTTTTGAAGTGTAAGTGTAACCTGCAATATGTGGGGAGCACGATCAAAGCCGTCCATCAACGGGTGTTACAACATCTAAGGGCGATAAGAAATGCAGATCGATCATATCCGGTCGCCCGGCATTTTGAAAGATTTCATGATAAGGACGTTAGCGGTCTGACTTATTTTGTAATCGATTCGATACCTGTGAATGAAAGAGGAGGTGACAGGATTAAGAAGCTACGTAAGCTCGAATCATGGTACATTGTGGAATTGTACTCTAAGAGCCCTTATGGACTGAATATTGAAGAAGATCTGTATACGCACCTGTAATAATGAATTGACATTGTATTGTTGATTGAGTGTTACTATCTATATTATTGCTTCCTAGACAGTGCCATCCAGATTCCTTTTTTAAGGTTTTTGCTTTGTTATAAAAATTTTATTTATTTTTTCACGTTATGTTGGACTGAACGTTCTGCCCACTGGGGCTGAATTGATAAGCTGTAGGAGTTTTGGTTGCTGATTCCCAAGACATCACTGTGGTGGTAACCCATTATTGTCAATGGAATGTGGAAAGTAAAACCTTCCTCCCTAAGGGAGTATTCTGACTACCAGGGCACTATTTCTGCATATGGTTGTAAAGACGAAGGAGGTGCGGAGAAGGAGTCACATGCTGTTATACCTCCGTACCTTCGTAATTCAAAGAAGGTGTTGGCGTAGAATGAAGGGCCTGGTAAGGTCTTGTAGTTTATATTCCGTTTATGCCCACTTGGGCACAATTGACTGTATAGTTGGTCTTGAATGCTTTATTTACACAATACTAAGTGACAACCACTAATGCGATAATTTATATTTTATTGCTCTTCCCTGGAGTGAGTTTGCTTTTCAAGACTAAATTGGTAACTATTTACGAATTTAGCCAGTCAGCATTAATGAATTGAATTGTATGTATTGATGAAATTCAAGAACTTGTACAGCGTAACGAAAGTCTTTCGTTCAGTTCTATTGATCTTATGGGTCATGTGATGAGTCACATGGTACTAGTGCACTTTAAATGTTTGTTTGTACTTGAAAACTTTATTCGTGATCAAGCCTGCTGGGTCAGGTGAAACGCGTAGAAAAGCGGCAATAAATGAAATATATTTTTCACCACATTGGCGTCGTCTCCTCTGCATATCCTGTGTCGAGGTTGAGTTTTGAATATATATATATATATATATATATATCTCAGAAACAAGAAGAAGCCACACTGCCGTCCCGGGTCCCCAGGAAGAACAGAAGACTCCACGATTCCAATATCAGGCAAAGGATTATTTATTAAGCAGCGCTTAACAAAAAGTGAAAACTGACGCGTTTCGGGCGGATGCCCTTGATCACAGTCAATTGTAAACCCCTCACACCTGAACTTTTAAACTGCTTGTGCATACCATGTGACACCTATAAACACTGAAAACATACTTTGATTACGTGTATGATGGCATGAGTTCGGGATGAGGGGAAAAAAAGACACATAATAACAACGTGACTTAAGCTTCCCTGACACAAATAAATAGCTGAATAAATTCATGTAAATTTGTGGCAAAAATCTGTCCGCATAAATGCTTAGTGACACATATCTACAAATGTTAAAAGGGCAAGAATGATGATAATCTTCATCTGTACATATATTTGATGAATAAGTTGATTGAGTGATATACAGGCTATGTTATCGTCACATACTGAACTTTAAACATACTCTAAATAATACATAAATACAGAATATAGTCATTATATATTCATAAATATAAATATCACTCATGTATATACATAATGTTACTGTCTATTATTACTATGAACATATGTTCTGGAGATCATATACCATGTACATGTATGTTGGAGATACTATATTCAGTAGATACCAACTTCATACTCAATAAATACTATACAAATATACAAAAATACAAAAAATCAATCAATTTTTACCCTGTTTGCATATTGGTGGGGACATCTTTATATATTGATGGCAACCCCACCTGGGTACACTCAATGAGGGGACATCTGAGATGCGATGGCAACCCCTAGTTTCCCGAACAAATTTCCTACGTCTAATAGTACATCTTCCCAAAAAATTGGATTGTGTGCCCAACATCTAGTGAGTAAATTATACAAATGAAACATGGACGAACGAATTCGTTAAATAATGTTTCATTTTAAATGTAATATTTATATATATAACCTGGCTCATCTAAAAAGAATGATGGTAGGTTTAATTCAAAGTTCAAAACGTGAAATATATACATGGGGCAAAATGAGGGAAAAGAAAAAAGAATTACTAATGAACAGAAAAGGGGGGTGTGAAATAATTAAATTAAATTTACTAAGTAAATCAGTATGTTGACATAAGATGGGAGGCGGACTGAATTTAAAAACCAATAGACATATATTAGTACAAATCAGAACAGATGTCAGATCAAGGCTACTATATACATGATGTAGTGACTTATAGAAAGTGATATAGGTCCTCAGTGGTATTCAGACCATTCGGGACCTTAGTGTCGAGCTCTAGTATCATTCTAGATTCCAGTTGGCGAAGTAACTTATCTCTGTCTCCTCCTCTACGGGGACGGGGTACAGAGGTAAGAACATAGTAGCTGAGACATTCCAAGTTGTTACTGTGCACATTTTTAAAATGTCTCGCCACCGGGTAGGCATTGTCGTTATTCACAATTGCTCGGAGATGCTGCAAAATCCTGACGTGCACCGCAAGCCGAGTACTCCCAACGTACCTCAGGCCGCAAGTACACGTCAGGACATATACAGCAAATTCCGTTCTGCAATCGTATTTGCCTTTAATCTGGACAGGTGTGGGGCTGAAAGGAGTCATATAGGTGCTAGTATTTGCACCAAACTTACAGGCCCGGCAACTGGAGCATTTAAAGAAGCCCTGACGCTGCGGGAACCAAGGTTTCTGTTTGAGGATTTCAGGAAATGCATTGGTGACATGATTGCGAAGAGTCGGCCCTCTCCTGAAAGTAATTCTAGGATTGTCAGGGAGTTCAGGTGAGATGACATTGTCAGTTTGTAAGATTGGCCAGCTCTTAGTAAGGATTGATCTGATTTTCCTGCTCTGGCAACTATCTGGTGTAATGAATCTTAACTCTGACTTTTCAGGGGTTATTTCAGTTGTTGGACTCCTGCTATTTTGCTGGAGAAGGCAGTCTCTAGACTTTTTATTAACTTTTTGAACTGCCCTTTTCAGAGTGTCAACATGATACCCTCTCCTTCTGAACCTACTCAACGCTTCAGTAGTGCATCTCTCTAATTCATCCTCGCTGCTGCAAATTCTTTTAAGGCGGAGCAGTTCTCCATAGGGGATGTTTTCTATTGTGTGGTGCGGGTGAGCACTACTGGCGTGCAAGGTTGCATTGCCAGCCGTGGCTTTTCTGTGAAGGGTAGTCGCAATTTTGCCTGATTTATGGTAAACCTTCACATCTAAAAAATCAACTGATTGTTCACTGATGTGGTGAGTGAATTTTAAGTTATAATCATTGTCATTGAGTTGATCAATAAAGGCAAGCGCACTTGATACATCCCCTCTCCAAATTAAAAACACATCATCTATAAACCTTACCCACATCTGGACATTTTCCATAAAGATCTTGTGATGTGTTCCCATGAGGACCTGCCTTTCCCAAAACCCCACGTGGAGACACGCGTAGCTCGGGGAAAAGCAGGCCCCCATTGCCACCCCTCTCTGCTGTAGATAAATATCTTTGCCGAACATAAAGAAATTATGATTGAGACTCCATGCTGTTAGTGTAATGAGCATTTTGCTATGGTTGTAGCATTCAACCGGCCTTGTACCTAGAAAAAATTCCAGGGCCTTCAAACCTTTCTGATGTTCTATGCTCGTATACAGAGCCTCAATGTCTAGCATGATTAGCAGAGAGTCATCTGTCCAGGTGGTATTGTGGATTTTGTTTAGGAAATGTCCCGTATCTTTAATGTATGTGGGTAATTTGACCACCAACGGTTGCAAAAAGTGGTCTATATACTGAGCAAGGTGTTCACCCATACTGTCTATAGCTGAAATAATTGGCCGCCCCGGTACAGGTGTTACTTCCTTGTGGACTTTAGGTATTAGATAAAAACGCGCCATAATAGGCGACTCAACATGTAGGAATTTGAATTCTTGAGTAGAGATTAAACCCTCCCTTTTGTACTGAAGGAGGAGTTTTCTCAATTTTTCCCTTGCCACGTCGTACTGTTTGACATCTATTTTAGTATAACATGACGGATCCGATAATTGTTTAGTAGCTTCAGCAATATATTGTTGTTGCGGCCATATAACAATATTGCCGCCTTTATCGGAACTGCAGACTATATTACGATGGTCATTTTTTAATCTAGATACCAAGTCCCAGTATTGTTTTTCTTTGTCTTGCTTTATTCTACCACGATGTTTGACCTGGTGGTGTAACTTTTTGAGATCTGAAACTACCACATCATGAAATGAGTCAATTGCATCCTTTGGCATGATGGGCATAAATATAGATGATGGTTTAAACGGACTTGATCCTGCTCCTATCTGTAGGATTTCAGCAGTCCTTAGTTCTTCCTGTGTCGACATATTGCCATCCGTGTCATTTGTACCTTGATCCAACTGACAAAGAGTGAGTAGACCTCTCACATCACTGGCTTGGAGATTGGGAATAGATGGTGTTGCTGAGTCTGATTCGATTGTACTTGGGTTTTGCTTGATTTTAAAGAATTTGGACAGTTTCAATTTTCGGATGTAGCGGAATATATCTATTCTTGTAGTCGAATAATTAAAGTCCGTGAGAGGACAATAAGTTAGACCAAGACTAAGTAATTGCTGTTCCGCTATTGTCAAGGTTTGGGATGAAAGATTGATTATTGTTTTTTCGCTTGATTTTTCTTCTTGTGCCAGAATTTTTTCTTTTTGTTGTTGTTTCTTGTATCGTTTTTTTCTGCGTCGCTCTTTCCTGCGGCGATTGATTCTGGCCCTTTTTTCTGCTGTTTTTGTAATTGCTTCCGTGGGCGCAAAGTTTGCAGTCGGGCGTTGACTAAAAAATCAATTTCTTCGCCCAAATCAAGTACCATTGATGGTTCATCCCCCTCTTCTCCTGTTGGGCGGTGGCGATCCACCCTACATCCTAATGGGCCCCCATGTGTGGTCTTATCGTAATCAGTTGGTCGGGACTGCCGTTTGGAGGTTGGCCGGTCAAGTTTCCGCTATGGTGCCGTACACCATAACAAGTCCTCTAATGTTATTAATATATTTATGTGGAGGAGGTATTTAATTTTTAACTGGTTTTATTTTTCCTGATCTTCTGTTCCAGGGACGATGTGGTTACAATTTTTTCAATTAAATGTGTATTTTATTTTTATAAATTAATAAATATTTCACATTTTCTTTTTTTTTATGCTTTCCTGAAGCATTTCTTTCTTTTGATCTACTTTTAATGGGGTACTTTTGTCTTTAGATGCTATGAATGATTAGATATTTAGCTTTAATTTTTCTCAGTTCCATTTACCCTTATTTTTTTGCAAATTACAAAATAAAATAACAGCGGAAATAGTGGGCACCCATGCCTTATGCTACAAGGGAGAGCAAAAACGGTGAATGAGTAGCACCACAGGCCATAGTAGCACTTTTTATTCACTATTCTTTAAGCAAAGTACGAGTCCCTTAGGTCCATGATATCCATCATCCATAAAGGTATGTCCGATGTATACGTTTTAACCCCTTCTTGCTTTCAAGAGAGACAACCACCTTCTCATCATCATCATTCTGCGTCTCCAACTGCAGATGGGAGTTTGTCCTAACATGATTAGCTGAAGTGTGATTATGTATTAACCCTAGCTTTGTTGATAGCTAAATAATTATGTAATATAGACCTTCAGTTTATTGTGCAAAACCTCCACCGTGATCTTTATATCTGCATTTATGATTGATTTTGGTTCGTATTTTGCCAATTGAAGTGGGTCACAAACAGGTCCTGTAAATTAAGGGGTTTTCAGATAGACATATGTCTTTTTAAATGTCGCCCTACCAAAATATTGATTTATAAAAATCGTGACTCAGAAATCATGACATTAGGAATATTGTGTTTAAGAATATCGGTTATAAAACAAGAAATATTTTAAATAATAGATTTTTTTTTTTTTAATTAAGAAATGTGCATGTTTTAAAATTTCTTTTTAAAATGTGTGTTATGTATTTTAGTATATATTCTAAAGGTATGTGTTTTTGGCGATTTCTATAATAATTGTTTACATTTTCTAACATCGTGTTACATTTTTAGTAGTTATCAAATGTTTTTTAATTAGTTTGGCTTTTTTTTATTTCCATAGCACGTAGTGGGTTTATAGTTGAGTAGTTTTGGAATTAATGTAATTTATATAAATGAATGCTTATATTCTATTTGTTATTAATTATTTAATTTAGATTTTATAGTGTTAATTGTGTGAAATATTAAAAAAATATTATGAATTGTTTTTTTAATTATTATTTATTTTCAAGGTGGTTTTTGTAATTGTTTACATTTTTTAGATGCATGATTGTTTGGTTTCTAGGGGTAAAGTGTGTGAAGCACTTTGTTTTTCATTCATTAATAATAAGTTCCTAATTAATATTAACTAATTTGCAAATTAGATTTGCTAATTGTGTTAGGTTTTTTAGGTGTTAGTTGTGGGGTTCATATGGGCTAAAGCGTGGTAAGTAATTTAAGTATTTTAAAATAATATTGAGTTTATTTATATTATTATTAATTAATTAATTGATATGTATTTAGTGATATTGTTTATAATTTAGTTGTTTGCATATTACTTTTATACAGGTAAAGGTTTTGAAGTATATTAATTTTCCTTAATTTACAATCACTATTTGAAATCTATATGCTTTATTAATTAGAATTTTTTTCAATTGTGTAAGTTTTTTTACAGTTTAATTTTAGCTCAGATTTGTCACGTTTATAAGTGTGTAAAGTGTGGGAATTTTCATAATTTTAATTATTGTTTAATAATGTTTTTCATTTATAATATTGCTTTAATTGTTAATTACCTATGGCATTAGGTTAGTACATCTTATCTTTAATTTAGATGTAGGTTTTGAATTTCATGGTGTTACAGGGTAGGAAATAAAAATAAGTAAATTTACGTAATAATTCATTTATTTATTTCTAAAATGAATATGAAATCAAAATAAAAATATTTAATATAATATTGGTAGGTATGGGTCATATGCATTTATCATTATGATATTTTTTCTGTTCAATATGTTATATTACATATATTTTTAATTTAATTTGTATTTCTAATTAATATTTCTTTTTTATATATTTTCTTTTTTTAAATCAGTTTCATGTTGTTAACATTTCTGTTTTGTACTGATAAATGAGAATCTCAATTCTATTAATTGATTTAAGTTGGAATAGTAAATTTTACCACGCTACTATCCAACACTTTCCCTACTGTTGCACTCACTGGAGTTGGAATAATAATTTTTGCTTCTCTGCTAACCAACACTTTTACAACTTTTGCATTAATTTGGGTGGGAATATTCATTTTTACCTGTCCACTATCAAACACTTTCCCGTCTGTTTCACTCATTGGATTTGTAATGGTAATTGTTTGCCCGCTGCTATTTAACACTTTCCCTACTGTTACACTCATTGGAGTGTGCAGATTAATTTTAACCCCTCCTATAGACAACACTTTCCCTACTGTTACAATTATTGGAGTGGGAATAGTGCATTTTATCCTTAGCCTATACAACATTTACACTACTGTTGCACTCATTCTAGTGTTAAATTTTAAATTTTACCCTGCCACTATCCAACACTTCCACCACTGTTGCACTAACTGTAGTGTGAATAGTAATTTGTTCTCTTACGATATCCATCACTTTGCCAAATTCTGCACTCATTAAATTGTGAATAGTTTTTTTACCTGTACGCTATCCAACGCTTACCCTACTGTTACACTTACTGGAGTGTGAACAGTAATTTTTACTCCTAGGCTATAGAACACTTTCACTATTGTTGCACTCACTGGAGTGGGAAAAGTAATTTAAATCCATCGCTATTTAACATTTTCCCTACTGTTGCACTGACTGCAGTACTAGATGTAAATTAAAAGATTTTTAAATAGTTACATTTTTTGATTTTTAATAAAATATTTAGTTTTTGCACTTTTAAGTTATTGCTATATATAAATATACATATATGTGTGTGTGTTTATATTTTTATTTAATTTTAAAAGTATCAAACCAATCTTTTTTTTACAAAAAATGTAAAGTAAATATCTAAATATTTTTTATTACGTATATTTGAATAACTTTTTTATTAAGTTTATTTAGTATATTTCTTAAAATGTATATTACATTTACTTTTCAAGCAATGCAAAATTCTAGATTTTAATATATGCAATTGATTTTACACAAACACACATATATATATATATGTATACTTTTTTTATTATATATATATATATATATATACATTTTGTATAACTCTCTTTTTAACTTCGATTGATTTTATTCTAAATTTTTTAGTACTCACCTGTTAAAGTATAGGTAATTAATATTGTTGCATTCTATATTCTTTAAACTATATTATTTCCATCTATATTTTTGAAATAATATTTTGACAGTCATCAAAATAATGAAATAAGCCCCCTACTGAATAACACAAGAGCAGCTGTGATGCTGGATATACACAGTATCTGTTTAATTAACAAAAATGCATTATGTTGTTAAGTGATTTTGTCGAATTCAATTGGAAAACTGTTGTCTCCCGGAGCCTTAACAGTTGTCATCTTGTAAATGACCTGTGCAATTTTTTTGAATCTCCTGTTTTGCGGAAGAATGTTCAGGCATATTTAAGGAGGCAAGTGCCCTATTAAAATTTCCATTATCCTACAATATGAGTGGCACATCACATGTGGATTTGATTGTCATTATCATTGCATGTGACTGTGCCTGACGCAACTGCGCATCAAATCAGCATCCAGCCTTTATCCTTTCTTTACATAACTTTGCTTTAAGAAAAAAACAAGTTTCTCTTATTTCTCCTTGTAATAAGGGATTATATTGATCATGATGAGGAGAAATTATATATGTGCGGGGGGTGTTGCTGAAGTGTTATGTGCCGTAGTTAGACAAATGATCATGCTCGTTAACCACTTGCATTGTTTCACCCAACAGTGCTTGAAGACTGCTGAGTTTCTCATCAAATTTCTTCTTAGGAATTACTTTCTGTCTGTCCAGAGTACCTGTTTAGAGGAAACTGATACAGCATTCTCATACCAAATTGCATCTCAGTTAGTGGCACAACCGATGCTTCTCCTCTGGGGCCTTGTACTGTGTTGTGTTCATAAGCCAGGGCTCCTGGTGGTGTTGCAGGAGACAGAGGTCAAGGTACAGAAACACACAGACTTTGTCAGATGTATGCTTCAGTACAAATGAGGTAGTCAGTAGATCTTGTTTTTCAGAAAAAAAGTATTACATTAAATAATGCCATGCATAAATATTGTGTATGCAATATTCTCACACAGATATAAGGTGTCCAACATTATCCGAATCAAGAAAATTGATTTTGAGGTAAGTAATACAGTTCTTAGTATTATTAAATGTATTACTATATTTTACAGAAATATCAAAGGTAAGGATATTCTACTTTTTTAATATGTTAGCTTATTTTATCTGTTATCAAATGTGTGTTTAATTTGGATCTCTTTTATTATTGTTTTTAAAATGTTATTAATTTTTTGAAATAACATTTGTATATTTGTTAATTTAGAATATCCTATTTGTTGTGCATTTCATAAGCATTTATGGTGGTAATTAAATACATTATAATTCATCAGCAAACAATAAATATATATTTTAGAAATATAACTCATAATTAATTGTTGATTCTATAATTAGATGTCTTTTCTGATGTAAGATTATGGAGCAGCATATGTTTTGTTCGTGTATAGACAGTGAAGGAAATTAGTGAATTATAATTAATTATTAGGTTTTGGTTATTATTACTTCTTTATTTGAGAAAGATGTAAGGCAATTGTAAATATAATTTTAGCACTATGGTATGGTAGTCAGATAATCACCCCGATCAGCATGGTAGTGGGAAAATACCACCCGCAAGGGCCACGCATAAAAACCGGTCCAATTAGATTATTCCGCAGTTCAAATCCGACCACGGCTCTACGATCTTGGCCATTAACATTGTGGCGGTTGTTGCTGCCAGCATCATTGTCGCGATGTCAAAAGGACCATACCCTGTATTTCCCTGCACTGTATGGCAGGCACTGCACAGTCTCTGCCACCTGTTATAGGGACATGTAGGGGGTCCCCAGTGCACCCACACACCCACAACATATTGGGGCCCCGCAATGGGCCCCCGGAACCTGTCTCTGGCAACCTTTCAAGGGCGGTTTCGACGCAGGCGAAAGGCTGGCTTCCGCCGGCATCATAATTTGGTAGGCGTAGGCTGGCCCTGCACCGTGTCTTTTTGCGCTGTCCAGCTCTGCCCAGCAGGCAAGTGTGAGTACATCTACCGGTGGAAAAGTTGTGGGAGTGATTTATCACCGCCTTGGTCATCACCACAGTGCTAATGCGACCGGCAGTTTTACTGGGTTCATTTGCAGACGGATGGCGGCTGCCGGGCCGGCGGGTCCCACCGCCAACCAGCGGCGGACATCCTTCTGCCATCCTACTACACCCCTATGATATAGCTGAGTGGTTTCTGTTGTGCAGTGGTATATGATGTGTAGTAAAATATTTGTAATTAAATAATTAATATTTGTTGTTTATTAATATTAATTTGACAATTAATTCAGTTTATTCAGTAATACAATATGTTATTTCTGGTTTGTCTGATTTGTATGTTTTTAACCCTGTGAATGGATGTATTTTTAATCATTAAATAGAATGTTAATTTATAATAAATAATGAAATGTTAAACATTTATGCTTAATATGTACTTGAGATAATGTTTATTTGATAAAATTGGTGTGACTTTTGGCATTTGTATGAATAAAGGAAATTAAGTTAATTTTCTATTATTTAATTTATATACTTAATCATTAATAAATAGTGTTTAACTGACAATTATGAAAAGAGCACAGAATATCATCTTAATTATATATATTATTTTTGGTTGGAATTATTATTCTATTCTTTATTGGTATGTATGTGAATAATTAGAAATAGTCTGTTAAATTATTTATTGTATTGATATGTTCATATATTTAAATTTAAAAAAAACATGTGTACATTATATTATTTTAATACTTTACTTGGGATGTTTGTCCTGTACTTTCTATAACTAAAGGGTATACATTTTTTGAAGTAGTAATACATTTATTAATAGTCATTTGGTTTTTTTACCATTTACTTTTTTTGATAGTGCATTTTTTGATTGTGTTCTTGTTTTTTAAATGTAACTAACATTTGTTCTGATTAGGATTGCATTTGGAAGACTGTAATACCGCCATTGTGGAAAGAATGTGACCGACTGACAGGTAGTCAGTAGTTCCACCCACCAAATTTGTGATCCGACTGCCTTTGAGTCATTTGTTAACATGTCTATTTTATAAAGGCTTGTGCTGCAGACTGGAAAAGGCTTGCATCACAAGCTTAGATCCTAAGAGGCATGTTTTTAAACATCCCTGCAGCCCATGGCAGGCACGGCATGCAAGTATGTTTAGGTGGTGCACCATGGAAGGATTTCACCATTGCGTAGGTCTATGGGTGGCAGATCCCCTGATCGTGACCCAAACAAAAAACTTTGTACCAGTTTTTTAAATTCAGAATACGCTACGTGAAATGGTTGGGGGAATGTTGCATCGTAATCCATTGTGGTGGAATGCAATCAGACCAAACATCGGGCTCCTTGAGGATATTGGACGATGCTGCTTGCTTCATCCCTTTTCCAATTCCATCGAATCTACTACAGCCTAATGTGGATCTGTCTGACCGCTTGTACAGATCTCAGTACTAAAGACACCGACGGTCCTTCCAATATTATAATTGGCCCCATTGTATTTAGAGTTATAAAAAATATGTAAATTATACTTTTTGAAATATTTAAACTTAATTTTTTGTATTATTATTTGAAATAAATGCTTATTATTATTTTTTGTTATTGTAAATATTTAGTTTTAAATTATGTAGTTACAAATATAACTTTTTGAGGTATTTATTATTTTGTAAAAAATGTTTTATTAGTCTGTTTTTAATATTCCACTTAATGGAGTATTAATAAAAAATTCCGCTGATTGCAATTGGAAAACTTAATTTTACCCCTCCGTAATCCAACTTTCTCACTAAAGTACTTTTGTATGGATTGGTTATCGTACAATTTACACGTTATAATTGTAACATTTTGCCTACAATTAAATAGATTTTATTGTGAATATAATATCTAAGAATACAAATATTTTATACTCTAATCTACATTTTTTAAATGTATATGATTATGTTTATGATTGCATAGAATTAGCAAATCTACAATTCTTAAGATATTTATTATGTATACATTTTTTACTTACGTGTTTTATTGTATTTTAATACGACACCACATTGTTTAATTTTTAAATATATTTTCTTATTAGAGATATATGTAGGACAGTTGGAACGTGTTACTGGATACTATTCTACCATTGTATTCACAGTATAATGTATATAACTATGTCCTACATTGTGCCCTGAAGCAAGGATTTATGCATTACTGTTTTCACTTGATTATATTCATATGCATATTCATGCATCATTGTTTTGATTTAATTGTGTGCAACCTTATGATCGTTATATGCATTATGGTTTTTGTTAAAAAAAACTTGGACATTTGAAATTGTATGGTTTTTCAAAACTTGGACAATGGAAACTATACAAATGTAATTATGTTAAATGACGCAAAGATGAATGCAGGCATCTAAGAAAAGGTTTGGTTAGATGCTTCAGGTCTCTCGAAAATAAATAGAGCGGCCTTCAATAAATCCGAGCCCGAGTCTTAGTTTTTTGATCAAACTGAAGCATTGAGAAGGCACACCCAGTTCTCTTGCTTGCCAGCTTTAGGAAGCAACTTGTCTTTATGCCCCAAGGATTAGCATATTTCGCCGACGCGTTTCAAAGCTCAAGGCTCCTTCTTCATGGGCTGCTAATTAATCATCACGTCAATGGCTCACAAGAACTTACTAAAGGATAATTGTTTTTGTTCACAACAGGTACTGCATCTTCCATCATGCATTTCAACTTGTCTGCACTTAGCAACGCCCACTGGGGGCTTTCAATGAAATAAATAATGCCGGAAATTGTTTGTGAGCCATTGACGTAATGATTAATGCAAGAAGACGGAATGCACCAAATGGTGGGAACATAAATCTTTGAGTAAATACGAGGAAGTAGGTCGTGTTCCGCGTGGTTTGTGCATTCTTTTGGCGCCAAGTTTTGAAAAAACGGATCCTGCTATGCTACAAGAGTGGGGCGAGAATAACTTGTCGGCCTCTATGAATTCAGTGCGCATTTTAATTAAATATGCCGCAAAAGACCGGAGCAAATTACTAGAAGAAATTAAAACGATTGAATTGGAACTGCAAGCACGTCCTGAAACTGATGAAATAAAAAACTATCTGACATAATGAATGACCGGTTAAGGAAGCATGAGGAAAGAATCAAAATTCGCAAGGCAACAAAATTTACTTGTGACGCAAATGATTACCGTGATGGGAAAATCTTTACTTTCTCGAGAAAGTACGATCCAGCCAAGAGGCAGGCTTATAGTAAGAAGAGCATGATCAGTAATGTAACTGCAATGCCCATCACAAGCTCGGAATCTAGGGATATGCTTACAAACCCTGAAAACATTCAGCCAGAAGCGATTCTAGCAATAATTCAATCGTTTCATCTCCCTCATCCTCATGTTTGGATTTAAACTCGGTAGAACTGGCAAAACTGGACCTGCGACAAGAGATGGATTTTGTTGTAGAGGAGAGATTACAGACTTTGCGGCCGAGGCAGCAATTAGCGCAAACAGTCAAAGGAGGAATAAGCAGAGAAAAGAAAGGCACCGCAAACGGCAACAATGCTCAACTACAAAACAAAAAGAAAAAAGCTTGGGTGAAACGCCGTTAGTTGACAACACCATAATAAACCTCTCAAATGTCACTCTTAACAAGGCAGAAGAACAATTATTATCTTTGGGCCTGAATTACTGTCCGGTCCAAAGTTTTAATTATGCCATGACTAGGCTGGACCTGTTCTGCTATATAAGAAAACTCAAATTGAGAAAACATTTTGCGCTAAAATCTGCCAAAGAGACCTCCAATTTAAGAGATATCCCTGAGGAGGTGGCTAATGACAATGTCAATGCACTCGCAGCTTCTGATGTGCACACGTTCCTTGATATCAATGACCTCAATACTGCTACTTATGATACTACCTATAACACTGAAGCTGACCCTGATGTGGCTACACAAGCACGATTGAGCACGATCTCCATCTTACAAAAAGGAGCAGGGCTAAGCCCATTTAAAAGCAAATCAAAGTATGTACCCTTGATGCCCAAAGATGCCATTGATGTGTTCCACGACTGCGTCACCAATGACATTAAAAACTATATATAAGGACCAATTCCAGATCCAAAAAGAAAATCACACATATGAAAAGAGAATATATGAAGTTGATGAAAAAACTTGGCGAAAATCACGAAATAGTAGTGAAAAATTCGGACAAGGGGGGTCATTTAGTTATCTGGCCTAAGCAGGATTACATCTTAGAGGCCGAACGTCAGCTGAACGACCCCCTGTGTTACAAGAAGTCTACCCTGAAAGAATATACGAACGCCAAAGGTAAACTACAACAGATGCTAGCACAATGGAAAAGAGAAGGACTCATTTCATCTGAAGAACATAAGTGTATGTATATTGAATTTCCAATCATGCCAGCACTATATTTAATTCCCAAAATTCATAAAGGTGTGGTACCGGTGCCTGGCAGGCCTATAGTTTCTGCCATTAGAAGCATGGGTGAGAAGGTTGGTCAATATATAGACTTTTTTCTTCAAGACATTGTTAAGAATTTATCTAGTTATGTGCGCGACACCAGCGATTTTTTTTGTCTAAAATTGCACACATTGAATGGGAAGAAAATATGTGGCTTATTTCGTTGGATGTTGAAGCACTATACACTAGTATTGATCATGTCCAAGGCCTGAATGCTATCAAATACTATTTAGCCAAGAGACCTATAGCTTATTATGAGCATAACAAAGTTATTTTGGGACTCATTGAGTGGTGTTTGTACAATAACTATTTTACTTTTGGGAAAGGCATCTATAGACAATTGAGAGGAGTAGCGATGGGGGCCTGTTTCTCCCCCAGCTATGCGTGCTTTCACGTTGGCTGGTGGGAGGAGCAGGTCCTCACAGATCAACATGCGACTTGGATGAACAACCATGTAAAATGTTATCTAAGATATATTGACGATATCTTTATTGCATGGAAAGGTAGCAAAGAAGAGGCCCTACTATTTATTGAAAGTATCAATGATAACTCCATGAACCTCAACTTCACAGCACACATTGACAAACAATCTATGCAGTTCTTGGATGTGCAAGTATATATTGCTAATTCCAAGTTAAATACTACTTTGCACAGGAAACTTACAGCCGGGAATGCCACTCTCCATGCGGCAAGTATGCACCCTATGCATACGATTGCAGGGATACCGTATGGGGAGATTCTCAGGCTAAAAAGAATATGCAGTTCTCCCTCTGACTATGAATCTTGCCTGAAGGACTTATTGGCACGTTTGAAGATCAGGGGTTATTCTGACGTCATCTTGAACTTGGCAGTTGAGAAGTCCAAACTTAGAACCAGACGGAGTCTCTTTCCCAAGACTCCGTTTGAGTCAGATCTAAATATTAGCACTGGACTTCAAGATGATTGTCCTCGTATGATTACTGCTTTTAGTATTGAGGACAGAAAACTGAAAGCCATATTAAAAAAGAATTGGCCTATTGTTCTAAGTGATCATGTTCTGAACAATAGGTTACCGGCCAACCCTGTCATCACTTTTAGGCGAGCCAGGAATATGGGTGCTGCTTTGGACAAAGCCGCCCCTGAACTTAAATCTAAAATTCCTTGGTTAAAACCGTCTAGGGGCTTTTTCAAGTGTTCAAGCTGCCGTGCTTGCAAATTCGGCAATAACACTTCGCACTACTCTACTCCTTATGCTGCGGAGCCAAGGCCGATCTATGGTAACTTTAATTGCAAGACTGACCATGCTGTTTATGTCCTGACGTGCACCTGTGGGCTAAGATATGTGGGTAGCACCAAGCTCCAGGTGCACGTCAGGATCCTTCAGCATTTACGTGCTATCTTGCACAATGATCCGGCCTATCCGGTTGCCTGCCATTTCAAGAGAATCCATAACAACGATCTCTCTTGTCTCAAATATTATGTGGTTGGTGCCATACCCCATCTCAAAAGAGGTGGGGACCGGGAATTGTTATTAAGATAGCTTGAAACCAAAATGATTCTTGAATTAGATAGTCGTTGGCCCAATGGACTGAATAACATTGAGGAAATGCATCACTTCTTATAAGAATCAATCATACTCTGTTATTCTTTCCTCAGAATATACCAGTACACTCCATTGTTTATTCACTCCCTCTTAGTTAGGTTCCCTATTTCGAGGTTAGAGTTAGTGTCTGGCTTATCTGTGTATTCATCATTTTTGTCCTTCCACTTCATGTACATACAATACATATAATATTTCCTGTGCTTCTATCTTTTATCTTTCATCTTTTTTGTGTTTATCTCTAGGTGTATTTACAAATATGTGTATATGTGTATGTATATTCATATATATTTATTATATGTTTTTATACAGGTACATATCTTAATATGAAATGAGATATCTGATCATGGTTCTTGTCTATTCCTGGATATTTTTGTATTGACTGTGTATTCACTGATGGGATGAACTCTTGACTATTTATTTAGTATTATCCTGATGTATATATGTATATAATTGATTGTTTATGTATGTATATACATTTTTTCCATTATGGTATAGGTGCATTTATTGGGCTTGTAATAAAAAGGGGTTTTAATTTTTTTTTTTTTAAATGTATAAAGATTTTTGAAGTTTTTGAAAACATTTTTAGACTATTTTAATTTTAAGAGATGAATTGTACTCATGGATGATATACAGTCTACTGATCTCAGGGATCTGAGAAGTTCCTTATATCGCGATGTTTTCATCTCTTATATGATAGATGGTATTGCACTTTTTTCTCGCATTCTTTGCACATATTTCACTCTCACCTAGCACTTTATTATCTATCGCTGCTTCGAGCATGTTTTGCACATATTGTTAACTTATGAATTGACATAGGTGTATCATAAGGTGGCTAAATTGAATGACACATCTTTAACATCAAGGGCATTTTGTAGAAGAGATTTAATGTATTTATACAGTTATTTTGTCTCTCTCTCCCCTCCCCTGCCCCCCTTTTTTGCCTTATGATGTGTGTTTATATCTTAAATACCTTCTTATGTTTTTTTAAAGAACATTTGGATTTATCCAGTAATATTAATATGTGCTGTTTACAATGCTATAACATTCAGTGGTAGTATCTTTTCACTGTTTATCTATCACATGATACATGATGTCATTGTGAGGGGTGTTTCTTTAACACTGCATATGCACATAAAAAGCATTTAGTGTATTTACATGTTGCAGCGTGATCAAGGGCACAACTTGCCTGAAACGCGTAGCTGATCTCTGTGAATAAACAATCTATGCTGATTCGTTTGTGGTCCGTCTCCCTTGTTTGCTGGTGTGCGAGGCTGTGGCTCGAGACGCCTAGAGAATCGCGGAGGAGCTACATTGATATATGTATATATATATATATATATATATATATATATATATATATATATATATACACATTTACATATTTAGATAGATATAGCGAAAGATATGTGTGTGTTTGAATTTCTGAAAAGAAGGATATTTTTATAAACCATTATAGAATTTTTAGTGTTATTACATTTCTGTTCTCATTTGACTTACATAATTATTACTGTTGAGATTTTTATATTTAAAAAATATATATTTGCTTTAATGCTATTAGTAATAATGAACAATTGTCTTAACCCATACCTTGATATTCATTGCTAGTCTAGCATGATGAAGTTTTACATATAGTTATTTTTTCTTAATATTTTAAGATGAGGATATTTTGCTGGTCAATATATTTTCTGTAAACTCTAGCTTACCAAGCAGTATCACAAACAGCAAAAAGTAGTGAATATGGGAATCTGTGCCATGGAAGCATAAGGTCAAAGGGTAGTCTTTGCCTCTATGGTGTGTCAAGCACCAGGGATCTGTGATGGCATGAAAAGCTGTAATGTCAGATAGCAGGAATCAGTTCCACTGTGATTGCACTATGAAATTACCATTGTTGTCAAGGTCCCTCCCCCAATACCCATAACCATGCGCCCTCTAGCCATTGCAAATAGCCTTTGCATACAAAAGATGTTGTTTGTTTATTTTGTAAAGGAAGTCCACTTTCTCACCTACTAAAGCAAAAAACTTAGCATACTTTCAAGACTTTAGTGCTTGTCCATATTTTTCCGAAGGCATATCTACTCATTATTTCTATTGATGTCCACAATGTGTGGAGCCCCAGGGATTCTGTAAAACAGTATGGTCTTCCCACTCTTTCTCAGTGCCATGTGGCTACTCGGGCCGTTGGGGTTTGTCTTACTGACATGTATCACAGCACCCTCACACAAACCTGTCTGATGGGTCAATTCCGATGCCTGACAGACCGGAGTCCATCCTACATTCATTGTGAACTGGAACTGAATACCCTTTACTCTTTGGTTACAGCTCCACAAGTAGGATGTGACTGAACATTGTTTGCTCGCAATCCTATGATTTACAACGTGAGCCATCATTCACAATGCAATGCATGCTCTTGTTCTAAAGAGCATGGGTGCAGTTCATCTCTTCACCCGGTGGCAGGTACTTTAAGGTACCGTATACTGTATGCATGGATCTAAAGGGGTGAGCAATATGTATCCCCTAGGCTGCCATTCTGCAGACTTTCACTCATGGTGTCCATGCTGTGAGCCCCCAAAGATAGATTCACAATGCTTTTCAGTGTCAGAAAAGCCTCCACAGAATGGCAGTGGTAATCTGCCATTGTAATTTCTCTGTTGAAATAAAGCTGTGAGAGTGATTACTTCAGGCCTTCAAAATGTGTGACTGCTCTCTATGCCCATCGGAAGACATTCTGAAAAATGAATCGGATTCCCAAGTGACCATCTACATTGTAATGTGTCTGTGTGGACGGTATTGGACCATACAATCACTATGCGGGCTGCAGGTCTTTGACCGATGTTCAGAAAACTGACAGGCCTCATCGTAATTGGGCCCTGGGTTTGTCATGCTCTTGTGTGGAACAGGTACCCATTAGCAATTCCACATCATCGAGATGCAATCGTAGAACTGGTAGCAGTATCAACAAAGGGCAGGTTAGACCATGTTTTGAGGAGAAAATATGTAAGGCTTCTGTGGGAGGGAAGGAAAAGGGTGGTATTACAAGGGAAGAAGGTACCTGACTTCAGTTACCTGCGGAGAACAAATGACTATGCCAAATTCCTGTGCCTAGTCCCCCTGCAGGTATTATTATAACTAAACTTTAACCCATTGAAGTGTAGTCCTACGGCCCTCTCTACCTCTAGTGGTAGCAAAAAAGCTTTAGACCTGGCAACTAGTAAAGTTGCTTTTCTGCGGTCGTGTGCCTTGGTTCATAAATTGGTACAAATGGGGGGTGGTGATGGACGGAGCATCTGAACCAATCAAACACTCACACCCAGTCAAAAGATCTGGGTTTGATCCATCACCGTTCTTTAGCCCACTCTGCCACCCCAGTTCAGACATGGCTATATGCAAATCAGTCTGACCCTGTGCCTCATGGGAACAGTCCAGCCCGAACTGCCAAGCCATGTCTTCCCTGGACCGAAAACAAGCTTCCGAGGACCGGTTTCTGGCATTCCAGCCGTCTTCAGCCCAGCTTGCTTGAATCCAGTGGCAAAGTGAGCAAAGTGAGCAAGGGACTCATGTCTGAGCATACCCTGCCACACTTATGGCGGCCAAAGCGGTACAAAAGGGGGTGGTGATGGACGGAGCATCATAAATTGACAGTCAATATACAAAAGAGGTTTAACACCAGCATACTTGCTATCTAGTTAAAGGGGAACCATAAGTCATAAAAAAATGCCACTGTTCACTTCATCCAAAACAAAGTAACCAATGTACATAACTCAGCTTGGAAGCCTAGCAAAAGATTTAACACTTATGACAACGTTGAACACATGGATAATTGGATATCACAGTGCTTAGAAGCAGGTTATCTACAACCAAAGATAAAACATGGTGGTGCCAGCACCATGTATTCTGCTTTTCAGACAGTGGGCATAGTCACACTAGAGACAGCCACACTTAATGAGAGTTGGTGCATGTACTTCCACTTGAGCTTGGACATGTACGACAGTCAAGTCACATCTAGAGGTAAGAAGTAGCTGACCTTGTCAATCATATGTTCAGTAATGTAACCCCCACTTCCCAACCAACCAAAGTAGGTATAGTGGTGCATTCCTGACGTGGAACACCACTGCTGGCCTCAAGGGGCACTAAAGCACTGGGTCAGCAGGGTACATAAACCACTGTGCCTGCACACAATCTAAGGAAACAGGGCATGTATGACAACCCCCTCTCAAGAGAAGAGTGGCTGGCATTGACATTAGACTCTGTTTTGATTTCAGTGTGGCAGAAGACTATAATACACACCCTGTTGGTCACTGTCTGTGGACTTTAAACAGTTGCTTCTAGAAATTCCTCTGGCGTTGTGGCTGCACTGCTCTCGCCCTGTGCCACTGACCATCAGCAGCAGCCTACCTGGTGGCGATCCTTCCTGTGACAGGCACACTCAAATCCAGGCCTAACTGCTAATCAAATCTGCAAGACCTTTAGGGCAATGCAATGTGTGGTGGCTAAAGTGAGGGAAACCTTATTCCTGCAATCCCCTTGCATGTTGTTTCAGAGGGGGGTGGCCATTTAACAAGCCAAGAGGCTCAAGCTGCAATCTACAACTGTCCTTAGAGCCCCTAGGCACCCGACATGCTGTTTGAACACAATAGCTGGTGCACCCAAGCAGAGGCTTTCAAGTTTTCTGGTGCCCACAAATGCTTTATTAAAATTTAATCCACATGGTTAAGGGTGGCCTGTCTGAATGTCTCCTAAGGCTCTTTATAAACTAGTTTGCCTACGCCACTCTCAGCAGAAGGGTACTTGGTGTGCTTCTGGCCTTGCTCTTTGCTTAGAATCCGGATCGCCTTGTGCCTTCCTTTTAAAATAGATATCCTGTACAAAGAGTCCTAGTACTCCCTTATAAATGGGCATGAGTTGCTTTACCAATCCAAAGGTTTCTTTTACGTGGTTGTGTCATTGAGTATCCTAATGCTTATGACCAAGGAGTGTTAGACAACTGCAAACACACACACTATTCAATAATTGATTTACATGACTCAAGGAGATTTATACGAATGTATAAAAAACATGTACCTTTATATATATTTTTGCCCAAGAATCAATAGGATCAGTTAAGTATGGTTTGCAAGATAAACATTTTTACATTTACAATGTCGAGAATGCAGTTTACAGATTCTGCAAAGTTGTCCTAAGGGAGGAGAAACAGAAATGGCATATAAGGGCTTTGATGTAACTTACAACAGAAATCGCTTTATTTAAGGTTAATATGGGCAAGTTCCATGGCAGCAACATCAGTTTACTTCCAGTGGCAGTAGGCCGCACGGGTGCAATTTTTCCAATCAAAATTTGCTTCACAATGCAAGTCAATGTGAATTAGTCTTATCATACGAGTTGGGCCTGAAATTGGTATGGTAACAAACTTTACGGAAAAAATATTGTGTGATATAAATATAGTGCTTTCAATATTGCAATGTTCAAATATTGTGGTATAAAATATCAATGTAAAAATAATCAAAATTAAGTGCCTCATTACTATGTTAGTCTGAAAGCCTCTGACCTAGTCTGGTTCCCATCACCTGAATCCTAACCCATCTGCCCGAGTCGGTTGTAATCAAATCAGCCAGACCAATTACAATGATCGTGGTCTGAGGGGTAACTGTTTGGTCATTTATAATCGGTCACAAATGGCAATCGAAGATGCCAAGTTGGTCGGAGGTGATCTATACAGTTCTGCAGATACGTTTTCCAACTGACCCATTCTGAGAAGTTCCTTATATCGCGATGTTTTCATCTCTTATATGATAGATGGTATTGCACTTTTTTCTCGCATTCTTTGCACATATTTCACTCTCACTTAGCACTTTATTATCTATCGCTGCTTCGAGCATGTTTTGCACATATTGTTAACTTATGAATTGACATAGGTGTATCATAAGGTGGCTAAATTGAATGACACATCTTTAACCTCAAGGGCATTTTGTAGAAGAGATTTAATGTATTTATACAGTTATTTTGTCTCTCTCTCCCCTCCCCCCGCTTTTTTTGCCTTATGATGTGTGTTTATATCTTAAATACCTTCTTATGTTTTTTTAAAGAACATTTGGATTTATCCAGTAATATTAATATGTGCTGTTTACAATGCTATAACATTCAGTGGTAGTATCTTTTCACTGTTTATCTATCACATGATACATGATGTCATTGTGAGGGGGTGTTTCGTTAACACTGCATATGCACATAAAAAGCATTTAGTGTATTTCCATGTTGCAGCGTGATCAAGGGCAAAACTTGCCTTAAAAGCGTAGCTGACCTCTGTGAATAAACAATCTATGCTGATTCGTTTGTGGTCCGTCTCCCTTGTTTGCTGGAGTGCGAGGCTGTGGCTCGAAACGCCTAGAGAATCGAGGAGGTGCTACATTGATATATATATATATATATATATATATATATATATATATATATATATATATATATACACATTTACATATTTAGATAGATATATCGAAAGATATGTGTGTGTTTGAATTTCTGAAAAGAAGGATATTAGATTGATATTTTTATAAACCATTATAGAATTTTTAGTGTTATTACATTTCTGTTCTCATTTGACTTACATAATTATTACTGTTGAGATTTTTATATTTAAAAAATATATATTTGCTTTAATGCTATTAGTAATAATGAACAATTGTCTTAACCCATACCTTGATATTCATTGCTAGTCTAGCATGATGAAGTTTTACATATAGTTATTTTTTCTTAATATTTTAAGATGAGGATATTTTGCTGGTCAATATATTTTCTGTAAACTCTAGCTTACCAAGCAGTATCACAAACAGCAAAAAGTAGTGAGTATGGGAATCTGTGCCATGGAAGCATAAGGTCAAAGGGTAGTCTTTGTCTCTATGGTGTGTCAAGCACCAGGGATCTGTGATGGCATGAAAAGCTGTAATGTCAGATAGCAGGAATCAGTTCCACTGTGATTGCACTATGAAATTACCATTGTTGTCAAGGTCCCTCCCCCCAATACCCATAACCATGAGCCCTCTAGCCATTGCAAATAGCCTTTGCATAAAAAAGATGTTGTTTGTTTATTTTGTAAAGGAAGTCCACTTTCTCACCTACTAAAGCAAAAAACTTAGCATACTTTCAAGACTTTAGTGCTTGTCCATATTTTTCCTAAGGCATATCTACTCATTATTTCTATTGATGTCCACAATGTGCGGAGCCCCAGGGATTCTGTAAAACAGTGTGGTCTTCCCTCTCTTTCTCAGTGCCATGTGGCTACTCGGGCCGTTGGGGTTTGTCTTACTGACATGTATCACAGCACCCTCACACAAACCTGTCTGATGGGTCAATTCCGATGCCTGACAGACCAGAGTCCATCCTACATTCATTTTGAACTGGAACTGAATACCCTTTACTCTTTGGTTACAGCTCCACAAGTAGGATGTGACTGAACATTGTTTGCTCGCAATCCTATGATTTACAACGTGAGCTGAAAGGTAAGCGCTGCGATTCCTAAGGATAACTGGCATATTTAAAAAAAACGCTGCTTAATGCTTTATCTGCGCAACCTGTTCGCGTTTTTATTTTACATTTGACTATTTTAATTTCTCGGCTTTTCAGCCGCTTCAATTCCGCCGCGTCTATGTGGGGGTAAACGGGGCATGTTAGGACATTGCTAGCACAATAATTGTTGAATCTCACCGCTGTTACAGCGGCCCTTTAGCTGCTTCTGCTTGTGAGGGGACATCTTGGGTGAGGTAGTGCCGGCTGCGGCAGACATTTTTGTTAGCAGGCTAGCTGCTGCCTGACGCGATAGGCTCACAGGAGGCCATTTAAGACAGACTGGCCAGGGTGCTCTCCCTGAAAGGTAAGCGCTGCGGTTCCTAAGGATAACTGGCATATTTTAAAAAAACGCTGCTTAACGCTTGATCTGCGCAACCTGGTCGCGTTTTTATTTTACATTTGACTATTTTAATTTCTCGGCTTTTCAGCCGCTTCAATTCCACCGCGTCTATGTGGGGGTAAACGGGGCATGTTAGGACATTGCTAGCACAATAAATGTTGAATCTCACCGCTGTTACAGCGGCTCTTTAGCTGCTTCTGCTTGTGAGGGGACATCTTGGGTGAGGTAGTGCCGGCTGCGGCAGACATTTTTGTTAGCAGGCTAGCTGCTGCCTGACGCGAAAGGCTCACAGGAGGCCATTTAAACCTGCCACATGCAAGCGCGCAGCGTACGTGCGCAGCGGGCGCGCCGTGGGCACGCCGGAGGCTCGCCCATCTGTGCCCATCTGTGACCAGACGGAACCCGGGGCCAGGACCCCTGGCTCGCGCATCATCTATGATAGAGGCGAGCTACTGGAAGTTAACCTGAGTAATACGAATGTATGACGTTACAACTCATACTTTTACAATGCATACCATTACAACGAAATTTTTACAACGCAAAAACTATTACAACGCATGTATTTACAACGCATGTTTTTACAACGCAGGTACCTTTACAACGCATACCATTACAACGTAAGTATAGGTAAGTATATATTAATTTTTTTAATTTAAAATAATTAAAATTAATCTAATTTAATTTAATTTAATTTAATGTTATTTAATTTAATTTCATTTCATTTAATTGATTTAATTTAAATTGAATTTTATTTTATTTTTACCCTGTACCCCTGTACCCCAAAAACCCAAAACTGACCCTGAACCCTAAAAATACCCCTGTGCCCCAAAAACCCAAAACTGACCCTGAACCCTAAAAATACCCCTTTACCCAAAAACCCAAAACTGACCCTGAACCCTAAAAATACCCCTTTACCCAAAAACCCAAAACTGACCCTGAACCCTAAAAATACCCCTTAACCCAAAAACCCAAAACTTACCCTGAACCCTAAAAATATCCTTTTACCCAAAAAACCCAAAACTGACCCTGAACCCTAAAAATACCCATTTACCCAAAAACCCAAAACTGACCCTGAACCCTAAAAATACCCCTTTTCCCAAAAACTGAAAACTGACCCTGAACCCTAAAAATACCAAAAACCCAAAACTGAACCTGAACCCTAAAAATACCCCTTTACCCAAAAACTGAAAACTGACCCTGAACCCTAAAAATACCCTTTTACCCAAAAACTGAAAACTGACCCTGAACCCTAAAAATACCCCTTTACCCAAAAACTGAAAACTGACCCTGAACCCTAAAAATACCCCTTTACCCAAAAACTAAAAATACCCTTTTACCCAAAAACTGAAAACTGACCCTGAACCCTAAAAATACCCCTTTACCCAAAAACTGAAAACTGACCCTGAACCCTAAAAATACCCCTTTACCCAAAAACTGAAAACTGACCCTGAACCCTAAAAATACCCTTTTACCCAAAAACTGAAAACTGACCCTGAACCCTAAAAATACCCTTTTACCCAAAAACTGAAAACTGACCCCGAACCCTAAAAATACCCCTTTACCCAAAAACTGAAAACTGACCTTGAACCCTAAAAATACCCCTTTACCCAAAAACTGAAAACTGACCCTGAACCCTAAAAATACCCCTTAAAAAAAACCAAACATATAAAATTTAAAATATAATTATATACTTACCAATACTTACGTTGTAATGGTATGCGTTGTAAAGGTACCTGCGTTGTAAAAAATGCGTTGTAAAAAAATGCGTTGTAAATGCATGCGTTGTAATGTTTTTTGCGTTGTAAAAATTTCGTTGTAATGGTAGTCCGTTGTAAAAGTTGCGTTGTAAAGGTTGTTTCCCGAGTAATACATCTCTCGAGGAGGGGAGTGCAGCCCTACTTTGACAGGAAGGGTTGTGGAGGGCTCCGGAGAAAGGGTCCGGATGGCCTCATGCTCATAAAGCCGGGGTCTTGCACTACGGGCTGTTAAACACCTGTTCCCTCCAAAAACACAATGGAGAGGTGTTTTCATTACTGGAGGACGGGGAGCTCGACGTGTTAGGAGTCACGGAGACGTGGCTGGAGGACTCCTCGCTGCCGGATCTTGTGGCTGCTCTACCGGCAAATTTTTCGGTTCTATGTTGTAATAGAGCGGGTGAGAAGAGAGGCGGAGGGGTGGCACTTTTCTTTACAGATCGTATGCGAGGAGAAATAATCTTGGCAGAAAATTTGGGAGGGACGGAGGTGCTTGGTGTTAAATTGAGGTTGGGGATAGACTGCCTGACAGTCCTGGTGGTGTATCGTCCTCCATGGGCCATGCCGGAGTTTCCAGACCTGTTTTTGAAGCTAGTGCAGGATTTGCGCTCGAGGTATGATAATATGGTTATATTGGGAGACTTTAATTACCACTGGGAAACTACCCCGAAAGAAGGGCAGGCTAGCCAGATTGATGAGGCTCTATCATCACTAGGGCTAGTCCAACAAGTAAAGGGGCCGACACATGTGAAAGGTCACACGCTTGATCTGGTGTGGACGTCACTTCCGGTACAGGGACTGACGATTACGTTGCCTTGTGTCTGGTCGGATCACCATTTGGTGAAGGGAGATCTCCTGATGAACTTACAAAAGATGAAACCTGTAGAAGGGCAGAGGGTGGTGAGAAAATGGAAAAATATTAATGGAGACAAAATGGTAGCACATCTCCTAGCGAATCCACCCCAGAATTTTCTGAATGAGATTCCGGATGCCCTTTGCAGTAATTTGGATGATAGACTTCGAAGGGCGGCCGATTACGTGGCGCCAGCACGAAGGGTCAACTTAGTAAATAGAGGCTCGGGATCCCCTTGGTATAATGACTCTCTTAGGGAGATGAAGAGGGCTTTACGCAAGGCGGAGAGAGCTTGGCGCAGAGCCTATGACACTCAGGCGCGAAGTCTCTATATGCTAGAACTAGCTCCCTATAAACGGGCAATAACAGCTAGGAAGGCCGAGTTCTATGAGGAAAGGATCACTACAGCTAAAGATCCACAAAAAGAAATCTTTAGAGTCCTAAATGAACTCAGGAAAATAAAAGAACAGAGGCCGGAGTTCACTCTAGAGGACTGGCAGAGATTTCAGGACTTTTTCACCAGCAAAATTACAGACCGTGAGGGGCGTGGCTAGCAGCCGACGATGGCGGCCGCAGCTTAGGGAGGCTCCCGTGGGAAGGCGGCATCCCGCATTAATCCGTTATCTAAATCCGAAAATTATTGGTGTCTGAGGGGGCGGACCGTGTCAGGAGTCCTTGCAGCGCTCACCGGCGCGTTCCAGAGACAGAGGAGACTGGCGATCGATTCGGTCCGGCTCGCGGAGCGGAGGGGAGGAGGGGCCTGCTGTCCTCCAGAGAGCAGCGGTGTGGAGTGCGGCTGGAGACCGAGCGGAAGCTGAGCTTCGGCGGGTGGGACGAAGCGGAAGTGCCGGACCCGCGGACGTTCTGCCCGTCGGCGACCGGACCTTAGACATAAGCCCCTGGAATCGGGGCGGCGCCTTGCGGAACCCAGCGGAGGTCAACACACCCACAGTTCCGGCGCGGCAGGACAAGAACAACACGCCAAGCTCCCGGAGGAAGAAAGCCGCCATATTGGGAGACGGGCCCCTTCAATCCCGCAGGTCCCATCCTCCACACAACGGTCGGAGGCACCGCACCGGAGAACGAGGGAAGAGCGGTGGCAACATCCAAGTAAGCGGCGGCCGGCAGCGGAGCCGGCGGTGAGTCCTATGCAGCCCTCCCCCGTCGCTCCGCAGAGCAGAATTGACCACGGGTGCACTTGGGGAGTCGGGGGCATAACGGAGAGGAGCGCCGGTCAGAAGCAATTGCTACCGCACGCGGCGGTGGGAAAGCGTAGCACCTCACCCGATCTGGCAACAAAAACAGTATAGCGGAGGGGATTCGCCATTGCTTCCCGGCAGCCATCTTACCAGGCGCAAACATCGTAGAGCACACGACAAACTGCACTCGGGCTGGCCTTCAACTAGCGAGCTACACTGCGTGCACCCCGATAGCCACCTGGGGCAGCCGCAATTGACGAGAACCAAAAGAGGGACACTGGGACCGGGTGATAGTTGCAGACCCATTCAGATCGCCGCAGGACCCGTCTCTCTACCGGCTTTGACTTATCATAACAGCGGGGGACCGCAACGCCTACGGAGGGGGGACCATGTCCAACAGAGGGCCCAAACTCATGGCAGCGCAAGCAAAATTAAATAGATTTGCATATGAACAACAGACACCTCCCCAGGACCAGCGCAAACCCACAGGGAAGACAATGGACGCAGAGAGTGCAAAAAAAGCCACGCTTGAAGATGTAATGGCAGCGCTGGCCCAGGTTCAAGTCACGGTGGGTGCCACGGCCAAGGAAGTGACATTGATAAGGGCGGACCTCCAGAAAATCAACGAAAGGGTCAAGCAAGTGGAGGTGGTCACTAAATCCTTGGTAGAAGACGTGTCCGAACTGCAAACAGCCGTAGAAAGACTACAAACGGACAACAAACTACTTAGGGACAAACTGGATGATCAGGAAGGGCGCTTGCGACGCAACAACGTCCGAATCTTAGGCGTGCCGGAATCGGAAGACACGGGCGCTCTCGACCTCTACGTGGAGGACCTGATTAACACCAGACTTCAACCGAAGGGTCTCTCCAACTTCTTTTCGGTGGAGAGGGCACATAGGGTCCCGGGAGGGAAGCCTAAAACTGGAGGTCCGCCAAGACCGATACTTGCAAGGTTATTCAACTTCAGAGACCGTGACGCCATCCTACAAGCGGCGAGAGTGGCACCTGCTATTCAGATCCAAAACTCACGGATTGCCTTCTTCCCAGACTATACGGCCGAGGTATCAAGAAAGAGAAGGACGTTCCTTGAGGTTAAAAAGACGCTGAGGGAAAAGGAACTGCCCTACTCGGTGCTCTTCCCGGCCCGACTGCGAGTGGTGGCAGACAAGAAAGTGTGTTTTTTTGATTCCCCGGATGCGGCTCGGGACTGGCTTGAGGGTTGGCGCACGGCCGGCCACTCGAAGAGATCACAACGATCCAACTACGGCCACAGAGACGACAATGGAACTGGTTCCCAAACATCGGGCCGGGGGGAGCGGGGGGCTCCCCGCCCCGCGACCCTGCCGATGCGGGCGGAGAAGAATGACTTGCTCTCATGGTCCTGGAATGACACTATTTGCTGAAGAATAAACAAACTGTGCGAAAGCTGCGAGCAGACTCTGACGCGGGTGGCCCCAGCAGCACGCAGGGATGCCGCTTGATCGGGGAGACACTCTCCCCCCACACGCAAGTACTCTGGTTCAGGGGAGGATTAAGCACTCTGCTCAGTTGGGGGGGCGGGCAGTTGAAAGTCCGTTAGGCAGGGGTGCAGGGAGGGGGGAACGGAGAAGGGGATGTTTTGTTACAGTTAGGAATTCACATGTATGGTCAACAGAAAAGCGATGCTTTCACCTAAATCTTCAGATGATTGGTAGGGTGGACAAAGACTGGTCCCCTTGGCCAAACCCCCCCTACGTCTTACTGGAGGTACACGTAACACACACTCAAGACTCACACTCACTTTCTCACACCATAGACCACACAACGCCAAATGGCTGAGAACCAGATCCCTGAGGCAGATGGAATAGCCTCGGAGTCACGGCACTCCTCCCTGCGATTACTGTCTTGGAACGTACGGGGGCTGGGGGACAAGGTGAAGCGGGGCCTGGTGCTAACCGCACTTAAACGGCAGAAGCCCACGCTGCAGGAAACACACCTGACGGGGGGGCCACCAAAGCGATGGATAGAAAAGGATACAAAATGGTGGTGCATTCGAGTTTCACGTCAGGATCGAGGGGGACTGGTATTTTGATACAGAGGGCCTCGCAATTCATCCCTTTACAAACCAGGAAAGACGATCAGGGCTGTTTTGCCGCGCTACAGGGGCAATGGGAGGGTAGGCTTCTTAATATAGTGTCCGTTTATGTCCCACCGGCATTACACTCGGTGCAGCTTCCAAAGCTGGGTGACTTTCTGCTGACTCTGCCTGAGGGGGAAGTTATCCTAGGGGGGGACTTTAACGCCATAGTCGACACACAACTTGATAGATTCCCGGCATTGTCTCACACGACAGGGACCCCCCGCCTACAGCGTTTTTTGACGGCTATGGGCCTTACTGACGTGTGGAGATTCCTTCACCCTTCTCTAAAACAGTACACGTTTCATTCCGCCGTTCACGGCAGTATGACGAGAATAGACCACTTTATGGCCCTGGGAGATGCACTCCGACTTGTGGACACAGTAGAGATCCACCCCCGAGGAATTTCAGACCACTCACCAATCTCTCTCATACTCTCTTCCCAAGAAAGGTCCCGTAAACGCATTTACCCCATACACGCCACCTACCTAAAGATTCCTCAAGTCCGCAAGGCCCTCAAAAGAGCAACAACACATTACTTTAATGAGAATGATGGTTCGGTGCGCTCACCAGTGGTACTTTGGGAAGCCTATAAGGCGGTCTTGAGGGGACAGGCCATAAGCTCAATCACGAGACATAAACGGGAACAAACGCAAGAGTTGGATAAATTGGAATTGACACTACAAACCTCGAAGGCTGCACACGAACAACACCCGTCCCCAGCCTCCTCACATGCACTTGACATACAGCAACGGTTATACAGCGAACATTTGCGCTTTCAGGTACGGAAACAGATAACTGACACTCAGAATCGGATTTATGAGGTAGGGGACAAGGCGGGGAGAATGCTAGCTTGGCTAGACAAAAGGGAAGGGAACTCCAAGGGAATCCCACGATTGAAGGATGGTCAAGGAAAGATATACATGAACCCATCACACATAGTAAACCAGCTCGCAAGTCACTTTGAAGGGGTCTACACCCCTGAAACCGTGATCACCCCTGAGATGGCTAGGGAAGCATTAGCGCCGATAGAGGTCCGAACTTTATCACCGGAAATGTCCGATGAATTGGAGGTAGACATTACTGCGGACGAAATCCAAATGGCAATAGCGGCCCTGAAACCGGGCAAAGCACTAGGTCCCAACGGCATACCTATAGAATGGTACCAGGCGACACCGGAAACTCTCAGCATGCATTTGCTAGGAATGTATACGGACTGTCTAGAAAAGGGTACACTCCCTACAGACCAGAGGATGGCGACAATAGTGGCCATCCCCAAGCCAGGGAAACCGCCTGAGGACTGTTCCTCCTATCGCCCCATCTCACTGCTTAATGCAGAAGCCAAAATCCTCGCCAAACTCCTGGCGACTAGGCTCTTACCGCATCTGGCGTCCCTTGTCCATCCGGACCAGTCCGGATTCATGCCCCACAGGAACACGGCGTTGAACCTGCGTAGGCTGCACGGGGTAATGGCCAGGGCAGATTCAATCACGTCCCAAGCAGTGGTGTTAGCTCTTGATGCCAGGATGGCATTTGACCTTGTGGAATGGAACTATTTGTTTGAGGTGCTGTCACGGTTGGGGTTTGGTCCCCGCTTCATAGCATGGGTTAGACTGCTATACACGGACCCAGTTGCCCAGGTGGTGGCGAACGGGCACATTTCAAGAACATTTTCCTTGGGGAGAGGTACGAGACAAGGATGCCCCCTCTCGCCATTGTTGTTTGCGTTATCCTTGGAGCCCCTTGCCACTCTTATTAGAACCTCGCCCTTACTGAAGGGAATAAGTTGGAAAGAGGGTCGGGAGGACCGCCTGTCGCTCTATGCCGACGACATGTTGGTATATCTCACGGAACCAAACACTGGGGTGCCGGCCCTATTACACCTCTGTAATGATCATGGGAGGGTCTCCGGGTACACGATAAATTGGAACAAGTCAGAACTATATGTCCTGAAGGGGCAGCTCCCAGCGCTGGCGGCAGACTGCCCTCTGAGGGTGGCGGGCTCCTCCTTTAAATACCTAGGTATCCATGTAACTAGAGACCCTACAGAATTTATGGACAAAAACCTGACTCCCCATTTGGACAGATTCAAACAAGATGTCAAATTCTGGGCGGGACTGCCACTAACGCTTTTGGGTAGGGCCGCATTATATAAAATGATGTCGCTACCCCGATTTCTGTATGTTCTTGAGAACACACCCTACCAAGTGGCCCCAAGATTCTTTCAAAGAGTGGCAGCATTGGTCTCCAATCTCCTGTGGGGTAATTTACCGGCTCGTATTGCACAGTCCAAATTACACAGAGGATGGTATGACGGGGGCATCGCATTGCCTAATCTGAAGCTGTACTATTGGGCAGCGCACCTTAAACCCATTAACCAATGGCTCCATGCCCCACAAACTGAACCAGCCTTTCAGGCCGACAGGGAACAACTGGGTACTAATACCATGCTGGCCCCGTTGTATGACCAACGCCTAATCCGCAAATTGGTGGGCCCCACCAGACTAACAGTGACGCTCTGGCATGCCTCGACAGCGGCTCTGGGCTGGAAGGGGAAAATGACGAAACTCACCCCGCTATGGAACTCTCGGGCTCTGGGCAATATGAGAAATAGCCGGGGCTTTTCCCATTGGGATACTATAGGGATATCCACGGTGGGAGACCTTTGGGAGAGAGGAGAGGTGATACCTTTCACAAGATTGAGAGAACTGTACAACCTGAGTGAAAGGGAGTTCTACAGGTACATCCAGATACACCACGCACTGCTTGCTGTCCTACCCCCACACACAGACCTACCGGAATCTTCCCCACTGGAAGACCGCTTGCTTACGGAGTACATGCCCGAACGGGCAACGTCCCTCACATATCGTAAATTACTCAACAACCTACCAGACCCACTGATATCCCTGAAGGAGAAATGGGAGGGGGACACCTGTGAGATGGACGAACATGAGTGGAATGCAGCAGTAGCTTCACCTAAAGAGGTGGGAATCTCGGCCCGGATGCGACTTGTACAGCTGAAGATATTGCACAGGGTCTACTACACAAGAACTATGCTACACCGCATCCATAGATCACAACACCCTTATTGTCTTCGCGGCTGTGGGGACGAGGGCACATTTTTTCACACCTTATGGGAATGCCCCCAGATCCGGGAATATTGGAAACAGATCTTACGCACAATATCACAGACACTGGAAGTATCATTGTTGCCCGAGCCACGGCGGTGTTTACTTAATGTATGGGAACCTAATGATCTGTCCAGACACGGCCAATTCTGGGTCACGGTGGGATTAATGGTAGCCAAGCGAGATATTGCACAGCGGTGGGGGGCAGCAGAAGTACCAACCACGACCCAATGGTGCTTAAATATGGATAGGGTGATGATAACGGAGAGGGCGGTCTACTCCAGTCGGGCCTGCCCGGGGAAGTGGAACAAAATCTGGACTAAGTGGAATGTCTACAGAGGGGAGATTTGTGGGCCCTTAGCAGAGGAGGAACAGGAAGATTCTGAAGGGGAGGAGGATGATAGCTAGTACTCCCACGGAACACCATTAAGGGGTTAATACTAAACGCAAGGGAATCACCGGATAATGAGCTACCATAGGAGACCGGCAGGGGGGAGGTGTGGGGACACGGGCAGGTTGAGAACACTTACATAGAGTCACTCGCGCCAGATGAAACAGCGGGCGTGGGGGGAGACACCGAGGGGATACATTCTAAGGGGAAGCAGTTAACGATCGACACTAATCAACGAATGATCACATTGTGATTCCGATAATTTGGTTTGGTTTGTTTTATTGTTGTTTAAAAAACAAAAAAGCCAAAAACCTGTATAATTTTTGACTCACAATGCATAAGGCTGTACCTTTCATGTGGCATTTCTACCATTCTCCTCCAATACAAGTTATGAATGCGCAGAAAGTTGAATGCTGCAAACTGATTCACGAATTGCTATAGTGGCCAGCCCGTGGGGTTGTAGGCATTCCGCTGTGTAACTTTGAAGGTACAATAAAGGTTTTGAAAAAAATAAATAAATAAATAAATAAATTACAGACCGTATCTCTGAAATTGCTCGTACTCCCATGCATGCCTGCCCCCTACAGATCACCCCGGCTAAGAAGCTGGTGGACAGTCCTTTGGACACTCTACCCTTGATTGCGAAGGATGGACTGCCATTGCTTATGGGGCGAGTTAAGTCTGGCTCTCAGGCCGATCCTTGCCCTCCTGAAGTATTCAAACTGGCTATGCCAGGAATAGAGAAAGAGGTTTTGGCTCTCCTGAATTTATCCTTAGTATTAGGCAAGGTTCCGTTAGCCTTTAAGGAAGCACGACTGATCCCTTTGTTAAAAAAAACAGGGGCAGACGTGAAATGCCTGAAAAATTTCAGGCCTATCTCCCAGATTCCTTTCCTGGCCAAAGTGCTAGAACAGCATGTTTTGTCCGACCTTTCCGACCATCTGGAAAGGAATGGTTTGCTGGAACCAAATCAATCGGGGTTCCGTGCGAATCACAGCACGGAGCTGGTCATGCTGTCTATCTTAGATGAGCTCAGGAATAGGGCAGATAGGAAGATACCTGGTGCCCTGGTGTTGTTAGACCTCTCCGCGGCGTTTGACACCGTGTGTCATAAACAACTTCTGTCGCGGTTGAGGGATTTCGGCATTCAGGGCACAGCTCTTGCCTGGTTCGCCTCTTTCCTACAAGGGAGGACGCAAAGAGTACAGCTGGGAGAATTGCTCTCCACTGCAACACCAATTTCATGTGGAGTGCCGCAGGGGTCTGCTCTGTCGCCCCTTTTATTTAATATATACCTACAACCGTTGATTTCACTCCTCAATCAAATGGATTGTCAGGTGTATAATTACGCTGACGACACCCAAATCATCATCCAAATGGATGATGCTCCTGGGGCGTTAGCAAGGCTGCAAAATATCCTTAAGCATACAGCCAATTGGATGTCTTTGAACTCCTTAAAAATCAACCCTGACAAGACGGAGGTTTTACCAATCACCATTGCTGGTAACCCATGGCACGATGGGTTTTGGCCAAGAGAACTTGGGCCACCCCCAGAACCTGCAGCGGTGGTAAAAATTCTAGGCATCCATGTGGATGATAAACTATCCATGCGGAAACAAGTCACCACGGTGGTAGGAACCTGTGTCGGTCTTCTCCGACAATTTAGGAAAATTGCGCCATTATTGTCATTCTCCACCTTGAGACGGGCGGTATCCGCAATGATATTATCAAGGTTGGACTATGGCAATTCGCTTTATTTAGGACTGCCCCAAAAACTTCTGGACAAACTTCAAGTGGTGATGAATGATGCCGCCAGGCTCATTTTTAAGAAACCAAGGAGCTCGCATGCGTCCCCACTTTTGCGCAAGCTACACTGGCTGCCAGTAAGGCAGAGGGTGCTCTTTAAAGGGCTCTGCATTGCACACAAATCGCTCTATGGAAAGGCGCCAAGATATATCAAGACCCGTTTGACTCCATACATACCGGGTAGGGCGTTAAGATCTGCTGAAGCAACCCTTCTTACCCAATCACGCTTCAGATTGGCCACAGTGGGTGGCCGCGCCATTTCCAATACCCTCCCAGTAGTCTGGAATAATCTGTCGGCGGAATTGCGGAAGGAATCCAATTCGATGTCCTTCCGGAAGAAGTTGAAAACTGTTCTTTTTCAGAAGGCCTGGGTTGGTCTATAACTCCTGGCAGGGTTTTTTAGGAATTTGCTGTGCTACCTGACAAAGCGCTTAGAGACCCCTGGGTTATAACGCGCTATATAAATCGAATAAAATAAATAAATAAATAAATAATTCTGAATGCAATGCATGCTCTCGTTCTAAAGAGCATGGGTGCAGTTCATCTCATCACCCGGTGGCAGGTACTTTAAGGTACCGTATACTGTATGCATGGATCTAAAGGGGTGAGCAATATGTATCCCCTAGGCTGCCATTCTGCAGACTTTCACTCATGGTGTCCATGCTGTGAGCCCCCAAAGATAGATTCCCAATGCTTTTCAGTGTCAGAAAGGCCTCCACAGAATGGCAGTGGTAATCTGCCATTGTAATTTCTCTGTTGAAATAAAACTGTGAGAGTGATTACTTCAGGCCTTCAAAATGTGTGACTGCTCTCTATGCCCATCGGAAGACATTCTGAAAAATGAATCGGATTCCCAAGTGACCATCTACATTGAAATGTGTCTGTGTGGACGGTATTGGACCATACAATCACTATGCGGGCTGCAGGTCTTTGACCGATGTTCAGAAAACTGACAGGCCTCATCGTAATTGGGCCCTGGGTTTGTCATGCTCTGTGTGGAACAGGTACCCATTAGCAATTCCACATCATCGAGGTGCAATCGTAGAACTGGTAGCAGTATCAACAAAGGGCAGGTTAGACCATGTTTTGAGGAGAAAATATGTAAGGCTTCTGTGGGAGGGAAGGAAAAGGGTGGTATTACAAGGGAAGAAGGTACCTGACTTCAGTTACCTGCGGAGAACAAGTGACTATGGCAAATTCCTGTGCCTAGTCCCCCTGCAGGTATTATTATAACTAAACTTTAACCCATTGAAGTGTAGTCCTACGGCCCTCTCTACCTCTAGTGGTAGCAAAAAAGCTTTAGACCCGGCAACTAGTAAAGTTGCTTTTCTGCGGTCCTGTGCCTTGGTTCATAAATTGGTACAAAAGGGGGGTGGTGATGGACGGAGCATCTGAACCAATCAAACACTCACACCCAGTCAAAAGATCTGGGTTTGATCCATCACCGTTCTTTAGCCCACTCTGCCACCCCAGTTCAGACATGGCTATATGCAAATCAGTCTGACCCTGTGCCTCATGGGAACAGTCCAGCCCGAACTGCCAAGCCATGTCTTCCCTGGACCGGAAACAAGCTTCCGAGGACCGGTTTCTGGCATTCCAGCCGTCTTCAGCCAAGCTTGCTTGAATCCAGTGGCAAAGTGAGCAAGGGACTCACGTCTGAGCATACCCTGCCACACTTATGGCGGCCAAAGCGGTACAAAAGGGGGTGGTGATGGACAGAGCATCATAAATTGACAGTCAATATACAAAAGAGGTTTAACACCAGCATACTTGCTATCTAGTTAAAGGGGAACCATACGTCATAAACAAATGCTACTGTTCACTTCATCCAAAACAAAGTAACCAATGTACATAACTCAGCTTGGAAGCCTAGCAAAAGATTTAACACTTATGACAAAGTTGAACACATGGATAATTGGATATCACAGTGCTTAGAAGCAGGTTATCTACAACCAAAGAGTAAAACATGGTGGTGCCAGCACCATGTATTCTGCTTTTCAGACAGTGGGCATAGTCGCACTAGAGACAGCCACACTTAATGATATTCATTGCTAGTCTAGCATGATGAAGTTTTACATATAGTTATTTTTTCTTAATATTTTAAGATGAGGATATTTTGCTGGTCAATATATTTTCTGTAAACTCTAGCTTACCAAGCAGTATCACAAACAGCAAAAAGTAGTGAGTATGGGAATCTGTGCCATGGAAGCATAAGGTCAAAGGGTAGTCTTTGTCTCTATGGTGTGTCAAGCACCAGGGATCTGTGATGGCATGAAAAGCTGTAATGTCAGATAGCAGGAATCAGTTCCACTGTGATTGCACTATGAAATTACCATTGTTGTCAAGGTCCCTCCCCCCAATACCCATAACCATGCGCCCTCTAGCCATTGCAAATAGCCTTTGCATACAAAAGATGTTGTTTGTTTATTTTGTAAAGGAAGTCCACTTTCTCACCTACTAAAGCAAAAAACTTAGCATACTTTCAAGACTTTAGTGCTTGTCCATATTTTTCCGAAGGCATATCTACTCATTATTTCTATTGATGTCCACAATGTGCGGAGCCCCAGGGATTCTGTAAAACAGTATGGTCTTCCCACTCTTTCTCAGTGCCATGTGGCTACTCGGGCCGTTGGGGTTTGTCTTACTGACATGTATCACAGCACCCTCACACAAACCTGTCTGATGGGTCAATTCCGATGCCTGACAGACCGGAGTCCATCCTACATTCATTGTGAACTGGAACTGAATACCCTTTACTCTTTGGTTACAGCTCCACAAGTAGGATGTGACTGAACATTGTTTGCTCGCAATCCTATGATTTACAACGTGAGCCATCATTCACAATGCAATGCATGCTCTTGTTCTAAAGAGCATGGGTGCAGTTCATCTCTTCACCCGGTGGCAGGTACTTTAAGGTACCGTATACTGTATGCATGGATCTAAAGGGGTGAGCAATATGTATCCCCTAGGCTGCCATTCTGCAGACTTTCACTCATGGTGTCCATGCTGTGAGCCCCCAAAGATAGATTCACAATGCTTTTCAGTGTCAGAAAAGCCTCCACAGAATGGCAGTGGTAATCTGCCATTGTAATTTCTCTGTTGAAATAAAGCTGTGAGAGTGATTACTTCAGGCCTTCAAAATGTGTGACTGCTCTCTATGCCCATCGGAAGACATTCTGAAAAATGAATCGGATTCCCAAGTGACCATCTACATTGTAATGTGTCTGTGTGGACGGTATTGGACCATACAATCACTATGCGGGCTGCAGGTCTTTGACCGATGTTCAGAAAACTGACAGGCCTCATCGTAATTGGGCCCTGGGTTTGTCATCCTCTTGTGTGGAACAGGTACCCATTAGCAATTCCACATCATCGAGATGCAATCGTAGAACTGGTAGCAGTATCAACAAAGGGCAGGTTAGACCATGTTTTGAGGAGAAAATATGTAAGGCTTCTGTGGGAGGGAAGGAAAAGGGTGGTATTACAAGGGAAGAAGGTACCTGACTTCAGTTACCTGCGGAGAACAAATGACTATGCCAAATTCCTGTGCCTAGTCCCCCTGCAGGTATTATTATAACTAAACTTTAACCCATTGAAGTGTAGTCCTACGGCCCTCTCTACCTCTAGTGGTAGCAAAAAAGCTTTAGACCTGGCAACTAGTAAAGTTGCTTTTCTGCGGTCGTGTGCCTTGGTTCATAAATTGGTACAAATGGGGGGTGGTGATGGACGGAGCATCTGAACCAATCAAACACTCACACCCAGTCAAAAGATCTGGGTTTGATCCATCACCGTTCTTTAGCCCACTCTGCCACCCCAGTTCAGACATGGCTATATGCAAATCAGTCTGACCCTGTGCCTCATGGGAACAGTCCAGCCCGAACTGCTAAGCCATGTCTTCCCTGGACCGAAAACAAGCTTCCGAGGACCGGTTTCTGGCATTCCAGCCGTCTTCAGCCCAGCTTGCTTGAATCCAGTGGCAAAGTGAGCAAAGTGAGCAAGGGACTCATGTCTGAGCATACCCTGCCACACTTATGGCGGCCAAAGCGGTACAAAAGGGGGTGGTGATGGACGGAGCATCATAAATTGACAGTCAATATACAAAAGAGGTTTAACACCAGCATACTTGCTATCTAGTTAAAGGGGAACCATAAGTCATAAAAAAATGCCACTGTTCACTTCATCCAAAACAAAGTAACCAATGTACATAACTCAGCTTGGAAGCCTAGCAAAAGATTTAACACTTATGACAACGTTGAACACATGGATAATTGGATATCACAGTGCTTAGAAGCAGGTTATCTACAACCAAAGATAAAACATGGTGGTGCCAGCACCATGTATTCTGCTTTTCAGACAGTGGGCATAGTCACACTAGAGACAGCCACACTTAATGAGAGTTGGTGCATGTACTTCCACTTGAGCTTGGACATGTACGACAGTCAAGTCACATCTAGAGGTAAGAAGTAGCTGACCTTGTCAATCATATGTTCAGTAATGTAACCCCCACTTCCCAACCAACCAAAGTAGGTATAGTGGTGCATTCCTGACGTGGAACACCACTGCTGGCCTCAAGGGGCACTAAAGCACTGGGTCAGCAGGGTACATAAACCACTGTGCCTGCACACAATCTAAGGAAACAGGGCATGTATGACAACCCCCTCTCAAGAGAAGAGTGGCTGACATTGACATTAGACTCTGTTTTGATTTCAGTGTGGCAGAAGACTATAATACACACCCTGTTGGTCACTGTCTGTGGACTTTAAACAGTTGCTTCTAGAAATTCCTCTGGCGTTGTGGCTGCACTGCTCTCGCCCTGTGCCACTGACCATCAGCAGCAGCCTACCTGGTGGCGATCCTTCCTGTGACAGGCACACTCAAATCCAGGCCTAACTGCTAATCAAATCTGCAAGACCTTTAGGGCAATGCAATGTGTGGTGGCTAAAGTGAGGGAAACCTTATTCCTGCAATCCCCTTGCATGTTGTTTCAGAGGGGGGGTGGCCATTTAACAAGCCAAGAGGCTCTAGCTCAGGGCTTGACAAATCCGAAAAATGGTACTAGTCCTGCAGGTCTAGTACCATGGAAAATCCCCTCGACCTGACTGCAACCCACTTGACCTCCGTCTCTGAAAACGGAGCAAAAGTGACAAAATAATAAGTTTTAAAGGCATCTTTATTGTTCATTCCCTTTGTGAGCAATAAAAATGCCTTTAAATCGTGTTATCTTGTCACTTTTGCTCTGTTTTCAAAGACAGAGGACAAAAGTTAGTTTGACTACCTACTCGCCAGAAAGGGCGAGTAGGACCTAAAAATAGCTCGTCCTCATCCATTCTCCCTCGCAAATGCGAGCGGGCGAGTGGATTTGTCGAGCCCTGTAGCTGCAATCTACAACTGTCCTTAGAGCCCCTAGGCACTCGACATGCTGTTTGAACACAATAGCTGGTGCACCCAAGCAGAGGCTTTCAAGTTTTCAGGTGCCCACAAATGCTTTATTAAAATTTAATCCACATGGTTAAGGGTGGCCTGTCTGAATGTCTCCTAAGGCTCTTTATAAACTAGTTTGCCTACGCCACTCTCAGCAGAAGGGTACTTGGTGTGCTTCTGGCCTTGCTCTTTGCTTAGAATCCGGATCGCCTTGTGCCTTCCTTTTAAAATAGATATCCTGTACAAAGAGTCCTAGTATTCCCTTATAAATGGGCATGAGTTGCTTTACCAATCCAAAGGTTTCTTTTACGTGGTAGTGTCATTGAGTATCCTAATGCTTATGACCAAGGAGTGTTAGACAACTGCAAACACACACACTATTCAATAATTGATTTACATGACTCAAGGAGATTTATACGAATGTATAAAAAACGTGTACCTTTATATATATTTTTGCCCAAGAATCAATAGGATCAATTAAGTATGGTTTGCAAGATAAACATTTTTACATTTACAATGTCGAAAATGCAGTTTACAGATTCTGCAAAGTTGTCCTATGGGAGGAGAAACAGAAATGGCATATAAGGGCTTTGATGTAACTTACAACAGAAATCGCTTTATTTAAGTTTAATATGGGCAAGTTCCATGGCAGCAACATCAGTTTACTTCCAGTGGCAGTAGGCCGCACGGGTGCAATTTTTCCAATCAAAATTTGCTTCACAATGCAAGTCAATGTGAATTAGTCTTATCATACGAGTTGGGCCTGAAATTGGTATGGTAACAAACTTTACGGAAAAAATATTGTGTGATATAAATATAATGTTTTCAATATTGCAATGTTCAAATATTGTGGTATAAAATATCAATGTAAAAATAATCAAAATTAAGTGCCTCATTACTATGTTAGTCTGAAAGCCTCTGACCTAGTCTGGTTCCCATCACTTGAATCCTAACCCGGTTGTAATCAAATCAGCCAGACCAATTACAATGATCGTGGTCTGAGGGGTAACTGTTTGGTCATTTGTAATCGGTCACAAATGGCAATCGAAGATACCAAGTTGGTCGGAGGTAATCTATACAGTTCTGCAGATACGTTTTCCAACTGACCCATTCCGATTTTGTATTCTGACAGTCTTTCTTACTCTGTCCAACACGTAAAAAGGCTGATGGAAACTGACTTCTGGGGCGCCTATAAGGTCACTTTTCATGGTGCAAGGTTTTCCGCAGAAAGTTGTTTCCCCCATAGGAGTTTGTGTTGTTGGTGTGAACACAGGCATAGTAGGTAATGGGAGTCCTTCCAGACAGTGTTTGGAAGCGTAGTATTCTGTCAGATTCACCAGTCGAACACTAGTCATTAAAATACCGAATAAGAAACGGTGTTGGGTACAATATTTCTGACTGACATTGTATTGACCTCATAGTTGTTATGGGTTATATGTCTTTCTAAAAATGTTCTACAATTAAATCTTGATTTTTACATTTTAAAAAAGTTACTGTTAATTTTGTTATGTTTTCTTATTTATGTTAAATTAATATAAATATATAATTTTGGGGTTTCTAATTTAGATTTTGAAAACAATGTAAATTGTACAATTATTTGTTTTTCTAATGTTTAATGATTTTAAAAGCAACAGACTGTTGGGTTTAAACGTTAATAAGTGTCAATAAAAAATGTCAAAGTTTTAGAAAAAGTGGAATAAGATATATGCATTTCTTATTGAAATTAATAATAGAATTTGAGAACATTTGTGCCGGGATGTTGGGTTTATAGTGGATTAGCATAGGTAGTAATTAAATAAATTATTTACATTTGTGTAAAGATGAACACACATTTCATTGGACATTTTTACATTTATATAGATTATGATGAAATAGAGTAGGATGTTGTTTCATTATATTGAAGTAGTGATATTTGTTGCTTACATTTAACATTTGGTGGTACATTGTATTCATTTTTTAAATTATATTTATGGCAAAAAAAAATGTTGAATTGTTGTGCTAAAGATGTTTTTGCTTTTAGTTTTTATTACAATGTAGTTACATTATTACGAGATTAATTAAAAAATTGTATTTTATGTTGTTACAAAATAGTAATATTTAAAAATGTACATAATTATGTTTTGGATATAGATATTACATTAATAGGTCTAAATAGTTGACATTCATATTTTGTATATGACAGGTTGTTTAAATATTATATTACAAAATAGTTTTTTTTCAAATAAAAAGCCAGGGTACAGTATTCAATGTTTATCATCGTCAATAATTAATTTTTTTATTACATTTTCCGACTTAAAGTGAAAACATTTTTTATATAAAAAAAGACATACTTTTGTGAGGTGATTTTTTTTTTAACTTCTTTGTCACTACTAAGTTTAATTATGTAGTGTATCAGGGACCCCCTGGTGAGGATAAAAATCCTGGGTCAGGGAAATAGTTCAGTACAAAGGTACAAAGGTATACACCCAGGCCTAAAATTATAAAAACAACCAAGGCTATTCAACGAACAAGGTATATATAAGCCAACACACAAAATAACGAACTTTGCTGATATTTAAGAATTTAATTCTATTGATAAAACAATCAATCAAATACATATAGACATACAAAACTAGTGCATTAGATACACATGATACAATAAAGAAATGTTATCTCTTTTCTTGATCAATTTCTTAAAAACGAGATTTGTTCTGATAGATCAAAGTTCGTTATTTTGTGTGTTGGCTTATATATACCTTGTTCGTTGAATAGCCTTGGTTGTTTTTATAATTTTAGGCCTGGGTGTATACCTTTGTACTGAACTACTAAGTTTAATAAAATTATTTTGATGTGATTATAATGTCTTTTATTTACTATTTCAAAAAATGATATGTTTGAATAATTATATGTTACTTATATTTAAACAATAGGTGATTACTATTAGTCTTTTTTTCTTACTTAGGTGAATATTACAATGTCGGGTGGACCTGAGCGCAATATGGACTGATCGGCATTTGTTGGTCACAACACTGTTATATGGATGCGAGTGCACATGGTGTGATTGCAAACGACCATTTCCCATATGGGAGATTGTGCTGCAGTTGGAACAAGACCGCTGCACTACCTCATATATAGGAATAGAAGTTTGTGTAAATCTCTGCACCATGTGGCAGGCACCACACACATGCAGAGGGACATGGGAGAAGAGGGTCTTGATAAGTGCCACCAAAGTTGCTCTTCATCAGCAAATCAATGTCTGAAATTCCTCCATGCATTTGCTGTTTAAAATCCAACATCGTAATGCCGAAAGTGGAAACGCCTTCTCTGATAGATCATGAGGCCTTTCCAACTGGACAGTATACTCCTTGAGACCGTTGGATTCCATTAATATCTACATGCCAGTTTAAACTCCCACTGCTTCATTTGTAATGCAGCGGTTGAACTTTAAACATGGAATGTCGATCGGAAAGCCTCCCCACCAGCGGTCAGAGACTTTACTACTGCCATTTTAGTCAGACTCTTTATTTAAAAAAATTGTAATCTATTACTTATTTGATTTATTTTAATAAGTTTAAACGTTGTTATTCATAAGCTGTATACTAAATGTACTTTTAGAAAATAATGAATATATATCTAAAATTAACATGTTTTGGGTATCAATATATACCAAATTATAATAGTTATGATCTGGAACATTGTGTTTTATTAGTGTGTTTCTTTTCTACAATTTAAAGATCGTTTTTTAAGGAATACTACTTTAACTTAGTTAATGTTTATTGAATGGGGAAATACACATTTTTGATTTGCTCTGTCATTTCCGTGAATTAGGTAAGGTTTCGGTTTGGAATATTGAATTTTTTTTAAGTTGAATGTTAAACACTTTAAAAATATGATGTGTTTTTTATCTATATATTCATTTTAGAATTTACTGCTTCCACCTTTAGTGGATTTAATTATATTTGTCGTGGGAGCAGTATTTATTTATGAACTGTACAGCACCTTCCCAGAGTAAGGTTATAATGTACAGAAAATAAAAAATGTTGTATTGTGACTGTCCATCACTTAAGTTACGTTAATTAATGTATCTATTGCTGAAAGTTAAATATTTATCTTTACTGTCCTGCATCATCACTAATTATATTTGTTTAGGAGTGGGAAAAGTACAGTTTGTTTGTTCATTTTTATGCACTGTATCTCTATTAATTTAAGTTTCAAATGAAAATTGGATATTTAAATTTTTTAGTGTCAAGCCCCTTCCATGTCTTACTTAATGTTTGAGGTGAAATATTTAAATATTTCTGCAAAGTAACAACACATTAACCTTAATTAATTTAATTGTGCAATGGGGTTAGTATATTTACCTGTTTTTCGTGTCTAGTAGCATCCTGGAATTAAGTTACATTGTAGTAGAAAGACTAGATTGGATATGTTCAGTGTGAATAGATTAATTTATTGAGCTAGTGCAAATAAGTATTTTAAAATGTTTACTGTTACACACCTTCCCTGAATTAATTTTTATTGTGTTGTAAATAGTAAATTTTGTATGTTTATTGATCAGATTTTTTTCTCTCTTGGGAGTGGAAATATTACATTACTTTTCTATGGGGCTAATTACAATGTGACTCAGAAAGCGTCAGATAACAGATATGAGGCCTTCCGCCTTACATAATAGATTTCACTGCCTCATTACAATGCAGGTGATTGAAAGTGAAATGGTCAGGTGATTCAGGCTGGATTTTAACTGTCTCAAGCCGCCCTTGGGCCAGTCAGAGTCCTTACCATAATCGGTAAGCTAGATGTTGCCGCCATTGTGATTACAATTTTTTTTTAGTGATGCTTTCTACTGTGGGCTTTCCTACATGTAAAGCCTGTTAAAAAGTTACTCTGGGTGCCACTACTTGTCCCCCTTCTCCATGCGGCCTCTTGTTGTGGTCCTGGTAATTCCTGCACCATGTTACAAGTACCCTGAGGTGCCTGCCACACAATGCACTGGTTAACATAAAGTCCTATTTCATAATGGGACCTTGTGCAACAGTCTGTTTATGGCCGAAGCTCAACCTCCAATATAGAAATGGGACTATTTTACCACACCATGTGTGATAGCATTGTAATACAAGTGTTGGGACTGCTGAATGGAGGATGGATGGTTACGAGACAGCAATGTCCACCAAACATCGTAATAAGGTAAAAATTTGGAAAACACCTTCCGTTCAATAAGTTTCATTGGAGTTGTAATTATAAAAACATTTAAGGGCCAACATATCCGGAGATTATTTTCATATTTTCGATGTCATTAGTTAAATTGTTTAATTTCAGTCTTCAGCACCTTCAATGATTTAAGTTCTATTCAAATGGAAGTAGTAAAATTATGTCCGCAATACTATGTTGGTCGATGTTGCCTTCCACCAACAAAAAACATAGTGGCTGATTTTGATGTCTAGTAGGATTCCTGGACTCTGTTCAGGCACTGATGCACTGCATTTTTTCACTCGTTAAGAGTGTAAATCCAAAATTTCAAGTGGTATACAATCAGTTTAACTCAAATTCATTACTTGTAAACATTGTAATCATGCTTAGTTCAACGTTTCAAAACATTTTTAATTTATACAATTGTTAGTTCCTTTAAGGATTCTCAAAAACACATTGTATGATGTTGTTAACAAATTCACAAGCATCTACATTAAACAACATTATGATTAAGCGCATAATCATAATGTTGTTTAATGTAGATGCTTGTGAATGAATTTGAGTTAAACTGATTGTATACTGATTGTGTTTTGCGTATTTTTTAAATATTGGTTGTTATAGTGTATTTAAAATTTTATCTGCTTCTTTAAATAAAATTATCTAATTTTGTTCAAAGGTACATGTAGCTTTAAATGTTTATTTATTACATTTTAATTTGCCAAGAGGGCCACAACTTCCTGTTGAAGAAATACAAAGTGATCCCCTGACATGCGGTGAAATTGAGGTGGCAAGCTGGAGGGGTAGTCACGAATGGGATGGAGTAGCCCCTTTGGACTATTTGTAAAACTCACCTGTCCGAAGTAATGGTGCGATAGTGGGGGAGGTGATGGAGAATCCTGCCGCACACTGGCGTTGGTGGGCCTGAAAGACCGGACTAGGAAGGTTTGGAGGCAGTGGTGGCTAGGGTGTAGCTGGACTGACCTGCTCACTGGCCCACTGACCCGTTTGGCATATCCAACGTCCGCGGACGTGCTGAGACTGTTGCTTTGCAAGCCTGTGGCTCTGAGGCGAACGTGTCGGGCACACTTCCTGTGTTCGCGAAAGGAGCGAAAAGCAGAAGTTTGAGGATGGCACATGGTGGAAAGGCCCAAGGACTTGGCCGTAGACTGCGAGTCCTTAAAGTGCTACAACAAACTATCTGCTTTGTTGCCAAATACTTGAATGCCATCAAGGGGCATGTCCCTCTGAGTGTTCTGTACATCCCCAGAAAAACAAGTAGTCATCAGCCAGGCGTGACGACAGAGTGCCACTGGCGTTGAAATCGCTCTGACACGCTACTCAGCTGTGTCAAGGCCACAAGGAATAGTGAACTTGGCTGCATCTCTCCATTCAGCAATAGCTTGTGAGAGAATTGTCCTGGCTTCTACGGAAATTGCGCCAGCACTTGCGCCACCGTATCACACACAGAGTGGGAATAACAGCCCAAGAGGCATGCAGTGTTCACAGACCACAGCACTGAACTTGCGGAATCAAAAATCTTCTTACCGAATTGCTCCAGTTTCAGGGATTCCCTGTCCGGTGGTGCACAAGGGAATGCACTTGGGTACCCAGAGGTTTGGACTTCCAAGCTCTCAGGGGTAGGGTGTTGGGAGAGGATAATAGTGTCGCCCCTGGCTGGGCGATGGCATAGGGCAACGTTCTTATCCACAGGATCCCCTGTGTTAGGCCTGGACCAGGTGCCCAAAACAATGTCCAAAACGACATCATTAAAAGGCAGCAGCGGCAAAGCAAAGGTAGCTGCTGCTGAAGCACTTAAGTCAGGGTGTTAGTCCTGACGGCCGTCTTAGGGAGCTCAAGGTGGAGGGCCTCTCCTCCCCTTCCTCCGATGGCTGATGGACAGGTCGAAAATAAGGAGGATGTACAAAGGGATAGAAATTCTACATCAGCAACGCCAGTCGAGCCCCGCATCCAATTTGTGTCTGAAACCGGTGGCAACGTCGTCCGGTAGGTCGGGCAACGTCAGAAGTAATGCTGCATGTCGGTGGAGGTGTCACGAGGTCCACCGACGTTGACTGGGATTTAGGCCTGGATCCATGGGGGCCCTGCAGATCCGAGGCCGGAGTGATGGCCACGATGGGGCCGGAGCCACCAGCAGAAAAGTGCTAGTGCCCCCATAAGGGCACGCGGGGCACAAATGTGCATTGCCGAGACCAGACGGCCAAAAGAGGCGAGCCATGACTGACAGAAATTCCTGGAGCTGGGCCGTAGTCGCCGAAGGACCTGGGAAAGGCAGGTAGGCCGGCGGCGACTCCGTAGACTTTAGACTTCGGGAGGCACCACTTGCACCCTCAGCCGTGTTGCGCAACTGGTATAGGGAAGTTAGAGAGCAACGGCGCTTCTTTGACTTCTTCGACTACTTGGAATACTACGTCTTATCTGACCCCGAGTGCGAAGACTTCGATCCCGCTGAATGATGGTGGGGGCTGCACGACCGGTCCCTCGACCTCCCACAGGACCGGGACCTTGAACGGCACAGAGCAGACTGCCGCACTTCTAGCAACATTTGCTACCACTCCCGCAAAGTCTTTTGTTGCCATGGCCCGGCAGTCGGGGCACGACTTGGGGTCTTGGTCACGCACCAGGATGTAAAGACACACATGGGGCTGGTCAGTCACTGACATCATGCGATTACAGTCCCCTCAGGACTTTCAGTCCGGCATCTCCTACTGCACCAGGAGTCGATCGACTTGAAAAATGCATGCGAAAAACCTCGAAAAAAGTAATTTGAAAAGTTACAGGAGGTACCACTCTCACCAGATCTGCGCTTGCTGGCGCTGAAAAATAAAGAGCTGGCATCAGCGCACAAGGGCAGTGTCTAAGTACACGCCGCAATGTCATCTCGGCGACCACGACTACAACAACGGACGCTGAGCCGCAGGATGCTACCTTACAATGTGCAGTGGTACTGCCGATGAAAACTTTCCTTATCCAGACAGACGTTCGGACCTTAATTATAAAGTAATGAATCTATCACTAACATGTTTCTTTGCATTTTAAACATTTTCAAAAAAGATATATATTTTTTGCTTTATGCATATATTCATATATATATATAGGTTCGTCTCTGAGTTCCCCTCTGGCCTCCGACCATTTCTTTGTGGATGGGTGTTCCTTCATGTATTATACTCCAGCCAGAGGAGTATTTCGGATGGCCCTGCTGCATAAGTAAACCTGGACTACTAACTGGCAAACCATCGCTTTCGTGGCGACGTCTTGGCTCGGGGTACCGAGAGGTCCAGTGTTCACCCCCCTGCTCAGAACGGCACCGGTGGAGCGAGGTAATTTTCCTCCATTAGGACGCTATGCGTAATGGCTGTCCCTGCCGAATTGCTCATCTGAGTTTCGAGGTAGCAGCGGACCGAGGGGACCCAAGGAGGAGCTGGTGGACTTGGGCAAATACCAGCGCGCAACTTCAGTACCTACCTGCATTTTCTGGATGTGTCTCTGATTATTCAAACAGCATTCCCCACGCCGCCGACCCAGTTTTCACTCACATTGTGCATTCTGGGAGTTGGAGTTCGGACAATTTACACGACAGCCAACAGGTGAGCTCCACTAGCAGGGGGGCGGAGCTTCCAGTCTACATACGAAAAGGATGCGGGAATTGGACATTACTTTGGAGCTGCTCGTGCAATGAGGGGCGCTGAAGAAGGCTCAATGCCGAAATGCATTCGCCCGTCAGCATTGCTTTGTTTGCCTCAATAAAGCGGGTTCGTCTCTGAGTTCCCTCTGGCCTCCGACCATTTCTTTGTGGATGGGTGTTCCTTTATATATATATATATATATATATATATATATATATATATATATATATATATATATATATATATATATATATATTTATTTATATATACATTTGTGTTTTTTAATGCTGAATTAGACTATTATAAATTGTATATTTACAATTAAAAAGTTTAAAATGTTTTGAAAATGAACTAGTTTATGTATATGAGTTGTTACTTTTATGTGCTTCTATACTATGGGCCTCTCAAAGATGTCGGGCTGAGTATTTTGTCCCAACACTGTCTCGGATTCAGGATACAACAGACTGGCGGTCCAACCCGACCAATTACAATGCTTCCAAACACCGCTCGGAAGGACTCCCATTGACTCCTATGAGAACCCCTGGTCCATGCAACAACATTGTTGTTTATGGGGAAAATAATCTCTTGATAACCTTGCACCCTGTCGTGGGCCTTTATGTTCAGACAGACCAATTCGTAAATGCTGTCAAAATCTGAGATCCTTTTAGCTCAGCTGTAAATGCAGGCTATTGAATGCTACCATTCGGCTTTCATGAATTCGGTTACTCCTAATGCCATTCGAATCAGAGTCTGACAATTCAAACACTTTCCAGCTGTCGGAATCGGCCGTTGGTAAAAGTGTTTGAGTCGATCTGAAATGCGGTTTACAAATGGGATTTAAGGTAATAATATGCTGTTCAAAGACTTTGCGTACAGCATTGTAATCGGGCCCTTAGGGAAATAGTGGAAATGGCAGGGAGAGTGCATCAACACTCGGCTATTAATACTAAGGGGCCCATTAGGATGTCCGCCCGCCATCCTGACGTAAAACGGGACCGCCCATCATAAAGGTGGCGGTCCCGTGGGGGCCATTAGGATGCGCCCGCCACAGTGGCGGGCGCATCCCGCAATTTTAACATTGCGGTGGGTGGTGCTGAAAGCACCGCCTGCCGCAATGCTAAGAATGCACATCTCGCACGTGACAAGCACCGTGCGGTGCCTGCCACGTTGTACATTGAAGTGCAGGAGGGTACTATAGGTGCCCCCCATGTGCACCCCCCACCTCCCAAAATCCCTGGGGGCCCGTAACCGGCCCCTGCAGGAGATTCCCACATACCTTTCCGTGGTGGCAACGCCGCCATGGTAAAGCATGTTCCCGCACACATCCTAATATCCTAATATGGATAGCGGTGTCGAACAGACACTGCCACCATATAGAATCCTTTTTTTCGCCCGGTCAACATGTCGACCGGGTGGAAAAGCGGCGGATAGTCTTCCCGTCCGCCGCGGTCCCCCGCCATTGTAATATGGCGGAGGGGGAAATGGGTGGCGGACGAGGAAGGATGTTGGGCGGATCGCCACTACCTGCATGGTGGTGGCGATCTGCCTGACATCCTAATGGGGCCCTAAGAGTTGTTTTTTAATTACTAGATGGTTAATATTTCTTTCAAATTAATTTGGCTCTTTAAGTTATTTTTCTTTATGTTTGGTGATGCTCATATCTGTGGACATGAAGCAAGCTTACCGGAGTTACTGAGAAAGGTGACACATTTTAAAACTCATTTGTTAGTATAACTACCTGGGTATTAATTCATATTTGTCTTTAATTCATGCTTATTCATTTTAGTAGATTCAAATATAACTTGTTTTTCATACTTTAATATTTAAATTACAATTGTGGTAAACCCGCTCCTACACTAACTTTTTTTGACCATATTTAAGGTATGAATGGGTAGTGGGTGATCTTGCGGATTCATATTTAGAAATTAGTATTAATACATGCCTATTTGTACAATTTTTTAAAGAAATAAATGAAAAATAACAACAGATTTACCAAAATTAAAATACTACTGCTACTCTCACCCTCAGCGATAGCATGCAAATAATACAGTGTTCACGGTTGAGGGCATATTGCGAACGCTGCTATTGCCCCTGTTATGGACACCCAAACTCACTTTGCTACAGTTTATGATGCAGTTGGACCACTGGGACAAGGCTATGGGACATGGACTTTGTAAACAATATGACGGCTCTTGCACAGGCAACACCTTCATTGTATAGATTCCTGTACAACTGCCTCGCCAATTGGTTGCTTGACCAAGTTGGAGTCAGAGGTCTTTTCACCGGAACCTTGCGCTCAGACCGTCGCTTTTAAAATCCAGCAGTCTGAAGCTTTATTATGATTTATGGAGGACCACCACCGACGGCATGTTGGTGGAGTTCCACATGACATCCTAAAGTCATTCAGAGGGTTTAAAAACTTTTAAAGTGATCATTAAATATAAGTGAATTTTCAAATTACGAAAACCTTCGCCATGATCTCCTTATCTACGTTTACGAGGGATATTGGTTCTAAGTTGGCTCCTTGAAGTGGTGCTCTGTCAGGTTTGATACAATAATGAAATAAGCCCCCTACTGAATTCGGCAAGAGGAGCTGTGCCTGTTGATATATCCCTGAACAGTTTGCCCAAAAAAAGGCACTAAGATCTGTTAAGTGATTTTGTAGAAATGAAATGGAACACTATTGTCTACTGGGGCCTTCACAGTTGTGATTTTGTCAATGGCCTGTGCAATTTCTTCATGCTAATGATAACACCAATGGGCTCATTATGATGGCTGGAGGACCGCCATCCCCGTGCCAGGGGGGGCGATCCTCCTGCAATCATAATGTGCTAAAATTACTGCTACAATACCCTTTATGGACAGTACTCTAGTGATATGAGGTAATGGGAGTTGTATTCTTTTTTTACACAGGTAATCATTTTAATACTTTTCTATTTATAAATGCAAAATAATACAAATATAAACAGAATTTAAATAAATTACAATAATAGTGAATTTTGGAAAAGAAGTCTATTTAAATGTTACCAGTACATTAATAGGAAAAGGATAATAGTTGAAGCAATATTCTTCATTTTAGTATCAACTGCAGTATAGAAATAACACCCCATCTATATTCATTAAGAAAATCACGTTGGAATGTTGAAAAAATAAATGTAAAAATAGTCATTTGAAAAAATTATTTTATTGTGATCAACATTGCATACAAAAATGTTGAACGTAGTATACCATGTTGTTCCTTTTCTTTAAATTTTTAAAAATTGTCGATTTTATAATTGGTACACAATGTCAGACTTTAAATTTTTCAGTGATGACAATGACATGGACATTTCCTTACATTTACATAATGATCAAACAAAGCAGATGCAAAAAATTAACCAACAAATCATTCTTTTTTTACAATGTTTCATGTCATCTTTTAAATTATTGACAGAAAGAGTAGTTCAATTTGTAAACAACATATGAAGTAAACCGTTTATTAATGGTTCAAGCAAGAATTGTGAACACCATGAATTTTTATAATATTATGGGCTCATTGTCACAACATAGTTTGGTTAACTAACCTTAATAACCCGGCTACAGCAGGAGCAATGAGGATGCTAGTTAACCCCTTCCCTTTAAGAGGCACTACCTGTGAGCTGGTCTAAACTCGCTCTGCAGATATTACCCCAGCCAGGGAAGGGAAAAAAGGGAAAAACGAAAAAATAACGTTGTAGCAGCAAGAACACTCAATTGTGTGGATGTAGGAGTTGGAGGCTTCACTCCTATGAGATCCCAGTGTTCCCTGTATGAGAGACACAATACAACATTCATGAGTTTCCTGGCCCCATCCACTCTGTAGGACTAAATGTATATATAATGTATGTCTAAACTTACGTAATATCTGCCACAATCATCCAAGAACAAAAAAGGCTCAAAAGGTAAAAATAAAGAAAAGAAATCAAAGTGTCTGTTGCCTCTAATAATCCAGGATTTGCAATACTCAGCAGAATAAGCTTCAGAAGACGTCAATGTAGTAATGTACTTATCTGATATCGTTGTCATTGGACCACAAGTATTTCCTTCAAAGTTGGGATTGCTGTTGGTTCAAGTTACACAATGTTAAGAATCAACACCGGTAACATCCAAGATACACAAAACTCATCAGAGCCTCGCAACGGCTCAATTGTGCACAAAAACAAAAGGTAATTCAAAGGGGGGAGGCACTGTACCCCTTTCTGCATATAGCACAACCAAGGAAATCTTTAAAAAAAGAAAAGAGCTCACTCGAGGGCCGGTATATATTCTGACTCAGCGTCTAATGTGCCTCATGGGCGCCTCATGATTGTATGTGTTCAAGTGACTGATGGTGTATACTTATACTAACTGTGTTTTGCAACAAAAATAAAAATTAAAAAAAAAAAAAAAGAAAAGAGCTTGTCTTCTTGCGAGCACTTCAGGCATTGTTACAGTTGTAGAAATGCCCAGATCCAGCCAGGAAGTTCAGAGCACGTATATCATGGTCATGCATCAACGCTGGAATAATTGTTGATTACCGGTCTCTGCCGGTGGGTGAACCGGACGCGTTTGCGCTCCACGCGAACGCGTGAATTACAAACAATGAGGCTTTGCGAATACCGGTCTCTACCGGCAGGTGAACGGACGCGTTTGCGCTCCAGCGAGAACGCGTGCTACGAACGAAGGCAGATATCTGTTAACACTCTGGACTCTTGAGTGCCATCAACCCAGGGGCAGCGTCTCTTCCGGATGTAGAATTCACCGAAGCATACAGGAGACAAGCACCAGGCAACGGGAAGGAGGTGCTTATAAAGAAGTAGATGAAATAAAGGATAGTAGACAGAGAAGACAGAACTACCCTTTAGGTTTTCTGGGATATGTAGTTCTCGAACCCTTTTCGTCACATTCATACATAATTGGCTGAATATCTCCCCTCTTCATTCTGGTCAAAACGTGACACTCGTGATGAAGAATCTCTAAGACTTATCATATGAACCATGTTCAAAAAACTTATAGCAAAATCTGGTTAAACCTTACCCCTTAAAAATCAAAAGATTTGAAATAAGTACATATGATTTGGAATTGCTTGATTAAGGATACTTCTTTTTTTAAATTTTATTTTAAATGTATCCATCTATAACAGTAAGTTATAGTTCCTTTTATTAAAGAGAAACACATAAACAATGACATTTTTTTTTAATGCCTAAAGAAAAGTCAAATTTTTTAACATGGTTTGTCACATTTTATCACCACGTATATGATGCTACTTTGACAGAGGACTCATGGTTTTCTAATAACCAGGGACACAATACATATTGTCTGCATTCTGAGGCAGGTATTAGCAAGACCCGAACCTTAGGCAGGAGGTCCACAATCCCCTGTATTATGACTTGCAAAGTCGGACAGACATTAGATCACTAGCTGCACCAAAGAACGGTACTTCCCGCTCGGTGGTGCAGGAGGGCCACAATGCAATGTGCTTATCAGGGACTGGTGAATTTGTGCTCAGCAAAATCAAAATTCTTAAATCGCCAGCCTCTTTAAGGAGGTTACACGCAATGAAAAGTCTGGCGGGTCAAGAACAAAGGGTGCCTATTGCCACACCGCTATGGAGATACATTCAGGATGGCACAATATGTACCCTCCTGTCTGTACCTTCACAAAGTATCAGCGTGGCATGAACATCGAGTTCCATGCCATGTTAGAACTTTTACGTGTTTCCATTTGCGATGTCTGTTTTCCAAGAAACACGATGGGAAAAGCTAATAACCACAGACTGTATTAAGAGTTACTAGTTGCACATTTTCAAATAATAATTCTTGTTGGCGGTTCTTACATGGCATAGGCGCATTAGAGGCGCATTGATCCGCTGCCCCAAAGACATAATCAAAGCCGCTTATGTTAAAAAAAAACGAGTAGATTTTATAATGGCTAAACAGTTTTCAAAGCATTTAGAACATTTATAAATCTTTTTTAATAATCACACCATGGTATCTAGGGGATGTGATGAACACAGGTGGACGGGGTAGAGTGGTTAAAGGGTTTGAAGCATAGACTGTGTACAGAACAGCTGTGCATAAAAACAAACTACTCACAAAAATTGATTTATCTTTCCTATTTGTTGATTGAAATTTTGTAACAGGGAGACTGTTGACTTTAATTCACCTAATGTGTATAAGATAATTATGACTTATATGGCCAGTGCAAGTGAACATGCACCTCGATTGGCCTAACTCACAATTTAGCTTTTTTTTTTACCGTTGTTGAAGAATAATATATGTGAAGGTTTGTATTTAGTAATGGGACTTAAAATAGGGTGATTACTTAAAGGTGGATGAGAGATAATTGTCTGACCTTTTTAATGCAGACATAGTGGTGCTTAATACGATGTCGGCAGGTCTTTAACCAACTCTACACTGTCACGGTCTCTGCACCCGCTGACCTCTGTTTGATGGGCTCGACACAGCTATTAACAAGGAACCGCACATGGTGCTGTCGCAAGCTCCCATTTTTTAAGGGACCTTGAGTTTTTGCCATAAACCACCCTTAACACAAGCTCATATAAAGAAAAACAATAATTGTGTTAATCCATTCACCACGGGTGACATGGTTCTGGGATCAACAGAGGGGCAACATTTCCGGCACCTCGTACCCCAAATAGAGGCTGCCAACATAAGTGGTCCCTGTTAGGGGCCCATAAACATGCTCTTGGACAGGTTTTCCATGTCAAACGGCCCAGCATGGAAAGCTTTATGTAAACCGTGGATCTTAATCCTGAAGGTGTAAAACAAAAATCCTTATGGATTACAGGCTGGCTTCTGAAGGGCCAATGGTTTCCTTGAGCACATCTGATTCAACCCTTAATGGCTAGTAGGTTTAATTACCTAATGGCTGTATTTTAATTAGCCTGTCGGAGCAGAAACCGTCAATATTGGTTTGAAAGCCTCAGACTGAATGTCGGAGGGTATTCAACCGTGATCGTAATCCTGCTCAGTGTGTTAAATGGTAATCTAGTTGCAGAAGCTGAAAAGGAAAGGATGTACCTGTTGAATAAGTGACTAGCTACTCACTGTGGGCACAAACAGAGGTTTTTTATTTGCTTGGTAACTAAAATTAGTTAGTATTGACCTTATGAGGCTAGCACGATTGGCGTTAGGGCCATTGAAGTTCGCAGTGTTCTAGTTTGAGTAGTAATTTTTTTTCATTTATACATTTATGATATTTTATTTTGTATGTCAAGGGTATTTGCTAAATGAATTCAGCCCTCAGCCATAATTTTTTTGTCTACTATAGACCTTGGACCTGAAATTGTAAGTGCTGTCATTTGATTAGGAGACATTCAAGAGTTTTTGGGTGGAGAGTAGAGATATATCTATTTGGCCCTATCATGAAATATGGTAATGGTTTGCAATTCAATGCCTGGTCAATTGCACGTTCATTTTGGTATGGTAAGAAGTATTAGGGATTTGAAGGAAATTAGGGTGGTCTCGATTTAATTCTGACTGGCGTGAGAATTGTCGTGAAAGCAAAGTGTACTAAATGAAGTTGTGGGAGGTTTATCATCGGTTGGCATGGCAAACTGCTTCATGATGTCAGAAAATCGATTGAGTTGTTAATTTTCGTGCAGAGTTGAAAATATGCTCCATTTCTAATTATGGATCGGAGTAGTCAATGAGATGTTAGCTTGTGTAGGAGATTTTATATTCTGTACTGTGTAAATGCGGCTTATTGGAATATTGTCAATATTCATTTGGGGTGGTGGCTAAAGCAGACAGGGTTGTAGTGCTGCCACGGATGGTAGCAAGACTACATTGCACAGGAGGGTGGTGAAGGTAGGTGAGGGAAGGAGAGGTTGTTTTATGGTGATCAGAATGGGGCTAGAGCCTTGTAACAGATGGGGGGGAGTTAAATTATTGCTAAACTTATCTTGAATGTCGTTGATCACTTTGTCAAAGATTTCCATGTTTACATTATTTTGGATAAGCGACATAATATTGAGATCACACATATTTAGATACTTTAACATGGTTTATAAAAAAATACCAAAAAGAAAAAATTAAAAATGAATGAAGTATAACTTTATGTGAACAAATAAACCTTCAAGCATAATAACATTAACATTGAAAAATAGACACAACAAAATAAAAAAATAAAAATAAGGCTAAAATGAACTAAATACCAAATAAAACTAATATTATTTAGACAACATTTTTAAATATACAAAAAGGATTATTAAACATATCTTAATAATTAGAAAAATTTAGTAACATCTGTGAATACGACAGATACTACAAAAAATCAGATGTATACAGTAGGAACAACATTGAATCACTGGGGTTTAATGAATAATATTCTCATCCTTACTCTGTGCAACATTGCTGATAGAGTAAATAAAAATAAACTGACATGTTAGAAACTCAATTTAATTGGCAACAATATAAGATTATTCATTTAAAAATTGAGTGGAGAGCTTTGAGAAGTAATTTAAACAATTATACTTCGTATAGGTGTGGCGCCGCGGCTAGGGCGACTGACTCCGGAATCTGGGATCATGGTTTGATCCCTGGCACCAGCGGCAGGTTAGCCCAGCACCCTGTGACTCTGGGCAATAGCTTGCTTAATCTTCCCGACGGCCCCCAGCGCCTAGAAACCCTTGCGGGTGATTGTTCACGCTTTACAAATGTGGATTATTATTTTTATTATTATTATGTAATATGTTTAATAATCATGTTTCTTTTATTTACATCCCAAATTAGTCCAATACTATATTCAGATGAATTTTTAAGCAAAAACATATAATAAAAAAAATTACTTAATAAATATAACATTAAAAAAAATGATAATTTCTTATTACACAAATAAATAACTTCCCACAAGATTCTCTTACAAATAAAACAAAACACACTTAGAGCCCAGATTTCACTGTTGGTCTGAATTGCCTACAACCAAAACCGTCTGAGTTTGTGAATCGGCATTCCATTGGCCTGTGATTCCACATACTGATTTCGGATGTGACCACACACGGTGCGTTTGCAAACTCCCTTAAGCTAAGGCATGAAACAGTCTGTCTCACAAACTCCCATAGAGAAATGGAAGTTTGTTTAACAAAATGCAGCATGGAAATAGTGGTGATCACAGCACAATTGTGTAGACAAGTATTCCCGTCTTACCTCAACTTGATGATTGGTTGTTGAATGTGTTCGCATCCATATCAATCTTCAACCGCCCAGACTACGGTGAACCACCTGCATTTGCTAGGGTACATTTTAATCTTGCATGAAGTCATACTTGGTTCACACTCAACGCTTACTTTCATTGTATCAGTTCTGAACACTGTGCAGTTTAAGGCTTATCATCCATAGCAGCAATTCAAGGATATTTAGTCTACGATACTGATGTTTAAACCTCTATACGGGATTTCGGAGATAATGAATCTGAGGCAGTTCGTCCTCCTGCACCCCGCTTGTGGATCATGCCACATGGCAGATTTAGGGTCAGCAATGTGACCTGAAATTTAACATGGAACTGCATCAGGTTAATCACACCAACCTGGCATTTACCAACCAATTTGCAACACAGATTTAAATTAACTACAAAAAATGAACCTCCATAATTCACATAATTAATAATAATTTTTAAAAAAATTGAAAAGAACAAAGTTACTGTACTAACCAAACGTTTCCGCTTTATGATCTATATCCACAAACAAAATAATAATTAAACAATTGCCAAAAATATTAAACAACAAAAAAATGAAGATTTATGAGCAAACAAAGATTGTTTGAAAACTGAATTACTTTCCCCCATCTACCACAATACAATATTTTCACAATTTTAAGAAATACGTTTACATTAATGAATTAATATAAATTAGCAACAAATCATTATATAATGTAATCAATTTTTCTTCACACCATTTACAACTGTAGCCACACATCTCACACATCACAAATTTTTACGCATTGACATTTTCATTTTTTTAATTTATTTTTAACATTAAGGGGCCCATTAAGATCTCAGGTGGATCGTCACCACCCGCATGGTGGTGGCGATCCTCCCGAGATCTGTCCCCACCCGCTACCTATTTCCCCTCTGCCATATTACTATGGCGGGGGGACCGCAGCAGACGAAAAGACCGTCCGCTGCTTTTCTGCCCGGTCAACAAGTCGACCGGGCAGAAAAGAGTTTAATATGGTGGCAGTGTCTGTTAGACACCGCGAGCCATATTACCATGGGGCAGAAACATGCCTTTCCGTTGGGGCATTGCCACCATGGAAAGGCATGCTGGAATTGCTTGTAGGGGCCCGTTGTGGGCCCCCAGGGACTCTGGAGGGGTGGGGGTGCATATGGGGGATACCTATGGTACCCCCTGCAGTTCCATGCACAACATGGCAGGCACCGCACGGTGCCTGCCATGTTGTGGATGGAAGTGCGCGACATGCCTTCCTGGCATTGTGGCGGACGGTGCTGAGTGCACCGCCCACCACAATGTCAAGAATGCAGGATGTGCCCACCACTGTGGAGCGGGCACGTCTGAATGGCCCCCACGACACCCCCCACCCTTATGGCGTACGGTCCCATTTCATGATAGGATGATGGGCGGACAAAGTCCTCCCGCCATCCTAATGGCCCCCTAATTATTAAATAATTATTGATTAATAATATAACTATCACAATATGCCAACAATAAATTCTACCACAAATTTTGTAAAACATGGAACAATTTGCATAATAAAATAACAATTAACATTTCAAATATAACTAATTATTAATACATTAATTTATACATTAAAGAAAGTAAAATAAAAAGAAATTATTGTTATTTCTTAAATATTAATAATAGGTTTAATAAATACATTATTTTCCACCCTACTCCCCTATCAACACCCAACCCGCTCTTAAAAAAATGACGCAAATAAAATAATTGCTAATTAAATAATAATTAAAAACAAAATAACAAATAAGTTAATAAACGAATTACCACTATTAGCAATCCTAATTTGCTCAAAATTAAATATTATTAATTCAAAATTGGTATTGAATTATTTAAGATTAAATTAATTAGCACCATATTCCCCTGCAAACACACAACCCGCTCTTATTAAAATTAGACCTATTTAACAATTAAATAATAAATACAAATTAAACAAATATAAATAAATTAATTATAACTTAATACCCAAAAATAACACTATACATTTTAAAATAAAATGGATTTTAAAAGAATTATTAGTTTTATTATATTTAAATTACCTCCCCCTTATACTTATTTAAACCCACAACCTGCAACGCATTTAAAATGAAAAATATTCTTTTTTTAAATTGTATAAGTTGTATCATTTGATTACAAATAGTAATAGACCAAAGCAATAAGTACACACAAAAAAATGAGCACATACAGTTAAATGTGAAATATTAAAATACACAACACTTATTAAAGAAACAATATTTTGTACAAATATCATTTTTACAAACAATAATAGTAAGTTTGATATTGAAAAAAAAATATTTCTTACATGAAACTTGATTTTCCTGACCAGCATTTTCTTGCAGTCAATATTTAGGAATGTCAATATTTTACACTTGATATTATTGAGAGTCGACTTTTTCTACTCGATATTCTCACTCTTTACCCTGCTGGATAGTTATGGAAAATTAAAATTTGAAGCTAAAGTTTTCCACATCCCTGAGGAAATTGCACAAAGCTTAGAAAACTTCGAAGCAGCCCTTCCTTGAGCAGACCACTCACATACGCCAGTCAACAGCTACCTCTGTGTATGGGATATCCCCCTTCCACAGCTTCTTAGTGGGACATTGGGAAATGGGTTGAGGATAGGCACCATACACCCTATCTTACTGGCTTTTATGGCGCGTCAACTGCCATGAAAGGGCAAGCCGAAAAAGACATTATATTCGCTCCGGTGGTGATTGATCAGTCGCTGCCACTGTTGTAGGGATTACAATCCCTCTGATGACCTCATTGATCCTGTTGGATGCATGGAGGTCAGTGTATCTGGCAGCCCTCTCTCCGCAAGCCATCATAATCATTTTTTCTATCCTGAAGGGTCAGATGGAGTCGTCCAGGCCCCGATGGGCTGAAGGTGGCAGTCAAAAGGGCATACTATTGAGCACACATTTGCGTTTGCATCATAATCCAGTGCGCGTAATCAGTGACGGTGTCTTTGGAAGGCAACTATAACCCATATCATAATGATGCCCTATCTGAAGTATTCCATTGCAGAGGGGTAAAATTAACTCACACACATCCTTTCAATGCAACAATAGAGTAAGTGTTGGATTGGGAGGGTTACAATATTAACTATAGTTAGTGCCAGAGTAGGATAAACTTTTGACCTGTAAATGAGTTTATGCTATGTCATGTTATATTATGTCCACTTGTAGCGTGCACGGATACTCATGAGTGTCCCGGCGCGATGCAGAGGGGTAAAGGAAGAAATTAACCGGCAAAAAGGTGGGTCTTGAGTTTTCTTTTAAACACAGCAAAGTTCTGAATGGACCTCAAGGAAAGGGGGAGGGCGTTCCAGGCTACACTGGCCTTCACTGCAAAGGAACTGCCACCCATCCTCTGAAGCTTAAAGCGAGGAACCAGAGCAAGACGCAAAGACATAGATCGAAGCGCACGCGTTGGAAGGTAGAAGGAGAGTCGCCTCTGAAGGTAGAAGGGGCCAGAATCATGGAGAGCACGATGAGCCAAAACTAAAGATTTGAACCTGACTCTGTCAACAACAGGAAGCCAGTGAAGAGAACGTAATAGCGGGACAGCACTATTCCTCGTCGAGATGCCCAATAACAATCTGGTGGCTGCATTCTGGACTACCTGAAGCTTTTTGAGCAGGTATCATGGGAACCCAGCAAAGAAAGCATTGGCGCAGTCCAGGCGAGATAGGATGAGGGCACAGGTGACAGTTTCTCTAGCCGCTTGAGGGAGAATCGGAAAGAAGGTCCGCAGAGTCTTAAGGAGGCCAAAGCAGCAGCCTGCCAATTTTTTAATGTGAGTGGAAAAGGAAAGACTCTCGTCGAACCATAGTCCCAGATTTTTTACAGGCTGTCCCAACATGGGAGGGAGCAGGGAGTCAGGAGGCCACAGCTGCTCACAAAAGTCAGCGAGATCTCGGACTTTTGTTCGTTACATTTTAACTGTGCATCCGCCAGCCATTTAAAGATGGAAACAAGACCCTGTTGTGCTGCTGAGACAGAGACAGATGTTTTATCCCAGGTGAACAGCAGCTGCGTGTCATCAGCACAGGCCATTACCTTAGCCCCGAGCTCCTCTGCCAGATATATCAGTGGCGTGAGATAGATATTGAAGAGGAGCGGACTAAGGGAGGAGCCCTGTGGAACTACAGTGGTGACCAGCTGGGGGGAGGAAGAAAAAGGGGGGAGCCAAATCTGCTCAACCCGCTCCTCCAGAAAAGATCTAAGCCAGCCCCAAACCTCTCCCAATACCCCACTGCACGGTGCCTGTCACGTTTTGCATTGAAGTGCGCAATTTGCATTTTTAGCATTGCGCCGGGCGGTGCCGCAATGTTAAAAATGGCCCTTATGGCGGGCGGTCCCATTTTACATCGGGGCCCCTATTCCTAATGGGGCCCCTAGTGTGTGAACCGGACAACCGTAGATCAGCAGTTCTGATCGCCTGAGAACAAAGCAAACACACATTTGGGGCCCATTAGGATGGCGGGCGGACTTTGTCTGCCCACAATCCCGATGTAAAATGGGACCGTCCGCCACGGAAAAGCATGTCCCAGCCTTCACCCTAATATGGATGGCGGTGTCTAACAGACACCGCCACCATAATAAACCCTTTTCCGCCCATTCAACTCCTTGACGGGGCTGAAAAGCGGCGGACGGTCTTTCCGTCCGCCGCGGTCCCCCCGCCATAGTAATATGGCGTGGGGAAATGGGTGGCGGGTGGGGAAGGATGTCGGGTGGATCGCCACCGCCCGCATGGTGGTGGCGATCCGCCCGACATCCTAAAGGGGCCCATAGTGAGGATGCAAAAGCCTACATCCCTAGAGTAGATTGAACGGTGTTCAAAAACACGGCGTAGCAGAATGTCTCATAGAGAAATGGGATTTTGTGGGAATATCGGCAACGTGTGAATAGGACCATCGGGTGCCGGCCAGACAGTGCAGGGATTTCAAGGGGGGCACATGACCAAAAACCGTACACTTCCAAGTAAAGGGAGCCCTGCTACATGGTACAAAAGCAACTTTCTGCAAGCCTTTCAATGTCAGCCCTCTCTCCGCAAGCCATCATAATCATTTTTTCTATCCTGAAGGGTCAGATGGAGTCGTCCAGGCCCCGACGGGCTGAAGGTGGCAGTCAAAAGGGCATACTATTGAGCACACATTTGCGTTTGCATCATAATCCAGTGCGCGTAATCAGTGACGGTGTCTTTGGAAGGCAACTATAACCCATATCATAATGATGCCCTATCTGAAGTATTCCATTGCAGAGGGGTAAAATTAACTCACACACATCCTTTCAATGCAACAATAGAGTAAGTGTTGGATTGGGAGGGTTACAATATTAACTATAGTTAGTGCCAGAGTAGGATAAACTTTTGACCTGTAAATGAGTTTATGTTATGTCATGTTATATTATGTCCACTTGTAGCGTGCACGGATACTCATGAGTGTCCCGGCGCGATGCAGAGGGGTAAAGGAAGAAATTAACCGGCAAAAAGGTGGGTCTTGAGTTTTCTTTTAAACACAGCAAAGTTCTGAATGGACCTCAAGGAAAGGGGGAGGGCGTTCCAGGCTACACTGGCCTTCACTGCAAAGGAACTGCCACCCATCCTCTGAAGCTTAAAGCGAGGAACCAGAGCAAGACGCAAAGACATAGATCGAAGCGCACGCGTTGGAAGGTAGAAGGAGAGTCGCCTCTGGAGGTAGAAGGGGCCAGAATCATGGAGAACACGATGAGCCAAAACTAAAGATTTGAACCTGACTCTGTCAACAACAGGAAGCCAGTGAAGAGAACGTAATAGCGGGACAGCACTATTCCTCGTCGAGATGCCCAATAACAATCTGGTGGCTGCATTCTGGACTACCTGAAGCTTTTTGAGCAGGTATCATGGGAACCCAGCAAAGAATGTATGGTCAGTGGTACTTAGGATAAGTGCCAGCTCCTTGAGCACAACCTATCAATATCAAAAACTTACACTTTTAAACCAAAGTTGCATCAAATGTTGTTCATGTTTAATTCACATGATTTGAATGTCATTCGTTGTAGGATTTCATTCCAATGTTTTATATGTTAAATCCATTGTCATATGTACATAATTTCACAATTTCCCGATGCATTTCGGACCAATGGTCCTTCGTCAGGGGAATCAAGAAAAGTGCAGTGAGAGCCCGCGTCCCACTCATGCGCCCTTCGCCGGTGCATGCGAAGGCATGGGCAGGGCACAAACATCACAGATACACACCACCCCAAACCACACTGCACCCCACCCGAGCTAGTCACAGGCCAGGTGCTTATCCCGTGCAGCCCCATGCACACCAACAAGCACTGTAACAACAAGCACAATACACACACACTGCAACACACAACACAGAACCAGGGACACAGGCACTGCAGGATTGGCTGACAAGGAACACACAACACCAGTGCACTCCCCACAGCCTACACAATTGCATACAATCATCCACACATGGCAAGACAAAACAAACAACAGGCATACAACTCCTGGCTGCACATGTGTGTCTCACACTATACAGGGACACACATACATACACTACAAACTTTCACCCTTCACACTGCACACCTCTGCTACACCCAACACCACACATGTCATGTAAGCCATGCCACCAGGACTAAGGGCCAACACAAGATGACCATACACATACATGCCTGGGCATACAGAAAGGAAAACACACACATACATCATGACATCACAGCCAGCTACAAAACCTCTGAACAGCAGCACACTGTGCTGCCAGTGTCCCCCAACATGACCTGTGAACAGTGTATGGAACAATAGCAAATCACCAACAAGACAACTGCATGGCCAGTAAAATAGCCATCACAGAGTACAACATCAGCAGGGCCAGAATGGACTGAAGACCCTGTCACCCCTGTCTAAAAATCAGATGGCTACAAAGAGCCTTGCAATGTTGAACTGAAAAATAGAGCATGGTACACAGTCAAGCAAATGCAAACAAGAAAAGGACTTTAATCAGCAAGGAGACTGATAAAACACACACCAGAAGTAACTGTATTTATTCACATATTGCACAGATGTAGCAATACAACATTAGTAGACAACAGCAAGCCACAAAATCAGGTACAAATGGTAGAGACTATGCACAGGTGAAACACAAACAGGAAGGCCAGAGTCCATGGCAGGTGACACAGCAAGTGCATGAGAGGCTGCACAGGGGAGAGTACAGCACATCAGAGCAACAGGCCCAGAGTCCTTGGCAGGGGAGACAGCAAGTACATGAGAGGCTGCACAGGGGAGAGTACAGCACATCGGAGCAACAGGCCCAGAGTCCTTGACAGAGGAGAGTACAGCACATCAGAGCAACAGGCCAAGAGTCCTTGGCAGGGGAGAGTACAGCACATCAGAGCAACAGGCCCAGAGTCCTTGGCAGGGTAGACAGAAAGTACATGAGAGGCTGCACAGGGGAGAGTACAGCACATCAGAGCAATGGCAGGGGAGGGTACAGCACATCAGAGCAACAGGCCCAGAGTCCTTGGCAGGGGAGAGTACAGCACATCAGAGCAACAGGCACAGAGTCCTTGGCAGGGGAGAGTACAGCACATCAGAGCAACAGGCCCAGAGTCCTTTGCAGGGGAGACAGCAAGTACATGAGAGGCTGCACAGGGGAGAGTACAGCACATGAGAGCAACAGGCCCAGAGTCCTTGGCAGGGGAGAGTACAGCACATCAGAGCAACAGGGTCAGCAACACACCCAGGTCGCAAACAATGGTCTTGACTAGCACACCTGTGTGGGGCACAGGCGTATGAGGGTGTTGACAACTCACTCCTGGCTGTCATGCGGACTGGGACCTGGCTGTGTGTCAGGGACAGCAGGCCCACTTGACTGGTGTGACAGAGGCCCATGTGATGTGGTAATAACAGAGGGCCTGCAAGGTGGAGAGCTGTGTAGACCAGGTGGTACCGTGGCACGTGGAGGTGGAGTCATGCACACCCCTGACACAGTGTGGGTAGGAGAGGTTGGAGGGGTGCCCTTCCACTTTTTGGGAACATGAAATGGCTTCCCTGTTTTGGGGTTCATGGCAAGTCGTGGTGACACAACAGGCACACACACCAACTGTCCCACATCAGGGGCGGACACTGGCACTCCCTCTGGTGATGTGCTTGCTCCTGCAGAACGCTTGGGCTGGCTACGCCTCCGGACCACCTTACCCTCTCTGGAAGGTGTACCCCCTACAGTGCCCACCTTCCCACTTCCCCCAGGGGTGGTGTCTACAGTGCCCTCCTGTCCCTTCTTGCCGGGGCTGGTCACAACACTGCCCTCCTTTTCCCGAATCACTGGCGTGGACACAACACTGCCCTTCTTTTCCTGAATCACTGGCCTGGACACAACACTGCCCTCCCCTGCCTTAATCACTGGGCTGGTCACAACAGGGCTCTCCTCTGCCGCAATGACTGGGCTGGTCACAACAGGGCTCTCCTCTGCCTCAATGACTGGGCTGGTCACAACAGGGCTCTCCTCTGCCTCAATGACTGGGCTGGTCACAACAGGGCTCTCCTCTGCCTCAATGACTGGACTGGTCACAGCAGGGCTCTCCTCCACCTGCCTCGATGTACTTTGTTTTGGGGTTGATGTGGTGGGTGGTTGTGTCCCTGTGCTCTCCCCAGGTGTAGCTATGACATGCCACACATCCTCTGTGGGCATAGGTGAGTCCATTTCTGGTGATGCCTCTGCAGCATGTGAGCCTGATGTCTGCCACAATGATCTTCTGACCTTGCTCTTCTGTGACTTCACCTTGTCTGTGCATATTGGGGGGGGGCCTGCTCTTCTTTGGGGATGGAGTCTGTGGACGGGATTGTTTGGTTTGGGTCTGACCTGTGCTCCTAGTGTTGTATTGTTTATTTGACGTAGGTCCCAAGTGGTCACTGTCATCTGATGTGGCCACTGAATGGGTGGACGTCACAGGCACCTGAGCTGCAATGGGAGCATGTGCCTGTTGGAGGGCTGACGTGACTGTGGCTGACAATGACTGAACTGCACGGTGTAGCCCACCCACGTCAGAGTGTATGTCCTCCATGAATGCTAGAACCTGGCCTAATTTGCTCTCGTGGGCACTGAAGGCATTGAGCAGGGCGGTCTGGCCCACACAAAGTTGGTGCAGGAGCTCTACGCACTCTGCACTGAGGGCAGCAGGGGGGACAGGTGCAGGGGCAGCAGTGCCATGTGTGAATGTTACAAGTCCCCTCTTAGTAAACGGATACGGCCAGCACCAGAGGAAGTGGATGGGTGGCTGGGCAGTGGCCGCTGGGTGTCAGATGCTGCAGCAGACTCCCCATCCCCTGTGCCTGCTAACAGGAACGCATCCCCGCTGGCATCAGATGAAGTGGTACTCTGTGTCTCAGCCACAGATTCCTCATTGCCACTCCTGTCACCCTCAGGAGCGCTGGTGTGCTCAATGTCACTTGGCTCAGTCTCACTTGCCTCCGCTGCCGCTGTCGTGCTGATCTCGCCACCACTTGTTTCATGATCATGTACCGCCGTGGTGTCTTGCGAATCTGCATTAGTGAGAGAAACAGGGTTGTGTAAGTGTCATCATCTGGTCACACAATTTTAGATCAATGCAGCACAGTAGAGGCCTAGAGCTACATGGTAACCACCACACCCTGCAATCACTATGCAGCTACACCCTATATAGACCACAACAGTGCCTGTCATGCAGACAAACTGCCATGAGTGAGGCATGTCCATGCCACACAGCACTACACCCTGCCCATGGATGGTGTTCCCCGAGGCCACATTGACCTGCCCCATGGACATGATGTAGCCACAACACACTTCACCGCTTACAGCCCTACAGGGAACCAGAGGGGACCACACACACCTGTATTGACTACACATGCCACAATGCCAACTAGGCCATAGCAATCACCATGTGCCAATCAGGGTTCACATTGTCGTTGGATGTGTGGGCCTCAACCATCATGGTGCATGCAAAGTAGACAGACATGGTCTCACACTCATTAAGTGGACACTGCAGTTCGGCACAATATGGACTCCCCACACCATCCCAAAGAAGAGTGACCATGTGGACACAAAAAATCTGTCAAGGACTGAGAACTGCATGCAGGAGCAGAACAGTACGGCCATGGTGGCCCAATGCCTCATACAGGCACACATCACAGTCGCCACTCACATCACATATCACAGCATGGCAACACACGCACATCACATGTGTCACCGCTGCCACAGGCCCTGTACACATGCATCCACTCCCAGACAAACTCTCCCTCCCCAGATACTCACCATCTCTGTCTTGCTGCTGATGCCTCTTCAGACGTGCATCCAGGTTTTGGATTGGTCATGCGTCCCATCAGCGGAGTCATGGTGCGCCGTGCCAAACGCCCTGTGTGTGGTACCATCCCCAAGGTCATCTCTGCCACTTGCTTAGCCAGCCGGCTGATGTCGTCCCACCTCTTGTGACAGTGTGTGTCGTCTGTTTGATACCCCCAGGGCTCGCACCTTTGCAGCTATGGCCCTCCACACGGCCTTACGTTGGTGTACCTTGAGCTGCAGGTATGAGAGTAAAGAAGGCAAATGAACAATTACACAATGTCAGATGTCAGCATCTATCAGTACAGCAGCCTGACACTGACTCAGGACTCACAGTAACCTCCCTCCCTCCCGAACTGGGGGTACCCTCACAAGGGCACTCTGCATGGCATAAACATTAGTGAATGCATGCACACATTGTGGTTCCTAGTCTCCATGATATTCACACAAATGCATCGACAGCAGTGTGTAATTCAGACATTGTACAGGGCACTGATGGGGCATATCTACTAATCAGTGTGAAGCAACTGTAGCATGTAAGTTGGTTGATGTTCAATGTTTGGCTGTGCAGCCACTGAACCTACTCTGTGGGTCACACTGACTCTAACTACATGGGCACCCTGAAATGTCCTCACAAGCGTTCACTGTCCTGGCTTCTAAAAGGCTAACAACCGTTGGTTCTGTATGCCCAGCAATGTAACACACCCCACTCACACATACAAGTACAGGCCTAGGAAGGAGTCACATTGCAACACACACACTCCCTCGACCTGGAAACAGCTTGTCTGTCAGTGTTTGTCATCACCCCACATCCCCAAGCATATACTGCAGCATCACGACTACACGTCTGACACCACCCTGCCCTACAGCTCCCTTCATGGTGACTTACCACTACATTGGGACCACCAAACAGCCATGGGTACTGTGCCAGCACCTCGTCCACAAGGACATCCAGCTCCTCACTCGTGAATGGACTGGCACGGATCTTATCTGTTCTTGACATCCCTGTGGATATGGCAGACCTGTGGCGGAAGTGAGTTGTGAGGGGTCCCAGGCAGCAGGCTCTTGGGGCAGCAGGACAGGGTCCCAGGCAGCAGGCTCCTGAAGCAGCAGGACAGGGTCCCAGGCAGCAGGCTCTTGAAGCACCAGGACAGGGTCCCAGGCAGCAAGCTCTTGGGGCAGCAGGACAGGGTCCCAGGCAGCAGGCTCTTGAAGCAGCAGGACAGGGTCCCAAGCAGCAGGCTCTTGAAGCAGCAGGACAGGGTCCCAGGCAGCAGGCTCTTGGGGCAGCAGGACAGGGTCCCAGGCAGCAGGCTCTTGAAGCAGCAGGACAGGGTCCCAAGCAGCAGGCTCTTGAAGCAGCAGGACAGGGTCCCAGGCAGCAGGCTCTTGAAGCAGCAGGACAGGGTCCCAGGCAGCAGGCTCTTGAGGCAGCAGCAGCAGGAGATGGTCCCAGGCAGCAGGCTCTGTGAGCAGTGGAAATGTGAGGCTCACTCCCACAGATTTATAGCCCCCTGGGGTCGTTAGGAAGCTTAAAAGCTGCTACAATTGGTTGTCCGGGTCTGCCTTATTCAAAAGCATCCAATGACCGCCTCCGCGGTAGCGGAGCACACCTTCCGCGATTTTCAAATCTGCATCATGCCACCGCGATCATCGCTGCCATTGGCTGTATGCAATGCTCCACGGCGGTGACGCACCGCGGGTGCCCGGGGTGCCCTACCGCGATGGTTTATCATTCAAAAGCATCCAAAGACCGCCTCCGCGGTAGCGGAGCACACCTTCCGCGATCTTCAAATCTGCATCATGCCACCGCGATCATCGCTGCCATTGGCTGTATGCAATGCTCGACGGCGGTGACGCACCGCGGGTGCCCGGGGTGCGCTACCGCGATGGTGCATCATTCAAAAGCATCCAATGACCGCCTCCGCGGTAGCGGAGCACACCTTCCGCGATTTTCAAATCTGCATCATGCCACCGCGATCATCGCTGCCATTGGCTGAATGCAATGCCCCATGGCGGGGATGCACCGCCGGGGCCAGGTGGTAGGTACCGCGACCAATGCGGCAGAGCATACCCCCCGCCATATACACATGTCCATATGCCAATGGCTACCTTGGCTGGGTAGATGGTGGTGCTGGGGTCACACCGCAGGGGACTGGCGGTAGGTACTGCCATTTTCATACCCATTGCTGTGTATGTCAATCAAGGACACTGTATCAGCACCCTGCAGCAACATGGTGAAGGGCACATCATTGTACACACGATGCCACACAGCCATGTCATCCACAAGTGGACGCACGTTCAGTGTGAGACACTTTGGCCTGTGGTACAGCCATTTTTAGTAAGAAATTTGATGGCTGATGATGATTGACAGACTTCAGCTGGTGTAAATGATGTTGTGACGTTTAATATGTTGTGGGTCAGTGCAGACCTTGACCTGGCTGGTGTCACTGCATTGTATCGGACCAGACTTGTGCATTCACAACTGCTCATGCACACAACCGGAAGTGTCCCTGCTACTGTGATCATTGTGTTGATGAATGTGTTCCGACTTTACATGATACATTGAGGTGTGGCAGGTACAGCAGATGGGTATGATAGACATGGTAAGTCACAATACATTGGCGGGTCTTGCTGCACCTTGTCTGCACATGTGAATTGTTCATCCATTATATCCGCATTCACAGTCCCAGATGTGTTTGTGGCACATGTGTATTGTCACTGGAGAGGCGTGCCCTCTGTGTGTAGCTATTGGCCAGCCATGTAACCTGATGTGCCATGCATCTCTCTGGCACTCGTTGTTTTCCCATGACATCATTGATGCTTTGTGCTATGCCCATCTCATGATGCTTGTCACTGACATATTCATTTCACTCCTCAACTAGGAGGAGGCCGAATCTCCTACGTCACCTGACAGTGCTGGAGGACATGGAGAATGAGGCAATCATCAGGAAATTCAGGCTGGACAGACCAACATTGAAGATCTTATGTGATCTATTGGAGCCCCACCTGCAGCCTCGCCATCACTATCCTACGGCATTCATACCCACCTACAAGGTGATGGCAGCACTCCACTTTTTTGCGACTGGTTCCTTCCAGGAGACCGTGGCTAACGCTGGGGGGATGTCGCAGCCCATGTTCAGCATGGTGCTGAGGGATGTTCTTGCGGCCATGATGCTATATCGCAATCGCTACATACATTTCCCCAGGGGACGTGAATTGGCTGCCGTGAAGGGTGACTTCTATCACCTTGGGCGCATCCCACATGTAGTCGGTGCCATCGATTGCACCCATGTAGGTCTGTTGCCACCGCAGGCGACAGAGCACATTTATCGGAACCGCAAACACTACCACTCCATGAATGTGCAGGTGGTGTGCATTGCGGACATGACTATATCACATGTGTGTGCAAAGCATCCCGGTTCGGCCCATGATTCGTACATCATGAGAACCAGCATGGTGCCACGGATGATGGAGAATCTGCATCCCGAACGTGCCTGGATTGTGGGTGAGTATCACTACCGCTATGGCGTGCTGTGTGTCACTTGCTGCACTCTGGCTGTACAACATTGCAATGTGTGTTTGTCATTCACAGGTGACTCAGCATATCCCAGTCGGCCATGGCTGTTGAGCCCACTCCGGAATCCCCGGACACCAGCAGACATCCGCTACAGTGAGGCCCATGGCAGGACCCGACGGGTAATCAAGCGGAATTTCGGCCTGCTGAAGTCAAGGTTCCGGTGCCTTGACAGGACCGGAGGCGCACTGGCATACTCGCCAGGGAAGGTGTGCAAGATCGTTGTGGCATGCTGTATGCTGCACAACCTGGCCATCCACAAGGGGGTCCCCCTGCACGATGATGAGGAACCAAGGCCACCACCTGCCCAGGGACCTGAATCCAGTGATGAGGACAGTGGAGAGGAGGAAGGAGTTGACCTGCGCCAGCAGCTCATGGAACGCTACTTCACTTGAAGGTGGGTGACGAGGTACAACGTGTACATTGTCTGGTGTGGTTGCTTTTGTTGTAAATGGCTATGCGCGGATGTAACCGATAGGCACATGTTCTGTCACCTATGTGTGGTATTGGTGAAATTGATGTCCCCTACGGAGATGTATGCTGGACCGTATTTGTGCACATCTGCTAGACATTGTGTAGTATGCCTGTGATGTCTTGGATATTTTTTGTGCAGTGATCTGTGTGTGTTGCCACAATGAGACCAGTGACTGTTGTTCTGTTGTGTCTCCCTAGGTGCTACAGAGGGTTCCTGCCCTGCATACTGTAAATCATTTGTACACATCATGGACATTATCAACAATGTAAATGCTGCACTAAAGAATTCACTACACAAAAACTTGTGCGTCAGGTATTTTATTTTGGGAGTGGACATGTGATTGGTGCGGTAATATTTACATGAAGGTGTGGAATGAGCAGTGAGTTGACAGTCCTGTTCAATGAGATGCAAAAGTAGACACCACATGGATGTGGTGACCCAGTCCAACAGAGAGGTGCCATTGCCAAGGCAATGTGGGTAAAGAAAGACCAAACAGTGAATGCAGTTGGGAAGAGGGTTGTCTCCACGGCTGGCTCCGTGACTGGTGTGTGGCAGGTGCTTTGCCTCCAGAGACTCCCAGGCTCTTCTTTGGAAGCCCCCTAGATCTTTTTGGTGGTGGGGGGCCTGCTGAATGGCCAGCGGCGTCAGAGGACTCGCCCCTCTCTGTTGGCGCAGGGGAGGATGGTGCACTGTCATCCTGCGGCACAACAGGAGGGGACGGAGGTGGTGGTTGGGCCACAGGCCTGTCCCTCTGCAACGCCACTTGCTGGCCCATGAGGTCCACCATCTGTCCCAGGCGGTTATCGATGGACCTCATCAGCAGGATGAGCTCCCTTAATAGTTCATCAGACCGGCCACTTTGTCCCTGGACCTCTTGGTAGGCCTGCACAACTCTGGTGAAGTAGTCCAGGGATGGTGTCCACTCCTCCCGAGGTCTGGTGGTGACCCTGGCCCTCTCACCTGCTCTGCTGCCACGGACCTCTTCCCTCGCCACTGGGGGGCCACACACTCTCTCCCTGCCCTCCACAGGTGTTGCTGTGGGATGGTCATCCCTAGGGACAGGGAGGGTGCTGCAGGTGGTACTGGTGGTACTGGTGGTGTTGTTGGCAGTTGCAGTGGCGGTGGTGGCGGTGGTGGTTGCGGTGGAGGCAGAGGCCGTGACAGCAGGGGTCTGCTGCATTGTTGTTGCAGCAGAGATGGTGGTGGGGAGGATGGGGGCCTGGGACCTCTGGGTCTGTGGCACACCAGATGGGCCGGGCTGGAGCTCATCATCCAAACTGTCCTGGGAGTCCACATCTGAGAGTCCATGTGCCGGGGGAGGAGGCTGGCTCTGCTGGTCGTTGGTGTGGTCGTCAGCAGTGAGTTCTTCATCACCTGTGGAGTAGATGGGAAGTGGTCAGTGTTTGTGTCATCTGCGTATCATCATCTGTCTGTACACTAGTTATATATGCAGTCATCAGTAGTACAATTCATGGCAATACCGTGTAACATTTCATTTTGCAGAGGGACATCATGGAGTCATACATGTTGAATGTCAATGCATTGCGTGCAATTGTTGTTGGTTTTCTAGATGCAGGTCCCCCACACACACTTCATGAAGAATTACGGTAGGTACGTACCTGTTAGGTGAGTGTACAGGGTGCAATGGCTGACAGTTGCTCCTGGGTGGGGGAGGCCTCCATGCTGCTGGGGTGTGGGCCAGGGGGAATGGTGGTAGTGGTTAGTGCAGGCCTCCCTCCCTTCCTCCCACACACTCCCTCCCAGTGAAGATGGCTACCAACCTGTAAGTCTGTTTGTTAAACAGTGCAATGGCTGACACATGCTCCTGGGTTGGGGAGGCCTCCATACTGCTCAGCTGTGGGCCAGGGGCTATGGTGTGAGTAGTTGTACAGACCTCCCTCCCCCATACAGGCCTCCTAAGCAGGATGGCTGGCTACATGTTGGCTGGGGATGGACAGTGTAATGGTGTTTGGGTATTGCAAGGTAGTAATTCTCATTGTGGTGGTTCTTATTTGTCTGTACTTACCAGCCTCCGCTCCCCTGGCTACTCCTGTGAGACTCTCAGGAAGCAGGATGGCATGCACCTTCTCCTCCCCTGGTGTGAATGTTTTCTGTGGGACGGGAGGTCCACTGCCAGTCACGTTCGCCAGCGTCCAGTTCTTACTCCTCCTCTCCTTGACAACCCTCTTGAGATCATGCCACCGCTTCTGGATCTTGGGGTGGCCCCTACTGCATTCACCCTTTGGACTATCCTTTCCCACATTTGTGTCCTGGTGGCTAATGGTGTCTGTTGGACCAGGCTACCAAATAGTTGTGGCTCTACTCTCACAATCTCGTTGACCATGACTGTCAACTCACTCTCGGTGAAATTGGGCATTTTTTGTGCTGTCACGGTGTGTGGGGGTTGAGGTGTTTGTGAGTGCAGGGGTGTGTGGGTGCAGGGGTGTGGTGATGATGTGTGAGGTGTGTTGTGTGATGGGGTTTGTTTGTGATGGTGTGATGGTGGTGTTGATGGTGGTGGTGGGTGGGTGTGTGTGCTGTGCTCTTTTGCCTCTCCTGTCCGATGTGGTGTGTGGCCTTCTCTTCTGGAGTGATGCAAAGGATTGTGGTCAGTGAAGGGGGTGGCTTTGTACTCAGCGGTGTGGGTGTGTTCAATTGGATTTTGGTTGTCAGGTGTGTTGTGGGAGTGGTTATGTTGTTCTGTATATTTATTTGCGTTATTTATGTTTCTGTGTATGTGTGTTATATGTCTTGGGGGCAGGGCTACTTTGTTTATGCAATGTTAGGCATCACTGCGGTGTTTTCACATCGACCGCCATGTTTTTCATGTCTGTTCGCTGCGGTGGCTTTGCTGCTGCTCCCATTCACTCCTGGGTGCGACCGCGGCGGTCGGTGTCGGCGGTTCCGGCCGCGACACCCTCGGGGATATCGTAATTTCCCGTGCGGTGTCTCTGCTTTACTTGTGGACTGTCTTGTCATTTCCGCTGCTTTTCCGGCCGCTGCGGTCGGAGTTTTGGCATCACCGCACGCGTCGGGCGGTTTTATTTCGACCGCTACGGCCGCGGTCGGTTTTTTGTGGCGGTTGATCCTAATTTGACCGCCGGTTTATCCGCGGTCATGGCGGGCGGTTGTTTTCCGCCTCCATGGAGGTCGGGGTGGTTTTCCACAGGCTATCCTAATGGGCCCCTTAATGTCTGACATTGTAATAATGCCCATAATATCATTTAACAGTATGAATAGCATGTGATTGTATTCAAAGTACTCCTCAAATTTCAACCAGCAAACATCCAACATGCTCATGAAAACAAAAATAAAAAAAAAAGAAATGATACAATACACATAAGTTTTATTAAGTTAGCTTTTAAATTTCAAGATAAACATGAATTAATATTGAATTACTAATTAAAAATAAACCAGAATTTCAACCTTATAAACACGAAAATGCCCAACGATGATAAAAAATCCATAAAATATTGAAATTAAACATGAATACTGCTACCAAATATTATACAAAGATTTTTAATAATACTTTTAATAGACTTAAAAAGATAGTTTTAAATCATTGTTATAAAAAATGACATTTAAAAATAAATTGTTCGGAAGTAGATTACTATTTAGTATTTTTTTTATCATGTATTATTAAATTGAAAAATGTGTTAAAAATAAATAAATAATAGAATTTCTTTAGATACATGCAATTTAGGGTCCACATATAATTTTGGCACACAATATTTTTAATAAAGTAACATTTTTGGAAGTCAATACTTATACAATTACTTATTTTTGATATATTGTCACTAAACCAATGGAAATACTTTTATAAAAATTGAAGTACATCCTTATAGTAAATACTAATGTTTAAATAGATTAATTGTAATATTTGTCACCATCAGTACACAAGAGTTAATATACACTAGAGAATTGTACATATACGTACGACGCATTTTAATGAATAAGGAATTTATACTCACCATTTAACATTTTTCAAGATAATAACACCAAGGGGGTCATTAACATGACAGGTGGACTTTGTCCACCCGCAATACCCCTGGGAAATAGGACTGCCCGAAATGCCTTAGGATACGTCTGCCACACTGGCGGGTGCATCCCGCATTTCTAACATTGCGGCGGATGGTCTTGCTATCTGCCGGGGTACCCCCGCCATGGTATTGTGGCGGGGGAAATTTACATGCGGGTGGGAGAATATGTCGGGTAGAGCGCCACCACCATGCGGGCGTTGGCGATCGGCCCAACATACTAATGGGCCCCCAAGTCTTGAAAGAAGGTGCAGGCACAACGTGGCAGGCACCGTGCAGTGCACATGCATGCACATGTAGGGGGATACCATAGGTACCCCCACACCCCAACATCATGGGTGCCCGCAACGGGACCCCAACCTCGAAATCCGCATGCATTTCTGGGGCGGCAACGCCCTCACAGAAAGGCTCCCTTCCGCCTGCATCCTGATATGGATGGCGGTGTGTAGCAGACACCGCCACCATATGAAACCCTTTATCTTGGGTGGAAGAGCGGCAGACGGTCTTCCCGTCCGCGGCAGTCCCCCCGCCAATCTAATATGGCGGAGGGAAATGGTCTCTTCAGTATTCTGAAGAGACCTAAAAATTGATCCCTTCTGAAATCTCTTCTCCTTGCTAACAGTTGCACTACCATAGGGTGAGCAGTCAAAATATCGACAATAAAATATCGACCTACAATAATATCGAGGTGATAATATCGAAGGGACAGAATATCGATGTTAAGAATATCGATGGACAGAATATTGACCCTAAGGCAAAAAATATCGATTTTTTAAATATCAATGTAAGTAATATTGAAGTTAGTAATATCGATATCAAATATATCGATGTTACTAATATCGATGTTACTATATCGATATTACGAATATCGATATTTATATGATTGTTATGTATTTTAGTATGCATTTAATATGTATGTGCTATATTTTTTGGTAAAGTGTTCTACTGGTTTTAAAATATATGTATACAATTTCTATGTTAATAATGTTATTTTAAGTTAATCTTGTATTTTAGTACCGTAGCGGGCTGTGGGTTTATAGGGGAATAGGGTGGTGAGTCATTTAATTATACTAAATTAATTAATAATTTTTAGGAATTATAAATTAATTTTAGTTAATTTTTGTGTGTAAGTTCTGTAGCGGGTTGTGGGTTTATGTTATGTTATGTTATGTTATTTCCACTTGTAACACGCACGGATACTCATGAGTGTCCCGGCGCGGAGCTTGAAGGGAACAAGAAGAAATTAACATACAAAGAGATGTGTCTTAAGTTTCTTTTTCAAAATAGCAGGGTTCTGAATCGACAGTAGGAAGAGGGGGAGGGCATTCCAGGCTAGGCTGGCCTTCACGGCAAGGGAGCTGCCTCCCATCCTCTGAAGTCTGAAGCGAGGCACCCGGGCAAAGCATTGAGTGGCGGAGCGAAGGGCACGAGCCGGAAGGTAAAAGGAGAAACGCTTCTGTAGATAGAGGGGGCCAAGGCCATGAAGGGCACAATGGGCCAGAACTAAAGATTTAAATCTGACTCTATCTGCAACAGGAAGCCAATGAAGAGAACGGAGTTGAAAGGTCACACTAGTCCTGGCAGAGAGGCCCAATAACAATCTGGCGGCCGTATTCTGGACTACCTGAAGTTTTTTAAGCAGGTAGCCAGGAGACCCGACAAAGAGAGCATTGGCATAATCCAAACGGGAAAGGATCAGGGCGCAGGTGACAGTTTCTCTCGCCGCTTGGGGAAGAAGCAGGAAGAAGGTGCGCAGAGTCTTGAGGAGGCCAAAGCAACAGCCTGCCAGTTTCTTAATGTGGGAGGAAAATGAGAGACTCTCGTCAAACCAGACTCCCAGGTTTTTAGCAGGCTGTCCTGTCGCCGAGGGGAGCGGGGAATCAGGGGGCCACAGCTGTTCACGGAATTCAGTGGGAAAGCTGCCAAACAGTAAGATTTCAGATTTTTGCTCATTACATTTAAGCTGAGCATCAGCTAGCCATTTAAAGATGGAAACTAGGGACTGTTGGGCTGCAACAACTGAGCTGGAGGTCTTGTCCCAGGTGAACAGCAGCTGCGTGTTGTCAGCATAGGCCATCACCTTAGCCCCAAGCTCCTCTGCCAGATGTAAAAGCGGCGTAACATAATTGTTAAAGAGGAGCGGGCTAAGGGAAGAGCCCTGAGGCACTCGCGTGGTGACCAGCTGAGGCGAAGAGGAGAAGTGGGGAGCCAAATCTGCTCGACTCGCTCTTCCAAGAAGGACCTAAGCCAGTCCCAAACTGCTCCACATACCCTAATCTCAGCCAGACGGGCAAAAGAAGGGCATGAGGGACCGTATCGAACGCAGCTGAGAGGTCAAGCAAAATTAATGCTGCCCTCCCGCCTGCGTCCCGACACTCCCGAATGGCCTCAACCATGTCCACCAAGACAGTCTCAGTGCTGTGAGAAGTGCGAAACCCCGATTGAGCAGGATGCAAAAGGCCCTCTGTCTCCACATACTCTGTGAGTTGGCTGTTAACGACCTTCTCACAGACCTTAGCAATGGTCAGAGAAGGGAGATGGGACGGTAGTTCCCAGGGGTGAGAGGATCCAGGGAGGCTTTCTTCAGAAGCGGCAGTATCTTCGCCTGCTTCCACCTCAGAGGAACCGCAGCAGTCTGGAGGGACAGGTTGACAATGCAGTTCACCTCAAAAGACAGGCTCTCAACCACAAATGCCAGAAGCCTGGCTGGGCAAGAGTCTTAAGGAGAGCCCGACTTGAGCCCCCTGACGATTTTAAGGGATTCCAGGGGAGTAACTGCTCTAAAAGCTGAAAGGGAGCAGACAGGGGCAGCAGGTAGAGTAACCAAAGAACCCATGCTACCGCCATTGCCCACGGAGAAGGAAGCTTGAATGGCTTGAATTTTCTCTCTGAAGCAGCGGGAAAGCGTATTACACCATGCGAGAGAGGAGGGAATAACACTCGCCTGGGCCCGGGGAGATGTAAAATTCTGCACTATGGAGAAGATTTCTTTAGCATTGTTCCTGGCTGAATCAATGCGGGCAGGAAAAAATTGGTGATAACCTCATAGTAGATTTTTTGCATAGCTCTCAAATTCCTCTTGGCTATAGGACAGTACCCACTCTGACGCCAGGCACGCTCCAAAACCTTGCAGTCATGCTTGGTGCTCTTGAGAGTCGCAGTAAACCATGGTTGAGACGGCGAGACTCGGGTAGATCGAGAGGGCCAGGGGGAGGCAGCAGAAGCTGCTGCCTTGGCAACCCAAGTAGTGAACTCAGACAGGCACTCCTCCAGTACTTCAGGCAGAACAGGTCTGGAGTGGTCAAGAGCCAGTTTAAATTTCAAAGGGTCGATCCTGCCAAGGGCAGACTTCTGGTGGGGAAAAGTCCGAGGAGCAACAGCACTGGATAACTCACAGGAAAAATTTGATAAAAAATGGATCGGACCAAGGCACGGGGCAAGGATCCCCTATCGGGAGGGGGAAATTAGAACAAATAGGGTCTAAAAGATGGCCCGCCTGGTGAGTAGGGAGTCGGACATGCTGGACAAGTTGAGCCAGGTGGAAAATATCCAGCAGGTCAGCCTCATCTCAGGTGCCAGGGCAGTCCAGGTGGATGTTGAGATCCCCCAAGATCAGATAGTGCATAAACCTAACTGCCCTAGCGGCAATGGCATCCCCACAGCTGTGAAGGAAGGGACCCGCGGGGCCAGGAGGTCTATAGATCAGAGAGGCCCCCAGAGTGAAGTGTGCTGAGAAGCGCACGCTGAAATCAAGCACCTCACAATTAGCCCATGCGGAGGAGTCCCCTAGCCTAAGTTCCCAGATATCTTTAAAAATGGCGGCCACGGCGCCTCCTCTGCCCTCCGCGCGGTCAGCTCTAAGAATCTTGTAGCCTGAAGGAATGGCGAATGCGACAATAGGGTCAGAGGACGCATCAAGCCATGTCTCTGTAAGGAATAGAATATCTAGGGAATTCTCCGCCAGGAGATCATGGACATCAACATGGTGCTTCCTAAGGGAGCGGGCATTGATCAAAGCAGCCCTAATACGAACTTCCTTAGCCCTCTGAGCCGAAGGGCGGCCCTCAGGATCTCGGGGGATAGGCTCGCCCTTCAGGAAGAAGCCACAGTCTGAGCAAGGAGCAAGCGGGGGCGTCAACACATCACAAGCCTGGGGACAACAGCAGGCCAAGCAATCCAAAGCTCTCAAAGAGGTTGCACAATAGCTTATCCTTGACTTATTACCTGGGGGCTTTAGGGCAGCATAACTGGCGCTGGTCGCCTTCGGGGCGCTGACGGGCGCAGACGGGCTTGTCTGTGGCGCGTCTTCAGCGCGCTAGCGGCCAGTCCGTGCGCGCGTCCGCTGCGCGCCCGTTCAGCGCGCATTTAAATGAGCCCGTGGTCCCGAGAACTAGACCGCCAACTACCCCAAAATGGCGTCTCTCGGCGGCACCACGGGACAAACAGGAAGTAGATCGGAGCCCTCAGCCGGATAGCAGCCACAAGGGTAACAAAACACGGGAGAGAAAACTACCGTCTAATTAAAGTGCAGATTAAATAGCAGCAATGGCGAAATGCCAGAAAACAGCAGCAAAGGTAAATATGTAAAAGAGTCAGAGACTCGAGTATTTTTTAAAGTGCAAGTATGCGAACTGGTTAAAAGAGTGTAGATTGTTAAAACTGTCAGCAGGAGCAAGGACTGGTACAAATCACGCAGCCATGTGGGGAAACAGGGAGAACCCCTCAAGCGGAATAGGGGAATAGGGTGGGAAGTAATTTAAATATAATTAAGTAATCATTTATTTTCATTAATTGGTATTGATAATTATATTTGTTAATTAATTATTAATTGGTAATTAATTTTGATTAATTGATAATTATGTTTAGTGTATTATTTTATTATTGGAGTGTGTTATGCGTTTGTAGGGGAATAGTGTGTAAAGTAATTCATATCTAATTAAGTCATTATAAATTTAGGGTTGGGTAATGATAATTAATTTATTGGACACTAATTATTAATTGGTAATTATTTAAAAGTATATTTTTAGGTTATGAACATGTATTTATTGTTTAATAATTATTTGGTAATTACATATTACTAAATATTATTTATTTATATTTTAATTAATATATTAATAAGTCGTTTTTAGTTGGAAATACATTTTTTTATAATTCATGTTTTTGGTATACAAAATTATTTAATTGTTCACTATTTGTTAATTGGTAATGACTTTTTATAATTAATATGTTTTTGTTATAAAAACTATTTTATTGTTTAATATTTATTAATTGGTAATTAATAGTTATTAATTAATATTAATTGGTATTTATTATTCATTTATTGTTAATTCATTATTCATTGGTACTTACGTTTTTTTTTTCACAACAAAATTTTATTGATTGAGCTGAGCAGAGTGAAAGAAGTGGTTCCCCACAATCAGGAGAGCACCACCAAGCATCGTAGTACAGTTTACTTTGTCATAGCTATAACCAATTTAGAGTAGAATAAACCAAGAAAATTAGCCCCCTCCCCCACCCCTACCCCCACCAACTCCCAATGCCCAACTGCCCCACTACCCGCCCCTTATCCCTCCCTAACCCCATGCACGTGCAATGGAGCTCATCATCCAAACTGTCCTGGGAGTCCACATCTGAGAGTCCATGTGCCGGGGGAGGAGGCTGGCTCTGCTGGTCGTTGGTGTGGTCCTCAGCAGTGAGTTCTTCATCACCTGTGGAGTAGATGGGAAGTGGTCAGTGTTTGTGTCATCTGCGTATCATCATCTGTCTGTACACTAGTTATATATGCAGTCATCAGTAGTACAATTCATGGCAATACCGTGTAACATTTCATTTTGCAGAGGGACATCATGGAGTCATACATGTTGAATGTCAATGCATTGCGTGCAATTGTTGTTGGTTTTCTAGATGCAGGTCCCCCACACACACTTCATGAAGAATTACGGTAGGTACGTACCTGTTAGGTGAGTGTACAGGGTGCAATGGCTGACAGTTGCTCCTGGGTGGGGGAGGCCTCCATGCTGCTGGGGTGTGGGCCAGGGGGAATGGTGGTAGTGGTTAGTGCAGGCCTCCCTCCCTTCCTCCCACACACTCCCTCCCAGTGAAGATGGCTACCAACCTGTAAGTCTGTTTGTTAAACAGTGCAATGGCTGACACATGCTCCTGGGTTGGGGAGGCCTCCATACTGCTCAGCTGTGGGCCAGGGGCTATGGTGTGAGTAGTTGTACAGACCTCCCTCCCCCATACAGGCCTCCTAAGCAGGATGGCTGGCTACATGTTGGCTGGGGATGGACAGTGTAATGGTGTTTGGGTATTGCAAGGTAGTAATTCTCATTGTGGTGGTTCTTATTTGTCTGTACTTACCAGCCTCCGCTCCCCTGGCTACTCCTGTGAGACTCTCAGGAAGCAGGATGGCATGCACCTTCTCCTCCCCTGGTGTGAATGTTTTCTGTGGGACGGGAGGTCCACTGCCAGTCACGTTCGCCAGCGTCCAGTTCTTACTCCTCCTCTCCTTGACAACCCTCTTGAGATCATGCCACCGCTTCTGGATCTTGGGGTGGCCCCTACTGCATTCACCCTTTGGACTATCCTTTCCCACATTTGTGTCCTGGTGGCTAATGGTGTCTGTTGGACCAGGCTACCAAATAGTTGTGGCTCTACTCTCACAATCTCGTTGACCATGACTGTCAACTCACTCTCGGTGAAATTGGGCATTTTTTGTGCTGTCACGGTGTGTGGGGGTTGAGGTGTTTGTGAGTGCAGGGGTGTGTGGGTGCAGGGGTGTGGTGATGATGTGTGAGGTGTGTTGTGTGATGGGGTTTGTTTGTGATGGTGTGATGGTGGTGTTGATGGTGGTGGTGGGTGGGTGTGTGTGCTGTGCTCTTTTGCCTCTCCTGTCCGATGTGGTGTGTGGCCTTCTCTTCTGGAGTGATGCAAAGGATTGTGGTCAGTGAAGGGGGTGGCTTTGTACTCAGCGGTGTGGGTGTGTTCAATTGGATTTTGGTTGTCAGGTGTGTTGTGGGAGTGGTTATGTTGTTCTGTATATTTATTTGCGTTATTTATGTTTCTGTGTATGTGTGTTATATGTCTTGGGGGCAGGGCTACTTTGTTTATGCAATGTTAGGCATCACTGCGGTGTTTTCACATCGACCGCCATGTTTTTCATGTCTGTTCGCTGCGGTGGCTTTGCTGCTGCTCCCATTCACTCCTGGGTGCGACCGCGGCGGTCGGTGTCGGCGGTTCCGGCCGCGACACCCTCGGGGATATCGTAATTTCCCGTGCGGTGTCTCCGCTTTACTTGTGGACTGTCTTGTCATTTCCGCTGCTTTTCCGGCCGCTGCGGTCGGAGTTTTGGCATCACCGCACGCGTCGGGCGGTTTTATTTCGACCGCTACGGCCGCGGTCGGTTTTTTGTGGCGGTTGATCCTAATTTGACCGCCGGTTTATCCGCGGTCATGGCGGGCGGTTGTTTTCCGCCTCCATGGAGGTCGGGGTGGTTTTCCACAGGCTATCCTAATGGGCCCCTTAATGTCTGACATTGTAATAATGCCCATAATATCATTTAACAGTATGAATAGCATGTGATTGTATTCAAAGTACTCCTCAAATTTCAACCAGCAAACATCCAACATGCTCATGAAAACAAAAATAAAAAAAAAAGAAATGATACAATACACATAAGTTTTATTAAGTTAGCTTTTAAATTTCAAGATAAACATGAATTAATATTGAATTACTAATTAAAAATAAACCAGAATTTCAACCTTATAAACACGAAAATGCCCAACGATGATAAAAAATCCATAAAATATTGAAATTAAACATGAATACTGCTACCAAATATTATACAAAGATTTTTAATAATACTTTTAATAGACTTAAAAAGATAGTTTTAAATCATTGTTATAAAAAATGACATTTAAAAATAAATTGTTCGGAAGTAGATTACTATTTAGTATTTTTTTTATCATGTATTATTAAATTGAAAAATGTGTTAAAAATAAATAAATAATAGAATTTCTTTAGATACATGCAATTTAGGGTCCACATATAATTTTGGCACACAATATTTTTAATAAAGTAACATTTTTGGAAGTCAATACTTATACAATTACTTATTTTTGATATATTGTCACTAAACCAATGGAAATACTTTTATAAAAATTGAAGTACATCCTTATAGTAAATACTAATGTTTAAATAGATTAATTGTAATATTTGTCACCATCAGTACACAAGAGTTAATATACACTAGAGAATTGTACATATACGTACGACGCATTTTAATGAATAAGGAATTTATACTCACCATTTAACATTTTTCAAGATAATAACACCAAGGGGGTCATTAACATGACAGGTGGACTTTGTCCACCCGCAATACCCCTGGGAAATAGGACTGCCCGAAATGCCTTAGGATACGTCTGCCACACTGGCGGGTGCATCCCGCATTTCTAACATTGCGGCGGATGGTCTTGCTATCTGCCGGGGTACCCCCGCCATGGTATTGTGGCGGGGGAAATTTACATGCGGGTGGGAGAATATGTCGGGTAGAGCGCCACCACCATGCGGGCGTTGGCGATCGGCCCAACATACTAATGGGCCCCCAAGTCTTGAAAGAAGGTGCAGGCACAACGTGGCAGGCACCGTGCAGTGCACATGCATGCACATGTAGGGGGATACCATAGGTACCCCCACACCCCAACATCATGGGTGCCCGCAACGGGACCCCAACCTCGAAATCCGCATGCATTTCTGGGGCGGCAACGCCCTCACAGAAAGGCTCCCTTCCGCCTGCATCCTGATATGGATGGCGGTGTGTAGCAGACACCGCCACCATATGAAACCCTTTATCTTGGGTGGAAGAGCGGCAGACGGTCTTCCCGTCCGCGGCAGTCCCCCCGCCAATCTAATATGGCGGAGGGAAATGGTCTCTTCAGTATTCTGAAGAGACCTAAAAATTGAGCCCTTCTGAAATCTCTTCTCCTTGCTAACAGTTGCACTACCGTAGGGTGAGCAGTCAAAATATCGACAATAAAATATCGACCTACAATAATATCGAGGTGATAATATCGAAGGGACAGAATATCGATGTTAAGAATATCGATGGACAGAATATTGACCCTAAGGCAAAAAATATCGATTTTTTAAATATCAATGTAAGTAATATTGAAGTTAGTAATATCGATATCAAATATATCGATGTTACTAATATCGATGTTACTATATCGATATTACGAATATCGATATTTATATGATTGTTATGTATTTTAGTATGCATTTAATATGTATGTGCTATATTTTTTGGTAAAGTGTTCTACTGGTTTTAAAATATATGTATACAATTTCTATGTTAATAATGTTATTTTAAGTTAATCTTGTATTTTAGTACCGTAGCGGGCTGTGGGTTTATAGGGGAATAGGGTGGTGAGTCATTTAATTATACTAAATTAATTAATAATTTTTAGGAATTATAAATTAATTTTAGTTAATTTTTGTGTGTAAGTTCTGTAGCGGGTTGTGGGTTTATATTATGTTATGTTATGTTATTTCCACTTGTAACACGCACGGATACTCATGAGTGTCCCGGCGCGGAGCTTGAAGGGAACAAGAAGAAATTAACATACAAAGAGATGTGTCTTAAGTTTCTTTTTCAAAATAGCAGGGTTCTGAATCGACAGTAGGAAGAGGGGGAGGGCATTCCAGGCTAGGCTGGCCTTCACGGCAAGGGAGCTGCCTCCCATCCTCTGAAGTCTGAAGCGAGGCACCCGGGCAAAGCATTGAGTGGCGGAGCGAAGGGCACGAGCCGGAAGGTAAAAGGAGAAACGCTTCTGTAGATAGAGGGGGCCAAGGCCATGAAGGGCACAATGGGCCAGAACTAAAGATTTAAATCTGACTCTATCTGCAACAGGAAGCCAATGAAGAGAACGGAGTTGAAAGGTCACACTAGTCCTGGCAGAGAGGCCCAATAACAATCTGGCGGCCGTATTCTGGACTACCTGAAGTTTTTTAAGCAGGTAGCCAGGAGACCCGACAAAGAGAGCATTGGCATAATCCAAACGGGAAAGGATCAGGGCGCAGGTGACAGTTTCTCTCGCCGCTTGGGGAAGAAGCAGGAAGAAGGTGCGCAGAGTCTTGAGGAGGCCAAAGCAACAGCCTGCCAGTTTCTTAATGTGGGAGGAAAATGAGAGACTCTCGTCAAACCAGACTCCCAGGTTTTTAGCAGGCTGTCCTGTCGCCGAGGGGAGCGGGGAATCAGGGGGCCACAGCTGTTCACGGAATTCAGTGGGAAAGCTGCCAAACAGTAAGATTTCAGATTTTTGCTCATTACATTTAAGCTGAGCATCAGCTAGCCATTTAAAGATGGAAAAAAGGGACTGTTGGGCTGCAACAACTGAGCTGGAGGTCTTGTCCCAGGTGAACAGCAGCTGCGTGTTGTCAGCATAGGCCATCACCTTAGCCCCAAGCTCCTCTGCCAGATGTAAAAGCGGCGTAACATAATTGTTAAAGAGGAGCGGGCTAAGGGAAGAGCCCTGAGGCACTCGCGTGGTGACCAGCTGAGGCGAAGAGGAGAAAGGGGGGAGCCAAATCTGCTCGACTCGCTCTTCCAAGAAGGACCTAAGCCAGTCCCAAACTGCTCCACATACCCTAATCTCAGCCAGACGGGCAAAAGAAGGGCATGAGGGACCGTATCGAACGCAGCTGAGAGGTCAAGAAAAATTAATGCTGCCCTCCCGCCTGCGTCCCGACACTCCCGAATGGCCTCAACCATGTCCACCAAGACAGTCTCAGTGCTGTGAGAAGTGCGAAACCCCGATTGAGCAGGATGCAAAAGGCCCTCTGTCTCCACATACTCTGTGAGTTGGCTGTTAACGACCTTCTCACAGACCTTAGCAATGGTCAGAGAAGGGAGATGGGACGGTAGTTCCCAGGGGTGAGAGGATCCAGGGAGGCTTTCTTCAGAAGCGGCAGTATCTTCGCCTGCTTCCACCTCAGAGGAACCGCAGCAGTCTGGAGGGACAGGTTGACAATGCAGTTCACCTCAAAAGACAGGCTCTCAACCACAAATGCCAGAAGCCTGGCTGGGCAAGAGTCTTAAGGAGAGCCCGACTTGAGCCCCCTGACGATTTTAAGGGATTCCAGGGGAGTAACTGCTCTAAAAGCTGAAAGGGAGCAGACAGGGGCAGCAGGTAGAGTAACCAAAGAACCCATGCTACCGCCATTGCCCACGGAGAAGGAAGCTTGAATGGCTTGAATTTTCTCTCTGAAGCAGCGGGAAAGCGTATTACACCATGCGAGAGAGGAGGGAATAACACTCGCCTGGGCCCGGGGAGATGTAAAATTCTGCACTATGGAGAAGATTTCTTTAGCATTGTTCCTGGCTGAATCAATGCGGGCAGGAAAAAATTGGTGATAACCTCATAGTAGATTTTTTGCATAGCTCTCAAATTCCTCTTGGCTATAGGACAGTACCCACTCTGACGCCAGGCACGCTCCAAAACCTTGCAGTCATGCTTGGTGCTCTTGAGAGTCGCAGTAAACCATGGTTGAGACGGCGAGACTCGGGTAGATCGAGAGGGCCAGGGGGAGGCAGCAGAAGCTGCTGCCTTGGCAACCCAAGTAGTGAACTCAGACAGGCACTCCTCCAGTACTTCAGGCAGAACAGGTCTGGAGTGGTCAAGAGCCAGTTTAAATTTCAAAGGGTCGATCCTGCCAAGGGCAGACTTCTGGTGGGGAAAAGTCCGAGGAGCAACAGCACTGGATAACTCACAGGAAAAATTTGATAAAAAATGGATCGGACCAAGGCACGGGGCAAGGATCCCCTATCGGGAGGGGGAAATTAGAACAAATAGGGTCTAAAAGATGGCCCGCCTGGTGAGTAGGGAGTCGGACATGCTGGACAAGTTGAGCCAGGTGGAAAATATCCAGCAGGTCAGCCTCATCTCAGGTGCCAGGGCAGTCCAGGTGGATGTTGAGATCCCCCAAGATCAGATAGTGCATAAACCTAACTGCCCTAGCGGCAATGGCATCCCCACAGCTGTGAAGGAAGGGACCCGCGGGGCCAGGAGGTCTATAGATCAGAGAGGCCCCCAGAGTGAAGTGTGCTGAGAAGCGCACGCTGAAATCAAGCACCTCACAATTAGCCCATGCGGAGGAGTCCCCTAGCCTAAGTTCCCAGATATCTTTAAAAATGGCGGCCACGGCGCCTCCTCTGCCCTCCGCGCGGTCAGCTCTAAGAATCTTGTAGCCTGAAGGAATGGCGAATGCGACAATAGGGTCAGAGGACGCATCAAGCCATGTCTCTGTAAGGAATAGAATATCTAGGGAATTCTCCGCCAGGAGATCATGGACATCAACATGGTGCTTCCTAAGGGAGCGGGCATTGATCAAAGCAGCCCTAATACGAACTTCCTTAGCCCTCTGAGCCGAAGGGCGGCCCTCAGGATCTCGGGGGATAGGCTCGCCCTTCAGGAAGAAGCCACAGTCTGAGCAAGGAGCAAGCGGGGGCGTCAACACATCACAAGCCTGGGGACAACAGCAGGCCAAGCAATCCAAAGCTCTCAAAGAGGTTGCACAATAGCTTATCCTTGACTTATTACCTGGGGGCTTTAGGGCAGCATAACTGGCGCTGGTCGCCTTCGGGGCGCTGACGGGCGCAGACGGGCTTGTCTGTGGCGCGTCTTCAGCGCGCTAGCGGCCAGTCCGTGCGCGCGTCCGCTGCGCGCCCGTTCAGCGCGCATTTAAATGAGCCCGTGGTCCCGAGAACTAGACCGCCAACTACCCCAAAATGGCGTCTCTCGGCGGCACCACGGGACAAACAGGAAGTAGATCGGAGCCCTCAGCCGGATAGCAGCCACAAGGGTAACAAAACACGGGAGAGAAAACTACCGTCTAATTAAAGTGCAGATTAAATAGCAGCAATGGCGAAATGCCAGAAAACAGCAGCAAAGGTAAATATGTAAAAGAGTCAGAGACTCGAGTATTTTTTAAAGTGCAAGTATGCGAACTGGTTAAAAGAGTGTAGATTGTTAAAACTGTCAGCAGGAGCAAGGACTGGTACAAATCACGCAGCCATGTGGGGAAACAGGGAGAACCCCTCAAGCGGAATAGGGGAATAGGGTGGGAAGTAATTTAAATATAATTAAGTAATCATTTATTTTCATTAATTGGTATTGATAATTATATTTGTTAATTAATTATTAATTGGTAATTAATTTTGATTAATTGATAATTATGTTTAGTGTATTATTTTATTATTGGAGTGTGTTATGCGTTTGTAGGGGAATAGTGTGTAAAGTAATTCATATCTAATTAAGTCATTATAAATTTAGGGTTGGGTAATGATAATTAATTTATTGGACACTAATTATTAATTGGTAATTATTTAAAAGTATATTTTTAGGTTATGAACATGTATTTATTGTTTAATAATTATTTGGTAATTACATATTACTAAATATTATTTATTTATATTTTAATTAATATATTAATAAGTCGTTTTTAGTTGGAAATACATTTTTTTATAATTCATGTTTTTGGTATACAAAATTATTTAATTGTTCACTATTTGTTAATTGGTAATGACTTTTTATAATTAATATGTTTTTGTTATAAAAACTATTTTATTGTTTAATATTTATTAATTGGTAATTAATAGTTATTAATTAATATTAATTGGTATTTATTATTCATTTATTGTTAATTCATTATTCATTGGTACTTACGTTTTTTTTTTCACAACAAAATTTTATTGATTGAGCTGAGCAGAGTGAAAGAAGTGGTTCCCCACAATCAGGAGAGCACCACCAAGCATCGTAGTACAGTTTACTTTGTCATAGCTATAACCAATTTAGAGTAGAATAAACCAAGAAAATTAGCCCCCTCCCCCACCCCTACCCCCACCAACTCCCAATGCCCAACTGCCCCACTACCCGCCCCTTATCCCTCCCTAACCCCATGCACGTGCAATAGAAACTCGGTTGTACTTGTTTGTAGTGTGACAGGCATGACACAGTTTACAGGCCCATATGGCACCTCTACCTATACTTCTTCCTCATGTTCCACAGGGGGATCCAAAGGCAACTCCCTATAGTCTGCCCACCTCTTCCAGATCTTGAAGTGTTTACGGGGGCAGCCTCTCGCCTCAAACACAGGTCGCTCCAGCCCCATATAATAGTCCAGGCCGGCCTTCCATGCACACAGGGGGGGGGCTCGGTCTCCCTTCCACGCTCGGGCTAGGTCCCGTTTGGCAACTACCAGCCCCAAGAGCAATAGGTGGCGTTTGTATAAGTTCCCACCAACCCCCTCAAGTATGTGGAGTAACCCTAATCGGTGAGTGCGTGGGAGGTCCCATCCCAGAACTTCAGACAGGCAATCCCATACACCCCTCCAGAAGTCAATCAGTCTAGGACATGACCACACCGTATGCAGCAGCATACCCACTGCAGCGCCACACCGCAGACATTCCGGCGAACCAATTAGTCCAGCCTTCCAAAGCCGCTCCCGGGTATAATAAGCCCTATGGAGATACTTGAACTGGATCACTCTAAGCCGCATTGCTATCGCGGTCCCCCGCGGGGACTCTAGGGCCTCTCTCCAGTCATCTTCGTCTAGGGGACCGATGTCTGCCTCCCAAGCCGCCTTCAGGGGAAGCAGGGTAGAGGAGCAATAAGTTACCATCGTCTAGTAAATGCGAGAGACCTTCTTATCTCCAAGGTCTCCCATGAATACCTTCGCCTCAACAGGGCTAAAGTCAGGGAGCGAGTCCAGATCAGCAATACTTGGTGTAAGTGCATGACGAAGTTGTAAGTAACGAAAGAATTGGGTTTGGGACATACGGAATTCAGCACTGAGTTCCTGAAACAATGTAAGAGTGACCCCGGACATGACATGTCCCAACGTCGAAATCCCAATTGCTTCCCAGCCGTCGAACCCCGGCAGTGTGGACAATTCGGGGAGTCGTCCGTTATGCCACAACGGCGTTTCCGCAGTCAGTCTACCCCACCAAACCATGCGACGTAATGCCTGCCGCCACACGGCAAAGACAACTTTCGTGACGCACGGCAATGTCCGCCGCAACCGGGCTGAATAAAGAATCGTGTGTAGTGTACTATCTCCCATCAGTGAGCGCTCCAGGGCATATGCCGGGTCTCCCCTGTCACCATACCACCACTCATTGAGTATTAGCAGCTGGGAGGCTTGGTAATAAGATAGCAGATCAGGGGTGGCTAAGCCACCGCAATACGTGGAGAGGAAGCACGTCCGTAGTGCTACCCTAACCGCGCCCCCAGCCCACAGGAAGCGACCTAATGCAGAGTTAACCTGCCGAAACCACTGGGAAGGGATGGGATGGGGATAGTTCTGCAGCTGGTATAACAGACGCGGAAGAGCCACCATTTTGAATATTGCGGATCTACCGAAAATAGTTAGAGGCATCCGGGACCATGTTTTAATATCCGCCTGAACCTTTTCCCACACGGGCACGATGTTGCGTTCCCACGTGGTGTGTATGGACTCCGAGAGGAACACCCCCAAATATTTCAAACCTCCGGTTGCCAACTGTAAGCCCGTTGCCCAGGGGTCCATCTCCACTGCGCCCCCCAGTACCCAAATGGTGGATTTGCCTAAATTCAAATAAAGGCCCGAGACCTCTCCAAAGATTCGCATAATTTCCAAGACTCGGGGCCCCGAGCGACTCAAGTCGGTGAGGAAGAAGAGGACGTCGTCCGCATACAAAGCAATTCTATCGACAAGAGTTTCAGTCCAAATAAAGCCCCGGATCTGTGCGTCAATGCGCACCCAAGAGGCCAGAGGCTCCATGGCCAGGGCGAATAGGTATGGGGACAATGGGCACCTCTGACGGGTCCCCCGTCCAATGGAGAACGGTTCCGATATGGCCCCAGCAACCCGCACGGACGCCGTAATATCGGTGTACAGCAGTGAAATATATGACAGAAACACTGGGCCCAGGTTAAGACGAGACAGGAGCGCAAAAAGGTACGCCCAGCTAACTGAATCAAAAGCCTTATGAATATCCGCTAGTAGCAAAGCCGCTCGTTCCCCCGTGGCCCCTATGGCATCTACCGCTGCCTGCGCACGCCGCATGTTGTGCCGTGTCGCCCGATGAGGCATAAAGCCGGCCTGGTCAGGATGGACCAGGTCCGTCATATATGGGAGTAAACGGTTTGCTAGTGCCTTTGCCAGTATTTTAGCCTCTATATTGAGCAATGAGATAGGGCGATACGAATCATGTCTGTCAGGGGGTCTACCCGGTTTTTGGAAAACCACAATTTCAGCGTGACGCCAGTCAGGAGGCAACCTACCCCGCTCGCGTGCCACCTCCAGTGCGCATCGATAGTGGGATCCCAGGAGGAGTTGGAATTTCTTAAAAAATTCACAGGGGTAGCCACTCGGTCCAGGTGCCTTCCCTACATTAAGTTGGCCCAGTGCCTCACCTAGTTCATCAGCCGTAAGGGGAGCATCGAGTGCCTTCCTGGCCTCACCGGATACAGCCCTAGGCGGCAAGTCGTCTATGAATTTAGCCACGTCGTCCACGGGGAGGCAGTCTCGCGGGGCATATTGTGCCCTGAAATAATCGGCAAAACTCGCCGCAAGCTCAGCCAGGTCTGTAATCGCCACTCCGTCCTCAGCAGTGAGGCCCGGCAGTGTAATCGGTTGAAGACTGTGCTGACATAGCCTATGGAGCATGGTACAGGACTTATCTCCCCACTGGTATATTCTGCTCCGCGTGGCCAACCACGCCTGCTTAGCCTCATCCATCAATAGAGATGCATAGGACTGTTGTGCTTGGAGAAGCAACCTTATCGCTACCTCGTCTCCCCCTCCCCGACTCCGTTGCTCCAGGTCTTCCACCAGTTTGGCAGCCGTAGTGGTCGACTCCCGCTGTCTGCGACGGGCCGCAGCACACCACGCGATGTCTACCCCCTTATAGTGGGTTTCATAGCCTCCCAAACCACCGCTGCGTCCATACCGTCTATTAGATTTTCCCGCCAGTAATGGGCGATGGTCTCCCGCAGATGTTGGACATAGCTGGGCTGCTGAAGATGCCACGAGGACATCCTCCACCGGAAGGGTTGTCGCTTCCTAAGGAGTTCTACTTTGACTGTTACTGGGGAATGATCTGACAGTCCCCTCGGTAATATCGCAGCTTCGCGCACCCTGCTCAGGCAGACACCAGGCACAAACACATAATCCAGTCTCGAGAATGAGCCATGTACCGCAGAGACATACGTGTAGTCGCGCGCTGCAGGGTGCATATGTCGCCACACATCCACCCATCCCAATCCCTCAACCATAGCTTGCAATCGGGTAGGGGAAACTGGGAAAGAGCCAGCGAGCACTCCCTGTCGCCTATGACGGTCGATACAAACATCCATCACCTCATTCCAGTCGCCCCCAACCACAGCCAAGGACTCCGGGATATCATCCCACACCGTGAATAGCTTCTCGAACAGGGCCCACTGCAGAGGGGGGGGGGCATAGACACTTCCAAAGACCACCGGCTCAGCACCCACCATACCTTTGACAAATATATAGCGGCCTTGTGGGTCCGCCCACTGCCTCTCATGGACGTAGGCCACCCTGCAGTGCACCAGAATAGCAACACCTCTGGACCCCCTGACGAAACCAGCATGAAAGACCTGATGATAGCCAAACCTCTGCAGGCTAAGTACCTTAGAGCCCATCATGTGTGTTTCTTGGAGCAAGAGCACATCAGCAGATTCCCTCTTCCCCCAACGCAAAACAGCTCCCCGTTTAATCTTATCAAGCATCCCCCTGACATTCCAGGTGATTATCCGTAGGGACTCTCCGGGGAGTCCATGAGTCATGTCAGCCATAGTCAAGTGAGGTCCAACAAGTAGGCCCCCCGCGCCACCCCCACACACTTCGCACTTTCTTCAGGACATTTGTAAACAGCACGTGCATTTCCCCCCGCCCGTCCCAGACCCTCCCAACATCAACAATAACAACTCTTGTCTGACCTCCACTCCCAGTCATCCACATCCCCACAGTTCCCTCCCCTTTCCCCTGCCCCCAACACCCTCCACCCCTATACCTCATAGAACACTGAAGTACCTGTCGCGGCATGGGCAGCCCCGGGCCCAAAACAGAGGGCCCAAGACCAACCATACCAATGGATCCCAACACCCTTTAGGAAACAGTAAAGCCCGCCCCTCCCCTAGTCAACACCCACAACGTGTGGTGGCTGGAGGCCCCCATCAAGTCGCCCCTGAGCCTCCATCCGCAACACCATTTACAGCTAAACCATCCCCAAGAACAAGCACTGTGGGCAGCGCCCGCACTTCCCAGGGACGAAGCCCGGCCGTGGGCCCTCCGGCAGTCCGAATCCACTGCGTCAGCCGAGTAGTGTGTCCCTTCCCAGGGTCTCAAGAATTATCCTCGGAGTGGTCAGATGCAATAGCTCCACTATCCTGAGTCGCGCTGGCGGAGGCGGACCTCTTCCTCGACCGGGACCTCCGATGTCGTCCGCTCCGGACCGGCTGACCTCTCCGCTCCTGCGACGAACCTCCAGGGGCATCAGGATTCAGACCCGGCTGGGCATGCGGCCTGATCGGCACAGATTCGTCGGTCCACTTGAAGACGTCCTCAGGAGAATCGAAAAAGTGAGTCCGGGACTGATAAACAACCCGCAGGCGGGCCGGGTACAACAGGGAATATTGAATCTTCAAACCTCGTAATTTGGCCTTGGCATCTAAAAAGGAACGGCGCTGCTGCTGCACCAATCTGGTATAGTCGGGAAAGATCATGATCTTCCGATTTTCGTACATAATGGAGTCTCTGGCTCTCGCCTCCCGTAGGATAATGTCCCTATCATGATAGTTCAACAGTCTGGCGATTACAGCTCTGGGACGCTCACCCTCCGGCGGTCGCTGTGTTAAGGCGCGATGTGCTCGTTCAATTATGAAGCAATTGGAAAGGGCCCCTGAGGGGAGCCAGCTTTCTAGCCATTGGGTTAGAAACAGTTCCATATTATCCTTCTCACACCTCTCCGGAAAGCCAACAAAGCGTAGGTTGTTTCTACGTGCGCGACCTTCAGCATCCTCCACTCGGGTCGCAAGGTTCTTTTGGATGTGCTCCATCGCAGCCATCTTGCGTTTCAGGGTCCCCACATCGTCTTCCACCACCGAGATCCTCGACTCCGTCTCCGTAATCCGTTCCACGGCATTTCGCAGATCTTGGCGCAACAGAGTCACATCCGCGCCCACTGCCCCAATCTTTGCGTCCAGCATATCCCTGGACTGGGTGATCACCGCCATGAGCGCCGCATTATCTGGTCCTGTTCCACCGCCGCCACCAGGCGCTCCAGACCCTCCGCTGGGCCCTGTAAATTTGTCGATGGGCCCCTGCTTGGGCGGGCCACCACCTCCCCTGGTCATGGCTGTGTGTAGTTGTAGGGCCACAGTATCGGAAGAATCTGCAAAAGAGCGCAGGAGGTCCTCCACCGACAAGTGGGAATGTCTGTGGCACCGCGGCCACCGGAGATGAACTGGTCCCCAGCCAGGCCCGGGCAGCGTCACTGATCTAATGTAGGCCGGTCGCCAGTCCGCTTCCTTCTCTTCCTTCTCTTCGGCCACTCCGTGGGCCACTCAGTGGATTGCTCCGGACCCCGTGGTCTACGCGGGTCTCCGGGTGTCCCCACGGCCCCACTGCCGGCCACGCCACCCACGTACTGGAGGAGGGTCAAGATAGCTCGCAGGCAGCCTTAAGCAGGTCCCGCACTCCAACCTGTAGTATGGCCCAAGAGTTCGCTTCTGAAGGAAGCCCAGCAGCGCCACTCACAGCCAGCTGCAGTCTCCACAGTCACCGAGGCACCCAGGCACCTCCTGCAATCAGCGCCGGCCCGGGCTGCGGCCGGCCCCGGGAGCGCGAAAATCAAGGCCCCGGCTTACCAGCATCGATGTAGGCCTCCGCGTCCACCAAGAGGGCCGAGGCACTCCAATCGCCTCCCCCGTGTGCAGCGAGACAGCCCGGCGCCTAGCCACAGCACCTCGGAGCCTCCGCCGCCCAGGGCCAGCCCGCCAGCCGCGCGGTCCGCCGGTCCAGCAAAGCTCCCCACAGCTGTTCCAAAATCGAGGCCCCGGTCTCGGTGACAAAGACCAGGCCGCTCGTCTCCGCCAGCAGCGCAGCCTCACCGGGTCGCCCAGGGAAGCCGCTCGTGGAGCCGGAGGGTTCCCAGCACCACCACCGACACTCGCCCCGCTAAGGTATGGCGGGATGGGCTCAGGGGCCAGGATAAGCAGAAGGATAATGTCCGGGCCGGCGGGAGCTCTACAAGGCTGCGACCGCCATCTTCGCCCGTCAAGCCACGCCCCCTGGTACTTACGTTTTTAATCATTATTTATTGGTATTTGTAAATAGTTTGATTTATGTATCAATTAATTAATTATTTTAAAACATTAATTTATTTATAAGTATGTTTTTTTAACTTCTACGCTATCCAATACTTTCCCTACTGTTGCACTCTCTGGAGTGGGAATAGTATTTTTTAACTTCTACGCTATCCAAAATGTTTCCTACTGTTGCACTCTCTGGAGTGGGAATAGTAATGCTTACCCCTACGCTATCCAACACTTTCCCTACTGTTGCACTCTCTGGAGTTGGAATAGTACATTTTACCCCTACGCTATCCAACACTTTCCCTACTATTGCACTCTCAGGAGTGGGAATAGTCAGTTTACCCCTACGCTATCCAACAATTTTCTTACTGGTTTTTTGTTGGAGTTGGGACAGTAGTTTTATTCCCTCTGCAATTTAATATTTTTTTTAAATATTTTAGCTAATGTAGAATATAATTAATTTTAAAAATATTAAAAGTAAATTTAAAATTTGTATGTGTTTTACATAATAATTTCATTTTTAATGATGTTATTATTTTATGTGCATAGATATATTTGTAATTTATAATATTTTTTAATTATTTATAAGTTATTAAAATAATTATTAAAACTGATTAAGTATATATATTTTATATGTATATGTTTAGTTAATGTTTTATTAAATTATATATATAACGTATTAATTTTAAACATTATAAAATATTTTTTACTATGTTTATTATATTGATAAGAATTTTTTATAACAATATTTTTTACATCAATATTTTTTCCGATAATTTTTGTACTTACCATGTTGTAGATAGGATGTTGATATTCTTGCTCCGATATTTTTGTAGGTCAATTTTTTTGACCTTTCAATATTTTGTCAGTGATTACTTCCGTAGAACGGAGATACAAGGTAAAGTTATAAAGTAAAGGAAACAACGCAAGGTATGCCTCCATGGCACAAACTTCTTCCTTTCATTCAATAACAAATGTATTGCTTCATTATCGAATTGTATTACTGATAAGCTCTCAGTTGGCAGGAGTTAAAAAAAAGATACATCTTCTTTCATGAGGGCATGTTGTGGTTGTCCAGAACCAGAGGGGACTAGAAAAAGTGATAGTTGTAATGAATTTTAGAGTGACTGGTGTCTTCTGATGTAAATATTCAAGACCAAATAGCTGACTAGACAAAAAAGGGAAGGGTGAGCAAGTTTGTGGGGGTAAGAACTAAAGATCTTAAATAGTCCTGGAGTGTGAATAATTGTGACTAAGATTAAACAAGTTAGGCTACAGGGACTGACAGGTATTAAAAAACAAACACTAATTATAAAACAGCCGCCTGTTGCAATACAACATCTATTAAAAAAAAAGTGGAATACTGCAAGGCAAGCAGTGGAAATCAAAGAACTATGGGGGCATGAAAACGGTACTGCACTAATCAGAAATGATCAAATATAACTTAAAAGTCTAGTGGGTCTACAAAAGTGCAATCAACAAATTCTTTTCCACTTTCATCAGGGAATTCAAGAGATATTGTCAATAAAGTTGTTAAACCACACAAATCGATTTAATTAAAATAGGGAGCAGAAACACATTGTGACATGTCAAGGAGGGCATGCAAAACGTTAATTTGGCAAATGCAGGGAGAATAAAAATCGATATGGGTGCTAAAAAAGACATTTAATGATCTGTGCCTATAGAAATTCTGGACTCAGGCACAGTAGATCTGGAAAGTGGATATCACTATAATTTAAAAAAAAAAAGTATAAATGCAAAGAGACTAGTCTTCCTTGCTATGTAGTCTAACAAGCAACTAACTTTAAAAAAATCTGGATGCAAAGAAAGGAAATTCATTGATTTCATCAGTAAGGAACATGCTCGTTCCTTGTACCTCAAGATAATGAGTGGGTTTCTCTCAGTAACAACTTTTAGCAATTAGGAAGCTGAACCAGTAAATTAAAATTAAATGTGTTTTACCAAAATGCATAATAAAGTGATGAAACTGTTCAGTTTTTCTGTCCAATTTCTGCCAAACTAAAGTCCAAAGGAATTGTTCGCATGTACAGAGCCCGTACCTATTAAATAGCAGGATAGATAATATATATATATATATATATATATATATATATATATATATATATATATATATATATTCCAGCTCCGAAGTACCCAACGTACAAAGGAGCACCCGGACCTCAGCTGCACACAAGGAGCCTTGAATGGTAAGCACGCCTCCAGCACAACGATATCCTTTAACTGTTCAAACTGCCCTGGATGCCTGACGCGTTTCGAAGTGTCCCCACTTCTCTTCAGAGGCTTTGGCAGTTATGAAGGAGCGCTTGAGGCACCACACCTCTTCTTGCTTAGATGCACGCCCTGGATGTGACTTATGGGACTTGTAGTGCCTCACGTCGCGCTAACGTTCAGTTGGTAACTTTTCAAGCCCACAGATGGGCCTCGCTTTGTGGAATTCGTGCAAAATCCATACGCTGCTGTCCCATGTTCTCGGCCCGTAGTCAAGACCGCATGGCCCCCGGTTCTTTCAGGGTGGTGCTCCTTCCGCGGCATGGGTCGCCGCGTAAATATTCCAGCTCCGAAGTACCCAACGTACAAAGGAGCACCCGGACCTCAGCTGCACACAAGGAGCCTTGAATGGTAAGCACGCCTCCAGCACAACAATATCCTTTAACTGTTCAAACTGCCCTGGATGCCTGACGCGTTTCGAAGTGTCCCCACTTCTCTTCAGAGGCTTTGGCAGTTATGAAGGAGCGCTTGAGGCACCACACCTCTTCTTGCTTAGATGCACGCCCTGGATGTGACTTATGGGACTTGTAGTGCCTCACGTCGCGCTAATGTTCAGTTGGTAACTTTTCAAGCCCACAGATGGGCCTCGCTTTGTGGAATTCGTGCAAAATCCATACGCTGCTGTCCCATGTTCTCGGCCCGTAGTCAAGACCGCATGGCCCCCGGTTCTTTCAGGGTGGTGCTCCTTCCGCGGCATGGGTCGCCGCGTAAATATTCCAGCTCCGAAGTACCCAACGTACAAAGGAGCACCCGGACCTCAGCTGCACACAAGGAGCCTTGAATGGTAAGCACGCCTCCAGCACAACAATATCCTTTAACTGTTCAAACTGCCCTGGATGCCTGACGCGTTTCGAAGTGTCCCCACTTCTCTTCAGAGGCTTTGGCAGTTATGAAGGAGCGCTTGAGGCACCACACCTCTTCTTGCTTAGATGCACGCCCTGGATGTGACTTATGGGACTTGTAGTGCCTCACGTCGCGCTAATGTTCAGTTGGTAACTTTTCAAGCCCACAGATGGGCCTCGCTTTGTGGAATTCGTGCAAAATCCATACGCTGCTGTCCCATGTTCTCGGCCCGTAGTCAAGACCGCATGGCCCCCGGTTCTTTCAGGGTGGTGCTCCTTCCGCGGCATGGTTCGCCGCGTAAATATTCCAGCTCCGAAGTACCCAACGTACAAAGGAGCACCCGGTACCTCGCTGCACACAAGGAGCCTTGAATGGTAAGCACGCCTCCAGCACAACGATATCCTTTAACTGTTCAAACTGCCCTGGATGCCTGACGCGTTTCGAAGTGTCCCCACTTCTCTTCAGAGGCTTTGGCAGTTATGAAGGAGCGCTTGAGGCACCACACCTCTTCTTGCTTAGATGCACGCCCTGGATGTGACTTATGGGACTTGTAGTGCCTCACGTCGCGCTAATGTTCAGTTGGTAACTTTTCAAGCCCACAGATGGGCCTCGCTTTGTGGAATTCGTGCAAAATCCATACGCTGTTGTCCCATGTTCTCGGCCCGTAGTCAAGACCGCATGGCCCCCGGTTCTTTCTGGGTGGTGCTCCTTCCGCGGCATGGGTCGCCGCGTAAATATTCCAGCTCCGAAGTACCCAACGTACAAAGGAGTCCCCCGGACCTCAGCTGCACACAAGGAGCCTTGAATGGTAAGCACGCCTCCAGCACAACGATATCCTTTAACTGTTCAAACTGTCCTGGATGCCTGACGCGTTTCGAAGTGTCCCCACTTCTCTTCAGAGGCTTTGGCAGTTATGAAGGAGCGCTTGAGGCACCACACCTCTTCTTGCTTAGATGCACGCCCTGGATGTGACTTATGGGACTTGTAGTGCCTCACGTCGCGCTAATGTTCAGTTGGTAACTTTTCAAGCCCACAGATGGGCCTCGCTTTGTGGAATTCGTGCAAAATCCATACGCTGCTGTCCCATGTTCTCGGCCCGTAGTCAAGACCGCATGGCCCCCGGTTCTTTCAGGGTGGTGCTCCTTCCGCGGCATGGGTCGCCGCGTAAATATTCCAGCTCCGAAGTACCCAACGTACAAAGGAGCACCCGGACCTCAGCTGCACACAAGGAGCCTTGAATGGTAAGCACGCCTCCAGCACAACGATATCCTTTAACTGTTCAAACTGCCCTGGATGCCTGACGCGTTTCGAAGTGTCCCCACTTCTCTTCAGAGGCTTTGGCAGTTATGAAGGAGCGCTTGAGGCACCACACCTCTTCTTGCTTAGATGCACGCCCTGGATGTGACTTATGGGACTTGTAGTGCCTCACGTCGCGCTAATGTTCAGTTGGTAACTTTTCAAGCCCACAGATGGGCCTCGCTTTGTGGAATTCGTGCAAAATCCATACGCTGCTGTCCCATGTTCTCGGCCCGTAGTCAAGACCGCATGGCCCCCGGTTCTTTCAGGGTGGTGCTCCTTCCGCGGCATGGGTCGCCGTGTAAATATTCCAGCTCCGAAGTACCCAACGTACAAAGGAGCACCCGGACCTCAGCTGCACACAAGGAGCCTTGAATGGTAAGCACGCCTCCAGCACAACGATATCCTTTAACTGTTCAAACTGCCCTGGATGCCTGACGCGTTTCGAAGTGTCCCCACTTCTCTTCAGAGGCTTTGGCAGTTATGAAGGAGCGCTTGAGGCACCACACCTCTTCTTGCTTAGATGCACGCCCTGGATGTGACTTATGGGACTTGTAGTGCCTCACGTCGCGCTAATGTTCAGTTGGTAACTTTTCAAGCCCACAGATGGGCCTCGCTTTGTGGAATTCGTGCAAAATCCATACGCTGCTGTCCCATGTTCTCGGCCCGTAGTCAAGACCGCATGGCCCCCGGTTCTTTCAGGGTGGTGCTCCTTCCGCGGCATGGGTCGCCGCGTAAATATTCCAGCTCCGAAGTACCCAACGTACAAAGGAGCACCCGGACCTCAGCTGCACACAAGGAGCCTTGAATGGTAAGCACGCCTCCAGCACAACGATATCCTTTAACTGTTCAAACTGCCCTGGATGCCTGATGCGTTTCGAAGTGTCCCCACTTCTCTTCAGAGGCTTTGGCAGTTATGAAGGAGCGCTTGAGGCACCACACCTCTTCTTGCTTAGATGCACGCCCTGGATGTGACTTATGGGACTTGTAGTGCCTCACGTCGCGCTAATGTTCAGTTGGTAATTTTTCAAGCCCACAGATGGGCCTCGCTTTGTGGAATTCGTGCAAAATCCATACGCTGCTGTCCCATGTTCTCGGCCCGTAGTCAAGACCGCATGGCCCCCGGTTCTTTCAGGGTGGTGCTCCTTCCACGGCATGGGTCGCCGCGTAAATATTCCAGCTCCGAAGTACCCAATGTACAAAGGAGCACCCGGACCTCAGCTGCACACAAGGAGCCTTGAATGGTAAGCACGCCTCCAGCACAACGATATCCTTTAACTGTTCAAACTGCCCTGGATGCCTGACGCGTTTCGAAGTGTCCCCACTTCTCTTCAGAGGCTTTGGCAGTTATGAAGGAGCGCTTGAGGCACCACACCTCTTCTTGCTTAGATGCACGCCCTGGATGTGACTTATGGGACTTGTAGTGCCTCACGTCGCCCTAATGTTCAGTTGGTAACTTTTCAAGCCCACAGATGGGCCTCGCTTTGTGGAATTCGTGCAAAATCCATACGCTGCTGTCCCATGTTCTCGGCCCGTAGTCAAGACCGCATGGCCCCCGGTTCTTTCAGGGTGGTGCTCCTTCCGCGGCATAGGTCGCCGCGTAAATATTCCAGCTCCGAAGTACCCAACGTACAAAGGAGCACCCGGACCTCAGCTGCACACAAGGAGCGTTGAATGGTAAGCACGCCTCCAGCACAACGATATCCTTTAACTGTTCAAACTGCCCTGGATGCCTGATGCGTTTCGAAGTGTCCCCACTTCTCTTCAGAGGCTTTGGCAGTTATGAAGGAGCGCTTGAGGCACAACACCTCTTCTTGCTTAGATGCACGCCCTGGATGTGACTTATGGGACTTGTAGTGCCTCACGTCGCGCTAATGTTCAGTTGGTAACTTTTCAAGCCCACAGATGGGCCTCGCTTTGTGGAATTCGTGCAAAATCCATACGCTGCTGTCCCATGTTCTCGGCCCGTAGTCAAGACCGCATGGCCCCCGGTTCTTTCAGGGTGGTGCTCCTTCCGCGGCATGGGTCGCCGCGTAAATATTCCAGCTCCGAAGTACCCAACGTACAAAGGAGCACCCGGACCTCAGCTGCACACAAGGAGCCTTGAATGGTAAGCACGCCTCCAGCACAACGATATCCTTTAACTGTTCAAACTGCCCTGGATGCCTGACGCGTTTCGAAGTGTCCCCACTTCTCTTCAGAGGCTTTGGGTACTTCGGAGCTTGAATATATATATATATATATATATGTATAGATGAAGTGTACTCCATTATGGTTGTGGAGGTTTGTTTATTTTCAAATTAAATATTGGTTATTTACATGTAAAGTGTTGGTCAGTGTACAAATTAATACATAATTGTGGTTTTGAATGTTTGTACATGTTTGCACATAGCATAGTGAATTGAAAATATTGTTAGACACAATATAAACTTTAGCTACTGATGTAGCTTCAATATCCGATAAAATGGTAGATGTAACATAACCTTATCTATCACTTATTTTTAATAGGTTTATTTTTGCATTAAATTCATAGACATTTTACATAGGTTAAGATATGATTTATATTGTTAAAGAACATGTTTAAAAATCACACTATAACGAATGATTCACATACTAATTAAGCAAATTGAAAACAGTTTGAACCAAAAATTAAAAAGATTGTTAATAATGGAAAAAGCATGACTTGATGGAAAGATGGATTACTTATACTTTTTTGTGAAACATTAAAAACATATTTCTATGGAACAAAGCGTTATAGATAGACTTACAATAAATTTGGAAAGATGGCAAATCTATACTCACAGTTTGTATTTGTGTAAGGATATCACATTTTAAAAGTGCCAACTTTAAAAGTTAAGGGGGTTAGTGGCAAGGAGAAGAAGATCATCAAACAGATATGATTTATATGAACTAGTAGTTGAAAAATGCAAATATAACTGGCAATGAAATGTTAGGTGAACAAAAAAGTCATTGAAAATGAATATGACAAAAGTGAACAAGCCACTTATATTTCCCACCAGAAGCCCGACTCCGACACAGCATTGTGGCACCTTTGTAAATTCAATTACCAAACATACTCATCTTAAATGTAGTTTCCATATGCCATCCATGCTCTGCAATCATGTGCAAAAAATGTAAAGGATATAAAAAATAGAAACCCTAGTGATAAAAGGAAGAGGAAAGAGAGAGCTTTGTAATGGGTAAATTGAAGGATGTAACCCAATAATAAACATGGAGTATTCCCGAATAGCCCGCACTAATAAATTGACTTATGATAGCATTCTTTATTTCAATAGCCTGATTCTTCAAAGTTAAAGTAATAGAGAGCAACTTGAAAAACAAAAGGTCAGGCTGTAGAATGAAAAAAGTATTGGTAAACACTTGAACATGGTAATTTAGGGCCCCATTAGGATGCCCGCCCGCCATAAGGGCTGAGGTCCCGTGGGGGCAATTAGGATGCGCTCGCCACAGTGGCGGGGGCAATTAGGATTCGCCCGCCACAGTGGCTGGCGCATCCCATATTTTTAACATTGCAGCGGGCGGTGCTTTCAGCACCGCCCGCAGCAGCGCTAAAAATACATGTTGTGCATTTCAAAGCACAACGTGACAGGCACCGTGCGGTGCCTGCCACATTCTTCTTTGAAAGGCAGGGGGTACCATAGGTACCCCCGATGTGCATCCCCCACCCCCTGGTGTCCATGGGGAGCCACAGGGGGCCCCTAAAGCAGACTCCGCATGCCTTTCCTTGGCGGCAATGCCGCCACAGAAAGGCATTCACAATAGCACATTCTAATATGGCTGGCGGTGTCTGAAAGACACTGCCACCATATAGAACCCTTTTCCGCCCGGTCGACAGAAAAGCGGCGGACGGTTTTTCCGTCTGCCGTGGACCCCCCAGCCATTATAATATGGCGGGGGTCATTCCTGCACAGATGGTGGGAGGATCGCCCCCTGCCGGCGGTGGCTACTGCCAGCCAGGCGGGGGCGATCCACCCCATCCCAATTGGGCCCTTAGGGGGTCATTAGGATGACGGGCGGACTTAGTCTGCCCGCCATCCTATCGGAATTCGGGACCGCCCGCCATAAGGGCGGGGGTGCCGTGGGTGGTATTAGGATGCGCCCGCCACAATGGCGGGCGCATCCTGCATTTACAACATTGTGGCGGGCGGTGCTCTCAGCACAGCCCGCCACAATGCTATAAATGCATGTATGCATTTGCATACACAAAGCGGCAGGCACCGCGCGGGGCCTACCACATTGTATATGCAAATGCTGGGGGGTACCACAGGTACCCCCCATGTGCACCCCCCACCTCGCCTTCAGTTCGGGGGCCCGCAGGGGGCCCCCGAACTGAAGACTGCATGCTTTCCGTGGCGGCATCGCCGCCACGGAAAGGCATCTGTTACTGCCCATTGTAATATGGCTGGTGGTGTCTGATAGACACCGCCACCATATTAAACCTTTTCCGCCCCGGTCGCAAGGCGACCGGGGCGGAAAAGCGGCAGACTGTCTTTCCGCCCGCCGCGGTCCCCCCCGCCATACTAATATGGGGGGGACATTTAGCTGAGGATGGCGGGTGGATTGCCCCCGCCAGGCCGGCGGTGGCTACCGCCAGCCTGGCGGGGGTAATCCGCCCGCCATCCTAATGACCCCCTTAGTATCTAAACCACCTATAAGATAACAAATAGACAAAAGTTGAAATTAGTGATTCGGTGAACGAACCACTCGAAATATAAATTAAGGTGTTAACAGATAAAGGATAAAGTCCGGTAAAGTTAAATATGTACTCAATTCTGTAGGAAAAACGGATGAGGATGCTGGATGACTTTCATCAGGAACCACACGTTCAACTGAGGCTTGCAACCTGGATAGTCTTCATCGATCCACAAGGTCCACATAGTAAGACAAGTAAGGTATAACACCTTGGCGATACACATGAAAGCAACAAAGCTAGCAATAAAGTGGGTGAATTGCATAATTTTAAACAAAATAAAACAGTGAACAATCCTTAACTCACAGCTTGAAAAAGATCCTGGCTTCAGGAACTCCAAAGATCTTCCAAACAAAATTTTATAAACAACTATTTGCCAAAATTAATACAAAGTCTCTCTACACTTTCTGGTCAAATGTGCCCAATCCAACCTTGACTTGCTGGGGTCCTATTGCCTGACTGTATTCACTAATACAAAGGTGAGTGGAATATGCTACTTTGATTACATTGATCAATGCACAATATGTACACTGTTGAGTTTGGAGGATATGGAAACGTATTTCTGCCCAGGCGACTTTTGTTATGTGGGAGTGGAGTAACAGGAATGAAAATAAAAGGAAAAGCACAGTGCCTACTAACACCTTACTGAAATAAAATATGAAGAATATAATAACTGCGATAAGCTGAAATTAGGGAACGAGCAACGTTAGAAGGAACAAACTGCCATCTCACATGGCTGTAAAATATAACAATGCTTCAAGAGAGCAAAGGAGAAAGTTATTAGGCCAATCAAAATGGTGAATGTAAAGTACTCATAGCAGAAATTAAGGCCAAATTGTTACCAACACGTGCATATGGATGAGAAATAATGTAAGATGCAGAGACCGGTATACTTGAATGAATGGTGATAAGATTGTATAAACAACTTTCAAAATTGATCAAGATCAACATCGCCTGACAAAGTATGTTTGAAAATCTCAGGAACAAATTATCCAGTCCCTATAGCTACAGCATTTATGATGCTCTAGAACAAATTGCGCTCAACTGCAGATTATATATTGTGGCACAAGGATTTTAGACTGAAAACAACTTTAAAAGTCATAAAGGAGGCTATACAAAATATCTTGAAAGAAGCATTGTGAGGCTTGAATTAGCCACTTTGTATAATAAAAGAAGGTGGGTGACCCAATATACCCTTGCGGGTTCGGGCAAACAATGTGTATAGATAAAGATACCGGCAAGGGTTTTACTTTTAACGACAGCCCAGATACATCGGTGGCAGCTTTCTCTTTTCTCCTGGCGACGCAAAACTAAGACTTAAAATTCGTTCTGCGCCTCTCTGAGAAACATTGACCTGTGTACGTTTGACACAACGTCATTAATAAGAGTCACACGCAATTCCACAGTGTGATACAACCCTCTACACTTTATTCATCTCATAGACTGGGTCACTTAACAACTATTTCTACAAGGGTCAACTATACCTCACAAACTTTCGTCCTGATGATGGTCTTGGGATAACAACGATAAGACTGAAACGTCGACACGTCTGTCCATGTCTGCATCAATTGACATTAATTTGTTTAGGATTTACTGTTTATTTAAATCAGAAGTCATTGTCATCAATCATACAGACTGGATTTTTATCTTTTGTATAAATGGAATGAATGTCTTTTTCCTCATACTTTGGATATGGTATCAATTCAGTTGATTGTGAACCCGTATAACTTTATTCAGAAAAACAAATAATAAGTCTTTTTTTAAATACTATTCCTTGTGTGCTTCCTGTTTTCCTGTTCTTGAGCTAGTGTGGTAGCTTTTCTGGTTCTCTCCTGAATAATAAGGTGAGACAAAATAAAATCAGCAGCTGATGTCTTCAGCTTGATTTCTCTAAGTAACACAGATTTCATTTGCTGTAAATTATTCGTTAAAAGTAAAACCCTTGCCAGTATCTTTATCTATACACTTTGTATAATGGCAATAGATATGGGCAAACTTTCAAAAGAGTGGTAAAGCAATTGATTAAACTGCTAATTGGGTAACAGATAAAGAAAAGCTTTAGAAGTGATTTCATGGGTGGTTGGTCTTCAAATGATACACCACCCAAACAGAATTGACTGTTCTGGGAACATCATACCATTGGAAAATGAAACAGGCATACACTGCACTGGACTCGGTGAGAGACACAAACTAGATTTACTACCAAAATGGAGGTGAAGCGGCCAAGAAAAAAAACACATTTGCCGCCTATATCACCAAGGAGATGATACTTTACCACATGTCAAATGTATCTGACCTGCTATGGCAACACAGAGAAGAAGTTTGTTAAGCAAAGAGTTTAACAAGCAAGGAGTCAGAAGCTATAGAAACACACTGATGGAATCATTGGACGCAAGAAGCAATGATAAACATTACAATAGTACAGTTCCTGGCCTTTTTTAAACCATAGTTAGTGTAAAGGATCTGAATTTAATGGTGTTGGAGTGGGCTGATAAAAGGAGGTCCCGAAAGGAATCCGTGGTGTGATTCTTCATGCATGAACAGGCTGCTACAAAAATGGGCATAAAAACATCGTTTATGTCTGCTCGCAGGGGTTTAGCACTTTAAAAGCAATATGCGAAAAAGCATTGACACGATTAACTCAGCTCTGAAAACCTGTACCAGTATAACCATACACCATTTTCCGGGCATGCATTTGCACAATAGGGTATCTTCTATGTCACATGTAAACATTGCATAATCTTTGGCCTGTTAACATAACCACGCACATTGGCAATTTATCCAATATTTTCAATGTGTTGATTAGTACATTTTATAGGTGGTACCCAATAAAGTAATAAAAAGGTTTCTTGACAGGACGTATGGGGTGCTTCAATATGCATTGACAGCTGATAGGGAAACAAACTTAAGTTGATGACTATCCCTTTAAAACATGTACCAATGAAAAGTCAATGTAATTGTGTTTCTGAGGTTTAGCACTTTAAGTGCAATCTGGATAAATGCATAAAGACAATCCAGTCAGTTGGTAATGCTTATACCAGTGTTACCATAGCCCCCAACGCCTTTTTTCATAAACATGAATATCCACAATATGCTTTACACAATTTAACAAATGCTGATTGTATAACCTTTCTTGGTCAATCAAATTAACCTGCCCCCTATTACATTGAGCTATCTATCAATAAAAACTCGTTTAGGACAAAATCACATAATCTCGTAAAGCCTGTAGCAGTATCTCCGAACATCCTGCATACCACTCACTTCTCGGCATGATTTGGCATAATAGACTTTCCTCGATGTGATATATTACACATGGTATAGCTTTGCCAGGGCTGGCACCCTAACCTTGAATACTGGCATGTTATTAAAAAAAAAAATCTAATAAACTATATAGTACATTTTTTATGTGCTTCCTAAATAAGAAATTAAACTGTCTACTTAGGATTAACACTTACTTTTTAAATGTATAGGTACATGACGTATTATATGGTGAGCAGCCAAAATATCGAAATTTAAATATCGACCTACAATAATATCAATGTAATAATATCGAAGGGACAGAATATAGAAAGTAAGTAATATTGATTTTTTTAATATCAAAGGGACAGAATTTTGATGGTAAGTAATATCTATTTTTTAATATCGATGTAAGTGATATCGATGTTAGTAATATTGATGTTACTAATATGGATTGTTATATGATTTTTATGTACATTATTATGTATTTAATATGTATGTGTTACTTTTTATTAAATGTTATTTTAAGTTAATTTTGTATTTGAGTACTGTAGCGGGTTGTGGGTTTATAGGGAGATAGGGTGGGAAGTACTTTAATTATACTAAATTAATTATTAATTTTTATGAATTATAAATTAATTTTAATTATTTTTTTGTGTGCAAGTTCTGTAGCTGATTCTGGGTTTATTGGGGAATAGGGTGGGAAGTAATTTAAATGTAATTAAGTAATAATGTATGTTCATTAATAGGTATTGCTAATTATGTAATTGTTAATTAATTAATAATTGGTAATTCTTTTTTATTAATTGGCAATTAATTTTAATTAATTGATAATTATGTTAAGTGTATTATTTTATTATTGGAGTTTGTTGTGCGTTTCAAGGGGAATATTGTGTAAAGTAATTCTTATGTAATTAAGTAATTATTACATTTGTAGTTGGGTATTGATTATTAATTTATGGGATATTAATTATTAATCAGTAATTATTTAAAAGTATAACGTTTTGGTTATGAAAATGAATTTATTGTTGTTTACTCATTAATTGGTAATTAAATATTACTAAATAATATGTATTGATATTTTAAATTAATATATTACTATGTAATCATTAATTGGCAATTAATGTTTGATAATTAATATTTTTGGTTTAACAAATGATTTAATTGTCCAATATTAGTTAATTGGTAATTACTTTATATTAATTAATATGCTTTTGTTATAAAACACATTTTATTGTTCACTGTTTATTAATTGGTCAGTAATATTTAATAATTATGATTAATTGGTATTTATTATTAATTTATAGTTACTTAATTATTCATTGGTAATTATGTGTTAATAATTATTTATCTGTATTTTCAAATAGTTTAGATTTATTTAATAATTAATTTATTTAATATTTTAAAATATTAATTTATGTATAAGTATGTTATTTTTAACTTCTACGATATCCAACACTTTCCCTAATGTTGCACTCTCTGGAGTAGGAATAGTAATGTTTACCCCTACGCTATCCAACACTTTCCCTACTGTTGTTTTTTTTGGATTTGGAATAGTAGTTTTATTGCCTCTGTTATTTGATATTTTTTGTATTATTTTAGCTATTGTAGTATATAAATAATTTTAAAAATATTAAAAGTAAATTTAATTTTTTTTAATTTGTTTTACATAATTATTTAATTTTCATTTGTTATTATTTTATTTGTATAGATGAATGTGTATTTTATAATATGTTTAATTATTTATGTTATTAAAATAAATAATTATGAAAACTGATTACTAAGTAAGTATATATATTATATATTATATGTATATGTTTAGTAATTGTTTTATTAAATTATGCACATTACTTATTAATTTTAAATATTATAAAATATTTGTAACTATGTTTTTTATACTTATAAGTATTATTTAAATTATTTTACCTATTTTTTTACTTAAAAAATCAATATGTTTTTTATAACGGTATTTTTTTACATCGATTTTTTTTCTCGATATTTTTGTACTTACCATGTTTTATATAGGATGTCCATATTTTTTACATCGATATTATTGCTCCGAATATTTTTGTATGTCGATTTTATGTCTTTCAATATTTTGTCAGACATTCGTATTATGTATGTCTATTGCAAGGGTTATGGTTATAATGGATTTTTAAAGATTTTTTGGAGTATTGACAAAACATTACATAATGGTACTTTTTAAGAAAAACAAACTAACAGGAGGGGTATTAACATGTTATATTTGTTTGCTAGGAAAGAAATTATATGGTTGGAGCTTGATGGCAAACATTTTTTAGAATTTCTTTTTAATTTATATGTTCGGTTGTGTATGTCCTTTGCTAAATTTATGGTTTAAATTGACTAATAAAGTATTTCAATAATAGAAAAAAAGGAAAATGAATCTAGCAAGGCAAAAAAGTGAACAGGGGATCTAAACTTAATAACTGTCTAGCAAACCACCATAAACGATACAGGCCAGGAAACTCCCAATCTTATTGTATAAGCTCACAAAAGCTCACTCCCAAAAAATGTATTACAACAGTATATGGAACAAAAAATTGGGTAACAAATTGGTCTACACAATAGCATTTGTCCATGCAAAACCTAGTAACATTTTTAACTCTTTGAATTATTATTGAAATAACGTGTCAAACACTATAGAGTTATCAAAATATAATCAGGCATAAGAGAATGCTTTCTAACTTACTACACAAATGGACAGTCCAGCACATATCGATTTGATGTCAAACCGCACGTTCCACCCCCATGCAGAAACAGTAACAATGTCTGCACTCCTTCACCAACTACAACAGAGTGCAATACAGCGGCAAGTAAACTCTACCAATGAATCGCCAAATGCGCCAACACCCTCGCCCACCATCTAGAACACCAAGAGACGACACAACATGAATGCAAAATGGTTCAAAATGGATCGAGGGTAATCCAAGCACTCATGCCAAAGACTGGAGAAGAAGAGGAGAAACATAAAAACACCAGAATGACACCCGCCTGCAAAGCAGGTATCACACCACCAAGTCAGCAGTCATGAAATGGACAAAGAAAAACTTCATCCAAGACAGAATCCTCTCAAACGCCCACAACTCAAAGGAAATCTTCGCCATTATACAGGAATACAAAAAAAACAATAGCATAAGAACCGACGTCCCTCCATAGCAAGAACGCTGCAACAAAGTAAGGTTCTTCTTTTACCAGAAGATCAAAATGCCCTAAGACAACCTTGAGAAAAAAGACGACAATACCGCCTCAATCCACACCACAAACGATGCCATCCACCAGACCATTCTCACCTGAAGAGTTCTCACAACAGAAAACAACTTAAAGACAATGAAGAGCATTCAGTCCGGAGCACCTACTGTTCCCTGCCAGACACACATTTTAGACAGAGCAGACACTGCTTTCGAACCAGAACTTTGCAGAAATAAGAACTGCTGCCTGAAGACCGCCACATTCACTGACAACAAGAAGAATCCCAAAGTCAACACCATACTAAAAGAAGCCCGCCACAGAACCAACAAATCACAAAAACATGAGGCCCATGTTTATGCTCACTTTCACTGCAAAATTAATCGAAAATGACATCAACACCCAGGTAGTACATTATATAGAAAAAAACATCAGAGACACCTCTAAATCCAGATTCAGCAACAACCACAGCACCAAAAACAGCCTCTTCACTGACACTAATGACATAAGCAGGATCCTCGACCAAAGCCACACGGCAGCCCTCATCATTGTGGACCTCTCAGCAGGCTTAAAACCCCATCTCGGACCACACACTAGTCAACAGGCTCCATGATGCCGGCATCTGAAAAATAGCATTAGACTGGATAAGATCTTTCCTCTCATGCAGAACACACAGAATCCGACTCCTGCCCTTCATCTCAGAAACAACAGATATCAGATGCAGAACACCACAAGGATCCTCCGTCAGCCCCACACTCTTCAACATCTACATAGACACCATCACGACCATCCTCAGAAAAATAAAAATAAAAAATAAAAATTGCCTCATACAAAAATGACTCAACGCTCATCCTCACACTCACCAAGGAAGACAACATAACCAGGAGCAATTTCCAAGAAGGGATGAAAGCTATTCCAACCTGGATGAGCAACAGCTAGCTGAAGGTCAACGCAGAGAAAACAGAAGTCATCATACTCTGCTGCACCTACTACACATGGGACAACACCTGGTGGCCATCCGCCTTTAGAAAACCACCCACCCCAACAGACCAGGCATGCAACTTTGGTATCATACTTGACTCCTCACTAACAATGAATAGCCAGATCAAAAGTGTATCCTCAGCATACTTCAAACACCTCGGCATACTTTGCAAAACATTCAAGTGGATAACGCTGACTCCTGAAAAAACATCACCCATGCACTCATCACAAGCAGAATGGACAAAAGCAACAGTCTCCGCAAACTCCAGACTCTCTAAAACGCCACAGGTAGACTCATCATCGACATTTCACGACACAACCACATTACCCAACTCCTCCACGACATCCACTGGCTCCCCCTAGAAAGAAGAATAACCTTCAAGGTGCTCACTCATGCCTACAAAGCCTTTCATAGCAACAGACCACAATAGCTGAATCAGCGAACCTCCATCAACCCCTCCCAAAAAAACAACCGCTCAAGTGACCTCGAAGTAACCACCGTCCCTCGTTTCTACAGGACAAGAGCAAGGGGAAGATCATTCTCCTACCTCACAGCCAAGAGTTGGAATGAACTCCAACTACACCAAAGCAAAAAACTACACCAGTTCAAAAAGGACCTCAAGACCTTGCACTTCAAATAATCACAAACGAGCTGCTCACAGCTGTTCACCCCCCCTCCCACCCTAAAACACCCTCAGCCCAAAAGCAGACAGTGTGATGGCAGACAGCATGTTTTGTGCCTTTGGTATATTTAATGAACACTAGGGGGGTCATTAGGATGACGGGCGGACTTAGTCCGCCCGCCATCCTATCGGAATTCGGGACCGCCCGCCATAAGGGCGGGGGTCCCGTGGGGGGTATTAGGATGCGCCCGCCACAGTGGCGGGCGCATCCTGCATTTTTAACATTGTGGCGGGCGGTGCTCTCAGCACCGCCCTCCACAATACTAAAAATGAATGTATGCATTTGCATACACAAAGCGGCAGGCACCGCGCGGTGCCTGCCGCATTGTGTCTGTGGTATTCTGGAGGATACCACAGTTACCCCCCATGTGCACCCCCACCTCGCCTTCACGTCTGGGGCCCGCAGGGGGCCCCCGAAGTGAAGACCGCATTGTTCTAAGCCTATCCTAATATGGATGGCGGTGTCTGATAGACACCGCCACCTTATGAACACTTTTCCGCCCCGGCCGCAAGGCGACCGGGGCGGAAAAGCGGCAGACGGTGTTTCCGTTCGTCGCGGTCCCTCCCGCCATAGTAATATGGCGGGGGGAAATGGGTGGCGGGCGGGCATGGATGTGGGGCGGATCGCCACCGCCACCATGGCGGTGGCGATCCGCCCGACATCGTAATGGGCCCCAAAGTATTGGGGAGGTAATTATTAGCCTCACAAAAGGTAAACAGCATAGATTTATTAGTCCAAGATTTAACCGCATACCAACAACCAATAGCCTGACAATTGGTAGGGTGCTGTAAACATGAAGACACTGGGCATTTTACATGCTACTAAGCAGGTACTGCACCAATTAACATAAATTAGAAATTAGGTAGTAAGTGTTTGTACTAGATTGCCTGCAGCAAGTATAATAACGATACGCATTATATCCTAAGCAGACATTGAACCTCTGATTATCTACTCTGATATGCGACCTCCGACTACACTCTGCAAACACTGAATTAATCCAGGGAACCATGTTCTTTTTCACTACCTTCCTCACGTCCAGCCAGGTCTACAGAAATGATTCCATGATAGGTGAAGTAGTGCGGTTGACAGGAAAAAAGATGCAAAACATAGATTTTTAAAAATTATTATTTGTTTTTTTTACGGAGTTTTAGATAGCGCGAACTTGACCCGAAACGGGTCTCAGAGCACTTTACATACCACCAGTTGCGTTATATTAGGACACATTTATTTTGGTTAGGCACGGGGAGATTAAGTAATTTGCCCAGTATCACATGATTTTCAGCGTTATTGCCGAGACTCGAACCCAGTTCACCAGATTCCTGGTGACCGCCCTAGCCGTTAGGCCAACTCCTCCCCCTCTCCCCAGCTGGGTCACTGCAGCAATATTACTGCAGAGTGTGAGCTTTGGGCAAGGGAATTACCAATAATTTCATTTAGGGTTAAACAGTAAGAAAAAGAAGTAAACAATATTTCCCAGAAAGTGCCTAGGTACCTTTTATAGGCTAGATCGGAGATTCTTCCCCACAGTTCTTTGGGGGTTACTTACTTGTCTCCTCTCAACTTTAACATCATTTATATGTATATGTAAAGAAAATGTAAACCATTGAGGCTTGGAAGAGTTTTCTTAAGAACTTAACCAAGGATTTCCCAAAAATGTTGCTATGTAGCCGATGCTCTACATGTTCTCTGTGAATTAGACACTTGACAAAACGTATCTGTAACCAACACAAAATAGTTTTAATATCGCCCTTTCAGTAGACCTTCCTTGTGGCTCCACGTGGACCAGGAACATATCAAAGGCTCCTTATTAATACCTTCCACCGTGCGTCCTTCTGAAGAGAGTCATGAGACTGCGTGACATATCATTGCTCTACACACAAGGTACAACAGACCAAAATCTAGCGATCAAATTCAAACCCAGCCCATAGCTGTTTTTTTGCATCCGCGGGAGATTAGTTATTTGAGCAGAATTACAGGATGTTGAGCCAACGCTGAGACTCAAACCTGGTTCCCCAGCTACAAAGTAAGCAGCTTTGGCTATTACGCCCTATTTTCTTCTTGTACAGAATTCACTGCTCTAAATTTGAGGTGTATTTTGTCCACTTTGGTTCTGAAGAAAGCTTTCGAAGAAGTGTTAAAAGGGCAACGCTAACTTACTGTGCAGAAAGTGTGGCAGCTTTGGTTTGGTCCACCTCGTCACCCTGAATAAACCTCCAAATGGTGGCTGGAAACAAAATATGAAGCTTACAGATGTTGGCAATTTTCAACCACTGGCCAAAGCTCCTTAGCTGTGATATACCAGGGAAGCTTCACAAACTTAAGTCAGGCAGACTATTTATGTAACCAACAGAAGCCGAGGGCCCCAGCACCAGGATGCGGAGACGTTTGCTAAGGGCAGGAGAGTGTATTCTTTGTACATTAAATAATCATACAGAGGGGCATATCATAACCACCAAGATAACAGCCACAACCCATAAGGAAGCTGTTCCAGTCTGGGCCCAGAACCACCCCATCATGGGAAGCTTAGACATATCTGGAGTTACCCTGGAAGACAAACTAGGTTCAGAGTTGGAGTGAGAGACTAGATCGCTCCACAAAACCTGTGCGATGGGGCTTGCTAGGTGACCCGTGCTCATGGCCTGTAGATTCAGGTAGAAGGGCTCTCGGCAGCAACAGAAGTAGGCTGGTGTTGGGTGCTTCTTTGAGACACCGGGTCGTCAGTTCGGAAATCCCTGTCAGGGCGGGGCTGTATCGGCAGCAGGGATGAATAGAGGACTGTGGAGAGTAGCTTAGGAGAGGTTAAGAGACTCCCTGGGCTATGCAGAGAAGTGATCAGTTGCTGAGGAGCCTGAACCAGCTTATCAGGCACTGGGACTGCTCTCCACCTGCAATGGGCCCTTCATGTGCTCAACCTGTAGGATGTGGTACCGATTATTGAAGAGGCACACCACCACTGTTTGAGGCAAAGCCATGGGGGAAGGCGACCGACCGGGGACTCTGTGCACGCTCCACTGAGAAGAAAGTGGACCTCCGTTCATCCAGCACTTTATTAAGCAGCCAGTCGTCAAGAAAAAGGTCCATGTTGGGGCCCCTGCCCAATTATGCACCGCCAGCGACCCTTAACATCATTCGCCTGGCTACAAACAGTCACCTCCGCCTGGAGTGCCTTCAACTGAAATTGCATGTCCATCATTGAAGGACGCAGACCAGCCAACGTAGATTTATTAGATTCAATGCCATCTCTCAACTTTGCCTAGTCAGCCCTAAGAAAACACATTTTGATTGTTGGAGCACCCAGTTTCGGGACCAGTGTAGCCTTAAAGTCCTTAATGGCCCCAAGCAGCTCCTCAAACCTGTTCACAGGGGAAAGCCCACCAGCCAGTCTGGGTGTCCACCAGGCAGAGTGGCACCAGTGGTAGTGGGGAGGGGGTCCTCCCTCTGCCCACACTCTCCGGTCCCATTTAAAGCAGCAATATTTGACAGTGGTGTAGAAGGTAGGCACCAACATGTGAAGCACTACAGGGCAGCAAAGGGGCCAAACAAGGAAGAATGCCCAGGCCTCACTGTTGCAGCGCAGTCCGCACGAGACCCATCAGGGGTGTCACACACAGTACTCACGCACTATCCCAGAGTCCACACAGCAGAGGCATTAGTCCAGTAAGGTGTGGGCAAGCCTCGTAGTAGCAGTCACAGGCTCTGTAGACCTCTGTCACTCCAGAGCATAAGGCGCCACTCGAACTAGAATGCATGGACATTGACCTGGGCCACCAACCAGCACACCAGGGTAGTCAGCACAATGCCCACCCCTCCACTTGAACTCTGCCCAACCGTATGGGGCAAGTCCACACAGCACAGGCATTAGTCCAGTAAGGTGTGGGCAAGCCTCGTAGTAGCAGTCACAGGCTCTGTAGATCTCTGTCACTCCAGAGCATAAGGCGCCACTCGAACTAGAGTGCATGGACATTGACCTGGGACGCTAACCAGCACACCAGGGTAGTCAGCACAATTCCGACCCCTCCACTTGAACTCTGCCCTACCGTATGGAGCACCATATGTCCTCTGCAGAAAAGGGGGGGTTATGGGGTAGCGCAAGGGGGGCCAACGGGCCAAGATCAATGGTGCAGCCAAAGTCGAATTAAAGGGACTCCCCTTAGTCACCTGTCTAAAATGCGACATGACTAAAAAGTATAAATAAGCTCACATTATTGTCAACATCAGACAAAAAGCGCCGATGAAAGGTATAATCTAAAAATTGTAGCGACAGAAAGGCTAACATTTTGAACATTAAAACAAATAAAAGAATAAAAACTCACCTTGCAACTAAAGCAAAATAAGAAAGTAATATTAATTTCACTGATCATGATTTCAAGCAACAGAAAGGCTAACATTTTTAACATTAAAACAAATAAAAGAATAAAAACTGACCTGGCAACTAAAGCAAAATAAAAAACTAATATTAATTTTACTGATCATTTTGCAGACATGAGTGAGCACGATGTGACTGCAGCTTGGAAAAGTTTTGAGAGGGGTGAGAGGAAAAATTAAATAGATTTTTAGGGGGAGCTCACCTGAAGTCACGTCGGGTATCAGCGTCGTTTAAGAGAAAACGGAAAATAAACTTCCGCTTTCTCTTAACGACGTTTGACGTCACCAAGCTAGTAATTGTGGTAAATGTAATGCGTGGTAAACGAATTCCGTTGTAACGCATGCGTGGTAAAGGCATGCGTTGCAACGGAATTCGTTGTAACGTCATATATTCGTGCCTGTGTGGCATGGGCCGCATGGCGGTGCCCGTGTTGCGCGGGAACGGGCGGCATTTGGCGCTCCCTCGCTTTCGGATTCGGGCTGATGCATGGGGGGAGGGAGGAGCGTTCCCGGGGGAAGGCTGGTTCTTGTCGGCCGGGCCGCCTCCCGGCGTGTGAGGGGGTCTGCGCTCTCTTGCTACGGCCTTTCGCCACACGATACAACAACGGCGAAGATGCCCCCTAACGCCGCGTACCACAAATTACCATGCACTGCTCACAATTGTCACTATTGCCTCATGTAACTTAACGTTGACTTTTGTAATTTGTTCTCATGTAATTCTCTTCTCATGAAACGCTACTGTTTGTGAAGCACTCTGACCCCTTCAGGTAAAGTCCGCACTATATAAAACACTATAAATAATAAATAAACTGCGGCGCACAAAGCTGTCCTGAACATCACCTTTGCCTAGCTTTTCTGGTACACCGCCAATCCTGTCGCATTCCTCAGGGCCCTCAGTGCTCAGACCCTCGACCACGTGACCAGTGTGCCTCGCTTCACGCTAGGGCTATGTCACGCAGAAGGCCACAAACGATACGGCAGTATGAGCACACGTGAATTACCAGCGTACTTCACATCTGGGGCTTAGTGTCACTATAGTCGTTCGCACATAACATCGATACAGATTATATTACATGTGCCTAAAACGCTGCCTTGCGTAGTCCACCTTGCCTTTTGAACACTCCAGCGTGCGGCCTGGATATATATTTAACGACCCTAAGCACCACTGTAGCCTTCTGAAAAGTGTAGTTTTAATTGATTCTGCACTGAGCTCTGGGTACCTGCACACTTATAGTGGGAAGGTGCACATTAATTATATCTTTCAGTACACTAGCTTTCTAAAGAATACGTCACAGCTGCAAATGAGCCAGCAGACTTGATGAAGTGAAGTCTTGGGTTGGTGAAGTGAAGTCTTGGGGAATCTGCTGTTTAGCAACTTCTTTTGAAGGATATTAACAGTATCACTTCAAACAAGCATTGGCTATGCCAACGGGAGTGAGTTTAATGTGCTAATGCAGTCTTCAATTAGAAAGACGGGGGAAAGTTAGATTGTTGCAAGTCAGCAAGAGAAAAATGAAATTGATTTGAAGATTCAAGGGGAGATCAGAAAGACAGGGGAAAGTTAGATTGTTGCAAATGGGCAAGAGCAGTGAAGTACGCATGCCAAGATGCTAAGGGGAGATCATTCAGATGGGGAGATCAAAACGATGGTACACCTGTTATCAGACGGCTCGAAACAGCAAACCTGCGTTGCCGGAGTCCTTTGCCCGTTTTATGGCATTTCTGACCCCTCCTCCTCGCAGGCACATGCTGGGGACAGAGTCTCACCCTGACAGAGATAGCAGGAACAGCGATGTGGGCCTAGGGTGACCAGGCGTCCCCGTTTTGCCAGGACGGTCCCACTTTTTAACCAGCTGTCCCAGCAAATTTCAAGAAATGTAGCGGTTTTTAGGTTTCGACTGCAAAAAGCTGCGCAAGCAGCTTTTGCGCAGGAGAAATCTAATGAGAACTGTAGTGTGGGTTTGGGTCGGCCCTCGTCATTCATTGGCTGGCTCCATAAATGGAGCCTAGCCATTGGACGAGGGGCCTGTCCGTCAATGCCGGACCAGATTCGGAGGCGTTCCCGAGATTCTTTGGCTTTTGCCGACGTCACGCGACGTCAGCCGAAAGCCGGGAACGCCCCCGAATCTGGTCCGGCATTGCCGGCACCAGTGACTATCCTGCTCCTGATTGGTGAAGCTGCGTGGACGTCACTGCTGGTCCACGAGGGAGCCCACTCCTCGGGAAACTTCGCCGCCCGCCTGCCTGAGCTAGAGACGGGCCGCCGCGCTGCCCGCGGCGACCCGGAAGTGACCGGCCGGCCGGCCAATCCTAGCGCGGCCGGCCGGAAGTGCCCGCCCCCCGCAGCCCGGGGGAAGAAGGAAGACGGCAAGAAGTATGGCGGCGCCCGCGGGGCTCCCGTGGCCTGGAGGGAGCCCCGGGAGATGCGGAGGACGTTGCCGGTCTCCGATGCCAAAGAGGGAGACCGGAGAAGTGCCAGCGAGATTGCCGCCGTCGATGTTGCCGGTCTCCCATGCCGAAAAGGGAGACCGGAGAAGTGCCGACAGGTTAATAACTACATTTAATTTGACATAGCGTTAAATGGCGCACGGGTGGCCTCGGAGCGCCTAAAAAGAAACAGCGAGGCCAAAAACTAAAGAAGACTCGTAAAAACGGAGGACGTCAGTTGGGAGCTCAGGTCCCCACTCCTGGGCTCCCCGTAACCCTGGCGCTGATGCCTCTGCCCCCTCCGCGGAGACCCACCTTCAGGAAAGGGTGCCCTCGGCACTGCCACACGCACAGACACAAAGTCACGGAGCATCTGGCCCGCCAGATCACCATTTCACCCCTTCCCTTACTGCGCCCGTTGATATAATTCCTTCGGTATAGTGCCACGTGCAGCCGGGAGCTGCTTCGCGGCACTTGAGAGTGTAGCGGTGCCAGCCTATAGTATGCAGAGACGTCTTCCGCACGGAGTAGGGTCCCTCACCTGTCCTCGGAGGTCGTCTGGTTCTGCCCAGTCCTTGACATATGGCCCCGCCGTGCCCTGCCACCCTGCACAGCCCGCGCTCCCGGATCCTGTGCCCGGGCTCCGCTTGGCTGCTGTGCACAGTCCTGGTTTGTGCAGCAGCGGGAGCCAGGGAAGGGGGAGGAGAGGAAGAGGAGGAGGGTGGATGCTGAGGGGGAAGAGCGGTCCCGGCTCCAGCCCAAGAAATTCGGGCCAATCTGCAGTCGCCAGAGCCGGGTGTGGGCCAGTGCCAGGGCCCAGCGGATGCCAAGCCCTCCGAGGAGGACGTGCACAAGTGCCCACCAGCTCCGTGGCTGGAACAAGCCTGCGACCACAGGCTTCGGGAACCATGAGCCTGGGGCGCGGGGTCACCGCGGCAGCCCAGGCGCCAGCTCCCTGAAGGGCACGTCTCTAGCTGGCAGAGGCGTCTAGTGATGGGCAAGGGGCACCACAGACGGAGCCCGTCCCTACAGCTTCTCTGACAATCCAAAGTAATACCTGACCAGCTGGCACGTCTGTGATTCTTGTGCCGGGGGTCCTGGCGGTGCCAATGGGCACGTATATAAGGAAATGAAGGCCTGCTAGTCACATTTCCTACCCAGTTCTCGCTCGAATCTGTGAGGAGACACCCTTGGCTTTGTGTGCCGTGGTAGAAAGTTGGCAGTGCCAACGGGCATTTCAAAAGGGCAGTGAACCAGCTCCCACTCTTCGTATGCACTGCGTGCTCCAAGGGGCACTTTAAAAGCTCACATGTGCCACTCTTCCCGTGGGGCACTTAATTCTAAACTGGGTGAAATCATCGCGAGATGCCGGTGTGGGCAAGTCCAGCAAACAGGTGCGCCTTCCCACTAATGAACTGCTATCATACCCCCCAACACGCGACTACTGTAAATTGGCACCGTTGCCCCTTTTGGGGTTTGGCGCAGAGCACACGACTAATTATGCCCCCAAGCCCAGGCTGGCTCTGCTAGGAGACACGGTGCGGTACAGCGAGCCCTCCGCTAACAACACGGGCACGTGTAAACTGGCATCGGAGCGTCACTCAAGAGATGCCAAGGTGAGAGAGTATGGGGTGATGGCAGGTGCGGGGAGGGGGGTCCCGGGTTTACACTCGCCTCACCTCAGAGCCTAGAGGCCACGTGGCGTTGTAGCAGTCCTCCGCCCTTCCAGATGCCCCAGTTGGTGCAAAGAGTGTACCCACCGCTGCAATCTCCGAGTGAGAGCGTAGGGCACACACACCTGTCCCCGGCTGTGGCTGGAACCAACCCAGGGGCCCGGTAACCGAAAAAAAGTAGGAAGAAGCAGAGCATGGCATGGCTTTAAGTTGGGCGGGTCCTGCCAGAGCTCGGCACTCCCAGTGAATGAAAAGGCAATGCCCCCTCCCCCGCCCCCGGACCCATCATTCATGCCATTGACTTTCAAGGAAAACACCGATTTCTGACAGTGTGTGCAAGAACCTTTAAGGTGACCCAAGTCAGCGACGAAAACCGGCCCTGGCAAAGAGCGCGGTCGCACCCCCAATATCCCCTGGGGGGTGGGGGGGCCGGCCGAGCACAATGCCAGGGCCGGTTTTGGTTCACAGTCCGGCCCTGCTAAGTTCCTGTTAAAGTTCGTTCGCTTTATTTAATGGTGAACCATGTGCGCGCCTCTATTTCCTAAGCATATGTTCATATCTCAGATGGGTTTCTGTAATGTTGTTTTTCATGCAATGCACGAATCTTGCATAACCGCACTGCAAGCCCAGTCACCTCGAGGTGTCTGTGTGAGTTCAGGGTGTGGGTGATTGTTCATGACTAGACATGATTGAGAACTGCAGCTGAGGCTGAAGGCACTTCCACTTTCTGACAGGGCCTCGCATAAAGGTGTTCTTACTAAATGCTCATCCAATCCTTGGCCTCTCTGCTGGGCGCCCAGAACGATGGCCACATATGGGCCAATTGTAACGGCGATCTATGGGGGAATGTATGGTGGTATGCAGCTGTCAAAATAGGGACAGGGCCAATGGAAATGAAAATGCAGGGCGTGTGAGAGGCGATGTTGACGGGGAGGAGTTGAAAGGAAGGATGTGTAGCAGAGAGTGAAAGACAGTGGTGCAGATGGTGTGAAATGTGTAGATAGAGAGACTTCAAAAAGATGAGTGTAAGTGAATAACAGAGAGAGGTGGCCTGCAGCAGGAGTGAGTGACAGGAAGAAAATGAGTTACTCCTTTATGTGACATAGAATACAAATCAGTGCTAACAAGCATTGGTACAGCTAATGGATCGGGCCTGTTTTAGGTGTTTGTGTTAGCTGATGTATGATGTTTTTAGAAGCACTACCAGACAACACACATAAAGGTGCCTTGAATACTCGTCAGGTGGCATGCAGTGTTTAGGTGCGTTTAGGCCACAGCCATACTTTTGCCAAAGTTTCCTAGTTACACCTATATGGCCATGCCCCTTTTGGAGACCCCACCACCTTTTCACCCCACTTAAAGCACTGACATGGGAGAGGAGGTGGTCCCACAGAGAGAAGCTTGTGTGTTTTTTGGAGAGAGGCGAGGGTGAGAGAAGGAACAGGTTTCATTGTAGTGCAAAATGATAAGTGAAATAGTTGCAATACAAATCGCATTTGCGAGAGATTAAGCTATTGCCATTGTAAATGACAATGCCATTTATTTATCTGTTTTCAAAACTAACACATAAATAAAACGTTTGTCATTCATAATGCCAATAGCTCAAACTTTTCCAAAGGCGAAACCGTTGCATTGTAAATGCTTGTTAAAGAGGGTCGACTAAAAACGGTGGGAGGTGTTTTTTATGTTTTACAAAGCAGGGATAGTTAGCAGTTGTTTCAAGAAAGCAATTTAATTAACAGGCAAGCTACTGGGTTTAAAAATTGCATTTTATGTATGCTCTTACTGCCTGTTCTGTAATTCTCTGCTGAGGAGCGCTCTCATCGCTTGAAGTAAAATTGTAGTCTTTCTTCTATTTTTGTGAAATGTCCCGGTTTTTGGCTTTAAAATTCTGGTCACCCTATGTGGGACTCAAACGGCCCGAAATAGCAAGCCCCTCATCCATCCTTTCCTTCACACACCCATTCATCCCTCCACCCTCCCCTTCACTCATCTATCCATTCTTTAACCCATCCATCCATCTTTTCGTTCTTCCATCCACCCTTTCACTCCATCCAATCTCCCTTGCACTCATCCGTCCATTCTTTAATTTGGTTCATCCATTCTTTCATCCATCTATCCACCCTCCCTTTCACTCATTCAGTTATTCTTTCACTTTTTCATCCTTAGATCCGTCATTTCACAAATCCATCTACCAATCCACCCTTTCACTCACCCATCCATCCACTCTTTCACCCACACATCTATCCCTCCATCATTGCAGTCACTCATTTTCACTTTAATTATGAGCCTTTGTCAGGTTTGCTTGCAGAACAGGCCCTTGAAGAACTTCACTCCCACTGTAGCTGCCTAAGCGAGGAGAGGGGGGTTCCGGACCAGGGTCCCGCATACAGGAAAAGCCTGTTGCCCTGCATTGGATGTTCCGCTGCCTGCCAAGCCATCTGTACCCAGACCAGACACGGCAGGGCCGGTAGTGAACAAGGCGGCCGCCGTAGTGGGTGTGCTCCAGAGTCGCTATCGGTGCCCGGCTGTCGGCAACATCTCACTGCTAGGCTGCCCCGGGCCCACGAAGGGGGCCCTCCTAAGAGGGCGGCCACCCTTAGTGCCACAAGATGGCACAGTCACCAGCAGTCTAGTGTTTAGGGACCCGAGTGGGTCCCCATGTGACGTCACTTCCGGGGGGGAGGTGGGGTGCGGAGTGTGGGGGATAGGTATTTATACCTCCTCCGCCCTCTTTTCCTGTTCCTATGAGACGGTGCCCCTCCTGCCTGGCTTCCCTGCGCTGTTTTTGGGAATCACGGTGAGTTACCCTGCGACCACTTCCGCCGCCCCCCCTCCTCTCCCACATCTTGCCGCTTCGCGGTCATGAGTTGTTTTGGGGTTGCCCCCTTTCCCCGGCTGATTAATTTTGTGTAGGGGGGGGCTAGTAGGAGAGGTGGGTCTGGGTGAGGGCGGGGGTCGTTTGCTGCTGTCACCTTTTCTTTCCCCGGTGTGCTCCCGTCTGTGGGCGGAGGGCCAGGAGGGGAGAGGGTCCGGGGGAGCTCCACGTTGCCGTGGGGGGTATCGGGGCGGCGTGCGGTGGCTTGGTGTGCTATTCAACCCGGCAGGCGGGTTTTCCGTTTGCTTTGCGCCCATGCGCGGTGTTCGGGGGGAGCCTAGCGGTGCTGCGCGGTTGGTCCCCTGCTCGGTGTGCCCGCCCGGGCGTCCCAAGAGGCCCGTTAGCTCTGCCAGTGGTGGTTCTCGCCCCCCCTGAATGTGGTTGGGAGGGCGAGCCGAGGCCTTTTCTGGGCTCCCGGGTCTCTCGCGACTTGGGGCCCAGAGGCTGGGGTCATCGGGCTTGGGTCAGAGGGGGAGGGGGGATTGCCATGGCGTTTGTCGGGGGAGTGGGCGAGGGGTCTCTGCTCCGGCTTTACGGGTTTGGCTTGCTTTCTCGGGCCCTGGGTGCGGGTGTGCACGAGAAGTGCACGCATTCAGACGGGTTTGTTCCTCTCCCCTGGGCGCATGATGCCTGGCCATCATACAAATACCCATATACCCCTGTTACCCTCAGAACCTTTGAACTCATTTCCACTGGTGGGTAGAATTGGGCTCTTGCACTGGGATCCGTGAGGCTCCGGCCTACAGAGACGATATATACTGTGTGCCTGTGGGGAAACGGCCATTACAACGAAGCCTTTACAACGAAATCGTTAACCACGCATGCAGTACAACGCATGCGTGGTTAACACGAAAGCCTTTACCACGCATACCTTTACTACGAGGTTTGTAGTAAAGGTATATGTGGTAAAGGTAAAAAGAAAAAAAAGGGGGGCTTGGGGGGGTCTCCCCCCCAAAAAAGAAACTCACCTGAAGTCACGTCGGGTATCAGCGTCGTTTAAGAGAAAACGGAAAATAAACTTCCGCTTTCTCTTAACGACGTATGACGTCACCACGCTAGTAATTGTGGTAAATGTAATGCGTGGTAAACGAATTCCGTTGTAACGCATGCGTGGTAAAGGCATGCGTTGCAACGGAATTCGTTGTAACGTCATATATTCGTGCCTGTGTGGCATGGGCCGCATGGCGGTGCCCGTGTTGCGCGGGAACGGGCGGCATTTGGCGCTCCCTCGCTTTCGGATTCGGGCTGATGCATGGGGGGAGGGAGGAGCGTTCCCGGGGGAAGGCTGGTTCTTGTCGGCCGGGCCGCCTCCCAGCGTGTGAGGGGGTCTGCGCTCTCTTGCTACGGCCTTTCGCCACACGATACAACAACGGCGAAGATGCCCCCAAACGCCGCGTACCACAAATTACCATGCACTGCTCACAATTGTCACTATTGCCTCATGTAACTTAACGTGACTTTTGTAATTTGTTCTCATGTAATTCTCTTCTCATGAAACGCTACTGTTTGTGAAGCACTCTGACCCCTTCAGGTAAAGTCCACACTATATAAAACACTATAAATAATAAATGAACTGCGGCGCACAAAGCTGTCCTGAACATCACCTTTGCCTAGCTTTTCTGGTACACCGCCAATCCTGTCGCATTCCTCAGGGCCCTCAGTGCTCAGACCCTCGACCACGTGACCAGGGTGCCTCGCTTCACGCTAGGGCTATGTCACGCAGAAGGCCACAAACGATACGGCAGTATGAGCACACGTGAATTACCAGCGTACTTCACATCTGGGGCTTAGTGTCACTATAGTCGTTCGCACATAACATCGATACAGATTATATTACATGTGCCTAAAACGCTGCCTTGCGTAGTCCACCTTGCCTTTTGAACACTCCAGCGTGCGGCCTGGATATATATTTAACGACCCTAAGCACCACTGTAGCCTTCTGAAAAGTGTAGCTTTAATTGATTCTGCACTGAGCTCTGGGTACCTGCACACTTATAGTGGGAAGGTGCACATTAATTATATCTTTCAGTACACTAGCTTTCTAAAGAATACGTCACAGCTGCAAATGAAGCCAGCAGACTTGATGAAGTGAAGTCTTGGGTTGGTGAAGTGAAGTCTTGGGGAATCTGCTGTTTAGCAACTTCTTTTGAAGGATATTAACAGTATCACTTCAAACAAGCATTGGCTATGCCAACGGGAGTGAGTTTAATGTGCTAATGCAGTCTTCAATTATTAGAGTGATGCACTTAGAAGGACAACGGCAGAAGCATACAAAGAAGGCTTTAGTTCCAAAATAATCCCCCATGGAGTTCATTGTAAGTGGAGGAGGAAGTATATGCCCAACCAGACTTAAAATTCTAAACATGCATTTCTGGGAGGTCATTCCATCTTGATGAGCTACTGGCAGCTGCTAATTGTGCCTGTTCTTTGGAATTATTTAAAAAGCAGGCGTTCTCTACAACCAGTGTGCTGAATGTAGCCTCGTCTATGGCCATCTCCGCCCTGCACATGGAGGCTCCGCTCACAGGGCAGCGGGCAACACCGTCTCATGGCATGTGATTAGCAGCGTGGGGGCATTGTTGGACCCTGTCCCATTGCAGAGAGTCCATATTTGTATATGAGGGGTGGCAGGGCTTCTAATGGATGTTTTATGTCTCAAATGCAGGAACCGCTCTGAAAAACTGCCCTACTCACATGGGGGGCCACCTGAGGTATCAACAGGTCTAAGGGTCATAGCACACTGGCGTCAGTATGCTAGGGTCTGGGACAACCAGGTTCAGGATGGAGGCTAACTTTCGTGTCTGCCATTTGATGCAGTATTTTACCTTTGCAGGTACTTGGTGCGTTTTTGTGGCTTGCGCACATTTCTCTTTTTCCTCCTGTAAGTTACTGTTTGCTACCTCTTGTATTTTGTTTGCTCGCATTTGTCGCTTTGGCCTCATGTGACTTGGCTTTTGCTTTTGTGATTTGTTCACTTGTGGTTGTCTCCCCAGGTGTCATTACTGTTCCTGTTGTGGCGCTCTGACGGAGACCGCGCCATGTAGCATCTTGGTGCTCTCTTCCCTGCCGGCCGTTGCATGGGGGGGCGCGAATGTTTCGTCGTTCTTGCGCCTCGCCTCTTGCAGGAGAGCTCAGGTTCCGCCCATGAGCAAAATTAAATTGTAATGCAACCGGGGGGGGGGGGCGCAAATGTTCTGTTCTCCTTGTGCCTCGCCTGGGGGGGATGCGCAGGTTCCACCCCATGGGCGTAATCAAATTGTAGTCTACTGGGGAGTCTGAGCATAGCAGGTATTTCCTGTGCAATAAGTGGATGTTTTCTCTGGTAAAACAACTGATGAGTCTGGACAAATTATTTATTTCCTGGGCAATAATTGTCGGGTTCTGTTGGAAAGCAACAGCTGAGTGTGGGCAAATCATGCATCCCCTGTGCCATAATTGAATGTGTTTTCTTTTAAACAACTGGTGAGTCAGGGCAAATAATGCATCTCCTGTGCAATAATGGAATGTGTTCTTTTGTAAAGCAACTGGTGCTCAAGTAAGGGGCTCTGATCCTGGCGATCGAGTTAGCAATATGCTTACCCGTCAATGCTGGTTATGGGCTGTTTTCATGGATTTGTTCTCTCTTCCAGAAACGTACAGGTTTAGTTCTCTGATGGTCAAACCACGCCTAGCAGGCTGGATTGCCAGGGCTCGGAACAGGCACAGGGGAAGAGCACACTGGGGCCAGTGTGTGGGGATCTGGGTTAGCACGTCCAGGAGTGGAGTGTAACCTTTTTTCTAATTTCAGGACAACCGTATCAAGTATGTAGGCACCACTCAAAGGAGGACAGGTGGGACCGGAAGCAGGAATGGCCAGGGCGTGCTCCGGGCTCGGAGCCTGAATGCTGTTCCTTGTTAAGTGCTCTTAGGGGTGCTGGGTGCTGGACACCCCGGGGAGGGGTCGCAGGACGCGCCTGGGGCTTTTGTTAACATTCTACCTTTCTCGCATGCAGAATTAAGTATTGTCACTCGAACGCACCAAAGCTCAAAAGTCCGACACCGTGCCTGTGTAAGTAAGTACTGTGATCGGTGTGGTGGCAGAGTAGCTCGAGATGTTGGAGTCATTGAGGCAACACGGACACAGGGGAAACAGTAACGTGTGCACCGCTGTGTGATGGTTTCGAGTAATGGCTCAGGGTTGGTCCCCCTTTTTCTTGTCAATAATTGTACGTGACATGCAGTCCCGATTTTCATACCACTACCATGTGTTCCGCTGATCTATTTTGGCTTTTGAGGCTGCCATGGGGTGGCGGCGCGTGTCGTCAGACAGGACACAGGCGCACTGGGTGCCCATTCTAATCTCCAACAGCTAGGAGGTTTGGGCCCCCTGAGCATGGGAGAGGTGTCCAGCATTCCACTGTCGCGGTTCCACCACATTTGAGGGTTTGGGAGACACGGGCCGTGGAGGAAAGGGGGCGGGCCAGGCTGCAGCTCAAAAGGTGATTCACCTGTGGATATGCTTAGAAACCTCTATGCCTGGCATTTTTGGTGCCATGGAACGCTTATTATGCATATTGTTGGTAATTAGATTTTATTCCTGCTACGTCTTGTGGCAGCTTGCATTATACCAACAGTGACGTGAGACATGCTTGGGTACATGAATGCATGTTGTCATTACTCGCTAACACCGATCCGGGGTATGGCTCTATGGTTTCCAGCAGTTGGATCAAAGTTGTTCGACATGTCCTTGGGGTCAATCGAATGTCCATCACTATGTCATTATAGACCGGTGATACGAGTCAAGGATAGGACGCTTGGGGGCATTTTCAGCGCTAGATTGGTTAGTCATGCAAATTATTGGCTTGCGACGCGGACGCCTGCATGCGCAGTCCAGGTGTTAGGGAGACGCTGTTCCATTGTTTTGACATTAACGGTTGCCTGTGGAGGGTGAGCTGTTCCGGTCATTCAACAGTGGTGTTTCTGTATGTATTGACTGTCAACACAGCAGGAGCAAGGGCAGGACAGTCAGGCATGCCATGCTCTTGCCTGCTCTAGATTAGGGATAGACTTCCGGGTGTGCGGAAAACTGGATGGCAAATCCTTCTTCTGGAAGTAAACTCTGTTATTTCCAATTTGTTGAACAGAGAGGCAGACAAAGTTGGCGGAAGCACAACAAGGGGATTTTGTTTGCCTTTTTACAGGTAGTGAGCGTTTTATTGGGGCCCAGACTGATTTAAGTGAATAAGGTTCGGGGATGCCAAATCAAGCCGAGCTAGTTGGATTGGATTTTCCTCTTATTGTTTGGAGAGGAAATATCCGCGGAGTTTGGAGGGGCACTGCCTATTATAGGGGTTTGGGGGCCATGTCACCCACATAGAGTTTATATTGGGGGACAAGGAGACAACCCGGTTCAGACCTCTTGTAGGGGAGAGTCGAAGCATTGTTAAATGTAGCGGTTTTGCGATTACCACAACTTCCTTCACGTCCGCCCCAGCTGTTGCTTAATTACCTTATGCAACTACTGGCCTCAGCTCATAGGTGACATGAGTAGATGGGGCAGAAGACTTGTATGGTACTCATTGTGGGGTGTATAGGGGACTTTTTCAGAAGTTATCTGAAGATCAGTACTTGCGACATACTATGGGGTTTGCACACAGCAGGGGAAAGGGCCTGTCCAGGTAGTCATGGGCAACGCTATTGTCAATTGTGCACCTTGTTTAAATCCTCAAGGTGAGAAAGTCAAGGCTGGACTTCCGTAAGCGCGGCTAGGGCCCTCCACTGAATTTTCAGCAGCGAGTTCTCCTGTGCTATATCTGACTAGGTGGTTTAATAATGTTGTCTCACTGAGTAAGTCAAGATCATGGTTGACAATTGTCTTCTGCCCAGGCCATCCTTTTAGCCTTAAGGGGGCCTGGTTTGCTTCATTAGACACACTTTGAGTTGTTTACAGATGGGTCAGTTCTGTTGGGACGAATGCTCAGTTGGGAAGAGCTCCTTCGGTTAAGGCGTATGCGGCATGGACCTGGGGTAACCAGCTCAGGCTTGCTCCAGGGTTTGTAAAGTTGATGTGATGGGTCAGTTGGTGCTGCACCATGCGTAAGCCAGATGTCACAGTGAATTCTAGCACAGGTCGTGCTGTATCAAGATTCACAGTTTTGGATATTAACACATGCCCTAGGCGCAGTTACTATTAGGTTCTGATTCCCCTACACTGGCACAACACCACATATATTGTACATTCAAGGCACATGTTATACGTTCCACCGACCCCGATGAGAGGTAACCACACATCTTAAGCAGTGCAAGCATTGCGGTCAAGTGGGGCGAGTAGGGGTCGCAACTAGACTCCTGCAGCAGGGAGTGCCGCAAGGAATTGGTGTAAAATAGGACTGACAAGTACCGGTGGGTGCATACCGCCCGGTCACTGCAGGGGTTTATGGTGATATCAAGGTCTTGGGAAGGGGCATGGCAAAGTAAACCTGAGCTGTATCACATGCGGGGTGTGGTGGTCCCGACCTTATTTTATAGGATCACTCCATATTGGGTCTAGCTAACTATCATCCCAGTTGTCTTCTAATTTTCAGCCCCTCATTTTACCATCTGCGACTAGGTTGGCCACGGAACTTAATAAAGCGATGTCAGGCATGTCCAAGTAGGGGTTAGAGGCCAGTAGGAAGCCCTGGGTTCGATGACTAGATTGGCCACGGAACTTAATAAAGCGATGTCAGGCATGTCCAAGTAAGGGTTAGAGGCCAGTAGGCGGCCCTGGGTTTCAAGTTCACAGGCCTATTGAGCGGCAGAACTGTTAGGACTTGTGTTCGACCTCCTGGTCACAGCTTCAGATCAGGGTAGGTCCACTTAGCATAAATCAAGTACCATGGAGTTGAGTATCACTAAACATATGGGAACTCTCCAGCCCTATAGCCTTAGCGGACAGCCATGCAGGGTGGAAGTTGTCATCCAACAAGTGTGCTACGTTCCTCCAACGAGCGCTAGTCACAGCCATGGGGACCTCGCGCAGGAGGGTGAACAGAGCCATTAATATATTCACAGAGAATAGGGGTTTAGTTTAGCCGGTATGGGTTACTGCACGCCGAGTCCACAGGGTGTTTAGAGCCAGATGGGATACACCTGTACAAAGGGGAGATGGACCCTTTCTTGCTAGATCTGGGGGAGGCCTTGGGATCAGCAGGGTGTAGGTAACTAGGTCTATTGTGGTGGGGGGCCCTGGGGTGACGGTGGACACACCCAGTGCTGTGGCTGAGTTACAGGGCGATCCAAAAGTGGTAAGGTACAGAAGGGTACCCTCTACAGGAGCCCAGTAAGGTTGCTAAAGCCAATTATTCCCAGGGAGGTCCTCGCGTGGGATCCTGGAGGAGCGACGGCGCCCCGGTAGTCCTACGGGCGGTTGTGGACCTGAGCAACCAGGGGTTGCCTGCAACTCTCCGTCCCCCGTAGCGGGGAGGGGCGTGAGTATGGGTTGGACTGGCGGTCCACCGGAGGGAGGGGCTATCTCCTCCCCCAAAATGATAATACCGGTTGGTTAGGGCCACCGGGTTTTTTGGCTCATCAGGTGGGCAGGCGGCGAGGGGCGGCCTGCCCTGGGATCGCCCGTAAGTTAACCCACCATGTAGGCATATTGTTATGCAAATAAACCTGCAGCAACTTTCTCCACCAAAATTGTGTTGTGTCCATTTATTACATTTATTGCTGTGGGGGGGTTGGGGAGTGTGCCGATATTGGCACCAAGCCGGTCGTGCACCTGAGCTCCACCTTGCCCTCCTTTCGCCGCCTCTGACAACACGGCATTGTATTACGCCCGCTGGGACAATCTCCTGGAGCCTGAAGAACTGATTCGGAGCGTGCCGTCTGACCCGCATTGCTCCCCTGCAATAACGAGCCTCAAAGTCTATGCTTCCGGTTGTGCTGGCACGTGTAGCCCCACAATTGAAGAACCGGTGCAATGTGTTTGTGAACCGCGCCGCTCCCCTGCAGGATCGAGCCTCCCTGGGGTAAGCGCGCCTCGCACCATTGTGCTTCCGCTTTGGGTCTATAATTGGGCCAAAAAAAATCGACGAACCACTTGTGAAAGACTTGCTCTGGTCCAACGAGCCTCTCAACATCATCACGCTGACCTCCTCAAGGATTGTGCTCCCTGAGTAACTGGCGTGCAACGCTCCTCGCCAGAAGAACTGTTTCGGAGCGTGCCGTCTGACCCGCGCTGCTCCCCTGCAATACTGAGCCTCATGGTCTATGCCCCCAGTGTTGCTGGTACGTGAAGCCCCACATTTGTAGAACCAGTGCAGTGCTGTGCCTCTGAATCCGCGTCGCTCCCCTGCAGGACCGAGCCACCCTGGGGTAAGCGCACCCCGCACCATTGTTTTTTCACTCGGAAATTTAAAAAAAACTGTGACGTAACTTGCTCCCATTCGTTCTGTGCTGTCCAACCAGAAAAAAAGTGATAATTTCCACAAGATCGTAGAAGCCCTGGACCAGATTACCTATCTTCAAGATGGCGTTGGTCAGGCGATTTCAGGTCTATGCCCTGTGTGGTCCCCAAAGGTGAGCAGAGGGGCCAGCTGGACATCAGACATTGTTTTCTTCCTCATCTCCCCATTATGTTCCCTTCCCTCCCTCCACCAATATTGTTTTTCTATATTTATTGAATGCACTAGCAATGGATCTAACTATAATGTAACTGTAACTGATGTCCCTCCCTCCATCGATCTTGTTTTTCTATGTTTATTGAATGCACTAGCAATGGATCTAACTGTAAATGTAACTGATGTAACGCGGTAACACGTCTTAATCCTCATGTAAAGCACTCTGATACCTCCAGGCCTAGCCTGGACTTCCTCGCCTCCTCGCTGTGTCTCCTACCCTCTCCCCCACCTCTTCCCTCCTTCATTCTTTGCTCGCCTCCCCTATTCATTTCCTCTCTCCCCGGAATTTCTTTCCCCCTGCCTGCTTTGTTTATCCATGTGCCTATACTCTGCACAATCTCCCTCCCCGTCGCCCTTTTACATTATCCCCTTACCCTTCTACATGCCGTGAACCAACGGATGTAACTCGTAATTGACATGCCTTCTGTAACAATGTGTAACTTGCAACCTATGTAACCCTATTAGCCTGACTCCCTAAAATGGCCCCCTAAAGTATGCCCTTGTCCAAAGCACTCCTACTCCCCATGTTGGGGATGGATCCAGCATCTTTGCCCTGGAGTCTCAGAGACCCTTCTGAGAGAGTCCAGAGTGACAAGGGAGTCTCACGTAGTGGAGGACTGGGATTGATCTCCTTACCACTGGGAAGTTGGACACTGTGTTCATGCTGGGTTTTTCTACCCCCTCCCCCTCCTCCCTCTTTTTTTCTCCTAAGTGTGCCCATGACCTAAGCCCTCCTCTCCCCTTGTTGGGGAGGGATCCAGCATCTATGCCCTGGAGTCTCAGCATCCCCGCTGAGGGAGTCCATCGCGACAAGGGAATCACACAAAATGGATGACTGGGAATGATCCCTTTACCGCGGGGAGCCGTCTCCCACCCAGCCGGACATCAGACACAGTTAATTCCTCATCTCCTCGCTGTGTCTCCTACCCCCTCCCCCACCTCTTCCCTCCTTCATTCTTTGCTTGCCTTCCCTATTTCTTTCCTCTCTCCCCTGAATCTCTCTTCCCCTGCCTGCTTTGTCTTTCCTTTTGCCAATTGCCTGCTTAATCTCCCTACCCGTCACCCTTTTACTTTACCCCCTTGCCCTTCTAGACGCCATGAACCAAAGGATGTAACTTGTAATTGATGTACCTTCTGTAACAATGTGTAACTTGTAACCTATGTATCTCTCCTCATGTAAAGCACTCTGATACCTCCGGATCTGGCCCACGCTATATAAAAGTCAAGTAAATAAATAAATGACTCCTCTGCTCCAAACATATCCATCCATTCGTTCTTTTACTCATCCATCCCTCCATCCACCCTTTCACTCAGTTTTAGAAATGGGGTGTCTAGTTGGCAATGGTTTGCACCCTTTCTAAGTAGGGACCTACACTCTACTCAGGGTAAAGGAGTCACACAGCTAAAATAATCCCTGCTCACCCCCTTGGTAGCTTGACAAAAGCAGTTAGGCTTATCTCAGAGGCAATGTGTGAAGCATTTGTACATACAATCACCGTAACAGTGAAAGCACTACAAAATGAGTCCATGCTAGTTTAGAAGTGTAGCCAGTATTTATCTGAATAAAACAAGACCAAAACGACAAAAATCCAGCATACACGAATCAATATATCACTTTTAAAAAGATTACTTAAAAAATATAGCTCCTAGAAAAGAATAGCTCGAATCGGGGCTATCTCAATATCGTGACGAGTACTAATCCACAGTTCAGCGCCAACTGCAAGAAGGACGGGCCAGCTACGGAGTCATATGGACCCCCAGCAACAGTACCTTGAAAGTGATGAAAACAAAGACGGCGTCGGTGGTGCCGGTGAGGCATCGGTTCCTTACTGCCACAGGGAAGGAGAGGCGTTGTTTCCTTACTCCTATGTAAGGGAGGTGAGGAGTCGGTTCCTTACTGTTGCAAGGGAGGTGAAGCGGCAGCGGTGCATCAGTTCCTTACGACGGTGCGGTGTCGAGTTTGGGATGTCACCCACGTCGGTTATCAACTCTGCGATGATGTGGTTAAGGCGCTGGTGTCGATAGCCATCAGGGCTGTGTTGTAAGTCTGGGCAGCGTGTCGTGCTCTTCACGAGCGGTGCCCTCAGCTCCAATGCAGGCAGCGGCATAGCTGATTGCGTAGATGTTTCTTTTCTTGAGTTACAGCACCACCCATTCGAATCCAAGGACCCTGAAGTTGACACTACTTGGCAATCAAGGCGCCCAGCAGAGTACTTTTGGCAAGATGCAGGTGAAGTAAAAAATGGCCCTGAGACTCCTTAACAGGAGGCAAGCATGCACAAGCCCTTGGAGAACCTTGGAAGGCGGATTCAGAAAGCAAAGTCCAGTCCTTTCTCAGGACAGAAGCAGCAAGCAGCAGGCCAGTCCAACACAGCAACAGGCAGAGTGATGGCCCCTACTACAGCATCCAACTCTTCTTCCTGGCAGAAGTCCTTGGTCCAGAAGTGTTCTGATTTGAGAGGGTCAGAGGTCCAATACTTATAAAACTGTCTGCCTTTGAAGTAGGCAATCTTCAAAGGAAAGTCTTTGTAGTGCATAAGACCCTGCCTTTCCCTGACCTGGCTCCGGAGACACTACAGTGGGATGGAGACATCTTTGTGTGAGCACAGGCACAGCCCTAATCAGGTGTCAGTGACTACTCCTCCCACCACCCTAGCTCAGGAAGGCCCATCAGTCTGGTTATTGGCCATCAGGATTTGCAAGGCACACCTCAGCCCCCTTTATGTGACTGTCTGGATTGAATGCTCCAGAGCCCACCTGTCATCCTAACCGAGACGTGGATTCTACAGACAGGCAGAGGCACTGAATGGTTAAGCAAGGAAATGCCCACTTTCTAAAAGTGGCATTTTTCAAACACCCAGTTTAAAAAACAACTTCACCAAAAGATATACTATTAAATTGTGAGTTCAGATACCCCAAACTCCAAATCTCTATCTGTTCTCAATGGGAATTTACACTTAAACATTTTTTCAAGGAAATCCCCATGTTAACCTATGGGAGAGATAGTCCTTGCAATAGTGAAGAACAACATTAGCAGTATTCCCCTACCAGGACATATAAAACTTAAAACCAAATGTCTCTCCTTTTAAATACACTACACCCTGCCCATGGGGCTGCCTTAGGCCTACCTCAGAGGTGACGTACAGGTAGTAACAGGGAAGGTTTGGTCCTGGCAAGCTTGTCAGGTCAAAATGGCAGTTTAAAACTGCACTCACAGAGACTGCAGTGGCAGGTCTGAGACATGTTTGGAGGGCTACTCATGTTGGTTGCACAATCAGTGCTGCAGGCCCACTAGTGGCATTTGAATTGCAGGCCCTGAGCACACAGGGTGCACATTACCAGGGACTTACTAGTAAATTAAATTTGCCAATCATGAATAAACCAATCACCAATACAATTTACACAGGGAGCACTTTTGCACTGGCCAGCAGTGGTAAAATGGCCACAGTCCGCAAGAATGAAATGCAACACACAATCAAAAACCGGAGGTCAGAAGCAACTAGACAGGGGAAATCCTGCCAAAAGATGCGAGGTCTAATTCTCATCCATCTATCCTTTCAATCGTTCATCCATTTGCTCATCCTTCCATTTACTCCATCCATCTTTTCCATCCATCCACCCTTTCGCTCAGCCATCCATCCTCTCAATTATCCATCACCCTTCCACCCATCATCAATCCATCCATTCAATAATTTGCCCTTTAACTCATCCAACCTTTCACTCATCAATCTACCCATCCACCCTTTGGCTCACACATCCATCCCTTTTTATCACTCATCCACCGTTTCACGTTACGAGCTTTCGTCTGTCCAGCTGCAGAGAGAGGAGGTCCATCAAGAAATCCATCCCCGCTGTACTTGCTACGGCAGGGGTGTTCACTACGCTCATTGCCGGAATTAATCCCATATTTTCTGGTTTCCCCTCCTACAAACCAGCCTCTAAATGGGTGTTTGTGTCTCTTTTTTACCGCCAACATTAATCCCTTGCTTTTAACTTTTTTTTTTGTCCTCATTTGCCTTAGCTCTCTTTGGGAAGCGCCAACCACCCTGCGTATCTATCCCGAACAATTTCTGGGATTTTTATATGGATGTTAAGACTGGACCAAGATACGATGGAATGAGCGGCGGAAGGAACATCCACAGAGAGAGGGTAGAAGGTTTTACTCCACCAAGGTGTTTTATGACCTGCGGACCATACTGGTTAAGCGAGGAGACCTACGGAACTGGCCCTTGTAGCTAAAGAAAGGCATAATCATAGGACCCGGGGGAAACAAAAAACTTTTTGTGCAAGGGGGTAAAGTGAGGGAGGAAGGTAAAACTACATGAAAGCTCGGCTCTTTTTGGTCTTGTGTTTCCAGGAGGACATCGAGCTGAGCCAGCGCCAGGCATCTGCTTGAGCCTGGCTGAAGCTTTCAGTGGCTCTCCCACCTCTAGCAGCTAAACATAAAACCAGATAAAACATTTGAAACAAACTTATTGTTAGCACCTTTACACTGCAGTCAGCAAACCTTATTCTGGTGAGTTTGGCACTCAGTTCTGGTAAGTCCATCAGTCATATATCAATATATCAATGACAGTCTTCCCTGAAGTGAATTAGAATTTCTAACCAATGAAATCCCAAAGGGGATCACTCAACAGATTTCACATATTATTGTATCAATATGTCCAAAGAATATATATAGGAAAAATAAATGCATGTTTTGTTGACTTTGAAAAAACATTTGCCTCAATCTGGCAAAAAAGAATCCTCCTAAAACTCCCCGAAAGCAGCGTAGGAAGAAAGATATATAAAACAATGAAAAGAAGATATGCTCAGACCAAATGCAGTGTGAAAACACAAAATACAGAGACAGACTGATTACGACAAGACCAATGATCAGGATACTGTTTCAGACTAATTCCTTTTGACATTCATCTGAATAAACTATCCTTCTAGAAGTTTCCTCCAGCCCTAAGACTTCTTGGTTTGGAGGACAGATCTAGAAGAATTACCAACCCCTGGACTATCAGTGGGAGGTACTAAGACTGAGGCCTGCTCTACTCATGGTTCTTGTATACATAACAAAAAATGCTACTCACCACAAAAGTGCAATAGCCCATAGGGCCTAAAAATAAAACAAAAATCATTATTTCCACTATTGCACACACATTCTGTCGATGCTACCATCTTCACATATCCTCTAGATGCCATGTTCAAGAAGTCTCGATAAATGGCTCCAGCTGAGGGCAATTTGCCCTGTGCTTCTTGTATCTCTCTCTCTCTCTCTGATTTATCTTCTCCCAAGAGAATCTGCCCTTTGGTCGGAGACAGTAGAGAGGCTTTAGAAGTAGTAAAAGGGTATTTTTATGGTTACCTAGATCCTCCCACCCCAAGACTTTCTTCTATTTCGAATCCCCTCCTGCTAGCCCTCTTCCATTAAAAAAAACAGTACATCGATTGGCTTGTTTTCATGAGGGATCTGGTGAGAGTGCATATCTGCATGGGAAAGGGGGTGTTAGTCATGTACTACATGTGCATGCATGAGTCACACTAACTACACAGGTTTTTAACATGTTATTGCCATGCCACAAAGTGACGTGATGAAATAGGTAAGTAATAGGGGAGAGCCTTAGAAAAGGAGAACTGACTTTATCTTAAAGATATATTTGTGTTTCTAGCCACTTCAGCGACTGGTACTATGTAAAATTAATTGACATATTGAAAATCAGTTTCCTAATACATAGAAATATTGCTCCCAACCCTCTACCCAAATCCATGTTTGGATGCTGAGGCTCTGAACGATCTGGGTAAGAATATCCTGTGGATTTATTTCAGTTCGGATAATATAGCAACATATGTTAGACTAGCCCTGGAAGACAGATCTCCCAGGTTTCGGTTTCATGCTGGGATCTGTGGTCGGTAATGGTTTCCATACTGTCCAAGCAGGGACCTCACTCTAGTCAAGGTAAGTAAGTTACACCCTCAGAGTAACCCAAGTTCACATCCTTGGTGGCTTGGCAAGAACAGTAAGACTTATCCTGAGAGGAAATGTGTATTTGTGCACACACATATATACTCACTCACACACACACACACACTAACAGTGAAAACATCACAAATCTACCCCACACCAGTTAAGAAAAATAGCTAATATTTATCTGATTAAAACAAGACCAAAACAACAAAAATCCAACATACACTACAGAGACAGACTGCTTCAGACAAGCCAATGATCAGGATACTGCTTCAGACAAAATCCTTTAGACATTCATCTGAATAAACTATCCTTCTAGAAGTTTCCTCCAGCCCTAAGACTTCTTGGTTTGGAGGACAGATCTAGAAGAATTACCAACCCCTGGACTATCAGTGGGAGGTACTAAGACTGAGGCCGGCTCTACTCATGGTTTTTGTTTACATAACACAAAAATGCTACTAACCACGAAAGTGCAATAGCCCATAGGGCCTACAAATAAAACAAAAATCATTATTTCCACTATTGCACACACATTCTGTCGATGCTACGATCTTCACATATCCTCTAGATGCCATGTTTAAGAAGTCTTGATAAATGGATCCAGCTAAAGGCAATTTGCCCTGTTCTTCTTGTATCTCTCTCTCTCTCTTATTTATCTTCTCCCAAGAGAATCTGTTCTTTGGTTGGAGATAGTAGAGAGGCTTTAGAAGTAGCAAAAGGATATTTCTATGGTTACCTAGATGCTCCCACTCCAAGACTTTCTTCTATCCCAAATCCCGTCCTGCTAGCCCTCTTCCATAAAAAAAAACAGTACATCAATTGGCTTCTTTTTCATGAGGGATCTGGTAGGAGTGCATGTCTGCATGGGAAAGATTAAATGCAGTTATAGTAATTAGAAACACAATAGCTCCAACTGGGCCTGTAACGACGTGCTTGACAGAGTCGAATCTCAAAGTTCAGCCTGACCACGATGAAGTTTGGGCCCTCTACGGAGTCGTACAGATCCCGGTTAAAGTACCTTTGAAATGATGATAAAACAAAGATGTTGCGAGGCGCCGGGGAGGTGGGGCGTTGCAGGTGCCGGTGTGGCGTTGGTTTCTTACTATCGATGCAGGTTGGTGACACATTGGTGCTTGAGATGTTGTAAGGCACAGGGGAGGTGATGCGGCATTGGAAGCGAGGCTTCGGGTCTTCTGGTGGTGCGGGGTCGATGAAGTTTTGAGAGTCAAGCCATTTGACGTCAATTTCACAGTGCCAAGGTCATATCACGGGGCCACCAGTGAGGCGGCAGAGTCAAGCACCACGCACTTCGGTGATACAGTACTCCTGAGGGGGTGCTGCGGTGTTGAAGCCTGCGTTACAAATCGCAGTCATTGTATTGAGTGGGGTCCATGGCTCAAGTGCAGGCAGTGGTGCGGTGTCAAAAAGCAGCACCAGCTCTGAAGTCACACTGGAAGTCGATGTGCCATCGAGACCCGATCCATGAGGGACTCCCGACTCGGAGGGACACACTTCTAATTTAATCGAAATTGTCCCCGTCCAGGCACCACCCTTAGGACTATAGAGGGAGTGTTTTTCTCCTAAAGTGATTCCAGGTTTGTGGTAATCATCATCCATATGTTTTGAGCATATGGTTATGTTTGTTTTTGTTCAAGGATCTTCAGTCCACCTAAGAACATTTTCTCCTTAAGATGGTCTTATAGATGTTAGCAGAAGACAAGACCGAAACGTCGACAATCCCACTAATTTTCATTTGTAAATGTCAATTCTGGAATTGTTCATTGTATTGTCAATTATGTGTTCCTTATTTGAAAATATGAGAAATGGGTTGTAACAAAAGTGTTCAGGAGAAAATAGCGGTTGTTAAGAAAATCCATCTCAGTCACTTTTTTATTTATGTGAATTGCATTTTTGTACCCTTTATTATAACACAGTTTTCTACATAAATCTGCATTTAAAAGTATACACCCGTTTCGCATTTCTTGTATTTTTTGCTATTGTTTCTCTTTTCCTATTGTTGATATATTCGTCTTAAATTAATATAATTAATTTAGCAAATTCGTCTGTCAGAAGCCACTAATTAGGGCTTTAGAAATTTGTTTTGTTGAATCGATTAGATTTTTGTCAAAAAAATCCCTTGAAGGCACTCCTACCAAATATCGACTTTGATTTACCCAGGCCTTCAAGGGTTTATTGTGTTGCCCATTTTCTTGTTAGTAACTTCCTAAAGGTGGCATTTTCAGACCTGCAGTTCCAAAAATCAACTTCACTAAAAGATGTGTTTTTAAATTGTGAGTCCAGAGACACCAAACTCCAATTTTCTATCAGCTCCTAAGTGGAAGCCACTTTTAAAATGTGACAAGGCAGCTCCAATGCTAACGTATGGGAGAGATAGACCTTGCTGTAGCAGCCGCGGCCCGTGGAGGGAATTCGGTGGGGCAGGGAGGCGGTGCGGGGGAGGGGCAAGGTGGACAGTGGTAAACAACAGAATATGGATAATTGAAGGCCAGTAAACAATTTAATAAATAAAACGAATGTCGTAGCACACAATGCAGCGCGCGCTACGAAATTCGTTTTATTTTGTTAATTGTTTACTTACCTGCAATTGTCCATATTCCGGTGTTTACCACTGTCCACCTAGCCCCTCCCCCGCACCGCCTCCCTGCCCCACCGAACTCCCTCCACGGGCCTCGGCTGTGCTGTATTGGAAACAAATTTAGCAGTTTTTCACTCTAAGGACATGTAAAACCTAAAACCATGGTTCCCTCCTCTTAAATACACTGCACCTTGCCCATGGGCCACGTAGGGCCTACCTTAGGGGTGCCTTACATGTAATAAATGGGAAGATTTGGCCTGGGAAGTAGGTGTACTTACCAGGTTGACGTGGCAGTTAAATCTGCACACACAGCCTCTGAGGCGGCAGGCCTGAGACTTGTTTGAAGAGCTACTTATGGGAGTGGCACAATCAGTGCTGCAGGCCCACTTGTAGCATTTGATTTACAGGCCCTGGGTGCACACAGTGAACTGTACTAGGGACTTATTAGTAAATCAAATATGCCATTCAGTAAGAAACCGAATGCCATCACATTTTAGATATAAAACACTTGCACTTAGCACTGGTAAAGTGCCCAGAGTCCTAACACTAGCAAAAACGAAGTTCAACACACAGTCAAAAACAGGAGGTCCGAGGCAAAAAGACAGGGTAAACCATGCCAAGAGTTGCCAGGTGTAAAAAAATGTTTGTATGTGCTTATTCGCCATTAGATAATTCAGAGCTGTTGAATTTACTCTTGTGGCCTCCCTCTCAAATAGCACCAACTGGAGATCTCTGTATCTAGATGGAAATGCTTTACACAGAGCCTCTCTATATACTTGTTCTGAATCCTGGGCGCCCTACAAAACTAGAGAGATAAAGTAAAACAGATGTAAAGGCTTAATCATTGGACTGATTTCCCTATTGATCAAGAGTGCCCAGCCATTCCTCACATGAACCCCAAAAATCTATTCTATTGTCCCCATTGTTTACATGTTTTTTTTATTTAACTCTATCCATCTTCATTGTATATTTGATGGAAATAACCCAGTCTAAAAAAGTTGGGGAAATATCTGTTATCCACTTTTTACAAATTTCTCTTCTTGCAAGCAAAATCAAATATAAACATAACTTATTTTCCCACCTGGAAAGCGACTTATAATCTGGCAGAAAGCTAAAGAAAACTAAAACTGTGCTTACCTGGATATTTAGACCAAAAATATCTTCCATACCTTTATTCATCTCTGCCCAGAAATGCCGAAGCTTGGGACAAGTTAAAAACATATGAACATCCACCGCATCAACAAGGAGGCACTTTGGGCACTTAGGCGCTGGACCCTTCGAGAATGTTGAGACCAATACACCCTGTGAACACAAAAGATATGGTACCTTCCTAAGTTTGCAAGTTGTACTGTAGTATACAAAATGTCATGAGATACTTGCCATATATCTTTAAGATGACTGCCGGGCAAGCTCTCTCCCCACAGCTCCGACTGTAATTTTAACTCTCCTTCCTCCAGGTCCAGCATTAACCAGTAAAAAGTTGTTATCTCCTTTTTTGCAATTTTTCTCCAAAGTGCGTTTTCTAATTCATTTTACAAGCCCACCTCAGTGATGATATTTTGATACCAACTTTTTACTTGCCAGTACTTGAATTTAGAGAGCCTGTTGTTTGTAAGTGAATTCAGCTCATCCCAAGATAGCAGAGACTCTTCCGATATTATCTGTTCCCAACGCAGAATACCTGCGTCTATCAGAGGGATCGACAGAAAATCTTCAGTCCACCCTGGCGATCCTGGAGTATTCCAGATGGGAGAAAGAGCACTAAAGTAGCTAATCTTCAAAGTTTTCCTAATATTGTCCCAAGTACCAGCAAAACTGCTTAGTATTTTAAAGCTAACTTTCTTGAAGAATCTCGGGTCTCCGTATTTGTATAGAAAGCCCTGACTCCCATTCTCAACATCCGAGAGCATTTCCTTAAACATCACTCCCACATCCGAACCATCTGGTATGTCCAGAAGGATTTTTCCTGCCCTCAGTGAATATGCCCTTGCAAATAGAACTAAATCAGGTAGGCATAACCCCCCCTTGTTTTCTGTGCAACTTCCTCCACCATATTCTAATAGCTTTTGAGGCCCAAATAATGGTATTTAATTTCGATGAAGAGACCTCAAGCTTTTTTCAATGAATACCAAAAAGATATTCTGTAGTATAAAAATTAACTTAGACAACAGCATCATTTTTATTAAATTCACTCTACCAATCAGAGTCAAAGGTAGGTAGACCCAACCCATTAAAGAGTTTTGTATTTCTTTCGTGATCTTTTGAAGGTTTAATTATGCATACTTATCAAAATTTTGGGTAATCAGTATTCCCAAATACCTAATCACCTTTTTTGTTGGATACGCACAGGTGCCCAGATTCCATGCCATACATTCAGTTTTAGTAGAATTAATTTCATATCCTGAAACACTCCCAAACTTCTTTGCTTCTTCTTATATCAACGGGATGGAGACATTTAAATCTGATGTCTAAACCAATAAATCATCGGCGTATAATGCCACCTTATTTTCCCAATCCTTAAATTTAAGAGATTGTATACTTGAGTGTTGTCTGATCTTTTCAGCCAAAGGCTCGATATATAAGTTAAAAAGCATCAGGGATAAAGGACATCCCTGCCTAGCGCCTCTCTGGATTTTAACAGGAGCAGATAGATTACCATTTACTAAGATTCTCGCTATGGGGGCTTGAAATATCAGAGACACTGACCTACAAAAGTTTTTTCCTAAATTGTATTTTTTTAGTATGTGCTTTAGATAGGCCCATTTTACTCTATCGAAAGCCTTCGTAGCATCTTAGGTTATTATGGCTAGCCGGAGTTTGTATACAGTAGCTTTGTCAATTGCCCCAATCAAATTATAAGTAAGCTCCATTATTCCTCTTCCTCTAACAAATCCCTTTTGGTCCCTGTGAATAAGGCACTCTGATACCCCATTCAACCTCTCTGCCAATATTTTTGCAAAGATCTTATAATCAATATTGAGCAGAGAGATGGGCCGATATGAATCACAAGATCTTGGTGATTTGGAGGGTTTAAGGATTACGAAGCCGTTGCTTCATTCCACAAAGGTGGGATATCTCTTCTTTTTCAAAGATATGGGCAAATAATGTCATCTAAACTGGGGCAAGAACATCCCTTAGAACTTTGTACAGTTCTGCAGGTAACCCATCTGGGCCTGCAGCATTCCCAGATTTACCCAAATCAATGGCTTTCCCAATCTTAATTCTAGAAATAGGCATATCCATGTTGTGTAATTTATCATTCGCGATTTTTTAATTGGGGTCTGACCCAGCCACTTTCTTATTTCTCCTGGTTGGACATTTAAATCTTCATTAGAAACTTCCTTAAAATATAACTGAAAGGCCTTTTCGAATTCATCTGGGGTCTTAAGTATGTCCCCTGGGACAGCAAAATTCAGCTCATTGATGGTACCTCTGGCCAGGTCTTGCTTGGTCTTCCATGCCAGAAGCTTCCCACTACTCTCCCTGTACTCAAAGTGTGCTAGTTTACTGGCTTGCCATTTAATTTTCAACCTTAAGTCAAGAACAGCTGCCATATCTGATTTAAGAGATTCTACCCTTGCTAGCATATTCGTATCTGAGGGAGTACTCTGATGGGTAATGATGTGATTCTCAATTACTTGTATTTCTTTTTCTATTTCCTCAACTTCCGCTTTATATTTTTTATGTCTAGCAAGTTGTAATGAGGTTATTAAACCCCTTAAAAAGGCCTTGTACGCATCCCAAACCATATGTATTGGGGCAGTACCTAAGTTGGTTTAAAAAAGGCCTCTGTTTCTGTTGTTAATTTCTCACTTATTTCTTCTTCAAAAAGGATAAATGTAAATGTATGTGTCTTGTAAAGCGCACTGCTGCCCTGAGGCGTCGTGGCGCTGTAGACCACTGGGGAACCCATCCTGGCTATCCCTGTGAGATGGTTCCTACTGGGTATCTCCAAGGTGAAACCAGGCATCCCCGGCGAATGTGGGGGGCCGTTGTAGAGATGAGGCAAGCTAATGCCCAGAGTTGCCGAGTGTGATCCCTGGTTAGAGTAGGCACCGAGGCGAGAATTATCGAGTCCACTGACCCTTGTCCACGACCCTGCCGCGTCGGGAATTGAACCCTGGTCCCGGGCTGTTCTCTGCTTCCGGGTCTGCCGCCTCTAACCAGTGAGCCACACCACTCCACTAGCACACTCCACAGTACTGGTCCCGGGCCGTTCTCTGCTTCCGGGTCTGCCGCCTCTAACCAGTGAGCCACACCACTCCACTAGCACACTCCACAGTCCATCTTCTAAAAATCGGTCTAACTGGTACCTTAAGAGTTAACCTACGTGGTTTACATCCTGTCCCCATTTCTTTAAAACTGTACTCAGGAGAAAGTAGTCTATTCTAGACTTATGATTGTATTTCTTATTATGGAAAGTATAACCTCTTTTCTTGCCCATTTTACTCCTCCATACATCATACCAAGCAAGCTGTTTCATTGTGGTTTTAATCAGTGCAGCCATTTTGTAGTTTAGAATAGCTCTACTTCTCTGCGAATCATCAAGAACATTATCCAGGACCACATTAAAGTCTCCAGCCAGTATTAATGGATCTGTATAATTCAACAATTCAGACAATAGATTTTTAAACGGCCCTGGACCGTCAGTGTTTGGGCCATAATATCCTGCCACTGTAAACTTAAATGTATGGCATTTGACCTTAGCTATGACCCATCTCCCCATTTTATCAACCGTACTTCACTCAAGAGAGATAGCTGCTTTTTTTTATGATTATAACAACTCCCTTTGTTGTGTGTTGTTGCGTAGTACACATGACATTCTGAATCCATTTTCTAGATTTACAAAGAGACTTTAATTAACTTTCCAACAAATGTGTCTCTTGTAATATAAGAATCTGTTCTGAGTCATCCCTCAAGTACTGAAATATGTTTTCCATCCTTTATTTAGTCCTTAGTCCATTAAGATTCCAGGAAAGCACCTTTAACCCAAAATTCTGATTATCCACTGGGCAAACCATTCCCTCGATCTCTTCTCTGATTAAAACCTTCTATTCTAGCAATTGGCGATTTGGACACATATATATATATATATATATATCTATATATATATATATATATATTATTTTCTCCCACTGCTCCCCACCCTGTGCTCCCCCCTCAACCCCTTTAGTGAACCCTTCCCCGTAGAACCCCCCCTAACCTCCTCCATGGCCTCACCTTGGGCCTGTGTGGCCCCTATTCTTAGGTCAGGAGCTTAGTACTAAACTTTACAGTCTTTCATATCCCGGGAGTTGCTATTTTTCTATCTCTTTCCCCCCTTCTCCCCCTGATATAGATTGTAGAAAAGTCTCAGCATCTTTCACTCTTCTGAATATCCTCATTCTATTGTTGTACATCACTTTCAATGAAGCTGGGAATTTTAATTGTACTGTTGCGCCCATTTTTTTTAAAAGGATCCAGTAATTTTCCCAGTTCCCATTGTCTAGAAGCTGTGATTGCCGAGACATCCAATCTTATCTGGAATGTTATATCATCTACAATCAAGGAGTTTAATTTTAGTGCTTTATTAAGAATTTCTTCTTTCAAACTGTATGTCAGAAAGTGTACTAGGATTTTTCTTGGCCTCGTTTTGTTGGGATTGAGCCTAAAAGGATCTCTGTGCACTCTTTGCATATCTGCCATTAGAGCCTCCTCCGAGCACTCAAGATGTGTTGCTAGTTTTATTAACTTCGCTACGTACTCTTTTATTTTACTCCCCTCTACTCCTTCTGATACTTTGAGCAAGCAGATGTTATTTCTCCTTTGAGAATTTTGTAATGACTCTAGTTTGTCGTGTATTTCCAGGTCTTTTTCTTCTAATGCCGCTATGCTCTTTGTATTCTCTTCCATCTGTTTTGTTAACTCATTTACATTAAGTTCCAAGGCCATAGTCCTGTCAGCAAGTGAATCTATCTTGATTTCTAATTTTTCACACAAACTTTTAATATCCATTTGATTATTTTCCGATGTCGAGAATCTATCTTTCATTTCTTTGGCAACAGCTTGGAACATATCACATAGTGATTTTGACTGATTTTCAGTCCCAGTATCATAATTCATAGTTTCAGCGACCTGTGCATGAGCTCCCGCATGCATTTCCGCGTTGTCTTCAAACTGAAATCTATCCAAAGAATCCTGTGTTTCTGGTATATCTATGAGGTTACCTTTATGTATCTGACCCACCTCTGCTGCCACCATAGTATTATCAAGTTTGTCAGCCATTTCTGAGATAAGTAGTTCTGCCTCATCCATTAGTGGAAGGAATCTCTTACAGGTGGGGAGATTGGACAATGAATCACTTGAACCAAATAGAGAGGTCTGCTCTACTGGTTTTAATATTAGCATGCTGGGGGTAACTTTGAAATAACTTCTCAAGGAAGGTCTTAATTTAGGAGTCTCTTTAGTCAAGGAACCCCTCTTCTTTTTGCAAGGAGCTTTAAATTTGGCTGCGCCTAAATCTGTCTTTGTCAATTTATTCTGTATTGGCGTTTTTTTGTTAATTTTGGATTGTTGTACTCCAGGATTTTTTTATATCTTCCCCTCCTTGAGAGTCCCCCATGTGTGTGTTCAACTTTGTGCTCCTAAGGGAATACCTGGTTTGCCCCCAGTCTGAATTTATTGACATGCAGCCCAGTTCCTTCTCCCTTTGCTGCTCAGTCTTACCTTCCTTGCCAACACAAGGCACTCCAGAGACTCTGCACCAGTTCTCAGCCTCCAAGTCCTCCGTGGCTCTCACCACTTGCTGCCGCTTCCTCTCCACCCTACACTGAAACGGTTTTGACTTTTCCGGTGCCGTAACTGTGCTACCCCTGCCTCTCCCACCCTGTAAGCGGAGCACAGCCACGGCCCTCCTCCCCCGGTCCAGCTCCCGAGCTGTACGCGCCCAGAGCGGCTTCCAGTCCGTGCACGAACCCAGCAGCTTCATCAGTGTTCCCACCAGGCAGCCGGGACGCCTACAGCCACCACCTCCAGTCCCTCCAAACCACGCCGAGAGCCCCAACGGCCCCCGCCACAGAGACGCCGACCGACAGGAACAGCAATGGCAGATGCACAAGTCGACTCCCATGAGGGCTCCGACAAAGACCCAACCCAAAGGTACTACTCCTCGATAATTTCAGTTTTGGAGAGTCATCAATGCATTACATGTATTTTCAAAACCTCTGTAAACGCTTTTCAGTATATATATGCTCCTGACCTACGGGAGCCTCCGCGACCTACTACTCGCCGGCCGCCATGTTCTCCAAAGTCATAATTTATGCCAGGTGTAACATTGTGTATCCTGTAGTATTACACAGTTGTATTGTATGTAGCATCTGTAAAGTTTTTCTTTCTTATGAAGAGGCCCATCGTTTTCTGAATGGTTAAATAGGTAGATAATTAGTTCATTATGCTACATTTTTAGAGTGGAGATTATAGTGTAGGGTAAGTGTGAAATGTTGGTGTTATGCATAAGGGTCGGAACTATGTACCAGTTGTGCAATAGCGAACACATATTAGCACTTGTTCACAAATGTGATTGATAGATTCCTCGTCCGAATATTCATAGTGAATTTTTTAATTTGAAGCCAAGGTACCTCCCTTTTAGTATCGCAGTTCCATAAAAGAGATTGGTTGACAAAGCAGCCACGTAGGCGAACCCCTTTTTTTGTAAGAACAATCCATTAGACATTGTAAGCCAGTGCACAGTTTGCTAAGGGTTAACTCTGAATCATCTTTGGCTAGACCTCCATGCTCCTTCGTTAATGGATTCCTTCCCTCTGTTTGGTTTTAAGAAAGCTTTAATGTTTTTCCTGTACTCTGAAGGAAGGAGGATGGGATGGAGAAGTAAGTACAGATTACTCATTTTAGAGAGTTGTGCACCCACCATTTGCACTTTGTATTTGCATTTGTGTAGAAAGTAAAGGAAACACAATTGGGGAAGTGAGCTGATATCTTGAAGGGGGGAGCCTATTTAGGAGCAGGGTGTCAGTGGAGGGACAGAGCTTGCTTCCAAAATGGATTCCTTCTGTTCAGGGTATGCAAAAATTGCACGGGTCTGCACCCTTAAAATGAAGGACATGATTTGTCAAGAAACACAGGGCCTACCTCTACTACTTAATTTGTGATAAGGTGCCAGGGCCCTTCTCAGGAGGCCCCTTCAGCTTGCTCCACTCATTTCGCCAGCCAGCTAATACCAACACAATAACCAACCATCACACCCTTACAAATGTGATAGTTTCGACTATTCTAGGCCACCCAAAGATATAAGAATGGCCTGGAAGGCTTGTATTATTAATTTTTATTGAATATTGAATTATTAAACATTAAGTTGAAGGCCTTACCTCAAAAATCAACAAACAGCACCACCATCTGGTGGACTGTCATAAGTGCAGGTGTTGATTATCAAGTGCTGGTTCTGAGCACTGGCAAACACCTGCTCAACTTAAGCCCTGGCTGCCTCTCACTTGTGTTTCATCCTCAGACTCTGACCCTCAGTCCGAGACAGAAAGGCAGAAAAGGGTCAAAGAAGGAAGAGAAAGAAAGAAAAGCAATTACAAATTGGGAAAGTTAGGAGGAAAATAACTTGTAAGACTGAAATAAAGGGATAGGAAGTGTGGGGAGGCTGAGGAAAGAGGCATGAGGAGGAATCATGAAGACTGAGAAGCCTTGGCATTCTGCAGTGGGCATCTAAGAAACACTTTAGGGCATCACAAATATCTTTAAGGCTTAGACATGCACTTGTCTACTGTGAAAATGCTGTACTATTGGAAATTGGCATACAGGCTTCCATGGAAATCTACTTTCTCCATCTCCCTCATCTTGTCCATCGCCTCTCATCACTCTCCAGTCTTGCATTATCTACCTTCTCCGTTTCCCTTCGTGCCCTGAGAGAAAGTTATTTATGTTATGCCTTGTTTTGTCAGATCTCCACGTGATGTAAAGAACCCTGGAGCCAGCTGAAGCCCTATCTGCCTGCCATCTCTGTCGACAGCTTCCTCCTGCCTTTCAAGCTTGGAAGTTTGTTAACATCTCCAGCTGAACATATGACGTGGTCAGGGCCTAGGAATCCTATAGCTTTGATGCCAGTGCAGCTGTCCATGGATCAGAGCTGTTGTGTCACATACAGGTATGCTTCCACACAGATCAGCGCGCCCAAGAGCCCCAGGCTTGTGAAATTCACGTAAAAAGTTCTCCATTTCAAGTTGAGATAGGTGAGCCACTTAATGTTTGAGCCAGAGACCCGGCCACGGCTCCGCTAAAGGGCTCTTGGAACCTCGAGCCCAAATCGAGCCGAGCCTGCCACCCTTGCTCTACCATCATGCGCCTAGAAGTAAAATCAAAGCATAAACCTTAGGTGTTAAAAAGGAGAGAAAGAGGTAGCCATATAGTAGGTGCATTGCATAATGTGAAACCAGAGAATTTGGTACCAGTCCTAGCTCCCCTGCTTGAATAAATTGTATGGTCCTAGGCAAAAATTTTATTTTACAAAGCCTTCTTTTTCTTTATTGTCATATATGAGAGCCACTTCCAATATGCATGTTCAGGGTGTGTGCTGTACAAAAATAATCTGCTTTATTGAGGTAAAACACTTTTGTGTGTTGAAGAAATACCTTTTTTAATTTTAAACAGACTATCATATTTTCACTTAATGTTTGTTGCTTGATTTCGATGCCAACTATTTTCAAACCTCGGGCTCTTAAAGCTAGGCTAGACCCTTGGCTTACCTCTGGTCTCCCTGTTAATTTGTTGGGTCGTCCACCTCTGATTCCAACAGACATACTTCACAGACCCATCCTCCAATTAACAAGCTAGGAAAATAATGAGGTTTTTATGCCAGTGGATTTTAGAGGCAGCAACGTACCATCTCATGGTTTTCGCACCCTTAGGCCCTCTGTGCACAGCTGTTAACCTCTTTGGTGCCCTGGGCCGCGGTTTGCAAATTTTCAGCTAATCAACTGGACCCTGCCTGCTCCTGCATACCCTCATGGGTGACAAAAAGCGCTCTACAAATCTATTGATTGATTGATTGATCAGCTGAAGGGCAAGGCAAGCACCTTGAGGACGTAGTGGCAATGTTGTCCGAGCACCAGGGTCACAAGGCAAAGGTAACGCATCCTCCAGACCTGAGATGTCTGGATACAGGTAGAGACAGCGCATTCTCATATAATCAAAGCGCAGTCGCAGTATTTATTTATTAATTTAATTAGTTATCAAGTTTTATATAGTTCGAACGTGACCCAAGCGGGTAGCAGAGCTCTTCTCATAATGACGAGAATAGCAGAGAGGGAGACAGGTGGGTAAACGATCTGACAGAGCAGGATAAACGGGTAAACAAGAGTACTGCGGTAACAGAAAAACACATAAATACAGTAAATGAGCAGACGTGTGAGGAGGGGGCTCAGCGCATTGTTTCTGGGGGGAGTAGTTACAATACAGGTTCAGAACGAATGCATAAGAAGTGCTTTGACTTCTTTTTTGAAAGAGGACGTTGAGGGATTCAGTCTGATTTCCGGAGGCAGGGCGTTCCAGATTCTTGTGGCAATACCGGAGAAGGCTTGGTTATAGGTTTTATTTCTTTGAAATTTTTGTGGTTTCAGCAGTAAACTGCTAGAGCTCCTCAAAGATCTGCAACCACCCGAGAGTTCCAGTTTTCGGGCGAGGTACAGAGGAGTGTTAAGGTGAAGGGCTTTGTGAGCTATGCAAGGAATTTTAAGATGAATCCTAGCCTCAAGAGGAATCCAGTTTAGAGATTTCAAATCGGGCGCGATGTGGTTATTTCTTTTGGATCCTGTGATGAGCCTAGCCGCTGAGTTCAGAGAGGCCCTCAGCAGAGCCAACTTGTAGCTTGGAAGCCCAGAGAGAGTTGAGCTCCCATACTCCAATCTGGAAATGACTAGTGCTTGAACAGCAGACTTCAAATCTTCCGGAGGAAGGAAGGGTTTTAACTTTCTTATTATGCTCATTTGGAGGTTCGCTCCTTTAGTGGCAGCGCTGATGTGTTCCTGCATGCTCAGGGCCTTATCAAGTATTATTCAGAGAGATTTGGTAGAGTCAATGATGTGCGGAACACAGTTGAGAGCTGTAAGCCTCTTCATGTATTCAGTGATAGTAAAGGGCTGTTTGGAAGGAGAAATAAGGAGGATTTCCGTTTTGATGGAGTTTACTTTGAGATGATTGGAAGCCAACCAGTGTTGGGTTTTGAGTAGGGTCGAATTGAGTGAATTGATGTCTTCGGGGGACATTTTCAAGTACAATTGGGTATCGTCCGCGTACATGTGATACAGTATAGTGGAGGATATGAGCATTTGCGTTAAGGGCTCTAAGAACAAGTTGAAGAGTGTGGGTGAGAGCGAGGACCCTTGAGGGACCCCAGAGTGATCGTAGAAGAGTTGGAGAGGGAGTGATTGACTTTAATTCTTTGCGATCTGTTATGAAGAAATTAGGCAAACCAGTTCAGAACTGATCCTGAGAGACCCATCCTGTGTTCCAGTATATCCAGGAGGTTGTCATGTTTGACTGTATCAAAAGCTATCAAGTCAAGTCAAGTCAAGTCAAATCATGCTTTATTCGAGAATCACTCATAAAAGCATATACAATCAGAAATATAAAGCCGAATAACAATCATTTCTGTTACAAAATGACACTTCCAGTTAAAAGATAAGACTTGATTACTGTTAAGCAGATTAAAACATAAATATTAGTACAGAGTAAAATTTTGTAGATACAATTTCAAAAATAAAAACAACAAGTATAAAATGCAGACAGAGTAGCAGTAAAAAAAGACAATCAAGTGGCTAACAGTCTCTGTCTAATAGACCACGCCCATCCAAGATACTTAGCTGTAGCTATTGCTAGGGGCATTAAAGTGCTAGTGCATATAATACGTAGAGCTACAGTACTGCTAGTAGTACCCAAGTTCTTACACATTGGTGTTAGCCAAATGCGTCTTGGGTCGGCATAAGCTGGGCAGGAAAATAAGGACTGACCAATTGTTTCTTTAGCGGTACCACATGCGGGGCAACTATCAATAAGTCTGCTTCCCCACCTTCCTGTCAGAGATCTAAGGGGAAGTGCGCCTGCTCTTAATTGGAAGAGGAGCTTTCTGTCACCCGGTCTAGTTATGGCGTCCCAGTAAGATTCGAGGCAGGGATACAACTTGGCTTCTAAATATCCTCCAGCCATAGTCGCTGCACTAGAACTACTCCAATTCTGAGCGGCCACCTTCTCCCAATATATTTCTTTTATGGTTTTTTTAGTTGGAAAGATGGTACCGCTGGATCTTCCCAAAGCGACCGGAGGCCAAGTTCACTCAGAGTTATTCTAAGTGTTTTAAGCCATCCGATTTTCTGAAACACATCCACTTTGATGATATCTAGTTATCCTTCAGCATAATGGGAGAGCTCAGGCGTAGTCCAGAGCCTTCGCCAATACAAAATCGGACTGAGCCTAACCAAGTCTGCAACCGCTCTTCTGCCCAGATCGTACCTAAGAGGCAACAGTGGGGTACTCTTAGGGACACCGGTAATAGCCCGGAAGAACTTATTTTCTAAAGTTTGAAGTGCCACTACCTTCTCAAATCCCCACAGCTCGGCACCGTAAAGCGCAGAGCCAAGAGCCTTCGCTTCGTATACCTTCAATGCTGGCTTTATTGGTTTCGTCAAGGATTTTCTGTGTTCAGAACCAAGAGTACCAGCCAATTGCCTATGCCTTAGTGTAGCAATATCTATGTGCTGGGACCATCTAAGATCATTAGATACATGGATTCCCAGATATGTAAAGGCATTCACTACCTCTAAAGAACGGCCGTTCATAGTTAACTTGGATTTAAAACTACGGTGGGGATTAAAGACCATAAGTTTTGTTTTGGCCACATTGACTTGTAGGCCATGTTCCCCACAGAATTGGTCAAAGATAGACAGAGCACGTTGTAGTCCACTCGGTGTCTTAGATAAAATCAGCGTGTCGTCAGCAAACATTAAAATAGGTATTTTGGTGCCAGCTAATGAGGGAGCATCCACATTTGAAGACAACATATGAGCGACAACCCCGTTAATGTATAGTGTAAAAAGTGTGGGCGCCATCGAACACCCTTGCCGGACACCCCGCTCCACCAGGAAGTCTGCGGTCACCATTCCCTGCCCCCCCCACTCGATCTTAGCAAAATTTGCTTCGTGGAGCCTCATTATCAATGTCAATAACTCTCCCGGTAGGCCCTGGTTTTTCAGCACCAGCCACAGCTTGGACCTAGGTACTAGGTCGAAGGCAGCCCGCAAATCGACAAAAGCCGCGTACAAACTGCCCCCGCCCAGCAACACGGTCCGCCACTGTATTAAGGTGAAGTGAAACACCTGATCCACCGTACTGGTAGACCTTCGGAATCCCGCTTGGATGAAGACAAAGCGTTGTTCTCCTCGGCCCAGTCAAGGAGCCTGTTTACAACCAGTCGCCCAACTACCTTTTGGATTGTATCAATAAGGCTTATGGGCCTATAATTGCCCGGCTGGGATCGGCAACCTTTCTTAAATACGGGTATTATTACTGCACCCTGCCAGGATGTCAGTATGGTTGCACCCTGAGCGATTGCATTGGTAAGAAGATAGATATACTTACACCAACGCTCTTTATCGTTAATAAAGACATCAGCTGGCACGCCATCTAATCCTGGGGCTCTACCACTGGACACTGTACTAAGGGCCATCATTACCTCATTAGTACTAAAAGAGTTATCTTTATAATAAGCAGGATTTAGGTTGACAGCCACAGTCGCATGCTGTGTCTCGGAATACTGGGGCTTAAAGTAATTGACCCACTCCTCCTCAGGTACGTTATTATTAGGAGGATCGGGTACTCCATCTCTGCCCCACTTCACAATGTTCCAAAAGAACCTGGAATCTTTCCTATCGCTAGCTGCTTTTAACTCTAGCCAGTGGAGCTCGTCCCATAATTTCTTTGCCTTTATTACACTATCCTTATAATATTTTCTGGCAGATCGAATAGCCATAGGTTGTCTACCTTTGATAGCAATCCCCAGAGCTCGTTGCGCCTTCCTACATTGGGCATTGTACCATTTTGCCTGCTTTCGGGTATCCCCTCTATTATTTTTCGCAGGTTTCAAGAAATGATTCCTGATAGCACAGAAGAGGCTATCATGGATTGCAGACACACTGCTCATTCCTGGGTTGGACAGATTAATTTGTTCAATGGCCAGTATTGCTTTGTCAGCTTCAGTATTGATGTTAGCAATGGCCTGTTGGTTAGTCACAACATGTGCCCATCTTAGCCTGCGCGTGTCATTTGTAGGGACGATCGAAGGTGAGATAACCCCCTCAGTGTTTGTGATCACATTGGTAGGTGACCACCATTTGTGTTCTACGCACAATGGGTTATGGTCACTTTCGATCCTCAATTTGACCTCCATATCACGGACCAGGGACCATAGTTTTAAGCTACATAAAGCATAATCAATTCTACTTCTATGCCGCCCATTATCAAATGTACTGGTCCCAGCCTTATCACTCAGAGTCCTCCCATTTAATGCTCGTAGACCCATTTCATAGCACATGGCATTCAGACAAATGACATCCTTGGACCAACGAGAAACTGGTTTCAGGTCTAATTTGGGGACACCCCATAGTCTAACCTCTTCGTCCCCCAAGGAGATCATCATCAATTGCCAGGGGTTCAAAAGTTCGATTTATATCACCAGCAATTACAATGTTATTATCTTGGGAGTGGGTTTCAAGGAGGGAACCCAAAGCCGCTAATACTTCCGACCTCCCTCCCCTGCTACCCCTTACATAAACATTGTAGACATCGAGCTGACCCAGAATTCCTGAGGCCACTCTAATAAGTTGGATATCTCTATTTCCGGTGTCTACCGCCTTAATAGTTAACGGAAGACTCTGTCGGACCCAAATGGTTAAGCCACCCATAGGTCTTCCCTTTGTACCCTTGGATGCTGGCACAAAGTAGTTTAAGTATCCCTGGGCAAAAGATGGTTCACATGACCATGTCTCCTGAAAAATGCACATATCAAAACTGTTAACGAAACTTAGCCAATCCTGGGAATCTTGTTTAGAACGCAACCCAGCGATATCCATGAAACTAACCTCCCCACACCGTCCTTAATACCATCAGACGGCTTTGATGTAATAGTTACAGGGATATCTATAGACTGCCCTTGATCTAATTCACATGGCATCCCTTGGTAGCGGTTGTTTTTAAAACCAACCCTGCTCCTGGTATCATCCTCTAAATTGGGACTCAACAGAGGGACAGCATCCCACAATACAATCCCTGCTGCCTCTGTTGTTTCCAGTGCCTCCATACATTCCCCACCGTTCAGATCCAGGAAGTTTCCACTATCTGCTATCGGTGAGACCAATGTTTGTCAATCATTGTTGTCTAACCCAGAGCAGCTCCTCACACTTACTCTTCCTGTGGCATTAGAAGTGGGTGCCAGGGTATGGGGACATGTTTTCCTTAATTGGATCTGTGATTGGGATGGAGCACTGGATCTAAACTCCAGTGTAAAGAGGTTGTCAGCAAGGAATGCAGATTTTAAAGTTAACTCTATAGAGTCACATGTGGAATTTGGGGAACTTAACCTTTTTGCCTCTAGGATATCCTCCCTGATCACCGAGCGGCAGCCTCTGACATGGCGCAGCCAATGAATGGCTTTGTTGGTCAGAGAATCTGGATGCTCGCTATTACCAAATTTCACTTTGCCTAGTTTAGGAACATTGGTCATATATATTTTGTTCCTTTGGGAGTGAGCTTTATTAGAAAGGATATTCCCTTTGTTCCCTGGGTTATTGGCCCCTACAGTTGTCAAACCCACAGCCACCCCAGTTGCTTTGATTTGCCGTCCGGCTAGACCAGTGTTTTTTTAGGTCTCGCTACGACGAACGCGCTGAAAGCGCGTTCTCGCTGCGAGAACTATAGTCAGCGTCTCAGCAGTCTGAAAACGACGAAGTGAGACAAGACATGGCCGCGCGCAGCGTTTCCCCATAGGATAACGTTGTGCGCGCAGCCAGGTCTTGTCTCCACAGCATGGCATGGCAGACCGGATTGCGACGCGCGCCTCTCTGGAATGCAGGGGAAGTCTGCATTCCAGAGAGGCGCGCGGCGCCTTGCAGTGGCAGGCTTAGAGATGGTGAAGGTTTTCATTTTTCCGTTTGTCTCTACTTCTCTTTCTTTCCCCTCTCGCTCCGTCTGCCTGCCTCCGTCTCCACTATCACTCACGTTTTCTTTCTCTCGTTACCTGTCAATATTATTCCCTAAAAGTCCCTGCCTGTCCAAATACCCCAGTATATTTTCGAATTGCAATTGTTTGTTTAATATTTTCATACTGTTTGTACGGCATTTCATGTGTCCACACGTTTTTAACAAGCCAGAGTGATCGAAAAGTGCGCATGTTAAATACAACTGCATACTAGTTAATGTGTTAAACTTGCTAGATTCTTGGCTGGTCTGAGCAATCAGTGTTTTGATAAGGGCGTTCACGTGCCTTTAGAATAGCCAGTTGATGGGTGGTGCTGTCCTCGTTCTCTGTTACACTCATCCTCTTCATCAATGTGATGGGGGCTTTGTGTACCTGAAGAGGACCCCTTTGTGCTACTAAGTTCTGATCAGAAGCGCCATGCTCCACCCTTTTTCCTCACTCTCATCCTCATCAGTTTCATAATCGATTCTTCCCTATCACGTTGAAGCTACTAGAACCGATCTCACTATAGGTCAAGGTGGGGCAAGAAATGGTTAGTACCAGCCCAAGAGCATACCAATATAAGCGGGAGCAGCCAAGAAGCAGAGGAGCTGCTGCAAACTTCTCAGGTGCTCTTCCACCTCCTGCACTCCCTCGAGAGGGGGCAACCCCCAGATTCCCAGCCCCACCCGAACAGCCAGCATCCACCTTGCACGGTACCGAAGAAGGCACTCGCCGTGATGGCTTGCCGCCTCTCCCTGTGCAGCCTAGCCTCCGTCATCATGCAGGGAGCACGCACTAAGAGCGGTCTGCAAAAGCACTGCTGTCACCCAGGGAGACCGAGCCGAGGCTCCGGAGCGGCGAGCGGGCTTCACTCTGTTGCCGTGGGAGTGAGCAGGCGGCGGGGTGAGGGGTCCTGCCCGCCGCCCAGCTGTGCTGCTGCTATCCGTAGCTGGCCACTGCCGCACAGGCCATGTGTGCACTGGAGGCCTCAGCCGGTGCGCTCCTCCTCTGGGGGTGATGGGTGGCGAGGCGGGCTCCCCACCGGGGGCTGTAGAAGTAGCCGGGAGCTGCAGGCACGATCCAGAGGTGGGGTGGGGTGTGACACCCTGTGGTGGAGTGGCGGGGGAACAGAAGACGGAATTCCGTAGTCAGGGTCTACCTAAGTGGCTAAGGCATTAATCTTGCTTCTGAACATTTGGTTATTTAATGCTCGAAACTCCCACGGGCCACAAAACACTCTTTCCAAAGTGCCTAGGTGCTTTACAAACGGTGCTGCAGAGCTACACTCGCATAAAAGACAGAGCACTCATTTTATCGACCTCGAAGGAATGAAATGCAGAGGAGACCTCAGTGGGATTTGGACCTGAAACAGCGCGGATGTTTACAGCCACAGTGGCATCTCTGGAAGTGATTTCTAGGGGCTTGGGGACAGGGAAAGGAGATGCACCTGGCCACAAATATGATTGGTGGAGCCACCTATGATGGGCAATCGTGAAGGGTGTTTGTGCACGTGTGTGTGTGTGTGTGTACGCACATATGTACTCACGCACATACAAAGTTATAGTAATCGCACTCACAAAACACTGCACTGTATCGTCTTGCGGGGGGCTCTCGCTGCGCCCCCTCTTCTTCCTGAGTGACTCATTAGGGTCCGGAATGTGACAGCTCCTTTCTGCGTCTCTGATGGCGGAGGAGTAATCCGCTCCCAGCTCATGGGATGTAATACTGTCAATGGCCCTTCGCAGAGAGCAAACTACAAACCGGAATGTGGTTGCACACTTCGAGAATAGTTAGGCTGTTCCGTAACGAAATGGCAACCACATGACAGTGGAAGGATGAAAGGCTGTAACAGCCCGGCCAACATTAGGACCCGTGACCTGTATTGTACAAAGCTCCTAGGCGACTTAACTCACTCTCATGCTAAGATAAAGACCAGCAGGAAGAAATCTAGGAACCGGCACGTGCGAGTCACCATACTACTTTTCAATACCCACGGGCATTTTATTAATACTTAAAACTCCCACGGGCCACGAAACACTCTTTTCAAAGTGCCTAGGTGCTTTACAAACGGTGCTGCAGAGCTACGCTCGCATAAAAGACAGAGCACTCGTTTTATCGACCTCCGAAGGATGAAAGGCGCAGCTGTTTACAGCCACAGTGGCATCTCTGGAAGTGATTTCTAGGGGCTTGGGGACAGGGAAAGGAGATGCACCTGGCCACAAATATAATTGGTGGAGCCACCTATGATGGGCAATTGTGAAGGGTGTTTGTGCACATGTGTGTGTACACACATCTGTACTCACGCACATACAAAGTTATAGTAATCGCACTCACAAAACACTGTCAGTTACAGACTCGTGCATTTCCTCATGCACTGATTTACAGTGAGAGGTACTTGGACAACATGGGAAAGAACAGATTTAAATTGTTTTTCACCATTACTTGATGCTAAAACACGAGTGCCTGCTGAAGTGCACAGCCTTTCAAAGCAACATTTGCATTCCGCAGCTTGTGCTCCATGCAGGTATCAGTGAAAGTTTATATGACTGTTGCCTACTCAGGTTGACGAAACGGCCCTGGAAGCAACAGGAGCACACACTGAGAGTGAGCCAAGATCAGCAGACAAAGAGATGTTCAAATCCACACTGAGTTGCGACCAGCAGCAAATCCGGAAGACCAAGCGCACAACCCCCCCAAGGCCGCAACAACAGGAGCAAGAGCAAAAACAAGCTTTTGCAATGCAATAGGTCTCGCAGTTACCCGAGTTTAAGCTAATGACATTGTAAATGACAATGCCTTTTATATATGTTTTTAAAACAAAAACAAAAATAAAAGGCATTGTTATTTGCAATGTCAATAGCTCAAACTCGCATAAATGCGAGACCTATTGCATTGCAAATGCTTGTTGTCTTAGCTCTTGTCCACTTTCCTCTCCTCTCGAGTGTTGGGTAAACAACCCTTCCTCTCTGTCTTTCAGGGGTGGGAGGCCAGGACTAAGAACAGCAGCTTTCACCGTAGTCTGGTCACTGTGCTTGTTCAAGGCTTTAGTTAGATGTACTTTGCCTACTTCATGAGTTTTTATTGGGAAGAAATTTCGTGCTGCAGATGTCACATTAGGCGTAGACTTTATTAAACCCTCGCATTTATCATTAACTGTAGAAGTTAAATTAATGATCAATGCCCTCAGTGATTCTATTTCGTCCCGCAATAGAATAACAAGGTTGGTCAAAGCACCAACTTCCACGGACTTTGCCTTATTCCATGCTATTGTTGGTAATTGGGGGGGCAGGGGGCTCATTATGAATTTCAGCCAGAACCGCGAACCTATTACCAAGAAGTATCTGGGGGGCAGGTAGCAATGACAGATTCACACTCTCGGGGTCAGGATGGATGATCAAACCTTCATTGCTAAGAGACTCGTTAGATGTAGTTAAACAGTCCCCAATGAGATTAACCATGCCATCCTTAGGTTTCCTTTTTGCCTTAAACATCTCTGGAATGGTTGGAAGTTCAACAGGGTCTTTTGCTGCCTTTAAGGAAACCCCACCCTTATCACTCGTGGCATCCTCACTGATATGACCTTGATCAGCCACGAGGATCTCCCTACACTCGTCCACAAGAGTATTAATACGATCCATTACACTGTTACTGTCACTGTTACCAGCTGGCTGGCTTAACCTCTTTGATGCTTTCTTTCCTTTGCGATGCTTCGGGGGGTTGCCAGTTCCGTTCCCCTCCTCCATAGATTTACGTTTCCCCATGGGCCTATATATTCACAGCTCTCTTTAATATCGACAATGTAACAGCTAAACCCCAACCATTAACAGTCACAAAGTAAACAAACGGGTCCTCTTACAGTTTTTGACGGTGATAGTCTTTTTAGGCAGACGTTAGGGATGGGGCCCTGCCCTGCCTCCTCCTGCCTCGGACGGCCACAGACGGCCCGCCCTTTGCCCGGGCTTCGCCCGGCTGCTCCCGCGCGCGACTCACGGGGCGAGAGGCGTTCCTCACTTTTCAGGCGCCTCCGGGTGCAATGGTGGCGTCAGGGACGCGACTTTGGCCGCCGGGGCACCTGGGAGGTGTAGTTTTGACCCCCCGCGGTGGCTGCAGGCGATGTTGCGGCGTCTGATACAGCCGTTCCCCTCACGGCGTCTCCCGGAGCTGGTGGCACAAAGGACAGGAGCCGTTGCCCTCACGGCAGGGTAAGTGAAGATTTAAGCTATCAGTATCAGTAGTTATCTGAAAACATTTTGGGCCCTGGGCAAGAACTTTATTACACATTTTCTGCAAATTCAAGCCTGCACGATACCAAACAATATTGAGTTATACTTAAGCTTTTAAAAATAGGGTTGTCAAAAACAGCTAAAATATGTCTTGCAAATCCTTAGGATGATGCTTGGTAGAAAGAGGTAGGGAGTGGAGGAAGGCAGGAAGAGGATGAGACAGAGAAATAGACAGAGCTGGAATCAAGAGAATGATCGCCTCCCAATGTGTCTTCTTGGAAGGTGTGGGCCTAGGACAATTGCTCACTTTACCCATGCCTTAAAGCGTCACTGCCTGGCCAGGGACACCCAGTATACAAAGTGAATGGGATTTGAGGGGCATGACTGCCCATACTTTTCTAATTTAAGGAAAACAGTTCCCCTACTTTTTGAGAAAAGAGAACCGTTCCAGGACGGTAAATTCCAAGAGTTGAAATGCTTCAGCTGAAAATGTAAAGCAGGGAGTCTCCTGTGCTGTGAAACAGAGGGAGGGGCAGACAGCTAGACAAGCCTTAATGCGAGGGCGCCTGCTTGCCTGAAGGAAAGGTAAATGCGCACAACTAGTTAATCTGCAAATGAAAAGGGTGCTTGGAAGCCGCTATTGGCTTTAATTGATGGAATTACATGAAGCTCCCTGATGACACAGATGTATTCTTTTTTAGTGGTAATGCAAGGTAGTTACCAGCTGAGCTGTGATATGTGTGCCTTTAATTGAGTTATCAAATAATTACTCTATCTACTGTCTCTGTAGTACTAAAATCGGTATTTCTGAAGCACTTAAACCTTCTTGCCCATTTTGTATCAGTTTACCTTTTAGTGTGTGTAGTGCAAGTTTAACATAATTTACATATTCACAATGCTTTCTGTCACAGACTTGGTTGGACCCCATAGCACCAAAAATACACAAGTCACTATTCTCCACAGCACCAACCAGGATTCAGTTCTGTGGCCCTCTGGTGAGAGACACAGGCCTCTGTATTGCATAAACTAATACAGGTTACATAATGTCTGATAGCACATTTCTCACTGATTGACTTGCATTTAATTTTCATTTAAGCTGGGCCTTATTTCCTATATAATGACTTGAAGGTGAAAGACCGAAAAACATTACAGAATAGTTTGTGTTTTTTAGCCACCACTTTGACCTCGCTCCCGCCCCAATCTCACTCATCCTGCCCCCTTTCCGCACAGCATCACAGCCCCCCTAATGTTATTAATGCACTTCGACCACTGGAGACACTCGACTGTCAGACACTCTGGGCACAGCTTTTAATGGCCGCTGAGCAGGGGTAACTGACACACCCTCAAGCGTTCTCCACACTGGAAAGAGATATCAAACCCTCTGGGGCTCCGGCGTGGGGAAGAAACTGCCTGCAACCCCCCACCCCCACCCCAGAACTCTGTGCGCGAGCATCACGCTCGTTGTACGTAGACATGGGGACGATTACCGCCTCGGCGTCAGAGGGAGAAAAGCTTAAGGCCTCGCCCGCCCAGTCGATGATTTAATGAGCACGACAGCTAATTCTAGGGGTATTTCATGTGATCAAGACATTGAGTGTGTATGTGCGGGGAGGGGGGGCTCCAAGAACTCGCAGTGATCTGCGCGTCTGATTCTCAGAGAGAGCTGCAAGCAGGGAAAGGTGAAATCCCCCGCCCTCATTACAGGATTAGACAGATTATGGCACATATTTCTCATTTCTTCTCGGTTAATCCTCTTTCCCCCACCTCACGAGCTGCGTGCGTTGTTCTCTAAAACAATGTGGTCTCTCTGTTACCCCCTGTGCTGCAGAACACCAGCCGTGGGGGCACCTTCCTAATGTACCCCTTCAGAGCTGTAGGGACCGTTAGTGAATCACCACCATAGCGCTTTGTTTTAGGCCTCAGCAGAACGAGCCCCCTCCCTGACGTGCCCCATCAGTGATATGTGAGCCTCACACTTCCAGCCGCGTCTAGAAGAGCCCCGTGAGTCTGAGACTTTTCTCATTATGTATAGGCAGGGTTGGATTGGGATTCCAAATCGGCCCGGGCACCCTAAAAAAACGGTCTACATTTGTATATTGCCTTTTCTCAAAACACTGCTTCGGCGAAATGTTATTAAAACAAGCATTGAAAATGCACTAGGTCTCGCCTTTGATTAAGTTAAAGCCATTTGCTTTGCTAATGGTGTTGCATAGCAAAGCAAATGGCTTTAACTTAATGAAAGGCGAGACCTATTGCATTTTCAATGCTTGTTCTATTCGTGTAACTCTCCCATGTCCTTTCCCCCTACAATCCTTGCCAAACATCCCTTCTACCTGCAACTGTGACTATCCTTAGTGAGGGCCGAGCAGCCTTAATCTGCTCTGTAAAGCCTCGTCCAGCCGGTAGTACCCTTTGTCGTCCATCTGCTCTACGGAGCTAGTTGTTTCTTTACATCAGAGCTCTTGACTCCTCCTACTCCACTTCTTTTAGTTGCACCCACCTTCTTATCCACCGCATGCGTGACTCCGCTTTGGGATCAAATGGATTTCGTCCTTGTCTTTCATGCACCTGTCTAATGTTCCTCCTATCGTAGCTATGCTGGCAGCTTTTTGCACCCTCCTCCTTGCCCTGACTCCTTCAGATGACGTGGGTCTGTGCTGTGCATGCCCACCTCTTCCAAATTTGGCTGCATTGAATTCTGCCTTCATCACTGGGGCGCACAGCTGTGGTGTGTCAGCAGTGGTATGTCAGCAGTGAAGTGCACATGTCAGCAGCGGCGTGTCAGCAGCGGTGTGTTAGCAGTGGTGTCAGCAGCGGCGTGTCAGCAGCAATGTGTCAGCAAAGGTGTGTCAGCAGTGGTGTGTCCGCAATGGTGTGTCAGCCGTGGTGTGTCAGAAGTGGTGTCTGCAGCGGCGTGTCAGCAGCACCGTCAGCAGCAGCGCGTCAGCAGCGGCATATTAGCAGTGGTGTGTCAGCAGTGGCGTGTCAGCATCGGCATGTCAGCAGCGGCGTGTCAGCAGTGGCGTTTCAGAAGTGCTGTGTCACCAGCAGAGTGGCAGCAGTCGTGTGTCAGCAGTCGTGTGTCAGCAGTGGCGTGTCAGCAGCGGCGTGTCAGTGGTGTGTCAGCAGTGGTCTCTCAGCAGTGGTGTCAGCAGCGGTGTGTCAGCAGTGGTGTCTGCAGCAGTGTGTCAGCGGCGGCATGTCAGCAGCGGCGTGTCTTCAGTGGTGGTGTCAGCAGTGGCGTGTCAGCAGCGGCGTGTCAGCAGTGGCGTGACAGCAGCGGCGTGTCAGCAGTGCTGTGTCAGCAGCAGTGTGTCAGCAGCGGTGTGTCAGCAGAGGTGTGTCAGCAGTGGTGTCAGCAGTGGTGTCAGCAGTAGTGTCAGCAGCGGTGTATCAGTAGCGGTGTGTCAGCAGCGGTGTCAGCAGTGGTGTCAGCAGCGGCGTGTCAGCAGTGGCGTGACAGCAGCGGCGTGTCAGCAGTGCTGTGTCAGCAGCAGTGTGTCAGCAGCGGTGTGTCAGCAGAGGTGTGTCAGCAGCGGCGTGTCAGCAGTGGCGTGTCAGCAGCGGCGTGTCAGCAGCGGTGTGTCAGTGGTGTGTCAGCAGTGGTGTGTCAGCCGTGGTGTCTGCAGCGGCGTGTCAGCAGCGGCATGTCAGCAGCAGCGTGTTAGCAGTGGTGTGTCAGCAGTGGTGTCTGCAGCCGCGTGTCAACAGTGCTGTGTCAGCAGTGCTGTGTCAGCAGCGGTGTGTCAGCAGTGCTGTGTCAGCAGCGGTGTGTCAGCAGTGGTGTGTCAGCAGTGGTGTGTCAGCAGTGGTGTCAGCAGCGGCGTGTCAGCAGTGGTGTGTCAGCAGCGGGGTGTCAGGAGCGGGGTGTCAGCAACGGTGTCTGCAACGGTGTCAGCAGCGGCGTGTCAGCAGCGGCATGTCAGCAGTGGTGTGTCAGCAGCGGCGTGTCAGCAGTGGCGTGTCAGCAGCGGTGTGTCTGCAGCGGTGAGTCTGCAGCGGTGTGTCAGCAGCGGCATGTCAACAGTGGCGTGTCAGCAGCGGGGTGTCAGCAACGGTGTCTGCAACGGTGTCAGCAGCGGCGTGTCAGCAGCGGCATGTCAGCAGTGGTGTGTCAGCAGCGGCATGTCAGCAGTGGTGTGTCAGCAGCGGCGTGTCAGCAGTGGTGTGTCAGCAGCGGCGTGTCAGCAGTGGCGTGTCAGCAGCGGTGTGTCTGCAGCGGTGTGTCTGCAGCGGTGTGTCTGCTGCGGTGTGTCTGCAGCGGTGTGTCTGCAGCGGTGTGTCAGAAGTGATGTGTCAGCAGTGGTTTGTCAGCAGTAGTGTGTCAGCAGTGGCGGCAGCAATGGCGGCAGCAGCGTGTCAGCAGTGGGGTGTCAGCAGTGGTGTCAGCAGCAGCGTGTCAGCAGCAATGTGTTAGCAGCAGCATGTCAGCAGTGGCGTGTCAGCAGCGGTATCAGCATCTGCGTGTCAGCAGTGGCGTGTCAGCAGCGGCATGTCAGCAGCGGCATGTCAGCAGCGGCGTGTCAGCAGTGGCGTGTCAGCAGCGGTGTGTCTGCAGCGGTGTGTCTGCAGAGGTGTGTCTGCAGCGGTGTGTCTGCAAGCGGTGTGTCTGCAAGCGGTGTGTCTGCAGTGGTGTGTCAGCAGTACTGTGTCAGCAGTGGCGTCAGCAGTGGTGGCAGCAGCAGTGGTGTCAGCAGTAGTGTCAGCAGCGGTGTATCAGTAGCGTTGTGTCAGCAGCGGTGTGTCAGCAGTGGTGTCAGCAGCGGCGTGTCAGCAGTGGCGTGACAGCAGCGGCGTGTCAGCAGTGCTGTGTCAGCAGCAGTGTGTCAGCAGCGGTGTGTCAGCAGAGGTGTGTCAGCAGCGGCGTGTCAGCAGTGGCATGTCAGCAGCGGCGTGTCAGCAGCGGTGTGTCAGTGGTGTGTCAGCAGTGGTGTGTCAGCCGTGGTGTCTGCAGCGGCGTGTCAGCAGCAGCGTGTTAGCAGTGGTGTGTCAGCAGTGGTGTCTGCAGCCGCGTGTCAACAGTGCTGTGTCAGCAGTGCTGTGACAGCAGCGGTGTGTCAGCAGTGCTGTGTCAGCAGCGGTGTGTCAGCAGTGGTGTGTCAGCAGTGGTGTGTCAGCAGTGGTGTCAGCAGCGGCGTGTCAGCAGTGGTGTGTCAGCAGCGGGGTGTCAGGAGCGGGGTGTCAGCAACGGTGTCTGCAACGGTGTCAGCAGCGGCGTGTCAGCAGCGGCATGTCAGCAGTGGTGTGTCAGCAGCGGCGTGTCAGCAGTGGCGTGTCAGCAGCGGTGTGTCTGCAGCGGTGTGTCTGCAGCGGTGTGTCAGCAGCGGCATGTCAACAGTGGCGTGTCAGCAGCGGGGTGTCAGCAACGGTGTCTGCAACGGTGTCAGCAGCGGCGTGTCAGCAGCGGCGTGTCAGCAGTGGTGTGTCAGCAGCGGCGTGTCAGCAGTGGTGTGTCAGCAGCGGCGTGTCAGCTGTGGTGTGTCAGCAGCGGCGTGTCAGCAGTGGTGTGTCAGCAGCGGTGTGTCTGCAGTGGTGTGTCTGCAGCGGTGTGTCTGCTGCGGTGTGTCTGCAGCGGTGTGTCTGCAGCGGTGTGTCAGAAGTGATGTGTCAGCAGTGGTTTGTCAGCAGTAGTGTGTCAGCAGTGGCGGCAGCAATGGCGGCAGCAGCGTGTCAGCAGTGGGGTGTCAGCAGTGGTGTCAGCAGCAGCGTGTCAGCAGCAATGTGTCAGCAGCAGCATGTCAGCAGTGGTGTGTCAGCAGCGGTATCAGCATCTGCGTGTCAGCAGTGGCATGTCAGCAGCGGCATGTCAGCAGCGGCGTGTCAGCAGTGGCGTGTCAGCAGCGGTGTGTCTGCAGCGGTGTGTCTGCAGAGGTGTGTCTGCAGCGGTGTGTCTGCAAGCGGTGTGTCTGCAAGCGGTGTGTCTGCAGTGGTGTGTCAGCAGTACTGTGTCAGCAGTGGCGTCAGCAGTGGTGGCAGCAGCAGCGTGTCAGCAGCGGGATGTCAGCAGTGGTGTCCGCAGCAGCGTGTCAGCAGCAATGTGTCAGCAGCAGCATGTCAGCAGTGGCATGACAGCAGCTGTGTCAGCATCTGCATGTCAGCAGTGGCGTGACAGCAGCGGCATGTCAGCAGCGGCGTGTCAGCAGCGGCATGTCAGCAGCGGCGTGTCAGCAGCGGCGTGTCAGCAGCGGCGTGTCAGCAGCGGCGTGTCAGCAGCGGCGTGTCTGCAGCGGTGTGTCAGCAGTGATGTGTCAGCAGTGGTGTGTCAGCAGTAGTGTGTCAGCAAGGACGTCAGCAGCAGGGTGTCAGCAGCAGGGTAATAGCAGTGGTGTGTCAGCAGCATTGTGTCAGCAGCGTCGTGTCAGCAGCGATGTGTTAGCAGAGGTGTGTCAGCAGTGGGGCAATACCAATGTCAAAACAGAGAGGGAAAGGACAGCCGCTCGGAAATGGGACTTTGATGAAGAAATTAAAGATTATTTTTACTAATCAACAAATGCAATTGTATGCTGGAGGAAGCACGAGACATTGCACATTTTGTTTTTACCACGCAGTCAGTTTTTATCTGGGTAAAACTCTTAAACCATCTGTTATAGATGGAGCAACAATTTCTATTAAATCAACATAAGAGGATTTGTACAGTGCTCGTCCTGAACCTCTCTATTTGAAGGCACTTTCAAATATGGTAAAAGAAAAGAAAAAAGAAAGGGAAGCTTGTTGCACAATTGTTTGCCAAGGACCACAAAATTCAGCTAAGCGGGATAACAGGAATAGATCCAGTTTTTTGGTTTTACGTTTACCCAATAGATGGATAACTGTTTTGCTCTCTGAAAATATGACTCCTCACTAAGGCTATTCGTGTAACTCTCCCATGTCCTTTCCCCCTACAATCCTTGCCAAACATCCCTTCTACCTGCACCTGCGACTATCCTTAGTGAGGGCCGAGCAGCCTTAATCTGCTCTGTAAAGCCTCGTCCAGCCGGTAGCACCCTTTGTCGTCCATCTGCTCTACGGAGCTAGTTGTTTCTTTACATCAGAGCTCTTGCCTCCTCCTACTCCACTTCTTTTAGTTGCACCCACCTTCTTATCCACCGCATGCGTGACTCCGCTTTGGGATCAAATGGATTTCGTCCTTGTCTTTCATGCACCTGTCTAATGTTCCTCCTATCGTAGCTATGCTGGCAGCTTTTTGCACCCTCCTCCTTGCCCTGACTCCTTCAGATGACGTGGGTCTGTGCTGTGCATGCCCACCTCTTCCAAATTTGGCTGCATTGAATTCTGCCTTCATCACTGGGGCGCACAGCTGTGGTGTGTCAGCAGTGGTATGTCAGCAGTGAAGTGCACATGTCAGCAGCGGCGTGTCAGCAGTGGTGTCAGCAGCGGCGTGTCAGCAGCAATTTGTCCGCAAAGGTGTGTCAGCAGTGGTGTGTCCCCAATGGTGTGTCAGCAGTGGTGTGTCAGAAGTGGTGTCTGCAGCGGCGTGTCAGCAGCACCGTCAGCAGCAGCGTGTCAGCAGCGGCATATTAGCAGTGGTGTGTCAGCAGTGGCGTGTCAGCATCGGCATGTCAGCAGCGGCGTGTCAGCAGTGGCGTTTCAGCAGTGCTGTGTCACCAGCAGAGTGGCAGCAGTCGTGTGTCAGCAGTCGTGTGTCAGCAGTGGCGTGTCAGCAGCAGCGTGTCAGTGGTGTGTCAGCAGTGGTGTCTCAGCAGTGGTGTCTCAGCAGTGGTGTCAGCAGCGGTGTATCAGCAGCGGTGTATCAGCAGCGGTGTGTCAGCAGCGGTGTGTCAGCAGTGGTGTCTGCAGCAGTGTTTCAGGGGCGGCATGTCAGCAGCGGAGTGTCTTCAGTGGTGTGTCAGCAGTGGCGTGTCAGCAGCGGCGTGTCAGCAGTGGCGTGGCAGCAGCGGCGTGTCAGCAGTGCTGTGTCAGCAGCAGTGTGTCAGCAGCGGTGTGTCAGCAGTAGTGTCAGCAGCGGTGTATCAGTAGCGGTGTGTCAGCAGCGGTGTGTCAGCAGTGGTGTCAGCAGCGGCGTGTCAGCAGTGGCGTGACAGCAGCGGCGTGTCAGCAGTGCTGTGTCAGCAGCAGTGTGTCAGCAGCGGTGTGTCAGCAGAGGTGTGTCAGCAGCGGCATGTCAGCAGTGGCATGTCAGCAGCGGTGTGTCAGCAGTGGCGTGTCAGCAGCGGTGTGTCAGTGGTGTGTCAGCAGTGGTGTGTCAGCCGTGGTGTCTGCAGCGGCGTGTCAGCAGCGGCATGTCAGCAGCAGCGTGTTAGCAGTGGTGTGTCAGCAGACGTGTCTGCAGCCGCGTGTCAACAGTGCTGTGTTAGCAGTGCTGTGTCAGCAGAGGTGTGTCAGCAGTGCTGTGTCAGCAGTGCTGTGTCAGCAGCGGTGTGTCAGCAGTGGTGTGTCAGCAGTGGTGTGTCAGCAGTGGTGTGAGCAGCGGTGTGTCAGCAGTGGTGTGTCAGCAGCGGGGTGTCAGGAGCGGGGTGTCAGCAACGGTGTCTGCAACGGTGTCAGCAGCGGCGTGTCAGCAGCGGCGTGTCAGCAGTGGTGTGTCAGCAGCGGCGTGTCAGCAGTGGCATGTCTGCAGCGGTGTGTCAGCAGCGGCATGTCAACAGTGGCGTGTCAGCAGCAGGGTGTCAGCAACGGTGTCTGCAACGGTGTCAGCAGCGGCGTGTCAGCAGCGGCATGTCAGCAGTGGTGTGTCAGCAGCGGCGTATCAGCAGTGGTGTGTCAGCAGCGGCGTGTCAGCAGTGGTGTGTCAGCAGCGGCGTGTCAGCAGTGGCGTGTCAGCAGCGGTGTGTCTGCAGCGGTGTGTCTGCAGCGGTGTGTCTGCTGCGGTGTGTCTGCAGCGGTGTGTCTGCAGCGGTGTGTCAGAAGTGATGTGTCAGCAGTGGTTTGTCAGCAGTAGTGTGTCAGCAGTGGCGTCAGCAATGGCGTCAGCAGCGTGTCAGCAGTGGGGTGTCAGCAGTGGTGTCAGCAGCAGCGTGTCAGCAGCAATGTGTCAGCAGCAGCATGTCAGCAGTGGCGTGTCATCAGCGGTATCAGCATCTGCGTGTCAGCAGCGGCGTGTCAGCAGCGGCATGTCAGCAGCGGCGTGTCAGCAGTGGCGTGTCAGCAGCGGTGTGTCTGCAGCGGTGTGTCTGCAGAGGTGTGTCTGCAGCGGTGTGTCTGCAAGCGGTGTGTCTGCAGTGGTGTGTCAGCAGTACTGTGTCAGCAGTGGCGTCAGCAGTGGTGGCAGCAGCAGCGTGTCAGCAGTGGGATGTCAGCAGTGGTGTCCGCAGAAGCGTGTCAGCAGCAATGTGTCAGCAGCAGCATGTCAGCAGTGGCGTGTCAGCAGCGGTGTCAGCATCTGCGTGGCAGCAGTGGCGTGTCAGCAGCGGCATGTCAGCAGCGGCGTGTCAGCAGCGGCATGTCAGCAGCGGCGTGTCAGCAGCGGCGTGTCAGCAGCGGCGTGTCAGCAGCGGCGTGTCAGCAGCGGCGTGTCAGCAGCGGCGTGTCAGCAGCGGCGTGTCTGCAGCGGTGTGTCTGCAGCGGTGTGTCAGCAGTGATGTGTCAGCAGTGGTGTGTCAGCAGTAGTGTGTCAGCAAGGACGTCAGCAGCAGGGTGTCAGCAGCAGGGTGTTAGCAGTGGTGTGTCAGCAGCGTCGTGTCAGCAGCGTCGTGTCAGCAGCGATGTGTTAGCAGAGGTGTGTCAGCAGTGGGGCAATACCAATGTCAAAACAGAGAGGGAAAGGACAGCCGCTCGGAAATGGGACTTTGATGAAGAAATTAAAGATTATTTTTACTAATCAACAAATGCAATTGTATGCTGGAGGAAGCACGAGACATTGCACATTTTGTTTTTACCACGCAGTCAGTTTTTATCTGGGGAAAACTCTTAAACCATCTGTTATAGATGGAGCAACAATTTCTATTAAATCAACATAAGAGGATGTGTACAGTGCTCGTCCTGAACCTCTCTATTTGAAGGCACTTTCAAATATGGTAAAAGAAAAGAAAAAAGAAAGGGAAGCTTGGTGCACAATTGTTTGCCAAGGACCACAAAATTCAGCTAAGCGGGATAACAGGAATAGATCCAGTTTTCTGGTTTTACGTTCACCCAATAGATGGATAACTGTTTTGCTCTCTGAAAATCTGACTCCCCACTAAGGCATTTCATAGCGAGGCCTAATACACCACAGGAAGGAATAGGAGTACACCACAGGAAGGACTATAGGGTCACCCATGACGGATATGAGCAGGGAAGGCCTGGAGGGTTCTCCCTGCCGCCCAGGTGAAGGAGGGTATTGTGTGGGTCACTCTTTTTGGCTCCTCTATGAGACTACAGAAATAGTAGTGCCCACTTCCCAAGCACAACTCTAATCCCAAAATACCCTCTGCGCTTCCCTCATGCACGACCGTCACCGACACAAACAAGAACATTAAAACTAATTGCATCAGCTCCAGGATTCCATCCAGGAATAGCCTGGGCCCATGTCCCTATATTGGTCTTTCTTCTATGTTTTACAGAATCCATCAGGCATTTGCATCGGGCTCCCAGATGTGCTGCGACCCGGCCACATGTTTTCCCACCAAAAAAGGCTGGCTCTTACCTCGAATCGGAGTGGCACCACACGCTCGCGGAACACAGAGTGCGCGCCACTGGAACAAAGCTATACATACACAAGAACCTTGCAGCTCAGTTTCCGACCTGCTGCTGCCAGTCCCAACAAGCATCGATCTCTTGTATTTATGGGGCCGTGTGTTTAACACATGACCCCATAAAGATGAGAAAGTGCTTTGCGACAGCAGCAAAGCAGGCCACCGAGTCCGGATCGGAGGCCAAAGGGCGTGAACCTAAAATCCTAATTTCCAATGGCAGGCCACCGTTCAGTATAAATGGTGACGCCAGCCAATGGAAATGAGGGGCGGAGCTTAAAGCCCCCTTCTGAAATCTCCATCACAAGAGTTCTCGCAAAGCGACACGCGAGACCTAAAAAGGGGGGGGGAGATACAAAAAAATGCATGGATTTGTTTAAATTGGTGACTGAAAACAAGTGAGGCCACTTCTGCTCAGGCCCCATGCCCCTGCTAGGTATGCATACATTAATGGGCCGGCCCTGCGAGAGAAAGAAAGTGACACCTCTGCCTGTTGCTAAATGTGAGGTAATGAGAGCAAGTCTGCTTCCAGAAAGGCCACTCAGACACCCACCGGGCTGCTGGCTGTATCCGAACAACAGCGACACCGCCCAAATCTGCCCACAGACTGCTCCAAAAAGCAGCCCACAGTTGGAACTTGGCACCGTCCCCTCGGGCATTGCCCGAGTGCCCGCGTTACCAATCCGACGCTGTGTATAGGGCCTCAGCACACTGCAGCCCGCAGAACCAGCAGTGTGAGCTAGCTTCCTCCCTAAGTGCCCTATCGGGGCTGTGGAATTCACCCTTTCCTTTCCCCCCTTCCCCTTTCCCTATTCCACCTTCCCTCGCCTCCCCTATCCCCTCCCCTACTTAGGAGTATTCCCCACTGGGTTTTATTCCACAGGCATCAACTGCTTGTTGCAAACAAAAATGCCCTCAGTATCACAAATTATGTCAGATATCGGGATGTGTGCTACAGATATAATTTTATTCAACATACTCGCTCACCTTCTCATGAATGTCTCCCAAGGCATACCTAGTCTAGTTGTTTTGTACTGTTCGTGGTTTGATCCATGCTTCACATCTGGAAACCAACTCAGACTTAGTAGCAGCAAACAATGGTAAGGACACATAAGGCCAGTAGCCGCTCAAGACGCGAGAGATTAGACGTGAGTCGCGCTTGTTGGGCGGTACCCTTGTGCTGTATGTTGGCTGCAGAACGTTTTTAACTTGGCATTACCTTTTTTACCTGCACTGTTGCTTGTGCCGCACGCTCTTCGCTCCGACCCCGGTCCACCGCAGGTGAGGCTGTTTGAGTGGAGGGCGGACCGGGCGAAGCGAGACACACCTCCTGACACCGCCTATCTGGGATATATGAGGCCCATGCCAAGACTGCGCAGCGGACCCGCGCAGTGGGCTCGCCGCCGGCGCGAAGGCAAGCCCGTCTGCGCCCGTCCGCGCTCAGACGGGGCCAGGGGTCAGTCACGCTGTCCGTCGGATTACCTACTCCTCTGACGACCTTATTAACCACAACACAGGTCAAACTCGCCCTCCCCAGGCCATCTGTAGCTGGACCCATAAGCTGGGAATACTCACGGATAGAACCTCTTTCCCGGAAATCAGGGGGCTGGCTCATTCTCCCAGATCAAATACCTCTAAGCCGACCGAATCCAGACCCCATCCCCTAGCTATTTCCTACCTTAATACCCGTTCCCTTGTGAAACATCAGCTTGACATCTTCCTCCTGTTGGCTACAGATAGACCCGATATTCTCTTATTGACCGAAACTTGGTTGACACCTGATTCTGGCCCTGACATACTGGCAGCACTCCCCCCAGAATATTATATTCTCCACACCGATCGCCCACCCGGCAAACCGGGGGGGGTATTCGCAGCTATTATCCGCTCCAATCTTAAAGTAGATGTCCTGACCTGCCTTAACCTCCCGGACTCGGAGAATTTGGTGATAAAACTCGACTTCTTCTATGATACTATCATCTGTGTGGTTGTTTACAGACCACCAAATTACATGCCTTCCTTCCCCCTCGCACTAAGTGAACAGATTGCAAACCTGGCCATCAATCATGCCAGTGTTCTCCTTATAGACGATCTCAATTACTGGTTCAATGACCCCCTCAAAGGCCCTCACTCTAGTGAACTCACTGAGCTTCTCACCAACCTAAACCTCACTCAGCAAGTCTCCCTTCCCACCCATCACAAGGGTCATATTCTGGATCAAGTCTGGACTAATTCTTTGTTGATCACGGCCCCCGCCACATTTCCTTGCCTATGGTCCGACCATTACCTACTCAGATTCACACTTGCCCACTCAACCACCAAGAAAGCCACCACGGCTGCAGGCGGCTTGGCTAGGAAATGGAACGCCCTAGACAAAATGGAATTTCTTCAAACAATGACCAATACTATCTCGTCCCCCCACCCTGATATTAACATACATGAAGCTAACCTCTCGGGTTGGATGCGCTCAGCTAGCGACATACATGCCCCTCTTAAGCAAGTCAAACTGGCGCGTCGTGCAGACGCCCAGAGATGGTTCTCAACTGAGCTGAAATCTAAGAAACTGGCCCTACGCCAAATTGAGCGACAATGGCACCGGAATTACGCCCCTGACTTAAAACTCAGATTTACCACTGCTAGGAATGAATACATGAAGGCTGTTCTCTCTGCTAAGGCTGCCCATTTCTCCTTACGTATTCTCAACTCTGATAACAGATCAAAAGACATATTCTCCATTCTGACTGAACTAACCAACTTAGACAGTGTATGTCCTAGGACCACCCCCACCCAAACCCTCTGTGACTCACTTAATGATTATTTCATCGAGAAGATCTTGGCCATCAAAGCCAGTATTCCGAAACTCCCCATCTCGACCGACTTTGTGACCCTTAAAAACAATTGCCCTATCAACAGCTTCCCCCCATCACCTCAGAGACATTCCAAGAGCTCCTTGTTAAAGTCAAATCTGGTGCCCCCTCAGATAGCTGTCCCCCTCACATACTAAAATATTGCCTCTCCGCTCTCCCAGAGCCTGCTTGTGCTCTTCTGAATTATTCCTTATCATCCGGCCAAGTCCCCTCAGCATTTAAGGAAGCGACAGTAGTGCCACTTCTGAAAAAACCTGGGACTGACCCCACATGCATGTCAAACTACCGTCCCATCTCCCCACTTCCCTTTCTAGCAAAGGTGATGGAGGCATACCTAGCCAGATGTCTTTCTAACTTTCTGGAGGAGTCCAATTACCTCGAGCCCCATCAGGCTGGCTTCCGGCCTGCGCACTCTACGGAAGCTGTCATACTCACCGTATTGAACACACTTCGCAACTGCGCAGACAATAACTCCCCCCAGGCTTTGGTGCTCCTGGACCTCTCGGCCGCGTTCGATACGGTCGATCATTCCATCTTGATCGACCGTATCGGCCAGGCCGGCATCCAGGGCACAGCAGCCAGCTGGTAAAGATCTTTCCTGGAAAACAGATCCCAGGCCGTCCGCCTTGGCAATCTGGCTGCCTCAAAACAGAGAATCACTTGTGTTGTCCCACAGGGCTCCTCCCTGTCCCCCCACTTGTTCAACCTCTACATCTTCCCCTTAATTCAGTCCCTTAGAGACAGGAAGGTGATGGTCTTCAATTATGCGGATGACCTACAACTGCTCTTTACGATCAATAACACCGAGAGCTCAATTACCAGCTTTCAGTCTACCATGAGGTTCATCCAATCTTGGATGGACCAAAACCATCTTAAATTAAACCCTGGCAAAACTGAGCTGGTACTCACAGGGGACAGTCCTAAGTACTGGGGACCACATTACTGGCCGTCAGAGATGGGCTCACCACCCTCCCCGTCACCATCGGCAAAAACACTAGGAGTCACTCTAAACAGCAATCTCTCATTGAAATCACAAGTGGGTCTTGTGGTCTCCAAATGTTTTTTCCAACTTAGGAAAATAAGAAAGGTTTGTCGCCTCCTCACACCAGAGGCCCTCATCCAGGTGGTGATAGCCACTGTCCTATCCCACCTGGACTACGCCAATTCTCTATACCTTGGCATGTCTCTCTACCTACTGAAGCGACTACAGATGGTCCAGAACTACGCTGCCAGACTGATCCTAAGCCAACCCAAATGGCAGCCTGCCACCCCATTACTCAGGAAATTACACTGGCTCCCCATGCTTCAACGCAGCACCTTCAAAACAGGTTGCTTGATTTTCAAATCTTTGCACTGCAAAAGTCCCAAGTAAGTTCATAGACATCCTGATAGTCAGACACACCCCTACCCGCAACTTACGTTCAGCCCACCTTTCACTTCTTCATACCCCCTCCTTCAGACGGAAGCGCACAGAAGGCTGCAGATTTGCCACACTCGCCCCTCGTCTCTGGAACTCCTTCCTTCCCGATATTCGAGCCTGCTTGGACCTCATGACATTCAGAAGAGCACTTAAAACCTGGCTCTTTCAGCAAGCTTACAACTAAAGGTCCTCTCTAGCCACGCACTCTGTCTCTTCTATAGCGCCATGAAACCAATCGGTGTAAGTGCGCTCTATAAATAATTTTTAACATAACATAACATTTTATGTGAGGGCATTAATTCAAGCCACCTCACCCGTATCTGTGATAACCGGTTGACAAAGATAAAGTCCACTGCAGATGAACCTAAAACCTCTGAAAAGAGACTATAGCCAATCCCTAAATTGCCTCCCTCTGTTTTCATTCAGAGTTTGTATCTTCAATCTGAGCTTTAAATTGCAGGGTGGTAATGTGACTTAAGAAAAATGTTCCACAGCGGATCTTGTAGACAGCACCTCTATTTTCCGATGTCCCTCTAATATCCAATTTGGTGTTGTGCTGATAACCTCCAGGACCTGCTGTGGTTTTGGTCCTACTGGAAATCCAGACAAAAACTTAAGAAACAGAACAGAGGCAGCACCAAGGATAAAGTAGCCAGGACCATGTAGTATCAATAAATAAATTCTTTTATTTTCTCATTTATAGGACAGCCAACGCGTTTCGCTCCCCAACAGTGGGAGCTTCGTCAGGGCTGAAAACAACACAAAAATACACCAATATTAATAACACATACCAACATGACATTTACAATAAACAAACAAGGTTTTTTTAAAAAAAATACATTGCAGTTGTGCTTTGAACGAGACGAGATGGCCAAACTAAAAAGAAGGTCACAATAATAATCCTATATATATTTCTTGGAAAACATCTTGCATTTAGATCCAAATATCTAAACACAAAGGTCATACAACTTGATGGTTTATATCGGACATTGGTAACCAGAACCAGATATAAAAAGTTATGAAAAAGAATTACCTCAGGTAACGCAGATAAAAATAGCCATTGAGTGAAACCCGAGTAAGAAGAAAAAAGAAAGAAGGAAAGCAAGAGAAGGTGAAGCAAAATGAAATGAAAATAGCCATTGAGTGAAACCCAAGTGAGGACAGGGCAAGAGTTGACACTATACACAAGACGTTCTCACCAAGTATGTTGGTCAGAACTTGAAGCGACGAGAAATAACGTCAATGGAGTCGTCCGATCCAAACAATACAGAAGCTGAAAATAGTACAGAAGATCAATTAATATATGGAAAAATGATCCAGAAGTCAAGCCCTAACAGGTTTTAAAAGGCATCAGAACTCCTTACCCTATGGCAAACTTTCGATATCCGGATAATATTTTAGCCACGTCAAGGGTATATATTTAAAAGACACAATTCGTCCAAGAAGTTCCACTGAATCAAAAGAAGATGAAGAGGATTTCAATCAATGCACGTCAAGAATTTAATATTAAAAAGCTGGTTGCTGGTAAGCCATATTATATATTAGCCATGTCAAGGATATGTACTTAAAGGACACAATTCGTCCAAGCAGTTCCACTAAACCAAAAGAAAATAAAGAGGATTTCAATCAATATACGTCAAATTTTAGTATTAAAAAGCTGGTTGCTGTTGAGCCATTTTGTACAGGCTAGTCACAAAGGGCAATATTATCTATATGGACTTAACACGCGGCGATCGGCATCCCTACTCGAATCAATATTGTAAAATTACTCACAAAATTAGTGTAAAATTTCTGGTATCCAAGGAAACGTAAATGCGCAGACCATAATAAGCTGCCACCAAAATTGCTGTAATGAAAAATGAAAAGAAAGGGGAGTATTGTATATGCATACATTGTAAATCACGACCCCACACAGTAATTATCATTTATCTTAAAACAGTAAATCACATGAGGGCGTATCGACTGAAACCTAAAAGTCCTGCTGAAAAATAAAATAAAACGCTCACAATCCCAGCGTGTACAGACCCCAAGCGTTTCGTGACATTTTTTTAAAAACATACCCAGGTCCTGCTGTAAAGTGAAGGCACACAATCCCAGCATATGCAGACCCCAAGAGTTTCGTGACGTTTTCCAACATGCCCAGGGGCTAAGGGATACCGGAACGTTTTTACCCCGACACCCAAGGAGAAGATAAAAGCGGGTGCATGGGAGACACACTGCAAGTTAGTAAAATGCTGCTGCCACGGTGCTTACTTTTCAAACAATACAAGAGGCGGTAGCATTCAGAGCCCACCCCCCTTAGAACCCAGTGATTAGAGACGGTAACTCGGCATATGCCAAAGTTGATAAGTAGCAAATTAACCAAAATGTGGCGCAAACTCACCTGAAGAGCCCCTTGTCAGAGCGGTGTCCCCATGACGGATTCTATCGGCAGTGACCCGCCCGGTTTGGTGCGCTTTTAAACGCCCCGCGTATCGGTCACATGGTGTACAATAACATACACCTGTGTTTGTGCAGTTAACACGAGAATCTCGTGGCTTCAACTGGGGACGCGAACATAAAGAAGGGACTACACAGAGTCCCAATAGGACGGCCATAATGGACTGACCTCAGAATACCAACAGCCTTTAGTAAAAGTACTGGGAATTCTCGTGGCTGGAACCGGGGACGCGAAAATAAAGAAGGGACTACACAGAGTCCCAATCAGGCGGCCATATTGAACTGGCCTCTAAATACAAACAGTCTTTACCAAAAGCACTGGAAATTCACCAGAAACGCGATTAGCCATAGGAACTAACTAGTCAAATGTATATATAGGAAAATACATCCATATGTATATTCCAATTAAAGATTCCTGAAATTAAAAAAACAAAAACAAAAAACGCCGCGCTCTACCATAGGAAATGCCGAGCCAAAAACCTGGATAGAAATTCACATCCACATATATATTCTAATGACGGATGTCCCTCCAGAGCCTTTGAGAAGTAAAGAAAGCGGATGATAGAAGATTGAAGCAAAGGATGAAAGATAAATGGACAAATCAAAGACAAGTCCTCATTCAAAAATATAAAACATCCCACCTAACTGTGAATCAAATGAGAGACAAAACCCAATGGCATTCAATATACCAAGTGAGAACAACACGATTCACATCGTTTGAATACCATCTCTATATAAACATACAAAAAATACAATCAACAACACAGCGACATAAAATAAGGTCAGAATCACATTTAGCAAATGACATAAATAAAAATTATTATTAATCATACTGGGATATCATCATTCCTTCTCTGCCTAAGCCAAGATACACAATAGGAGGCAATCATATCCTTTATACCCCAACCATGGTGATGCAAAAATCAAACATCATGGTGAGTACCGGGTACAGGGATTAGTTACTCCGGACAAAATGAGCCAAAGAATTGACACTGCAGAGATGGCTCAATATTACATTATAAAAAGTAATGCATCTCATTGTCCGAGTTATGTCCCTGGTTGATAGCTCTAAGGCGACATATCCACTTGGCTTCCTCTCTCCTTAGCGTAAGCTCCCTATTCCCACCTCTTTTATTAGGCGGAATGTGCTGAATTGCGTGGAACCAGAATGTATTGTCATTGGCATGTTCCAAATTGTAATGCTCCATTATCGGATGCCTACTGTCCCTATTTATAATCGCCCTGCGATGTTCTTGGATTCTCAGTTTGAGTGGCCGTATACTGCTGCCTACATATATACGACCGCAGGGACATCCTAGGACATAAATAGTGTGAGTGGTGTTACAATTACAAAAATGGGTAATCCTAAATTGACGATCATTATTGTATGAGAAGGTGGTGGTCTTATTTTTACCCATCTCACAAACATTACAGGTTCCACATACAAAGAAGCCTGGGGGCTTTGGAGCTAGCCAATTTTTGTTGTTAGGGGGAGTAGTCACATAACTTGGACATAGTTCTCTACGTAGGGAAATGCCTCTCCTATAAGTAATGGAAGGTTTGTCACCTACATGCGTTTTTAGGCCCTCTATTCCAGTCAATAGATGCCAATTTCTCCTGAATATGTTAAAGATCTTGTCGCTGTGTGATGTATATTGGGTGATAAATCTGACTCTGCTTGTTTCCTTGTCCATTCTAGCTTTTTCATTCTTACTGGACAGGGTGGATTCCCTATCTACCGTCTCAATTCTACATACAGCTCTGTCCACAGTTTGTTGGTCGTATCCTCGCTTTAAAAATCTCTGTCTGGTCACATTTACATTCTCCCTGAATGTGTCTTCTTCACTGCAAGTTCTACGAACTCTAACAAGTTCGCCAAATGGAATGTTTCTAATCACCGAACTGGCATGTGCACTACTGGCGTGTAGAACAGAATTACACGAGGTTTCCTTTCGATATAACTTGCTTTGAACACGACCATTCTGTACATAAAAAGTGATGTCCAGAAAATTGATGCTGTTACTACTATGTGACATGGTGAGCTTTACATTGTACGGGTTGTCATTGAGATATGCAAAGTAGCTAGCAAGTTCCTCATCAGTTCCGGACCACAAGCATATCACATCATCGATGTACCTCCCCCAGAACACGATGTTATTGGTCCAGGGGGAGGCACATCGGGCCCAGGCATGCTCCCTCTCATACCACCCCATAAAGAGGCAGGCATAAGAAGGAGCAAACCTGGAACCCATCGCGGTACCACTGATCTGTTGGTGCCAGCGATCATCGAAGAGGAAGTAGTTGTTAAGCAAGATAAGATCTATCATCTGCATAACCATTTCATTTTGAGAATAGAGCTGGGCATCTTCTCTATCCAGAAATGATTGCACAGCTATTTTCCCATACATTCTGTCAATGCATGTGTAGAGGCTTGTGACATCTAATGTCACAAACCTAAGGTCATCCGACCATTCGAAGTCATTGAGCTTCGTCAGGACGTCCTTACTGTCCTGAACATAGGAGGGAAGGCTCAGCACGTGTTTCTGCAGCTTGAGATCGACATAATGGGAGAGGCCTTCGGTGGGTGAGCCCACCCCCGAGATGATGGGTCTACCAGGTGGGAACCCCTCCCCCCCCTTATGAATTTTGGGGAGAATATATATACAAGGATAGGAGGGATTGGAAACATGTAAGAATCTAAATTCATCCTCTGTTAACAAACAGGAATCCTTCCATTCACATAGTCTCTGATTGATGGTATTCACAACAAGTGGTACTGGATTGCTCTTTATCTCCCTATAGTTTTTACCATCTGATAGTTGCCGTCTAATTTCACCAAAATAGTCCACCCGATTCATAATCACCAAACTTCCCCCCTTATCAGCCTCTCGTATCACAATTTCAGGGTCATCTTTGAGGTTTTTGAGGGCTTTTCTTTCAGGGTCAGTTATATTAGACCTGGTTCTAATATATTGTTGGTTAGAGTTTTCAAGTTTATACAGGTCTTCAGTGACTTTTTTGTAAAAGGTATCTATATTAGGGTGGTAACCAAACGTAGGGGTGAATTTGGATCTAGGATGGAGACCACTATCATCGGAGATTTCTTGATCAATACCCAATTCAGCCATGAGGGCAGGCATATTGATCTGTTCTTCCTCATCTAGTGTCATAAGACAATGGACAGCACGGATAGAGGCAACAGTGTGTTCACTCTCATCCATCCGATTATTTGGAGCAACACTACCAGCGGGTCTATTGGAAAAGAAATTCTTCAATTTAAGGAGTCTGGTGAATTTAAACAGGTCAACATGTACATCAGTTAGATCACCCATTTGCGTCGGACAAAAATTCAATCCCTTACTCAACACTTGCATGTCAGTAGCATCAAGAATTTTATTTGATAAATTAACAACTTTTAGATCTTGTATACCATCAATGTTATTAGACAAATTCGCAATATTAATTACTTCTTTGTTTTTACAGATTTGTCGGTTTTTCCTACCTCCTTTCCACCTCCTACCACCCCTCCTGGTTTTGGTTGTTCCCTCTTTTGTTGTAAACGGCTTGACATTCTTAACTTCGCTAGTTCCTTCTGGAACGACGTAGCACCCTCGCCTAAAGGGACTTCAGGTATTGTGGTGGTAGAAGTGATACTGCTAGTTGATGAAATGGAGATGTTGCTGACTGACCGATTGTCGTCACCATCATCCCCATCTTCTCTAGATCTTTTCTTGTCATCGGTACCTGACAGATTGTCGAATTTTTTAGCAAAAGTGTAGATGCGACCGTCCCTGTAATCACGGTCATCCCTCTTAATTTTGCGTAGTTTCTTGTCTTTAAGATAAATTTGATGATTATCCATTACCTTTTTCAAAATGGCAAAATTCTTTTCAGTTAGATCCTTCTCTCCCATCTCCCCAATCTCCTTTTCTATTTGCTCAATCTCAGCCTGTAGTTTTTCGCCCTTTTCTAATGAGTGCTTAATCAAGATTTTCATCATAATAGATGATGCTCCCTCTAAATTACTCTCCCATTGTTTGAGGAGATCTTCACTTAAATCCTCAAAGGTGGGAAAAATGAGTATCCTAAGTCCTCTAGGGACCTTCCCATTCTCCAGATATTGTGTCAAGGTTACACCATCCCACCATCTGCTTAACTCTAGTTTACGTAGTCTCTCTAGTTTTAGAAAAAGGGTCTTCAAACTTTTCTTGCCCGGTTGTTCCGGGGCAGGTGCAGTTACAGAATTACTGGGTCCAAATAAATTGAGTGCCATCTCTTCTCGTCCATCGTTGTATCTAGCCATAGTATAGTATTAACAAATGTCACGGGCGGAAAGAGTGCTAGTCGATCCAATTTAAGTCCAAAGAAAAATGTTCCACAGCGGATCTTGTAGACAGCACCTCTATTTTCCGATGTCCCTCTAATATCCAATTTGGTGTTGTGCTGATAACCTCCAGGACCTGCTGTGGTTTTGGTCCTACTGGAAATCCAGACAAAAACTTAAGAAACAGAACAGAGGCAGCACCAAGGATAAAGTAGCCAGGACCATGTAGTATCAATAAATAAATTCTTTTATTTTCTCATTTATAGGACAGCCAACGCGTTTCGCTCCCCAACAGTGGGAGCTTCGTCAGGGCTGAAAACAACACAAAAATACACCAATATTAATAACACATACCAACATGACATTTACAATAAACAAACAAGGTTTTTTTTAAAAAAATACATTGCAGTTGTGCTTTGAACGAGACGAGATGGCCAAACTAAAAAGAAGGTCACAATAATAATCCTATATATATTTCTTGGAAAACATCTTGCATTTAGATCCAAATATCTAAACACAAAGGTCATACAACTTGATGGTTTATATCGGACATTGGTAACCAGAACCAGATATAAAAAGTTATGAAAAAGAATTACCTCAGGTAACGCAGATAAAAATAGCCATTGAGTGAAACCCGAGTAAGAAGAAAAAAGAAAGAAGGAAAGCAAGAGAAGGTGAAGCAAAATGAAATGAAAATAGCCATTGAGTGAAACCCAAGTGAGGACAGGGCAAGAGTTGACACTATACACAAGACGTTCTCACCAAGTATGTTGGTCAGAACTTGAAGCGACGAGAAATAACGTCAATGGAGTCGTCCGATCCAAACAATACAGAAGCTGAAAATAGTACAGAAGATCAATTAATATATGGAAAAATGATCCAGAAGTCAAGCCCTAACAGGTTTTAAAAGGCATCAGAACTCCTTACCCTATGGCAAACTTTCGATATCCGGATAATATTTTAGCCACGTCAAGGGTATATATTTAAAAGACACAATTCGTCCAAGAAGTTCCACTGAATCAAAAGAAGATGAAGAGGATTTCAATCAATGCACGTCAAGAATTTAATATTAAAAAGCTGGTTGCTGGTAAGCCATATTATATATTAGCCATGTCAAGGATATGTACTTAAAGGACACAATTCGTCCAAGCAGTTCCACTAAACCAAAAGAAAATAAAGAGGATTTCAATCAATATACGTCAAATTTTAGTATTAAAAAGCTGGTTGCTGTTGAGCCATTTTGTACAGGCTAGTCACAAAGGGCAATATTATCTATATGGACTTAACACGCGGCGATCGGCATCCCTACTCGAATCAATATTGTAAAATTACTCACAAAATTAGTGTAAAATTTCTGGTATCCAAGGAAACGTAAATGCGCAGACCATAATAAGCTGCCACCAAAATTGCTGTAATGAAAAATGAAAAGAAAGGGGAGTATTGTATATGCATACATTGTAAATCACGACCCCACACAGTAATTATCATTTATCTTAAAACAGTAAATCACATGAGGGCGTATCGACTGAAACCTAAAAGTCCTGCTGAAAAATAAAATAAAACGCTCACAATCCCAGCGTGTACAGACCCCAAGCGTTTCGTGACATTTTTTTAAAAACATACCCAGGTCCTGCTGTAAAGTGAAGGCACACAATCCCAGCATATGCAGACCCCAAGAGTTTCGTGACGTTTTCCAACATGCCCAGGGGCTAAGGGATACCGGAACGTTTTTACCCCGACACCCAAGGAGAAGATAAAAGCGGGTGCATGGGAGACACACTGCAAGTTAGTAAAATGCTGCTGCCACGGTGCTTACTTTTCAAACAATACAAGAGGCGGTAGCATTCAGAGCCCACCCCCCTTAGAACCCAGTGATTAGAGACGGTAACTCGGCATATGCCAAAGTTGATAAGTAGCAAATTAACCAAAATGTGGCGCAAACTCACCTGAAGAGCCCCTTGTCAGAGCGGTGTCCCCATGACGGATTCTATCGGCAGTGACCCGCCCGGTTTGGTGCGCTTTTAAACGCCCCGCGTATCGGTCACATGGTGTACAATAACATACACCTGTGTTTGTGCAGTTAACACGAGAATCTCGTGGCTTCAACTGGGGACGCGAACATAAAGAAGGGACTACACAGAGTCCCAATAGGACGGCCATAATGGACTGACCTCAGAATACCAACAGCCTTTAGTAAAAGTACTGGGAATTCTCGTGGCTGGAACCGGGGACGCGAAAATAAAGAAGGGACTACACAGAGTCCCAATCAGGCGGCCATATTGAACTGGCCTCTAAATACAAACAGTCTTTACCAAAAGCACTGGAAATTCACCAGAAACGCGATTAGCCATAGGAACTAACTAGTCAAATGTATATATAGGAAAATACATCCATATGTATATTCCAATTAAAGATTCCTGAAATTAAAAAAACAAAAACAAAAAACGCCGCGCTCTACCATAGGAAATGCCGAGCCAAAAACCTGGATAGAAATTCACATCCACATATATATTCTAATGACGTATTTTTGTGTTGTTTTCAGCCCTGACGAAGCTCCCACTGTTGGGGAGCGAAACGCGTTGGCTGTCCTATAAATGAGAAAATAAAAGAATTTATTTATTGATACTACATGGTCCTGGCTACTTTATCCTTGGTGCTGCCTCTGTTCTGTTTCTTTGGTAATGTGACTTAAGCCTGTTTTGTGCAATACCAAGACAAAAGACCTCCATGTGGTTCAGCTCCTGCCTTTTTCTTCCAGGGCATTGTCTGAACCATCACTTAAGCCAAGTGTCCATCCAAAAATATCATTCTCAAGTTCTGCTTCAACAAGTTTCACATGTAAAGAGCCCAGCTTTTCTAAATCAGGGTACTATGCCTTGTTAATTTCAACTCCATCATGGTGACAGAACAGTCTCCTCCCCAATGGTTTAAGAATGGTAATCCGGGAAATAGTCCTTAATTTTAAGAAACATGACCCCCTCATGTCATTTAGCGAGATCAAGCTATCGTTCTTTACCGGGGGGCACCGCGTTTCCCACTCAAATCTATCCTCAGTATGAGAGAAGATCAAACTACAGCGATTAATTTCCCTATCCTGGCTCCTTGTACCTGTAGGCCTGTTGTATCCGGCCAATTCAACTGCGGCTGAGACTTTCCTGAGTGCCTCAAATTTGTTTTTCAGGAGAAAGGCTGTACAGGCTGCACTTCCATCCAAATGAAAGTGAAACAGAGCTTCTAATGGCCATTCTTCCCTTCTATCCCTTATCCCGACCTTCCTTCCTTCCCTTCTATCTCCCCCAGCCATATCTTCCTTTCGTCACTTCTTCTTTCTCTAATCTCTTTCTTCTTTACTTCCTTCCGTCTGTATTTCCTTCCTTCCCTCCTTTCCTTACATCACTTCTACTTCCTCCCTTTCTTCCTTCCCTCCTACTTACCTACCTGGCACAAAGAGGTAACAAGCTCCAGAAGAAGGTATTTGCTGTCTGAGGGCGAGCTATTCTCTGACAATTAAGGGCAAACACAACTATGCCACAAAAACTCCAGAAATAAACAAACAACGTACAGACAATTCAGTACAAATAAAATGGATTTAACTTAAGTAATACCTAAAATGTAAAGGAAAATCCAACCAGGACCCATAAAAGTCTTTCATCCCTTTAATTAAGTTATGCTCCCTTATAAGTAGCAAGCCTGGCCATCTATGGGATGATGCTCAAGTGATGTATTAGCTACTGATGGTATTGTAGGAGTTTTTATATAGCGCTTATTATCCCTGGTGAGCTGAAGCTCTGTGCCGATGGGTAGGAAGCTGCTCCGCGTGACAACATTAGTGACTTTGTCATACACCAGGAGTTACAATTTATCATGTTGATTTTCATGCAGTTGTTATACCATTTGTATTAGTCTAACATGCAATTTGTTCTATACATGAATGTTACAATTGTCATGCAAATTTGAATTTGTCATGGTCAAATGTGGTCCATCGTGCCTAACAAAATGATTGTGTCCATCTCTAACGCAACCCGTGCTCATGTAAAGCGCTTTGATACCTTCGGGTCGAGTTTGCGCTATATAAAGCAAAACAAAAAAATTAAAGCAAAGTTTTAGGAATAAAAATTCTAGTTTTATATTGAAGGTTTCTGTTTTCATTTTGTGTTGATGTTCTGATTGGAGAATTTGAATTCCATCTCTACCTGGGGTACCAATTTATGTAGTAGATGTCACTTACATTTCTATGGATATCTGCTCTTAGTATTGACTCTAGCATGGCAAACACCACTTCACCACAGTAAGAGGTTATGATTTCTTATCAGGTACTCAAACTATTTTTAAATCAATAATATCTCAAATTTAATGTATGAAATTCCTCTTACCTAAAATATGCCTTTCAGCATTGCTTTTGTACTTGTACTTCTGTAGAATCTGTATTAGTCATACATTGAGAACTGTGCATGTTAGAACACTAAGATGTTTGTACATTAAGACAATTATTATATATTGAAATCTGAATAATATTATCCCCGTTTGCTTTATGCAGTATATATTAATACTCATTTTCTCTGATTCTGTGGAGCCGTGTTATGTATATCGTCAAATTGAATAACTCTAACTACAGTAGAAATAAAATATTTAACATCAGTTAATTTGTATCACGCAGGGCATAAACTAGATCAATTATTAGCTGACCTTTGGTTATTACTCCAATGAGTTCCAATCATGAATGCTTTAGACACGGGGTTGTACTTTCTCTGAGAGTAAAAATGTAGTATTTTCCTTTCTCTTTTGCTTTCATGGGCCATATACAGAATTGTACCATGAAAATTGAAATGTTGGTGATGAGGGCCCTGCCTCATGCCATGGTCATGCGAGGCAGAACGTATTCCCATGTTCAAATCCTACAGTTTATAGGTAAGTCGCACCGTGTTAGGATTTTAAAATGGTATCCAAGCCCCAGGTCGGTATCACAGTTAAAATATGTACTAAAGGGGGGCGTGTCCAAGATGGCGACCTGATCGGACGCAGGTCTCCGTGGCTCCCTGCCCCGATCCCTCCTAAAGCCCCTAAAAGTAACGCCTAATCTCCCCAGAGCACCAAGCACGTCCGATATCCGAAGCGAAGATCGGCTGTTGCCCCCGGAGAACTGTCGCTGCTGCTGTGCGGCCCCGGCGGGGCTCTAAACATGTAGGGGCAGGTCTGCCGTGACTCCTGTAATGGCGGCCACCCCGGAGCAGTGACCTACTTGTGCACTCCCTGCCCCGGCCCCCGAACAACAGACGGGCCGACTAATTGCCTGCGGAGCCCACGGAAACGACGTGCTGCCTCCGACCCTGGGTTTGGGACCCTCGCAGGGCGCTGAGAGCCGCCACCGCGACCCGGCCGGTGGTGAAGAAGGGACCGGCCGGGAGTCACGAAAATTGAGGCCCCGGCTTCGGGCCTACTGGGAGGAGCAACTGCGTAGCACATCATGGCCCTACCGGAGTGTCCCTGTGGTGTGGAGGCGGCATCCGAGGCACATTTAGCACGACACGCTGCCCGAGTTGAGCTGGACGGGTATCCTAAGGCGAGGGGCCCCAGCTTTGGACCTGCACGGCTATCGAGCCGGGGAGGGACGGTAGAGCTGCACCTCACCAACGAGGCCCGTCGGACTTGGCCTGACGGTGCAACCGTCAACACCGGGAGGCCGAAGCTGCGGCATAAGGCGGCCTGGGCACACCGCAGACCGACGGGCGGCACCAGACCAGTGTGCAGAGGTGAGGAGAGCAGTGGGCGCTACGGAGGAGGCTCGGGGGGCATAATCGAGCTCCCGGTGCTGGGTCCGGCTGGGCCTGCAGGCCACGCTGCGCCGGCGGGAAGGTGGTAGGGCGGCGCGCTGCCGGACATTTGGGCCCTGGCCCCTTCTTCCCATCTATACATATAGCAGCCCGGGGTCGCCTGGAAGCGGGTGTGGTCGTTTGGAAGGGGAGGTCTACCCCGATGCACGAACTTGCCTGACTGCTCCTGCTCGCCTTGTGGTGACCGCGGGGGTCGGCGGTGAGGGATGCGGGGGCCCCCTGAAGAAGCCGCCCGTTTTCTGGCTGCACCTTGGTGCCACGAGGTCTACTGCCATATTATTGAATCCAGGGTCCCGGCCGCTCAACAAAAGATTGGCTTTGACCAGGAGGTGAGGAACAAGGCGCAAACCATCGTCAGCGCGGCAGCAGGTCGCCTCAATCTCCGTCGGGGATCCCTGACATAGCAGTGAGAGCGCCGTTTTCCCTACCGCACAGAACGCACTTATCCTCGGGATTGCCGGGCCTCTGTGCTTGCCCCCGGCTCCCTAGAGATCACCGAGCGGGACCGTCCCGGTGGCTGGGTGCGACATGGCGGGACTCAGAGGGAAGAAAACGACCCAAACACTCCCGGAGATGATGGCAAAATCCCAGAATAAGGCCGGCAAGGACCCACCCTCCCCTGAGACCACAAGATCGCCGCCGGAGCCGTCCAGCGACCAAGTGCCCATCACCCGGTCCTTTCTGGAGACACTGTTCAATTCCCTCAGGGATGATTTCAAGTCCCTGAAGCAGGAGGTGGCAGGTGAGGTCCGGGAACTCAGACGGGAACTGGAGGGTCTTGGGGAACGGGTGGTCACTATCGAGGAGGCCGACCAGACTAGAAGTGAAGAAATCGAACAGCTCCAACAGGAAGTCCTGAGACTTACGGACCAGCAACTAGACCTCCAGGCCCACGCGGAGGACCTCGAAAACCGCTCCCATCGCAACAATATACGGGTCCGGGGGGTCCCTCAGAAAGCGGAAGGGACGGATGTCACTAGCTACCCACAGGACCTTTTCCTCAGCATCTTGGGGGAACCTGCTGACTTTATCGTCCACATTGATCAGGCACACAGAGTTGGGCTTCCTAGATGCGCTTCCGCCCCGCCGACGGACATCTTAGCGTTTCTTCCTGACTTCCAGCTGAAGGAGAGGATTCTTTGGGAAGCCAGACGGGCTCAGCCTCTTCAATTTCAAGGCCACCCCGTCGCCCTATATCAGGATCTTTCGGCCATCACACTACAAAAACGGAAAGTGTTTAAAGTAGCGACAGACTTTCTGCGACGGCAAGAAATTCCATACTAATGGGGCCACCCGTTCAGGCTGATATTTAAATGGAATGGGGCCCTACACCAAATGCGCTCGCTCAAAGACACTTGTGCTCATCTGGGACTTGATTTGAAAGAAGATGTGTCGACGGTGAGAGCATCACAGGGGACCTCCAGAGGGGACTGGCAGACAGTGGGCCGTAGACGATCCCCGTCGCAACGCTTGTAACCCGACGCTTACATAATCACGCAGGAGAGGGCGACGGCAGTGGCGGAAGTAGCCAGAGAGACATCACCCTCTAAATGATTTTCACACTGGATGGTGAGATTGATCATAGCACGTACCTTGCTCATGGGCTGGGGGGTGCCGGGCGGGGGGCCGCGATGGCCGCCATTGGTCGTGACCCTTGTAAGTGACTGCACCACGGCCCTGTGTGGACTAACAGGACTGGGACTATACATTCTTCTAGTTTGGGGGTTGGGGAGTGGGCATTGGGTGGGGGGAGGTGAACGTTCAAGTCTGAACATTTGGATCTTGGTTTGGGGAAGCTGGCTTGGGAGTTGGAGCGTTAGGGGGGTGTGGGGAGGAGAGGGTGTGGGGGGCGATGTTGGGACGGGGAGTTGGGAGTAGGATTGTGGGAGGGACCCAGTGTGCCAGGGGGTTCTGTGGGACTGGAATGTTCACCGAGTCGTCCTCGGCTCCAACAATGGGATTGCATTCACATAGCCCATGGATCGTTTGATCTCCTATGATGGAGTCTAGTTTGAAGGTATTAACTCTTAATGTGAAGGGCTTGAATAACCCGATTAAACGGAGGGCTGTGGTCTCATACCTGGAGAACTCCGGGGCCGACATATGTTTATTACAGGAAACCCATCTCCTGCCCAAAGACTGGCATAGGATGCGCTCACGCGCCTTTCCCCAGCAGTTCTTTTCCTCTCTCCCAACAAAAAAGGCGGGGTGGCTATTTTAGTCTCCAAGCGCTTTCGTGGCAGCGTGGGTGATAAGATGGGGGAGATCAAAGGCAGGCTGCTAGCATACACCTTTTTACTGGGGGGCCAACGCTTCACGATTGTCTCCCTCTACGCCCCGAATTCTGGACAAGAAGCCTTTTTAAAGGGCGCCATTTCCGAGTCACTTCAATCTCCTACTTCTCTCTTGCTCATTGGGGGGGACCTCAATCTAGTGATGGACACAAATATAGACAGGTCGGGACATCGCTATGGGGACACCGGCGCCATTACAGCCGCCGGTAAAGACTGGCTACACAAGAGAGACCTAGTGGATCTATGGAGGGCTACACATCCCAACACATCGCACTTTACATTTTACTCCCACATACATCGCACGTATGCCAGGTTAGACCACTACTTAGGTTCTTCTGAACTTCTTACCACTCTCAGAGATGTAAGCATTGTCCCAGCGGCACTGTCTGATCACGATGTGGTGGAGTTGACACTCCAGATTCCCCAGTCCACTTGCCCCCCTGGAGCGTGGCGACTGCGTGAAACCCTCTTGCACTGGCCGGAGGTCACCGAGAAACTTCACACGTGCCTCGCTGAATATCTGGCTATTAATGACACCCCTGAGACTTCGGTGTCTGCTCTATGGGGGGCCTTGAAGGCGGTGGCTCGCGGCGAGCTTATCGCAATTGCAGCAGCAGAGGCTAAGGTCCGCAAAGCAAAAAGGGATGACCTCACTGCTCAGGTCTCTGAACTAGAGAGGGTCCACAGTCGCACCAGCGCCCCGCGGGTCTGGAGACAATTGAAGGCCGCCAGGGCCCAACTAGCCAGCCTAGATACAGATCGGGCGGAATTCGCCGCTCTACGCCTCCGCCACTCCTATTACATTGGGGGGAACAAAACGGGCCGCTTACTTGCTAGCGCCCTGAAGGCAAAAACCCAACACTCCAAAATTACCAACCTCACGGATGACTCTGGTCTGGATATCACTAGTGAGGCCCGGGTCACGGAAGCATTTTGGACATTCTATGCCACTCTATATAAAGCCGACTCAGTGTCATCGGAGGATGTCCATGCCTACTTGGAATCGGCAAGGGTCACTGAGTTGACTCAGGCCAGTGCGGATGCCCCTATCCGCCTGGATGAAGTACTTGCCGCTATCTCCCGCCTCCGCCCCCTCAAGTCCCCAGGGCCTGACGGCTTTTCAGCCGGGTTTTACAAAACTTTCAGCCAGCTTTTGGCTCCTGTTCTCACCCGACTTTTCAATTCCTTCGAGGGCCCGAGCTCCATTCCCCCGGATATGCTTGCAGCCGAGATAGTAGTACTGCCTAAACCGGGTAAGAAACCCACAAGCTGTTCCGCGTTTCGGCCTATATCCCTACTTAACCTGGACCTGAAACTCTTTACAGGGGTCCTAGCGTAGCGGCGCGTCTCGGTCCTTGTCTGCCCGGGATCTTGGAACCCGACCAATCGGGCTTTGTTCCGAATCGCCAATACAGTGATAACACTAAACGAATACTTCATTTGATAGACAAGGCTCACTTCCAGAACTCGGATTCTGTACTGCTGGCTGTCAACGCGGAGAAAGCGTTCGACCGGGTTGACTGGACCTATCTTCAACAAGTCCTACGGCGATTTCGGCTAGGAGACCGCTTTCAGGCTTGGTTAGCGAGCTGCTACCACCGTCCTCAAGCTCGAGTTCGCATAGGCGGCCTACGCTCAGACCCTTTTGGGATCCAACGCGGCAGGGGTGCCCCCTCTCGCCCCTCCTGTTCGCCTTGTACGTAGAGCCCCTTGCGCAAAAGATCCGCGACAACCCTGCCATCCAGGGCATGACCTTTGGCCGGGAACCTCATGTGATCGGCCTTTACGCCGACGATATCATAGCTGCTCTGGATCACCCAGAACGCTCTGTCCCCACCTTCCTGGCTGAGTTAGAATCCTTTGGAGCTGTCTCTGGCTTCAAAATCAATAGGGGGAAATCCCTCATACTGCCTCTGGGCAAAAATGCTCAAACACAGGCAACTCCACCTGCTTATGGTGGGGGATTATTGTCGACCGCACAACTCCCATACTTAGGTGTCACTCTTACCTCATCCACGGAGTCTACGGTAATTCTCAACTACGCGGCCCTCTCCTCCCAAATTCGGTCCGATCTCGCGCGCTGGTCCAAGCAACCCCTATCCCTGCTGGGACGGGTTGCGGCAGTGAAAATGTCGGCTCTGCCCAAAATTCTGTACGTTTTCCAGACCCTTCCGTGCTCCCTCCGGCTGGCACCATCGCGAATCTACAAGCTGCCTTCCATCAATTTATCTGGGAAGGCAAGCGGGCGGGCCTACATAAACGACTAGCATACAGGAATGTGGACGAGGGGGTCTTGGTATCCTCAACCTTTCACAATACTTCCAAGCCGCACAACTTCGATATCTGGTGGAATGGTTCAGACCGGAATCCGAGAAACGATGGTTATTTCAGGACAGAGCGATGGCCAGGACATCCCTCTGGAAAATTCCGTTCCTTCCTCGACAACATCGACCACGCTACCTCCTGCGTTCCCCTATTACTCGTACCATCATGCAGGTCTGGAACGCGGTCGCGGTCAAGAAAGGGTTTACTATCTTCCCCTCTCCACTTACCCCTATCTTGGACAACCCGGAATTCCCACCAGGCAATGCTCCTCATGCATTCCTGCAATGGCGCGGTGTCAGCTGCCTCTCCGCCGGCCACCTCTTCGACCTACAGGGCTCTCTCACCCTCGCAGACATAATCCAGGGCTATGACGTTGTCTCCCCCCACTTATTTCAGTACTTCCAGCTTAGGCACTGGCTCACACATCCAGACATCGCCCCCCTAGTCGGTAGACCCATGATGACTTTTGAGAAATGGCTGGTGACGAAGGACTCGGACAGACATCTTATTACAGACCTCTACAAAATGCTTACGCCCCCCGCTCCCTCGGGCAAGACAGCAGGCCAGAAGCGATGGGAGGCTGAATTGGGAAGGGCCCTGTCACCCAAGGAATGGAGTTCTGTGTATTATAGAGCCTCTCACACCACTCGCAACACCGCAGGTAGGGAGGCGGCGACGAAGTTGGCCATGTACTGGCATCTCACCCCGGTCCGGCTCAATAAAGGTAATCCAACACGTAGCGCGCTGTGCTGGAGGGGCTGCGGGGAAAAAGGCACCTTGACTCACATCCTCTGGAAGTGCCGTGAAGTCCAGGACTATTGGAAGACGGTCCTGGACGACATTGATTCTACCTTTGACACTGAAATCCCTAGATTCCCAGCTTACACCATCCTAGGCTTACCTAATGCAATCACCTTTCCCCTAAAATCTCCCAGAGGTCGCCAGATGGGGATCGCCGTGCAAGCCGCAACACAACACGTTCTGTCCCTCTGGGGTTCCAATGCCAGGCCAACTCACACGGCATGGCTGCATAAAATATGGTTCACCTTAGGAATGGAACGTATCCACGCCACGCTCACACACTCTACGGCTGCTTATCGGAAGGTATGGCTCCCGTTGCTTTCCCTCCTGTCCAAAGAATTCAATGAGATCACGTGCCCCAAGTACCTTCGCTTGCTACGACTCACAGAGACCACACATGACTCCTTGTGATCCTTTGGGTAACTGTGACAGTTACTACACCAATGCATCTGTGTTTGTTTCACATGTTTGGTACACTGGGTGGGGAGGAGTGTGGAGGGGGGCAGGGGGATTGGGTGGGTGTTTTGGTTATGGTTTTTGCTCCTACAACTTCGTCACCTCACTACACGTGACATTTGCAACCCAGGCACTGTACCTTTGCTCTGTCAACTATACCTAGCCATCTATTCGATTGGTTTAAACTATATACCTATCTGTCTTGATTGCCTTTCATGCCTGATGCATTTCCTTCGCAATGTAGTGTCTACTGTTGCTCTTAAAATCAATAAAACAAATTAAAAAAAATAAAAATATGTACTAAAAAGTTCAAAAATTGTATTGATATATGTTGATAAATGATATTTAAGTCTGGCACTAGCCAGTAGCCTTTCATTATACTAAAGTCAGCCCTTTTCATCCATTGATTATTATTTGTGTCATTCACATCCTCGCCCTACTTAAGCAGACAGCATGGAACAGTGGGTCAACCCATTTTAGCTATTGACTGGCTTCAGTGTGAATAACCGAAATCTCCTTTTTTTTCACATGGAGCATACTTGCACAGAAAGCAGTTCTTGTCAATGCTAGGGATTACTTATGCATTGTGTGCTTCTTCAGATTAAAAATATTTTTGCTTTTAACCAATGTCTTTTTACATTGCAGAAGGCCTGAAAACTCCTTAAACCGTGAAGTTTTATGAAAGTCATGACAAACCTAAACAAGCATTAACAAAATCAAAAAACTGCCAACTCTGAACTTCAAGGCATTGCCAATGGTTGCTAATATTTAAGTTTAACTAACTATACGTACCAAGTCAGAATAACTAGATTGTCATTTTGTACACTGAATTTACCACCCCTCCGTCCTATATTATCCAAAACTAAAACTAACACAGAAAAAGCACACACAAGAAAATGAAACAAATAAAATCTTGTTCAGTTATTAAAAACTTACAGTAAAACACCTTTATACAAATGTCATACATTTCATACATATCCATTATTGAACCATTTTTTAAAAAAACTAACATGACTAAAATAAGATAAGATTCATCGGAATAAAAACGATAAGATCTCTTTACTCGGCACTATTAGCCAATTTCCTCTCTGCTATATCTACGAACTTTGAGAATCTGCCAGTAAAATTGTAAATATTCTCCCTGCAAGCAGGCTATAACTGCTTGTTGACATTTTCGTATAGTGAATATTGCCTCAACAGACTTCTGCGTTCAGCTGTTAAAGCTGGGCAACTACAAACTATATGGCAAATGTCCTCTCTTATAATTGCAAAGGTGGCATGTCCTTTCACTACTCAGCTTTTTCCAAGCTGGTGCATCACCATGAAATTGGAAACTGCCAAGCCGGAGTCTCAAGAACTTCAGTTTAGCACTTAGACAATTCAGCTCCCGTAGATAATTCAGAGGGTTTAGCTTGCCGTATGATACAATTACTATTCAAGCATGGGATCTCTTCGCCAACGCCTCTCTGTCCATTAATGAAGATTTTTCTTTTTTTTTACTGCACCCGTTGATGTCTTTATTAAATGCCGCCTGACAGAGGGGTAAGGCCCATAATTGTTCTGCCTTAAACATAGATAAAGCCAATTTAAAGTATTCATGGGCCTGCATGTGTTTACAGTCACTTATAGCCTCCCAGACCACTGTCATAAGTGTAGAATTATTATCCCTTCTAAGTTTGTGGCAGAATTGCAATTATGCCCCTAGGCTGATTACATTCTCTCTTTCAAGCCCAAACTGTAATCGAATTTGTGATGGTGACGCCTGCTGAGCGAGGTTGAACAGGCGACGGAAGGTTCCTGTCACAAGCTTATCTATGATGTTATCAGCCTTCCCTCTTAAGATCTCCACACCGTATGTCAGAGATGGAACATGTTTAACTGACATAACTTGTAATAGTGGCTTGAGGGAAAGCCCTTTTAAGCTGTTCTGTGGGGTAGCAAATGCTGCAGTTAACAAATTGTTCCTGCTCTGTAGTGCAGCACACTGGTTCTTAAATGAGCCCCTCCCGTCTAATATGACACCCAAGTATTTGTACTCTAAAACCGATTCCAACACTGTCCCTTCTATGCTCAGTGTTGGGCGAGCTGCTATACCCCTTGACACCAAAATGGTTTTTGTCTTCTTTAAGTTGACCTTTAACCCGTGGGACGAGGCATAAAGATCAGTTTCACTAATTAACCGCTGCAGCCCCACCTTTGTATAGCTTAGCAGCACAATATCATCGGCGTACAATAAATGGGAGACCTGGGAGACCTTAAAGCCAGCCACCAATGGAGAGTGTGAATTAATTCTATTCAGCAACATAGAGATTGAACAAGATTGGTGCCAAGACACAACCTTGTTTCAAACCATTCGTTGTTAATATTTTTTTGAAATCGTTGTGCCCTGGCCCAACCCTACTCTTGTCCAGGTATTCATATACAGCAGTTGAATCGATCTCACAAGTTTAGGTGAAATTCCCAATTTTGATAACTTATCCAAAAGAAAATTCCTTTGCACCATGTCAAAGGCAGAGCGAAAATCAATAAAATACAAATGAAGATTCAATGAGCGACGCCTTGCCAATTCAATTGAGAGTGCTAGCATTTGAATATTAATAGTAGTACCCATGACTTTAATAAACCCAGTCTAATTTCTTGGCAGCAGATTTTTGGAAGCCACCCAAAACGTTAGGTCTGTCCGCAGGAATTTAGCGAAAAACTTTGCCTTGCAGTCCATTTAGGCTATTAGCCTATTATTGGCGGGCTCCGTGGCTTGACCAGCTTTAGAGATCGGGGCCAGAATTGAGCCCCTCCATTTATCTGGAATTTCTTCGCTCACCAGATTATGATTAATTAATATTTTCAGTTTCTTTGCCCAATATTGCGGGTTTTCCTTGTAAAGTGCTTGGGGGAGGCCATTTGGCCCCGGGGCACAATCCCAGCGGCTCCAGGGCACAAGTTACTGGCAGACAACTTCCATGCTCTAGAATTCCCTTCTGCTATCACAGTACAAAACACAGCAGTCACTCACATGTGCCACCCTACGACACCCAGAAACACATTTTCTAAATTAAGAGTGCAATTGTGAGTAGCGGAGACAGTGCGAATCAGCCTGTCTGAGGCAGAACGGCCCGGAAGATGTTTTTTTGGAACAGCAGTGGGGATCTTGCAAGATTGTCCCCTCGAGATCACGGATTAGGCTCCACACTGCAGCATTGACCCGGAGGGCCCAATGAAATGGCTGACGGAGTCTACATTCCCCCCACCACGCAGATCTTACCAGCGCTTCTGTGGGGTGTTGTGGGGGGTGGTGAGGGAGCTGCTTGGGTCGCGCTGTCCAGGTGAATGCTTTTGGATGTAAATCTCCTTGAGGAGGGGATTGCAGCACCGCGGCCCATATTCTATATTTTCAAAAGTCATTGCCACCAGGGTCTGAGAGTCGGCCTCATGCCCATGCTGTAACTACGGGGACACCGGAAAGAGGATACAGAGCTACAGGGAGCTTAACAACCCAGCTCCTGTCAGTGGTGAGACCCTGGGAATGACCTACACATGCTCCTATGGGTCTGAGCCTGGACCTGGCCTTGTCCCCCCTCCGGAAATCTCTAAGTACACTGAGCGAACATTGCAGTACGAAGCGGAGGGATGGTCAGAATGGTCAGAGACATGGACCTCGGTGCCCACTCAGGAGCTTGGACACGGCAGAGGGGGAACGGATATCATTGTGTTGACCTGTGTGACCCTGTGGATGCTGCATAAGCTTCTTTACGAGCCCTGATATTCTACAGGGTGTGAGTTCCCCATGGGTCACCAACAATGCTCAAGGGGCCTCGACTGGGAAAGATAATCCCTGGCTATAACCTAACAAATGATTGTACAAGATGGCGAGAGACAAGGAGCCTAAATCGTCGCTACATGGAAAATTGGACCTGTTTGCCAAGGTGCTCCCTGCGCCAGCGGGGGCTTTCTTGCTCCGCCTCCAGATAACACGGCCATACTGCAGGCGATATATGCATCAAGGGAGAGCCTGGAGGGAAGATGGCGAAGATACACTCAGAGGTCACACTATTACGCCATGATCTACGTAAAGTCTCTGAGAGTCACCGAGGTGAAACACCGTATTTCTGAACTTGAAGATACCTCCCATTCCACGTGGAAAGAAGTGGCAGGAATCTTAGCTTCAATGAAAGAGGTTGCCTGGATGGTCGACGATGCTGAAAATAGGGCCCGCAGGAACAACCTTAGATTCATTGGTTTTCCAGAAGAAGCAGATTGAACTGATCCGGGCCAGTTTCTTCTAACATTCCTAAAGAAAGCCCTTCCGGATATACAATTCTTGACCTGTTTTTTCATAGAGCGAGCACATCGGATGCCTAACGTCCGCCCCCCGCAGGGGTCTCCCCCTCGGCCCTTGATAGCTTGTTTCTTGAACTGTCAAGATAGGGATCTAATACTTCGGAATTTGAGGAAGAAAGGGAAGATTAAGTATGAAAATACGAGAGTGATGGTATTCCCGGAATACTCACTTAATGTACAAAAGCAGCGACAAACTTTCGACCCTGTCAAAGCGAAACTTTGAGCACTTGGGATTCAATACATGTTATTGTTCCCAGCTAAGCTTAAAGTCATTTTCCAGGGCTCTAAACTGTTTTTCCAGACCCCGGACGAGGCTTGGTCGTGGGTCGAGAAGCGTCCCTTGTTACGACGCAGATCGCCCCAAACTCCCGGGCTATATACAGAAAATAGGATGGGTTCCAGCCTAGAAAGACCCAAAGACAAGCATTGTAGACGAGTGCTGAGGGTCCGTAGTACTGCAGGGGGCACACCAGAGATGTCTTTGAGGCCCAGAGAAAGCAAGTCACAAATGTCGGACTCGGAGGATGACATCATCCAGGATCACATGGCACAGACCCTTCGGAGGTCGAGTCAGAATGTCAACACGGAACTATCCGAGAGGGTAGACTTGGCAGATGCGAATAGTGAATATCACCTGCTCGAGAGCATACAACGGCTGGAAGAGGCAGACCCGATCCTGCCTGAAACAAGTACGCAACAACTGCAGTTGCCCAGCAATGGCAAAGAGGAATGAGAGGCAGGGGTCGGACGGCGGCCACAAGACAGTAAGATATTCCCGAGGCCTGGCAGTCATTGTAGAACTGCTACAGGGAAGTACACTTTGCGTTATTATCATACCATTGTGTAGTTAATTGAACTGGGGAGGGAGGGTTACAGACCTTTTGGTGGATTACCCGGGTCAGAGTTGTCAGGTTGACAAGTAGGGGGGTGGTGTGGGTACCTGAAGAGCGTAGGGTGGGCGTTTGTTGAACACTGTCAAGAGTTGTGAGTTATGTTTATTGCCAGGGGGATGGGGCTGTTTCTTTCAGTTTGACCATGTGAATGCCGAGATTGAGATGGGAACAAGAGATGTGGCCACTGCTCCGAGGGAGGGCAAGACTTGTAAGGACTTACTAATGGTATGGCAATGGCTGAGGGCAGGTATACAGTAGTGACATGGAATGTTAATCGGTTAAGGAACAAAATTAAACGAGGTTTAGTATCCAATTATCTTAAAAGATTTAAACCCAATATAATAATTTTGCAGGAGAGACATCTGATGGGCTCGCACTGTTCCTTCCTGGCACATGCGGGTTTTACCAAGGATTCGAAGGGAGTAGCAATCATCATTAAAAAATCACCCCCATTTCGCGTTATGCAACAATGGGTGGATCCAGATGGGACATACGTTGCCATCCTGGGTATTTGGAATCATAAGATGTTCCTCCTTGTTAGTGCTTATGCTCCCCCACGACTACAACAAAGTACGCTCGATAAACTGACGGAGCTCCTACTGCAATCCGAACCCACCACACAAATTATAGGTGGGGACTTTAATGATGTGATTGACCCCTCCTTAGATCACACTCAATTGCGGCCTGGACTGTATCGACACACACCATTGGCGAAATTCCGGGATGTCCTTGGGTTGACTGACATATGGTGCCGATATCACCCAACCACACGTGCCTATTCCTATTTCTCGGGGGTTCAGAGGGTGTTTTCCAGGCTTGACTACCTCTTTGCTCCAGCAGGGGAGATCGGACATGTGACAGGGTGGAATACTTAGCAAGGGGTATATCAGACCATTCACTGCTCCTATTAATGGTGTGGGGAGGGGTGGCACCCAGACGGCGAACTGGAGACAGAGTTCATGGGCCCTGAAAGACAAAAGAGTTGCTAAGGAGCTCAGGGTGGATTTGGAGCTCTATTTTAAGGAAAATGTCGGACCAGTGCAGTCGTCAGTTACTTTATGGGAAGCATTTAAAACGGTGCTCAGAGATAGGGCACAAAATATAATTGCACATAAAAAGAGACGAGAAATCCAAGAGATAGAGGCCCTAGAACATAAGTTGTTAAGTCTTGAAGGAGGTGGTACCTCCGCATTGAATAGTCACACCCTTCGCCAAATTGAACTAATCAAGAGGGATTACCAAGCACTAGTCACTCATGAAGTGCAGGCTCAGCAATTGGCAGTCCAACACGGCTGTATGATACGGCAGATAGGGAAACTACTCGCATGGCTGGGCAAGAAGGAATTGGAGTTGCGATGGGTAAGACCATACAAGAACAAAGCCATATACACACCACACCCAAGGATATAGCGGGGCCTTTGCCCGATACTACACAGAGCTATATGCAGCTAGACCACAAACAAGTGAGGCACAAGTGCTCTATTACTCAGAAACAAGTGAGCTACCCGCACTTTCCCAAGAGGAAAAGGACAGGTTAGAGGAAGACCTAACTCTTGACGTGGTGGCAGAGACCATTGGCTGCCAAAAGTCCAGGAAATTCCTGGGCTCGAAGGACTCCCAGGAGAATTCTTTTAATTCAATAGTAGTTTGCTGGCCTCACATTTATTAAACATGGTCAGGGAGTCAAAAGAGCAGGGGACCCTCCCAAAAGATCTCCAACTGGCTACCGTAGTAGTCATTCATAAGGCAGGGAAGCCTCCGGAAGATTGTGGGTCCTATAGACCCATATCTCTGCTCAATATTGAAACAAAAATTTTAGCCACAATTCTTGCACACCACGTCTTGACAGTTATTGCCCCCCTGATAAATAGAGACCAATCCGGGTTTACCCCAAAGCGAACCACATACTTTAACTTGAGGCGACTGGCTAATTGGATGGATACGGTTCAGAGTCGAGATAGCCCTCATCTGCTCCTTTCATTAGACGCAGAGAAGGCATTCAACACTGTGAGAAGTTGGCCTGATATATAATGTTCACTATTCTAGTGAGCACTTTGTATCAGTCCAAACAACCCTTATTGATGATTGGTTGTAAGTCAACCTTATAGACCAGCTATCCTAGTAGCATGGATACGAGCAGTCTAAGGCTAAGACTCTAGAGGGCGTGTTAAGCCAGCTGTTTTACCATCACATTACCCTTTGAACACCAAGTGAAAGGACACCACACAAGTTGTTATCAAAAATAAAGTGTATTTATTTATAACAAGACTACCCTGGCTCTTTATGAGACAGGGAGCTAAGCACACAACAAAACTCTTAAAGAATTACTGAAAGTCGCACAATTTACACAAATGCCCTAGGGGCACGAAAAACCATATACACAAGAAGTGGAATGCAAATTACTAGCAGGTAAGTAACTATTCTCATAGACTTTAGAAACGCTAGGCCTACAATACTAAACCCTTAGATTAGTAACAGGAGGCCTGTGGACGTCGTGTGCAGAGTGGGAACTCTCACGCGTAAGGCGGGAAAAAGTCTATGGAGGCTAGCAAAGACAAAGTTACTGTTCTCGGGCGAACCCGACTAGGTGGGTCGAAAACAAGGGTGGATCCGAACACTTAGAGTGTTGGACTATGCTGAAGCACCGGAGTACTTGGTTTACCTAGCCCAGGGGCTGCGGCTGCATAGGGTTCAAGTTGCGTCGGAAACCCTCGTTGAAGATCCAGGAGCCTGAAGAAAGAAGTTGCTGGCAGGCGGCCAGTGAAGGAGTTCGTGGTGATCCAAGCCTGGATCAGGGAAGAAGAAACCTGTAAGCAGAGGGGACCAAGTTCTGAATCACTAGCCAGTGATTTGAGTGGGCACCAGGATGGCACCGGACGAAGTCACCTCAGCCAGGTGAGTGGGCGCTGCTGGGCTCTGCAGTCTCTCGGACCAGGAGGCGTTGTCAGCGACCAGGATGGAGGTGCGAGCTGTCCCACGAAGGTACTTGCTGTCGACGTCGCTGGACCCAGGATTGGGGCAACAAGTCTTGGCAAATGCAAGGCCCACGCGGTGGACCTAAAATGGCGTCTTGGGTGGACCAGGAGGGTCCAGGGTGCTTCTCTGAAGAAGGGAAGCAAGGGCTAGTCTGGAGCAACCAGACCAGCAGTGGTTGTCGTCGTGAAGCGTCGTGAGAGGGCCACTAGCCAACGGGCAAGCGACCTGGACAACGCGGTGAGCAGCAAAGAGCAGAAGGGCCCCACGCAGATCTCGTGGATGCAGGGGGGCTGAACTTCGGTGCTGGAGCTGCTCAGGGTCGGGGCTTCTCTTACCCCAAAACACTCAGTCGAGGGTCACTCAGCGGTCGTGCTGGACAAGCGTCGTGCAGTTCTGAAGATGGCCGGTCCCTCGAGGTCTCGTCGCACCCACGGATCACAGCTGGGCTGATGATGTAGGTTGAGGTCAGAGGTGCCAGGGAAGCCGGTTCTCGTCGTGCTGGAGCAGTCTTGATCCGGAGGAGAGACTGGCAACAAACCGCGATGCTTGGTTGGTGCCTGCTGCTGCAGGGTGACTACTCGTTAGTCACAAGGGAGAATCTTGGGAAGAAGTCTTGAGTTCCTTTCGTGGAAAGTAGTTTCAGGATTCAAAGATGATCTGATTTGGAAGGGGGCCAGTTCCTACCTTTATCCTGCAAAAAGGGGCTGGCACGCGACTAAGTCCTGCCCTATGGGTGGGACTAGGAGGGGGGTGGTTACACCCCTCTCCTTTGGCGGGCTTTCCCCAGATCAGGGGCTGGAGTGCCCCTGGAACTGGTTCAAGCCGGCCTATGCATAGTGAGCACCGGGGTGCCACTTGCAGTCACCTTCCTCTAAAGCCTTGCCTACCTAGAATACACAAAATCCTGTCTGGGACGGTGCTGGCACCGCCCCTGGCAGGAAACCCTTTGTCCTTGCCTCCTGTGCTGGAAGGACTCCCAGCAGCAGGAGGGCAGACTTGTGTCTCGGTGGCAGCATCCATCTTGTGGAGCTGAGGCTATGTCTGACTTTAATCGGGGTTACAGGTTACATACATGTCGTGTCCCTCTAGAAGGGTGGAATGCTAACCCCGTCGCCAGAATTGGCGAGGGGTTAGTATTCCAATTCGTATGACACCTTACTCGACATGTTTTGATAAAGCGATACCAGAGTTGGCATATAACCGCGAGGATTATAATGCACTTAAGAGTATATGGTATGCGTTATCATGGAACAGCTATTAGGACTTGGTTCCGCAAGCTGCAAACGGGCTCAGCTCATGCCAGAGCACCATCTCACATGATTCCAAGCACTCTGCCTTCAGGATTGTTAAGGCCTGCCATAGGAGTGACTGATAGGAATACATGTGTCCATTTTAGGGTTAGATATAGGAATACTATATCTAAAGCAAAGGGTGATTACACCACCTTGCCCCAGCTGTCGTGCAGCCAGTTGTGTCAGATTTAGATGGCCAGCCAGGGGTGGCATAATACATGCTGCAGCCCCTGGTAGGCCCTGGGCACACCTATGCCCTGGGTACCTAAGGTACACTGTACAGGGGCTGATAAGGTGACTCAGTATCCAATGAGATATGTACCTAAGGTACATGGAATCCATTTTACAGAGAGAGCAGTAGGCCTGGGGTCCTGAATAGCAGGGCCCCAGGTCAACTAAGTCAGAAAACCAGCAAAACACCAGGCAAAAAGTTGGGGGCAACCATAGTCAGGGATCTACCTTCCTACAAACACCATACATTGGCACTTTATGAGATGTACCTTGGAAAAGTTTGGATTGGGTCTAGTATCAGGACTGGCTAGCACTTCTATATAATGCTCTGAGGCTAGTGTCCGGGTAAATGGAGTTACCTCATTGAGCTGGGCGATTCAAAGAGGCACTAGACAAGGCTGTCGCCTGTCTCCTCTCTTGTTTGCCCTTATACTGGAGCCCCTGGCTTGTGTTGTTAGAGTGGGTGGCTTCCTAGACGAGTTCCGATACTTAAAAGAAGAACGCATATCTCTATATGCGGATGATATTTTGTTATATGTGACGGACCCAACCGAGACGCTCCCTAAAATGTTGCAAATGTTTTAGGAATGTGCCCGCCACCTGGGATACAGGATAAATTGGAGTAAATCCACCCTGTACCCGGTGGGAAGGGTGGTGGAACCCCAGTCCTACCCGAGCTGCCTGCGATTGTCCACAGAGGGATTCACCTACCTTGGGCTCTATATCCCCACTGAGGTAGGAACCAGCCTAGACTGAAATATTAGGCGAGTCCTTTTTAATTTTTGAAGAGGATGTTAAAAGGTGGAGGAAGCTCCCTCTGACAATCCTGGGAAGGGCCGCTCTGTAGAAGATGATCACACTTCCCCAGTTACTCTATGTTTTGCAAAATACTTACTGTAAAATACCGGAGGCTGTATTTACAACTCTCAACAGCGAACTACGCTTGCTTCTCTGGGATGGGGCTCTTCCACGAATAGCACTGCAAACATTGCAGCGAAACCTGTACAATACCTTACCTTGTAAAAACCTGTACAATGCCTTACCAGACATCAGAGCGTACTACAGGGCGGCCCATCTTGTTGCAATCAATGAATGGAACCACGCTCCTAGGACCACCCCACCTATATGCTGGAAAGACTGCACATCCGGAAACGTACACAATTTCACTATATATAGGGAGGTAAAGGTAGTAGCCGGCTCCTACCAGCTCCCCAAAGAGTTCTAGAGGCGTGGAAAGGTGCTGAGAAGCACATGGGATGGGACATGCGACCTACGAGGGAAATCCCTTTATGGGAAGGAGCAGGACTAGTTGACCTTGGAAAGCTGAGAGGTTTTAAAGAGTGGGATTTAATTGGGATCTCTAAAATAGGGGATGTCTTAGAAAAAGGGACACTGGCTCCATTCACTACGATCCATGCCACTAAATCCTATGCCTATCTCAGACTGAAACATGCCTGGCAGGCTGAGGGACTAGACGCGGTGACATTGCCGGAATATGCCCCATTGAAAGGCAGACTCCTACAGGAAGAGATTCCTGCTCAAGCCATCTTGTTGACCTATAAAACACGAATTAACAACATGCCTGATAAGTTGGGCCCTCTTAGGGCTAAATGGGAATTCACCACTGGCCCAATGGAAGACATAGATTGGGAGGCAACCCTTATGCATCCTCGTGAAGTGGCGATTAAATTAAGATTGCGTCTTATTCAATGCAAAATCCTCCACATGACTTTCTTTGATAGGACGAGGCTCCATACTATGGAGAGGGCTGACAACCTAGACTGTCTTAGATGCCACACTGAATGTGATACATTCATACACACCATATGGGAGTGCAACAGGATACAAACATACTGGAGTAAGGTAGTGAAGGAACTGAACAACATACTGGGATCACAACTTGGGCTGAAAGCTCGATTTCTTCCACTGGGAATCCCCACAGATGTGGGTCTGCCCCGTCACAAACTTATATTAGCTAACTTAGGGCTGGTGGTAGCCAAAAGAGACATAGCTAGTTATTGGGGGGCCCACCAACTCCCCACACTTAAAGAATGGAGGAAATGTTTGGATCTCAATAAGGTTGCGGAACGAGTGATGTACAAAACAAGGGGCTGCCCCCGAAAATTCCCAAAAATATGGGCTCCATGGATAAAATATTTCGGTCTGGAAGTGGGGAGGAGGAGGAGGAGGAGGGAGTGAACTCATTACCGGGGGAGATCGGGGAAAGAGCCTTGAAATTTGTGATGCCTGACCCATTGTCGATACCTGTAGATAAGATTGGTGCGACCCTAAACACATGTACGTCTCTAAATCTAGAGTCTAACCTCTTGCTCTCACTTGAAGGGAACGTTGCTAGATTTTTAGCTTTGTATCGAATGTTATTGCTCATCACTCCATTCGCTTCATGTATTCATGATTTTTCTGATTGTATGTTTATATTGCAAACAATAAAAACATTTGTAAAAAAAAAAAACAAAGGAGTATAATTGTGTATTCTTTTTATTATTATATAACACATTTAGTGCAGTGTATGGCAAGTAAATAACGCCAGTCTGCTAGGTTTGACAGAGTGAGACAAACCAGTTATTCTTATATCCAACGTCTTACCTGATTTCCCTTTTATTTAGGGAATTTTTCTCTTAACATATTTTTCATATCCTTCATCAAAGAGAGAGAGGACCTTCCCTGATTTAAATATGACTTTTGGGTCCAATGTGGAACCCATAAGGGGTATGAACACCACCAACAGTATGTATATTACTCACAGGGTAAGTCATCTTGACTAACATGCATCTAGGACCTCATTAGTAAAATAGGTTATTTCTTATATTATAGAATGGTGCAGGTTGTACAGCCTCCCCTCACCACAGATGATCCAGGTATCCACCTAATATCAGCAGCTCACCCAACATTCCCTTAAAATGTGTTCCGTTGTCTATTACTCTTTGATTTCCTTCAGTGGTGCTCAAACCCTTAGTTCCTTTAGCCTGGTTTGCATACTGCTGGGCAAACAACGACTGTAATTTTTAAATGATGTTTCTTCCCCAAACTGGCAAATGGATTGTTATTGTGCTATATCTGTAGACACAGGCAAAACCATCAGCTACCAGGTTGCGGACAACAAATGCCATCTGAGATTGACCACATTCCATGGTGAGTTAAAACTTGTTTAAATAAATAAGAACATTGTGAACGTTTTTGGTTCTTCGTTGAAACTTCATTCTGAATTTCTACGGTTACTTTTATGATAAAGGTTTCAGAAAGCTCTCTGCTGGTTTCTTTTGCCTTGGCTTTCACAAAAATGTATTTATTTTCATCATAAATAGTCTTACCCTTCCTACTTAATTATTTATAGCTGCGTGCAGCTGAGCTCAAAGAAGCCTAATCTTTAAGTAATCGCTTCACGCTTACTTCAGCCTGGATTACTTTGTTTAAAACATATTTTTTTTAAAGTTGATTTCATACACCTGAACAGAAAAACGTCCATAATCAAAGAAGCTCAAATGTTTGGGCGAAAAACAGAAAGTATATTTTAACATTTATAGTTCCACAGTGTATATATAGGTTTGTTGGTGAGGCAACATGGAAAGTGTGGGGAGGCAGGGATTTTCGGGGCGGGCAAGCAACACACAGGAAAGAGAGCTAGAAAACTCATTCATTCCTGTGAGGTGCTTAAATGAAAAGAAAAAAGTCGTTTCCTGGATGTAGTTGATTGAAGCATACAAATTATCCAGTCAGAAAAACTGTGATAAACTATGCTTCAAGGGAGGGACAAATACAGTAGGAGGAAGGAGAGCTATTGAATTAAAACTAAGAAAATAGGGTTGACAAGAAAACCAACCAATCATAAGTAAAGCGCTGACCCAAAGATCACTCTAAGTATTGGTGTAATACTCAATCGGTCTTTCAACAATAGACAACTAAAGCGGTCTGTGGGCGAAATCAAAAAACGAACCACAGCATGATAAGATGGCTCAGCTATCTCATATCTTACTGCTGCAATGAGTTTGAATCTTAGCTAGATCCAGTAACTTTTTGTGATTTGGCAAATTATATAAACTCATTTGGGTAATAACAACAGCTGTTATTTACTTAGAAGCAAAGGACATATTAACATGTGCAATAAAAACTATAGTGAGTGGCTGAAAGTGGGGTTTGTTCTGTCCATACAGTCTTGACAAACATATATGTTCATGCTATCTTTTGAAATATCGCTGTCAGCAATGGCAAATTACTATAAAACGTAGTAAGGTGTGAAGAGCACAGGGGGAGCAATTTACAGCTGACAAATTAAAATATCAGTGGCGGCCGACAGATTATTTTTTTTAAACAGATTTTATTGGGGATGCATTGCCAATGGCAGCTTCTCCGCTACGGCGTTGTAGCGTCTCCCCACTGCTATTAAAGCATCATAGATAAAGGCAGTACTGGATAAAGAAAAAATTAAATGATAATAACTCTAAGTTATTATCATTTTATTTTGTCCTTGTTGCTGCAGCTTTGCGGGCGGGGCGGAGCTGCTCTGCTAACAGAGCAGGGGAAGGGGAGAATGGTTTGCCCACCTATAGTGACCAAGAATGTTTGGCCAGCAGTCTAGGGCAAACCAAACAGCCATGCGAACTTTGCATGTTCTCCACGCAGGCTGCATTACAGCCTGCGTGGAAAACATGCCCAGGCCCCAAGTCCCCATCTTGTCAACCTCATTAGCCTTGAAAAAGTCCTTGTACTAATTCATAGTACGGACGAAACACGTGTCGGCTGTCGTTTTATCAATTGGAAAAATACTTTTAAGAATCAATAAAGAAAAAGATGACACAAAATATGAACTTTATTAATCTATTTGTCCTGTCCTATATGAGAAGTTGCTGACTCTATTTGGATTCCTTGTTGTTTTGACTACAAATTGTATTAGTCATGTATGCATTTACATTGTAGGATTGTGCTCTCCTGACCATTTTTCTAGATGAGCATTGTGATTGGCTTAGGGGAGCCAAAACAACACTGCATTGCAGTGTTATGATTGGCTCAGTGGAGCTTGGGTGCTGCTCTGTCTTCCTATTCTGGAGACGACGGTGGATAGAGCAGCAAGATGCGGTGAGAAGGCACGTTTTTTTTCTTCTTTACCCCCTCTCCCCACCCCCGGCCTCTGCCCTCCCACCCCCATCTGTGCCAGCCGCCTCTGTACATCGCCATGGTACATTCAATGCAAACTGCTAAATCACTGTTATCTTTTGTACTGTTCCCCGCTTCTTTCAACATTACAAACATTCCCAACTCTCCCCCCTTGTCGCCGACATCTTACACCCCCATTTCTTTTAATGTCAGTGTTTGTGTTTTGTCTATGTAGACAAAATGTAAAGAATGATTACTGCAGCTGCAAAATAACACTGCATAAATAAATAAAATGACATGAAATAGCACACCCTTTTACAGAGCCTAATTTGGGCTGTTGGTTGCCGGCGGGGCCCACCGGCACTCCTTTTTGGGGACCTGCGCTTATTTTTCCTCAAAAGACTTTGATCCAGAACAAGAGAGAGAAACCCATAAAGGGGAAAACAAGGAGTAAGAGAAAGATGGAACAACAGTGAGAAGGGGAGAAAGCAGGGATGAAAAGGAACCACAAAGAGTGAGATAAAGAGGATGAGAATGTCTGGTGGTGGATTAGATTAGGGAGGGTAGGTATTCGCCCCCCTGATCTTTGATAGTGCTGGCATCAGGCTTCTGAGACAAACTCTGGACCCCTGCACTTATTCTATTACAAATCAAGCACTGCCCTTCTTAAATGTAATATAATTTTAAGGAGCACATCCGTTCAAATATATTACCTTTGTTAACTCTGAGGTCTCAACTTTGGCAGATGTAGATTAGAATGCAAGACATTGTATTCCAGGCCTGTGTTGGTGAACATCAGTGCTTTGGTCACTCTTTTTTTCTCAAGATATTGCGACTTTTGAACAACTATTGAAACTCTTTGGCTTTTGACTTGTTAAACCGATATCTATGATGAATTTTCTGTATCAAGTCCTTCCTAACAAATATAAATAAGTATTGGCAAAAACAAATGGTTTGACATTTGCAGACTTCATACACACATATGAACTACCCCATTTCTTGAACTGGAAACTTTATTGTTTTTCTTTTTTTTAAAGTATTTTTATTGGTATTTACAAATTACATATTGCAAAAGACATACGGATAACATATAGGAGGTTTCGCAGTTGGTCATATAGGGCAGCAATGGTTGTTTTATCAGTCTTTGCTTGTCTGCCCCATGTAGACTAGCTCACATATAACATAAAACACATCGTTTGTTGCGATTGGGCGCGTATCTAGTTGGTACATAAAACATAAAAGTGAATGGTGGTTATTTGGTGACAGAGCGCCGGATCCTTGAAGTTGCGTTGAGCTGGTTTGCCTTATTTAGACATGAATTCGTTGTCTATGGGGGTTTGTAGGTGTTTAGGAATTTGTCTAGCTTCGACCACATTCCTCTGTTGGGGTACCTCCAAGGTGTGTGCCTGAGTGCAGTGTTATCGGCTCCTCTGAGGAAGGTCACCCAGTTCAGCCACCCCTTGAATGTGCTTTGGAGGTGTCCTTCCATTTGGTTAGTACTGTTTTGACTGCTGTCGTAAGGAGGAAGTCCAGGCGGTTTCTGTCCTCTTGTGTGGCGATGTCTGATGTAATGTGTGCTGTGATAGTTGTGGCAAATGTTTGTTTTAAGCTGCAGCCTAAAGTTTTGTTTATGAAGTCGAGCACCTTCTTCCAGAAGTTTTTGACCTTAGTGCAGCGAAAGATGAGGTGCTGTGGGTCCTCCCTTTCCGTGCCGCAGTTCCAGCAGGTATCGCTGTCTCTTAGGCCTATCGAAGCGAGGCGGGCTGGCGTCCAGTATGCTTGGTGGAGAAGCCAGAATTTAGTTTGTGCCAGCACTGGGGATATCATATTTTTTTATGGGGTCGCCCAGAAGGTTTGTAGCTCCTGTTCCGTGAGTTTGGAGCCTATTTGGGTTTCCCAGTAGCTGGTGTTTTTAGCGTTGAGTTTGGTGGAGGCAGGTCGGAGGAGTTTGTAAAGGAGTGAGATTTGGGGCCCGATGTAGGTAATTTAATTTTACCACTTCTTAAATACCGAATCATACCGATTCGGTTTTTAAGAAGTGGTAAAATGGAGGGGGTGGGGGGATGTAGGTATTTCAGAATCGGTAAATACCGAATCGTTGAGATTCGGTATTTACCGATTCTGTAAATACCGATTCGGTAATGCCCATTGATTCCTATGGGCATTGAAGCCCATAGGAATCAATGGGCATTACCGAATCGGTATTTACCGATTCGGTAAATACCGATTGCAGCAAGGGTGCAGGGGGTGTCACTTTGACACCCTCTAGCACCCCAAATACAGGCATGCATGCCCTAAGGGCATGTCTGTCTGTCACATGGCATAGGTGTGCATGCACACATGTGCATGCACACCTGGATTCGGTATTTCACCACCCAATTGGATTGGGTGGTAAAATACCGAATTCTGAAGGCCTGTAGCACTGTAAACAGTGCGACCTACATCTGGAATTTACCGAATCGGTAAAATTACCTATTCGGTATTTTACAGAATCGGTAAATTTACCGATTTGGTAAATTTACCGATTGTGCAAAATATTGGCCCCTACATCTCAATCACCAAATACCGGTTGGTAACGGCCGAATTCGGCCGTTACCGACCGGTATTTGGTGACCTACATCGGGCCCTTGGTCCCCTGACTTGTTTATGGGTTCCATATACGGAAAGATTGATGGTTTATGTTTGTCTAATTTTGACTTTGTTAAGGCTGTTTTGATTGTGAGGAAATTGTACAGTTCTATGTCAGGGAGGTTGTGTCTTGTTTTCAGGCTGTTAAAGGTGTAGGGTTCTCCTTCGGATTCCAGTTGAGCTGGGTACAAGATTCCTAGCTTCCTCCATGACTCTTATGTCGAGTGTTTTCCCCCTGTATTTAATCTTGGGGTTTGCCCACAGTGTTTCCCAATGCGAGTACTTGATGCTGTCTTCGAGTTTCTGATCTACTTTGAGCAGCGTAAACCTTGTGATCCTGAAGATCGGGTTGTTCTTAAGTGCTTGTTTATTGGATGTGAGGATTGTTAGTGGGTCTGTGTTATTTAGAAAGGCTTCCTCTATGGAGAGCCATGTCGGCGTGTATTGCTGTTTCGGGAGCACCCAGTGCATCCCCTGTCTGGCTATGGTGGCTAGCTGAAACGCTCTCAGGTCCGCCACATTGAGCCCACCCAATTTCTTCTCTAGTCTCAGTTTTTGGAGGCCTATTATGGGTTTCTTATCCCTCCATATAAATGTGTTTAGCATTTGGTCTATTTTCCTGTGGAAATCGTCTGTGAGAGCCAGGGGTAGCATGCCTGCCAGATAGTTAACTATGGGAGTGATCATCATCTTTACAGTGTCTATTCTGCCTCACCAAGTGATGGATCTGGGTGACCAGGTTTCCAGTAACCCCTTGATCTTTACCAGAGTTGTTTTCTGATTCTGTTCTAAGGTGCTTCTTAGGCTGTTCCCAAATTGAATACCCAGGTATTTGACAAACCCAGGTTGACACGCCAGCCCTGAGGTCTCCATTACCTCTCTGGTTGTGTGTATGTTGAGGGGCACGCATTCTGATTTGTCTCTATTGAGTTTGTAACCTGAGTGGTTAGCGTATGTTTCGATTGTCTGCATGAGTGCTGGTATGGATTGGCCTGGGTTCTCCGTTATTATGAGTAAGTCATCCGCATAGGCAGCAAGTTTGGCTGTGGTGTTGTTGATTGTTACACCTGCTATATCGCTGTTAGCCAAAGTGTCTCTGATCAGGGGTTCGAGTGCTAATAGGAACAGTAGCGTGGATAGCGGGCAACTCTGTCCCGTCCCTCTCTCAAGGTTAAATTGGGCCGAAGAACTTCCATTAATAGCTATCTGTGCTTTGGGGTTTTTGTACAGTGCCATGACTTTCTTCGTGTAGCCATCTCCTAGGTTGTATGCCTGCATGCACTTCTCTAGGAAGTGCCAGGATACTCTGCAGAAGGCCTTTTCTGCGTTTAGCGTGATTGCTACCGCAGAGTTGAGTGATTTTGAGAAGTGCTCTATGACTTGGCAGCGGAGTCTTGTGTTGTCGTGAGACATGCGTGTTTTCATGTAGCATACCTATGTGTTTCCAATCAGTTGTGGTAGTAGTTTGTTTAGTCTCGTGGCTAGCACTTTGGCGTATAACTTGTAATCTAGGTTTATTAGTGAGATGGGGCGGTAGTTCTTGGGCCATTGCGTGTCTTTGCCTTCTTTGGGTATGACAATTATGTTGGCTTGTGACATGGTTTCTGTTACTATCCCCTCTTTAGGGCAGTGGTTGAAGGTTTTAGTCAGGACTGGGAGAAGATGGTCTTGGAATGTTTTGTATAAGGGTGCTGTGTATCCATCTGGGCCTGGGGCTTTGTATTCTTTTAGTGACTTTATAGCTAAGGTGATCTCACTCATTTTTATGTCTTGGCCTAGTGTCTTGGCTTCCTCTTCCGTTATCTTGGGTAGGTTTAGTCTGTCTAGGTAGGCTGAGCTGCCCTCCTGATCAATATTGTCGTCTCTTGTGTAGAGGTCTTTGTAGAATTCTATGAACGTGTGTAGGATTTCCTTGTGTCGGGTGGGTGTCTTGTTGTTCGAATCTGTGATTGTGGAGATACAGTGCTGTCTTTGCTTGCGTTTGAGATATGATGCTAGTATTTTCCCTGCCTTATTAGCTTAGCAGAGGTTGATTTGTTTGTATTTTCTTATCCACAGACCTACTCTTTCGCTAAGAATCCTGTTGAATTCGTATTTCTTCCCTGTAAGTTCTAGCAGGGCCGCTGTGTTTGAGGTGTCCCCGATGTGCTTAGTTTCCAGTTGTTTAATGTCCGTTTCGCTGCTGGTCAAGCTGCCCTCTTGCTTCCCTGTCTTTTCTGGCCTTGATTTCTATCAGCGTGCCTCTGATGGATGCCTTAAGGGCGTCCCATAGGCATTTAGGATTAAAGTCCGGTGTGTCATTTTTTTTTAGGTAGTCCTTGATGGCTTTCTCAATTTTGTTTTTGTCCTCCTGTTTCGCTAACGTATATTGTCCTCCTGTTTCGCTAATGTAAAACTTTGTTTCTTATTGCCATCATGTATTAACTGATTTTAATATTTGCTTACGCTTTACTATATGTCTTTATCCTGATTTTCACAAACTAATAATGATTTTAAGTAATCATCCAATAAATTCATTTATATATTCATTTGCAATACACAGAGACATACAAACTCCATGCACACTTTGACATTAAAAAAAGCATGTATGCTGTCAAGACAACACTCCAGCAGTCTTCCGCACACACACGCTCAGAGATGCCCAGGCCACCAGACCTATATGCACACAGAGCACCAGACATTTAGTTAAGCAAGCATGCAAACCAGTATACAGTCACACATACACACAAACTAATAGGCGGGCAGATAACCATGCACACAAACACACATACACAGCACACATGCAGGCTCACATATATTTCCGCAAAACATACCTACAAATAGAGCACAACCAAGCACACATAAACATACAGGTTTTGTACATATAGATGCATGGGTACCTAAATTGGGGGAAGGAAATCACACTAGAGATGAAAAAAGTAATGGAGTGTCAACAGCGAAGCAATTTTTGGCCTCTCTATGGAGAAATAAGTTCTACTAGTTGATGGAAGACTTACTTGTCCATGCCCATTTATTTGCCATTTTTTCAATTAGCATATTTGGGTAACAATCTTCATGCTTTCCCAAACCTAAAATGTTTTCTATATTATGGTAAATATGCATTGATTCGATTTAGTACTCTATTTCACTAGCACTAACATGTCACATTTAGGGTTGCGTATTGCTCCATGCACATTTAATACCATAGATGGCAGGACTTTTCTTACCTAAATCATTGTTATTAAAGATGTAGTTCTTTTTAGGTCTGGCATGAAAGTGCAGCTCAACAAATAAGAGCTTTCTTAGTACTACTGAGAGATGTGCATATCCTTCACCCACATGTTGGTTTTCCTGAGGATTTGATTAAGCCGACATTGTATGTGTCCACTAAAAATAGTGCCTTTATTCTATGTTTTGACTTGTGGCAAAGCTTTACTCAATACGGCAGGACTTAGTTTGTTATGGTGAGAAGCCAATGATCATGGCAATAGGCTTGATATGTTTATTATGAAATGTTATGTTAAAGGCAGTAGGCCTGACATATTTATTGTGAAAAAGCTTCTTTTAAAGTCAATGGATATTTAAGGGTGGATTGTTGTTAATCTATTTTAAAGCCTGTAGGTATGTATTTTGTTGCATGGAAAATTACAGATCACTGTAGTATGCAAGGGTTACGGTGTTGGTAATCCCCTCTGACAAACCGTCGATACAGAATATTTGCTCTGAGAATCCTTGTTATGCCTTCATAGGATGAGTGCTTAGCCAATTATACATTTTATACACCTTTGTCATTTTATGACTGTGTGCCTGATGGTTGACATGGGGAATAATTTACACTTAAAACAGTAGGCCTGAGTTGGAACAAAGAGATCAGGCGTGCAATGCCCATAGGGCTTCAGCCACCCTGCCCCCCGTTGTGTGTGTGAGCACAGGCTGAGGCAGCTTCCCCACACACACACAGGCAGTTCTTGAGCTGCTTTGGGCTGGCTGGTCTGGCATCTTATCGCAGCCGCCCCCGAGTATTTCACAGGTCTTTAAAAGACCATTTACTTGATAACGAGCCTTTGTTGTTTTTTCACTCGTCCCTAGAACCCCTGCATAGCCACTCTGCCTATTCCTTAAAGTTGCAAATTATGCTGCCACAGTGTGAGGATGCATTTCCTGAAAAGTAACCTTAGGCTTTGTTTTTTGCCGTTAGCTTGAAATTCACTCGAAGGTATTGAGGCACTTTTGCATGAGCACAAGTTACATGGCTGGAAATATTAGCAACCCCCCCCCCCCCAGAAATTTGGCTCTACATTGCTGCAAGTATTAGCCTCCACCCGAGAGATTTGGCTCTAGTTGCGCCCCTGAAAGAGATATGCACTATACCTCTTATTAGGCTCTCTTCTGAAAGATAGTAGCTTGCTTTGTCAACTGTCATTTAGAATACATTTGTAATTTTATGACTTCATTCCTGATACCCGATGGTTGCCTTGGGGGAATCTAACACTGAGAACAGTAGGCCTGTGTGGTTATGATGACACACTATAGCCTGGTTGGTGTCCAGGCAAACGTTATGACAAAGGCAGTAGGACAGGCTGATTTTTCATGAAAAGCATTTGTTAAAGCCAGTAGGCCTTTAGCAGTGAATTGTTATCACAACATGTTATGTATAAATGTATTTTGTTACATGTAATTTCACAGATTACCATTGTAGACAAGGGTTTAAGTATTGATTTTCAACTCCGCCAAACTCTGGGGGTGGAAGTCTTTGATTGTAATGATTCTTTTTAGGCACTATTGAGAGGGGTTATATATTGCCTTGCAAATGTATACATATTCAATTACATGGCTCAGGAAGGGAATCCCAACACCCACTCCCAAAATAAATAAAGGCCAGCCCACGGGGCTTGTTGTAACTTGAGCTATTAGGTGGCCTGGGAGGGTGGGAACAACGCTCTTTTTCCAAATAAATAAAGTAAACATCGGGCCCAGGGAGTTGGGGTCCCCAGAGCAATAACAGGGCCTCGAGAGGGAGGCACATGCACATCCCCTCCATTAAAAAAAAATAATTATTTTATATAAAAACAATGCAGCAGCACTAGGGCCTTCCATGTGAATGTGTCTTTCTCTCCTTGGGAAAATCAACAAAAATACAGCTTCAGCATGGTCTGTGTGTTAAACGGATGTATAATAATTTGTTCTTGATGGAAGGATGTGTTTCTGTTACAAGTATAAGGTCGCTTGGCCAGCTTTGCTGGAAGTTTAACAAGCTATTGTATTCCTGTGTTTCCTAAAGTAAGATTTCATCTTAATTAAATGTGTGCTTTAACAAATCAGATGTTTTAGGAAGTAGAAGTATCTAGTGGAGTTCTACCAACTAATAGCTTTCTTGGTTGCTGTGAATGAAACGTTTATAGTCCAACCCTTCTGTGTAATCTCTTGCTATGAATGTGTGTGCCTTCTGATCCTGAAACATAATACAAGATGTGCTTTTGGGAAAGCAGCCAACTTTTGTTCATTTTACCTTTAGCTAGAGAGCAGTGATCTTTGGTCTTTCTTTTGAGACAGAACTTATGCCAGTCTTCATGCTAAATATTTTGATTTACCAATTAATATTTTTGTTTTCTGTAATCATATTATTTAAAAAAAATAATAATGAGGTTCTAAAATTGAGAATCATGTCGTGTTGGTTTTATTAATACCCTTTGACTACGTCTATGAGAGAACTCAGTCCTGTACCTGTGTAATTTCCTTTAATTTCTTAATTAAAACGAGAACAAAGTTTTAAGTCCATTTCACCCCATTTGAGAAAGAGATGTTTTAATTTTTATAAACGTGTGTCTTATAAATGACAATGTTGAGCAATCTGGGCTACTTATTCCACGGAGAGGTGCAGGGATTAGAACTCAAATGCAGTATTGCCTAGTAATCACATTCAATAATCTCAATATCCGGTCACTTGGAATAAAATCCCAAAATATGCTCCGCCTCTCCCAGCCCTCCAATTCACAACCAATGTATTCTGGCGTCTCTGCATGCGCAGTATCACATACATGGGTTGCAGAATTGTAGTGGAAAGTTGACCACCCTGGAATCCTTGGGTGATTTAAAAAGGCGTATTTTTGGGAAACCGTGTACTGATCGGTTGTTAAGTCCCCAGTGTGTAATAGTTGCTCTTTAAGACTGCTGTTATTGAGAGGAACTTGTGTACCCTGACTTTTGGGAAGAGTCAGTGAAGGCACCAAGCTGCGATGAATGTTCAAAAGGGGGTTAGCCCTTTCAGTGCTTAGCTGTCTGGACAGTGCAGCGGTACGTAGGTAAGCATCCACAGTGTGTGCAGCCCTCCCCACCGTTCAGCTCTACATCTGACGCTGTAAAGGTGTTGGGCAAGTCAAAAGATGGGAAACAAATGGGATTCCAAAAAAGAGAATACGTTGATATGGGAATGGTATAATAATAGAGGAAGCATTACAGTGAGACCTAGTAAGGAATTAAATGAACAAAGAAACAAAGAACATATCAAAAAAATAAATGGCAAAGTAGAAAGCTCGCTGATAAAATGTTAAGTATTCAAGAAAGAAAAAAACGTCCAGAACTGAAGACAAAACAGAAAAAATTAAGAATGAAAGGGGAGAATATAATAAAAGAATACGGAAACTAAAGCAAGCGATTTAAAGGTCTGCAAGGGAGGGGAAAATGAATAAATACAATCACAAAGAATGATAAAGAGGGGAGAAGCAGTGGGGATGGAGTGACTGGAGGTCACATTTAACCTTTCTGTAGACTTAAACCCGAACTGTGGGACTCTCCTTATAAACGCCTGTAACCTCCACCCTTCTGGGCACGTTTCCTTTCCTCCTTTTCGTAGGTTCTGTGGAGTGTCAAAGAATAGAGCACTTTCCCCGTGGACTACGCAGGGGCCTGTGCCAGGCCTGAAGCACCCAAACCCCCTCCTCCCCTCCAGGAGCCGCCTGCGGGTCACATGGGCGGCGCTCCCCTCTCTCCCAGGCAGCAGGACCTCGTCCCGGGCTCACAGAGAGGCCGGCTGTGGCAGGAGCAGGACCTGTCGTTCCCCGTGGAGGCCGGCGCGGTGTCCCAGAGCCCCCACCACCCGGGCTGTGCACCTGCATCCGCCCCCTCCACCAGCGGCGAGCAATGCCCAGGGGCCGGCTCTGGGAGCAGGAAGGGGAGCCCTGGGAAATGACCCCTGACTCCCCGTCGGGAGCGGTGCGCTAGGAGGTCACGGGAGCGCCGCCCGCCGCCGCCGGGGCACCTTGTGGATGCGGTTCTCTTGCCTGGGAAGATTTTCAGACATTTTCATATCGGAGTCCAGAGAGCGAAACTACAACCGTTCGCGAGCAAATCTGACACAGCCTACGTGACGTTTTTTCAAATATTTTATTGAGCGATTCTTATTAACTTTTTTGAGGGGGCTTGGCTCGTTTTGAGGAACGTTGCCCCTCGGAGTCCGTTCTTTTTGGGTGGATTTGTTCGGCTTGCTTCCTGCCAGTGCCCGCGGTTTCGCGGCTGTCATGAAGCCCTGGCGGGCACCGCCGACCCTGCCGAGTCCGGCCCCGGTGGTCTGCGGGCGCCTCCAGGCCCCCTGGCCGTAGACCCCGCCGGCAGGGCTGTGGACCCGGCGCCGGTCCCCAGCGGAGCCGCCATGGGACCCTGGATAGCGGTGTGCAGCCTGCTCCTGGCCAGCGTCGCCCACCTCTCGCAGTCCAAGGTGAGCGCCGCCTGCGTCTGCCTTCCCGCGCGCTGCTGCTGCCCCTGTAGCACCTGCGCCCCCCTGCACGTACGACCGGCGCCCCCTGCACGTACATCACAGGTGCGATCAGTCCATCTTTGTGGGCGTTTCAGAATTGGGAATCGGGCTTTCGCAAGCCGCTCTAGGGTTTTGACGAACCAGGTTAAAAAGAAATGACGAAATCAATGAATACCGTGTGCCTACCCATGATCCACTGGTAACAGCGGGCATCCCCCTGGAAAAGGAACGCGTGTAGAAAGCAAAATTAAGCATTGGAAATGTTAGCAGCAAGGGCTGTGAAACTAGTGTTAATTTGCAAAAATAAATAAGTTCAGGGGGCCAGAGTTTTTCTCAGGAATCAGTTACCGAACATCAAGGCAGACCAATCTGATTCCACCTCCCTTCTTTTTTTTTTTCTACCACCCTTGTAGGTTCTTTTACATTCCTAGAAGACCAGGATCCTAGGACTACGGAGATCCTCATTTTATCGTATCCCCTAAATATAGTCCACTTGATGGTTTGGAGTATTCTACATAACCCTCATAGTACTCAGTTCAGTAGTATATATATATGTATACCATAAAAACCTTTTCCCACACTTTGTTGACAGTTTTTTAGACTCTTAAGGACTCATTAGCTAAACTCTTTCAATTATTTCAGTCCCAGTCATACATAGATATATGTGAAAAAATTTGAAAAGGGCGAGATGACCCCTCACGGGCGTACCACCAAGCGGGCCACTGATAGGTACTCACCAGATGAGCCCATTGTTATCATCATCTGCGGTCATAACGGCCAAACAAAGAAGTGTCCAAAGGAAAAAGTGAGTGATAAAGGTGCAAAATGTGAAGTGCAAAGATGCGTCACACCTCACAGCGTGGAAAAACAGGTTAAAATTGAAGGGATTCACTCAATAGACCACAACTTTATTCTTTTGCTCAGTGAACCCAGTCAAACTAAAAAACAGTATAGGTTGCTATATATGCATACCACTGCTGGATGCCATATATGCATACCACTGCTGGATGCCTATAGGCCGATGATGATAACAATGGGCTCATCTGGTGAGTACCTATCAGTGGCCCGCTTGGTGGTACGCCCGTGAAGGGTCATCTCGCCCTTTTCACATTTTTTCACATATATCTATGTATGACTGGGACTGAAATAATTGAAAGAGTTTAGCTAATGAGTCCTTAAGAGTCTAAAAAACTGTCAACAAAGTGTGGGAAAAGGTTTTTATGGTATACATATATATATATATACTACTGAATTGAGTACTATGAGGGTTATGTAGAATACTCCAAACCCTCAAGTGGACTATAATAAGGGGATATAATAAAATTAGGATCTCCGTAGTCCTAGGATCCTGGTCTTTTTGTGTTTTAACTCTTTGAGTGGAGGGCTGCCAGGGTTCCTTTCCCCTCTGTAGCTCCATTGTGAATGTGTCTTATACATTCCTGCCTTCTTCTTTGTCGCAGTTTTCCTATTTGGTTCTTTCTCTCTCTCTTTTGTTTTTCTCTCTGAAGAATAAGTTTAGGCCCACAAAAATGGGTCCTGGTGCCCAGACTTGCAAGCACCCGCACAAATTAAGCACATTGAGGTTTACAGAACAGAGAAACTCTGTGAATCAGAGCAATGAGGGACAAGAGAGAGATGAACGTGCTCTGAAGATCAACAAAATGTGAGAGAACGAGACCTGAGAGAAAAGAGAATGAGAGGGAATGAATTAGACCCCGACATCCCTCCCAGGGCTGGCCTTTGGTTTGAACGAGCTGGACCCATGCCCGTGGCACCTATCGTCAGAGTGGCGCTCAGAGCTGTGTGCCTTAAGGTCATGCAAACCGCAGCAGGGACACCTGGCGTGGCTCCAATGATTCGGGTTATACTGCTTTTAATATGTTTTACATGCCGCAGCTCTCTTTTTAACTCCACATAAAACCCCTTCTCTATCGTCCAGTCTCATTCGCATTCTTTTCCTCCACACACCAGCGTCTCCTTCCTCCTAAAAGCAAGTTGGCACCAGTGCAACAGTTTAGCTGTGGCTGATTCTGGTGAGTTGGCCAGGAGGGGAGATGTTTGTTTTCAGAGGCCAGTCACTGCTCACCCAGGGACTAACTCTGAACATAAAAGGGGCTACCGGCATCATCGTTGTATTCACCAGCATAAAAAAGGCAAATGTATTTTCGCCCATGGCGCTATCTGACCAAGGGTGGGCTTGGTGCCTTCCCACCACCATCACTGCTGTAGCAAGAGCACTGTGGGCCATAATGCAGGATACAGTTGACCCTTCAGACCACCTGGGCTACTGCATCTGCTGCACTACTACTAGTTATACCCCCTCCCTCCCATACTCCTGCGAATCAGAGATTTCTTAGGAACAGAGGGACCCAGAACTGAGGGACCTAGGGCTCAAGAGAACATGCTCATAATGATGATACATTTGTTGGGAATAGCAAATTTAGGGTCACAGAATTGAGGGATGGTGACTTGAAGAGCTAGCCAGGGAACCGAGAGATCGTGGCTGAGGAACCTGTAGAGCTGGGCGAGCTGCTGAAGGCTCGAGCCTGAAGACTGGCTCAGGCTCAGCAGGCCCCTTTGGAAGCTCGAGCTCATAACGAGCTGAGCTTTCACGTGTCTTCTGCCTGCCTCCCTCGGTACAAAGGGGTCAAAACAAAGCATTAACATTTGAGGTGTAAAGGAGAGACGGATACATATTTAGTGGCCGATTTGTGCAAAGTGAAACCAGAAAACTTGGTGTAATCATAGTTCGACTAACCTGTGTGATCTTAGGCACGTTCAAATACCCGAGTTCCGAATTACAGCTGTTCAAAAACCCATTGTGTATGATGTAATAGATTATAATGCTGCTCTCTATATGAGAGTCTGGGCCACATACATGATTCAAATGACAAACTCTCAGTTTGCTAATGGCCAGGGTGGAGGTGGGGGCAAAAATGGTTTAAAAAGTAGCATTTGCAGTAAGTTTTTCTCAGTTCAGTTCTATAATACGACGTGTTAGTGTCTACGCTTCCACATGTTAAAGAAAGGCACTTTTTTGAAATTCTGATATTCTTTATAATATTTCATGTGGTTTGTTGTACGATGTACATGGCAAACTTTTTCAGGGCTCCTGCACGGGCTCTAAGGGCCAAGCCAGACCACTGGCGGCTCTGGCTTGCCCTGTTAATTTGTTGGCTCGCTCGACTCTAGGAGCTAGTGACCTTTGGCAAACGGGAATTTGGGGTGGCCACAGGTCTTTGAGGTTCAGAGGCCCTCCCACGCGGAGGTGCAAAGGATGGCTGGAAGTGAGCCCTGGCGAACAGCTGGCGCGCGAGGTGGCAGGGGCGGGCACGCCGTCCCCGCGCGCCAGTGGCTGCCCGTGTAGCAGAGCACGTCTGTCTGTTTGTGCACTGGCGCGAGCCCGGCTAAATTGCCACTTGTCATCTGAGCCTGCGATAACCGGTGAGTAAACTTCACCTGACAGGCGCGCGCTCACAGCTGTGAGGGAGGAAGGAAGGGCGCCCTGTTGGGCGGCGGCGGGCCCCCCAGCCCCTGGGTGACCCGGGTCACTTCTGGGTCCCAACGACTTCATCTTGGCTAGGAGTGCCTCTATGATAGAACAGGTACCCGGGGTCGTTGTCCTTCCCAAACAGGGTCTGGTGTGTGAGATGCTACTGTCAATAACCCCGGTCTCAAAATGGCACGCTGTTGTTAATTAGTACTTGTATAGCGTACAATTTGTGCTTAGCAGGGCATTGCAGCGCCATTCAGCAGTCAAGGGTATGGTTTTCCATATGTTTTTATTGCAGACCGGATTCTTGTTCTATTTCCCTGGATATGTGTTTGGTAACACCCCAGGGCCCGAAAAGTTCTTGTGTACCTAGTTTGAACTTTGGTGCGCCAATGCCTTAATTCGTGAATCTCTGCTTATGATATTAAAAACGTGAATATGCTCTCCTAAAATGTGTTCTTCATACTTACGTTTTCTGCATTATGGTGACGAGCACGAGCAGTGGGAGTTAGAGAGCGTGGAAACCTGCCTGAGGGGACAAATACTCACATACTTGAGAATTTTGGGGTTTTCACAAACTTTTATGGGCACATGACCTCTTTGGAATTTATGAGTGATATACTGTTGTCAAGAGCAGGAGTAAAGTACTTTTCTAAAATGGGAATGGGGATGGAACACCCCCAAACTCAGTTGCAGAAGAAGCGTGATCTACACACACACACACACATTAAAATATTCTCAGCGAGGAGGCACAACAGGTTCTAAATTGCAGATGCACTCATGATTTACACAGGGGTAAATATGCATTTACTTAATATTCTCACATGTATACTTGTGGACATTATAGAAGAAACATGGAATCCACAAATATTCCATAGATATTCCGAGGAAACAGCGACTGCCATATTCCTGAGAGGCTTCCCGTCAGACTCCAGAGCGGAGTCCTGGAATCCATTGTAAATGCTGTAGTAATCTGAAATTTACTCCAAATTTAGTCAGAAATATACAGGAATAAATGTTCAACTACCATGTCTGAATCAGGTGCCTGGTGCATAATATAAGGCAATATGAATTATGAATCTGCTTGAATAAGTTTATGAGACATTTCGGCTTTTTGTGTAAGGCAGATCTGCATGTTGGATGTTTTCATTCTGGAGTGGAAAAGATGAGCTAAAACCCAACGGAATGAATGCTACACAGAGGGATTCATAGTGTATAAGAAGATGGGTCCAGCACTGCCACCTTTCCCTTTTCGTTCTGTGAGTGAGTTTTCCATAAGTGAGTTGGGTAAGCCCATCCATCACCTACTTTGTTGCCTCGGGTAATCTTTCTGTGTAGAAGGGATCAGCCCAGTATTGGGCCCCATGCTGTATCTTACTCTAAACCTCGGGCCTAGCATTTCTACTTTGCATATGGTTTGCACCTGTCAGTAGGATCAAACACAGCTAAAAACCGATGGAGTGGAATAATACCTGGGTCAAATTTATAGTTGTCAGTGTAGCTATCGTACTCATTTAGCATCCATCGTTGCTTGTTTTTGAAAAAAACATAAAACTGGTTGGGTTTTTGGAACATATTCTTGATTTTGGCTGTGCCACAGGATCCACATTTCTTTATCAATCTGACATGAAAACGCAAGGATGGTCCAGTCGTGTATTGGGCGAATGGTGTTGTCGGCTGCTTGATTTACAGAGGTTAAAATGAAAAATAAAACACACGTTTACTTGAATCCTGGAATAAGAAGAATGAGGCAAAAATTAGCCTGAACACTTTCACCTAAACTGAGTCATTCAAGGTTCTAAAGATGTGACATGTATTTTGGTGTACACAACATAACACAATCTTGATAATGTCATATTAGTTAGCTGATAATTCAATATCATAAAAGTCCAATTTATCCCTTATTTGCCTTTGAAATTATGGGGGCAGGCAGGGACTGTGAACCATTTTTCGGGTGGGAGGGGCAATGGAAATGCGACTATCTTACTAAAACCAATAGGGTGGTTATTTGCTAAGGTTTTGCATGGGTGTTCACATGATGCAAAGCGACGTAAATATGTGCACCCAGGCAATCTTTAGTCAATAACCTGTAGGCATTCATAGGAGCAAAAGTTCACTAGTTATAATCCTGGCATTCTTATCCTAGTGGTATAATTTACACCAGAGCTGTCCACAGTAGGACCAGGAGGGCTGGATGCGTGTCAGAATTCCAAGATAACTACTGGATATGTGCATTATTTCAACTGGGATTCGCGGTCTGTACCTTTTTATCTAATGAGGATTTCCTGAAAATGTGGTATGGATCAGGCCATCCTGGAGCTAAGTTGGGCTGCCCGGGTTTTACAACTTTGTTCAAGATTTTGGACCCCTTTACAGATAAAATCCACTTTATCTAGTGAAGACTTTGACACACATTGTAAAGGCATTGCCATAAAATGCTGCTATCATTGGCTCTCCTTATTGGTGGCATTGTCTGCATCATTAGATCTCCCCGCTGATGCGTTCATTAGTCATGGATCTAGGTAATTGAATACTGTGTCTCCCTGCTGGGGGCATTTTCAGTCACAGACTTGATCACTGGGTGTACCTGCTGGTGACATTTTCAGCTTACAACTTGATCTTTCGGTTTTTCTACTGGTACCATCTTAAAGTCATGCACTTTATCATTGACTTTCCCTGGTGACGAGAATATTAGCCAGATATTTCCGGAGACTACATTATCTTGTTCTTTACATATAGTACATATACTATGTATGTAGTAAAGACCAAAGCTTGTTCTCAGCATGTGCCGTAATCTCACTGTTAAGTCTACGGCACTAACTCATCGCATTGTTGTAGACGAATCTAGGACTCTAGTTAAATATTCCCGATTTATGCCCTTATGTGGTTATATCAAATCATATCCTTATATAGGCATAAGAATCATACCCATATTAAGACATAGCCAATGCAGTCCAAATACGGCAAGGCTACTCCCATAGACTCCTAGAAAGCACAACATGTTCTTAAACAAACCAAGCCTCCAGCAGCTTGGGAATTCCCCCTGCTTCTGTATTGATTTGCCCTAGAACTCCCGGAGTCCTGAAAGAACTGCGAGTTCTTAGTGACGTCTTATGTCCAACCTTACGTCAAACTCGGCACCTTCCAGGTATAAATATGCCAGCATCTGCCCTAGCAAAACACACGGTGGTTTGGAGCAGATCGACTATCTACTTGCCCGATGCCCTGCTGTAGCAAGTGCCGAAGGAAGCCGACCCTCCAGCTGACGCACTGAGAGAGACGCTGTCTTTTCTCTTGCCGAGAAATCCAGCTCCAGTGTTTCCCTGTCACCCTTGCGGGTTGCTGGGAGATCGAGTCCTGAGAGAGAGATACAAGACCTCCTTCATTCTATAGCCAAGGTACGGAGCTGATTAGACCCTTAGAGAATTCTTGATTCAGATTCTTGGCCGAAACTATCTTAACTCAAACTACATCTCACTTACTCCTTCCCATGTACTAGGCTTAGGTTAGGTACACCGGGGTAGGCGTATCTTAGAAGCCCCAGTTGAGTACGTTTAGTCATGATTTTATCATTGTATATATTTTATCCATTTTAAACACCGTATGGCTTAGAAACCATACCATGCTTTTACAGTATTATTTTATAATACTCCTTTTACTGTACGCACTTTACTTTATGACAAGTATTGCAATTGTAGCAATTCACTTCTCTTGCATGAGAAAGAAGACTGTTCAATAAATAACCTCTTTTATTGAAAACGCCCGTCTCTCTGTTTCTCTGCACTTCTGGTGAAACTAAGCATGCACGATTGACTGAGTAAAATAGCTATCTATTGTTTCCGTGACTCTGGAGATATACTCCTTATTCTTGAGGGAGCAAAGTTGTCATGTTTATGCGGTTGTCAGAAACAAATCCCTTTTTGTGAATTCGAGAAAGTTTCTAGTAATCTCCGAGCTAGCTGGCATTCATAATTAAGTCTAACATATTCAATAGAGACCTAGTCGACCTAAGTCCTACGTCTTAACTATCGTTTGTTATTCCAATGCACAGAGCCTATTGGGAATATAGGAAGTACACTACAGCATTTTAAACATAATGTGGCCTTATTCCGATGTCGGACGGACCTGAGTCTGTCTAACATCGGTCAGGAGCTGTAACCGACCGACCTGCTGTGTTCGGTTACAGAAAAACTACAGATTGGGTGTCTAAAGAGATTCGGGGCTTTCATGTACAATTACACACAATTTTTTGAGCACTTGCAATTTCCTGACATTCACAATGTATTGCTGTGCTTACAGAAATGGAGAGTGTACACCCAATCCCTCCTAATAAATCAATCAAAAGATTGAACACAAATTTTAACAATTTTCCGAAGCACAAGCCAAATGACATATAAATTGACAGTACACAAAGATATACAGATTGATGTACAAGTATTTATGCTTGTCTTGTGTCTTTATTTCGTGTCACTTGATCAAAATCTTCTACTCCCTTATGCCAACACGTTTCGTCGTCATTGGGTGTGTACACACAACTTCCTCAGGGCTGGAAGTAATACATAGAATCCATCATTTGTACTTATATATGTTGATAACATCAATTTCCCAAACCATACAAAGCACCCTCTATGTGCATTAAGGGGAGTACTCATACAAGTGCATCATCATTAAATAGTGCTATGTACATTGAATCAGTTATTTTGTATATACATCATGTTTTTGTGCAAACTCAATTATATTGATTCTGTCGAGTCTTTATAACACACCATGTGAGTAACTGATTTTGTGTATCGATTCATCAGTGCACAATTACTATTAATGAACCTCCCGTGAAAATGAACTATAATGAAATTCATACTGAGAAACGGCACTAGTACCTTATGTGTCCTGTACACTCCAGATTACGGTAGAATATAAGTCAATAACAACACTCTTTTAGGAATTGAAACCACGGAGGCACAAGATCATATTTATCATCATCGTAATAAATATTATAACCACCAATATGCAAGAGACAGTGTCTTACCTGCCCCTCGCAATTGCAGGCGGTAAGTTGATATTCCAGGGTAAAAGTCCCTTTCCAATATAAAATGCTTCTCTCAATATCCAATGTTTGACCCTACAAGATAATCCATGTATTAGTTATCTAGTGGTTCACTCCACTCTCAAATATAGGCACTACACAGCTTATGTTTATTTACTTAAGAATCCGGCAAATAAATCCACCGTCCACTTAAAATGTTAATCCAGGCGGTCTCCCAAATTTCAATTGCTCGTCTTGCACCTGAAACAAGTATATGCACCATTTCTATCTTATGTTTGTCAATGCCGGGTACAGTCACCACGTGTTTTACTCTCCACAATAAGTAAAAACAAACTAGACGTACATTTGCTTTGCTCCTATTCAATCCTAATATCAAAGCAATGATGAAGAGTGCGGAACCAATCCTTCCGTCTCAATCCTCAGGTACCTGCAGTACGGGCAACCTGTGAAACATGCGAGGCATTCTTAATCGTCTAACTAGCATTAAATGTCAGTATGGGTCATATTTGGGCCCCCTTACTAAATAAACCCCACATACCTGCGAGTATCCATGCTCGGCGTCTAGTGAATTCCAAAGACGCCGCGGTCTCGTGTGTGCGAGGAGATATGTGTAAAGTCATCGAAATAGAGAGGGTGACTACTCCATTTCCTGAGACAGCGCCATCTTGGAGTGGTTAACGATATACTCGACTATTATTAAATGGTATGTGATACCAAAAGAATATATAACCAAAATGTGAAGAGTAATTCGCTCCAACAACTTATTTCAATATGGATAATTCTAATTTGTGTTCCCTATCTACTGTTATACAACATCTATGTTGCCTAACAAGGTTCATTACGTGAATGTCCCATTGGTAAATTGGATATCACATATTTGCATCAATATACAAACTCCCTATTCTATTGGTGTTAACTATTACGACCTTATACCAAAAGTACAAGAAAGGTTTTGTGAAAGCAATATCGATAGAAAATAATTGTATAGTCATTCAAATAGAGGGGGAGATTACTCCATTTCCTGATCCAGCACTGCAATCAATGCAGTTATTGATTAGCTGAGTTATAATTGCACCAAATGCCAGAACTCCCTCAATCACCCAAGAAATATTGCAACTCCTGGTCATAATTTAATCCCTCCTCTACTGCTCGTAAGCGCATAATCCATAACGCCTCATGCCTCTGCAATTTCAGCTCCCTGTCACCCCCACGGGGATCCAGCTGTATGTGTTCTATGCCATAAAATGTAAACGTTTTTATGGATCCTTGGTCCTTACAGGTAATGCACATGCACAGCAATAGGATATCTACAGTCATTGTGTTTAATTGCTCGCATATGTTCCCCAACTCTATCTTTTAATGCCCTAATTGTGCTTCCCACATACTTCCTAGAGCATTTACATTCAATGACATATATCACATATTTTGTTCCACAATTTATGTTGGTCAATATAGTGAACATTTTTCCTTTGTTGTCTTTAAACGTCTTCATTTTATGCTCTCCAAACCTACACATCCCGCAATTCCCACATTTATAAAAGCCTTTGGATGCCTCAGAAATCCAAGAGGGTGTCATTCGCAGTGTGGGGTAACTAGGACTAAGTAACGTCCCTAAGGTTCTCCCCCTCCTGAATGTGATCTGTGGTTTATCTGTTAAAAACTCCTTCAGGGTTCTATCCGCCTGCAAGATATGCCAATGCTTAGTAAGACTTTTGCGTAATGTGGTACTCATCCCTGTTTATTCAGTGATTAATCTAATCTGCCCAATTTCCTTTTTGTTTTTATGTTTAGATTTTAGTGTTGTACTTCTCTTAATTCTCATAACTCTATCTTTGGCTGATGCGATGTCTCTCTGATCGTAGCCTCTTAAAATAAAACGTTTCTCCATATCAACAATACATGCATGAAAATCTTTATCATCACTACAGTTGCGTCTTGCTCTCAGCATCTCCGCATATGGGATAGCTCTAATCTGATGTTTAGGGTGTGCGCTTCGTGCATGTAGCAATGAATTGCACGCTGTAGGTTTACGAAACATATTACTTAGTATCTGACCGTCTTTGATATATAACTCCACATACAAGAACACAACTTTCTCATTACTGGCATATGTGGTAAACTTAATGTTCATATTGTTGTAATTTAAATATTCTATAAAATCATTAAGTAACTGTGTGGGTCCTGTCCATTTCATCAGACAATCATCGATGAAGCGTCCCCAATAAAGGATATGTTCATTCCATGTTTTTGCTGCTGTTCCCAAAGTCATAAATTCTTCTACCCACCCCATAAAAATATTAGCGTAGGCAGGAGAGAATTTAGAACCCATTGCGATGCCCTGGGATTGTCTGAACCAACTGTCTTTATACAGAAAAAAGTTTTTTGTCAAAATCAATTCTGTCATGGCCAATATCATCTGGGTGTGTTCCATTGATTGGCCGATCGTTTTGATAAAAAATGCAGGAACGCTTTCAACCCCAATTCATTACGAATACTGGTGTATAGAGACACCACATCAAGGGTCACCAGGGTCATTCCTGGATCCCATGTGATGTCCCCTAAGATGTTTAGAATATGCGTCCTGTCTTTAATATATGGCGGTAAGTTTACCACTATCGGTTGTAGGAAAAGGTCTACAAAGTGTGATAATCGTTCCGTCGGTCCCCCAATGCTTGCAATTATGGACCTCCCTGGTGGAAAAGGGAGTCCCTTATGAATTTTAGGTAAAGTATATAGGCATGGAAACCTGGGTACAGAAGTTCGTCATCATCTAGTAATCCCTTCTCATGCCAAGCTTTCAGATATCCATTGATGGTTGCCACAAGTGTAAACATGGGATTGTGGGGTACCCTCTCGTAACATTGCTGGTCATTCAATTGTGAATAGATTTCATTATCATAATCCCTAGCATTCATAATCACAATGTTACCCCCTTCTCAGCTTTTCGAATTATAATATTGGGGTTATCCATTAATACCTTCAGAGCATTTCTTTCCTGTCCTGTTAGATTGACTTTGAATGGGTGTCTCATTTCAGATCTCTTGTTATTAGTTCTCTCAAAGTCATCTATCACTAGATTGTGAAAAATCTCCACATTATTCCCACTGATAAGATTCGGGGACCAACGTGATTTATTCTTCAAGCCACTTGATATGGAGAGATCAGGTCTAATATCTAAGTCCTCCAATACCCTCCCAATTGTAACCGGATCCTCTTCCACAGGGCTCGACAAATCCGAAAAATGGTACTAGTCCTGCAGGTCTAGTACCATGGAAAATCCCCTCGACCTGACTGCAACCCACTTGACCTCCGTCTATGAAAACTGAGCAAAAGTGACAAGATAACAAGATTTAAAGGCATCTTTATTGCTCATTCCCTTTGTGAGCAATAAAAATGCCTTTAAATCGTGTTATCTTGTCACTTTTGCTCTGTTTTCAAAGACAGAGGACAAAAGTTAGTTTGACTTCCTACTCGCCAGACAGGGCGAGTAAGACCTAAAAATAGCTCGTCCTCATCCATTCTCCCTCGCAAATGCGAGCGGGCGAGTGGATTTGTCGAGCCCTGCTCCAGTTCTGTATTTGACAATAAATTAACAGTATCTTGGATGTTACTTATGGTTAAATCATTTGACACTGAACCCAATAGTGCTGGTGTCATAACTTTATTTGATTCAGGATTTAGTGCAAAATATTTCTTGAGCTCGAGGCGTCGTATAAATTTAAACAAGTCAACTTTGGTTGTACACAAATCACCAATTGATTCAGGACAAAAGCCCAAACCTTTCTTGAGTAGTGAGTTCATTGATTCTGTCAGATTATAGTCTGAGAGATTTACTACTTCCACTTGCTTTTCTTGTTCATTCATTGTTGTTTCTTGTCCCAAGAACGGGTTTTCATTCTCAGATTGTCTCCTACTCCTACCGCCCCTCTTCCTACGCCTTGTTTTCCTACGTTGTCCACTTTTTTGGTCTGATCCCTGTTCCCCCGCTTGATTCGGTTTACTTCTAGCATGAAGGAAGAGTTGCCTAAAGGGTGTGGCTGGTTAGGTAGTGTCCCTGATGCTCCCTCTACCTCACTCTCACTAGTTGGTATTGTACTTAGTGAGGTGTTGCTTGAGCTAACAGATGATGGTGCAGGTACCTGTTTAGTTTTATCTGTCGCACCAAATAATCACATTTGCTTGAGAATGTAAAGACCCCCATTCATGTAATCCACCTCATCCTGTTTTAATTTACGGGCTTTTCTCTGTTTAATGTCATTTTGGTGATCAGATAAAGCTTTCTTTAAGATCTCCTAGTTTTTGGTTGTAGGTTCTGGCATATTTAGTGCTTGAATCTCAGATTCCAACGGTGCAATTTCCGCTTGGAATTTGGCTACTTTCCTCTCTGCGTTCTCTATCACTATGTCCATTAACTTCATGGAACTGGATGTCAGTTCTTTTTCCCAGATGTTTAAGAGGTCTTCGTCCAAATCATCATAAGTTGGGATGATCTGGGAGCGAAGGTCTCTAGGTATCCTATCCAATTTTACATATTGTTTTAGAGTTGTGTCGTCTCACCATTTGGACATTTCAGCACGTTTTAACATTTTCAAGTCTAATGAATTTCTCACGTAGACCTTCATTTTTTGATTGATTACCACTATGTACCACTTCTTTTACTGTGCTCCCCTTGCTCAAATTATCAAACAGCTCAGCTGCCATCCTATCTCGGTCCAAATTGTCACTCATTGTCAATATATTTTCTATTGTACCAGTGTTTACAGAGCGCCTACTCTTGTTTAACAAAACTACAGATTGGGTGTCTAAAGAGATTCGGGGCGCTCATGTACAATTACACACAATTTTTTGAGCACTTGCAATTTCCTGACATTCACTACGTATTGCTGTGCTTACAGAAATGGAGAGTGTACACCCAATCCCTCCTAATAAATCAATCAAAAGATTGAACACAAATTTTAACAATTTTCCGAATAACATATAAATAGACAATACACAAAGATACCCTGCAAGTACAATGCGATCGAACCCTGATCGGTCGCACTCATATACTACACAATGGGAGCATGCATTCCGAGCGGAATGCATGCCTCCATTGTGAAATGCAGGGGTGCAGTTCATCCCTGCACCCTGTGGCCGGCACCCCAAGGTGCCTGCCACCGGGTGCAGGGATCAACGGAGGGCCACCATAGGTGCCCCCAGGCCGCCGAAAGGCCTCACACCCATGGGAGCCCTGCTGGGGGCCCCCAGAGACAGTTTCCAAATACCTGTTCGTGTCGGACACACTGGCACGAAAAGGCAGTGGAAAACTGCCATCGTATTCCCTCGGTCGTAAAGAGGCGACCGGGGGAGTACTGAAGGATTTCCGGATTGGCAGACGAGCCCGTCGTAAGCCATCCGGAAATCAGAGTCGGATTCCATTCCGACCGAGCCCATCGGAATGGCTCGGTCGGAAAGGAATCCGGCCGACACGTTCCGATTCGGTCTGAAGGACTCCGAACATGGTTCGGAGCCCTTCCGACTGGAATCGGAATCGGCCCCAATATGTTATGAGTTCATATATTTTATGCTCTATATGAATTGACTGTATTGTACAGCGAGTGTCTGCTTATTTGCACACATTTAATTTTAACCTATTTATGCTTGCACAATTCTTTGTTTCTTGTACTTGGTACTTTAATGGACTTGATTGTCTAAATAAAGTATTTTAAAAGTCAAGTCAAAAATATGTAAAGGGTAGGATATGCTGCCAGTCTTTGTCCACGTATCGCTTCTCAATTATTGCTGCTTCTCCCTTCTCTTTTCCCTATCAGTTATTTTAAGTGGTTATTGGACAGCATGATGGGTAGTCCCATTATTGTGGCTGAAATATCGACCTGCAACGATATTGACTCTGCAATATCAATCGCAACAATATCGTCAGGATAGGTAGGCTTGGAGTTAAGACATGAAAATCAGTACTTTCCAACATATACATATTCATATGTCTATATATTTAGAAATAGTCATAGACATACCTTGATGATATAGTGGTAATCAATATTGTGGAGTCGCTAATGTTGCAGGTCAATTTTTTTTAACTCAATATTGTTACATTCTACAAGGCAGCATGAATACCAATCAACCAACCAGCATGACCTGGCACAGTTTGGATTTTTTTTTAAATCAAGTCTCTCTACTCATGACATCATTTGGACAGGAATTTAATCACTGTAACTAAAGCCCTATAACATGATCAAAAATGGTGCTGTATCTCTGAATTTTTCTTCTTCTGCTATATGTAAGCAGTGACAGTTGGCAGTGTAACTCATAGGTTCCCTGATGATGACATATCAGGCAGGAACTTTGTCACAAGTCTCACCGCAGATGAATCACCAGCCAAGGATCTTATCATATACCAGGTCTCTTTGGTGAAGACCTAATCAGCGGCGGATTTTTATCTACGTGTCTTCCTGCTGATTACATAATCAGCCAGCGGTGTGTTCAGTTGTCCCCTACAGGTGATGACATTATCATTAATGGACTTTCACTACTGTTTGAAGACGTAGTGAGTTAGGAGCATTAACCTTAGGCCTCCTGCTGCTAATATTAAGGACTGTATTACTAACTATGTTTGGACTACTTTTTAATTATGCTGGTGAATTTTGCGACATTCCTGAAATTTCTTATGCAGTTCACAATTTAGTGTAATTTTTTTACCCGAGAGCGCATCTCATGATAGCAAAATCTTACAAGACACGAGTGGTTTGCACAGAAAATGTCATGCTCAGAGACCTTTTTATGTGAGGTGTGCACTCAGTTAAAAAAACAAGTTTTGCAAGATATAGAAAGTCACATATTTATGGAATTTCATGAAATTTCACAAGGAAAAATTATGACGTAATTTTGCCTAGGCTTAGTGAGAACATCATCAGCCAGGAAGCGTACCTTGACTTATCTCCGAATGACTATACCATCAGACAGAGACATCATAATTAGGTCTTCCTTCTGATGACTTTATCCGCCAGGGACTTCATGATTGACTCTCGTTGTTCATAATACCATCTGGCAGACTTCATCATTGAGTCTTCAGGTGACGTCATCATCATTCGGGAACTTTATCACTGTATCTCCCTGTTGATTACATTATCACATGGAGACTTGCTCACCAGAAAGGGAAATGGACATTGAAACTCATCTTTGATGACATTAGCCTGATACTTTGTCACTAATGTTTCTTGCTGAAGACATTGTTCGACAGGATGTAGTTTACTGGGTCTCCCTGATTAGTTAATGACTTTGTTGTTGAGTTTCCCGGTTGATGACACTACTTGCCAAATACTCCATAATGGCCTTGGATTTGTCCACTGATGACATAATCATCCAATATCTTCATCTTTGGGCAGCCTTTCTCACCACATTACTTATTATTGAGTCTCTCTGATGGTAACAAGCACAATCATGTATTTTGTTATTGACTGTCCATGCTATCAACACCATTAGAGACTTTATAATTAAACTTTCACATCAATGGTTTAATACCAAGAGACAAAGTCCTAAATTACGTAATGCTCTTAGTGCTTTACTCATTTTGTTTTTCTTCCCAGCACAATTTAAAGACAATCTCCCTTTAATCATGTTGCGTGTGATCCCCAGAGACTGGATCTATAGGTAAGATCCTGTCACTGGCACACCTATTTTAATCTCCAAATTTGCTTCATGATCAATTTTATGAATGCTTAGTGTGCCTCCTGGGTGGCGTTCACTAGTCCAGAACAATTTTAAAAGCCACACGCACTAAACTACTCCTGCTAAGTGTCTCCCAGTGCACAACTTAATTTTCAGTCATTATGTCTTTTATTCCTTTCTCTCATGAGCAATCTGATTATATGCTAAAATCCACTAAAATTTCATTTTGACATAGAAACCACTCAATATAATCATTTCAATGAAATCTTTGTCCGCGGCCAATGCATTTCTGTCTGATTAGACCTTCAAGAGCACTTCTCATAAATTGTTGAGGTTTTCATCTGTAATCCATATGAAAGACAACATTAGCATTAACCATAAAGAAAGTGGTGTGGTGCCATATGTATAAACAAGCAATAGTTTCGTTCCAGCTCAAGATGACTTAGATGTGGGAGCCCGTAGGTGAGCGTTTTATTGGCGAAAAGGTTATTTGCCATATAAACCTTGTATTATGTATGAATGCAGAACTGTGCCAGACCATTTGTCGTTTCTGTGTCAGCTGTGTTTGTCGGTAGTGCCAAGGGCACCACAATGGAATGGAGAGATTACCAGTGGAATGGATAATCCTTAACATTTATAAAAAAGTGGAGCAAATAATAATCTGTCAAAAAATCCATAAGAGAAAAAAGTAAACTAAACAAAGAAAGATTTTATGAAGGACCGTTAAACAATGTTTTATCTATCAACTCTGTGTGCCTGCAGTGCCAAGGGTTCCATGATGGAACGGAGTGATAAATCAAATGAGGCAAAACTGAAAGTCTATGATTGGTGTGTTTAAAATCAGAGAAGTAAATCAAAACAGAGGTCTAAATCGCACATACAAGGAGAATCCTGAGAATGGACAGGATAACAGTTTTGGCAAACCCCAAGCAGTGCTAGTTTGAGCTGGTGGTTTCTGGTACTCAGCACTGGCACTTATTCGTCAACACCGGCGCGTATAGCACGCACTCGAAACAAAGGTATGGGAGTGCTTTTTCATGAGCACCAGTTAAGGACACATTCATTTTTGGTCGGCACAGGGAGAATACGTGATTTGCCCAGAATCACAGGTGGTTGAGCCTACGGTGAGACTCAACCTAGTTCTCCAACTTCAAAGTTGGCAGCTCTGGTCATTATGCAATATCCTCTCACTGCTTGTATGGTTTCATTGTTAGTAGTGGGTTCTGTTATAGGCAGCGCTAATAGGAGCAATGGGCTGGTGCAAGCTGCTTTTTGGAAAAAGCCCAGCACTTATTTTTTCACAAATTAACCACTGCCCCCAAGATATCTGCCGAGCCACTGTACCCCAACGTGTGCATTGTCTAGGGTGAGCAACCCTTGTAGTTCCTTGTATGTTGGATACCTGGGTGTAGGCAGATAATTACATGCTATTCATTTGGCATATCATGTTGGATTCTGTACTGCAAAGGGATCCCTACCATCCTTGAAATACAGGAACAAGCATTTGCAATGCAATTGGTCTCAAATTTATGAGAGTTTCGTAAATGCGACACCTATTGCATTACAAATGCTAGTTTGTATAAACGCCTAATCAGCACTTTAACTTCAAGTTGACAAACAATACTGCGCTTTCACTTTACTGGCCCCTTTCTTTCGACATGGCTCATCTAAGGAAAGGGGCGCGAGGCCGACATTAAAGTGTAAGTGGGGCAATTGAATAAAAAATAATTAAATAATAATAAAAGAAAACATGCGCCCGCATTTGGCGCAGCAAGTAAAGCAAAGGCACAGCCGCCACTATCAGTGTGGTATGCCGTGCTATATAAAAATAATAATAAAGCATTACGAGAGAGCGTGTCCTGTCTGTAACAGCAGGCAGGAGAAAACCATTAAACAAAATAGTGCTCGGAGGCTGTAATTAAAGCCTACTGAGCAACAACACGTGTAAAAGGGAGTGTCCTCATGGGAGGTTACAAATGAAGTCAAGGCAGTACTAAGGAGGGACAAATAAGCCTATTCACTAATCAGAAGCCAACGTTTAGGAAGGACAATGACACAAGTTAATGAAAAATATGGGCGGAGACTGTGCGGGGCTCCAAGTCCATACTCTAATACAGCATGCCTCACAGAGCAGCGCATGCGCTGCCCAGGCTCTACCTAAAAACCAGTGTAGCCATTCTTTGTATCACTGCAACAAACACATGGAGAATTGTTGAATGCATGAAACCCTTTCAGTGGCTACATTTGTTTGAGGCTTATATCGTTCGAAGGTACATTTGATTTTTGGACCAATGAAAGGTATTTTGATGCATTAACTACATGCCCTAGAGATAAATTCTAGTTCTAGATAACCAAGGATACAGCAGTGCAAATCAGATGGTAGTCGCCACCATCGAGGGCCTTTAGCTTGCAGACACACCATAAAACCTTGCGTTCTGTATAAGCAAATGATGTTGACCACCTCCGATGCTCTCTTCATAAGATAAATCAATGTAAGCATCAAGAATATTGATATTAATTCTGATTAATTCATGGTAGGCATAGTTAAAAAATAAACAACTGCTGTACAGAGTCATGGAATAGGGCAAAGTTAGGTATGACAAGGAGCAGAAAAAAACAGGTACAGTGTATTTCAAAGGATTTGCAATATATAGGGTACCATTTGTGTTGTCATACATAGTCTGTGTAACAGTACCGAGTTGTCATACATTATCTGTGTAACAGTGTTGTTGTAAATAGTGTGCAGATCAATACAAAGTTGTCATACGCAATCTCCCAAAAGACATAGACTGCACATAAAAATGTGTAGTTCTATCTATGTAACAGTATTGTGTTGTCATACATAGTCGACATAACAATACTACATTTTTGTACATAACAATATCGAGTTATCACATAGCATACATAACCGTATTCAGTAGCGACACAGCATAACGATACTGAGTTGTCATACAAAGTTTATGCAAAAGTATTCAGTTGTTATACAAAGTCTGCATATGAATATTGAGTTGTAATACAAAGTCTTTTTTTTTTTTTTTTAAGACCAATGGTCCCAAACTTTATTTAAATTCACAAATAAGTCAATAAATGTACATACAGTGTCAAAACAACGGAGAAATGTCACAAACAGTTCCCAGCAGATTGTATACGTCAACACCGCGATTATACATGAGTGAAAGTAAACAGATGCTGGTAGAAATGCGGTGGTACATAATAAACTGTGCCAGGGAGTGACTCATAGTGTAGTGCCCGCAGTTTGCAGCACTGCAGAAAGGGCCTAGCGCGTTCAAAAAAGGAAAGTCCACAGTTAGTGCATGAAATTGAGTTCCCTGTACAATGCAGCCGAGAATAGAGGCAACAGTGGTGGTGTGTACTGGCATGATTAGGGGTACAGTATAATCGGCCTCTGTGTCAACCAAAAGGTGAACTGGGAAGTCTAATACTAGGGGGAGGGAAAAACATTCCAAAAAAAAAACTGTTGGACTAGCATTCGTGTGTGTGGTAGTGTACCCAGGATCCTAACTGTGTGCGGTGCATCCGGTAGGGGCTATGCAGGGGTGGGGGTAAGTGAGGAGGCGGTGTCAGGGCAAAAAGGGGGGGGGGGGCACAGGCGGCAGGAAGGCAGATGCGGCAGGGGATGTCTCCGCCACACACGGTCTCGGTCACCGGGGGGGGTGGGAGGGGGCACGCGGAGTGGGGGGAAATACCGGGGGGGAGGGGGAAAAAGGGGGGAGGGCAAAGAAGGGGTGGGGGGAGGGGGAGAAGGAGAGGGGCGGTGGAGCCTGTGTTAGGTACGGACGGTAGCCGAGGGGGCCCCCCCTATGTCGCAGCGGGACGGCACTCTATTGCGGCTTGTGTGCATGCGTTGTGATACGCAATCAGGGCAGCGTCCCAGTCCTGGGCGATCGGGTATTTCCGGAGGCCAGCGGTTTCCTCCCTATGGAGTGACACACTCTCCGCACAGGCCCAGTTAGCAAAAGAGCGGCGCCAGTCCGCAGGGCGCGGCGGGTCAGCACTTTTCCAGCGTCGTGTGATAAGACGCTTGGCCGTGATAAGGCCTAAATCCCAAAAGCGCGCCCGCATCTTGGTCTGTTTGGTCCTCTTGTAGAGTCCCAAAAGGCACACCTCCCAAGTCTTGGGAAGAGGTTCGCCCGTGGTTGTAATACAAAGTCTTTGTAAGAACTTTACAGTGTCTTTGTAACAGTTTTGATTTGTCATGCATATTGCAAGTAACAATGCTGAGTTATCCTTTTCTGGCCCTCACTAAACTGGTCTGGACAGAAGGCACAGTAATATCTGCTGCAGTATTACTGATACCTTTACAGAATTGCTGCCGATGTACCAGGCTATTAAGAGATTAACATCTGCAGTGGAGAGTATCGAGGTATTCAAGGGTTCCATGCAAATTCCTGCATGACGTTTCAGTATTGATTCCAATGTGTGATTCTCCATTTTCAACTGAAATTTCATGCTGACATTTTGCCTGCTTTTAATAGGCGAAGTGTATAGGTGAAACACTCCGAAAGTGCAGTGTTCTCCTGAGACATGTAATCCTGAAGCGCACTGTAACTATATGACTGGCCCAACTGATTAACAGGCCACTCATTATGAGTGCCATATTAGACATAACAGTCACAGATTATTTGCTTATCAATATTGAGTTGTCCTATTCAGTCTGCATAGTAATATTGAGCTGTTACTTATACATAGTATACGTGACAATATTGAGTTGTCACAGATACTGTACGTAACAATATTGAGTTGCCGTATCAATTGTGTGCATTTACATAGAGGTGGTATAAATTGTACATTTAACAATATTTAGTTGTCCTGCTTTAGCTACGTAACAACATTGATTTTTCCCTCATAGTCTACATAACAATATTGGGTTGCCTTTATTGTTTACGGTGTTCTTTTGTTACCCAGGCTGAAACAGAATATGGCAATACAATGTAATTGAGAGTGCACAATGTCATGTGAATTGTATAATTGCTCTTTGTAGATAAAGAATACTATTTGATATAAGTTGGATTAAGATAAATGTTTGATAGCATGTCTCATGAATACAGGTCATGATGTGTTCTGTATATTCTTTAAAATGCCAATAAAAATATATTTAAAAAAAAAACAATATTGGGTTGCCATATTCAGTCTGCATAACAGTAGTATATATAACAATATTGAATTTGCATACATCTACATAACACTGCGTTTACCCACATAGTCTACATAACAATATTGGGTCGTAATATTCAGTCAGCACTGTAATAATGAGCTATTATACATAGTATATGGAGCAATATCGAACTGTCATACATGGGCTGTAACAAAATTGAGTTTTCTAAATAATATTTAGCTGTCCTACGTAATACGTAGTCTTCGTAGTAATATTGAACAGTTACACATAGTATATATAACAATATCGAGCTGTCATACATTGGCTAACAAAATTTAGTTTTCTGACAGTCTGCATAGCAATATTTTTGTCACATTAAGCCTGCAAAGTAATGTCGAACTGCCATACATAGTATGTGTAACAATATTGAATTGCCATACCTCATCTTTCGTAACCGTATTTGCTTTTCCAACAGTCTAAATAACAATATTGAGTGGTTATACATAGCTGACATAACTTTGTTGAGAAGCAATCTTTAATTGTCATACACAGTCTGTGTAACAACATTTGTCATACATAGCATATCTGTAACAATATTGATTTATCATACCAATAAACTTGACAGAGGGTTTTTATACATACAGTAATCTGTGTAACAATATTGTGTTCTCAACGGTTGTCTGTGTCACAATTGTGGACACTACCCTAGATGGTATTGCAAGATTTTGCTGACCTTATATGCCAGATCTTCCATTGTAGCTAGTTGTCACAATCCAAAGAAGCACTGTAAGCATATTCACCCTCTGGTTCCTAAAAACATTTTCCAAAACATATGGGGCTCTCAGAAGCTATGCGCTTTTGCACCTTTTTGTGCTATGGAATCCAATGACCCAGTTTAGGATGATAAGCAGGACGTTGTGAATGTCGCTGCATTAGGAGCTTCAGGGTTAAACGTTAGAAAATAAGATCCTGCCTCTTGGGTACCTTATGTTGCTACGTTATTCCAATGTGTATGCTACACATTCTGCCATTACTATTGCCACGTAGTTCTTACAGTTGCCTGGTGACTTCTCAGTATGGTTCTACTGTTTTCTTCACACATCAGAGCTTGGTATAGCATGCAATCTGTAGTCATAGTTATTGTGGGCTGGTCGTCTTATCCAATTACAATGTTATTTATTGTACTATAGGTAATGGCAATGGTGTGTACGACATAAGGCTGATTTGCGTTACGGCTTGTATAGGCAATGCATCTTCTAGGATGATAGGCATGCCTATTGTCAGGCATAAGATGTATGTGGCATTTTCATGGCGGCAAGTGCTGTTGTGTACATAGATGTCCAACAATGCGGGCAATTAAAGATGTACTGGTTGTACAATAGGAGTTCGTGCTTTAGTGGTGATAATGTCTGTCAGATGTTGAAATGAGCATTTGTGAGGAAAGTGTTATTCAAAATTGTACATATTTGGGCTGCTTTGGATGTGTTTAGGGTGTTCTGTCTAATATTATGTTTTATTGGATGTTTTACGAAAAAGCTTATTAGGCAAAGATGTTTGCTGTTCTAAATTTGCGGTTAATTCATCACCAGAAGATCGTTCTTGCTGTACTAAACTCAAGCCCATATCCACTCCCCATTTCTTTATCTCAACTTCACCACACTTCACCACATCTCTCATATTCTATCACTTCACATCTTCCAACAAGACTGTAAATCTCCCCGTTCTACACACCCGCCTTGGTCCTGACCACTTAGATAAAACATTTTTTACTCCATCGATCAATCTACACTTTACATAGTCCCCTCTCTTAAATGCACCACTCACCTCTTCTAACTCTTTAGATTCTCGTGTGGTATACTTCCTTTGTTTTTCCTGCACTTTCCTTCCTAACTCACCTGTACTGACCAGACATTCCTCACCAGGGCATCAGCCCAGGAACACCCCTTGTACATGGCTTATGTCCTTTTAACAGCAGAAATGACAATAAACCAGTGGTTGAATGTGGAGTTGTTCTATAATTTCTATACAATTTTTCTGATTTCTTTTATCCAATCTAACCCATTTTGCAAGCGCACATGTACATTTTCTGCTAATACCGTACTAAACCTTTCTACCAAACCATTTTCGCACATCTATCTAATGGCCGTTGTCTAATGTTTCAGGTCACTTCATTACAAATATCTCTTGAACTCTTCTGACACAAAATGAGGGCCATTATCAAGGACTATCTCTTCAGGATATCCTTCCCTTCTGAATAGCTCTTGACAGAACTCATTGACATTCCTGGACTACACTTCATTAACTAGGCTCACTCTGGCCATTTTGAATAATAGTCAATGCGAACATTGACATACTTCCTTCCTGTAGTCAACAGTAAAACGGACTACACACCTTTTGCCATGCTCTCTCTGGAAATTAATGCCTTGTGAGACTTGTCAATGCATGCACAACTCACACAACCTCTCACAAACCGTTCTACATCCCTATCCAATAGCGGGCCACCAAAAATCTTCATGCACTTTCCTTTTCATAGCAGACATACCACCATGCATTCATGCAATATTTTCAATATCCTAGTACACAACTCCAATGGCACCAGCATTCTATTGCCTGTTCTCAAAATACCTCCTTGAAAAGATAACTTGTGCCATTTAGATTTATAATTAACCACTTCCAACATGTTCCCACAAGATGATGACCAACTTTATGAAAAAAAATTCTATGCTTTTTTGCATTATAGCATCCCTAGAAAAAGTAAAAAAAGTAATTTTCCATTCTTCCTCTGATATGGCCTTCACCCCGTCACACTCCACAACAGCCACCTTCCAGTCCTCTTCTTGCTCATCAATTCCCGCTTGCATCGGCAATCGAGAAAGACAGCATTGACAATACTAATTCATGAAACATATATAGGGACAAAAGAAAATTCTTGGAAGACAGCACAACCATTTTGCAATCCATGGAGTTGCCTTACTAGCCTTCTTAGTTGTAAATAAATCTACTGGGTTTATGATCCGTCCTCAACTCAAACTCAATACTCCATACATAGTTCCTAAAATGTTGCACACCCTACCTGCATGCCAACGCCTCTTACTCTATAGTGGAATAACTTATTTCCACATCCCTTAAAATTCTGGAAGCCAAGGCTGCTACTCTTTCATGCTGTTTGTTTGATTGCTTTAATACTGCACCCAAACCATGCATGTTGGCATCAGTGGCCACAATGGTATGCTGATGTGCATCAAACAGTTCGAGTTCCACAGCATTCTCTATACCTTCCTTGACCGTATCAAACACTTTTTGACAATCTTGCGTCCACTCAAATTTCAGATTTATTTTTCATTAACACTCTCATTGGTTGGACCTTGTCAGAAAAAGGGTCAACAGATTTGGCATAGTACTCTGCAAGACCCAAAAAGGAGCTCAACTGATCCTTGTGCTGGAGACACAGCGCTTTTTTAATAGCCTCCACAAGTTACATTTTTTGTCTCATGCCAGATCTGGAAATGTTATGTCCCATATACTTCACTTCTTCAAATACAAATGTACATTTTCCAAACTCCGCAGTCAGTCCTACTTCTTAGTACATACTTCAACACTGTATCATGACTTATTTTGCTTTCTGGCCACACCAGCACATCATCGTGGAAGAAAGTCACATATTCAAGATCACCTAACAATTGCTGCATGACCCTTTGAAATACTGCAGATACAGACGCTATTCCAAAAGGCACATGCAGAAAGGGAAATGCACCTCCTGGTGTAATAAACAATGTCAGGTGTTTAGAGTCTGGATGCAACCGTATTTGATGGTGTGCACTAGATAAATCTTATGTAGAATAATACCGTCCTCCTGTCATACTGGCCAGCATTTCATTGCTATTCGGCAGCTGATAACAATCCACCCATATGTTTTTGTTAAGGTCTTTGAGATCCACACACATTTGAATCTTACCATTGGGCTTGTGTGCAATCGCAATAGGACTTAACCACTCAGAGCCTTCTATCAGTTCAATGATATTACTTTTCATTAACCTATTTACTTCTTCTCTCAAGTGATCTGTTAAGGATAATGGTACACCACGCACCTTGTGCACAGTGCTAACAGCATCACTTTCAGGGACAATGATGTATATTAAATTTTTCAGGCATCCCAAGTCACTTCCATACTCCTTAGGAAGTTGATGTACCCATCCCTGAACTTCATACTGGTCCAAGACTAATACTTGCTCTTCCACATTAGGATTCACAACTAATCTCCATGCCTTATGCTCATGCCACCCTAAAAGAGTTCTCCCTTTTTTAACTACATACACTCAGCCCCATGCAGATCTTACCTTGAATTTGAAATCTGTCTCAAAATATCCTATTACAGGCAATTTCACACCACAGTAGCTTTCTGGCTTAACATCAGCTTTCATGAGATCCTTCACTCCTTCGTTGCTCCTGCTGTGCGGAGGGTAAGAATCTGCCCACATAGCAACTTTCGTTCTGCCTATCTTCACCATAAATTTTAGTGGATGATAGGGCTCAATGTTAGCATCTGTTTTACAGTCCAATGTCTTGGCTACATCAGATACTACTAATACCTCCACTTCATCCTCTAAATCCAGTTCCTCTCAAATTTCCTTGGGGCTTATCCTACATTATTTTACCATGTTTATATTGCTTTTAGCTACAGTGCCCTCTTGCTTACATACCCTCGAGAAATGACCTATTCTTTGGCACTTAAAACATTTAGCCTTTACTGCTGGATAATTTCCGAAAGTTACACTATGTTTTACACTGCAACATGAATAACATGACATTTTATCATTTCCGGACCCATTTTTTAATATGACCTAATTTTTCCCCTTGGCCTTTTCTGCTACCTGTAATGTACATTCCATAAGTGCAAGTTTAGATTTGTCCTTTCAACTCCTCCACACAGCGGGATATATTTTCAATACGTTTGGCAACCATTATAGATTTTTCTAATGGCGGTTCCGTTAAATCCAACAATACACTCTTGTGTTTTCATATTTGAAGTACGGTTGATTCATTGGGCGTGGATTATCTCCTCATGCAATTCCTTGAATTTGCAGGTTGCAACTAAAGTTCTCAAAATCACCACATTCTGATCAATAGATTCACTGTGCAACTGCGCTCTAGAAAACAAATTGTGTCTTTCTACAACAACACTAATTTTCCTTCCATAGTCCTCTTCTGGAGCTTTCATAGCGGACACAAACTCGTCGTCCTCACAGTTACTGGCAATGTTTTTAGTACCTTCCTTTCCTAAACCCCCAAATTAGGTTTCAACAACGCAAACTTTCTCTTTTGAACAAACATTTCGCCACCCATAGCCTTCAAATACTTTTCACAGGCTTCACGCCAGTCCTCCCATGGCATGATGGGTTCACCAGAAGTAGCTAATAAAAAGGTAGGTGGAGGTGTGATTGATTGCATTTTGGCCACAACCAAATTATAAGCAAATATATTACTGTTCATTTCTATTTTCTAAACAATTTTTTCTCCAGGGTTCTTCTTCAGTTGTTAGTTTTCCCAGCATAACAAACTTGCATAACAAAAGTAGCCACCATTGTCTGGATGGATAAAACAGTAAACTAACATAACAAAAGATCTCACCAATGTCTTGGATACCAGATTCAATTGCTTCTGAACTCTTCAAAAATCAGCTCATAGGAACAAGTGTCTGTTCCTCCAATCACAGCCAAGCTTGATATCTAATAGCATTCCTTCTTGCAAAAGTGTTATTTTTTCTACCTGTCAACACGGCAGAATTTACACGGTTTCCCACTTGTAGCTCATTTCATGCTCGAGCAAACCACAGCCTCAAGTAGACATTCAAAACCAGGTAAGTACTGAAACTCGTGCACGTAACTCGCGCTGATTAAATTATGCTCACATTTTTCTTTAGGAATGTAATTACTGCCAAGTATCACAGCATCGAAAAGACAGCATGAGGCTCGTGCAGCATACACAGGCTCACTGTTCTGATTGTTGCAGCCGCAAACAGAACAGTAGGAGGCACACGCGGTTAACACGCTTTTCTTGTCGTGTAGGTGGTGCTCGAGCACTGTTTCATCTGTTTTTAAATTTGAGCTTCCCGGAGACTACAAATGGTAAATTGCATATAGCTCGATCACCCCAAGATAGCTCATAGTCACTGGTACAGTTATTCCTACGTAAATTCAAAATGTTGCTGATGAATATATATCCAACTCACAGCTTCCCTCCTAAATACCAGTATAAATGTGATGGGGGTGAGTGTTTGACATTGTTCAGCCTTCTGTCCATCAATTGTTTGTTTTGCATTTGTCACCCCTAGTGGAACGGGTATGCCCAGATGTGAGTTCAGTGCTCGCCATGCCACGGGATTCAAGTTAGCCTGGCTGATATGGGGTGATACCCCGAAACCAGTCCTAAGATGCTTGTTCCAGGTCCAGGGAGCGCCTGGCCTGGCAGTTCGGGCTGGACTGTTCCCATCGGGAGCAGGGTCAGGACTGATTTGTATATGGCTGGGTTTGAACTGAAATTGTATGGTGGGCAAAAAAAAGATGGATTTAGGCCCAGATCTCTGTACTGGGGTGAATTTTTGACATTGTTCAGCATTCCGTCCATCAATTGTTCTTTTTGCATTTGCCCCATGATTAAAAGCAGACTGGGCTGGTCTGTCACACGGGGTAAATAGCCATCCTCGTCACCACTGAAAAGTCGTAGTTTACATCACTCCTACAATGTTGAATAATGTAGTTATTCAGTATAAAGCGCATGATCAGCCTGGTCAATTTGCCTACATAAACTGCCCAGGAGCAGAACTTTTAAATTCTAACATTCAGATTTTATGTTTACAAAGATAAACATGCAGAATACAACACGGTGTACTTCTGCAGCTGTCGAAAATGTGTTATTACCAGCGCAATATGTCTGCAGCAAAAAGACAAAAAACTATGCCTGAATCGCTGTCACCAGAGGCCGATGTTTAAAGGTGGGGCATGGATTGCTATAATTAAAAGTTTTCATTTTGAAATCCAAAACAATGCATTCCAGTAGGAATAATGATGATGGCATGTGTGAAAAACATAAATATATGACGTGGTTGAATATTAACTCCGTTTTGGGAAGAGATAAGTCATGGGCACATCTGCTTACATAAACACTTTAAACTCCCCTGCCTGGCTGACACACAGACCTTTCTAGTTTGTTTATAAGTGGGAGGAGTCCACTTGTCTCTTGGGGTGGATCCACTAGGAACAGGACCCTAAGGAGAGAAGCCAAAGCATGTAACGCTTGACTAATTATTAGTCAGGAAAGTGCTTTTCCTCGCAGTCGTTTTGACAAGTTTTAGCATTTTGGCCACAACAATGATGCACATACAGCTTTCGGAGCAGTTGTGGCAGGTTTTGGAGATTCACACTGACGTATAACTCCTCTCGCTCAAGTTGTGACAAGTTTTGTCAATACATACTCGTTTTGCATATTTAAACATTATTTTACCTAAGGAGCGGTTTGATCATTGTTTTCTATAAACAACGCCGCCAGAGATAAACACTACTTCAATTAGGGAGAGCTGTGGTGAATGTTGCTTTACTCTGAGGAAATTGTGATAACTGTTCGCTGCAAACTGTGGACCAGATTCACAAAGATTTTTCTGTAACAGACTGTAGTAGTGCTCCTTAATTCTTGGAGTAAGTCATGAGTTAGCCAGGAGTACTACAAGAGTAAGTCAAACCTTCTCATTCATCGATCTTTGCCATGGGGCCCTTTCTACCAACAGATACACACATTAACAAGCAGAAGTTTTGATAAGTGTTGTACATTTACATACTTTTGCATGAATTGCTACGTCTCCACTGTTGGGAATTAGTTCGAGCTTCCTTCTGCTGTTCCTCCATTTTCTCCTCTTATATACTGTGTAAGAGTTCAACGTAAGGTGCCTAAATACCGTAGGGTGCAATGCAGCACACCGTTTAAAAATCTTAAATAACTAAATTATTGTACCTCATGGCATTATTACTGCGTGTCAAGGATTGTACACGGTCTGGAGCTGTACACGCTATTCACAGATAGATGCACTCATTACTGGAGAAGTGTTGGTAATTCTTCTAAATACACAGACCACACACTAATACTCGCATTGCTTAACTTAGGGAAAGTTTTGATAATTTTTTTTAGATCTACAGCGTACATAAAAGTTCACATATTACTTGACCTAGACGTTTTGGTAAGTTAGAAATGCACAGTGTACCCACAGATAAACAACACTACTGTACCGAGGGTTAGTTTAGATAAATGTTGGCTATCAACAGCTTCCCTTCAAATACATATAGCATGTGCTACTGGCCAAAAAGCGCTTTGACGCCTCGTCAGGGGTAGTAAGCAATATATAAATACAGTTACAATTACCTTGCAGAGGCTTTGATACATTTTGGACGTATACAGCTTACGTACCGATACTCATAGAACTTTACAGGGGGGTAGTTTTGATATCTATTTGCTATACATAAATTACCTACAAATACATGTATTACTTTACCACACAGAGGTTTTTGTACATATTGTACAAACACAACTACAGATATACACACATTTATTTACTTGGGAAGGTTTTATAAGTGTTGGTTGTACACAGCTTAGCTTCAGATACATATATTACTTTACCTCACAGAGGCGTTGATACATTTCAACTGGACACAACTCCCCAACAGATAAAAACACTATTTTTCAATGGGGGGAGGGTATTGATCAAAAGCGGCTCCTCCGATAAGGCGGAGGAGCACCGACTCACTGCTTTTAAGCAATATAAATAAAGAAAAATAAAATGATGATAACTCTGTTATCAGTTTATATTTTCCTTGTTGCTGCAGCTTTGCTGGCGGGTGGGCTGCTCTGCTGACAGAACAGAGGAGGGAAGGAGTGGTTTGCACTCCCTAAGTGCGCATGAATGTTTGGCTGACCGTGCATGTTGTCTACCCAGGCTGCATTACGGCCTGGGTGGTGAACATGCCCAGGCACCCAGTCCCCGTTAGTGCTGAACCACTGCGTTCAGACCAATCACAATACTGCATGGGGAGCCTGGGCGCTTCCTGTGTGCTCTGCTCCTGTTCCGGAGACACAGGTGGAGAGAGCAGTGAGACGCATTGAGATGCGGCGAGGAGGTCCTTTTTTTCCTTTACCCCTCTCCTGGTCCCCACCTGCCCTCCGCCCTCCCACCCCGTATCTGTGCCAGCCACTACTGGTTTTGATAAATGTTGGCTGTACATTGCTTACCTCCAGATACATATATTACTTAATCTCCCAGAGGCTTTGATACATTTTGGATATACATCGCCTTCCTACTGATACTTTAGCTCTCTGAGGTTTTGATCAGTTATACATGAACAAAGAGTGTGTATATACACACACACGTGTGTGTGTGTGTGTGTGTATATATATATATATATATATATATATATATATATGTATACACACACACACACACACCATCCCCCCCCACCCTCCCCTAAATTATGAGACATAAATGCAAATGATGTGGTACATTCTCTGGCAGTATTGTTTTGATTGATTTGAGTTACAAACAGCATTTTGGTGACCTGCAAATGTTGTGGCAAAAAGGTAAATCCTAATTATGTTCTAAATGCTGCTGCCACAGAATCACTTAAAACAACTTCACCATTGCCCATTGTTTTAGCAATAATTTATTCAAGATAAAAAAAACTAAATGTTTAACACCATTTATTGCCCATTATAAGTTGCACTTTGAAGAAAACAGTTTTTTCAAACTACCTACCTCATAATAAACACATAACATATGAGGGATTCCAGTGACCTAAACCTCATGATTGATGTCCTGTTTCTACAGATCTGGGTCATTCTGAGTACTTTGATTAACCCCAGTCTTTGACTAGCATCTCGGGGGAAACAGCTAAAATCTGAATGTCTAACATTGCTTCAGGCTTTAAGGTCATCTACAGAACTATTGAAATACTCTGTACTCAAGAACCAATTGATCTTGACTACATATGATATGCAACCTTATTTAATAAAGGTGCACAATATTCGCCATAGATTTGTATTGACACAATTTAGGATGGACATTTTTCATCATCTAACTAGCTTTCCTAATATAAACAATTGAACACAAGACTTGGAGAAATGCCCTTGTGACAATGTTTCCACCCAGAGCACTATGCTCATTGTTTTTTTTCTGGAAAAACTACTCCGATCAGAGAAAATGTTTAATCAAGCCACTGTTAAGATCTTTAAACTTTGTGCTGTGTCGAACAGATTTCTTTTTGGACAATCCCTTTCATGTATAGTTTATCTGTGTATTTGTCACGTTATTTATGGGCTGTTATCACCCGTAGAAAGCTGTTGTAGTCAATTTGTATAAAGTAATTGCACTTTTATCTGTTTTATCTATGCTTTAGCACACTTTTTATACAGTATATTTTTTTTAACTTGAATAATGTATTTTATTTGTATGCTTTTATGATTTGCAATTTGAAATCAGATAAAGCTTATTTTCGATTTGAATAATGGCATGGGGAAAAGATAATGCCTTGTTGATTGCTTTCAATACTTTCTTACATTTCTGTGTGATTGCTTTGGAATTTAAAATTGTGATTAGATAGATGCAAAGCTTCAAACCTTTTGTTTGGCAAGACCAGCCTCCCAGGATGGGTGGGTGGAGTTACCTTAATCTATTTAGATTCTCACTCATAACGTGGGGTTTAGCTCTCTTTTCTTGTACTTGTCCTGAAAGTGGTTGGAATGATATGACTTTCAGAAGACCCCAGACTTCAGAAGAATTTAAATCCACATGGAGCTAGAGTTTTCAGGACAGTTGAACATGTCTGGTTTTCTAAGGCTTCAAGCTATTTTCTCTGCCAGGATTTGGGCCATTTGCAGTTACATTTTCTTATGCCATTGGTTAGTAGACTCTTCTTTTTGTTAAAGGGCAGAGGTGTGTGGTGTGGTAAACAACCTTTACAACGAAACTTTTACAACGAACTACCATTACAACGCAACTTTTACAACGCAAACTATTACAACGCATTGCTCTGGGGGGCGCTCTAGGATAGGGAATCGGTTAATTTACTAGCCAATAACCTTCCCTACTATCCACGGGGACTGGAGTTGGAATAGTAAATTAAACTATTCACTATCCAGCGCCTAAAAGCATTATGTGTTGTAATGGTATGCGTTGTAAAAACCGCGTTGTAAAGGTAGGCGTTGTAAAAGTATGCGTTGTAACGTCATACATCTGTGTGGTGTTGGCTGTCTGCAAGGGTATGTGTTGAGTGAATGTACATTATTGTGAGGGTTACATGAAATGCTAAGGGTGTGGAATGTGTGATATTTTGAAGAGCATGAGTTGTAGGTCACGGTCAGCAACATAGGGTCCAACCATGAGGGACAGGTAAGCGATTCACAGGCATGCATCAGAGACAGGCTACCAGGGTAGAATGCTCTATAGGTTCTGTCGAGGAGGGACAGGTGAGCGGACCACAGACATCAAGTGGATACAGGCAGTCAAGATAGGGTCCATCCATGGGGGACTCGTGTGCGACTCACAGGCATACAGTGGATACAGACCTCCAGGGTAGAATGCTCTATAGGGCCCCTCCAGGAGGGGCAGGTGAGCGATGCTTAGGACTGAATGTTCTATAGTGTCCATCCTGGGGTGGGTGTAGAGTGGCCCACAGGTATTGACTCAATACAGGCAGCAAATGTACACAATCCGAAGGGATCTTCATTGAGCAACGCAGAATTATCCACTGTCATACGCAGGAAACAATCAGGCACAGTGAAAGTTCAATAAAGACTGCCTGCGAGCAACAGAGGAAAACCACAGTCAACTGATTGCAAGTGACAGACAGTTTATTAGGTGCCCTTAAATTTGTAATTCAGTACTCTAATATCTATTGGAAAAACGTCACGAAATGTAAGGATATCTCATATATCACGCTTTCACACATTAATGACATGGCATGTCTTCATACACGAATGATGGCACCAGTCAAATGATAACGTCATCCCTTTTTGGTGGTCGATCTGGTAATGTTTTAATGTTTGAAATGGCAGCCATAGCTCAGCTGAATATGCCACAGATCATTAAAGCTGTCAGAGGCACGTGATATGTTACAGGCCTGATGTCTTACAGGGCCGAGATGGCTCCTGTGGGCTGCTCTTTCCAAGCCTCATCATGCACCGGCGGGTGCTTCAGCCCGTTGCACGGTATCTTTTTTCTCACTGCCCAATGCAGGGTCGTGCCGGGGAGTCGCAGTGATATCTTGCGGGAGGGGGGGTGGGGGGGTTACCGTTGGAGGGAGCAGCATCGATTCCTGCTCTTCCTGGAAAGGGATTACCTAACACGAGCAGCTCCGGGAAGGCGGTCACATGGCGCGTCCGTGGGCGCACGTGCCCTCTCGCACGGTGCTGCCGCCAGGGAGCGAGATACGGGACCCGGCTTGTGGTACGAGCAGGGTGCTGCAGGTACGGGTTCAGGTCCCTCCAAGGCAGGCCTCCCCAGCGGACCCCTGTGTGACTCTTTCTTATCCTGGACATTTAGACCCTTCACAGTTCCTGTCATCCACTGGTGCTCAGCTCAGCCCGCGCCTTGCTTGTGCCTTCATAGTCTGTGGGGATTCTCTGCACCGTAGAAAAGTCTCGTCTATGCGAGGGCCTGGGAGTCAGGCCGGTGGGAGGGCCTTAAGGGGTCCTCCTTTTGATTCATGTAAATCCCAAAACCTGGTGGACCCCTATTGGACAAGGATACATACTCCTCAGGGTGCGACAGCCAAGGGTGGTAAATAAAAAAATACACAGACACCTCACCCATCCAAAGTGCGATCAGATGACTCCTTATCACTGTTACACATGTTTTCCAGTTCTTAGTTTTGATTTAACATATCCGAGCATTCTGAGAGCTGTAGTCTTGGTTCATTTTAATTCTAACCAACAACAACAAGGAGCAAAGAGGGAAAACAGGACCTATGTCGCCCCCCACTCATCAAGTTTCAAATCCAATATTGACCTAGATCACAGGCACTATTCTTTTGTGCTATATAATGATATCTCTCATGTTGCATTTAATTTACAACTACCTCCCCTCTTTCAATGATTATGGGGTAGGGGATATATCACTCATGTGCCTAACTTAAAAAGCCCGTCCCTCTAAACAGATTCTTGTGAAACCACTCAACCACTGTGAAAAAAATGTGTGAGAGCGAGATGGCACCTCACGGGCGCACCACCAATGGGGCACCTGGTAGGTACTCACCAGGATAGCCCTGTTCTCATCATCGGTGCCATCAAGCTTAAAGAAGGGTGCCCAAATGAAAACAGATATGTGTAGAAGAAAGAGTGCAGTGAAAAGAACGAACAAAACACACAATAGTATCACACAACGTAAAACATATGCCTACAGCACAGACGTACAAACTTTATTCCTATTCTTTTGTGCTGATTGCATAGATTTAAAAAAGTGAATCTGACTGCTGCTTATACAGCCATATTCTACTTGCCGACATGTTTCATTGCCATAGTATTCATCTGGCAATTTCTTCAGGGCATGACATTTTTAGGCCACTGCTTTAGGACACCAGGGTTTCACAACTGTAAAAAAACATATAAAAACCCAAAGTCAGGGTTTTCCTTGCTGTGTAAATATTCATCTGAATATTGCTGCACAAAAACGCTAAATTGCTATTTATCAATATTTACCCTCAAACGGCCAATGTATCTCATACCAGCCGAGAGGTATTAAAACACACACTTGTGGATCAACTCCTTATGTGAGCTATCTTGCGTCCCCTTCGTATTCTTACTGAAACGAAAAACGAACATCGAGGTGTATCTTTATTAGAAAACACTTACTTCTCATCTCTCTTCCTCCGTGTTCCAAATTGCTCCACCTTAGACCCCATTACCACCTTACCGATAATTGGACGGACTGCATGCTTCTACTCGACCCGTGCACCATTCACGGGTGTCTATCATTCTTTTACCTATTAGCGCGAGCGGGAGGCCAGCTCTGATTGGCTCTCTCACTCTCGCGTTATTGGCGGCCATTTTAAATTGGGTTCTTCTGCGTGTGAACTATAAGGAAATATGAATTTATCCTCATTTATCGCAAAATCACGCCCTTTAACATATTCAGAATGTTTTCTACCAGCAAAACTTTATTTTATTTTAATTCTAACCTTCCACACCCACCCATAATTTCCCCCTCTTTTTTTTTTTCTTCAGAACAAGATTTTATTGCTGTGTTGGATAAGATTACAAGATATCCACAGTACTCCGAACACCGGAGGAGCTGTGAGCATAGTATCAAAATGCAGAGGAAAGCAATCAACATAATATTCAATATTAATCAGTATTATCAAACAAACCCCATTCACCCCACCCCACTAGAACTACCCCCCACCCGCGTCCCCCCCCTAGCCCCGTTCACGATGTCCATCCCGGTCAAGCAAATTAGTCCGTATGAAAACAGTAATACACTCTTACCCACGCCCTGGCACTCAAAGCAATTGTTCACCAGTTATATCTTGTTGCGCTGGCGGCTCCAGCTACAGCCCCCTGTAATCCGCCCACCTCTTCCAGATCTTGTAGTGCTTTCTAGGGCAGCCACGGGCCTCAAATACCGGGCGCTCCAGCCCCATAAAGTAATCCAGTCCCTGTTTCCAGACCTCTAATGGGGGGCTCTAGAGTTTTTCCAGGCACGGGCCAAGTCCCTTTTAGCCACCGTAAGTCCCAGGAGTAGTAAGTGTCGTTTGTAGATGTTACCACCCACCTGCTCCATGACATGTAAATGACCCAGCTGCGATGTGCGGGGGAGCGTCCAACCTAGCACCTCATCCAAGCAATCCCAAACACGCGTCCAGTATCCTTCCAATGCCCCGCAGGACCATACCGTGTGCATGAAAGTGCCCACATCCCGGCCACATCTCAAGCAGTCAGGGGAGGCAATCAAACCGGGCCTACACAGTCTCTCTCTCGTGTAGTAAGCCCTGTGCAGGTATTTAAATTGGATAAAGCACAGTCGAACAGCGATTGCCGCTTCCCTCGGGGCCGCAAGAGCCTCCCTCCAACTCTCCTCATCCAGTTCTCCCACATCCCTCTCCCAGGTGGACCGTAGGGTATCCAGAGAGGGGGAGCAGTGAATAATTAGTGACTGGTAAATGCGGGATATTTTCTTTTCAACTAGTTCCCCCATATACAACTTAGCTTCTAGAGGGCTAAATTCCGGCAGAGTCTAGCCCTTCCAGGGCAGGGGCAATGGCGTGACGAAACTGCAGATATTTAAAGAATTGTGTAGTGGGCATGTCGTATTCGTCCCTCAGTTCCTGAAATGATTTAAGGGTCGTGCCCTTCATGACGTGGCCCAACGCCGAGATCCCTATCGCATCCCAGCCGCGAAACCCCTGCAGGGCTGCAAGCGCCGGTAGGTGGCCATTGTGCCACAGCGGGGTCTCCTCCGTCAGCCTATTCCACCATCCCATGCGGCCAAGCGCTCGACGCCATATTTGGAAGACCACCTGCGTAACCACTGGGAGTCTCCTCCTCTTCCCCGCCGAGTATAGCAATGTATGTAAGGTGTCAGGGTCCATCAAGTACCTCTCAAGGGCATAGGCCGGATCACTCCGATCCCCATACCACCACTCGTTTAACACCAACAAGTGGGAAGCTTGATAGTAAGATAGAATATCCGACGACGCCAGGCCACCACAATATGTGGAAAGGAAGCAGGTGCGGAGTGCCACACGTACAGCACCCCCAGCCCAGAGGAAGCGACAGGTAGGGGTGGTTCTGTAATTGATAGAGCAGACGAGGAAGGGCCACCATCTTAAAAATGGCCGAGCGGCCATACAAATTCAGGGGCATGCGGGACTACATTTTCATATCGGACCGAACTCTGTCCCACACCGGGACGATGTTGCGTTCCCACGAGACTCCTGGTATATCTGTTAAAAATACTCCGAGGTATTTAAAGCCCCCCACTGCTTTCTGTAGGGTCGACGCCCAATGGCCGAGCGCCGCGCCATCGCCCATAGTCCTAAGAGTAGATTTCTGCACATTAAGATAAAGTCCAGAGACCTCTCCAAACACCCTCATAATTTCGAGGACTCTTGGGCCTGACCTGTTGAGGTCTGTGAGGAAGAACAGCACGTCGTCCGCATATAGAGCGATCCTATCGGACGGCCCAGACTCCCACTCAAACCCCCTCAGTTGCACGTCTATGCGTACCCACGCTGCAAGAGTTTCCATGGCGAGGGCGAATAGATATGGCGAGAGGGGGCACCCCTGGCGTGTGCCCCGTCCGATTGGGAAGGTGTCCAAGATCGCGCCCGCCACTCGCACCGATGCCGTCAGGTCTGTATAAAGCAATCGGACATATGAGAGAAAGTGGGGTCCAAAATTCAGACGAGGCAAGAGCGCATGCAGGTATACCCAGCTCAGCGAGTCAAAGGCTCTATCTATATCAGCCAACAAGAGTGCCGCCTGAGTTCCGGTAGCTCGCATAAGTTCCAGGGTCACTTGGGCCCGCCGAATATTGTGCCTGGTGGCTCTGTGCGGCATAAAACCAGCTTGGTCCGGGTGGACCAGGGTGGTAATTAATGGGAGGAGGCGGTTAGCGAGGGCCTTGGCCAGTATTTTCGCCTCAATATTCAGAAGTGAGATAGGGCGATAGGATTCATGGCGATCGGGAGGCCTCCCGGGTTTGCAAAAGACCACTATCTCAGCGTGCCTCCAGTCTCGCGGCAAGTGGCCGGATTCCCTAGCAGCATCCAACGCCTTCTTGTAATGTTCCCCTAGTTGAAGATGATACATTCGGAAAAACTTGCACGGGAATCCGTTAGGCCCTGGGGCCTTCCCCGCGTTTAATTCTCCAAGGGCCGTCCCCAGTTCTTCTGCGGACAATGGAAGCTCAAGACCACTGCGTTCATCGTCAGAGATCCCCCGCGGAGGGAGATCCGCCAGAAATTTATCGATGTCTGCTGCTGGGAGGGATTCCCAAGGGGAGTATTGCGCCGCATAGTAGCGCGCAAAGCTGTCGGCAACTACCCTCTGATCTGACAGAGAGCCTCCGGCCTCATCTCGTAACGCCGGCAACGTCGGCGCCTGAAACATGCCCTGACAGAGCCTATACAACATCGTGCCGGATTTATCCCCCCACTGGTAGATTCTGCTCTGAGTCGCGAGCCATACGTGGCGCGACTCTTCAAGTTGTAAGGATGCAGTGTCTCATTGCGCCTGCAGCAGTCGCCTGATATCCTCCTCGCCTCCCGTGTCAGTGCATTGTCTCTCAAGGGTGCGGACACGGTCTGCAGCCCTCTTCAATTCCTCTCCCTGAGTCCTACGGGCTTTCGCGCACCAGGCTATATCCACTCCTCGGAGTGTGGGCTTCAACGCCTCCCAGAGAGTTACATCATCAACCCCTGTCCCTTCATTATCGGACCAATAGTGAGCTATGGCCTCTCGCATATGAGACAGATAGTCGTCCTGCTGTAGATGCCAGGTAGAGAGGCGCCATCTAAACGGCTGCAGTCGCCTATCTAGGAGGATATCGATCGCGATGGGGGAATGATCAGAGAGCCCACGCGGCAATATAGCTGTCGACTCCACTCTCCCTATCTTAGTACAAGGACCACACAGGTAGTCTATCCTGGAGAAGGAGTTATGGACAGCCGAAACATAGGTGAATTCCCAACTTTGTGCATGCTGGTAACGCCAAGCATCCGTCCAACCCAAACCCCTCACCATATCATTCAACTTCGTAGGGGTAGCTGCCGGCTGCCCACCACCCGGCCTGTAGCGATCTATAGTGCCATCCATAACATCATTCCAGTCTCCTCCGATCACGGCCAGCGCATCCGGAATCTCAGTATCTCAGTCCAGACAGTAAACAATTTCTCCGCAAGAGACCATTGCAGCGGGGGGGGGGCATACACACTGCCAAAGACCACTGGTTCACCACCAATCGTTCCCCTAACAAACACAAATCGACCTTGGGCATCAACCTACTGTGTAGAGTGAACATATGACACCCTGCGGTGAATCATCACCGCCACTCCCCGGGACCCTCTGGCAAAACCAGCATGAAACACCTGTTGATAGCCATAGCGTTGCAGACTAAGGGTCTTGGTACCAAGGAGGTGGGTTTCTTGCAATAGTAAAACATCCGCCTTCTCCTTTTTCCCCTGTCGCAGCACAGCACCTCTTTTAACTTTATCTAGCATGCCCCTTACATTCCAGCTCACTATACGTAGCGCCGCCCTAGGGAGCTCCAAAGCAGGGCTTCTAGCCGCCATCAATTGGGTAAGTTAGCAATCGCCTGGGCGCATGGGAGTGCAACTGCCTGTACATCAGTAATCGAACCTGGTGGACCATCGTGTTGTGAAGAGCTACCCCTAAGTTCCCCAACCTCATGCATCCCCCCACCCCCAAACCCTGAACCAGACCCCAACTCAACTCCCTTAGCGCCCGCCTCCCCCCCCCTATACCTCAGCAACATTGAAGTATCTGTCGCGGTGTAGGAGCACCCCAGCCTCCAACGGGAGGTCGGCAGCCACCCACTCCAATGGATCCCCAGAAACCACTCCCTCAACCCCCAACTAGCCCCGTAAGGGGGGGACCAACACCCGTGGAACCTGGACTGCTGTTACCCCAGGGCAATTGTCCGCCTTACTGTACACCCCCCCATCCACCCCCACCCCACATCTCATAGCTGACATTCAATGTCTATAGCCAAGGATATCGGTGTGTTCAGAGCCCGCCCGCCACCCCCAGTCGGGCCAATCAAATCTTCTTGCCGATCTCATCTAGCAGCACCACTTGAGGTCTCATCGCCTGTCACGTCCCTACTGACTGAGGAGCTGGAGGAGCGGTCCCCTGTGCAGCATCATTCCTGGCGGGGGATGTCTTGGCGGAGCGGGACCTCTAGTTGCTCCTGCTACGAGAACGTCGGGGAGTCTGCCGCTGCGCCGTCGAGGAGGACGAGTCAAAGTCCCGAGCCGGCGGAGTGTGCGGCCGGACCCGGACTGTCTCATCAGTCCAGTGAAAGACTTCCTCTGGAGAATTGAAGAACAAAGTGCGGGACTGAAAGATCACACGCAGACGGGCCGCGTAAAGTAGGGCATATTGGATCTTGAGGCCTCGCAGGCGGGCTTTAGCGTCTGTGAAGGATTGCCTTTGCCGCTGCACTAGCTTTGTATAGTCTGGAAAGATCAGAATTCGTTGGTTGCCACACATGAGGGGTTCCTTCAGACGGGCTTGTTTCAGGATGGTGTCCCGGTCGTGATAGTTAAGCAATTTGGCTATCACTGGTCGTGGGCGTTCTCCGACTGGCGGCTTAGGAGCTAGCGCCCTGTGCGCCCGCTCGATGACAAAACACCGAGAGAGGGACTCCGGTGGCAGATAGCCCTCCAGCCATCGAGTGAGAAAGGCCTCCATATCCCCCTTTTCGCAATCCTCCGGAAATCCAACAAACCGCAGGTTGTTGCGCCAAGCCCGCCCTTCGGCATCCTCCGCCCGGAGCGCCAGGCCCTTCTGAATTCCCTCCATGGTAGCCACTTTCTTCTTTAATATTGCCACATCATCCTCCACCCTGGTGATCCGCGTTTCAGCTTCTGTAATACGTGCCACTGCGTTGCGTAGGTCCTGGCGCAGGAGAGTCACATCTGCTCCAACTGCCCCTATTTTGGCGTCCAGAGTGTCTCTAGATTGGGTGATGGCCGCCAAGAGCGCCGCGTTATCCGGCCCCGGAGGTGGAGGGCCCCCGGAGGCCCCGGCTGACCCGCCCACGCCAGTGAACTTGTCAAGGGTACCTTGTTTCGAGGCTCTGCTGCCGCCCCCGCCTCTGGTCATGGTCCGCGATTGGCAGGGTCCGTGTCGCAGAAGGCTATTTCCTGAATCCCGGGGCCGCTCTGCTCAGAGCTAGGAGTCCCCCTCCGCTCGTCGGCTGTCTGCAGGCACCCTTACTGTTGTCCTCCCAAGACACCGGGCTCAGGCGGTTAGGCTACCCACAACTTGGTCTGTCTCCGGTGGCCCGCTCGGTCAAGCCGCCATCTTCAGCGCCTGTCTCGTGGGTCTCCGAGACCCCACGGCACACCTCGCTCCAACCCGCAGCTCCACCAGGTATTGCTCAAGGGAAGGTCCGGTGGACTCCAGGCCCAGCCACACCCCCAGGCCGTCCGGCGCGGTCAGCTCGCGGCCAACGGGACTATCCAGTGGGGCCCCGCGTCGCACACTGTATGTCACACCACTCTCTCAGCAGCCAGAGGCCCGCTGCACCACAGTTGGGAGCCCAAGGGGGCAAGCCGCGGCCCGACCCGACCGCCGAGTCCCAGCACCCACCAAGCAGCCTGGTGTGCGCCACTTCAGGAGCAGACCACGTGTAGCTGTAAGGCCCCATCCGCCGCGGCCCGATCCGAGCCCCCAGCACCCGCTCCTCCACTTCACCGCCCTTCAAGACCCGGCTGCGCACTCACCGCATGGGTCATGTCTCTGGGCTAGAGCATTTCTCTGGGCCTCTGCCGTCATCCTTGGTCAGCTCGTCTATGCCCCGCTGACCGCCGAGCCGCAGCCCAGGCCCCCAGAGCAGCGCCGGGGCCGACGGTCCACGCCACAGACCTCAGCTCACCAGCATATACTCCGTGGTCAGATGCGGGCCGCTCCGCTGCCCAGCACGGCCGTCCGCCGTTGATCGTCACGCACGCCGGGCGCCTCCAAAATCGAGGTCCCGGCGTCTCTGCTTGTTGTAGGCCGCTCCGCCTCTGGGGCCAACCGCACACTGCCCCCGCCGCCGACGCGGCTCAAAATCGCCCAGATCCGGCTGGACACCCTCGGCCACACCTCACTGCCGCGGGACAAGCGCGGGTGAGGGGGAAAGCAGGATAACCTATCAAGGAGAGTAGTGGCGGATCAGAGCTTCACTAAGCCGCGTCCGCCATGTCGGCTGCCTTGGCCACGCTCCCCTCCCCCTCTTTTTTTTAACCTTCTCTACCCCTTCTACTTTTCCCAGCCTCCTTGCATCTCTCTCCGGGTTTCACCCTTCTCTTCTTTCTGGCAGCCACATCATGCTTTAGGCAGGAGCATGCATGATGACTCTGGCAGTGGCATACATCACTAGAGAGCAGGTGACTTTTTTTTTGTTTACTGGCTGATCTAAGGTGGTAGAAGCCATTTGGATCGGTAAATAAAATTTATTTTTATTTAGGTGCACTAATGCACTTTTTGCACTACGGAGCAGACCAGCAGGTCCCCTATGGAAAACAATCCTACATATATATATATATATATATTACCTACTGGCGATAGCCAGTAGGTATATATAGGTAGGATTGTTTTCCATAGGGAAATCGCAACATTCTATTGGGAATAACTTTGGCGCCGGTTGAGGAATCTTCCTGAAAATTTCCTCAACGTTGCCTCGCGGCGCTCCGGTCCTTCCCTGAAAGTTTGGGGGGGATTCGTCAAGCGGGGGCCGAGATAAAAGGGGGGTCCCAAAACATGTTTTCCCCATGTTAATTTCCATAGGGCGGTTGGACTCACTTTTAGCCCGAACGGCTGAATGGTTTTCCACCAAACTTGGCAAAATTGTAGGGACTGGTAGCCCGATGTGCCTTTGCTATGTCTCAAGATATGTGCTCCAGTGGTTTTTACGAAAATTAACTTTGAAAAAATATATATTGGGCTACATTGGGCTATATATATGTTAGAGCCCAAATGTAGCACAATGTAGCCCAATGTAGCCCAATGTAGCCCAAAGATGGCCACCAGAGACAAAAAAAAACAAATGTAGCCCAAATATCAGCCAGATGTAGCCCAACTATAGCCCAATGACAGAATGTCCCAGAGTGTTCTAAAGAACAACTAGAGCGCTAACAGTCTTACTTATGACAAAAGTATGGCACACCTGAAGTCATCTTGATTGGAATAAAGTGTTAACACTTAAAACATTTAATTTGCAAAGGAACAAAATGAGGGGGTTCATTTTGTCATAGAAATTATGATTAGTGCTGAAGAAAGAAAAATTAGGGCACATTTTGTGTGACTTCTCAAATCCTCTTATATTTTATTAAAAAAATTCTGATATGCAGTCTCCCAAGATGGCCACCAGAGACAAAAGAGCCTGTGCCTAAAAACTCTGTTAGCAAAGCAGGCATTTGAGATTTAAAAAACGTTTTATTATATAAAAACGTTATCCGCTAATAGAATTAGCATTTAAAAAACATTGCGAATTCAATGAAAAAACCATAGGTTTCAGGCCTTATATAGTTAGGAATTAGCATTTAACAAACCTTACGAATTCACTGAAAAAACCATAGGTTTCAGGCCTTATATAGTTAGGAATTAGCATTTAAAAAACCTTTGAAATTCACTGAAAAAACCATAGGTTTCAGGCCTTATATAGTTAGGAATTAGCATTTAAAAAAAACCTTGCAAATTCACTGAAAAAACCATAGGTTTCAGGCCTTATATAGTTAGGAATTAGCATTTAAAAAACCTTTGAAATTCACTGAAAAAACCATAGGTTTCAGGCCTTATATAGTTAGGAATTGGCATTTAAAAAACCTTGCAAATACACTGAAAAAACCATAGGTTTCAGGCCTTATATAGTTAGGAATTAGCATTAAAAAAACCTTTGAAATTCACTGAAAAAACCATAGGTTACAGGAGTTATATAGTTAGGAATTAGCTTTTAAAAAAACTTTTAAATTCACTCAAAAAACTATACGTTTTAGTGGTGTTATAGTTAGCTGGACATTTTACTCCTACAAAACCATTGAAATTGCTCCTATATAGTTAGTTGTACTAACTATATTTCGCGCACCCGCAATCCACTGCTGATGATGTCACATATTAGATCATTCATGACATGGTCAGTGACATCACTGATGACATCTCAAATGACATCACTGATGACATCATCCACGTGACAATCACATACACCTTTTCATACACTATTACAATTTTTCATCACTCTTTGTAAAATACAGAGTATCATATTTAAATCCATTGTTACAGCAATACAAGTATCTAAAAATCCACTCAGTGATTCATAGATGTATACACACATCTAATCACTTACCTATGGATTCACTCATACATGCTATCAATGAACAATAGAACACTATCAAAAATACTTATACATCTATATCGACATTAAACAACAGCACGCATCCTATTCACATATGAAGTCATCCTACTCACTTATGCAAACAATGGATCATACTTACATATTTACTTAGCAAAACACTTATACAAACACCACTTCTTCTATTCATTTAGATAGTAAGTCATACTTAGTGAATTATAAAATCATTATTACAAGTATACAGTTATCCATACAGTCACTCACACAATCATTGTGTCTTATGTATACTTATTTATATACAACAACTGACACATACACTGCCTTTTATTTTTCTAGTTTGTTGGACCTGTACCATTGAGAAATATATATTTGCTCATCACCACACCCATAAAGATATTCACTCACCCAAACAACTGTTAGAACATGTAGTTTTAACTTCATATATCTACTGAATCAACTATTCACACATCTTTGGACAGTCACACACCCCCCCACCGAACCACACACACTTTCACACTCCCATACAAATACTCAGTTAACTAATCAATAACTAATATAGACTTTCACATAGCTTGTAACCAACTGTAGAATCGGTTTACGCAACAACTGACAAAGTGATACAGATATTCACACAGTTTAGTCACTATCCACTATATTTAGTGAGACATTATAAATTGGCCAAGTAAACAGTCAATTATACTGCTACTAAATCCTCCAGCCAAATATTTATTTATATATAGCCACTTATTCTTCAATGCAAATTGCTATATATATAATGCATATTTAAATAACGAAGCAAACCACATTCACTGGATGATGTCATCAGTGATGTCATCAGTGATGTCATTTGAGATGTCATCAGTGATGTCACTGACCATGTCAGGAATGATCTAATATGTGACATCATCAGCAGCGGATTGCGGGTGCGCGAAATATAGTTATTACAACTAACTATATAGGAGCAATTTCAATGGTTTTGTAGGAGTAAAATGTCGAGCTAACTATAACACCACTAAAACTTATAGTTTTTTGAGTGAATTTCAAAGGTTTTTTAAAAGCTAATTCCTAACTATATAACTCCTGAAACCTATGGTTTTTTCAGTGATATATATATATATGTGTATGTATATATATATATAATATCTATCCTTCTCCAGGAAATTGAGCCTGTTTCTGAATCTTATATTGTCAAATCAGATAACTCTTATTCAAGAGATGTGATAAGTCTTCACATAGTTATGGCTCATATTCAGCAGGAGTGAATCCGCTCATGGCTCGGACTGTTTGTCAAGTACCTGGATGTGTTGATCAACCTTTATAAGGCCCAGTGTTGCTCCGTTTGTACCTGTGGAGCAGACTTGTGGGGGTCTGCAAACGCCTCGCATATACAGTCCAGTGACACCGTGCTCCTGAGGAGATTATTTTCTGTCCCTGCCTGTTTTTTCTAATTATGACTGCTTTGCCAAACTGGGCCTCCCATACTTAGCGGATTACATTAAGCTTGCTCCATTGTTGTTGTGGCACTCTGTCAGGGCCGAGCAGGAAACTCAGTTGAATCGGGACATAATCACTCATTCTACTGTTCGGATCATGCTCATAATGCTCATGGTGTCCCATGGTTCAGGTACATCAAAAAGCAACTTTCCCTACTTTGGAGGCAGGACTGTTTTTACAATCCACAGGACATCACTGCAATACTGAGAAACGTTTAAAACTGAGCTCCTCTCTATGTTGGCTCGGAGAAGGGACACCCAAAAGCTAAGCAAAAAGAGTGTGGAAGCCCATCACTATTTAGTAACCACTGAACATATGGAGCCCTCTTTGTATTCTCTACTGTAACATCAGCAGCATTTTTATTTGGTCAGATTTAGGTTTGGCATTTTTCAGTTTCACACCCTAGTCACACATATAGCGACTCAGGCTTGGACCTATTATGCTCCTGTGACTCGAAATCAAATCAATCTATGTTACAATTCTTGTTTTTCTGTCTACTGTAGATCTACCCAGGAAGCAATTTCTCTTACCATTGCTTAGGTCCTTAAATATCAGGAAGTGCAAACCAGTGTTATAATACGTTCAATTACTACAATCTGAACATATTTGTATGATGGTACATACATTTTTACTGGTAGCTATCAGACTAAGGAACATGGTGGGGAAATGATACTTTTATCTAGGTGCTATTTTGTCATACATTTTTATCGGTATCTTTTAATATTTTTAGCTTTGTATTATATCCTTTTACGGTTTTACTTGCTGTGCTATATTTATTACACATTTTAGAATTTGTGTGCTTTGCTCTTTTATGCTTTCATATAAAGCTGAATAAAGATCTACTACTACTAAAATACCTAAAAAGGCAATTAGTAGGCTAATTTATTGTAATTGGGTGCCACTTTCTAGTGACATCCTAAGGCTATGCCTTTGACTGCCTAAAAAGTTAGCTGGCCCTGGTGAGGGAGGAATACCGAGACAGAGAGGCAAAGAGACAGTACTTAATTTTTGCAGTTGGCGGTCACTGGCATTTTTGGGGGAACCAGAACTTACTTTTCGTCATCAGATTTTGACACGGAGTCTAGAGAGAGAAAAAGGTACAGAGAGAAAAGGGTACAGAGGAAGAGAAGTATAGTAAAATGAAAATCATGACAAAAGGAGAGTGCGAGTGAGAGGAACATTGTTTAGTTAGGGTAGTGGAAGAAATATGGCACTAGGGGAATAAAATCTAGGCTCCTTGGTATTCAGCAGTCTCAACATTAAAAAGCGTTGGACTTTTCTTTACAAATATAACACTGCAGAGAAGGAGCCCAAGAGAAGAAAAGCCTGAAAAGCTCTTGGCATCTGTGACATGCAGCAATTTAGTAAATCCTGTAAACACCACAAGGTATTAAAGGATTAAAATTTCACACAGAAGAGTCTCCTGTGGCCTATGCTGAACATGCTAGTAGAAGGTCTTAAAACCCTTCCCACCAGCGAATTGCCAGTGGCCTACCTACGCTGAAAGTGGCAACTGAGGGCCCGGGCAAGGACCTTTCCACACCATTCAAGGTCTAGCCCACCAGCATCAATCAATCAATCAATACATTTGTAAAGCGCGCTACATACCCGTGCTACTGATCGAAGAGCCAGGTCTTGAGGAATCTTCTGAAGGCCAGTAGGTCTTGGGTCTGCTGTAGGTTGGTGGGGAGGGTGTACCAGGACTTGGCGGCGAGGTGGGAGAAGGATCTGCCGCAGGCGGTCGTTCTTTTGATGCGGGGGACTGTGGCGAGGGCGAGGCCGGTGGAGCGGAGCTGGCAGGTGGGGGTGTAGAAGGTGAGTCGTCTGTTGAGCCCCCTCGCAGACATCGCATGCCAACACAACCTCAACATCATCTCCTACTCCGACGACACCCAGCTGATCCTCACCCTCACCAACGACCCCGCCACCGCCAGAACCAGCCTACACGAAGGGATGTAATGTAATGTATTGCGACTTATATAGCGCACGTATCACCCGAAGGTATCAAGGCGCTTGCTTAGGGAACCCGTCCTGGTATTCCCCTGTGAGATACCCCGGCAGGGTATGCACAAGGTGAAAGCCAGGCATCCCGCCGCGAGGGGCCGTAGTGGAGATTAAGCAAGCTATTGCCCAGAGTCACAGAGTGTGACCCCGTGAGTCGAGTAGGCACCAGAGCGAGAATTGTCGAGTCCGTGGAATTTTTGAGCCCGAGACCCGCCGAGGCGGGGAATCGAACCCTGGTCCACAGCCGATCTCAGCTTCCGGGTCTGCCGCCTCTAACCACGTCGCCGAGTGGATGAAGAACAGCCGCCTGAAACTGAACTCAGACAAGACGGAAGTCCTCATCCTGGGATCATCGCCCTCCGCCTGGGATGACTCCTGGTGGCCCCCTGCCCTGGGTACCACTCCCAAACCAACGGACCATGCACGTAACCTGGGCTTCATCCTGGACTCCTCCCTCTTGATGACCAGACAAGTCAATGCCGTCTCATCATCGTGCTTCAACACCCTGCGCATGCTCCGAAAGATCTTCCAGGGGGTCCCCACAGAAACCAGGAAGACGGTCACCCAGGCACTCGTCACCAGCCGACTAGACTACAGAAACACCCTCTACGCCGGAACCACAGCCAAACTTCAGAAAAGACTCCAACGCATCCAGAACGCCTCCGCACGTCTCATCCTGGACATCCCCCGTCACAGCCACATCTCCGGCCACCTGAGAGACCTGCACTGGCTCCCCGTCAGCAAGAGGATCACTTTCAGACTCCTCACCCACGCACACAAGGCCCTCCACGACCTGGTCCCCAAGTACCTCAACAACCGCCTGACCTTCTACACTCCCACCCGCCAGCTTCGATCAACCAGCCTCGCCCTCGCCGCCGTTTCACGCATCCGCAGAGCCAGCACTGGAGGAAGATCCTTCTCCTACCTGGCAGCCAAGACATGGAACTCCCTCCCCAGCCACCTCCGGCTAACCCAGGACCATCTCTCCTTCATGAAGCAACTCAAGACCTGGCTCTTCGAGCAGTAACGTTCCCCCCTCCCCCAGCGCCTTGAGACCCCTCCGGGTGAGTGGCGCGCTATACAAATGTTATGATTGATTGATTGATTGATTGGAGAGCTTTGTGTGCGTGGATGAAGAGCTTGAAGGTTATCCTCTTGTTGATGAGGAGCCAGTGCAGGTCTCTCAGGTGGGGTGAGATGTGGCTGCGGCGGGGGATGTCAAGGATCAGGCATGCCAAGGCGTTCTAGATGCGTTGCAGTCGTCTCAGGAGCTTGGCCAAAGGTCCTGCGTAGAAGGCGTTTCCATAGTCCAGCCTGCTGGTGACGAGGGCCTGGGTGACTGTTCTTCTTGTTTCAGTGGGGATCCACTTGAAGATCCTGCGGAGCATTCGGAGGGTGTTGCAACAGGATGAGGAGACTGCATTGACATTTACATTTACATTTACATTTACATTGACCTATTTAGTCATGTGGAGGGTGGAGTCGAGGATGACCCCCAAGTTGCGTGCATGGTCGGTGGGTGTCGGGCTGTTCCTAGTGTTGTCGGCCACCAGGAGTCATCCCAGGCTGAAGGGGTGGAGCCGAGGATGAGGACCTCCGTCTTGTCCGAGTTCAGCTTCAGTCGGTTGTTCCTCATCCATTCGGCGACAGCCTTCATTCCTTCGTGGATTTTGGTTATGGCGGTGTGAGGGTCTTCTGTGAGGAAGAGGATCAGCTGGGTGTTGTCGGCGTAGGAGATGATGTTGAGGTCGTGCTGTCAGGCGACGTGGGCGAGGGGTGCCATGTGGATGTTGAACAGCATCGGGCTGAGGGAAGAGCCCTGGGGTACGCCGCAGATTATCTCGGTGGCTTCGGAGCGGAAGGGGGAAAAGCAGATGCTCTGAGTTCTCCCGGAGAGGAAGGATGTGGTCCAGTCCAGGGCTTTCTCTTGGATCCTGGCGTCGTGTAGGCGTGTTTGTAGTGTGCGGTGGCAGACCGTGTCGAAGGCGGCTGATAGGTCCAGGAGGATGAGGGCCGCTGTTTCTCTGTTGTCAAGTTGGGTTCTGATATCATCGGTGGTGGCAAAGAGTGCTGTGGTTGCTGCGGAACCCGGACTGGGACGGGTCCAGGATGCTGTTTTCCTCGAGGTAGCTGGTCAGTTGTTTGTTGACGATTTTCTCGGTGACCTTCAGCAGGAATGGGAGCAGGGAGATGGGTCGGAAGTTCTTGAGGTCCTTGGGGTCCGCCTTGGGTTTCTTGAGTAAAGCATTGATATCGGCGTGCTTCCAGCTTTCTGGGAAGGTTGCTGTCTCGAAGGAGATGTTGATTACTTTCCGGAGATGGGGTGCGAAGGCTGTGCAGGCTTTGTTGAAGAAGTGGGGGTGCGAAGGCTGTGCAGGCTTTGTTGAAGAAGTGGTGGGGGCATGGGTCTAACGGAGATCCGAGTGGATGGTGTTTATGATCTCCCTGGTGTCCTCGTCGTTGATGCTGGTCCAGGAGAGCAGGCGGTTGGTGCAGGTGGTGGACGTGGGGGCAGTGGTTGTCGCGGTGGTCGTGCCGTTGAAGCTGTTGTGGATGTTGGTGATCTTGTGGTGGTAGAAGGTGGCCAGCCAGTCGCACAGATCTTGCGAGGGCGGGATCTTGTTGGTGTTAGAGCTGGGGTTGGAGAGTTCCTTCACAATGTTGAAGAGCTCTTTGCTGTTGTGTGCGTTGTTAGGCAGTCTTTGAATGAGGCCCTCTTGGCGGCTCTGATGAGCATGCATCATTTATACTTTTTCCCAGGGGACCTTGGTGTCTCCTGGAGATAACATTTCAGAAACATTAGCCCCTTTAAAAAAAATTGTGGCACTGAGTGAATACTTTAAAGAGCTTGATCATGATCATTAGGCACACTGTGCTAAACAAATCTAAACAAAGTCATCGTATTGATGGCCCTAAGCTGATTAGCAGATAGAAAAACCAGAACATGAATGTTTGCCAAACTTCCTGAATTTCTTAAGGTTGTTGCTTATCTGAATAAAAAGGAACACTGCATTCCACAACTTGCAAGTTGTGAGGATTGTGGTGTATTATATGGTGTGGTTGTAAGACTTCATCGGTAAATACACTCAATAAACTGTCTTGGGTCCAGTCAGGCTCATTTGTAAAATGTCGTTCTCAACTATGAGTAGCTGGGCTTTGAGAAGCAAGACTTAAAGGAAATAGTGTAAAGAGCTTAGAACCATCAAACAACAGAATAAGAAAGTCACACAACACAAAAGAAATCTGATACCAATTTTTAAAAATAGAGTATATTTTAATTAATTTTTAGATACCAAGATGAGCAAAATTGATGGTGAGTTCCTGCGATACAGATTTTAATGCAAAACGTAAATCTCAGCGTTTTAGTCCAAAACACAAAAAAGCGTTGGTAACTGTAAAAGTTTGGAAGAATTATCTTTACCTACTGTGGCCTGGACTAGGCAACCAATTCTGACAGGGAAAAGGTCAGGAAGGCCAATAAGGAATATTTGGACTATTACCTGGTCACCAAAGCAGTCTCAAGTCCAGTTCCACACTTTACGTTAAAACCGCCATAGACTTCAATAGAATGGTCCTGATGCTGAGGGTACAGGGTGTTGAAAGATTCTGTTTGATGTGCAGTCAACGCTGCTCTTCCTGGGGTTATTTCGTGGTCCACGGGCCGGGTGGGCCATATTTAGCCACAGGAGTCAGGGTCTGTTAAAGTCCTCTTTGAGGCAGTAAAAATCCAGCATTGACTGGGCTTCCAATCTGCAGTCCCAGCAGGTCCAGTGGTTTCCTTTTGTGATGGTTAGTTTCCGTCTTTGGTGACCAGTCTGCACTCAGATTACTCTCTGGGTCCGGCAGAAACGGGTGCAACTTTTGAATGTCAAGCGGAGGTCTTCTTGGCAGAACATCAGCTGTCTGCTGTGATTCCTTGCGGGTGACTAATGACTAGCCAGGCCTGGCTACTTCAGCTTTTATTTTCCTGTTGCTAGAACAGGCGGTCAGCCTACTGACACTTGGAACTCACCTTTTTGGCCTGGGGCTCTGGAGTGACTTTTTCAAGAGCCAGGCACCACAAGCACAGTCCTCTCTTCAATAGCCCAAGGAGAAGCCGGTGCAGTCCAGCTGTTGGCGCACCCTCCCTTGCCAGGTCCAGGTGTCTGCAGGGTAGTCCTTCAGTCCTTTCTACAGTCCAGATGTCACTGGAGGTTCAGGGTGCCAGGGGTGCCATATTTAAGCACAGAAAGTGCCCGTGGGAGGGTGATCACTAGCCAGTGGGTTACCAGAATCTCTCCTGCCATATGATAACATCCGGCTATGTGTGCCATATAGCAATCCCAGAGTGCACTTTTGTGCCCACTGCCCACTCTCAAGGTGCCTGAACCCGTGACTTTGCTTTTAGGAGCTTCGAAGCCCACCTTAGAGGTGTGGCTACCTGTGTGCTCCATTCCCATTAAAAAAAAAACAGTTTGGCAACTGGTTTCCCCTCTCTGTTCCCACCACCAGCCAGTATATCTGAACAAAGGGGCAGCTCTCCTCGAGTGTGATCACCTTTTGCCCACCAAAGGCGGCTTATCCTTAGAAGCTCGCCTTTTGGGTCAACACCCTGTATGACTTCCTGCAAGGAGGAGGTGACACTTCCCTCTGTGGCAGTCCTCTATTGTTTCTGAGCCTGGGCGGTGTTCACACTTCTCTCCAGGAGAGCTGAAGGCAATCTTGTGGCTGGCAACTGTGATAAACTGGACAATGGAGTGGCAACTTTCAAAAAGTGTATTTTCCTTAAATGTGACATTAAATTCAACTTAGTCATCTAGTCTGGTTTAATGCCACGATTAATTTAATACTTTGAAGTATCCATTTTAGTAGGCCCTTTCAAAATTTAGCAGGCCTGAGATGTCAGCTTGTTACTCTTTACTAGTCAATGGGGGTACTAGCTTTTGCACAGTAAAACAATTTGGTAGTTTTACTGTTAGGACATATTAGGTACATGTCCCACTTAAAATACACAGCTCTCTCCATGACGAGTCGATTGGCATTCCTTGGGGGGGTTTATATATATTAACAGAAGTGAGGGCTTTGCCATTGGTTTAAATGCTGCAGTGCTAGGCTGGGAGCCATTTTGTAGTTTGTCACACCTAGGGTGGCACAATCACTGCTGCAGCCCTGAGTGGACACTTCAACTTACAGGCCATGCTTACATTGATACTAGGGACCTATAAGTAAGTTAAAAAAGTAAGCTAACTTATGCCAGTTGGGTGTAGCCAATTCAATATATGCTTTTAAAGGGTTAGGACACTGACACTGAGGTCTGGTCAGGAGGCCTCAGTGCATTCTCACAGTCGAAAAACCAGCAGCATCATTCCAAAACTTTGGGGTTGATCATGTAAAAAGAGGCATTTCTTTACACATGCATAACGTTAAGGTCCCAGCTCTGGTAGTTTGAAGCAGACAAAAACTGTGTTTATCACTGTGCAGACATTTCTGACTGGATTCTAAATTTTAAAATACATTTTTCAGGTATTTGCTATCTGGCTCCTAATTAGGACAATTGTCAGAGTCTAAAAAGTAATTTTGACTGCACAGGCAGACATAATAATCTTTGAAGTAATGTTTGAGTTACAGTTGCTGCTAAATCACCATTTGCAATGTATGGCCCTATGTGAATGGCTACCAACACAGGGATGGTGGCCTGCAAGGGACAGCAGACTACCATGTGTTTGCATTCCCAAATGGATTTAAAAAATGTTTTATTAAAGCAGACCCAGTTTCTTAAGGGACTGGTCTAGCTTCTATTTAGGAAAATATCAGTGGGTGAAAACAGTGGTGCCCTGGACCACTGCCTCCACTCCCCCCTACTCAGGGCTGCCAATGCAATCCCTAAAGAGTAAGGGCTCCTACATGGACCCCTTCCCTTTTGCAGATCAGTTACCACTTCTTTTAAGGTGTAGGTAACTGTTTAATTGTTTGCCACCAGCATTGCAGTTGCAGACCATCCATACATTGCATACCAATTTGCAATTTGAAGATATGGCCCTTTTACACCCTTTTCAAATTGTAATTAACTATGGATTGCAAAACCCATTAAATGAGTTTGAAAACATTTCAGGCTCATAAAATGTTTTTTTTTCATTAGATAAGGGCATTTTGTGTTTGTAGACCCAGTGATTATGTGGATTGCGATTGCAAAATCCTTTTCGTGCTTGTGACCCTAGGTGTCCTAGAACATTGATTTTGGGAACAAACATGGCCATCCAAAGTGAATTCATCAGTGGCACTGGCCGAGCTGGTGCATAATAGTCAATGTCTTCACCACAAAAATGCAAATTATTAGTTATATTTATATTTAAGATAACAATCGTGGTCTCATCTTGTATTATTTCACAAAATTCAAATAGAATTGTCGATCTGATTGCTTTATAGTTTTATATCCTTCAAAAAGGGGGGAGGGGGGCTTGAAAAGCCTGATTATACATGATGAATAATATAATGCCACAGGCCAAAGTAAGTTATGGGGATGTTCTACAAATGCAAGTTAAATAAAAGTTATGGGGATGTTCTACAAATGCAAGTTAAATAATAAAAAAAAGTAACAATGTAACCATCCGCAAAATGCCAAAGCATTGATCGACAGACCATTCAAACTATGTTAAACCATGAAAAACACTTAAAAGCCAACTGCTCAATGAGGCTGACTGATGTAAAGCCTACTTTCTATCTTTGTACTTCTTGTTAGTGTACATTTTTGAAGATTGGACATCATGCAGTCTTCCAGACAGCTAAAGTTTGTCTATGACAAGACTTAAGTACTGTTTGGCTAAATGGCCTACAAAAATGCACATGGGACACACTCACACTCACACTCTCACAGGTTTTACCCACATAAAATCATAGAATTTCAGCAGTTATACTTATGTTAAGAAACTATAACTCTTGACCTTAAGTTGCTTAAAGGCACAAGTCTTGGTTTCTTCAGTTAAGTATAACTATAACTGCTGAATTTCTATGGTTTAGTGTAAGTAAACATCAACCTAACTATAACGTCCCTGTAACCTTTGTTTTTAGGTCTCGTCCTTTACCATTCCGAAGGAATGGGAAATGGCGAGAATTCAAGTGCTCGAACTGATTGTCAAACCACCGCATTTTTTCGTGGCGTTTTCTTCGAGTGCACGTGGCCACAGGCACGCGCTTTTGGCCCATACACTTTCATGGCCATCTGTTCCTCAATGTCCCTCCCACCCTTCGTTTGATCTTGCCGCGAGTTCAGGCTAATGGCCCTCCCCCAGCACAGAACGCGCATCGCGGCCGCACAGCACATCAAAGGGCTTCTCCCAGCGTGTGCTGTGCGGCTTCTCCTCCCCTAATTATGTGGCCGGCCGTACTTGTGTTTCCCGGCCGCTTCCCGGCCGCTCTTGTATTTAATTAGCAGCAGCAGCATTTCTCCTGCGCCAGGCCACATCAAAGGCTCTGTGCCACTTTCACCCACACAGCAACACTTACAGACACGCAACGCCACTCACACCCACGCAAGCCCACTATCATCCACGCAACACCACACTCACCCACGCAACGCCACTCACCCAAGCAACACCACTCACACACGCAACGCAACTCATCCACGCAACCCCACTCATCCACGCAACCCCACTCATCCACGCAACGCCACTCACTCACGCAACGCCACTCACACACGCAACGCCACGCACCCACGCAACGCCACTCATCCACGCAACGCCACTCATCCATGCAACGCCACTCACACACGCAACGCCACTCACACACGCAACGCCACTCACACACGCAACGCCACTCACACACGCAACGCCACTCACACCCACGCAAGCCCACTATCATCCACGCAACACCACACTCACCCACGCAACGCCACTCACCCAAGCAACACCACTCACACACGCAACGCAACTCACACACGCAACGCCACTCACACCCACGCAAGCCCACTATCATCCACGCAACACCACACTCACCCACGCAACGCCACTCACCCAAGCAACACCACTCACACACGCAACGCAACTCATCCACGCAACCCCACTCATCCACGCAACCCCACTCATCCACGCAACCCCACTCACACACGCAACGCCACTCACACACGCAACGCCACTCACACACGCAACGCCACTCACACACGCAACGCCACTCACACACGCAACGCCACTCACACACGCAACGCCACTCACACACGCAACACCACTCACACACGCAACGCCACTCACACATTGTGGGTGCAGATTGTGGGTGCAGATTGTGGGTGCAGATTGTGGGTGCAGATCCAGAGTGCAGATTGTGGGTGCAGATTGTGGGTGCAGATTGTGGGTGCAGATTGTGGGTGCAGATTCAGAGTGCAGATTGTGGGTGCAGATTCAGGGTGCAGATTCAGAGTGAAGATTGTGGGCGGAGATTCAGAGTGCAGATTATGGGTGCAGATTGTGGGTGCAGATTGTGGGTGCAGATTGTGGGTGCAGATTGTGGGTGCAGATTGTGGGTGCAGATTCAGAGTGCAGATTCAGGGTGCAGATTCAGGGTGCAGATTGTGGGTGCAGATTGTGGGTGCAGATTGTGGGTGCAGATTGTGGGTGCAGATTCAGAGTGCAGATTCAGAGTGCAGATTCAGAGTAAACTCAGCAGCACCACCACCATTGCAATGCAATAGGTCTCGTTTTAACGCAAATTTAAGCTATAGGCCTTGTAAATGACAAAGCCTTTTATTTATGTTCCAAAAACCAGAACGCAAAAATAAAGGGCATTATCATTTACAATGCTAATAGTTCAGACTCGCGTTATTGCGAGACCTATTGCATTTCCAATGCTTGTTTTCAGTGAATTTCTATGTTTTTGAAAAACGCAAAGTTATATAAAATTAGCGTACGTCAATGCAACCACCGCCATGCATGGCCTGGCTCTGCATGGCAGGGGTTTGCTGTGTGAGGTGTGTTTTTCCCTTGGGTTTCGGTTCTGCGGCTCCATCGCAGATTTACACTGGGGGGGGGGCCATGGTTCTGACCCCCCCCCCCCCCAATTGTGAATTGTGTTTACCCATAAGGTGTCCCTCAGAAATTCCTCATGTGTGCTATGGGGGCAGGATACCCCTCTCTTAACCCCCTATGTTATTTTACACTTTTTGTGAAACTTTCGTGAAGATTCGTCAAACCATGCTAAAATTATTAGCAAAACAAGAAACACGTCGTTTGTTGATCCTAACTATAACTACCTATTGGCTATCGTCCAGGTGAAGGCGTAAGCCGAAACGTGTAGGCGTCCTTTGTTGCAGCATGATAAAGTACAAATAAAAAACATAAATCATGAAAATGGACTCACCGTTGTCTCCTGTGCAACTCTTGTGGGGAAAGTGCGTCTGGATCATTGGAGAGAGGCGGTCGTTGTGGATATATATATATGTAATGGGATTCTGCAATCCCTGTATCAATGCACATCACTAACTTCTTTATAATCAGCACCTATTGACGTGCTTGGTCGCCGATTATAAAGAAAAGATGTCAGAACTCAACTGTAATAAGTTATTCCAATCGAGTTCTGACATTGCAGTAGCTGCTGACAGAGTCAGCAGCAGAGGTGAAAGGCAAGTCAGGTCACGGAGCAGCTGTTTAAAGCAACGAAAATGAAACGTTGCTTTTCTTTCTTCTGCTCTATTTTTCTAGCTCTCAGTGACTAGCAGAAAGAACATGATTATTTTTTGCATTCCATAGATAATTATAGAACAGTTAGAATATATCTGAATGTTTCTACACATTCTGAGTTACTGCAGCATTTGAAAAAAAAAAAAGACTTGTATTGAACTGTTTCTAATATTGTATTGTATTGTATTGTAATTGCATTTATATAGCGCTTACTACCCCTGACGAGGCGTCAAAGCGCTTTTTCGGCGGGTAGCACGCTACTCCGGGACCCACAGAGGATTAGTGTTGAATTAGTATAGTGAAACATGCAAGTACATTTTAAGAGGTGGATAGGTTAGTCAGTTATTTGGATTTGGAATTATAGCAGAAGGATAGATGAAATATGAGGTAATTTCAGTGGTGTATATCAGTCTGTTACTTGGAGTGAGAAGGATAGCGGATGGATAAAAGGAGAAGAAAGATTTGCATTCATATAGCACTTGTTACCCCTGATGGGTGTTGAAGCGCTTTTTGGCGAGTAGCACGCCACTCCGGAACCCATAAAGGATTAGTGTTGAAAATTAGTATAGTATAAATATGAAGTAATTTGAGTAGTAGATATGTTATTCAGTTATTTGGGCAGTATATTAGTATAGTTGAATATGGAACATGGAATTTGAGAAGTGAACATGTTAGTCTGTTCATTTTTATAGAAAAAAAGGATAGTGGAGGGATAAAAGAGTGAAGGTTTTTTTTTTTTTTTATGAGAAAAAGGGCAGCATTTCTGTCCCTAGTCCCGATCAGTCTCGAACAGGCCCAAACAGGCAACTACCCTTGTCCTCTCCACCCTTAGCCTCGACGCCCGGGCTGAGACGCCCTAAGCCTGGCCTTTTTTGTAGCCCTAGTAATCAGGTGACCCCCTTCAGCCAATGGGAACCCTAGCCCTAACATTATCCAATCACAACATTAGCCCTAACTTCTAGAACCAATAGGAGACCAGGACCTTGCAGCCAATCTTAACCCTAGTCCAAGCACCCAATCAGTTCAAAAACCCTGATCTCTACGTCCAGTAAAGGCCCTAGCCCTACCACTAGTCCCAATCCAAGTCCAAGCAGCCAATGGTACAGGTAGCCCTAGTCCCTACTTCCAATAGCAAGCCTAACCCTACTCTTAGTCCTACACCTGGTCCAACAACCAATCACACCAGAAGCACTAAATAGCTACTTCCAATTGAAGGTCTAACCCTAGCCCTAGTCCCACCCTACTCCCAACAACCAATAACATAGGAAGCCCTAGTCCCTACTTCCTATAGAAATCCGAACCCTAGCCCTAGTCCCAACCCTGCAATGATTGAATCACAGACCGAGAAACCAGTCAGAACCCTCAAATACCCAACCAATGAGGACATTAACCCTAACACAATAGAAACACCAGATACAACCACCAATCATTGTACACATGTGCCAACCACCAGCACACCATATAAGGTCCCAGCAACCTCAAACAAGGTTTGCTGGCCTGGGATTTGGAAGCTGCTTGCTCCTGTTCAGAATCTCCTAGGAGACAGACAGGCTCAATCCACAACTTTGGACTTCAGCAGGTAAAGGCTTCACTAACTCGAAATCTAACAATACTGTTTGAATAAAGCTTTACTCCCCCTGCTGGCCAAAAAACGAAGTGCACAGGCCCCAGTAAATACAGCTCACAGAAGCACCCTCTGATGTAGAAAATCCCTGTAGCTAGGGGGGGGGGGCAGGGGGGCTGGCCTCACTGGCTTGTGAACACAAAATGGTGGCGGGGGTGCACTGTTTGAGCACACGCCTAAGCACAGAGCAAAGGAGAAATTTGGAGGGAAAACAGATTTGTCACCAAAGGAATTAGAGGGACAAACTACAGAGGTTGGACTGCAAATCCCACAATTCAACACACTAAATGAAGGCAATCATGGGCAGGGAAAACCACACATTTAAAACAAAACACTGGTGATAAAATATGCAATTACAGGCAGGATAAAACTACAATTTTTAACTGTAACAACCACAGGCATAGACAGTAAACACAGAAAGTGAAAATCGTTTTTTAAACAACTTTTTGTCTTGGGAAGAGACAGCACTAGTCTGTCTCCTTACCACTTCCTGGACTCTGCTCAAAGCAATCTGGGGCACATGTGGGCTGCAACTCACAAGATGGAGGAGAATGATTTGGGGTGCACCCAGCAAGGCCTTCAGGGGCCTGGGCAGGTGTGAGAGGAGGGCTCAGACTTGCCTGGTAGCTGAATAGCCAATGGTCTGCTGGCCTGGGGGTGGGGTTGGGCAGCTGCTTGCTCCTGTTCAGAATCTCCTAGGAGACAGACAGGCTCAATCCACAACTTTGGACTTCAGCAGGTAAAGGCTTCACTAACTCGAAATCGAACAATACTGTTTGAATAAAGCTTTACTCCCCCTGCTGGCCAAAAAACGAAGTGCACAGGCCCCAGTAAATACAGCTCACAGAAGCACCCTCTGATGTAGAAAATCCCTGTAGCTAGGGGGGGGGGGGCAGGGGGGCTGGCCTCACTGGCTTGTGAACACAAAATGGTGGCGGGGGTGCACTGTTTGAGCACACAGGCCTAAGCACAGAGCAAAGGAGAAATTTGGAGGGAAAACAGATTTGTCACCAAGGAATTAGAGGGACAAACTATATCTTTTTGTAACAAATAGCTAACAGGTTATTGGTGTGTTTAATTTTGCACTATAGGTTTTATTTTTATTCTTCATGTTTCCAAACATGTTCTCTCTTTCTGAAAGCGCTACTCACCAAGGTTTTAAGTGTTTTTTTGGGGAAGGTGATGGTGTGACCATGTATTATATGGTATAAAGTACCCCCGCTGTCCATAATAAGAATATTTCTAGTCACCTCGGAGTTCCATAACCTTATAAAGGAACTCGACCTTCGGCCTCGTTCCTCTATATGGTTATGGAACTTCTCTGTGATTTGTAATATCCTTTTAATGTGTGGCAGGCAGTCATTTATCTCCTATATCTATACACATATTACACAGTGACGATTGTCACTTTGTAGTTATAGTTAGGTCAGCGTTTCCATTGGAAATATCTTTTTTGTTTTGCTAATAACTTTGGTGCCGTATGAGGAATCTTCACAAAACTTTCCCCCAGAAAGTGCTATTTTTTACCTAGTTTGTGCATGTAAATTTTTGGAATGATCTGCCAACCTGGGGCTGAGAAAACGGGGGGTCCCAAAACGCAAAACCCCCATGCATTTTCCACAGCCTTTTAAAAAAACACTACCGTAAAAACCGCTAAATGGAATTCCACCAAATTTGCCAGGAAACTAGATCTTGGTCGAGAAAGCGTGATTTGGAATAAATCCATTCAGATGTTTTTGAGAAATTAAGGTTCAAACTTTTTAGGTATCTGGACAATTGGTGTCTAGATATGCTCTGATTGGCCAATGTAAATGGGACTAGTCTGTTCTGGTTGGTTGATGATAACCTGAACAAAATGTTTTGATAAGCATTATGAAACTCAGTGACCTGGTCCATGTATCCTAAAAATGAAATTTAAAAATAAGGTGTTAGGGGCAAGTTGAGCACATCAAGACCCAAAGGGCATGTGGGGGATCAGACAATAAAAGGCAGGGTGGAGGGAATAGGCGTCAGCCATTTGACCATGCTCAGCAGGTGGAAGAGGCAGTTGCAGCTCAGAAGAACCCTCAGAGGTAAGCAGGGCATAGGCAGCAAACTAAGTATGGAGGCTAAGCTGGTAGGCAGTGACAGGGGCATGCATTTGGGCACCGGAGAGCAGGAGGAGTGGGCAGGGACAGCAAGCTAACTGGAAGTCAGTGGCAGCACATCGGACCATGCAGGGCATGAGGGAGGCAAGTTTATGGACTCGGACAAAAGAGGGCAGGATGTCGGTGGGTAGGGGCTGCAAGCTAACCATTCCGGGCAGACTGGAAGGGCAGTGGCAGAACAAAGGTCCCACAAGGCTAGAATGAGGGTCAGGGGCATGGACTTGTAGAATGGAAAAGGGGGCAGGGGCAGCACAATAGACATGGCAGGCCAGGCTCTCCATTCAACCCCCCCCGCTGTGCATAGCGATCGTCATCTTACTTTACGTTTTTAAAAAAAACTAGAAATTCACTTTAAAAATCAAAGATTAAAATGACGTTCTAGTTAGGAATTGTAAGAATATCTAGCTTTACATAAACATTTTAAAAATCTTAGAAATTCACTGAAAAAACCAAAGGTTAAAGGTAGGGGTGGGCAGTGAACTCTGCTCCGCTGGTGGAGCTTGCAAAGTTTTTTTTACTCTGCGTTCCACTAGGAACACGGTGTTCGGAAAAAATCTCTGCCTCCCGCATAGCATAGCAGAGTTTACCGGCCCACCCCCAATCCCGACGTCACTTCAATTCATCCAGCCATGGATAGGGATACAAGACAACTCCGTGTTGAGTGGTCGCCGTTTTGAAGTGGTTATTGATTTAACCCAATTCCACCAGCCGCAATGCAAGTCTTCTTCATGGAGTAGACTGGAGATACAAAGGATATTTTATGTATTTATTTTCACATTTCTAACTATTGCCTAAATGCTCTACCTGGCACTATCACTAAAAACGCTAATTAAAATAGAAATGTTGATGCACAGACAGGTACGCTACAAAGGTTACATTTTTCACTTTACACAAGGTACCTCATTTTAAAATATCAAGGTATCAACTGAAACAAAGAATAAAGAGCTAAAACCATTCCCCTGTTGTGCAGCCCATGAATGTGTTTCATTTGATGAGGTTGATGCACAGGCGCAAAGGCAGACGTCACAGGGTAAGGTTTAGTCACACATCCTTTGGCATATGTACGGTCAATGCTTGGAAAGGGCGACCCACCTACTCCGGCGTCACTCACACCTGAGACCGCTCACATTTCACACAGGTACAAGGAGGCTTACAGAGGTATGTGTAAAAGGACAATAGAAGTAGCAGAAAGCAACATAAGCACCTCTCTTCTTCCATGCCGCATCAATACAACACAACACAAAATTACACATCACAGCCCTGTCCCCAGCCTTCTCCCTGACTCACGTCCCGGAGCAGCGCATTTCTGGCTCCCGCCCTGCGCAACACTGGCTCCGGGCTCACAAAGGGCAGCGGGTTCTTCCTGGCCAGGGTTGATAGAATCTGGACCCAGTTGGATGGATCCACTCTGCAGCGCGACCTCACTTTCTTCCGAGAGGAGCCATGGCCTTGTGTCCTGCTCGAGAAGCTGTTTAAGACAAACCGGCTTACCTCCAGCACACCATGTTCTCTTCGCGTTTGGCACCTTGAGTCCCAGTGTAAGCTTTCCAGGGGGCCTAGAGAAGCTCGTCATTAGGGCGAAACGGACTCTGCGGAATTCCACAGAGTTTTTATGCCTTGTGCAACTCCCAAGCTCCACCCACCCCTAGTTAAAGGGGTGCTATAGTTAGGTGAAAATGTCACTTAAAACATACTATTTGAAACTAACAAAACCACTGAAATTCACAATTTATAGCTATCTTAAGCCTACACTTTTCATCCACTGGTATGTTCAGCTGTAATTCACAGTTTGCTTCTGCAGCATACTACTTGAGGCACTGAGTCAGCCCATTTCAACTACTGGCTGTCTTGCGCTGTGAGTGATTTCATTTTCCTGACCACAAGTGCAAATCTGCCTTAAAAGAAGCTCACCTGGAGGGTGGCCTGGGTGGCCAAGATGGCAGTCGTGCTGAGGTGGAGCTCCCGATGCCCGCAAGGGATCCTTAGCCAACCTGCCTGACAGTAGCATCCCTTCTGAGCCTTGGGGCACGGAGCTCTTTGCAGGGCTCAGGCAGTTCCCCCGCCATCTCTTGGTTCTGTTAGTGGCCAGTGGACAGTTGTGGAGGGACGGAGGCTGCCATGCTGCAAAGCTGTGGTGTGGGCGTGGCCTGAAGCAGGACTTCCGGGAAGGAGCAGAGTTGTTGGATCGCCACTCCTGACATCCAGAGGATGGCTCAAGCAGCAGCGGCGCCCCGGTGGGCGACCTGCATCCCGACGTCTGCCCTGGTTGCTAGTGAACAGGGGGTGCAGTGCCCTGAAGCTGTTTGGGGCTGCCCAGGCAGGCTGGCTGTGAGGCGCTGTGGCCGGAGCAGCCTGTGTAGCAGTAGTGAAGGTGAGAGGAGGCCCCGAGGGCCTGTGACCATGGTGGGGTTGGTTGGCGGTGGGGAGACCTTCCGAAGCTGCAAAATCTGCGGTGTCGGTGCCTGTGTGCTGGTGCCAGGGTGGTGCAACCCGCTCCGGTGAACACTACGGATTGCAGGTGAGGGCTGCCCTTTCTAAACTTTGCCTGCTCTCTATCTTCCTTCTCCCCCCTTTTCTTCCTCCACCCTCTGACCTTGGCTGGTCCCCACTCGTGATTGTTGGGCCCCCGGGGGGATTCAACGGCGTGAAGGACTGTGTGGCATGTGCTTGGCCGCTGGACCTCATCTGGCCCTCTTCAGTGGAGGGCCGATCCTGCAGCCCTACATGAACAACAGTGGCATAGGCAGCCGCCAACATTGTAGGGACACTCTGCTCTGGCTGGTCCTGCGGTGAGGCGGGAGTGGAGCCTGACTCCTGAACGAGCCTATTTGGGCCCTGCATGATTGGAGAACTTAGGGGCCCTCAGTTGCTATAGCGGAGACATGGGCTAGTGCCTCCTTGCCAGTTGCTTGGGTGGGGCTCCTGGGGTGAGGCATGAGGAGGAGGAGGGGGACTTCCAGCGACTCGGGCAGCTAAGGGAGTGTGGAGGCGCCCTTCAGGTTGAGGCATAGACTGCTGCTGTGTACGTGTGTTTGGAGGTACACCGTAATTATCCACATGTTGCGGTGGTGATTCCCAGGCCCCCTGAACCTCACCCTCTTCCCGGGCTTCCCTCATCTGCTGCTTGCCTTTTGAAGCCCTGCTGCTGGACGGCCGCGCTGTCATTGACCCTTGCTGTACCTCCTGACCGGCCTGGACCAAGTCACGGATCCTGCTCTTGCCTGCTCCTGGCTTGCGTCACTGGCCCCTGGCTGTGGAGGATGGTAAGGCGGATAGTACCACCACAAGCCCCCACCCCCTCCCAAATGAACATGGACCAGTACACGGTCCCATCGACCGCTGCCCATGAGCAGGATGAGAGTTTGGCTGTTCAGATACACGACACAGGGTGGCAAGGGGTGGCGGATTTGGCTGTAATCCTCAAGGCCATACAGGGCACTCAAGACGCCGTAGGATCTAAAGTAGATGGCCTGCGAGTTGGCCTCTCCTTGATGTACCAAGATCTGCGCAACGTGGTGAATAGAACCACGGAGGTCGAGCAAAGGGTCTCCACAGCAGAGGATGAAATTATGTCTCTCAAAAGCCAGATGTCCAGATTGTCCGCCTCGCTGTCCCCCCTGACGGAGCGGGCAAAATAGATTTCGGTGTAAGAACCTTCGGCTCATTGGACTGCCAGAATCGGTGGAACAAAGGGGTCTGGCCAAGGTGCTTGAGGACTGATTTAGAGCATAGATTCCTGAGAACAAGCTATCCACCTTTTTTGTCATTACCCGGGCCCATTGATCCTTGGTACCAAGGCCCCCGCCTGGGGTTTCTCCATCGCCGTTGATCCTTTTCCTGCTGAATTTCAAAGACCGTGACGGGATACTACAAGAGGCCTGTAACCACCCTGACCTATGGTTTGACAATGCACAAATTCTTCATTCCCCGGATTACACAAAGGTGGTGCAGCAGCAACAGCACTCCTTCACCGAAGTCAAGCAGAAGCTTCGAGCTTTAGACCTGCGCTATTTGCTGCTATTCCTCGCCCGCCTCATGGTCTTTTTTCAGTACCGTAATTTTTTTCTTTGACACACTGGACCAGGCATGGGAGTGGGCGACAGAGGGACGGTTGCTGCGAGGGCCCCCACCCAAGCGCACCGACTGGAACCTACAAAGGAGCGCACTGGTTCTCTTTCCTGCCGGTGGTAGGGGGTGGGCGCTCCTGCTCTCAGTGGCCCCAGATTGAGTGTGGGGTTGATGAAGAGGGCTCAGGCCCGCCTCAGGAGGCCCCTGTCATGGGTCCGTCTTCATCAAGGGATGACGAGAACCTCTCAGATACTCCCCTGGTCTTCTGCCCTGCGGTGGGGGGGGGACCTGGACTTGTCGTCTCAGTTCTCCGGTCCGCCCTGAACCAAATGCTTCTATTCCGACTTCAGTGCTGTTTCTGATGGAGTGGGTTAGGACTGTGTGCTGTGTGGATTGGATGTGCTTGGTTCTCTCTCATCTCCTGTTGGGGACCTTGGCTGGCATGACCCCCCCTTTCTTTTGGGCGTTATCTCATTAGATGCTGGGGGTAAATCTCCTTTCATTGTGGTACATTGAGCTGGCAGGCATTGGATCCTGCTTTATGGGCACCGATGGGCTACAGTGGTTACTGCCCCCCCCCATTAGTTAGGGGTTTGGGGATTATTAGTTAGGACAACAGATGCTTCCTGAGGTGAGGTGTGGGGAGGGGGCCTGCTGGGGGGTGACCTGTTCTCAGGACACCCCCGCGCCGCATGGCCCCCCAGCTGTGTGTGTGCCCCTCGCTGCTGCTCACAGTCACGATCTGCCGTTTTGCCTGTTTTTCCCTAGCTCGTTTGCTGGTACTGCCTCACTGTTTTCCCCTGCTGTATCACTGTCATTTTTGTGCATTGTATCCTGTTTTGCCTGTTTCCCCTGGTTAGTCCCGCTCCCCGCTTCCTGCCGCCGTGATCTCGCGGCCCCGCCCCCTTTTTCTCCGTGTCCTCCCCGCTCCCACCTCCCAGCTGCTCCTCCCTCCCACTTCGCCTTAAATGGAGACCGCGCGGACGTGCAGCGGTCACGCGCAGCGGGTGCGCCGATTGTGCGCCGAAGGCGCGCCAAAGGCAAGCCCGTCTGCGTCCGTCCGCGCCTGGACCACGCCTAGCGCCAGGACCCCTGGCCCCGAGGATGCCAGCCCACACGACGGACTTACGATTCGACCACCCTCAACGCACTCAACGCCGGCCGAAACGCCGCCTGTTACCGAGCCACCCCGAAACGCACCCACGGACCCTTCACCTGCCATGCCTGCAAATTCTCCTGCCTTCGGACCAGCACCGCTCCCACCAAACCGAGCCCCAGCAACAACCACCTGAAGTGCATCCTGCTCAACACCCGCTCCGTCCACAGGCACGCCGTCGAACTCTGGAACCTGATCGACACCACATCTCCAGACGTCTCCTTCCTCACGGAAACCTGGATGAACGCCTCCTCAGCGCCCGACATCGCCATCCCGGACGGGTACAAGATCACCCGGAGGGACCGCGTCAACCAGACGGGAGGAGGCATCGCCATCGTACACAAAAACACCATCTGCATCTCGACCAACTCCGACAACACCTTCACCGCCGCCGAACACCTCCACTTCCAGATACACACCGACCCCAAGACGACCCTCAGAGGCACCCTCATCTACAGACCCCCTGGACCTCGCACGCAATTCAGCGAAGACATCGCAGACTTCATCAGCCCGCACGCCCTCCCCTCTGCTGGCTACATCCTCCTAGGGGACCTCAACTTCCACCTGGAGAACAACAATGACAGCAACACCACCACCCTGCTGGACAACCTCGCCAACCTCGGACTCAAGCAACTGGTGAACACCCCGACCCACTACGCCGGCCACACGCTTGACCCCGTCTTCTCATCCAGCAAGCACATCTCCTTCAGCCACTCCACCGGACTTCATTGGACTGACCACAGCTGCGTCCACTTCAGCTTCAGAAGAACGATGACCCACTACCACCCACAACAGGTTCCTCGACGGAGCTTCACCAACGAACTCAAGGACTCCAAGAAGAACTGCCGCACCCTTGAGAAGGCCTGGCGCCACAACCAGACCACAGACAACAGGACCGCCCTCAAGCACGCCACCTGCAAGCACCACCAGCTGATCCGCGCAACCAAGAAGAAAGCACTCAAAGAACGACTGGACAACAACGCCCATGACAGCAAGGAACTCTTCAGCATCGTCAAAGAGTTCTCCAACCCCAACGCCGGAAACAACGACATCACACCCTCGCAAGACTTCTGCGACTCACTCGCCGCCTTCTTCCACCGCAAGATCGCCGACATACACAACAGCTTCGGCGCACAGACCACGCACCCAACCACCAAACCAATGCCCGCCACCACCACCCTCTGCAACTGGATCCCGGTCAGCACCGAAGACACCACCTGCACGATGAACTCCATTCACTCCGGATCCCCCACCGACCCCTGTCCCCATCACGTCTTCAACAAGGCCGACGCCATCATCGCACCCCATCTCCAGGACATCATCAACGCCTCCTTCCTCACCGCCACCTTCCCGGAGAGCTGGAAGCACGCCGAGCTCAGCGCCCTCTTGAAGAAACCCACAGCGGACCCCACCGACCTCAAGAACTTCCGCCCCATCTCGCTCCTCCCTTTTCCTGCCAAAGTCATCGAGAAGACCGTCAACAGACAGCTCACCGCCTTCCTCGAGACGAACGGATCCCTCGACCCATCACAGTCCGGTTTCCGAGCCAACCACAGCACCGAGACCGCCCTGATCTCAGCCACCGATGACATCAGATCCCTGCTCGACAACGGGGAAACATCGGCCCTCATCCTCCTGGACCTCTCCGCAACATTCAACACTGTCTGCCACCGCACCCTAGTGCAACGCCTCCGCAACGTCGGAATCCAAGAGAAGGCACTGGAGTGGATCATCTCATTCCTCGCCCGAAGAACCCAGAGAGTCCGGCTCCCCCCGTTCAGATCCGAAGCCACCGAAGTCATCTGCGGCGTACCACAAGGATCATCACTCAGCCCAACCCTCTTCAACGTCTACATGAGCCTCCTCGCAGACATCGCACGCCAACACAACCTCAACATCATCTCCTACGCCGACGATACCCAGCTGATCCTCTCCCTCACCAACGACCCCGCCACCGCAAGAGCTAGTCTACACGAGGGGATGAAAGACGTCGCCGAGTGGATGAAGAACAGCCGCCTGAAACTGAACTCTGACAAGACGGAAGTCCTCATCCTGGGATCATCGCCCTCCGCCTGGGACGATTCCTGGTGGCCCCCTGCCTTGGGCACCACTCCCATACCAACGGACCATGCACGCAACCTCGGCTTCATCCTGGACTCCTCCCTCTCGATGACCAGACAAGTCAACGCCGTCTCCTCATCATGCTTCAACACCCTGCGCATGCTCCGCAAGATCTTCCGATGGATCCCCACCGAAACCAGGAAGACCGTCACCCAGGCACTCGTCACCAGCCGACTGGACTACGGGAACACCCTCTACGCCGGAACCACAGCCAAACTTCAAAAAAGACTCCAACGCATCCAGAACGCCTCCGCACGACTCATCCTGGACATCCCACGACAGCCACATCTCCGGCCACCTGAAAGACCTGCACTGGCTCCCCATCAGCAAGAGAATCACGTCCAGGCTCCTCACCCACGCACACAAGGCTCTCCACGACCTGGGCCCAAAGTACCTCAACGACTGCCTGACCTTCTACACACCCACCCGCCAGCTATGATCAACAAGCCACGCCCTCGCCTCCATACCACGCATCCGCCGAGCCACCGCTGGAGGAAGATCCTTCTCCTACCTTGCAGCCAAGACTTGGAACTCCCTCCCCATCCACCTTCGGCTGACCCAGGACCACTTATCCTTCAGGAAGCAGCTCAAGACCTGGCTGTTCGAGCAGTGACGTAACCTTCTCCCCCAGAGCCTTGAGACCCTCCCAGGTGAGTAGCGCGCTATACAAATGCATTGATTGATTGATTGATTGACAGTTAATTTGGGCTCTTGAACCTAGTTTACGCATATGAATGTTTTATTTTCTTTGTATTTCTTTTTTTCTACGTTAACAGCGGCAACATGGTTTATAACACTGGCTAGTAAACATCAATATGGCACAAAGGGTCCCAGGGACCCCTGCCCATTCCTGCTTGGTTACTCCGCTTGGATCATGGTCATCCCCACGTTAACAGTACTCTCCTGGAATGTGAACGGCCTCCTTCATCGCATTAAGCAGTCTGCGGTTCTTAGATACATTAAGCCCCAAGGCCAGAGGTTGTTCTCCTGAAGGAGACCCATCTCTTGCGGACGAACTGCCCCTTCTTAGCCCGGTTCAGTTATAACAGGGTGTATCATTCAGGTTTTACAAGTAGCTCTAGAGGAGTTGTCATATTGCTACACAAATCACTCTCTCTAGCTGTTGGGGCACATCATACTGATACACAGGGCTGCTATGTGAGCATTGAAAGCAGGATGGAAACACAGCTTGACAGCTTTATCACCTGTTATATACCTCCGCCTTTACTGCAGCCTTCTCTGAAGTCGCTGAGAACCTTCATTTTGACTCTCCCTCAGGGCGTTATGGTGATCGGGCGGACTTTAATGCACTTCCGGAGTTGGTCCTAGATGCCTCAAATGCGCCGTACCCAACTAGGTGCTCCTGCACGGCTCACTTGACCTCCTGGGCTGATTCACTGGGCCTTTGTCATGTCTGGCGCTCTTGTCCTCTTACCCAGACAGCTTACATCCCTCAGTCTGTTGCGCATGCCACAGAATCCCGTATAGACCTGATGTAGTTACCGGCTGAGGATCCCCTCTTTGTACAATCAGTGCATATACTTCAGCGCAACATTTATGATCACGCCCCGCCCGTTGTTGTTGTCGTCGTCATCGGGATCCCAAACTAATGTCTTGTGACCGACTTGGAGATCCAATGAATTGTATTTGCAGAGATCTGAGTGCGAGACCTTTATCGAGGAGGAATGACACCAGTTCTTTGAGTTGAATGTTGGCTCGGTTTTGTCGGCAGCGACGCTATGGGCGGCAAGCAAGCCATCCCTAAGAGACCGCCGTAAGCGTTCTGTTCGGAAGGCGGAGGCTCTGCGCTTGGTGCCCCTGACCGACCTTAATACTCAGATAGTGCTTATGAAACTGACTGAGCATTCTCGTTGTTTCCTGGCCACTGCCTGCGAATGGTGCAGTTAAACTATTTACATGCCACATATTTTACCCCGAGACGTCTACAGCATGTATGCCAAGATGCGTAGGCGGTGTGCGCATGCTGCGCACTTTTTAATGTTGCCTGGGATTGTCCTGTCTTGAAGCCCTTTTGGGAGGAGGTGGGTCACACTATCTGCTGTTTTAACTCACCCCCCTGGAATTGACGCCCCGTGTTGCACTGCAAGGGCTTAGTTCCATTATAGGCGCAAGACCCCACCCACACCACAGCAGAATAGACCTTCATGAATAAATACACAACACAACTTTTTGTTTGGAGAAAATATTGCTGCAGGTTTATTCCATACAAAAGTATGCAAATAAGGTGGGTTATCTTACGGGCGATCCAAGGGCAGGCAGCTGTACCAACCTATGCTGCCCTGCCCGCCTGATGAGCCAAGCACTGTGGAAAACCCAATCAGCGCTACACTTATAGGGGTGATCCCCTTACTGGATCACGTGACACATTAGTCTCTTTATTACTCACGCCCCTTTCAGGGCGGAGCGTAGCAAGGCAAGCCCCCAGTTGTTCAGGCCCACAACCGCCCGAAGGACTAACGGGGCGCCGACGTCATTGTTCCAGGACCCTCCCATGAGGCTCCTGGGATTTGACTCTGGCACCCACAATTGTGCTCTTGCAGAGGTATCCTTCTGTACCCAAACTGCTTCCAGATTGCCCTGTAACTCCGCCTGCAACGACAAAGAAAACATTACAACATCCTCTGTAGTTCGCCTGCCTGTCCCTTGCCCGGTACGCGGTAGGGTGGGAGACGGCGTGACAGGCAACAAAGAGGATCTCAAATGGCGCACCCTGTAAGGGGACTCCTCCTGGAGTCACGCAGTTGAGAGTGGGGGTGGGAAAAATGCCCAAATGGAACTAAGGGTGGCCGCCCTCTGAGGTGGCCCCCTGTGGGGGCCGTGGGCAGCCGCATAGTTCCATTATAGGCGCAAGACCCCACCCACACCACAGCAGAATAGGCATGCATGAATAAATACACAACACAACTTTTTGTTTGGAAAAAATATTACTGCAGGTTTATTCCATACAAAAGTATGCAAATACGGTGGTTTATCTTATGGGCGATCCAAGGGCAGGCAGCTGTACCAACCTATGCTTCCCTGCCCGCCTGATGAGCCAAGCACTGTGGAAAATCCAATCAGCGCTACCCTTATAGGGGTGATCCCTTACTGGATCACGTGACACATTGGTCTCTTATTACTCACGCCCCTTTCAGGGCAGAGCGTAGCAAGGCAAGCCTCCAGTTGTTCAGGCCCACAACCGCCCGAAGGACTAACGGGGCGCCGACGTCATTGTTCCAGGACCCTCCCTTGAGGCTCCTGGGATTTGGCTCTGGCATCCCCCATTGTGCTCTTGCATAGGTATCCTTCTGTACCCAAACTGCTTCCAGATCGCCCTGTAACTCCGCCACAGCTCTGGAGGCGGCCCCCGTCACCTAAAGAGCCCCCCACCAACACAGCTGTATTCTCACTTGGCACCTGCAATTTCCTGGGCCACATTCATGTCCAGTAAGAACAGATTCAAGCCCACATGTGACAGGTGCACCCCAACTTTGTCAAATTAACCTTTGGTGTTTGCCCGGCATAGCCCATGCCTACAGAAGCCAAAGCTCCTTGCTCTGCGAACTTGCGCAAGGAGCGGGCTATCCTTCTCTGGAAATGTACCAGTGCTTCACCTGACCTGCAAGAAGGTTATGGCTTCCCAAGAGGGAGCTGTCTTAAACATCGCTATCTTACTCTGCAAGCAGATGTGGCTCTCACCTCATGCAACCTGTAGTTTTAGCCCTTCTAGCATTTTGTGCTCACTAACGCCTGTTTCCCCAATACATGGAACAGCAGCACGCTTGCTAAGAAGACCGCTTCCACCACCAGCCCATCTACTCTGGCTATGCAGACGGGGCATTTTATGCATCACTGAGCAACCCACATCCTTCCCTGGGAGCAGAGTGCACCTACATTGTTTAGGTTGACCAGACACACGCTCAGAACTTTGCAATTCATAAACCATGGTGAACAAGACTGCTCGCATAGCGCACACTATTGCAGTCACAGCCACCATATGGAGTTATAACTTACCAACTACCAGGCTTGCTTAACTAAAGCTCGATCACAGATACCTGCTTACCAGCTGTGACCCATGATGCTCTATAGGTCTCGCCCCCACTCTATGCAGACTCCTGCAATGTACCCTTCTGCCCCTGTATGGGCGGGAAAATACCTGTAATATTGCACATCCCACTGCCCTTGAGGCCCGTGGTTGCCCGCAGAAGCGTGAGCGGAAATGGGGGAAATGGTGGGACTATTATGGCATATCCATATGATGAAGTGCTGTTACATAATCTTGGTGTTGGAGCTGGTTACTGTGCCGTATCTGTATGTAAATCAAACACCGTACTGTGCAATGCCATGGTTTGCTGCAAAACGTTCAATAATGCTGGTTCTAAAAAAAAAGTGCACTTCAGTGTCTCGATTGGTGGGTCAATACTTTCCTGTGTCAATGCAGTCCTCCTTTGTTTAAGCTACCTTTTCGAGTTAGAGAATATCCAGACCAACATAACCTTTTTTGTGGACCAATTAGAATCCTATACCCTGTGAAGTCCATTAAAACTAAAAATAATGTTTATAACTGTTCTATATAGCAAGAAGCAAGGTGTCAGAGTGGAATGATTCAATTTTTGGTGTACCATAGAAAATAGACAATGCCCTTAATTAGATAGTTGAAAGCTTTTGGTTATCTGCGACCGCCGTACCTCTAGGAAGAAATTTGTAAGACAAAATGGGCTGAGACCTTAACGAAGCAAGTGGGAAATGAGAAATCCGTTTTGCGCGCCTTGCAGACATTTCGTAATAAGCAAGCACGATGTCTGTCCAAGCATTTTATCTCAAGAAATACTAACGACTAAGCCTGTTTCTGCTACCGAAGTCAAAAATGCCATTAGCCGCATAGCGATGATAGAACTGTCCCATTTGTAAACCCCCTTCGCCTCGTTATCACCTATAGGCTTAGCTGTTGTTTGAAATGGAGAGAGACCTAGTTATAAAGTTGTGGTTCAGCCCTGTGGGTGAGCTGTCAACTGGCAACGCAGTTTTCAAGAAATTAAGCTGAGGTGAAAACAAAAGTTTTCCCCTCTGTTCAGCCAAGCCGGCTGATAAAATATTAGCTAAGATCATGTTTGCTCGGTTGGGTAATAGATTGTGTTTGCTGCCAGTAGGATTAGAGGCCAGCGCACAGCCCACTGCCTCCTCTGCATGAGGGAAATGTTTACGGTGGGGGTCCTTGCCCCTTGAGCATATTTTGTAGGCTATCCCATATATGGGCTCGGTGTAGCAGTTGTAGCTGTGCACATGTGCCATACCTTCTTGGGGCCTTATTATGAGTAGGAGTGGGTGTAACGCATAATTCGCGGTAGCGTAATTGCATCAAAATCACGCATGGTTATGCCGAATTACGCAAGGACCGTAACCCCGCATTTCTTAGCGAAAAATGTATCCCTGCATTCAAAATGGAACTGAGGTTGCATTTTACGCTATGAAAATAGCCCTAAAATGCAACACACCATGGAGAGCAGCAGCCACCAGCTGCTTGCGCTCACTAACCCCCAGATTCATCAGTCATGTTTTGCGAGTCCTTAATAGCGAATTTTAAGGATTCGCTATTAAAGACTCGCAAAACGGTATGCATGTAGAAATCGCAATATTTTTAGCGATTTCTACTGATTCCTCATTTGCGATTCGCTAATTGCTAATCGCAAATAAGGAATGGCTTTCCCATTCAATGAATGGGGAGTCATTCCTTATTTGCGATTAGCAATTAGCGATTCGCAAATAAGGAAGCAATTTCAAGGGTGCCAGGGTGTCAACCCTGAAATGGTAATGTACACTGGTGTTGCGCACACACATGTCCCAAGGACATGTGTGTGTAACATACAACTTAGAAAAATGCACTTAAGTGCATTTTTCTAAGTTTTTGTTATTTACCACGTAGTTAGACTTCGCGGTAAATAGCGGCCCCAGATTGCGAATTCGCAATTTTGAAATGGTTCATGCATTGCATTTAAGGAATCTCAAATTGAGATTCCTTAAATGCAAATAATCGGAATGTAGCGATTTCTAAAATTGCGATTTTTGCATTTGGGATGATGCATCCCAAATGCAAAAATACAGCTCGCAAAGGACCAGATTCTGAGAATCTGGCCCTTTGCGAGCGGATTTTGGTTTGATGAATCTGGCCCTTAGTTCGTTGTTCCTAGGATTTTTGTGTCAAATTACTCATAATTATATGAAGGTGCGTAATAGTGTAATTTTCAGCAATTTCACGTCAATAGTATAATGCAAAAGTACTGAAATGACTCTGATTACTTAGTGTTATTAAAATTTTGCACAGGCTCAATTATGGGCTGGGTGAAACTCAGGTGGTATTTGCACACCGGGGTTAAGTATTTACCGTATGCTATAATTAACTCATACTACGAGTTTCTGCACTAGAAATAATACACAATGCTTGAACACGCTATTTAGCACATCAAAATCTACTTTTTTATTCGCTTTTTCCAACATTTTCTTCCGTCTGTTTAGACAGGTTTTTCCTGGGGAAATATGTCAAGGCAAGATGTCATACCTCATAATTATGATCTCTGTGCAAAATCGTGTTTTTACTGGCATCGAATTTGCAATAGAAAAAGGGGTTCTTCGGGTGAATAGATTCCAATGTTACTATGTCAAAAATAATATCGGACATGCTGTAAAATTCATCAGAATCATTTATTTCACAATGAGTTGTGCACATGCTCACTCACCCATGCATCAAAGTGTGTCTAAATGTGGAATGTTCTAAAACTGTTTTCTAGTAAATTTATGAGTCAAAAAAATCGATAATAGCACAACCAGTTACAGTGCACTTTCTCGTTGTTGCTCAATATTTCTCTGTGCTAAGGCGTCCACGTCCCAGTTTTAACACGTGATCACAGCTATAGGTAGCCCGGCAACCAGTTCCTAAGGTCCATGAGAGCACAAATGTTGTCTCGCTGCTACCAATTTGCCTGCACTTCCCCGTGGAGGGTCAGCTTCTATAATGCCCAATGTAACTCTTCATAACACATGCAGTGTGATTTACGTGTCAGCAGAGTGTCCTTCTTCATCTGTTCCACTTCTTTGACTCTGCCGTACCAGTTTGTTCTGTGTAATCAACTGTATTCTCATGTGCATTTCGTATTACATGGATTTTATCTGTGTCACATATATTTGTGAATGTATGCCTCTTTTTATTTCTGATTAATAAAAACTACTTGAACACCAAAAAAAAGTAAATCACGAGAATCCATGCAGGGCCATAAGCAGACGCCAACCACCAAAGCTTCCATGGCGTTCGCGAAAAGTCGACTGTCTGTTACAGTATTTCAAACTGGTGTGATTTCGACTGGCATAGGATTTGCCTTTTTTTTTTCCTGTGGGTCACGTGATCAGACACGCTCTCTTTACCCACCCAGACACCATTCTGGTGACAATCCGGTTTAGTGTCTATGCTTGTTTGGTGCATTGTAGGCTGATATGAACATTTCTACCAAAGCTGCCCTTGGTGCCCTGTCTGATCCTGCCCATCTTATCCAAGGTAAATGAGCCGCCATATATTTGGCAGGAACATGTAGGCCAATTAGGTAATGCGGCTGATTCCCCTGGCTTGACTTTTGGTAATGCTGGACTCAAGAAGGCAGCAGTAGGTGTAGGAAGTAAATGTTGGCTTGGTGCACTATACAAATAGCCGACTTGAAAAACCCTATCAACACATCTTTGAACATTTGATGCTCTTCATGCATTCACGTATATCTATTTTAGTGCAGCAAGTGCACAGTGCTGCAGGGATATATCTGTGTGAAAGTTGTGATGAAGATGTTCAAGAAGGTAAACTGGAGAGGGGTGAACTTTATAGCACAAACACTTTATTTTTAGTAAAAATGAACGTAAAGATTGTTTTAAATTAAATGTATGTTTGCACATGTCATTGTTCTGCATAAATATGTATGTGTAGCATGAACCTACCAAAAGGCAGTGGAGCGCTGTACAGGGTCAAAGGCATAAATGGAGTCATTGAATGATTGGAAGAGAAGCCTATTTCTGAGAGTGGAGATGGACTGTTAGTTGTGACCTAGCATTCTTTAAAGGTGACCTAGCATTCTTTAGAGGTGTCACTAGCTGTTTCCCAAACTATGCAAAAACAACAGTTGATGGACAGAATGCAGAACAATGTCATACATTCACCCCAGTACAGAGATCTGGGCCCAAATCCATCGTTGTTTGCTCTCCATGCCATTCGAGTTTGAACCCAGCCATATGCAAATCAGTCTTGACCCTGTGCCCCATGGGAACAGTCTAGCCCGAACTGTCAAGATCCTCCCTGGATTGGAAACAAGCATCTAGGACCGATTTCGGGCTTTCAGCCCTCTTCAGCCAGGATAGCTTGATTCCAGTGACATGGAGAGCACGGGACTCACGTCTGAGCATACCCGTCCCACGCGGGGTGACAAATGCAAAAACAACAGGTGATGGACAGAATGCAGAACAATGTCATACATTCACCCCAGTACAGAAATCAGGGCCTAAATCCATCGTTTTTTGCTCACCATGCCATTCCAGTTTGAACCCAGCCATATGCAAATCAGTCTTGACCCTGTGCCCCATGGGAACAGTCCAGCCCTAACTGACAAGCCAGGTCATCCCTGGACTGGAAACAAGCATCCTAGGACCGGTTTCAGGCTTTCAGCCCTCATCAGCCAGGATAGCTTGATTCCAGTGGCATGGAGAGCACGGGACTCACGTCTGAGCATACCCGTCCCCCTCGAGTTGACAAATGCAAAAACAAAAGTTGATGGACAGAATGCGCTGCTCTCGTCATACGAGGGCTTCTTGGAATCGAAACGATTCCCGAAGCCGTGTCCCAGCTCCGCCTTCAGTTTTCATTTGTGCGCGTCGTGTGGCGTCACAAATTATGCCAAAGGAAGTGCAATGATTGCACCGAAGGCATGTCAATCCCTCCTTGTTGCCACCCTGTCTCCTTTTACCCATGCCCAGCGGGATTGGATCTCTCACTTGCGGCGTGATACTGTCTCCTTCATTAGCTGGGATGCACTCTTTCTTTTTCATTGTGAGTGCGGGCCGCAGCTTGAGCACTTGAGTCTCTCCCTGCTGCACACTGGCGACAGCTTGAGCACGTGAGTTTCTTACTAGCGTGCCTAGTTTACCCCGCTCCGTGTTGTTCCCTCCATCGTGGGCCTTCCTCCTTGTTGTTCCCTCCCTCGTGGTCTCCTCTCCACTGTGCTTCGTTCACCCGGCTCTGTGTTGTTCCCTCCCTTCCCCCGTCCCCCTATGTGTAGGCGCCGTCTGTCAATTGCACTGCTCAGAGAGACTATAATTCCAATAATGCACTGGGCTGCTACAACCATGTGTTGCGGGCACTTTAATTCTCAGCTTGAGCACGTGAGTCTCCCTAGCCTGCCTCGTTTACCCTGCTCCCTATTGTTCCCTCCCTCGTGGGCTCCCCTCCGTGTTGCTTTCTCTCCGTGTTGTTCCCTCCCTGGTGGGCTCGCCTCCATTGTGCCTCGTTCACCCCTCTCGGTGTTGGATTGCCATACACAGAAATTGCCCTTTTAGTGAATTCCAAATTTGTGGAGAAAAAAATCCAATGATTCAGGGCTACAGTCTTCCCACAGAATTTTGCCATCAGACATTTCTGCTAGCCTCATGTATTATAGATACAAAATATTGGCATTGACCCAAATGACTCTTAGGAGAAATTACTCTTCTAATGTGTATTAATTGTTACCTGAGCACTTACAGAGCTACCATCAATACCTTCCTAGGTATACACCTACAGAGATGGAGGAGTTCCCATGCTTGTAGTGGAGTAGAAAAGGAGCTTAGCTCACTGATATGTGTATGAGCTTCAAGATCGTGTGATTGGCTGGTACAACCTGTGTCTGTGGCCCTCCTTCCGATGTCGGTGTGCCCGCCACCAACAGGCCATCGGTAGCGGGCCAAATGACATCCATTGAAGCGGTCCGACTGCCGGATTATGATCCAGCATTCGGAGGCACCTGGAGGAGGCCCCAGCCACTGCTGTTCTGACAGGATCAAGGAGCCTGTTGGGGCAGCAGTGGGACTATAATCCCTACAATAGGGGTGATTCCTGCTCAGGCACCACCGTAGGGATAACGATGTCCGTTTCCGTTTGCCTTTCTATAGCGGTCCGACCGCCATAGAAAGGCAGATGGAAAGGGACTTTTGGGGCCCCCAGCAGAGCCCCGTCCCCCCATGGCCTCTGTTATAGGGCCTGGGGGGCACCTGTGGATCCCCCCAAATATCCATCCACTGTGTGGCAGGCACCGCATGGTGCCTGGCACAAAGTGCATGGATGTTTGAAAACATTCCTTTTTCTATTGCAGCTTGTGTTGCAGCCCTTTTCCGGCTGCCACACAAGCTGCAATGGAAAAAATGGATGTTTTCGACCGCCCATAGGGCGGGCACATCTTAATTGGGTAGGTGGAACCGCCGAATAATAGTCGGGTGGATTCCATCCCTCTACGGTGTCGGTCGGACGCTCGTTCGAAATCGTAAACATCAGAATTATGGCGCACAGCACGTTGTGTATGTGCGATTATTCATCAGCATAATAATCATATCAAGGGTTTCCTGGACCCATTAACTAGGATGCAGATACTATGTATAGTTGAATGTTTGTTTATGGTTTTTATATTGCTGTTGTACGTAGGCACATCAAGCAAGGACATGACTCTGCTCCTGTTTAGGTTAGCACCGAACCAACACACAGGGGTATACACACCCAAATGGAAGGTTAGACTGTGGTAATGCACTCTATTTGCGATTCTCAAACTATAGATTGCCTGTCTGGAGCAGGTCCAGACTGTTGTGGTCAGAAATTGTCTCCAGCCGTAAAATGTCATCTCCCATATGAGAATTTTCAAAATAATGAATTGGAATGGTACCAGACTATCGGGGCCTAAGCATCAGCAGTCAAAAATACAGTGCCCTAAATATTGTTTACAAAAATATTGCCCAATTGGGGTTATTAACAGAAAATGTTCACCCAATGGAACGATATTTTTGCAAATTATAATACGGCCACAATGTTTGTCAGACAGTATTTTTGTTATCGATATTCTGAGATGCAACTTTATGCGATTTACAACCTTATCATTGCAAAGATATTGCTGGACACAAATATTACAGTGCCCTAAATATTGTTTACAAAAATATTGCCTAATTGGGATTATTAACAGAAAATGTTCACCCAATGGAACGATATTTTTGCAAATTATATTAAGGCCACAATGTTTGTTAGACAGTATTTTTGTTATCGATATTCTGAGATGCAACTTTATGCGATTTACAACCTTATCATTGCAAAGATATTGCTGGACACAAATATTGTATTAAAAATATTGTGTTCTCAAGCAGATTATGGGACAAAATATTGGTGGTAAAAATATTGTTTTTTTAAGTGACAAATATATATTTTTTAAATAGTTATATATATTATTTTTTAAATTGTTTTAAAACAAATATTTTGTTTTATTACTTTTTGTTGTAAGCTATTATTTTTATGGTAATTATGTGTAATTATCTATAGTCTAATGAATACATTTTTTTCTTTGATCGCATATTTAAAGAATTCTGTTTAGTTTTTATTTTAGTTTTTATTAGCATTGTTGATGGCTTCGTATTTGCAATAGGGTGGGAAGTTTTTTATTGTATATTTTATAATTGTTTATAAATAGTTTTGTTTATTGTATCCATTTTCATTTGTTTGATTATTATTTGTGTAAGTTATTGCATGTATTAATTGTATAATAATTTATTTTAAACTATTGGTTAATTAGATTATTAACTATGTAAATTATTTGTTTTAAATACTTTTTCTATTTATTAAATATATTAACATGCAATTTGATGGTATTTTTGAATTATTGTGTACTGTTTATTTTTTATCTATATTTTGTTTTTTTGACCCTTGCAAAGTCCATCACTTACCCTATTGTGGCTTGCGTTCCAGTGGGAATTGTAAAACTGACCTCTCCAAAGTCCAGCTGTTTCCCTACTGTTTATCAAGAAGTGGAAATAGTAAAGCTGATCCTTCCAAAGTCTGGCAATTTCCCTACTATTGCTTATGTTGCAGTGGGTATAGTACATCTGACCTCTCCAGAGTCTATCAGTTTCACTACTGTTGCTCAAGTTAGCAAAGGAATTGTCATTCTGATCCTTCCAATGTCCACCACTTTCCCTACTGTTGATCAGGTTAGAGTCGGTATAGTGAATTTGACTCCTCCATACTTTAATTATGACATTTTTTTTGTTTGATTTTTTAGCATTTGTTTGTGTTCTTGTATTTTTGGAGTAACATTATGTTAAATATTTTTTAATGTTAATAACTTTATTGTATATGTTTAAGTTTGATATCTTTTATCTATCGTTTTTGAAAATTAATCTGTATTATTAGTAGTTTATTTTTTCTTTTTCAAGTTTAATGTTATGTATTTCCTAATGTTCATTATGCTTTTACATTTCTTTCAAATCAATTATTTAATGTATGAAATTTATTTTTACATTTTTCTATTATATGTATATATTTTATAATGTTAATATATTTCTAAAGTTACTGTAATGTTAAGTATTTTAAATTCTATATACTTAACCTATTTACTGTTGATATTTTCATCTACTACATTTTTGTAATCGAAAATGTTGTACTTACAAAGAAAGTATGACAAGTTGATATTTGTGTCCTCAATGTTTTTCGGGGACATTTAGTATAGTAATATTTTTGATGGTGATGTTATGTCAGAGAAGCTCCAGTGTACCTGCTATCAGAGACATTTTTTTTTTTTTAAACAGAATTTTATTGACGGTTTGCACACACGGCGCAGCACCCCGCACTCCGGAGTTAACTGCCAATCAAATATACAACATCAAATAAGTGGCAATCCATACATCATTTTAAATCCAAAAGTTGCATCAAACTGAACAACATCCCCCCTCCCCATCCGTCCACTCCCCCTTGCCCCCCAACTTCCCCCACCCGGATCCCTCCCAACCTGGTCGCACGACTTCATCTCACAGTTTCTACACACCCATCTCCGTACTGGTAATGCATACACCCCCTCCATGTTGGCCCGCTATCAGGGACATTTTAAGGCATGGGTAAATATCTCGTGAAAATGGACTGCAACCTTTCAGGGGCATTCTTAGCTTGACCAAATGTTTTTACGACATATACTGTTTCTGGTCCGAGTGTGAACAGGTCTTGAAGAGCTGTTCGCTGTTCTCTGCATGTAGTTCTATATGTGTGGTTAGGTTGCACTGCAGAATGTGCCCTAACTGATATGTGTGATTTCTCAAGACAAAATGCGAATGTTAATTGTTAAAGTAGTTTGACTTTCGCCCTATTGAAACTTGCTAATGATTAAACTTCTCACTGCCAGATGTATCTATGTATCATAAAACTCTACTTGAAAACTTGGACACTGAAAATGTAATTGTTTTTAATTTGTGTTGCCTGTGGTCTATGTAATCAGCACAACTGGACTATCAGCTTGACTAGCAGATGCCTAATACTGTACACTATGTGTAAACACAGGATATGTGTGCTCTTCAAAGACTTAGCATGTATGAACTGTGTAACCTGCAAAATAACTTTTTCTGCCTGAGGCCTTAGCCTGGAATATCCCTCTAACCTGAGGAATAGCTCTCCTGTTTGAGTTCCTTGCTTGGGAGTCCTCTTTATTGTGAGGGGAGCCCTGCTTTCATATACTATGTATTGTACCTTATGGATGACTCGACTGTCATAAAACTGAACTTATTCGCTCTGTATAATAGGAGGTATGGCGTTGTTGTCAGCTGTCTGACATCTGTAACTTAAGTAATAGCTGTGTTGCCACATGACTGAGCTTTTAAGATCAGTGTAATCGGATGGTTAACTTTGCTTTTAGATGAGTGAGCCTGTAAGATTTCTGTATCCTGTGTAAAATATTTCTGTTGCCATAAGCCTGTGCCCTTATAATGTTTGTAACCAGAAAGGTAGCTTTGACACTCTTAAAATGTATGCAGCCTAAGACACTATCCAAAGCTCAGCCTCTTAGAACAGAATAACCAGATTGGGAGTTCTTCTGTCTAATATATTAGCATACAAAACAGTAATGTCATGCAATCCCAGATTGGGAATTGAAATATTTTTTACATTTGTTATATTTTTATACGATTGTGAAGCTCAAACATAGGCTTGACAGTGAAACAAAACAATATGCATTGATCTTGGATGGTGGTAGGCAAACAAAAATGATGGAAAGTTGAGGAGTTGCAGTTTCATGGGGATTGGTAGATGACTTTGCATTAGTCAAGTGATTGGGGAGAAGGGTAGCTCGGAAAGAGTTGGGCAAGAACATTGTCTCAAGCTGTCTGGGAGCTAGTTTTAAGTTCCTTCGTCTTTTGTTGAGAGTGGTCCGACGGGTGTTACTTGAAGAGGAGTAGTTAAAATCCAAATCGTTGCCGCATGTTTTAGGTGCCTCGTATGTCTTCTCTTTATGGCACCTAGGCCTTGTTTATAAATGTGCTGTTATTTTAATGACGAGTTTTGTGGTGATTACCTCATCCCTGCGTTTTTCTCCATGTAAATATTATCAGGTCAACTGTGCTGAAATGTATTGGGGTGGTCGGGTGCGCACTATAATCTGTACGAAATCTCCTAAATCTGTATGTAGCTTCCGATTTTAAAGGGTGAAACTCCTAATAGGTACAATTAATCTCAACAAGTAAATCGCAAACCCTGGGGAATTCAATTTTACTGGGTGCAGTAGCTATTGGCCCACTATCTGGGGCACTGGTAATCTGGGCGGAAGTGTGTGCTGTCATGAGCAGGTCTTTGTGTGGAGCAGGAGTCCTCTCTTCTGCCCAGTATGGTGTGATTCTTAGTGAGGTAGGTCAGCTTCTGAGGTCCTTGAATGTAATGCTGAAGAGAATGTGGGCTGTGAGCCATTGAAGAGCGACAGCTTTACGGTCAATATGGTCCTGCAGTAAGAGAGACGTAAAAAGAGTGCTCTGCAACCACGCCGGTGTGAGATGTCGCTGCCTCGATTGGTTCCTTGAAGTTGGGTATGATGGAGAAACATCACAGAAACATTGGGTACACCAGAAGGGCCAATGTGCCAATATACAGGAAGCCCAACAGAAACTGAAATACCTGTTGCCCTGCAGGTGCATAGGTGGTGTGGCATATCATCTGCAAGCCAGCCTCTTGTCCAGTGCAAGTATATCATCATTTGTGGGTACAATCTTCTCAATTAGACTCATTTCTCATATGCAAGTTTCAAATGTTTAAGAATTTCTTTCTCTCTGGGTGTGCCCGAGTGCCAGGATCAAGGACATCTGTCCTTATTCCAGGTTGAACAGCAGTTTAAACATTAACAGAGGGCAGTACTTGTTCGCCTTCAGCCACAATTTATAATCTGGAAAAGAGAAATGAGCAGTGCCGCTAATTCATTTGTCAACATTTCCTCTAGTAGGATAGATCATTTCTGGCCTTTCGACAGATGGTGAATGGAACTCACGAAGGAAAACCAGCCTCTTGCATATGTTCAAACCAAGACAATAAAGTGTGAAATCACCCAGTGTAGCTCAAAACTCTGCTATATCTAAATGACATTTCTGTAGCTCATTATTACTATGCAGATAAGCGAGCTTCACTGAATGACTACGGCTTCCATTGATAGTGTGGTGGATGGGCGATATTGGCAGTAAACTGGTGAATGTCCCAATCTGTCACTTTTGTATTTGACCACCTCATTTAGAGATGGGGTTACCCGCTGGGTTTCCAGTGGCAAATGCAAAAACAACAGGTGATGGACAGAATGCAGAACAATGTCATACATTCACTCCAGTACAGAGATCTGGGCCTAAATCCATCCTTTTTTTGCTCACCATGCCTTTTCAGTTTGAACCCAGCCATATGCAAATCAGTCTTGACCCTGTGCCCCATGGGAACAGTCCAGCCCGAACTGCCAAGCCAGGTCCTCCCTGGACTGGAAACAAGCATCCAAGGACCGGTTTCGGGCTTTCAGCCCTCATCAGCCTGGATAGCTTGATTCCAGTGGCATGGAAAGCACGGGACTCACGTCTGAGCATACCCGTCCCACTCGGGGTGAGAAATGCAAAAACAACAGGTGATGGACAGAATGCTGAACAATGTCATACATTCACCCCAGTACAGAGATCTGGGCCTAAATCCATCGTTTTTTTGCTCACCATGCCTTTCCAGTTTGAACCCAGCCATATGCAAATCAGTCTTGACCCTGTGCCCCATGGGAACAGTCCAGCCCGAACTGCCAAGCCAGGTCCTCCCTGGACTGGAAACAAGCATCCAAGGACTGGTTTTGGGCTTTCAGCCCTCATCAGCCTGGATAGCTTGATTCCAGTGGCATGGAGAGCACGGGATTCACGTCTGAGCATACCCGTCCCACTCGGGGTGACAAATGCAAAAACAACAGGTGATGGACAGAATGCAGAACAATGTCATACATTTACCCCAGTACAGAGATCTGGACCTTAATCCATTGTTTTTTTGCTCACCATGCCTTTCCAGTTTGAACCCAGCCATATGCAAATCAGTCTTGACCCTGTGCCCCATGAGAACAGTCCAGCCCGAACTGTCAAGCCAGGTCCTCCCTGGACTGGAAACAAGCATCCAAGGACCGGTTTCGGGCTTTCAGCCTGGATAGCTTGATTCCAGTGGCATGGAGAGCACGGAACTCACGTCTGAGCATACCCGTCCCAGTCAGGGTGACAAATGCAAAAACAACAGGTGATGGACAGAATGCAGAACAATGTCATACATTCACCCCAGTACAGAGAACTGGGCCTAAATCCATTGTTTTTTTGCTCACCATGCCTTTCCAGTTTGAACCCAGTCATATGCAAATCAGACCCTGTGCCCCATGGGAACAGTCCAGCCCGAACTGCCAAGCCAGGTCCTTCCTGGACTGGAAACAAGCATCCAAGGACCGGTTTCGGGCTTTCAGCCCTCATCAGCCTGGATAGCTTGATTCCAGTGGCATGGAGAGCACGGGACTCAAGTCTGAGCATACCTGTCCCACTCGGGGTGACAGATGCAAAAACAACAGGTGATGGACAGAATGCAGAACAATGTCATACATTCACCCCAGTACAGAGATCTGGGCCTAAATCCATTGTTTCCAGTGGCAGCGCCTCACACAGAAGCCACAAGCTGATGGCCCATCATCACATGCCACCAGCATTTCAGTATCAGAGTGTCTTTACTTGATGAGTCTTCCAAAGCTGATTTCTGTTGCCCGGGACTGGTGTGAAAACCACGGTGGACAGGCAAAAAATGTCAAATGTTCCACATGCGCAGGGAGAATACTCCATGCATGAAGGGGAAATTTGGAGGTTAGTGTCTGTAAAAAGCAATTGGAATGCTGAGCTTGTCACCATGGTATGTGGCCTGCCCGGTATTGCACTTTCACCAAAAATTCTCCAACTGTGTCGATGCAAGTGCTTTTGGCTATAAATGTTTGCAAAATTTAATAAGGTAGGTACCGAGGTCTTGGCTTTGCCAATGTTTGCATAGTACTGTTTAAAACTACTTTTAAAAATGTTTCAAAATACTAGCACAATAGCAAACGTATCTTAAGGTATCTCAAAATTGTAGATTAAAGTAAATACTTTTTATCCTTGTAAATGATATGGTTTGTTTTTCGCTCAAGAAACTCTTAAAAGAATGTATAAAGATTAAATAAGTGTCAGGATGTAAAGGAGAATGCTTGCTAAGGCCTAATTTACTTTTCACAGGATTCAGCTGTTTGGTCCTCTGTACAAGAGAAGTTCATGCTAATACACCTTCTGTCTCAGTTACCAGCTGAATAAGTGTAGCAGAAGGCTATTTCACTAGCGCCATAAAAGGCTTTGTGTGCCAAAGTTTATGCTTTCATAGACTATGTGGAAAGCAAGCGTTAAGGCAAAAACGACCTTAAAGTATGATTTGCAGCCGTACCCCAGCAAAATATCCCTCTTTTACAGACAAGCTGGCAGTAATGGGGAGTAACTCAGCACTAGTGGGCGAGTCTTGGAGGGTAAGAAGCAGCACAGGATGGGCAGAGAGCTAGCAAACGTGCACTTTCATAGAGTGCTGAATAAAAAAAAGAGTTCATAGTTGTCTGGATGTAAGCAGTGAAAGGATACAAGTCAGCCAATCAAAAAAGTTGGCAAATAGGCTTTACACCAGAGGAGGGACAAACACAAGAAGAGGAAGGCAAGCCCTTTAATAAGAAGCAAGCAAGTGAGAGTGATAATAAAGCCAACCAATGGTAAGCAATGGGTGGGCTGTTGCCTGTAAGCCCACTATAAGTTTAATAGGTCTTTAACAAACACACAGCTTGCGCTGTTTAGGAGGCAAGACCTAAAAATGGCTGCCAAGGTGGCACAAAGTTTTAACTTTGGCTGCACCTTCTTTAACCATGAGTGTTAGGATCCCGTCCTTCAGTTAGACACATTTTATTACAGAGACCAACTAACAGTGAAATTAGTTATCAAATCTGTGAAGAGATTCCATTATTGGAGTAGCAGATGTGCCTCGTAATAGGCCTGAGCTACATCAGAGGATCCTACATGGTGTCCCCAGAATCATGACTGTCTCTTCTCCTTTGGAATACCTGCAAGTACCTTCTGATGCAGCTTATTGACAAGTGGCAGCTCCTCGTCTAAGGCAGAAGAGCGTCGCCCCACTGAGCAATTCAAAACAGAAAAATAAAATGATAATAATGCAACGTTATTATCATTTTATTTAACCGTACTGGCTCGGCTGGGGGGTGGGACTGGCCTGGGATAGGCTATTTAAAGCTTGGGGGGGGAATGGTAGGCACCCCCTAAGTGTGCATGACATTATGGCCGGCCAAACAGTCATGCGCTCTTTGCATGTTGTCAATCCAGGCTGAATTACAACTTGGGTGAGAACATACACAGTCTCCCAGCCCTGTCTTAACGCTGAACCACGACTCTCAGACCAATCACAACGCTGCTGTAAGGCAGCGTTGTGATTGGTCAGGGGAGTCTGGGAGGATGTGTGCTTCCTGGTTCCTGCTGCCTGCTGAGAAGAAAAAGGGATGGAGGAGAGGAAGAGGCCGGCTGGACAGACATGTCCAGGTAAGTGTTTTTTTTTTATTCCCCCGCCCCCACACCCGTTTGGTAGCCACCGCTACTGTTATTGGCTCTATCAGCTGGAATGCCAGATATATGCAAATAATACAGAAATCGAACTTCAATTGTAAAAAATGTTGGGAAACTAGGCAAAAATTGCCAAGTGGTAAAATCACGTGCAACACTGGACGATCAAGAGGTTCCTCTGTGGCTTTACTGCAGAGAGTATTGCAGGGCTTTTTTTTTAAAACACCCCCTTTGCCTCCCCCCTCCCACCGCCTCCGTGTCAGCAGACTGTTCCAATACACAAAGTCCAAATCATGGACATTATATTTAACTTGGTGCTCAATTCGCCACTTCCCCACCCCAGCTCTATACAGAAGTCAAAGGGGCTAGATTCTGGCATGAGAATTATTTTCCACAAACTACCAGGTAAAGGTGAGCAGCTTCCTAGTTATAGCTGAGGTATGCAGGCCTCTCAAAAGTTCTAACAAGATGTACAGAGCGCAGAAGCAAGCAACCAGACTAGTTTTTAATAATTGAAAATTGAATCACTCCTAGTTCGCACTGAAAGCACTGCCCTGGGCCCCTGTGACTTAAATGGTTATACCGGACCTTGGACAATCTTTCCCTTCGTCTCTCCGCTGTATCTATACACTACCCCTTTTGCCCTCACCCCCTTTCCATTCCTCACCCCATTTTCCTTTTTTTCTGGTATCTTTTGTAACTATTTCCCCTCGTCTCTACGTCCTGTCTTCCTCCTACCCCTTTACCCTATCCCCTTACCCTTCCTGCTCCATTCACCTTGTTCCCCTATGTTCTTTAAATGCTTTTGTTGATACTTATGTAACTTTTAACTGATGTAATTTGTAATTTGCAACACTATTGTCCCTCATGTAAAGCGCTCTGATTCCATCGGGTCTAGCCAGCGCTATATAATAACTCATTAATTAAATTTGTTCCCATTTAGTACTCTTTCTCCCTTCGTCTACCTCCCTAGCTCCTATCCCCCCTCCCCTGAATCTCTCACCTTGCCTGCTAGTCTGCCTAGCCTCCTGTGCTTTGTGCCCTTTGACTAAGCACTCCTTCTCCCCTTGTTGGGGAAAGATCCAATATTTATACTCTGGAGTATCAGCGTGCCCGCCGAGAGAGTCCACTGCGCCAAGGGAGCCACTCACAGCTGAGGTATGGTATGGCATCCCTTGCCAAAGCATTCCCTCTCCCCTTTTTGAGGAAGGATCCAGTATGTAGGCCTTGGAGTATCAGAGACCCCTCTGAGAGAGTCCACTGCGTAAAGGGAGCCTCCCGCAACAGAGATAGGGAAGTGATACCACTTCCCCTGGGATCACAGCTTACTGGACTTTGGACGTTGCTTTGACTCGTCTACCGGTTTGTGTCCCCGTCGCCCTTCCTCTCCTCTTTTCTTGCGTTGTCCTTCACCCTCCCCTCCTCTTTCCCGCCTTCATTGCCTATCTACTTCCCCAGCTCCTTCCCCCCTCCCCTGAATCTTTCCCCTTGCTTGCTTTTCCCCTTTCATATTTGTGCTTATTGTTTATCTTGACCTTACAAGTAATTATGTTGTCATGCTCTAATAACTATGTAACCTTTGTAACTATGTAACCTGCAACTACGATCTAATGCTCATGTAAAGCGCTCCGATACCTACGGGTCTAGCCAGCACTATATAAAACCTTTAAAATAAATAAATAAATAAAAAAAAATTGATTTCTTGGATAGTGCACAGAGCTTTCTCGAAAGAGAAGCTGGGGCTTCCTGCATAAGTTGGCTCCTCTCCAAGCGTTCCTTAAGGGCGCTCATATCATCTATGTCACAGACCTTTCCACCAACAAAACACCAGGTGACAAAAACATGGTGACAGGGCACTGTCCAGGGTTATGGAATACCGTCTCAAACTAGCTAGCTCAGCATCATGAAAAGAAGGCCCCATATGAAGGAGTTTAGGGGCCCATAAAGGAGACTGCCTTACCTGTGTTACCTATGTACTTGCCTGTCCACAAGTACCGAGATTTCATCATAACCCTTCTGCCTGGAAGACTAATGGGTCTGGGAACTCCCAAAACGCTGGGGTGGCTCCTCCGTTAAGACGGAGGAGCGTTGCCCCACTTCCCAAATTGCCCCCAGATATGGGAAAAGAAAATGGTAATAAAGTTCATTTATTACCAATTTATTTTTCTAAACCCCACCGAGCAGGGCGTCAGGACGGCGAGGGGGGGGGGGGCTTTCTGCTGCTGCCAGTCAGGCAGCGCAGAAAGCAGTGATAGGGAGGGCACTTTAGGTGTAAAGTGCTCATGTATTCTTGGCCGGCAGTGACTGGCAGGGCACTTTAGGTTTAAAGTGCACATGTCTTTTTGGCCGGCCATCTTGTGATAGCCAGACATGTGCAGTTTAAACCTCTCTAACCCAGCTGCCTAAAACGGCTGGGTTAGAGACCGCATAGGGCTCTAGTGCCCCCCGGAGTGGCGAGAGAGACTGCTCTGTCCAATCCGGGCGCTGCTTTCCTGCTGCATCAAAGCAGCACCAGGATTGGCTACTGCAGTTTCCTGGTCCCGCGTTAGAGCCTGCCTGGACCTGAGCTAGGAGGACATTGCACCAGGAACGAAGGTAAGTGTAATTTTTTAAAATGTATTAAGAACTATTTTTTCCTCTCCAGCCCCACTGCCCTCCTTACATGCCAGCCGTCTCTGTCCACATGGGCTCTCGATTCATTACCATCCAATTGAGGCAAGGTCGGGAGGAGCTGAAGAGTTTACCCACTGTACCAGTGGTGTAGCAATACTTCAGAATCGCTCTGTTGCAATCCATGGAGAAGAGAGCACACCCATGCAGGAGAGCTCTCCCATGCAGGAGAGCTCTCTCATGCAGGAGAGTTCACTGGGTGTGTATGTTTTAGGAAAAGACCTGGCTTTACGGATTGGTCAAGAACTTCTAACCCTCATCCCCTCTGTCCTGTGCTTGGACAGAGAAAATGCACTGGCTACTTGCTCTGAATTGGACTCTTGGACTGAGGAAGTCTAATTTCCTCACAGACTTCTTCCAGAAAAGATGAGTATCACCATACCATTGACACATGCTTTTTGCTGTGTTGACAATACTCTTCTGGAAAGGAGTGTAGAGCTGTGGTCTGCTGCTCAGAGTCTTACTGGAATCCACCTGAAGCAAAGGCCCGAAGAGAGATGCTGCTGGTGCTCTGTCTGCAAGGACTGCCTAGGTCCCAATAAGTGTGAAGGTCTACATGGCCTGGTGGGTAGCTCCCAGAGGTCAAACATCTGGTGCGGAGCATTTTTAAACACTACCACGCCCTCCCGACTCTCACTCCAGGCACACAAGAGAACAGGGATTCATCACTCCATGGTTTGCCTTCCTCACTCAGTGATACTACACCATGTCATCAGAGGCCACTGCTGTGATCTCAAAAGTAAGATTGTTCTACTAGGAAGGGCCCACGGGGATCCTGTAACCACAGGGGGCTGGCCACCCACGTGTGTGCTGTATCCAGAAAGGTTCAGGCTCTGCCTCGCAGACTGTCCATATTGTTCCTCAGTCACTACGGCTAGGACTCCACTTGACACGATGACCTTTATCAGATGAGGTCGCAACTCCAACACACCTTTTGCTCTCAGACTCAGTTCATGTTCCTGCTTAGCCTCCGTGCTGTTGAACAGTCCATTTGTTTCTACCTCATCTCCCACTTTCCAGACCCCTCATCAGCTGCCAGGGCTAACTCCAAACTCCAGGAGGCGTGCCTCTCTGGCCCCCTAGCTCGCCCGCCCAGTGTCCCCTTTGTTGGTCTCGACACCTCTCATCGCGGCCTTCTGTGCACCCAGTCACTCCTGGCGTCCCTAAACCTTTTTTACTTACCTTCGGTGTCTCATTTCTCAGGCAGAATTCACCTTTCTACAATGACTTACTCACTCTCTTTCACAACCTTACTACAATGGCGTCCGACTGTAATCATGAACATGCCCAAACCTTGGGGAGGAGAGTAACTCCTGGGGAAGGGTCCTAACCCTTTGGGGTCTGTGGCGGCTGCATTCTTGCACATATTTTTTTACCTCCCCACAAACTGAGACAAGGCGGATGAGTCACGAGGGCATTTTGGAAAGTAGCACTCCTGTAGTACTCTTTTACATACTTTTGTAAGGGGAATTGGCCACAGAACATCTAACTTGAGATTAAAATGAGAATGTTTAGGAAATATTCATATACATTTTGTACCTATAGAGAAACAATTGCCCTTTTTGCCCTTTTTCTGATAAGGAATTGGACGTTACGGGCCTATTTCACAAAGGCATTCAAGAGAGTACACAAGAGTTCGCTGGTACTGCTGATTCGCAAACTTATAAATGCTTCTGTAAATCTGCCTCATTAGATCCAGTTTGTTCGTTCATATATGTTTATACATGCGTGTTCATCCACTTTTCTCCACTTGGTACGCCTATTTCTGTTGGCCAGTTCTTGTAACATAAATTTCATAGTGGCATAGCAGGTGCATTGCAAAAGGGGGGAAACCTGTAGCAAACAACCCCAGCAGGTCCCTCCTTATGACGGCCCTGCATCCAGCACAGGGTGGGATCCCTGTGGGCACTATTCTTTCTGGGCCAAATGTATGAAAGCTTTTTGCATTTCTTAATTGGCCGAATCACGATTTCGCCCGTTAAGAAATGCAAAACAGCCTTTTCATATTTACAAAAGCCAAAGATTGGTCGCAATTTGCGATTTCTACCCTGTAGAAATAGCAAATTGCAACTGTGATTTGGGAAATGCAAATAGGGATCACCTCTTTGCGATTCCCAAAGCAAATATACAAAGCATTTCCTAAATGCAAATTGGGCATTTAGGAAATGCTATTACCATCCACTCCAAATCAATGGTAACCATGTGCAAAGTTTTCAAAAAACATTGTTAATGTGATGTGAAGCACACACGTGCCCTTAGGGCATACATGCACTTACATGAGTGCTACACATTTCGGGGGTGCCTCCAGTGGGGCCTTAAGGCCAGAGGTACCCTTGGGTTTGGATTTACAAAATTGCAATTTCCTATTAGGAAATCGTAATTTTGGTAATCCAAACCATTTCCTAACTGGCCCATAAGTGGGAATGCAATAACATTTCCAATTTGTGGTTATCTAATAGTGATTCCTACTCCGTGGGAATCGCTATTAGGAAATCGCAAATTTTGTACATAACATTTTGCATTTATTAAATAGCGATTCCTACATAATCGCTATTTAGGAAATGCAAAATGAGAATTTTGTACATCTGGCCCTCTGTCCCTTTTTCCACACCCCAGACCATTATCCCTCGATTGGTCCAAGCCCCTCATAGGAGAGCGAAGAAGCAGAGTTCTGTTTGCCCCTGAGTGCCAACAAACTTGCAGAAGATCTTTGTGTATACAGAAACATGCTAAAAACGGAACCTTGTAAGGAAACTTTGGATTAAATTGTGACTGCACGAGAGGGCGACAGTGTAAAGCCAGCTTGACTGAACTCAACCATAGACACTGCACAGAAGAACCAGTAGCCTGTTTCTATTCCACTCTGTACTCTCTTACGTGACATCTTAAAGAAAGCCCCACTGCTGTTAGCCACACAAATACCTAATTAACCTACACCCCGATGCTTCTTTCCTTGTTTATATTTTTCCCATTTTCATGCTACCATGTGTTAAAATGGTCTGAACTGTTTGCAACTCGACCTGAGCGGTGCCAGATAAACATATGCCTAAATTGGCAATAGTGGGACAACATTAGGTTTTGCACGATTGACGAGCATTGCAAGAGGTATGTTTGTGGTGATTCCAAGTACTGAATAGCAAGGGTGTGTTACAGGGTTGGATTCAGGCGTGCTGGCAGAGCAGTACATGGGGCCCCAAAGCATGAAATAATAGAGGCTGCAACCTGACGGGATTGAGATGCATTGCTAGAGCTGTCTGTAGATTTCAAATACTGGCAGGTGAAGGAAGTGCAGCATTTACATTCATTGCCAGAACCCCCCATCAGGCTTTGAGGCACTATAATAGTAGCTGTTGGGGTAGGTTTCTGATTGAGGTGCATTATCAGAACTGTCCCTGTAGTGTTGAAACACTTTAATATAGCCTTAGAGCCCGCCGCACTGGGTTCTACCGCCAATTAAAAGCCCACTCCAGTGTTAAAGGCCTGAGACGTAGGTGGTGGGTGCACCTTGCTCATGATTGTTGTGCATTGCCAGGGCTGTGTTTGCAGTTTTCAAATACTAGAATAGTGGCAGGTAGAGCGGCTACAGGACTCAGATACATTGCCAAGTTTTTTCGATAATTTTCATATTCTGCAGTAGGGCCAAATGTAGCAGGTACTGGTTTGAAGTAAATTACTGATTTGTGTCTGTAGGTTTCAGATAATTCTCATTCCTGCCCTCCCAGAGTTACCGTTGCCCCGGTAACGCTAACTTCTGGGCAGGGCCACTGGAATTATGCAGCAGTAGAGGACCAAATTGTGGTGTAGGGTTGACTTAATTATGTGACGAGAAAAGCCAAATTATATGGCTCAATTCAATATTTGGGATAGTATTACGTTGTGCTTTTGTCATTTTTACACATGCAAACACTGGGCAAAGGTTTAATCTCATTAGCACCAGTTTAATACCAAAATACACAACGGAAAGGAGACCAGCCAACATTTGTGAAGGGTCTCCCTCTTTGTGGCAATAAGTGTAGCCATGTTTTTAGTAACTTTTGATCAATTATAGATAGAGACGTTTTTTGTTAACATTTTCAGATTATGCAGCAAATGAAGGATTATATGGCAAAGATATAATTATGTGGAAAACACTTTGGTCGCAGAATCTCAAAATTCCAGTGGCCTGCTCCTGGGGCAGAATTACCCGGGTAGATAACGGCCACCTTGCAGTAAGGCTGAATCGTTTTTTCCAGTCAGGAAAATAAACCCATACTGCCTCCATCCCCACCTTCTAGGGAGGGACCACTTGGCAGCAGATCACCTCTGAACAGGAAGCCTTCCCTTACTGGGCTTCACCGGCCTGGACTAGGAGAGAGCACCCCCTCTGGGGTTATGGAATGACCTGTGGCCGCTGCGGACTTCTGTCCAGTGCTGAAGCGGCCTCCCTCGCTCGGTCTCTCCCGCTCCCCTTCGCCCCCTCTCCCTGTTGTTCCCACTCCAGGCGGTTTTGTAATGATTCTGTTTTGCTGCCAGAGATTGTAGATTAACTAATGGGCGAAGGACGGCCGCCAGGGCCGCCTGTAATGCTTGCCTACAAGCCCCTCTTAGACACACACACACACAGCGCCCTCATGCCCCCCCTTCCAGGCGCCTCTGGTGCGCTGGCCGCCCTCCAGCTTTCTCTCTCTTAAAACCTCTGGGTTTGTGCGCCTCTTCAGCCGCTGACTCCTTTGTAACAGTTGGAAGTGGTACGGGGCCAGCAGCGAATGAACCCTGACCGACCAAAAGAACCCCCTTCCGCAGCGGTATGCAGGGCCCTCAGTCGTTCTAGAACATGGGCACTCGCAAACATTTCTCCAGGGGGCAAAAAGTTTGGTCTGTGTTGTTACAGAGGGCTTCATTGATGCCAGCAGGGTGGCGGTCAGGCGTTTGGGGTGGAGGGTGTTGGCGTTAAGGTGGGTGTCGAGGAAACAAAGTATATACATCTAGTGGCCGAATTTCACAATGTGAAACCTTGGATTAACCCCAGCTTCTCCACTAAACCAGAATGTGTGATCCTAGCCAATTGTTTTATTTCGCTTTCCCTTCTTTTTCTTCATTATCACATGTAAGAGGTCCCCGAAATACACTCTGTTTAATGAACTATAATGTTGTTCAAGTATAGTAGGACCCCCAAACTACCTAAAGAGTGCACATAACTGACTTGCCTCTTAGTTCTTCATTGGTATTGTTGTCAGGGTGGGTGGAAGAATTAATGTTTCTAAATTCATGTTTGAAAACGCACTGCTATAATCTGATGTAGTATTGTGAAACAATTCTGCATGTTTATGAAAGACACTTTTTGAATTTGAATTGACTTGATCACACTTTTAAACTTTTGCTGCAAAATGTCCTTAATCATGAAGGTGTTCCTAAAGTTGAGTGCTGCAGAACACCATAGTTACTTTCTTTCTTTAACTTCAATGAAACTTTCAATCAATGCTTGCCTGTTTAGTTACCTTATTTTTTTTAAAGTTAGTGCTGAGTCGAGTAAACAGCAGCCCAGTTCGGCTGTTGACCAGGGGTGTGCATGTAAAGGTTAGGAGGGCTGCATGCAGCCCTCGGGTCATACTTTCAGTATCACTGTTTTAGAATCAATTTTCATCCCCTGTCACTGGCTGGCCGAGAGGTGCCAACTCTGTTGGAAGCAGTGTTGTTTCTGTCCAGTGAGTGTTAAGGGGCTGAGTGTCAAGAAGCTGCCATTGAGGTAAAGTGCTTAGGAGTCGAGAGTAACTTCCTAAGTGCCAGTTAGGAAATACAATCTGGAGTAGATACATGGTGATTCAAGATCTACAAGTCCTTGATCTTTCTTCACAACATGATTGACAACCCTTGTTTTGGCTGTGTGGGTCACTAAACTGTTCTAAAAAGAGGCTGTGGCTTCAAGGAATCTACTGCACACCAGACTCTGCCCCTAAATGTTACTGTTGCCTGCAGCCATCACTTCACTTGTACAGGGTTGAAGGGCCAGATGACAAATAACGGATAGCAAAATACTGGTTACAAATGATGAACAGTATTTTTGCGCCAGTGCAGAATTGTAAGAAGTGATCTAAGTACTAATAGGTCGAATCCTAAAATTACGATCCTTAGTGGGTCGTAATCTGACCAAATTCATGGATAATAATGAGGTTGAGCACAGATTGTGACTCGCTACGATAGAAGGCTGTAACATCGATGGTGCCTTACTGGTGACTTCAGAGCACCATGCCTGTGATTGCTTATAAATAAAGCCACTTTTTTAAAATTCATCCTGTTTTCCTTAACCCTCTGCGTGCTTCTGTCGGCCAACGGCTTTCGCGCACTACCTTGGCTGTTGTGGCCCCGCCCACTCCGCTGAACCGCCGCACCGCACTGGAATTGCCGCCGCGGTTAAATGAAACAGCTGTGGTAAAAAAGAAATCTGTTTTGGGAAACTTTGTTAAGAGTTGGCAGTGATCACCTGGACCACTTGCCACTCTTAATGTATTTCATTTTTTAACAATCACAAAGGGGCCCCCTAGGGACCCATGTCCTTTTGCAAATACATTTTCACCTACTTTGAGATGTCTGTACATTTTGTGCCCTGATTTTTATTGCAGAATATTGACTCCTGCTCTTTTGCAAATACATTCCCATCTACTGTGAGGTGTCTGTACATTTTGCGCCTGGATCTCAATTGAAAAAAAGTGAGGTATAAGATATTGATTCACTATTAGAAGGGATGCTTACAACATGCATCTTCCAGAAATCGAATCGATTCCTTTCGTAATCCCATTTTAGAAGCCGTAAAAACTTTTCTGACTCTTAAATTGGATTACGACATAGGAAAAAGCATTTCAATGGAAGCAAACACTAAATTTGAGAGTTTGCAACTGTTAAAATGCTAGCCCTTCATTTGGTGGCATGGGCTTTAACTACTAATAAACAGAAACTGCTGTAATGAAATAGAAGAGTTGGTCTTGAGCATTACACTTGACAACCTTGCATCAGCTCAAATACTGCTTCCACTGCAATGATTCGTGCTTCAGTGATACTGGTGTAACCATGGTGCGCGCCTCCTGGTTTAGTAACGTCAATGCTCAACTCAAAAGTGAAAGCCTTTCTTAAGATTTCTTTTACCATGGAAAATATTTCAGGAAAAGTATAGCCTGAAAGTGCAGATAATTTCGTGGCGCCCCAGTCGCTTTTGAATTGCCTTGCTATAGAAGCTCTGCTCATTCTAACTGCTCTGAAACATTTCATGAGATAATGTAATTATGAGAAAAAAACATGAAGTTGCAGTACTGGATGAAGACAAAATTGCGTCATAACAGATAAAGATGTATAAAGTCTGCTGTTCTTGTTCACTGATTACCTAAATGTCTAGATTGGGAACCTAATAGGGCGAAGGCTTCATCTCAGCGTTTAAGTGCATTTTGTCATAAGACAGCGCTCCTTAGGAGACCCTCACTTCAGATATTCTAGCTATTAAGCATTTAGCTTTACAGTTCTCAACTGCCTGCTCTCTGCCTCGCAAAAGCAATCTGCAGTTTGCATGTTTTCTGCGACAGTGAACTGTGCAGTTTTGTTTAGTACATTGAAACAAGGCTGAAATGTTTGGAGTGGAGAAGAGCTGTCCTGCATTTCATCAAGAGTATCTCTTCGGGGTGTGATGACATCTTGCACTGCTGCTGCTGCCCGTGGGAGGTTGTGTCGGTCTGTCTGTGTCTCCCCTCCCCACGTAAGGAACCTTGCATTTCCTGTGGCTGCATTTGTTCTCTGTAAAAGACTGTTGCACTGTCCATGTTCTATTTGTGAGGAAAGACTATGGGGAGAGGATGTGACCTCCCGGCCAGGACTTTGGAGCTGGGGAACCAGGTTCGACTCTGGCGTCCGCTCAGCATCCTGTGATCCCGGGCAAATCACTTAATCTCCCCGTGTATTTGTACATATCCTGTGCTGCTGCCTGTTTGTGTGTGACCGAAGCTTGCCCTGCTGCTGTTGTGCTACACTTGTTCTGCTTTGGTGGAACGTTTGCACACTGCACCTGTTCTGTAGTATTGATTCCTTGAAAAACCTGCTCAGTATACACCGGTCACAACTATTGGCTTATCAACTCTCGATTTGGATTTACTTTCTCTCCGTTTGATCATGGTCCTACTTCCAACCCTGGTTGAGAAACAATGGTCACATTTAGACCTTGGGATGGTGCCACAGTTGACTATTTGGATCTGGTTAAAAAAATGGCCCATCATTTGCTGGGTCGAGAAATCACTACACCTGCAAGAGACATCCTTGGAGTTATATCTGCAAAACGCATCGGAGTCGCCAACTGTCTGCCCTGCAAATGCGGAACAAATTAGACCACGCTAGTGACATATGCCGGTAGTCTTCTCCACACGGAAACTGTGCTTTTCGTAAGAATTATACAACGGATACTCATCCTGCAAACACTCGAGTGGGTGCTGCTGCCCGCTGCACACTGGGAAGTCGGCTAGCAAGAGCGCCACACCTGCCACCCTGCCAGCAATCTTAATTTGCTGATTGGTGGGAAACGGCCACTATACCGTGGCTGTTTCCACGTGTAACTTAACCACGCATGCATTACAACGCATGCGTGGTTACAACGAGTAGCCTTTACCACGCATACCTTTAATACAAAATACGTAGTAAAGGCATGTGTGATAAAGGCTAAACATAAACAAGCATTTACAATGCAATAGGTCTCGCAGGATTAAAGTTTGAGTTACTGGCATTGTAAATGACAATGCCTTGCATAAATTTGTTTTTATTATTTGCAATTGGTATATAAGCATTGTTTGTGAGAGAAGATAGAGCATGTGATAAAGGGAGGAAACAGAGAGAGGAGAGATCGAGCCCGCCACGGACAGAGGAAGAGTATGAGGGGACAGAGCATAGGATGAAAGGAGGGTCAGGGATATGAGAGACCGAACCCACGGCGGAGAAAAGCATATTGCGGTTCTCTTCAAGGTTCTCTTTGCCGGTTGACCCCAGGGCGCTATCCCCCCACCGGAGCAGTCTGCTAGAGCCACGCGTACCTCACCGTGTGTCTATGGGGAAGGGCTGTGGGGTTGTGGAATTACCCCCATGCTTTGCTGTTGTGCTCTGAGTGTGGCGGCAGCGAGCTCACCTTTCCCCCGTGGTTATGCGCAGATCGACAGTCGCCATCTTGCCTCGGCTCAGGAGGGAGCAGTTGCGGTTTCGGTTTCGATTGCTTCTCCTCTGGTTTTTGTGTTAAACCGGGGGAAATACGGCTGAGCTAGTCCACGATAGGGCTATTCTGCATTTACCCTCTATAGGTCTTTCCCTGTACCGCTGTGCTAGCAGTAGACCTCCTTCCCGCAGCTGCGCATATTGCGGTTCTCTTCAAGGTTCTCTTTGCCGGTGTGACCCCAGCGCGCTATCCCCCCACCGGAGCAATCTGCTGGAGCCAGGCGTACCTCACCGTCGCTGCGTGTTGCTATCGCTGGCTTTATTGGGGGTTACAGCTGGTCAATGGATGCTTCCCAGCTCAGATTTAGTTTGGGGATGTTGGACGTACTAACGTCGCCATTTTTCCTCCGGGCGCTCTGTCCTCCTCCTTGGTTTATTTTCGTTTTATTCCTTTCTGTGTGTGTGTGTGCGCGCGCGCGTGTGTGTATGTGTGCGGCGGCGGGCGGGTGTCTGTATGTGTGTGTGTGCGTGTATGTATGTGCGCTCGTGTGTGTGTCTCTGTGTGTGCGCTCGTGTGTGTGTGTGCGCATGCGTAAGCAGGGGGAGGTGTGGCTGTGTGTGTTAGAGCTTCCCAGGAGACAGGAGATGTGCATTCGCGCGCAGCCCGCTCCGATCCCATTTATGCGCTTGGCCATCTCTTGTCTCCTGGGAAGCTGAGCCGGTGCTATAGGTCTCTGTCGAGACCGCGCTTTCGTGCGGTAATCGCCACGAGACCTAAAAAGGGGGTTTCCCCAAGGGAAAAAAAAAGCGTGAAAAAAAAAGCACCTGTTGCAGTTTATATGTGCAGGCATACCGTGTCGTTAGATGGAACGGAAAGACACTTCTGTTTCCTCTTTACGACGTGCGACGTCAACAGAAAGAACATTGAGCAGAGCCGACGTGGAGAGGTAAGGGGCATGTTAGATTTAAGAAAAGAAAAAAAAGGGGTCCGATTTAAGGGTTCAGGGCATGGGAGGGGTATTTGTAAGAAGGGTTTAGGGGTGGGGGAATAACCTTTACCAAGAGTATGCGCTTACCATTTTACAACGAAAATCGTTGTAAAAGTATGCGTGGTAAAGGAATATTCATGGTAAAGGTTATGCGTAGGAAAGGCATTCCGTTGTAAGGCATGCGTGGAAAAGGCATGCGTTGCAACGGAATGCACAGTAACATCATACAACCCTTATTGGAGACCTTTGTGTAGGGCTGCATGGTTATATGTGGCAGTGGTTGGGCATATTCTCTTCTTACCAATTTTTTTTCTTTTTTCTTTTATGCGTTTTTATATAGCGCAAACTATACCCGAAGGTGTCAGAGCGCTTTACACTAGAACCAGTTACATTACATAAGGACTTCAGAGTACATGAATTGGATACAAGATACAAACAGATCAACTCTACATTCACATAAGAATGGTAGTAAGTACATAAGTCTACTACAGATACAAGTGGTAAAAGTTATAAATATACAAGATGTTGGTCTCCTTCCTCTTGTTTCATCGCCAATGTAATATATATTTCAGCTTTCTATGGCGCCACTGCACTAAGCAGTATCAGAATGCATTACAAGAACCTAAAAACAGTTCTAGCAGTTAATCAGAAACGCAGATAGTTGGTTGTCTATCGGGATACGTCCTGGGGCCAGAGTAGCATAGGTGAAGATGGAAAGGATGCGTTTGCAGTAGTTTCCTGAAGAATAGAAGGTTTTGGTGAGTTGGTATCTGAGAAGGCAGCGTCCTATAAGCTAGAATCTAGATCATGGGTACTCACAAACATTTGCCCAGGGGCCACAAAGAACGGTTTGTGGTGTGCCCAAAGGCCGAACTGATGCCAGCAGGGTGGTGGGAGAGGGTCTGGGTGGGTCGTGGATTGTATAAGGAGTTTCTAAAACATCTTAAATAAACGGGCAATCATTTATTTGCAGGTTAATAAATGCTTGCCCATTTATTTAACATCTTTTTCTAAATATTAGTGCTAGCAAATAAACAGCAGCTGGTGCTGCTGTTCACCAAGGGGGCCGCATTTAAAGGTCAAGATGCCCGCAAGAGGCTCCCGGGCCGGACTTTGAGTATCACTGATCTAGATGCTGCATACTTGTAAGGTATGCGCACAGCTGGGTTATTTCAGAGTGTGCTTTATATTTATGAAGCATGGACAATAAAAGAAGGCCTCTAGTACACAGGAATGAGCAAAGCTGCTGCTTGCTACAACGAGGCCAGCAGTAGTAGCAATAAAGTTTATTGTATATGATTTAAAATCAATAACAGTAATATTCATGATAACACATAAATGTCGCCCCGTGCCGACTTTAGCCATAAATAATACAAGCATTGATAAAGCCAACAGGTCTGGCGTAAAAAGGTAGCAAACAAAGATTACTTTCTGCATAGAACACTTCTAGGAGATAAAGAAGTGACTGCGACACTCATTGTAATTAATGAGTGTACTTTTTATATGTAAAATATTCCACCATGTATGCCAGTAGAGGTGCTTCCTGGAAGGCAGAATGATGCACCAAACAGCAAAATCCTACTCCTGGTTTATTTTAAAGAATTGGTAACACCAGATCATGTAGAGAGGTGCACTGTCTAGTCAAGCCTACAATTAATACAGTGAGAAACCTCAATGGAAAAAAGGGGACCCCTACAACATACTAAGTTTGCTATTTGTAGGGAAAATAATCAGTGTAGAGAAAGGACGTAGCAAACTTTAGAATGTATGCTGACCCAAAACAGACAGGTATTTTTATATACTGTACAGCATTAAATGAAAATATACCAAAGCAGTAGTCTAACAGCAAATTATTTTAAATCTTTTTATTTCAGTTATGGTATATTTCTTATTTTCTCTTATTAATTTTTTGTCTTCAATTAAAAACATGTGTAATTATTGTAAATAACATTCAAATTCCATAGATAAGACATGTTACAAGTGACACAGTGCAAAAATAATATATATATACATAGGACTAAACTTGGAAAGTTAGATGAAGGCAATGCGGTTGAATAGAACTAGTTCTATTCAACCACATTGCCTTCATCTAACTTTCCAACGACTGGTTATATCGTATTTCACCCCCCTTTTTTTGTTTAGTCCTATGTATATATATTATTTTTGCACTGTGTCACTTGTAACATGTCTTATCTATGGAATTTGAATGTTATTTACAATAATTACACATGTTTTTAATTGAAGACAAAAAATTAATAAGAGAAAATAAGAAATATACCATAACTGAAATAAAAAGATTTAAAATAATTTGCTGTTAGACTACTGCTTTGGTATATTTTCATTTAATGCTGTACAGTATATAAAAATACCTGTCTGTTTTGGGTCAGCATACATTCTAAAGTTTGCTACGTCCTTTCTCTACAGTGAGAAACCTCTCCATGAGCATGATACTTCTTTGACGTTTCTTCCTCAAAGTCTTTTCCTACTACCATCAGATCAAAACCAACCATTGAGATTTACACGCACTACCCTTGTTTTATTTTTTAGGGCTCGGGCCTACGTCACCACGAAGTGGGGGCGGAGTTTCCGAGCTCTTATGTATTAGAAAAAAAAAGAATTCTGAAAGAGGTCCGGGCTGCCACATTCCAGAAAGCGCGCGTTTTTTGCGTGTGGTATTTTGCCATGTGCATGGTAATTGGTCCAGGCAAGGCTGTGTTTAAGTAAGGCAGCACGCCATAGGACTTAGGAATTTGTCAATGTCCACTTCCTGCATAAAGTGTTCGGACACGCGCAGAAGAATACATAAATCCTCAATTACCAGCTGTCCGAGGTGCCGGTAATTGAAGGCAGATGGTGCTGGGAGCGTGTGCACTGCTGTGTTTTTTTTCCCTTCAGCTCTGTGTGCGCGCATGAGCAGCCGGCCAGCAATGTAGAGAATCACATGCATCAGATCTGTTTTTTTTAAACAATTGCGATCGCGAAAGTGATCTCTTTCTGTGCTGCTTGTTTAAACAATTGCGATCGCAAAAGTGATGCTTTCTGTGCTGCTTGTTTAAACAATTGCGATCGCGAAAGTGATGCTTTCTGTGCTGCTTGTTTTTCGTATGTAATCTTGTTCTTCTACGAACTCGATGGTAGCGGAGTATCCCATCCTCACCCTCTAGGTCACTTCATTAATTTTCCACGAGTCCGCCGTGTCTGTTGGCGAGTGCAGATTGGTAGTGCAGAGTGCAGAGTGGTAGTGCAGAGTGCAGAGTGGTAGTGCAGAGTGGTAGTGCAGAGTGGTAGTGCAGAGTGGTAGTGCAGTTTGGTAGTGCAGAGTGCAGAGTGGTAGTGCAGAGTGGTAGTGCAGAGCGGTAGTGCAGAGCGGTAGTGCAGAGTGGTAGTGCGGAGTGCAGAGTGGTAGTGCAGATTGGTAGTGCAGAGTGCAGAGTGGTAGTGCAGAGTGGTAGTGCAGAGTGCAGAGTGGTAGTGCAGAGTGCAGAGTGGTAGTGCAGAGTGGTAGTGCAGAGTGCAGAGTGGTAGTGCAGAGTGCAGAGTGGTAGTGCATAGTGCAGAGTGGTAGTGCAGAGTGGTAGTGCAGAGTGCAGAGTGGTAGTGCAGAGTGCAGAGTGGTAGTGCAGAGTGGTAGTGCAGAGTGCAGAGTGAGAGTGCAGAGTGAGAGTGCAGTTTGAGAGTGCGAGTGGTAGTGGTAGTGCAGATTGAGAGTGCAGAGTGCAGATTGGTAGTGCAGATTGGTAGTGCAGAGTGGTAGTGCAGAGTGCAGAGTGGTAGTGCAGAGTGCAGATTGGTAGTGCAGAGTGCAGATTGCAGAGTGGTAGTGCAGAGTGGTAGGGCAGAGTGCAGATTGCAGAGTGGTAGTGCAGATTGCAGAGTGGTAGTGCAGATTGCAGAGTGGTAGTGCAGAGTGCAGAGTGATAGTGCAGAGTGCAGAGTGGTAGTGCAGAGTGGTAGTGCAGAGTGGTAGTGCAGAGTGGTAGTGCAGAGTGGTAGTGCAGAGTGAGAGTGTGAGTGGTAGTGCAGAGTGGTAGTGCAGAGTGAGAGTGCAGAGTGCAGTTTGGTAGTGCAGAGTGCAGATTGGTAGTGCAGAGTGCAGAGTGGTATTGCAGAGTGGTATTGCAGAGTGGTATTGCAGAGTGGTAGTGCAGAGTGGTAGTGCAGAGTGGTAGTGCAGAGTGGTAGTGCAGAGTGCAGAGTGGTAGTGCAGAGTGCAGTTTGAGAGTGCAGAGTGCAGAGTGGTAGTGCAGAGTGCAGAGTGGTAGTGCAGAGTGCAGAGTGGTAGTGCAGAGTGGTAGTGCAGAGTGCAGAGTGGTAGTGCAGAGTGGTAGTGCAGAGTGCAGAGTGGTAGTGCAGAGTGGTAGTGCAGAGTGGTAGTGCAGCGTGCAGAGTGGTAGTGCAGAGTGGTAGTGCAGAGTGGGAGTGCAGAGTGGTAGTGCAGAGTGGTAGTGCAGAGTGCAGAGTGGCAGTGCAGAGTGGTAGTGCAGAGGGCAGAGTGGTAGTGCAGAGTGGTAGTGCAGAGTGCAGAGTGGTAGTGCAGAGTGGTAGTGCAGAGTGCAGAGTGGTAGTGCAGAGTGCAGAGTGGTAGTGCAGAGTGGTAGTGCAGAGTGCAGAGTGGTAGTGCAGAGTGCAGAGTGGTAGTGCAGAGTGCAGAGTGGTAGTGCAGAGTGCAGAGTGAGAGTGCAGAGTGGTAGTGCAGAGTGCAGAGTGAGAGTGCAGAGTGGTAGTGCAGAGTGCAGAGTGGTAGTGCAGAGTGCAGAGTGGTAGTGCAGAGTGGTAGTGCAGAGTGGTAGTGCAGAGTGCAGAGTGGTAGTGCAGAGTGGTAGTGCAGAGTGGTAGTGCAGAGTGCAGAGTGGTAGTGCAGAGTGATAGTGCAGAGTGGTAGTGCAGAGTGGTAGTGCAGAGTGCAGAGTGGTAGTGCAGAGTGCAGATTGAGAGTGCAGAGTGCCGATTGAGAGTGCAGAGTGCAGATTGGTAGTGCAGAGTGCAGAGTGGTAGTGCAGAGTGCCTAAAACACATTGCCATTTACAATGCCATTATCTCTAACTTAAAACAAACCTGAGCCCTAATGCATTCCTAATGCTTGTTTAAAGATTTTTATTAGTTTTCAAAGGAAAAAGCAAACAATACATCATAGACGTAGACCCATGGGCAATGTGGGGAAAACAGGATGAAGGCAATATACCTTACAAAATTGCAGTCAGTAACAACCTGATGGCCTTCCCAGAGCTAGCTGCCGGTATATGCTCCGATCTGAACAGGCCCCCTGCTAAACCTTCCCTGCCTCCCCTTGTAGACAGAGCAGCATATGGGGCGGTTCCTCTTCGCATTGAGTGTGGTCCAAAAACAAGGTCCAAAAGAAAGTCCCCAACATCCCTCCCTCCCCTCCAGTACCCAACACGCACTACTGTGATGTCCACATTCTGTGAAATCATCAATTCCGAACAGAGCGGGATCCCTGGAATACTGACTGACTTAAGACCATAGAGTACACACTTTTCTCTTCCTCAACAAAAGAACAACCACATAGCAATGTAACCAATATCAAGAGATAGAAGCTTAAGATAGGAATTTATGCTGCAAGCACAGATGTGGGTTTCGCAGGTGACATTCCACCAGAAGCATACATGATGCTCCTGCACAGCCCTAAGCAGGGGATATCCCTCAAGATGCTTACATGAATCTTCTGCGCCGCCACCACCAGGCCTACACTGCCCAAACCCATCAGGACACTACAAACTCGAAAGTACAAGCATCCCTCTGCCATGCGTACCTGGAAGTGATCATAATGGATACCACAGTCTGCCGTGTTTTCCAGTAAAAGCTCCAGAACCCCAGCTTCTATGGCTATAGCCAACATAAAATGAAATAGCTCTTGCAGTACTAGAGGAAGTAATTCCACCTAGATATAGAGCTATACATTTTGTTCCAAAAGAAATAAATAAAGATTGTATTCCAAATCTAGCTTTGTAGCAGACCACCAATGAAGCGGCGTATAATTATCTTAGAACAATACCAATGGTCTCATAGATCATTTTGATTGCTTGAACCTAGTAAGAATCAACAAAGCTCCCCTAGGTATTGCTGAAATAACAAAATATAATTCCATCCACAATAACTCTATTTCAGATATCAACCTGAGCCTAAGGTAAAAAGAAACATTAATACCACATATATAAAAATGTTGGGTTGTTAAATTTCTATAAGCTTTTCATCCAAATAATTCATTAATAAAACATACATATGCTAAACACAGTAAAACATACCCACAACATAATTCAAAATAGACAAATACACCAGTCTTTTAAAACAATCACATCTCCCATAATACATCACTGTAGAATTATGAACACTTTTTCATGTAAAATTGTTCAGTGCAAATAAATTGTGAAATCTAGATTGTCTACTTGTTCCTGATCATCATCTTATACTATCAAATTTCTTCAGGACATTAAATTATTTAGATCTTCCATTAGGTACATTAACACATTGTATACAGAGACAATCGTATTCATTTGATGAAAAAAGGCACACTCCAAGTGCTATCTCCTGGGCCGGACTGGCTGTAGCGGGCACCCGGTGTTTTCCCAGTGGGTCGCCAAGGTGGGGGCCGGTTTAGTTACCGGGGGCTGGTTTTGCAGCATAGCTGCAATATCGGCATCCTGTAACAATAGCAGCTGAGGTGTTTTCCACGCACACCCCCCCTCCCCACACATCCCCTCACCGAGGCCGGTCCGACTCAATTGCCTGGGCCGGTTTGCGTTCCCATTCCAGCCCTGACTATCTCCAACCTGTTATTGGGATACTATGGATACTTCTTAATCACCCACTATGTTATGTCCTCTGGGGTGACGGTTATACTTTCTCCTTAATAGTCCAATGTTCCTCCACACAGGGTTTTCTTTGCTCCCCCTTGTTTATTCCTTGCTTGGTCAGCAACTTGTCTAAGTCCAGGCTTTGTATAAGGAGGGAATCTCAATTTGATAATATTCACCTCCTTAACTTTTCTTACATAAGAAAAGCTCAGGTTGGGCCTCTGTACCCTCCAATTCCAAAATGACTAGCAAGCCTTAGCTAGAGCTAAGGGAGCAGGAGGGACAGGGCCCATCACAGCAGTGACGACTGTGGACTGGGTGAATAGCTTTGCAACAGAACATGTTCATCCTTTAGGGCCTTGCACTAGGAGCCAAGAAAGCTCAAACCTATAGTTTCTGAATGGGATCACTTCCAAGAATCAGCAGCATGCTGAAGAACAGAGGCTTCCTTCTCTAAAACGAAACCAAATACTTTTTTTGATAAATATTGGCAAAGGTTGTAAGAGAGGAACTGGGATGAATTGCGTAGTAATAAATGGTCACTTGATGGTCGAAACTGTTACTCCTCAAAATACAGGCTGTTCCAAAGCTGGTATTGGAGTACGGGAAAAGTAGTGTCCAGCCTGTCGTTTCCCCTCTACTTGATCAGTTTTAAGGTTCTGTTGATTAAAAATGAGGGGTTTGTCCTGTGAAAGTCAAGGGGTTTGACCCAGTGCTGGAGGCGCACATGAAGTTAAAGAACGGAGCCCATCCTCTCTTAAAGCATATTTTGCTTTTAGATAAAAATGTTGATGTTTAAGTTTTTGAAGAAACTTTAGGGGTAACAGGTACCATGGATTTTAAGGGACCCTGGGAGGAAGAAAATGGACTCCGCTTCAGCTTCCGAGATAGGCTGACCAGGCCAGAGAACTTAGATTGTTGGCACCCCACACCCCCTCCCCTTTAGTCTCCTCTCTAGCCAGGTCACATCTTCCCTGTCCATCACAGTCCTACATTTCTGATAACATTGGCTCATTAGCACCACGATTAAATACCATGTTCACCATCTTTTTTTCACCCACATTAACCTCCTGCACTTGAACAAAATGCCCCTTTCGATTACGTTTGAAACTGGTTATTGTCCAGTCGTGTCAATTCTTCAGTATTGCCATTGTTGATGTTTTCTTGATAGTCGCAGGAATTGCTTTGTCTACACTGACATTTGCTACGAACGACCCTGGACTGCTATCCCTCGAGGATAACCACATCTCTATCTTTTGACTCGCAGCATCTGCGAGTGGTAGGACAATCACCACCGCTTTTTCCAATGTATGATCCTTAGTAGATGGTAAATCCTCCTGCCATTTGTTCTATTAACTTGTCTCTAATAATTTTTTTCCATAAATGGACCGTAGTTGCAAGTCACTACCAACGACATGATTGTGGCTACGTAGTCTTCAGCTGGCTCTCCTAGTATCTGCACTCTTTGAAAATATTTGTCTCTCCAAAACCACATTTTTCTTTGGACTGCACTTTTGTCCAACTCTTAATCAGAGTTGTATATTCAGCAACAGCAACTGTCCTCAACACCTTCAGTTACAGTTACTTTGACCCTTGTGTTTTAGGAAGATCCAGGCTTCTGGACCTAAGACCTGCTATGGCAACTTTCATGTCATGGTAAAAACATCTCAGTCTATAGCATCAAGGTAAGTGTTAGTCTTTTTTCCCCCACTGTGGCTAATGTAATGGAGGTGGGCTTGGAACCAACAACAATTGTGCTGCGGAACTCCGTCCTTCCATGGTCCAACACACAGCTTATCAATTGCTACCAAAATATTATTATACTTTTAGCAAGTTGACCTCCCTTTTGTATTGTCTCTTAATCCGTTGCATTATAGCTTTTTTCATTTGTGGCGTTCAGTGCTGATTTTCCTACCTGTGACGGCTCCCAGGGTCAGGGTTTTACAAGTTATCCCTCACGGACGTGCAGACACATTGTAGTGAAATGTCAGTGTAACTCTCTCTACTCAGTAAACACAGTCAACAACCTCCTTTAATTGAAGGTGTTGGTATGTTGGATGCTTACAAAATAATATTGCACCATACATTTGCGTTGGCTTTGGGCGCGATATTCCCAAGAGACTTTCTAAGCGTGACATTGTATGCCGTCTCACTTGCTGAAAGATGGTGGGACATTCAAAGGTGCCTTCTCTGGCCTGACTTTGACGTAGTTGTTCGGAGCTAAATCATTTGGATGGTGGATCGCCTTACTTATATTATTTATTGTTTCTTCTGGATAAGTGATTTGGCTTTCCTATCCTTTGCCACCGCCTTCCTGCCACACCTACGAGGAGGAGGAGACAGCCAGGAGACCGACTGAGATCGCCCAGTGGGAAGCTCAGACAGCTTCATAAATGTGGTTGCACCCAGGAATGACTGTTGTGAGAGCTTGGAATCAAGTTGGGAAAGAGGTAGGACAGAATGAATGAGAGATACTCCAAAAGGAAGGATATTTATTGCCCCTCAACCATGGGTACCCACATTGCACGCTATATAAGGCCTGGTGCCATTTGGAAATATTTCTATGCCCCATGATTTCATCTTATCTATTGCTGGTGGCTGTCATGCCTCAGGGATGCTCGCTAAAGCATCCAAATCGCTCCCCGGAGAGTTTCATACGGTTGCTGTTGTATGCTCTTGTGCTCACAAGGTATTGAATGCATGCAAACTATTCAGGAGCCACGCCGATCAGGAAGACATTTCTCCTTCGGCGGGCGGCATCCGTTGTTGAGCACCCATCAGTTGGCAAAGTGAGAAACAGCACCAATTGTGTTTTAAATCTGTGAACCCGTAAACAGCATCGGTTCTGAACAATTGCTGCGGAGCACCATTTGGTAGATTCAATATACCTTCAAAAAGTTAGGAAAGAGTATTGGCCTTTATTAATATCTGCGAGCCAATAAGTAGGATAATCGTCGGGGGCACAAGTTGTTGCTGCACCGACAGAACAGATTTATACAGTTCGATCTCCACCTTAAGCCCGGCTGGGTTTGTGAGAAGGCTGTCCCCCATCCCACATAGTCCTGAGGAAGACCCGCCCAGACGCCCCATGTGCGCTTCTAGAGGGTCGAAACGTCGACGAATAATATAGTGGACCTATTGCATGAAAATCCTGTATTTAATACTGACAATTGCAGTGTACAGTCGGATAGTTGAAATAGCATAGGCCATGATAAACCTTTCTTGTGTCCCCCTTGTAAATAATGTGTGTATAGTTTGTATGTTACACTTGCGCCGAAAGCACAGAGCACTAAAAGTCACGAATTGCACTTATTATTCACTTCTTTACAGCCTTTTTGTAAATGATATACATTGGAAGTATTTATGAATGACTATAATTTATAAAACGATACATAAATACATAGATGGTTTGGATTCTGTTTCTTAAAACATTTCTTGCCGGAATTATTTTTGAGTAAAGAGATGTTTGGACGCTACATATGTTTATGAGACAGAAAAAGAAATACTTTTCACCCAAATTAACCAATTGTTTATAATACACAAGGTATTGAAAGCTTCTGAGCAGCAACTAGAGCACCCAGGATTGAGGATCTGTATCAGTTAAGTAATAATGCCCCTTGCACACATTAAGCAGGAGCGCTGATGGATGCAAAGCATCAGTATGTATCCAGCTTTCATCAATAACCCATTTTCGCCTCCATTATTATTTATAAACGACATCTATAGCATACAAGCACAAGCTGCTTTGATAACTCTTCTGTAACAGGCTTAATTAGAAGATTATGTGTGTGCTTGGAGGTAGAGTGGAAGTTGTGAGATGGAGGAGCTCTGAGTTAAGAGGAAGAGGTGAAATAGAAACAGATGGACAACTGCTGTGTTTACATCCTCTGGTGAACAAAGAAATCAACACCAAAGCGAAACCAAGAGGTTAACTGAAGGACAGCTGTATGTTCAACAAAACACCAGGCAGCTTGACAGCCTCCTCCAACTGACTGTACTCTCTATTCCTCATATAAATCTACATTCTAGATAATATCACAACATTCTGCTTTGGTAGCCAGTACCTCAATAGATCCATTGCATAACCATACAATACTCAAGGATAATGAACACAGAAACACCATCACACAGGGCATTTCCTGGAGTTCTTGAGCTCGGAGTGTTTTATCTTGGACTCTGCCATTGCTTGAACGTCTACCATCAAAGAACAGGAAGGGCTAATCAGTGGACTCATACCCTCTTATGTGTCTCTCTTTACCTTTAGCCTGCACAAGTCTTGACATCCACAATAACCATATTCCTTCTGACCCTAATAATCTTAAAAGACCCCAATATCTTGTGATTCCCTTGTTCATCAACCTGGATGTTTTCACGTACACCTTGCCCACACTCTAATAAACAGCTTTTAGTTCATAACCTATGTCATACCTTCCCTTATACTTCCTCTGGTATTTGGATACTGTTTGATGCAGCGAAACTCCCAAACAACCCTCACAACTCATCTCACTTAACCCAGGAGCTGACTTATTTACTCATCGGTGGGGCCCATAGCACGGCGAGTCACACATTCACACACCACACTGCTCCTGAATCAGTGAAAACAGAAGGCAAGCTGCTGGATAGTGGGGTACCTCATTAGTCTAGATTCTGAATTCTATACATTATATACATATATGTACATATCACTTTTCCTCAACAGACATAAGGAAATAACATCAAGATACTCCGCTAATTTGGTCGATGGACCAGCTAGTAGAAGTCAGTTGATAGCGATTAAGACCAGCTCAAGCACAATATTACCATTACTTTATTATTTACTTTGTCATGACTTTTATTCTAAATGAACACAGACTCAAATATTCATTTATAGAATCATTTATCTAAATTCAAATAGAAAAGGAAAATAAAATTTCAAACGCAAATTATAGCATTTATTAATACATTCAAGAAATTGAAAATTTAGAAAACATATAACCAGTCTGCCATGGACAATGACAGAACTACAGCGAAATAGGTTCCAAGCTGACTGTCTTTCTAAACCTCCTCGATGTCTACCTCCCAACAAGACTCTGCATTTGATCCTTTTGCCCCATCAAAATTTAAAGTCCAAAAATTCAAATTCAAAGTCTTGTTGCACCAAAAATCGTTCAAACCGACAGCATGTCGTGGTGCACAATAAAATCCACGGAACCAACTTTTTACCTCTTTCACGCAAGCTCTTTTATGCCCTTTTTCCTAACTATTTAACTCAAAATTGAAACTTTTAGGGTCCCACTCATTTCTCATTGGTCCATTAGAGGGGTTGTGATGGTCACCTCATGACCTCTTTGCTCAAACCAGTTCTAATTTTGCTGTGTCATTCTCAGTTATGTGCTCATGGAGAAATTGTCCACTTGGCAAATGTCATTCCATCCTTGTAACTTTTGTACATCCTAAAGCTACATCACGCTTATTTACCAGGCTCCAAATGCAAGCATCTTTTGGCACGCTTCTTGCTCTTAGGTCAGGCTGACCTTGACATCTTTTGCTCGGAGCACAGGCCATTTATTCAATACTAGCATGTCTCGCGCATGCGTAGGGGCCATCTCTCCCGAAGTCTCACTTAAACAGCCATTTTCGAACTAGGCCCCACGGGCCATAATGGGAACTAATATGAGAACAAACACAACAGATGTTAAATATAGAATTTTAGCCCTTCTGTTTACCTCCCACCCTTCTAATTTCCCTGTTGGAGGTTACCTAGCAAAAGCGTAGACATATGCGTCATTTACTTACCAATTTTATTGTTTTTGCTACGCAAACTTTTAACATAAGCACAAATACACACTTTTATCCGATTAATTTTAAAATACCATAGCTCTATATTAGTATAACTCTTTGATTAATGAGTAAATTCGTTTTTGCAAATCAGCAAATTAGTTTTCCCACGTGTAATTTTATTCTATGTGTACTTGGTTGATTCATTCTCATGCTTCACACGCTTATTGCATGTTACCGTTATGAGAGACTTTACAAGGGGTACACAAACATTTTTGTCTCTCCTCTGCTCCATCAACTCCCCCCTTTGGTGATTTTATCACCACCAATCATCCCAACTACATTTCAAGAAAAACATGTTTCAGGTTCTTTTCTTGTGTTATAGCTTAAAATCTAGTATCTTCTATATTTTTTCTTTTTGAATCTTTATATATCTTATCTTTATATTCTTGTAACTGTATTCCTCCCATCTCACGTTCTCTTTCCCTATTTTTCTCTATTTTCTCTTTTATCAATTTTTCAGTGTTTCTTTTTCTAACACACTTGCACACTAATCTTAATACTAATGCTATAAGGATTACTATTGTCAGCGGAATTAATATTTTCCTTATTATTGAATTGACCTCCCTATTTCAACAAACCATTTCTTTGCAGCAGAAAAACTTTTACCAAGTTTCTCGAGAACACCATCAACCTCCAGTGAAATAATTTCTACATGTAATTCAGTAAAATTTTTAATGTATCTTTGAATGTTCTGACTTTTGTCAGGAACTTTTGTCAGTGCTGCACTTTTAAAACTCCGCAAACTCCTCCTTCTTTTGCCAATAAAATGCCAAGAGCAAGGCGATTTTGCATCACCATAGCTCTCATAGCAACCATTTCAGTATTTACCATTAAAAATCCTCCGCCCGTATTTGTTGACAAATGATCTACTATCGTTGACAATTTCCGATTTTTTTTTTGCATTAAATGACATACCCACTGCTGGTATCAATGCTCCTAAAATGTCCCCTATCATTTCTAAAAAACTTTCCCTTCTTCTACATGTTAATGGTTTACCTATCTCATGAATTCCATTAGTTCCTCTATCTACGTGAAATATTTTTGGAAAGACCAAACCTATGTAACAAGTCCCGTACCAGTGGTCTGGTAACCTATAATAAGTTTTGTTTCCACATATAAAATAAATTCCAGGAAAAACAGGATCATTTCCACCTTTAAATCCCCACCCCCCTGTGATTATGTACATGTCTTTACATTCACTTGCACCTACAAAATAAGTGTTATACATAGTGTTGTCTCTACGAATACACAATTCCCCTTGTTGTGGCGTATCTATACTTATTGCTACATTTACATTACTCTTATCAAGGTTTCCATCTTCAAAGTTCCACATTGTCGATTTTGATTTACTTTCAGTTGCCTTTCTCTGATATCTGATTCTCCTTTCTTCTTCCATGCCCAGGAAGACCTTTTCCTCTTTACGCATTCTACATGTTAAATTGTTTTTAAAAGCATATTCTAAAGTTAATTCTTGTGTTTCCAGAAAATATTCCCCAAAACCTTTATCCATTTTCATTTTGTTCAATCCATGTGTAATTGACAAAGTTGCAAAAGTGTCATCTGAATCAGAATAATAATATTCTAATTTACCTGTTTTGTAAAATAAACCAGCTAATAGACTACAAGTTATTCCGTAAGTAAAAGGAAGGTGATGGTACGTTACTTCCTCTGATACAGACGTAGCAGTCCCTGATGTCCCTAGTTTCAGGTCGATCTTCAAGATCTGGAATTTCAATTATCTCAATTTCTGCTTCAGATGCTGAACTTGTCTGATATCTCCTGATGTTGACGTACAGGTCGAGCTTCCTGACCTGGAGTTTGGTCTGTTTCACCCTCTGTGTCAGAGTCTGAACTAGTATTTGCCTCTTCCAGATGTTGATTTTCAGGTTCTAGTACTCGAATGGTGTGGCGAGCATGTACCCATCTCTTCACACCGGCACACTTCACTGCTGTGGTGCTGACCAGGATCATTTGTCGTGGTCTATCTCAGGGTGGAACTAAGCAGTTTCTCCTTCTGTGCACCTTTATCTGAACCCAATCTCCAGGACTCAGATCATGAGTTGGAGCCTTTCCCTTTTAGTTGCATCAATCCCAACCTGGTGAAATACAGACGTCACCACATCAGACAGACTCTTTCAGTAATCCAGTATGATAACATCATTTATAGTTAACAGTTTGTCAACTGGTACAAATGCCTGTCTTATTACTCGTCCCATCAGTATTTCAAGAGGACTCAACCCACATTTTTTCCAGTCTGATTTTGATTGTTCCATTTACTTGTTCAACTACCCCAGAAGCCTCTGGTCTGTAAGCACAATTCAATTTCTAACGAATGTCCAGTGCTTCACATATCAATTGTATCAGTTAATTTTGGAAGTGACTTCCTCTGTCTGTTTCAATTATCACTGGAAAACCGAATCTGGGAATTATTTCTCTTAGAAGAAGCTTTGCTACAGTAACTCCATCATTTCTTCTTGTGGGAAATGCCTCAACCCATTGTGAAAACAAACAAATGATTACTAGTACGTATCTCAGTCTATTACATGGTGGCATCTCTATAAAGTCTAACTGCATTCTGGTAAAAGGACCTCCCTCCCTTCCTATGGTTCCCAGACTTACAACAGTTTTTCGTCCTGGATTCAATTGTTGACACACTAGGCATCTTTGACATAAGCTTTCGGCAATCATACGGAAATTGGGATTATACCAAGTTTGTCTAAAAAGTCTAGTCATTGCATCTCGACCAATGTGTGCTTGACCATGGTACATTCGGGCCATGTTGGAGATCATGATATCAGGCATTACTGGTCTTTCATCTCTGTACACCCAAATTTCGTCTTCCTCCCTTTGCCTGCAACCTGCTTTTATCCATTAATCCTTTTCCTCATCACTTGCCCCTTCTTGCAACTGTCTCACTTCCTGCCAAGTCTCAACTATGTTAATAAGCATCAAAAGACTTGAAACATGTTCTTTATCTCTGTCCCGATTTATAGAGGCTGTGTTTTTAGCACAGTACTGAGCAATGGCATCAGCAAATCGGTTACCTTCTGTAACGTAGTAATCTCCTTTTTTGTGAGGTGCACACTTCACTGCAGCAATTTTCTTGGGCAGCTGTATCGCCTCAAGTAACATTCTCACAAACTCAGCATTTCTGATAGGTGATCTGGCAGAAGTCATATATCCTCTTTGAGACCACAGTTGTGCATAATCATGGACAACTCCGAACCCATATTGGCTGTCAGTCACTACGGTAATTCGGACATCTTTCAATCAGCTCAGCCACTTGGGCGGAACGTATTCCTTTTAAACAAGATGCTTCCATAACATCTGCCACTGTACATGCAGCATATGCAGCACTCAAAACACCTTCATCTGTTCTCAGGCATGAACCATCCACAAACATCACATAGTCTGATTCTTCCAAAGGTTCATCCTTAATATCAGGTCTTGGTTTGGTACAGTACTCAAGCACATCCAAACATTTGTGATCAGTGTAATTTTTGACTTCCACATCCAATGTATCAGGCAACAAAGTGGAAGGATTGACATTTACACACCTTGCAACTGTCACATTGTCTGCACCCAGAATTACTTTTCGGTATCTAGTCAACCGACTGTTTGTCATATATTGTGTCTTTGTTCTAGTGAGGAGGATTTCAACCTAGTGTGGCACATACACCTTCACTGGGTACCCCATCACTAAACCTTCACTCTGCTCCAAACTCACACTTGTGACAGCAACTGCTTTCAAATATCCAGGCAATGCCCTAGCCACTGGATCTAAAACTGCAGAAAAATAGGCAATTGGTCTTCTCATTCTTCCGTGCCTCTGAATCAGAACTGATAATGCACAGCCATCTCTTTCCCTAGAATACAATTCAAACTCTTTTTCAAAATAAGGCATGCCCAGCGCTGGTGCTTCACACAAGCTAGTCTTCAATTGCTCAAATGCTTCCATCTTCTTTTCATTCAGCACAATAGGGTCTTTTACATCTCCTTTTGTTAAGCGTTGTAAGGGTTTTGCAATTAATGAAAATCCACGTATCCACTGTCATCAATAACCAACCATTCCAAGAAACATTCTCACTTGCTTCTGTGTTTTTGGGGGTTTCATTCCTCTGATAATTTTGATTCTCTCTGAGGTCACTTTTCTCATTCCTTTCCCAATCTTATGACCTAAATATTGTACTTCTTGCTGACAAATCTGTAATTTTGATGGAGACACTTTATGTCCTCCTTCTGCCAAATAATTCAGCAATGCAATGGTGTCAAAAATACAAGCATCGTTGGTCCTTGATGCCACTAATAGGTCATCAATATATTGAACCAAAACAGATTTCTCAGGCATTTTTAGACTTTAAAAATGATTTTTTCAACATTTGATTAAACATGGAGGGACTTTCAGTATACCCTTGAGGAATATGGCACCATACCAAAATACGCTCACCAAACCTGAATTGGTTGACTCTCAGGAAGTAATGGAACAGTAAAGAATGCATTACACAAATCAATGACTGTGTACCACTCGGCATCTTGCGGAATCTGATACAATATCACAGCTGGATTTGGTACAATTGGACAACATTGGACAATGATTTTATTTACCTTTAGTAAATCCTACACTATCCTAAAAGTTACATTTGGCTTTTTTTCAGTCCCATTATGGGTGAATTACATGGGCTACTCATTATTTCTTTCAATATTCCTTGTTCAATCATTTTGTCAATTACAGGGGTTACTCCTTCAATTATTCCTGGCTTTAATTTTTACTGTGGGGTATTCGGATAAATAGCTCCTTCTTTTACAGACATTTTTACAGGACTCACTCCCTATCTCTTCTCCTGTGAAGTCCCACACTTCTTCTCTGACTGTCTCTTTTAATTCACTTGGGATTTTCTCTTTATCAAATACAGGAAACATTTCACTCTTTTATGAATCTATTATTGACATGGTCATTATATACAAAATATCATCATCTGCTGTCTGGAAAGCAATGCCATCTGGTGAACAGTAAATAGCACAGTTCAGTTTGCAGAGTATGTCACGTCCAAGCAAATTTACAGGACTGCTGTCACCTACTACAAATCGATACATCTCTTTAAAATGTCCAATTTCCAACTCCACGGGTTGTGTGAGAGGGGTTTTAATCAGTTCATTTGTTACACCTACAACTTGGATGTGTTCACCTGAGAGAGGAAGGTTTTGAATTTCTACTGATCTAACTGTAGAACGGGTAGCACCTGTGTCCACTAGGAAAGTAATATTTACACCATTCACCTTGCCATTCACAAAAGGAGCAGACTGATCTACCTTCAGAGTTACGCCAAGCATGCACTCCACTTCCTCTCCTAGGCACCATCAATAACTCTCTTCGGACTCCTTTCCATCCGACCTCAACCAAAACTGTGGAATTGCAGCTTCACGTGATGATCTTTTTACCTGCTGTCCTCCGTAGAATCCTGTCTCTGCACTGTATTTCTGAAGATTAATACTCTGTGGGAGAGGTGGTACTGGCACCTGACTCTGTTGAGTAACTACCTGTTGCTGTGGTGCTGACTGTGGATTTACCTCATTCTGCACCTGTGGATTCAATGATTTATTTTCAGGATTAACTTTTGGGGGTAACTTACACTCGTTTCTCCAGTGCCCTATCTTGCCGCAATTATGACATGGCCATTTCTTTTTAGCTTCATCTATATTCATTTGTCCTTTCACTCTATTCATATTGCCCTTCATTTTTGCTTGACTTGCTTCATTATTTTGATTATATAACTGCGCTTCCTGTTGTTCTGCAACTTTCACTTGTGCCCACATAGCCTTTTCTTTAAGCTTTCGCTGTTTGGCGTCAATTTCATCACTACAATACTTTGCATATCTGAGCACATTGTCCACTGAACTGGACTGCCAACACATCATGTTGTGCTTTATCATTTTTTTATCATTATTTCCAGTCTTAAACCAAACGCAAACCTATACACAAAATGACTCATATCCTTATCACTCAGTTTCATATCCACTATATTGTTTAAAAACTAAAAGCAATCTTTCATAGTAAGCATGTACAGATTCTTCAGGTTCTTGAAGAGTTATGTACATTTTTACCCAATCTGTTTCTTTTGGAGGAATTACATTTTTCAAAAATATTATAACTTGATCATATTTCCTCATTACCTCCGGACCTGGAGCACCCGTTTTACCATCTCTTGGGTATTCTTCTTTTGGCCAATCAACTGTTTTTTTACATTCTGTCCACAAATCCGCAGGTAGAACTATATCAAATAATCCTACTAAATCTTCCCACAACACTTTTGAAACCTTAACAAACTAATCTACCTGTCTATACCACTCCACAGGTTTTTCTCGTAATCTTGGGAAATCATTAGTAAATGACAATATATCCTGTCTAGTCCATGGTACATGTACATAACCTCCTCCTGGTATTTCTCTCATAGGAAATCGATCACTACTGGTTCTTTTTCTTTAACAGGGAATGCTAAGGATGCTTTATCCATCTGCTTCTCCATCGATCTACATCTCCCCATTTTGCTGCTGTATTCAAATTATCAATATCCTTTTCAGTAAAATCTACGCTGCAGGGTTTCTGTAACAATTTTATTTTTGCAAATTCTATTCCTAATTCGCTGTCTCTTCTAATTTATCATGTACAATTTTAGCTCTCCAAGTTATACTTTTACACATGAACAGGAGCTCTACATCTTGATATCTTTTTAGTCTGTCAGTTCCAATAGTTTCAATAATCAGTTCTTCCATATCTATTTTCAATCTAACCACTTCTAAAAGTTTAGGTTCCACATCTTTCTGTTGTAAGGTTTTAACCCAATCATTTAATTCTTTTGCTGTTTGCCCTATCAGAGTTTTTGTCAAATCTATTTTATCTATACTTCTCTCTGGAGTCTCAGACGCTGATTCTGCTCCCATAGGAATTCTATTTATTGGACTTTGATTTATAGTTAAATCAGGTGGTGTTGTTCTAATTGTATTCCTTGTTTCATTTAAGTCTGGATAAATATTTTCCTTTACTCAGATTTAATGGAATGGTTAGCGTAGGTTCATTAAATCTTTGATTTTCAAAGACTGGTATTACAGGACCTATAGTTACTGGTACAGTTAGAGCTTCTATATTTCTTGTTAATTCTTGGATTTTCTCAAGCAAATCATTTGTCGGTCTTGCTAATTCAGAAGTACTAGGATTTTCAACTTGTTTTAACTCTTGTTTTTCCGGGGTACTTTTTACTTCGGAATTTCGTTTTGCGGTTCCTGTCAATCCAATCGCCATTGGCAGTGAATTTGGTGTCACCACTGCAGAAGTTGGCTGGTATGGAGGGGTCTTCTATTTAGAATATCCTCCAGTATCTCATCCTCAGTGTCACTGATTCCACAATTTCTCTTATCTAATACTAGATTTTTCCTCTTCTCTGAACATTTTCTCCCTACAGTCTCATCAACTGTTTGCATTGGATACATCCCACCCCACATATCTGCATTTCTCCATCTTTTCATTCTGCTCTCATGTGTAGTTTCCCACAATCCTCTTGGACTATAGCAATTTTCTTTCACTTCTCTAAATCTTTCTCTCTCTCTTTCATGCATCTCATCTACCCATTCTATTAAAGCGTCAAATTGAGTAGGTCTAGGTTTTGGTTCAAGACTTACCATTTTCTCTCTCAAATTTCGTAATACTGCTGCACTAAACGAACCTACTTCTGGAAATGCCAATACTCCATCATTTTTAGTATATTTCTCCCAATTCTCTAGCCATATGCAGGTATGATAGCCATATTTCGCCATCATGTAAAATGCTGGCATTTTCAGTGGAGGAAGTACTTTTCCTTCTCTAGTAACTATTTCCTTGTCCTTTTTAAATAGATTCTTAATTTTCTTGAACCTTGAAGGTTTCTCCCTGTCATGCTCATAATAATAATCAATTTTCCACAGATTCTTCTGCTTCAAAACAATCATACACTCTTTCTCAGTCTGTTCCGATATTCTGACCTATCCCAGCGCGGTTCACACTAACGCACCAATCAGAATAGAACACGTCACAATCACATCAACCTATTCCTGCGCAGTCCTTACTACTGCACAAATTAGATTTGCTTGCGTCACAGTCACGTGCACCTATCCCCGTGCGACTCTTGCTGATGTCAGTTCTGCTCCAACTTCCACTGACCCCTCCTTTACAAAATTTACCGGCACTGTATTTTCTTATTTTATACAACTTGAATCAGTTAGTTACGACACAAACACATTTCCATTGTCTATTTCACTAAATCCAAAGAGTTAGCTTACCCAAACACACAAGTTTTCTGTATTTCCAGTAGGCAGTGCTTACCTCTAACCTACCACATTTCGTTTTGCCAATAAAGTAGCACTTCCCTCTACCGCTCCCTTCCATCATGCAAAAAGCAAGCCTGTTTCTCTGGGGATAAAACACATGTAGAGACTACTGCTCCTGAGAATTAAGGCCAGAGTTTCACTGGGATACCTAATGCGACTCACTCAACACAACTCATACAAGAATTCCTTAACATAACACCTTCCTGTGTTATCCTTTGAAACTAGACAATGTACAATTCCATGTAACTACCTTGTTACACGTTTCCCCTGTCTGCATACAGGGCATCCAACTTCCTACTTCCCGGAAGCTTCAAAATTCTGACTTCACATGACGTATACAAACTCAGCATACAGTGTTAGACATAATCCTTTGACTATAGGGGTTTTATATACACTAAGCTAATCAAAGTAACTATTACTAATCCCAAACCAACCTATAGCAACCAGACCTCTGCTACCAAGAAATCTGATGCAGCGAGACTCCCAAACAACCCTCACAACTCATCTCACTTAACCCGGGAGCTGACTTATTTACTTATCGGTGGGGCTCATAGCACCGCGAGTCACACAATTACACACCACACTGCTCCTGAATAAGTGAAAACCGAAGGCGAGCTGCTGGATAGCGGGGTACCTCATTAGTCTAGATTCTGAATTCTATAAATACATGTACATATCACTTTTCCTCAACAGACATAAGGAAATAACATCAAGATACTCCGCTAATTTGGTAGATGGACCAACTAGTAGAAGTCCGTTGATGGCGATTAAGACCAGCTCAATCAGAATATTACCATTACTTTATTTAATACTTTGTCATGACTTTTATTCTAAATGAACACAGATTCAAATATTATTTTATAGAATCATTTATCTAAATGCAAATAGAAAAGGAAAATAACATTTCAAGAGCAAATTATAGCATTTATTAATACATTCAAGAAATTGAAAATTTAGAAAACATATTACCAGTCTGCCGTGGACGATGACAGAACTACAGCGAAACAGGTTCCCAAGCTGACTGTCTTTCTAAACCTTCTCGATGTCTACCTCCCAACAAGACTCCGCATTCGATCCCTTTGTCCCATCAAAATTTAAAGTCAAAAAATTAAATTTCAAAGTCTTGTTGTACCAAAAATCGTTCAAACCGACAGCATGTCGTGGTGCACAATAAAATCCACGGAACCAATGTTTTCCCTCTTATCACGCAAGCTCTTTTATACCCTTTTTTCTAACTAACTCAAAATTGAAACTTTTAGGGTCCACACTCATTTCTCATTGGTCCATTAGAGGGGTGGTGATGGTCACCTCATGTCCTCCTTGCTCAAATCAGTTCTCAAGTCAAGTCAAAAAGGCTTTATTTCGACATAAAAATATCTTAAAAAGCATACATACATATAAAATTCATTTTGAACAATAAGAGTAAAACGTATAAAAAAAGACCCCTTGCATGATGAAAATCAGCAATTCTTACTATTATTTTTTTGGGGGAGAATTTGTATAAATTACCTAAAAAAGTTGAATTCATTAAACAGACCCAAGAATTAAAAAACATGATTAAACAATTTGTCTAAGTCTTTTTGACCGAATCCGCCATGCCCACCCAAGATACTTCGAGGTGGCGCATGCATAAAATGAGCGAGTGTCTGAAAGTAATATCCTTAGTGCCACATTACAATGTCTTGTTCCCAGTGTAAGACACATGGGTTTTAGCCATTTCGTCCGTGGAACTTTATAAACAGGACACTCGAATAAAAAATGAGGGACAGATTCATGATGTTGTGGGCAGAAAGGGCACCACGGAGCAGTCTGATAGGGAATTTTCCAGTGGCTTGTGAGTTCCATTAAGGGGAGAAGACCTATTCTAAATTTGAAATACAAGGATCTTTCCCATGGGGCTGAGATAATGTCTAAATACAATTCTCTGATGGGGACATCTTTAGACTCCATAAAATTTCTAGACGATTTACAAATCGTTACAGAAGAGTTTCTTTTATTTGCCACCCATTTCCAGTAGAGTTGTTTTAGCATTAATTTGGGCGGGGCCGTCTGTTGATGCCATGCTTCTTCTAGGCCCAGATTGGCAAGTAATGCTTTGATATCCCTTAACCATTTTATTTTTGTCCAGCCTGTGGATTTAATTATCTCCCGCAGGCCATCCGCATAACTTGAGAGCTCAGGAACTCTCCAGATGCGGGCCCACAGAAGCAAAGGGCGTACCTTAGCTTGGTCTTCAATCGCCCGACAGCCCATGTCCAATTGCAGCGGCAGGATGGGGACAGAGGAGCCGAGGGACATCAAACTTCTCAAGAAGGTGTTCTCAGCTCGAGTAAGCTCTTTCATGTTTGACGTCCCCCAGAGTTCCGCCCCATAAAGAGCGGCACTACTCCTCTGGCCGAGTAAATGTCCATTACTGCTGCTATGGGTTTTGTAGAGGCTGCTCTCTGCTCTTTCAACAGGGCCCCAGTTACTCTTTTCAAACTTAGCAACATTTTGGTCAAGTGGTGGTCCCATTTCATCGAGTCCACCAGCCGGATACCCAGATAATCAAACGTCTTGGTCCTTTCCAGTGCAACAGACCCCAGTGTTGGTGGAGGGCCAAGTTTTTGCGGGGGATTCAGGATAAGATACTTTGTTTTGTCTGTGTTAATACAGAGTCCTCTTTGCTTACAAAAGGCATCAAAACCAGAGAGAAGCTGCTGAAGTCCCATCGGGGATTTTGACAAAAGTAAGGTATCGTCCGCAAAAAGCAGGGTAGGAATTAAACGACCAGCCAAACGGGGTGCATCTGCTGGTATCCCGGTCAAGCAGTCCACCACCCCATTCACATAGAGCGAGAAGAGTGTTGGTGCAAGTACGCACCCCTGTCTTACACCTCTATTCACATCTATTCTTGAAGACTTTTCACCATTCGGCCCCCAACGAATTTGGGCATAGTTTTTTTCGTGGAACCTCATGATCAGATGGAGCAGGTAGGATGGCATGCCGAGGTCACACAAAACCTTCCATAAATTATTTCTGGGGACCAAATCGAAGGCCGTGCGGAGGTCAATGAAGGCCAGATAAAGGGTGCCCTTCCCAATCACGACGACCTTCCAATAAATCATAAGTAGCCTTAACGTTTGTTCAATTGTTCCTGTACCAGCTCGGAACCCAGCCTGGAAATCTGAAAGTATCTTGTTTTCATCTGCCCACTGCTGGACTCTGGCTAAAAGGACCTTGCCTGCTACTTTCTGCGAACAATCGATCAGGCTAATCGGCCTGTAATTCGCTGGGTCTTCTCTTGAGCCTTTCTTGTGCAGGGGGACCACCTCCGCAGCCATCCATGAAGCGGGCAAGGGAGCACCCACCATAGCAGCGTATAAAACTGATGTGATTAGCATACTCCAGTTGCCCAAGTCTATACGAAGCAGGTCACCAGGAAGGCCATCGGGACCAGCCGCTTTGCGCGGAACAAGAGATTTTATTGCACCTTCCGCTTCTTTCCTAGTAAACAGGCTTTCCTCGTAACTCCCATCACCTCGAGAGATCTGAGGTAGAGCGAAGTCCATCACTTCTGCTACAGGTGCTGTGTACAATTTTGAAAAATGTAAATACCATAGATCCTCAGTTATATTACAAGTGATGACAGTGTCTAGGGGTCTGTTTTTCTTGCGTATTAAGTCCCAAAAGCCTTTTGCATTTTTTCCACCACTGGCAACACGAAGTTCCTGCCAAAATGCGTCTTCCCAATCTCTCCTTGCTAACTTTAACTCTGCTTTGTAACTCTTGCGTTTAGTGGCTATTAGGGTAGCATCTCCACTTTTTACAGCCAATATTAGTGCACTCTTTTCAGCACGACACTTTTTCGAGTACCAGCCAAATTTCCCATGACGCTTATCAAGGTTGTTGTTTCCCTTTTTTATTTTAGCCTTAAATAGGCCCCCAATTGACGTCGAAACCTCGCTAAACATTGTTGAAATATGGTTTGGGCTAACAGGCTCATTTTCCAAAATAGCACAGGCCGCAGAGGTGACAGCTCGAATGCAAGAAAGTTTTTCTTCATCAATTGCCACTTTGTCCCACTTTAATCGTCTTAGGCAGTTTGAGGGGACCACCCCTCCCAAAGGCATTGGCTCAGGTACATCAAGGTCTCCACTAGCTGAATGACTCTCCCGCCACCAGCGTGTTAGGGATAGTGAAAGTGCATTATGGTCACTGTCCAGGGAGGGTAGAACTATCATATCCTTCATGTGGGCCCACAAAGAAAAGTTTAGGAGGATGTAATCTATCCTGGATGAGTGCCCAACCCTATTATATGTATGTTCCCCCGCTAAGTCTGAGCGTGTTCTCCCATTGGCTGCTCTCAAGCCATACTCAAGTGTAAGGGAGTTCAGCTGAATAATTCTGGGCGTCCACCTATTTATGATTGGAAGATCAAGTGACGGGACGCCTCTCCTTGAATCTTCGTCATACAGATCCAGAGATTCATCTGGCAACAGAGGCTCGAAAGTACAATTGAAATCTCCCATGACCATAATTAACGAGTCTCCACTGCACTCACCTAGGGCTATCTCCAAAGCAGAAAGAGTTGGTGACAATGCTCTCCCAGAAGCCCCGCGTGTATAGATATTAATAATCTCCAGTTTTTCGGCTTTCCTTGGGCATGTTATAGTTAAACGCATCAAGTCTGGGGATTTTTGGGGATGATGATATACTCTCCATCCTAAAGAAATATCTACCCAAATTAAGAGACCTCCATAAGGGCGACCTCTACCCGATGCTGGGATTCCTGCCGCGACAAAGAAGGTGGCATAACCCACTCTGTGCCTTGGTTCCACGCACCACGTCTCTTGAAATGCACAGACTGAGTGGGGTTCAATAAGCGCCACCCAGTCCGGGGCATCCAACTTATTATTTAGGCCTGCCACATTCCAACTGATAGCTTTCAGAATTGCATGATGCGAAGGTTCAGCGCAACCTACTTCCCTACCCTGTATGCCCAGAGTTTGTGCTCCGTCCACTAACTCGATAGTCTCAGACCAATCGCCTGAGAAGGGAGGCATAATTGGGTTGAGCGAGGATTGGGGTGCAGAAACATTAATCAAGGTTGCCCGCCCAACTATGTGTGGTGTGTTAACCCTAAGCAGGGGGGTATTAGTTACTACTATATCACCAAGTCACCAACCCCAGCCCTGGGATGGTGCTGCTTGGATAGGTGTCCACGCCCTTGCTCTCGCATCTAGGGTTGGGTTATGCGGGAACCATGCGCCTCTACCTCCGTCATGCGAAAATTTCTTATGCCCCATTAGAGGAGGGGGGTGATAGAAGTACCCCAAGTCCCTAGTTTGAATGTCGCAGAAGTTATACTGCGACTGCTGGCTGCAAATCATACCTGCTGCTCTGGGATCGTTAAAATTGATCAGCACGCAGTCCCCCGTTAAATTCTTACGTCTATTCCCAATCCATCCCACACGTCGGACAAAGGCTATTCTACCATCAATGTGCCCTGGGAGGGGTCTATTTGCTTTGAGCCAGGAGAGCGTTTTATGTTTAAGGTCAGAATATAACTCGCAAGAACCCTCTTCAAGCTCGGGAACCCCCGTTAAAATTACCACATAAGGCTTACAACCAGGGGGGAGACTAGCATTAGGGGTTTGCCTTCTTGCCCTATCTTTAGCCGGGGATTTAGCTACAATTTTTGCTGGGGGGTTAGATACAACCTGATTGGCGGGAATGGGAAGGGATGGTGTTGTGTCGCCCTTTGTTGTAGTTAATATATTTCCTGCTGCTTTGGCAGTTGGCACTAAGGACTTGGTGTTTGAAACAGAGTTGACCTTAAAAGCCTTAGGGGCTTGGGTACTGGATTTGTTTCTTGCACGGCCCAAACTAGGCGCAGGGTTAAGAGTTGGTGGTGCATGTATGGTCCCACTATTAGAATGCTGCAATTGGGAAACCATTACCGGAACAGGCGTCTTTTGGCAAGGTACAGACTCAGGATGGGCTCTTGCGACAGAGGGAGTTATGGAGACAGCACCACTTGTTAACCCTCCATTTTCTTCAACCTGAGTTTTGGCGTGAAATTTAACTAATGATTTCACAGCATAAAAGTTGTCCAGCATTGACTGTTCAAATGTAGCTAGTTTACGTGTGAGGCTATCGATCTTATCAACGAGGGGCAACACCACAGACTTAATTAAGCGCTCGACCTGAGGGAAAATGCTGGTATCTAAAGAAGCCGACGGACCAAGTGTGCCCTCCAACGCGGAAGCTCTATCATGGGTCGTAAGTAATTTTTGATGTGGGACTTGATTGGTGCCGATACCCCCTTTAGGCATAGTGTGCCTCTTTACTTTCCTATGTGGTTTTTGGGAGCCCCCCCTGCTGGGGCTAGCAAGACGCTTTCTCTTCTTTTGTTGGACTGGTCCTAAAGCTGACTTCCCTACAAGTGTATTTTGCTGAGCCACTACTCTGGGAGTACTAACTACAGTATGTACAACTGAGGGTGGTGGATTTGGAGCCTCGCTAGCCTCGCTAGACAATAAGGGGGGACCAGAAGCTATGAGGGTTACAGAGTTGGAATCCAGAGTTTGCTCCCCCAACGAGAGGTCAGTTGGGGCAGGTGGATTACAGAGTGTTGGGTCAAGAACTATGCTTGGTGCAGTGGTGGTCACCCTTTCTAAACTAGCCCTAATCCGGCTTAATCTCTCATCAATGAATGAGGAATCGATTATCTCCAATGAAGTTGGGGTAGCATGCGCAGGGCTAGGTGCTAGGGCAATGGCGCCTAAAGATGAACGCTTGTTGGGCGTACCCACGGAGTCCCAGGATAATCTACGTTCAGCTAGGATTATCTCCTTTTCCACTATTGATACAGCTCGGGTTATAAATTGGTCCATAGTACCTGTGACAACGTCTCCCGCAGATTTCTTTATCTTACTTGAACGGGTACCTGAAGCCATTCTCCCGTTAGTTACGTGTCCACTTTACGGAGCCAAGAGATGTGGCCCGGCCCGGCCTCTTCTGGCCCCTGATGGCCTAAGATGGTCCCGCCCTTGTCCCGGGCTTCTCCCACGATACTCCCGCGTGCTCCCGCACAGCGGGGGCTGGGCTTTCCTTTGTGGGGGCGTGAAGCGAGTGGTGGGAGGGGCAATCAGTCTGCAGGTGTGCCGTGGCGCAGGGACTCCTGGTTAGTTGAGTCCCCGCGGCGTCACCGGCAGCGCTGGTGTGCAGAGCGCGACCCTGCTCCCTGATGTCCTTCCTAGGGGCTGTGAGCAAACGTGCTCCCAACAGCCTTACTTCCCCAATCTGCGACGCGGCACCCGCGAAGCGGGTGCGGCTAGCTGTGGATGGAAACAGGAGGCGGCTACAGCAAGACTCCACAGCACACGTGGGAAGACGCCGGTAAGCCCTCGGCGTTTCAGTGTCCCGCTGAACTGGGGAAATCTGCTTCCTTTTCTCCTTCAGAGCGAGTGGTGGGAGGGGCAATCAGTCTGCAGGTGTGCCGTGGCGCAGGGACTCCTGGTTAGTTGAGTCCCCGCGGCGTCACCGGCAGCGCTGGTGTGCAGAGCGCGACCCTGCTCCCTGATGTCCTTCCTAGGGGCTGTGAGCAAACGTGCTCCCAACAGCCTTACTTCCCCAATCTGCGACGCGGCACCCGCGAAGCGGGTGCGGCTAGCTGTGGATGGAAACAGGAGGCGGCTACAGCAAGACTCCACAGCACACGTGGGAAGACGCCGGTAAGCCCTCGGCGTTTCAGTGTCCCGCTGAACTGGGGAAATCTGCTTCCTTTTCTCCTTCAGAGCGAGTGGTGGGAGGGGCAATCAGTCTGCAGGTGTGCCGTGGCGCAGGGACTCCTGGTTAGTTGAGTCCCCGCGGCGTCACCGGCAGCGCTGGTGTGCAGAGCGCGACCCTGCTCCCTGATGTCCTTCCTAGGGGCTGTGAGCAAACGTGCTCCCAACAGCCTTACTTCCCCAATCTGCGACGCGGCACCCGCGAAGCGGGTGCGGCTAGCTGTGGATGGAAACAGGAGGCGGCTACAGCAAGACTCCACAGCACACGTGGGAAGACGCCGGTAAGCCCTCGGCGTTTCAGTGTTCAGTTCTAGTTTTGCTATGTCATTCTCAATTATTTTCTCATGGAGAAATTGTCCACTTGGCAAACGTCATTCTGTCCTTGTAACTTTTGTACATCCTAAGGCTACATCTCGCTTATTTCCCAGGCTTCCAAATGCAAGCATCTTTTGACACGCTTCTTGCTCTTAGGTCCGCCTGACCTTGAAATTTTTTGCTCTGAGTACAGGCCATTCATTCAATACTAGCATGTCTCACGCATGCGTAGGGGCCATCTCTCCCGAAGTCTCACTTAAACAACCATTTTCGAACTAGGCCACACGGGCCTCAATGGGAACTAATATGAAAACAAACACAACAGACGTTAGATATAGAATTTTAGCCCTTCTGTTTCCCTCCCACCATTCTAATTTCACTGTTAGAGGTTACCTAGCAAAAGCGTACACATATGCATCATTTACTTACCAAATTTATTGTTTTTGCTGCGCAAACTTTTAACATAAGCACAAATACACACTTTTATCTGAATAATTTTAAAAGACCACAGCTCTATACTAGTATGACTCTTTGATTAATTAGTAAATTAGTTTTTGCAAATTAGTTTTTCCCACGTGTAATTTTATTCTATGTGTACTTGGTTGATTAATTCTCATGCTTCACACGTTTAATGCATATTATCGTTATGAGAGACTGACTTTACAAGGGGTACACAAAAATGTTTGTCTCTCCCGTGCTCCATCATGTTCAAATCTAGCCAGGCGCTGCAGCCAACCCGACTGGGTATGGCAGGAGACTGTGCACTGTCTGGGTCAACTACACACAGAGGGTGGGTCAAAGGTCTGTATAAAGGCTAGGCCCTGCAAACCAAACTAACCACAGGAGAAATCTGTTAGGAGCTGATTGACCACCTGTGGAGGGTGGGCAAATGGACTGGCTAGAGTCCCACCCCCATTGTACACAGCGGAAGATGTGCACTGCACAGCTGGGGTGGGCTGAACGTCTGCAGATGGTGAGTCGCAGAGCCTGGCCAGGGCCCTGTTTCTTACTACCATTGTACATGACCAAAGACTGTGTGCAACGGGAGTAGAACTGCTGTGGAGGGTGGGTTGCAGGGCCTATCTGGATGCTAGGGCCTGAGCCAATTTCTGCACTCTGTGCAGTGGGGATTGACTACCTGCAGATGATAGATCGTAGGACATGGCTGGAGGCCACACCTTTTGGCTGATCCCCGCCGCACACAACCAAAGAATGTGTGGTGGGGGAGATGCCTCAACTTTCCAAAGGTTTCTTATGGACCTGTCCATGTCTACAAGCCCACTGGGGTGCGATCCAACGTTCCCTAGAAGAGGTCACACATCTAACAATCCAGGGCAACACCCTGGAATGCCTTTTGGGCCTCCGCAAGCGCACGAGTGCGCAGCGAGTCTAATTGCGGTTTTTAGACCTTGCCCTCATACTAGCGATACGAACAATCATCATGAGATGGAAATCTCCTAGGTGTCCTCTATTGATTACTTGGCAAGACGATGTGATACAATGGGGAGGTATGGAGAGTGCAGCGCTTTAGAAGGGAGGAGGCAAGGGGACTACGGAAACATCCCATTTCCATGGAATGGGACCTCATGATGGAGGGGTTTAAAAACCTGGACCTTTTCCCCATCACTGTCAACCACACTCAATAACATAGCCAGATATTCTAAGAGCGAGGCCACAAACCTCCTCTGGCTCTATTCATAATGTCCCAGCACACCGGCAGCAAATTGCCAATATTAACATCTACGCAGACCTACTAGACAATAACCCACATGAGCCAAGACAGACCAGGAGGGAGGGTGGGAGTTATATAATATATGTTATTGGAATGTTAAGACACACTAAATGTAATCAATCCGGATGATTCTCATGTATTCTGGATAGACATATTAACTGATGCAGGATTGGAAAGCCGAAGTATAACATGGACATCTAAACTTAAATTATGTAAATGATGTAATGTAGTAATTTGTACATGAGAGGGATAAGAAGATCAAACATATCATATGTACTTCATGTGTCAGCATGCGATCTTTTATTTAGTACTCAATAAAGTGTGTTTTTAAAAGAAAAAAACTTTCCAAAGGTTTCTTTTGTTTAAAAAGATACAGCAATGTCTGTAACTGGGCCTAAGCCATTACTTTTACAATGCACACTCATTACATGTAGTTGCTCACAGGTCTCAATGCTTTCCACCAAAGGAAAAAGTTGATGCCATTTAATTCCATTTAATGTTCACATTAGGCAATCTCTTATCCTTACCAATGCCGCAACATGTAGCATACTTCTGATCCCAGTGGAAAAAGATGTGACCAACTTTCCAGACAAGAACCATGCTTCTGGAGGCCTTTTGAGCCTCAGAGAATGAGCTGCAGAATGAGAGGTCTTCACAAAGCAGCAGTGATTTGAATATAAAAAAAAGGGATTGCTTTATGGTACTTTGCTATACCTGACATCCTTGGGTGGTAGTCCCCCATACCTACTGTCTTCACCCCTCCTGTTGTGCTGAATTCGTTTGTGTTGGCTTTAGGACTCTGTGCACTGTTAACCAGTGCTAAAGTGCTTGTGTTCTCTTCCTCAAACATGGTAAAATTGGCCGACACGTAACTGTTTAAATTACTGGTAAGTCCCTAGTAAATGGAACTTAATGTACCCAGGGCCTAATTAAAAACTACTAGTGGGCCTGCGGCACTCATTGTGCCACCCACTTAAGTAGCCTTTTAATAACATGCCTTGGGCCTGCCAGTGCAGCCTCAAACTGTCATTTTGACTCAGCAAAATAAAACTTTTGCCAGGCCTAAACATTCCTTTTAAATATATACATGTTTCCCTAGGTTAGGCCGTAAAGGCTCACAAGGCAGGGTGCATTGTTTTTAAAAATGAGGACATGTAGGTTTAATTTTTACATGTCCTGGTAGTGAAGAACTCCTAAAGTAGTTTTTCACTGTTGCAAGGCCTATCCCTCCCATAGGATAATATTGGGTAATCTTATTAAACTTAATAAGTGATAACTTAAGTTTGGGCGCAAATAGGAAAATTATGTTTCCACTCAAATGAATTGTAATTTAAAATCCTCTTTAATGGTAAAGTCAGATTTGAAGTCACAATTCTGAAAATACCTTTTTTGTCAAAATGGCATTTTCTTTCCCTAGCTATTTGCCACCTGCTGCCTCTATCCTGGGTCACATGGCTGTGAATAGCTTGTCAGTTGGCCTTTATGTATTCCTCGCAGACAGAGAGACAATGGGGGGCTAGGTATTCGCATGATGGGTCATCCTGCCAAGATTGTTGTGGCAGAGCTGTTCCTTGCCCCTCTTAAATTTCAGAGGACTGCTTTCAGCACACACACAAAGGTACCTGACTCCAGTCTTTCGTAACCCGAGACTACTTGAAGCCTTGGCAGGGAAGAGGAAGAACTTTTCAGAACTAGATATGTGGGTAGTATAGGGAGTGCCCCCACTTCAAAGACTGGCACCTGGTATGAATATTGGACCTCGTGATCCACTCATCAGATCACTTTTGAACCTGTGGAAGACTCAGTAGTAGGACTGTCCGCTGCCCTGCTGCTGGAAGAACTGCCCTGCTGCTTGAAGAAGGAAACCTGAATCTGCTCATTGAACCCAGGACCACTAGAGTGACTCCAAATGGTATCTGTCTGGCCTCCTATCTGAGCTTCAGAGACAAATTAAGCTCTTGAGAACTGTCCTGCATCTGTTTAGCTCACCAGACCTGCAACTGGACCTGCCTGGATCCTGCTGGTCACTGCTAGAGTTAGCTCCTGTTCCCCAAGAGTTGACTCCCAGGGTCCTGGACCCTTGACTGGCATCAGAGTGCACTCCTCTTTAAAGAAAGGGGAAATCCTCAAGTTTTGATCTCTTAGCGACAAAAGGGGACCCATTTGTGCTGAGACGCTGTCGCCCACGACGACTACCAACGCAAAGCTCTGCTGAATCAGACTCTTTACTACAGTAGCCGCCAGTGACGACCGGCAACGCAAGATCTGCTCCTCATGCTACAGCAACAACAGCCTGCAGTAACCACAAACGCGAAGCTCCAGCAACGACTATCCGCCATCTTCACACTACAGCAGTGACTGTCACGACTCCAAGCCTGCTCTTCATTTAACTGTGTTGACCATCTGTGATGCTCTACCTGCTCCTTGCAGACTCCTCCACCACAAACTGGACTGTTCGTGCCAGTCTTTCAGACGATAACTTTCTCAGCGGGATTTACTCTGTTCCTGTATCCAGCTTGCGCTTCATTGCGGTTTGCCCGAATTTGTGACTGTCCCCCTGTCTACCATGACCAGATGGCCACAATTGGCGCTTTGTGCTTTTGCTAAAAATTAATTTAAAACCTTGAAATTGCATATCTCTGGTTCTACTGATCAGATTTTTTTTGTTCTGGTTTCATTTTATTTTTATTAAAAAGTACTCTTTCTAAATTGTTGTGGGATTTTTCTGGTGTGTTTTCACGCTATTACTGTTTGTGTGATGCATAAGTACTTTACACATTGCCTTTAGTAGCTTGGCAAAAAGCCTGACCGCTTGTTGCCAAGCTACCAGAGGGTTAAGCACAGGATAATTTAGTGACTTTTGTGGTTCACCCAGTGAAGAATTGTGTTTACTTTTTGAGTTGAGCTTCCACCAGCTCAACTAATAACCCAATTTCTCACATATTTGCATTGCAATTGTCTGCTGTCCATGATGTTTAATAAAATGATAGGTTACACATAAAGGTACAATAAGAGGTAACAAATAGATAGTAGCTCTCCCTTCTAAACAAAAAAATGTGACCTGCTTACCATTACAAGTGGATACCATGTAGTGCAGAGTATAGCCTTGCAATAATTGGCTGAAACCGATAGGACCATAAGAATAACTACCAATGATTTTAAAGTTACAGTCTAAATAAAAGCCTTTGTAGACTGAACGTTTGATCTGACTTGTAATAAAAAACAGGCCCTATCTCCAACCCTTGGAAGCTGGTGTACAGTGTGAAGAGACATTGTATTATTGAACAAATATATTAAGGTGTTGGCATGCTCAGTCAATGACTTTGCAACAAATACTTAAAAAAAGATTATGCATTCCACAATAAAGCTGAGTTCAGTTCACAGTCTGGATGAGGAAATATCTGTGATTAAATGTACTTTCGAGCTTTTAATTGGAATATTTCCACCACTTTCTTCAAAAGGCTAGTTAGTCTGTAGTTTGAGCTTTGCTTATGGTTTATTCAAATACTTCCTATTTTACATTCCTGTCCGGGATACATACATGATGTATTTTTCAGATTTAAGATTCATAAGTGACCAGTTAATGTAATAATGAAATAAGGAAAGCAATTAAAGGGAAATTAAGTGATGCATTTTCATAGGAAATATTATAGTTTTGTCTATTGTTAAACTGTATTAGTGAGAAATACAGCAGCAGGTGCATTAATTATACCTATTGTATAAAGGACATCAAGAAAGATTTGGCACATGAAAGTTTTAGGAGAAATAATTGTGGTGATTTCAGTGAAAATGCAGTGAAAATGCTGTGCTGATGGGATGCTGAGTAAAAACAATCTTAGGGCCTCTGGAGACAAGAATCCCACCTTTGGAGGACACCATTTCCCCTTTGAAACCTTGAAGGGGAGAAGGAAGATTCAGCTGTCTTCATTGTGGCTTCCCAGCAGAGGGGACAAACTGAGAAAGTGCCAGTAAAAACAGATCAGCATTTTTTTCCACCATAGACTACTGTTGCACCTCTCACAGTAACAGAACATTTGATGTTGCAGTTTGTTTTACACATGCTGCAGGACAGAAAAAAGCAAATGCTTCCAAGGTCGCATGTAGTTTATGGATCAAGTCATACAGAGAGGGCGTCCAGGGATGTATTAATTTGAAACAAGCGGCAGGATGAAACCTCTCCTGGCCATGCACCTAAGAGAGTTCTCCAGAGCAGAGATGCAGAGGCAGTGAAATGAGGAAGTAATGGAAGAAACCTCCTCCCATATGTCCTCCTACTTGTAGAAGAGAAAGAAGATCACCATCTGCAGTTCTCCTCTACCTACTGCACAAGTGTAGGAAGTTAGTTTGTTCAGAGGAGATAAACAAGATCATAATCTCTGGGGTAATCAATCAGCACCTTAAACAACCTTATAAGGACATTTTAATAAATAAAAAAAATGAACATTCAAAAACAAAAGTTTAAGAAAACAGTTTGAAAAAAGTTTACCAAATAATACAAAAATATTTTAAAACTGTTGTCCAAAAAACAAGGTTCCATAATAAGAACCTTCACTAAAAAAAATGGCTGCTCATAGTTGGTTGGCTGTGGGACCTAGCGACAGGCTGGGCCATGCCCCTGCCTCACCCCACTGTGCACAGCCAAACCTTGTGCACAGTTGGGTCGACTACTCGCGGAGAGTGGTGTGCAGATTCTGGTTGGAGACCTGGCGCTGTGGCTCAATCACACTGCGCACAGCCAAAGGCCATGCGCAAAGTTAGTGACCACCTACGAACCAGGGGGCACAGGGATTGGCTGCGATCACCATGGTGCAGATCATTTGTAGCGGTTGGTTCAAAACCTGGTTCCAGCTCAAGTGTGGCTGCTGGCACTGGAATCCACCCATTTACCATTCTGTTTCAGAATTAATGTAGTTCAAACCATTTGGAGGATAGGGTATCTTCAACTGGCAGAATACGTGCCTCTTTATGCTAGATACTTTTTACTGTTAAAAACTGGCCTCGCCTTGCATGCCATGGGTCATTATTGGTCTGCAGTAGAATAAAACGTATTTCTGAGATGCAAGTCGTTGTTCACGCATCAAGTCTATTACTTTGCTGAATTACTTGAAAAAAAAGTAATGAGACCTAATTTCATAATTTACCTTAGTCTCTTTTTGTTACTAAAACTGAAATGGTAACAAAAACCATCTGCTTTTTTCTGCGAAAGATCTTGAAACAAATGTATTCAAAGTCATATATATATATTTTTTAAATCATGTTGCCCGAAAGTGGTGTATGATTCAGTTACAAAAGCACAATGTTCACATGTGATAAACACCCAACATTCGTACCAGTGCACCCGGTTACATTGCAAGATACTCTTATCAGACCACATCGTAGTGAACCGTGCCAAAGCGGATGGTTTATAATTAGGGCTCCCGGTTTTATGGTGTTTATTTTTCTCACATTTCCGTCTGTATTTATTCATATTTATTTTTGGTCATTTTATCTGTATTTATCCACATTTATTTTTGACGCAAGTAAAAAAAACGCTAAAGCTAGTATTTTTCCACATTTGTTTAAATTGACATGCACACTTGCACTAGGTTGATATAGCTGTTTTTAGGTCAGTCTGCAAGACCTGGGGTAAACAGAATACGGAGGGTAATCCCGGCTGTTGCTTGCCATTGGGTAACTCCTCCATTCCTCTTCTTTCCTGGCTCTTTTTAGTTGGCTCTTCCGATACATCACTTCCGATGTATCGGAAGCAGCGCCGACCAACTGCTGTTTTGTCACGCAGCAAGTGTTTAACTCTTTCGTTCTAGGACTACTTACTTTGTTTTGGCCTAGGGATATTTTATCACTGCGGCGCCAAGGGGGGCACCTGGTTTCATGTTTTTTTTAATCTATCCTCATGGCGCCCGTTTCATGAGCCGCCATACACATATGTTAAATATGTACGGGCGCCGCGCTTTCATCATTATTTTCAGCTTCTTTATTCTCGTTTTGTTTCCTTTAACATGTAAACTCTGGTGTTCCCTGTGCGCTCTCTTCGGCCTCCTGCCTTCTCTCACTGACCCCTTCTCCGCTATGAATCATAATCCACAGGGCCAATGGGGATCATGGCGTATTCATTGATATTCCATGTTTGATGAAGAATACTAAAACCTCTTTTGAGGGCCATACCATCACACTCCATTTGTGCTTCTTGTTTCATTTCCATACCATGAAGACCTACATAATTGATCCTGTGAAGCTTTAATGGAGAACATTCCAGGGTAGTTCTTTCCTGGTGTAACAAACCTTGTGGAATATGAGGAATCATCAATGCAACATTGTCAAGAGACTGAACCAGGTACCTGTCTCCCTCCTCTGCCGCCCACTGGGAGGAAATCTTGGCCTCCGACCCCAGGGGGAAGCTGTCACTTTAACGGGACAGGAGACCCATACGTCAGTCTGCATCGAGACACCAGAAAAGAGGCGGGCTTTTGCTTCGCATTTGGTGCTGCTTCACGTGGATTCCTGGAAGAATCAGGAGAAATAAAATAATGCAGAAGAAAATCAATGTATCAATTTCAGGTGACGTGTACGATGTGAAATGTTACTGTTTCCGGGCACCACTATTGGCTACGGTGCACACGGCATGAGCAGCCAATACAGACACAAAAGGGTGGCAGACAGGCTAATTGTCCCGGTAGCCTCTCTTGACGGGGCCCTACACTTCAACCCACAACTGCGGATGGGCAGAAGATTGATGACCCGTAATAAAACGGGGCATAGAAGTTATATGATTCTGAGCCTAGAAAGGAAACGGACACTTGATTCTAAGTCTAGAAAAGAAACGGACACTCCACGGTGTGCAGTGGGACAGAAAATGTAATTAACAACAATAGTCCGACATGTAACGGCTCAAGGATCCTTTGTCAAGGTTAGTGAGAGCCACCACCTTTCAAAATAAATGTCAAACATGTGAATAGACATAAGACAGTTACTCGAAACTGTACACTCAGATTCTTTTTTTTATATATCTATAAGTAAAACTCGTGCCATAAGGTAGAACTGGCACCCCCCATGCACAGTTTTCTCAACAATAATTGTATTGCAAGTGTTGCAGTGATGTTATCAATGAGATCATAGAAGATGTCATGACTGATATAATAAGTGGAGAAATTAGCAGTGCTTGGCGAGGGTGCAAGTTATAATTGCCTTAGAGTATGAGTTATGGTTTCTTGACATAACTAGAACTTCAGAATTTCTAGGCTTTTATGTGTGTAAATCAAAACTTAACTATAATCTATAATGTCCATGTAACCTTTGGTTTGTTAATGAAATTCTGTAGTGTTTTTTTATTCTATTAACTATAATGTCTCTGTAACCTTTGGGTTTTTAATACTTTTGTTTTTTTTAATGTTTAATTACCAGGCGTTAATGCAACCACCACCGCACATGGCCTTCGGCTGGGCGCAGCGGAGGGTTGGCCCTGGCCAGGCCCTGTGGCTAACCTCCCTGCATGGAGCCGACTCTATGCTGCTCATGACTAGGCCTCAAAGACAGCCAACTCGCAGAACCCCTCCCCAGCACATTTAATACAAGCATATCCTATTGCAATTTATATAACTAAATCAGTCCTGAGTGTGGGGGTGTGAGTATCTGTGTAAGTAACTGTGTGGGTGTGTGAGGGGCTATATAGGTGTTTGAGTGGGTATGTTAGTGACTGGGTGGGTGTGTAACTGGGTGTGAGAGTGGCTGTATGGGTGTGTGAGTAGCTGTCTAGTGCCAGTGTGGGTGTGTGAGTTGTTTTCTGAATCTGTGAGTGGGTGTGTAAATGGCTGTATGGGAGTGTAAGTAGGTGTGTGAGTGGTTATGTGGGTGTGTAGGTAGCTCTGTGAGTAGGTGTGTGACTGGGTGTGGGGGCCTGTAAGTGGATGTATGGGCGTGTGAGTGATTGGGTGGTGTGTAATGGTGTGTGAGTGGCCCTCTGGGTCTGTAACAGGGTGAATGAGTGGCTGTGTGGGTGTGTGAATGGCTTTCTGGGTCTCTGAATGGGTGTGGGCCTGCCTGTATGGGTGTATGTGAATGTGTGAGTGGTTGTGTGAGTGTGTGTTGAGTGTGTGAGTGGATATGTAAATGGCTCTGTGGGTCTGTGAGTGGGTATGTGATTGGCTGTGTAAGTGTATAAGTGTGTATGTGTGTGTGAATGCATGAGTGGGTGTGTGTGTGTCTTTGAGTGGACGTGTGATTGCCTGGGTCTGTAAGTGGGTGGATCTGTGAGTGGATGTGTGAGTGGTTCTCTGGGTCTGTAAGTGGGTGTGGGTGTGTTAAGGGGTGTGCAGGTGGTTTTCTGGGTCTCTGAATGGATGTATGGGTGTGTGAGTGGATGTGTGTGTAAGTGTGTTTGTGAGTATGTGCTGGGTGTGTGAGTGGGTGGGTCTGGGAGTGGATTTCTGGGTCTGTAGGTAGGTGTATGAGTGGCAGTATGAGTGTGTAAATGGATGCCTGTGTAGTTTCTGGGTTTAGGACTGGGTGTGTGATTGGCTGTATGGGTGTGTGAGTGGTTGTGTGGGTGTGTAAGTGTGTGAGCGTGTAGTGGACGTGTGAGTGGGTGTCAAAGCCAATGTGTGGGTCTGTGAGTGGATGTCTTCTGGGGTCTCTGAATGGGTATGTGACTGGCTGTATGGGTGTGTGAGTGGTTGTGTGGGTATGTAAGTGTGTGTGTGTGTGTGTGAGCGTGTAGTGGACATGTGAGTGGGTGTCTCAGCCAATGTGTGGGTCTGCGAGTGGATGTTTTCTGGTTCTCTGAATGGGTGTGTGACTAACTGTACGGGTGTGTGAGTTGTTGTGTAAGTGTGTGTGAGTATGTGCTGGGTGTGCGAGTGGGTGTGCAAGTGGATGGCTGGGCCTTTGGATGAGTGTGTCAAGAACTGTATGTGTGTGTACATTGGTGTGTGAGTGGGTGTGTGAGAGCCTGTGTGGGTCTGTGAGTGGATGTATGATTTGTTACTTGTACTGTAAGTTAGTGTGCAAGTGGCTATATGAGTGCATAAATGGGGGGTGAGTCGTTCTTGGGTCTTTGAGTCGGTGTGTGAGCAGCGGTATAGATGTCTGAGTGGTTCTCTGGATCACAGGATGTATCAGTGACTGTGTGAGTGGTTAAATGGGTATGAGAGATTGTGAGTGAGTCTGTGAGTGGGTGTATGTGTTTTTTAAATTGAGGTCTGGATCCGGGGATCCTTCACAGGATGATTCGGGCGTGTTATAAATGGCATTAACATTAACACTAGGAGGAGGGCGTGGCCTAACAAAATGGCCGGCTCGACCTGACTTCGTGCAGCTCCTGCCCCAATGGTAGGAAATCCATAATAATCCTGGCGCAGTGGTGCCTCTGAGCTTGATCCTGTGGTGAGGGCCCCCCGGACATCCGCGGTGCTGAGGTTGCAAAACTGCCCGCAACTGCCGGAATCCAAACGGCCCGCGGCAGACCCGCCGGAGCCCGAGATCAGAAGATGGCGGCCTCCGTGATGCTGAGTGGGTGAGGCGCGCTGCCGTGACCGAGGGGGGCCCCGAAGATTGGCGGTGTTCCCGTGCCGGAGGACGGGACGGGGTGCGGTCCCAGGCAGGGGAGTGTAGGCATTCGGCGGCGGCAGTGTCTGCATCTACTTGAGGCCGGTGCGGTGCGGCCTGCCCCCACTCCGGCTACAACTGCCTGGGGGCGACGAGGTGGCCTGGAGACTGCATAATGCCCGCAGGGAGCGGGCTGCCTGGGTGATGTCCCCCCCCCTCCGGAATACTGGGCCCGGTGGAGCGTTGAGGCGATGGAACTGAGGAGGCCTGGCGCACCTGGATGGCCCTCTAACGCCGAGGTTAGGCTGTCACCAGGCCCACGGAGGAGAGCACGGATCGCTGTGTGGAGGAGCTCCTGGTGACTGGGGGTCGAAGCCCATGTGAAGCTGGTGCGGTGTGGCCCACTCGCTCCCCGACTACCGGAGGCGGCGCGGAGGCCCGCAAGCTGGATAGTGCCTAAGGCAGCCTGTCGGGCTGACCGGGGGGGACCCCACCTTCTCTGAACTTGGGTGCCCTGGTGGTCCCTGATGCGGTGACTGGGTGGAACAGCAGTGTGCTGACGCAAGGCTCAGTGACCCAGAGGTGAGGTCCCCACAGGGCCAGTTGGTGGAGGCCAGCACCCATTCAGGCCATAGTGACCGGACGGCGGCGCGGGGGACACCCAGTGCCGAGGGCGACCTAGCTGAAGTACCCCAGTGCCACAAGTGCGTAGTGGTGTGGATTTGACTGACGGGGCCCAGGGTTGGCACAAGAGTCGACCCGGCCTACATTCACGGTGACCAGTGGCCAGAACCTGCAGGATTTGCGCAGCCCACACAGAGGCCTGGCCGCGACTCATGAGGTGGTCCCGGCCGAGGGTGTGCCGGATAGCAGCTAACCGGATTGTGGGGAGCACCTGTGGGCCAATGGGGTCGCCTTTATGGCTGGTAACGGCCAGCGGCGGGGGGTGGAGAACCCCATCTCCTGACAGCGTATTCCCCTGCGAAGCATACTCGGAAGGTCGCGACAAATATGGGGAAAGACAAGCCTATAAGGGGAGCCCAGACAAACAAAATCGTGCAATATACGGTCCCAGGCCCTACATCGGCGGAACGCCCCAGTATGGACCGGGAGATGGGGACCCACCAGGATGCAGCAGCTCGGGACAAAGCCGACATCTTGGAGGCGATCCGTGACTCCAGGGTGGCGCTGGAAACCAAAAGATCATACGGCCTGGCTGGTGGATCGGGCAGAAGACGCGGAAGGGCGGTCCCGGAGGAATAATCTTCGCTTCCTAGGATTTCCAGAACGGGCAGAAGGGCCGCCGGCGGACCTATTCCTTGAGGACTGGATTGGCAAGGTCTTCCTGAACCTGCAACTCTCCAAAATGTTTGCAGTGGAGAGGGCACACAGGACTCTGGGGCCGCCGCCAAAACCGGGATCCCCGCCTAGGGCCATAATAGCCCGGCTTTTCAATTTTAGGGACCGGGACACGATCCTTCAACACATCCGCAAAATGGGCCCGCCCAGATTTGACAATCACAACATCCATATTTTTCCAGACTATACAAGGAAGGTGCAAGATGTGCGGAACGACTTTCTGAGGGTTAAGAGAAGGATGCGCAGCCAGAATATTAAATATAGCTTGCTCTTCCCGGCCAGGCTACGAGTACAACACGGCGACAGGACACATTTTTTCGCTAGCCCGTCTGATGCAGACGATTGGATGGACTCGCTGGGCCTGGCAAGCCACAACCAAACACAGGGCTGGCAGGAGCAGAGACGTCAGAATGGGTGGCGGCAGAATCAACGACGTGATGAGGGAGATCAGCACCCGAGAGGTCGTGATCTAGCAGAGGGAGGACGTATCACGGTGGGTCCGGATGGCACTCTCCGGGCGGAACTGGAGGCGATCCAGACCCAGAACTAATTCTCGCCATTGTGTTTGGTAGAGGAAACACAATCAGAGTCGGGAGGTGCCCTCAGCCCGGCCGCTGGGAACTCTGGAGACAAATGACTGATGGACCCGGAGGTAAGAGCGAGAAAAGTGGGGTCATGGACACTGTGAGTATCACTATTTATTTTTGACCCGGGGGAGCTGTTCGGGCCCGAGAGATTTGTAAAGGGGGCCATTCGCCCGGAGACTCGTGGAACGGAGAGGGAGGGGCTCAACACCTGTTTATTAAAGAGATCACACTATTGCGCAAAATGAAGAACTAATTGGCCGGCTGTAGAGTGCCGAGGCGGCCGAGCTGGACCAAGGGTCGGGCGGGGTTGCACGGTACCAGTCAGTTGGCTGAACATCAAAACTGAGGGGAGAGGGATTTCTCCGTACTTGAGAACGTCAATTTTTGTGTCTTTCTACTAATTGATTACAAGTTGAGGGGGGTGGTCTAGTGGGTGGGTGGAGCTTTGTGGCGGGGTTCTGAGTCCTCTGACCAGGACCGGGTTAGGAGAATGCAGTGCTACCGCCTGTGTGTGGGGGGGTTTTGGGGTTTCTTGTTCTGGTTGTGTGGGAGTTGCTGCCAGGTCTAAGCGTAGCTGCTTTACGGGACACGCAAGATGTCCGCCTTTTGGGGGGTCACATTGTAATGTTTTGGGGGGTCTCTTATATGCTTTTTGGGTGCTGCGATGTCACAGAATGTTTACGAATGGCGGGAGGTACACAAAGGTATAAACTGATAACATGGAATATTAGGGGGCTCAATAACATGACTAAGCAAATCAGGGTGGCCACCTACCTCAGGCGCTATGGGGTGAGCATAGCCTTGCTACAGGAGACGCACCTCTGGGGCGACTGTCTCAAGTATGTCCACTGTAGATGGCGGGGGCAGTTTTTTGCCACATCTTCCTCGGGGTTCGCCAGAGGTGCACTGATATGGGTAGCACCGTGAGTCCCCTTCAAGGCCATACACACTAAGCAGGATCCGGAGGGGAGGTTTGTGCTGGTGGTGGGGACGCTAGATGGGCATAGTATATGCCTGGTAAATATTCATGCCCCAAACAGTAATGATGGGGAGTTTCTAGGTCGGGTGATGGGACAGTTAGACCTGGACCCAGACACAGAACTACTTATTGCAGGAGACTTTAATTGTGCCCTTGATGGGGAATTAGATAGGTACCCCCCAAAATTGGATGCCAAGGCTAGAACGAGAGAAGCGATGGGCCAGATGCTCCAAAGTTATGGTTTATTAGATGCATGGAGGCACCGCAACCCCACTCATCGGGTGTAGTCGTGCCACACTCCTGCTGCCAATACCCATAGTAGACTGGACTATTTCTTTCTCCTGGGAACGGCAATGCACCGAGTAGCGGAGATCCAATTTTAGCTCGATACTTATCCGATCTCTCCCCACTCTTGCTCACGTACTCGCTAGACAGACCTCGCAAAGGGTCCCACTATGGAGGCTCAACACGGACCCTTTGTGCGACCCGACCTATAAAGTTGCTATTTTACAAGGGCTCGAGGCGTACCTGGAGATCAACTGGGGCTCAGTCAGCACCAGGGCGACTGAATGAGACGCAATGAAGGTGATAATTCGAGGGATCTGTCTGTCCACAGAGGTGGGGGTAAAAAATGTGTTAGAGCGTGATCTCCAGCGGTATGAGGAACATCTGGCGGCACTGGAAAAAGTCTTCCCCACAGACAAGGAGAGGCTGCCTGAATGGACTCTGACACGCCAGCAGCTGGGGGACACGTGGGCCTCGTTCGGCAAATTTAATAGAACTGCCAGCAGGTGCAGATGGTACACAGAGGGCGACAAGGCCGGGCAACTACTAGCACGGCTGATTCGGGCGGAAACTCAACCCCACCCGATTCTAGCACTGAAGAACGATGTGGGCCAGATGGTATATACCCAACAGGAGATCAATGACGTATTTCGGTCCCATTTATGTAAAATATATGCCGAGACTCAGCCCCCACGGGCCCCGAGGGCGTGGAGATATACTTCGAGGGGTTGCAATTGCCCTGTATGGATGCGAACGGCCAGGAGGAATTAGGAGGCCCCCTTCGGGAGGAGGAAATACGAGCAGCGATAGCCCACCTGAAGACCGCAAAGTCCCCTGGGATGGACGGATTAGCCGCCGAACTCTATAAAGAGTACAAGGGGGTCCTGATTCCGAAGCTCTTGAAAGAAATTATGACGGAGGCCCATGACCGAGGCTCGCTCCCATATTCCATGCGGGCGGCAATGATTGTCATGAACCCCAAGCCGGGTAAGGATCCTCTTCTTCCCGGCTCGTATAGACCTATATCCATGCTGAATGTGGATCTGAAAATTATCAGTCAGGTCCTGGCAAGTAGACTCCTCCCCTACCTCAGGCGGCTGGTCCATGATGACCAGTCTGGATTCATTCCGGGCAGGAATACGCTGCGGAATATTCGTCGCCTAGCTCACGTAATGCAAGCTTTGGGGGGGGGACGAGCCTAGCAGAACACCCTGTTATTTCTCGATATCTAACAAGCGTTCGACTCGATCCGTTGGGCCTACCTCTGGAAAGTACTTTTGAAAATGGGACTAGAGAAAGGGTTTGTAAATTGGATAAAACAGCTTTATGATCAGCCAGTGGCCAGGGTCCGCACGGGACAATATGTCGGACATATTACCCATAACGAGGGGGACGCGTCATGGGTGCCCGCTCTCCCCCCTACTCTTTGCCCTGGCAATGGAGCCGCTGACATGTCATCTCAGCACAGTGTTTGAGGGTCAGGGCATACGAGTGGGGGACATGGAACACGTGTTGTCGCTGTATGCTGATGATGCACTGATTTACTTGAATCGGCCGACGCAGTCATTGCCGACCCTGATGGCTGCACAGTTTACGGCTGCTTCCAGGCTTGCAGTGAACAGAACAAAATCACAACTTTATGCTATTGGAGAGCAGACCGACTGGGAGGGGGTCCAACGCCCGGAGATGGGACTTCCATGGGTAGATGGCACGCTTCGCTATTTTGGGATATGGATTGGACGGAACGCGGCAATCTTCTTCCAGCACAACATGGGGAGGATAATCCGGGGTCTCCAGGGGAGTATCGCCTTCTGGAACACTCTTAAGCTCTCACCGATGGGAAGATCGCCTTAATAAAAATGGGAGTCCTCCCACGCTGTCAGTACACAATGCAAGGTTCTTTTTATGAACTTCCGCACCGGGTCTTCAGGGAATCGGATTCCCTGCTGGTCCTATTACTGTGGAATGGGAAGCGATGTAGGGTGAGTCTAGAGGTTTTGAAACGTAGGTTGGGCACGGGGTTTGGAAGTCCCGGATCTAGAACTTTCTTATTTTGCGTCACAACTGCAACATGCTATCGCATGGCTAGATACGGACCCCTCTTGGGAGAGGTCCTTACTGGCGGGTACATATGGAAATGGGCAGTTGGAAGCGCTGCTGTGGCAGGTAAGGGGGCGACAAGACCACGGCTCCCCACTGGTGCGGCTGGTGGCCACAATATGGAATCGAGTGGTACGGTGTCTGATTCGGGACAGACCGTTCGCTCCGGAAATGGATCTCTGGCTGATGCCACCCTTTGCCCGATTAGAACAGCTCATGTCAACAGACAAGTGGAAGGAGGGGGGATGCCTGATGCTGTCCGACCTTTATTCGGAAGATACATTTATCACTTATCAGGAGGCGGTGACCTCCTTCGAGCTGGGACCAGGGCAAATGCTCCAATATGCCAAAATAGCGGCGACAACGCGGCAACTCTGGCCCTCGTTCCCGGAGGCTCCGGTGCACACCCGCGCACCCTGGTTACCATGATAGCGATGGCAGGGGTATGTAAGTATGTGACTCATCTCTACAGGGCATTAAGGGAGGATAAAAAGTTGGGTCCCCTGACGATAGAACACAAATGGCAGCAGGTGTGTGAGCAGGAGGTTACCACACGAGAGTAGGAAAAAATACACAAGAGTGTGCGGAAGGTGTCGGTGAGTAACCGCTTCAAGCAAATTCAATATAATATTATACATATGACTTATCTTTCACCCAAGCAGCTCCGGCCCATTGATAACACCAGAGACTCCCACTGCCCGAGGTGTCATAGTGCACAGGCGGATTTTATACATATGGTGTGGGTGTGCCCTGTACTCCAGTCAAACTGAGTATCGGTCCTAGAGACTCTGACAAGGGTGACCTGGACCCGCGTGCTTGTCTCCTTGGCTTGATCCCCCGGGACCCCAAGCGGAAAGTAAGTAGGCGGTTTCTGATGTTGGGCCTAGTTGTAGCCCGGCGATGTATTGCAATCCATTGTTTATCCCATCAAGGCCCGTCACTTTTGAAATGGAGTGGGCACTAGCGGAGGAAGGGCACATGTGGAACACCAGGAGGGATGGCAAACTATCTGAGGTCCTCATGGCTTGGGGGGGCAATGCTTCAGGAGATGGCGGGACAAGACTCCCAGTCGACACAAGACAGTTCCGAGTCAACGCCCTCGGGGCAGGGGGAGGCTCCAGAACACGCAGGAGAGACACACAATGACCCAACATAGGGATTAGGTGACTTAGACCTCAATTTTACTGACCCGGCAGCAGGGGAGGGGGTGGGGGGGAGGAGCGTTGGGGGGGTGGTGGGGGTGGGGGGAGAGGGTGTGTGAGTTTTCTTACAAAGTTGTGTTATGTTTAAATGAAAATGAAGCTGCAAAAATGATAGACACAGGAATCTCCACAATCATAATCATTGCCATAGGGCTTGTCTTGTACTGTTGCTAATTCACAGACCACCTCAGCAGAGGCGGTTAAGCTGTATGTTTGTACCTTGCTTGTCTTAATCATATGGAGATATAAACCTAATAAAGAAATATTGAAGAAAAAAATACATTAACACTGGGATCCGCGCTGAGCACCATGATGGATCCGCGGATCCTCATGCGTGCATCAAAAATACATTTTTGGACTGTGTTCAGCCCATGAGGGGTCCTCACAGACCCCTCCATCAGTCCCATGGGGTCAGGATACCTCTATCCTGACCCCTTTTATACCTGTGCCCAAATTCACAAAATGGCAGCCACAACTTTTCTCTCAGATTGTGGCCAGCCAATCACAGCATTGCTGTTGGCACGTGGATCAGTGGATCCACTGCGGTAATTAACACCAAATTACAAAAAGCACTCTTTCTGGATCAAGATCTAGCTTTCTACGAAATGTAGTGTAATTCCTTTCAGTTGTTTGGGCTGTAGTCGTGTCTAAAATCCCTATGGAACATTGCATTGGAAAAACGTGTCCCCTCCCCCCCTTTTTTTTCTGGGCCTCCGCTTGACGAATCACCCAGAAACTCTCTGGACAGCAGCTGAAATGAGTGGCAAACTAGTTTTGAAAATGTCGGGAAGATTCCACTACGCCAAAGTTATTAGCAAAACAAAACAATGTGTTTCCTATGGAAACTAGGTCCTAACTATACCTTCACACTGGAGACTGCCAGTAGGTGAGTGTGTATTTGATATTTGATATTTATTGATTTGTATAGCGCTGAATCACCCATGAGGGTATCGTGGCGCTGGGGATGGAGGAACATCAGAACAGGAGGGAAGAAATTTAGAAGAGGTGGGTTTTTAACATCTTTCTAAATTGAATCAGATTGTGTCCTGAGCATAACTGAGGAGGCAGGCTATTCCAGAATCGGGGGCAAGATAAGAAAATGCCTTGCCACCACTGCAAGCCTTTTTGATTCTGGGAATGGTGAGCAAATGTTCGGTGCTAGACCTGAGAGTTTGTGACGGGATATAGGAGGAGAGCTTGTTGGTGAGATACATGGGGCCCTTGCCATTACGGGCTTTGTGAATAATACAGCCTATTTTGAACTTTACCCTTTTCTTTATGGGGAGCCAGTGAAGTTGATTGAGTAGGGGTCCAGAGGGTGTTCTAGATGGGGCATTGTTGGTGAGTCGGGCAGCAGTATTCTGCACTACCTGGAGTTTATTAATGGCACTTTCGTTGGCCGAAAACAGGAGGGCATTGCAATAGTCAAGCCTACTCAATATTAGGGCCTGCATGAGTATTTTTTTTGTAGAGGAGGGTAAGAGTGGAAAAATCCTACGCAGGAGGCCAAGAACATAGTAGCAGGAACCGGAGGTGGTGTTGGCATGTGTGTTATGTGTGAGTTTGTGATCAATTCTGACACCTAGGTTCTTAACCACTTCTTTGGGAGTGGGGCCGGTTTCCAGCTCTTCTGGCCACCAAGTAGGTGACCAGAGAGTGGTAGCTCCTCCAAACAACATGATCTCTGATTTGCCCCCGTTGAGTTGCAAAAAGTTGTTACGCATCCAGGCAGCGATAGATTTCATGCCTTCGGAAAACAACAGATCAATGTTGGGTGTATTTTTATCAAATGTTAGAAGGAGCTGGGTGTCATCTGCGTATGAGATTGGAGTAAACCCCAAGGATCTCATGAGTCTGGCCAGGGGGGTGACATATATATTGAAAAGGGTAGGGCTTAGGCAGGATCCCTGTGGGACCCCCTTGCTCACTTTGGTAGTGGCAGATGTAAAACACCCCATGGTAACTGTTTGAGTTCTGTCTGTAAGAAAGTTGGTGATCCACCTCAGTGCTGGCCCCTGAATGCCTATGTCTTGGAGCCTTTCCAGAAGGATGTGATGTGAAATGGTGTCAAATATGTGTGTCAAATGGTGTAAAAAAATGTGTGTATATATGTATATATATATTTTGGGATTCATTACCCCTTGCCTGCTTATGATGGATGCAAGCCATCATGAGCCACGGGCGGCGTGTGCTCATGACGGCGTGGTTCCGTCATGCGGCTGCCGCTCCGCCCACGCGGCATTAATTCCCCGCCTGTGCGGGCGAATTAATGAGCGGGCGGGCCGTGATGGAACCACGCCGTCATGAGCACACACCGCCCGTGACTCATGACGGTGTTGTTCCGTCATGAGCATGGCAGCGCCGTGCTCACCCCCCACCTCTCGCGCCGCGGTGAAATTTGCGCCGCGGCCAAGGGGTTAATGGAGTAACATAGTGTACTTTGTTTGTGGTGAGGTCCATTGTCAGAGTTGTGCTTAGATCTCTAGTGTGAACTACCAAGTGTGCTACCTATAAAGATTTAGACACACCAGCACAGCTGTGTTGGTCTCAATTTTTATACAGCAAGGGATGCTGTATATTGGGATTGGTGTTCAATTATTAAAATATTTTTTATTACTCCAAATCAGGATTTGCTGCATTTTTAACTAAAACTACAGATAGATAATGGACAGGATGATGCAGGTGAGAACTGGGGTGCATAGCCACAGATGTCTTTGGTTCCAAGGTTTAATGGCTCTAATAAGTCCTAGTGCAGCGACCCTGTGGTCCCACTTGGCAGCTGTGTGTCACTGTATCAGACTGGGCCCGTGCTGATGATGCATTAGGGCCAATGTGGGCAGGTGCAGGATTGTGCCAATGTGTGTGGCAAGAAGAGGACGATTGTGAGAAATGGCCTGCAATTGCCTTTTCTCGAGGGGAAATGGAGCATCCAAATGTCAAAACACCATGTTGCATGATTATTTATGTTTTACGTTCCATCCTGGGAATAGTCTTCTAGAGGCAAAATGTGCCTTTTTAAAAGTATCTTTTCTAAAGTATTTAGGACAAATCCGATTTTACCAATAATTTGGACTTGTAATAAATACTTTTAATAGTCCAAGAATTTACTTTTGAGCTGTTTCCTAGTTGGAATCCAATGTTTTCCTATGGAACAGTGAAAATAGCTTTTGGAGACTCATCAGTGTAAATACATTTTTTACATAAAGCTTTTACATGTCCTACTTCAAAACACCATGCAACCAGCCTTACTGGACATGAAGGCCTACTTAGATGTGACTTACTAATATTTGCAAGGCAGATATAGGCCTGTCTAATGCGGTTAATTTGACAGGTCAAACGTACAGATTAAACCTTCACAGCCAGGTTACTGGTGGAAGGCCTGCCGTCATGTTTTGCACTGTCGCTCCAGTGGTTACACAATGTGTGCTGCAGTCCACTAGTGACGTTTAACTTACAGACCCTGGGTAACTTTGTACTTTAGCCTCTTGGATGCTCATGACGAGCTCAGCTCGTCATGAGCGACGGCGCTCCGGTGCTCATGACGAGCTCAGCTCGTCATGACCGCGCCCGTTCCGTGGAACGCTCGCACGCTGGGCTGATTCCCCCGCTGTGCTGAACGTTCCATTGGAACGGGCGCGGTCATGCCGAGCTCAGCTCTTCATGAGCACCGGAGCGCCGTGGCTCATGACGAGCTGACCACGTCATGAGCATGGGGGGCGCTGTACTTGCCCCCCCCCTGCCCCCCCAGCACAGCGGGGGAATCCCCCCTGCTGCGAAGGGGATATAAAAGGATGTTTTCCACACTGTAAGTGAGATTGTTTTTGGTGGATCATGAAAGTATAAGCAATAAATAAAGATGACTTTAAATTCTGTACCCTGTCACGTTTGCTGTGCTTCAGTTAAAGGTACCTCAGCGTTTGTGCATTAAGAATTGGGTGTAGGGTTTATTGCTGATTACATACAAATCCGCACAGTGCTGCTGTGGTTTTCTGTATGGTTAAAAGATGATTTGGAATTTAACAGAAGGATTTTGAAAGATTTTTTGGGATTGCAACATTGCCATCAGATTCTTTGGGTGCAGTATATTAAAGGTATTCTGGGGGATCTTGGCAGGTCAAATTTGTTTACACATCCTGAACGAATTTCTAAAGCTGATGTTTGGTGGGTCGAAGAGGCATGTCAGGTTTTTGGTCATTGGCGAAAAGCACATTCAAGCATTATCCAAAGGCTAAAATATCATGCAAATATGAATTATATTTAACTGTGGATATGCCGGTTTTTAATAGGCGACTTAACTTATTTCTTTTTAAATGTATTACCTCAGCTGATAGTCAATTGGCACAGACGTTCTAACCTGCAATTGCACATGTGAAATAGTTACTGCACCAGACACTTTTCGTATTGTTTTTATTTGTCCAAAATCTATTATGCGTTACAAGTATATGCATCTTTTACTTTTGCCACTGGGTTTTACACAAGCGAGTCCTGCTTTGTTATATCAGCAATTTTTAGATAACGGTACTTTTTTTTTTTTTTTTAAATGTATCATAGTTTTCAGCCGGGGTGGTTCATTCCTCCCGATGAATTAGGTGTATTGTGTCCCACAGATTTTAACAAATGATGGATTTATTGTAGATGCTTGTATGATTCACTGAGTTAAATTGAATAAAGTGAATCTTGACTTGAATCGACAGTGGCCAAGTGTCCGGCTAAGAATTTGGACTGATTTATGATTAGGTTTTTCAACATGAGGATTGGATTGGTATTTACAAACGTCTCTCACTTTACAGTGAGAGAAGGAAAAGTAAAGTGAATTATATAAAACCTTGCAAGAGTGTGTGATAGAAAAGGCTGTAGGATGTCATTTTTTGTAACACTCACCAAAATGTAAATACCTGTAAATGAACTGCACACATGTGACAGTTCAGAAAGCAAAAGTAAAGCACATTTGTTTGTAATTCTGAAGTGATGAGAACACAGATTTTAATAGGATCAAAAGAAATCAAGACACTTTTTCTTGGTGATGCACAAATGATAAATATTCACCTAAAACACGATTTCTACACATTATCATTTGTATCTGATCTAGTTTTATCAGTAAAACTGTATGTCTGTGCACATTTTTAGTGGCCTTTTCAGTGGAAAATGTGCTGTCTGTAATTGTCAGTGCGCTACCACACAATGGGTTAGTTACATTAAATAATCACCCGCCGCATGTCAAAGCTAAGTGGGTCGCAAAAGTTTGTCATGCTAAAAAGTGGCCTGTGGTTGTAAAATCTTTGGGAAGCACTGCACTGTACTAGGAATTGACCGGTAAGTTAAATATGCCAATTTAGAGTAATTTGACATGTTTTTGAGGACAGAGCCCATGAGTTGGGGGCCTGGTTAGCAAAGTCCCAGTGTACAGAGTCATAAATGAATTAATTTTAGAAGGAACCTAGTGATACAGTAAGGTAGGTAAATAGAATTTTGTCATAAGAATGATTAAATCATTTTCTAGCCCTTTATGTGATCACTTGAGATTCTAAGTCTGGGATAGAGTGTGTTCCAGGACTTTGCATCTTGACTTGAGGGTGCCTGCTGCCAGGGGCGGTATGTTTCTATTTACAGACTGGGGTTCCGTTTTCAGATTGAACCACAGGTTACCCTTTGCATAGGTCAGTGGGGAAAAAGGGCCAGATATACTAACATTAGGAATACTGATTTCCTAATTGCGATTAACTTTGAAATGCAATTAGGAGATCAGTATTCCTACTGTATGAAATGCTTTATTCCCAAATAGAGATTCCTAGTAGGTCGTAAATTGACCTACTTGTTGAATATTAATGAGGTAGGTCGCAATTTGTGACCCATTAGGAATCTCAGCCATCACAGGGATCGCCATGTCTGTAATGGCTTTCTAATAAATCTTTTTTTTTATGCAGTCCATTTTTTTTTAAAGGAAAACAGGATGTGTTTAAAAGAAAAAAGGGAAACTTTGAAGTCTCATTTTTTACGAGTACGCAGTAGTCCATGAGACCACTGCCTGCACTTGGGACCTCTTCCCATTTGTAAATGTGTTACCACCACTTTTAAAATGGTAGTAAAGTATTACTGTTTTGTGACCGGAATTTGCTCGCAAAACAGTAAATACATACCATACCGATTCGGTATTTGGAACGGAAGCCCAAGCATGCCCCTTACAAATACCGAATTGCAAATGCAAATTGCGATTCGGTAACAAGTTAAAGAATCACATTTTTTACATTCGAAAATGCATTTTTCTCGTTGCAAACAGCCTAATTCTGTGAATTGGGTCGTTTGTGACCTGAAAAAAGCTTTCCATCTGGCCCAAAGTCCCTATGCTTTCTAGACCACGCAGGGGAATTTAATTGGTCATTTCTGTTCCACTGGGAATGAGGGAAGAGTACTGAACACCAGTTTAGCATGGAAAATGTTTCTAATTTCTTGAGTTAGTTTTGCACACTTTTTGCTAATTTGAATTGATTTAGCTTTTAGCTTGTCTGTACTAAGGGCATTACAGCAGTGTACTTTGCTTATGGTTAGAGCGCTAGCTTTTTATTTTCCAGGTTTTCTTTTTCTGTGTGCAGCGCCTTAAAGCCACTTCAGAGTACTTGTTGTTTGTACTAACTTTTTGGCATGTAGTAATACATATTCCAGACTGTATTGTTCGGTATAGAGTGTGAGAGTAGTAGAATTCAGTTCGACGTCGACAAGAACATATTGTCCCAAAAGGGGAAGCTAGTTATGAGCAAAATCACAAAGGAGCAAGTGATAAGGCAATCATTTAGAGTCCTGCCACTTTGATGGGTCTGAGCCTTATTCAGCTTCACAGTCTCTGCTTCTTCTTTTTTTAAATTCATACTTATGAAATACACTTATGTTCAAATAGAAATATAACCACTTCAAAGCTCCTGAAAGTTTAAGCACCATGCCGTTCTGTTATATTGAACACATCTCCATTTAGCACAAACTAGTAGCCCTAAGCGTAAAGACTTCTACGTTGAAGGAGTTGGGGGTTCTGATCTCGGGTATGCAGAACAACTTTCAGTTTGCATTTGCCTTTGAATCCTCAATGAACAGGCTGAGTGAAGATAACTTGACTGTAAGGTCTGGTCTGAAGACCCCAACATGGGCGTTGGGAAGTTGCAAGCCTGAATATCGAGGAACAAAATATCGACCTGCAGCAATGTCGACTCCAGAACATCAATTATCACGATATCCTCAGGATAAGCATATATTGGTAAGAGATTCACTGTGTATAGATTTACAGTTCTTACCTCCATATCAACTTACTTTTCCAATATATATCTGACAATAAAAAGTCTGACTTCCGCACCAGAAAATGAGAGCATTTGTGCTCAGGTTTGGCTTGGCTGTTACACTAAAGCTGATGTTCATCACTGACCCTCGTTCCCCAAGCAGGCTCAGAAGGTGTGAGAAAAAGCCACATTCAGAGAGAAGTGTTTGAAAGCCTCAGGATAAAAAATATTAGTCAGCCAAGACAGCCCATTATTTGTCTCTGGAAACAGCACAATCTGCTCTGAGACGGTATCTCCTATAGGGAAAGAGGCAGTTCTTGTGAGAAAGTGTGACTTTTTCAACAGGTGAGGAAGATTTTGGGCCAGATGCAAAAAATGCTCTTCCGATGCAGCAAACTCTATTTTGCGATTCGGTAACCTGTTACCGATCGCAAAATGGGTTTGCGATTCGCTATTAGGAAGGGGCCTGTTTAGGGTGCCCTTCCTAATACCGTATTGCATCGGTATGCATGAATGTTTTGCCACTGAACTGCGGTCGCAAAATATTCACATTTAACCACCTAGTTCAAGTAGGTGGTAACCAATTTGCAGTTGGGAATGGGTCCCCAAAGGACCCTTTCCCCTTTGTGAATGTCTGTAAATTAATTTTCTAAGAGCAGTCATTGGTCCACCTGCTCTGAGAAAATGAAAGGAAAAGTTTTAATTTTCTCTTTTGTAAAAAGCAATCCTTTACATGGTGGTGTGCTGTCCCCAGCAGTCCACCATCCCCGTGATTTTGTGCTTCCTAGGGGGTCGCAAATTGCGACCTACCTCATTAATGTTCATTAGGTAGATCATTTGCGATCCCCTAGGAATCACAGAAAGTGTTAAACACAGTTTCATGCATTTCATTTTGTGATTTTGTAATTACGAATCGCAGTGATTCGCAATTAGGAAATCGCAAAATGGTTTGTTGATACATCTGACCCTACGTCCCCACACCAGCCCACAATGGAAAAGGAGTGAAAATGTGTGTAGTCTTATGGTGAACCAGTTTGGAGATTTCGCACTCAAGCAGGCTAGAACAAATGACAATTAAGCAGTTTGTGTGGCGTAAGTTTGACCATTACACCACCTCCGTGTCAAGGAGGAGAATAGGTTTGGACATGACATGACGAAAAAGCGGCTCAATATGCAGGCAAGCATAGTGAAGTAATTGAGCATAAAACCTAAGACTCAGGAAACATTAATTGACTTCCTATTTGATGGAAGGACGTGGTTGAAACCATCTAGGTTCTCTAGCAATACAAGTGCTGTCTAAGCAGTACCAATCAGATCATGGTCGTCCCAGCCAGTTTCCAGCAGCTTCCTCCTCTTCCTAAAGATCTGCCCTCAATCCTCCTCCGCTCCTTGGTCAAGGGAGTGATCAAGCCCACCACCCAGGTCTCACGAGAGGCTGAAAAGTTAATTTTCATGAATCTGGGCTTACTGCATAATGGTAGCAAGGCATTCTGCTCACTATCACCGCTCAACTGAGTGTTTATCCAATGCAGAGATCTTCTTGATAGTGCAGAGCAGCCCCAGCCAGGTCACCTCTCCCTCTATCTGTATGCGTGGAAAGTTCTACAGAAGGTTGAAAAGGTTCTTTTAGGAGTTATTGACCCACTCCTGCCACAAGAAAAGGGCAAGGTGTTACTTCCACTAATCTGTATCAAGAAAAAAGGTTGAGAAATGTGTAGCTGTGGGCAACCACACTGGCTGTGTTGTGTGGCTTGATGGTTACTTACTTACGTGTAATAGCCCTACAAGAAATAGCAAGTTTAAGCCCCTTTCTCGTTAGAAACTGGCCCTTCCAATACAAGTCCTACCCTTAGGCCTAAAGGAAAAATCCACCCCACTGCTATGCAACGTGATCCTCTCCCACGGATCTTCCTTCCAGCAGTTGCATAATATTTCCTGCTATGCCTACCTGGATGATTGCCACACCAGAGATTCATTGAGGGATTTAACAGTATCCAACCCAGCCCTCACACTCAGAACTCTATTTAGATGTAGGTCCTCAGGGAACTACCCAAAATTCTCCCTGTTCGTTGAATCCATCCGAAACTCTGGCCATGGAAAGGCCTTCAGTACCTTAGAGGCATTATTGGCCTTAAGTCAGACAGTATCATGTCACCTGGGTGGGTATAAAGGGTTCTGGGATCACACACAACTTGTATCAGGGGGTCCCACTGCTAAACGTCACATGTGCACCATGCAGTTCTGCCAAGCAGAGCACTGGGATCTGTTGCTGAGCAGACAGTCCATCCTGGTAGTGGTCCACTCTTCTCTAGCAGCAGCCCTGCGTAGGTGATTCCAGTCTTCCAGCCTACTGTTGTGGTGTTTCTTCTACCATTGTGCAGAAGCACATCATGAAAACCATAAAATCATCAGAGTTCAGATGAGGGGTGACTAGTTCCTGTAAGTAGGGCTGTCTCCTAGAACATGCTTACAGTGACATTATAAGCATGTGGGTAATCCCAAGAGCCCGTAGTATGCCTTCAAGGATTAACGTTGATGACAATGGGTGCATGGCATCTAAGACGATGGACTGCACACAAGGTGCCGAATACAGTTGTGGGCAGCAGTCAGCTAAGTTTATGCTTCTGGGTCTGGGAGACAGAAAAAAGAGCCTGCGCAATAAACGATTTCTGGCAATGTAGTGTTTGACATTGGTGTCTTCGCTTTTGCTTACTGTACCTTCACTGCCTTTTGGTCCTTCATGTTTTTCTTGTCTTCTCTGCTGATTCCCTTGTTTTCCTTTCTGGTCCAAGGTGATCCTTTCTTCTGGTTTCCTTGAAGAGCATGCTTCTGGTCCTTCAGGTTAAAGTGGGCCTTCCGCTTTCCATGTTCCTTCAGACTTACCCTTCAGCTGTCCATTTAGGTTCAAGGTCTACTGACTACTTACTTATTACAATGGGAGTGAAACCACTGTCATGCATACAGTGAGAGAGATTGTGTAATTATTCATGCACAACTTTGTTACACTGTGTTTGTATGTTTATATTAGGGCTGATTTTGGCCCTGTCACAAGTAATTCCCTTGTAGGGAAGCCTCTCTCTCATATATATATCTATTTCCTCATCCCTGGCTATCTCTCTTCACTACTGTGCATCCCACTACTGTACTAATTACATCAATCATGGATGTGGGTGGATTGTCATTGGGAAATCCGTTGTGACAACTCCAGAACCTAGAAGGGAAGCTTAATCAGGCAGATCTCTTTATCTGTCCCTTGTAGGATAGACAGATTCGTCCCTCCATGTGATTCTCTGCTGGTTACTGGGATTAAATGTAGACTTGACTATATTCAAACGCAGTGGGACATTGAGTCTCTGCAACTTTGCTGCTTGGTACTAGGCACACGAGAGTGGGATCACTGTTATTCTGATGGCCCAAGCTTCTCCTTACCACTTTGGGTTGGTGGACCTCCGTCGCCTATTTAAGACGGCCCATACTTTCCTTTCTTTGACAAGGCACCTACTCTGAGGGCTAATGTGGGCCCTCTTAAAGAGGTCACATAGCTCTAAGGAGAGATGGAGAGTCTTTCTCCCTTACCTACCTTCACACAACATGAACACTTGAGAACTGATGAGATAACCTTTGCCCATCTCTGCCTCTCTCCCGTGCAATTTTATGTCCTGGAGGTCGCCAGGAAGTTTGATGCTCTTCTGGCCTGATTGCTGTGTAACTCTTTGAAAACAAAGAACTCTGCAACTTGAAACTCCTCTTCTGGAAACTTTGAACTTGACAAAGGTTTGGAGTATACTGGGTGTTCAAACCCTAGGTGCCTCTAAACCATACACTCCGTTCCAACTGGACAGAGTGAATCGGAGGACTGGTGAAACGTTTAAACCCAAGGAGTTGATTGAGTTTCATTTGACTCAGAATATTTACCCTACATTTGTTCTGAACGCTCAAGCCACCCCAGCTCTATAGATTCTGTGCTATGTTTCTGTCAGATGCACACTACAGCTGTTCTTGAGAAGAACCAGAATACTTGTGACTTTTGTAGGCAGTGATTCCAGCTCCACTGCCAATGTAGCCACCATTGCCAAATGGATCACTTCCACACTGAACAGGACAGGCTTTGTACAGCCACACTCCACCAGAGCGAAGGCATCTCCAGTTGTATTCTCCGTGCATGTACACGTCATAGAAATATGTAGGGTACCTTTGGTGGGAAAACTGCACACATTCTACTAGCATTAGGCTATTGAGTCCTCATCTTAATAGAACACACAATTTGACCCAAAGGTTCCACAAACCCATTTGCTTAGCATTCACTCCTTACTGCTGACGCATACTCTCTGTTCACTATACTGTGGAATCTACCCTCAGGTTGTGTCTTGGAGAGAGCTAGGACATGGGATTTGGATAAGGATAGAGTTAGGGTGACTTAATTCCTCTTAGTCTATAGACACTGTCACATGTTGTATAAACTAATGCCAGCCTGTCAGCCATCAGATGGAGACAAAATACATATTGACACCTATGCTGAGGGTAGGCTCCCTTACAGGAAAGAGGTCTAGGAGCTTTAAATGTCCCTATTGTATCAGGCACATAGCTCTCAATGAAACAGTGAGAATCTAGATGTCTCTGGTACCGGAAAGTGGCAGAGTTACTGTGAAGGCAACATTATAATTTTTGTCACTATCTAGCAACCGTATTTTGAGGTCTATCTCTTCATTTTCCAGTAAGATGCTCTACACAACCTGCCCCCTTCTCCTCTTACAGAGATATATGGGCACAAATTGAGGCAATAGGACAGTTCATTTCTTACCTCTTTTTGAACTGGCGTTCCTCACAGTATTCGCTGTCTCATGAAGAGTTCTTTAAGAACCATCATAAATGTATCCTTTCCACTCTCAAAGCCTTTCTTGTTGCAAGGAGTGATCCTAATGGCTTCTATCGCTGTGACTGGCACTACGTTTGATCAACCCTTTCCTTAAAAAGTCTTCAATAGTGTTCCAAGATCTGTCGTCTTATTAAAAGCCGGTGAACCCTAGGCTGCACAGTCTACATTTCCTAGCCATTATGCTTTGTGTTGCAGCTCTAAAATGGGGTCTGCTGAGGACTTTTGGAACTTCTCTTAGTCTACCTTAAATTCATGTACGGTGTACTGTAATGCCAAATGCATTGTCATTGTCTTCCACGGTTTTCCTCTTTCTCTCAGTAAGTCTTTTGAGGGCGAGTGGTTAAGGTTTATACCATGATGTGGTTGTAGGTTTGGAACTTTAATACAGTGAACCCATAAAATAAACTAAATGTTCTGTTGAGGCAATTGCTTTTAAATGGAATATGTATTTAATTACATGCAGAACTAATAGAGTTGTCAAAATGGATGGTGAACAATCAAACACTCTAGTTGACTTCAACATCTGATCCGAAGAACTTTGCACACACCTCTCCCACTACTACACAAACAATATTAGCAACATCTAGAACATCTTCGCCCCATAATTGGACCTTTCCACCCTTGAAGTCCTCCACTCCGACAACAGAACCACTCTGACCGGCTAGTGCCAACACCAGAAGTACCAACCACTCAGGAGCCCCATCAAATCCATGGCTCGACCCCCATTTGCTCAGCCCATACACCCACTATCAACTCTTCCATCTCCACTGCTACCTTTGCAGATCACTGGAAACATGCCACTATCCTGCTGCTCCTTAAAAAACCATCAGCGGCTCTCCTGACCTTGACTACAGGTCCATATCCCTCCTGCCATACCCTGCTAAAGTCCTGGAGAAACGAATCAACACCTGGCTGACTACCTCAATGTGAACCACCTCCTGGCCCCCTCCGAATCCAGATTCGTACCCAACCGCAGCAGAGATACAGCCCTCATCGCCACCACTAACGACATCCACCTCATCATAAGCAAGGAAATACAGCAGCTCTCGGCCTTCTAGATCTCTCTGCAGTTTTTGAAATCGGCCCTGTACACATCATCATCCAATGTCTCCAGGAGACAAGAATTTGAGGCCTGACACTTTTATGGATCAGCTCCTTCCTCTCAGGACGCCCCTAAATGGCCAGTCTAGCTCCCTAGTGCTTCCAACCTGCTCTGCGGTGCCCTGCCAGGTGTCTCCCAGAGCCTCACTACCTTTGTCATCTGCTCCCATGGATTCAGCATCATCTGCTACACGGACAACACTCAGCTCGTCCTCTGTATCAGAAGGCACCTCCGCCACCCAAGCCAACCTCATCAGGTGCATGTATTGGGCAGCCGACTAGATGAAAAAGAAATGCTTCAAGCTTAACAGTGAAAAAACAGAGGTGATCCTCTTTGGCCAAAACAAATCTCCCTAGTCCCTGGGTTGGAGGCCCACCAAGCTCGGTCTGACTCCTCACTCATCCAACATGGCCAGGAAGCTCGGCATTGTGATTGACAACAGTGTCTCCAGGGCATGACTTATTTTATTTATTTATTTTGCGAATTAAGGGCCAGGGCCCTTGTCAGGAGGCGACTGCAGCTTGGACCACTCACTGCCTGCCTCTCTTAGAGCTATCACCGACAATTCAGACTTTTTATATATTAAAATATGACTAATACGTGCCACCCAATCTATTCTTATATCAGGTTTTAGTCATTTTTAATGTAAAAAGAATTATTTAACAACTGTTGCGTTCATCACAAACGTCCCATTTTTGACAACGAAGTGCCCAGCACCAGATTCCACAGACTCAAATTAACCACTGCTCCATGGTGAATCAAATCAACATGGTCACTACTTTCTTCCACATGCTCAAACTTCTCAGAAAATCTTCCGGTGGCTCCCTCTGGACACCCTCAGATCCATCATGTTAGCCATCCTCATCAGCAGGATCAACTACGGGAACACCCTCTATGTTGTCATCACTTCCCAACGCACCAAAAGGCTCCAAGTTGTACAGCGTGCAGCCGCAAGACTTACATGGAAACACCCATACCTCACACGCATATCCAAGCTCCTCAAAGACCTCTACTGACTTGCAATCCAAAACTTACCCTTTTCAAACTCCTCACACACCTACAAAGAACTGCATAGCCAAGGCCCGGCATACCTCGCATCCTCTTCCACACCCCAAGACACCTCTTTTTGGCCAGCCTGCTCCTCGCCCACATCCCATACATCCATTGGACCAGAACCGGTAGTAGGGCATTTCCCTACCTCGACCTTAAAACCTGGAATGAACTCCCTATCACATCAGAATTGCCAGCTGCATCCTTGGATTCTGGAAGAAACTAAAAACCTGTCTCGACAGATAGGCCTCCAGACAGGGTAGTTCCCCTACTTCACAGGCGCCAGAATACCCTCCAGGGTGATATGCTCACCCTTCAGAACTAACATAATATAACCAACCATCTTTAAGGATACAACTTAAATCTGCTAATTCAGACTGTTCAACAAAGGAGCCATTCCAGCTCCATGTTGTTGCAGCCCAAGAGGTTGCTTGTTTATAATAGTTTGTTTCTAATACAACTAGAAGCAAGACATCCAAAGTCACTCAACTAATACAAAATAACGACCCTAACAAAATGACCTGCTTATTGGCTTTTCCATTGCATGTTTAAAAAAGTATGGCCTGTTGGCTTTGCATGTGCTCATTTCGGCCTAGCTTCGATTCCAGCCCCAAAGATAGTCCTCAATATAAATTCACTGCTGCATCTCTTTTCATTCACTTGAGCCAGTCATGTGAGTTGATTTTATTTCTACCTTATGCGCACAATCTTAGATGTCTAGGTGAGTCAATATCTCCCCTCTTACTTCTACAGCCCTACCGGTCTCTGTACCGCTACAGATCCCCAGTATGTGGAAGGGATTCTTTGCGGTCTTTCTGGATTTTTCCATTTACCTTAATTATCCCAACAGCAGTATAGTCCAAAGGCATCACATTTAAATAAACATAAGAGGGACCCTGGCAACCCAATAACTAGGGAACAACCCACCAGGGGAAGAAATGTACTAGACAACATGAAAAGGGTGTCCCCAATAAATATGAAAAAAGGACATAAGTTCCAAAATTTAGATAATCACACCCACAGAACTGTTCACTTACGTTTCAGTATTTAATTTTACATTTTATTTTTCATTATAGTATTCTCTTTTTTTATAATAAAGGGGAAAGACAGGATAAGATAAACATCAAACAGTTCATTTACACAATTCCATTTATATAAAACATCACAGTGGACTATTCTTGTTGAAATACCCCATAATGTTTCATAAACATCTGAGGAAAAGAAAGCAGCCCATAAATACCAATATTCAACAATGTATAGGTAAACGTTCACAGCCAAGAAATAATCACATAAAGAAAAAGTGGACACAAGGCTCGAAATTACATTTAGAAACATAAGACAATACACATTACGGTCAATAATATTTTCTTTTCGCTGATATGCTTCGTTAGCCCTGATGTTCACATTTGTTCATATTTCAATATTATGATCACTAGATCCTGGGTCACTAATGCTTTATGAAACGTAACATGTGCGCCCTGATGAAGGAAGCCGTCCATAATTGCTCTTGGTACCTTCCGAAACGTGCCTCGGCGCTTTTCTTCTGTGTTTGCTACAGTGGTCTATTATTTTATTGACCGTAATGTGTATTGTCCTATGTTTCTGAATGCAATTAAAATAAAATATTGCTTAACCTATATTGAAATTACAAAATGGAGAATTAACCCTACCACAGAAGTGTGGCTCACTGGTTAGAAGCGGCAGACCCTGAAGCAGAGATCGGCCCGGGACCAGGGTTCAATTCCCGACGCGGCAGGGTCTTGGGTCAATGTCCGCGGACACGATAATTCTCGCCTAGGTGCCTACGCTAACCATGGGTCCCACTCTGCAACTCTGGGCAATAGCTTGCTTAATCTCCACAACGGCCCCATCAGCGCCGGGGATGCCTGGCTTCACCTTGGAGGTGCCCAGGAGGGACCATCTCACAGGGAAAACCAGGATGGGTTCCCCAGCGGTATACAGCGCCAGGACACTCCGAGATGGAGTAACAGTGCGCTTTACAAGTATACTTACCTTACCTTACCTTACAGAACATGCACGCATGACAATGCTTAATTTGCCTGTTCTTGCCACATAATTTAGGCACTGCATTGACTAATTTGATTTTCCATTGCCACATAATGTCAAGACATTAAACCCTCACACATGAGCAAACTGAATATCAGAAAACATCACTAATAAGCAAAATGAATGCTTATCATTATGTAGTGCTGAAGGAGGTAACATAACGAACACTACAGTATATGAAAAGAAGTAAAAAGAAACCACGTGAATGTCTTCAGGACCGGAATAGCTGTAGAGGGCATTGGAGTTTACTCGGGAGGCTGGAATGTCGGGGGCTGGTTTTGCTGCAGTGGGGGGCAGTTTTGTTACTGGGGGCTGGTTTTGCAGTGGTCCTGCAATGTCAGCAACCCTGCTTTGGTTGCCTAGTCCTAGACATTTCTAAATAGTGCCACAAATGCCCACTGTGTCTAACTATTGTGGTGTCTATTTTGGTTAAACTTGCTGCTATTTATCTCTGAATGCAAGTAGCCACAGCTCAAAGTCTTTGCCTGTATTTGAGTTCTGTTCAATTTGTTTGTATTGTTACCCCATTCCCCCACACTTCCCGCTCGTTGCAGGGTACAGGCTTGTGCCCCACTATTAATGTTGTTCGAAGTATCTTTGACTTTATTTCCACCATTATATGAATAACACTCCATGTCCGGCTGGACATTGGATTTATATAGTAACCCAACATGGTCTATATTCTATCATTGTTTGTAAATCTACTGTTCGCTTAGAACCTTTGTTCTCTGAAAAATAATTGGTTTCCTAGTCCAGCACTGAATGTCTTCAACGGTGGAACAGTTTGCAGGTTAAAAAAATGATGCATTCTTAAACCTTTGCCACCATATCTTGCAGACCCACTATGACAGCTAAGTTCCAGCAGAACTCGAAGAAAATACTCGTCCTTCTAATTCATACGTTTTCTACTAAAGAAGAGTGGAGAAAAACTTCAAAATCCCTAGTCTGCAGGACAAACATACACAGTGTTTAGGGGAGCTTGGGCCTCCAAGGCTCTGAAGGGTGTACTGCTGGCTGACAAATTGAAATAGTAACACGTTTCAGCTGTTTCCTGTCCCACTGCCATCAGCAGCCTGGAGCACCTTTTTTTTACATATGCAAGAAAGAAATGAAGGGAGCCCAAGTTTATATGTTTTATTTATTTTCTGCTCTCAGAGAGTCCAACTCTTCTGTGACTTGTGCTGACTTTGTGACTTCTGAGGCAGTACTGAGGGGCCAGCCAGAGGTCAGACCTTCATGGCAATCGTAGACCTTGGAGAAAGGCGGCCATCTGTCAGTCCACTCTGCCCCTGGAGACAGCCATTTTTTAGTTGAGAGGTAATTGAAAGGTTGCATCTTCGGTAATTTCCTGAAGAATAGAAAATTAGACTGTGCTCCTAGGAACAGAATGCGTTTTTAGGTCAAACTTTGCCTTGTTCTATGGATGAGAACCAGTAGATTTTGCCTGCTTTTTAAAGTTGGAAATACGTTCTCTTCATTACTCTGATTGTAACACATGTCCACATCAAGTAAACCAATAGTATTGTCCTTTGGTTGCTTTCTTTTTTAATTGTTATGACCGTCACTCAATGATGGGGTCAATGCAAAGAGGATATAGTTGGTGGTACATTCCCCAATTGGAGAATATGTGTTTTTGCTCGGTTTAGACACACTGAACTGTCTGCCAACAAGTAATGTATGTGTGCTAAGCATTCCAAGATGTTTCCCTGGTCAGGGTGGCGCCCAGAGCCTCTGTGCTGCCTGCATCTACCTGACACAATAGATTGTTAAGGGTGATAGACAACAACACATAGGGGTTGCAGCTCACAATCACTTTAAAAACACGAGAGTAGGAGGATTTACAAAAAGTTCAAGTTACGGAGCCCTTTGATCACAAATTATAGCTTACATCAATAAGTGCTTCCATTTTAACAAAATATTCAAGTTTTTGTTTATCAAACTATACTTAAACATATAGTTGAAAGCCACTAAAAAATAAAATAATTCTAGACATTTTATACTTTGTTAAAAAGGAGGCCTTTGCTTGATTTGGATTATGAGGTGATGTTGCATTGCCGTCATGTCTACCCTCCTCTGGGACACATTTTGAACTTTGCATTCATTCCATTAATTCAGATTTTTTTACCCTCTGTAATATTTTAAAGATACATTGGTTACAAGTTTTGATAAGCAGTAATGGTTTAAAATCGCCCCCATAGTAAACTATCCCTTTTCAAATCTGCTTTAGATATGGAAATTGTATAAGTAAATAGAACGTAACCCGCAAAGAAAAGTAAAAATCCTAACCTCCATATTTGCTTTGTAAAACACTGTCTGTAAAATAATTTCGCCAATTGTACATTAACTTGTTAAAATATTTTTTATTAACTTGAAGTTTTAAGGGTTTGCTGTTTACTTTTCTTTGTAGATTTATGCGTATTTTGTATCTATAATGTTAATTTATTATGGATCTCATTAAAGTAGCTATGAATGAATAAATGTTCTAATGCAAGATTGACAGAGCAAAAATCCCAATAACAGATACTGAACAAAAACATTTGACGCCAATGAATACTTTCAGTTTTGCAGTTTAATTTATTCAGTCTCACATAGTGCCTAGGCAGATTCAAAATATGTTGTCAATTTTCTATTGAATCATTGATTTGGAATTATAAACCTACATCTTCAGATATCTTTGGTCTATGAAGAGTTGGCAATCAATCTAGAAGCAAATCGTTTTCACATTTACAGACAAAATAAGATGACAGCGATGTGCCTTGTCAAATATTGCTGATGTTTCTTTAATGCATCTTTTAGCTTATTTATGCTAAAAGACATCGGTGTATTTTTCTATAGACTCTTCAGTCATTGCAATCTTGGCAAATCTTACCTCCCCAGAGACAAAATCTGCAGTTTTTTAGTGTACAGCAAAAGGCAATATTATATTGTCAGCTTTGAGAGAAGGTGTTTTTTGATATTTGGGTTATGACTAAATGCTATTTTAGTCAAGAAATTCCAGTTAAAAATTAACAAAAGTCCTAGCTATTGTTTGGATAGCAAAAAGGACGAGCTGGCCATTCCACTACTGACATTTTAATAAAAGAGGGAATATTGTTTCTTAAATTTTATTTATGTAGACACAGTGTTGTATATATTATCATAACTACTTCTTATCCAGCTGTGACATATAACTTTCTTGTGTAGCCAAGAAATACCTTTTCAGAGCCAATTTCAACTATTATTTTGTCATTACATTTGCTAAAAGTCTTGTACTATTTAAAATCATAGATCGTTTTCATACTATCAAATGTTCCTATATTAAACTGCAGCCCAAATTCACCACTGGGTCTTTCAGATATCTGTACAGTCCAGTTCTCTCCTATTCATTAATTATTTAAAATACCCTATTGGGTTTATCTGGAATTTTATTCTGTAGTGTGGAACTTAATGGTATTATCTAGTAACAGTGGGGTTAGCATTTGGGCCTGATTCACAAACTGCATTTTGTAGTATGAACATAGTACTACTTATTATAAACTGCAATTCACAACCCTGAGGGAGAAGATCTCCACTTCAGATAGTTCGTAGTAAACCTGTGACAGACCCGGGGGTTGAGGAGAAAATGAGGAATAATTATTCAGACATGGGTAAGGTTAATGAATAATTAAGGAGAGGGATTTGGGAGAGACATGATCATACAAAACACCCACCCACATGAGTAAGACCATTGCAATTTATAAAAAACACTTCTAAAGTTAAGACAGTCCTAATGGTGTGAAAACAGGGCGACATGTACTCCAACCCAGTATTGGAGTAAGTCAAGCACCACAAATGTCCAACCACTGGTACATCGACCCACTCTATAAAAAACAGTGGAGGCAGGGAATTAAACACCCCACACCAATTAATGTTAAATTAAAGTAGTTCTACATTTAAATTATGCATGCCATTTGAGAATCCGTTGATGAATGCAATCTTTGTGAACAGGACTTATCGCTGTGAGCCCCACATTAAAAGTCATACTTACCTCTGTTTCTTGGCTGCCGCCTATGTTAATTTTGAAGTACCTGAATTAGATGTTGCCCTCAGGCGTGATGCTTCCCTAGTTGCTGTAGGAGTTCCTATACCTGCTAGGGTGAATATTTTCTCTAGGGAATGCTACTTGTGTCTCTGGGGACATTTTAAAGGCTAAGGGGCCTCCACTGCACCTGCCGCTTTTGGGTGTGTTTTCTGCGTGGCAGCATTGTGCTCCAACTGTTGTCTACTCTAAATTGATGATAATTTGCTGTGTGCCTCTGGTGTGGTCACATTGTGCTGTTACAAGGGACAAGGCAGTCTCTTGGCTGTGTCCATGTGCTGTATGAGTGTACAGTCTGTAATGGCAACTTCCACACTGAGTTCCTGAGAGACGAGGCGAGTAGGTAAGTTCTTTTCTTTCTTTTTTACACCCGCTTCCCCGTACCCCCCACCCTCTGCCACTCCCCGCTGCGCCACCCCATATCCGTGCTGGTCACCACTGTCCATGACACTGAATGTCTTCGCTAAGGCCTTAAGAACTTGTGAACTGTGAAAAGATGGTTCCACCTTCTCCTGTGATGGACCTCCTATGTCCGGCCTCTCAGGGAGTGTGAGGTGGGCTCGAGTCACCCTTGTGAGATGGTGAGTCCAAGCAAGACACCCCCCCCCAACCCCCCCCACCCCCGTCGGTCCGACTTAATTGCCAGGGCTGGTTTGTGTTCCCATTCCAGCCCAGTACATTAAGTCGTGCAGAGAGTTAATATGCCTGCTGCAAAGAACAGATCTGTGTGTTATGTTGATAGCTTAGTGGATTAATAAAAATGCAGAGGGTTAATATGCCTGCTGCAAAGAACAGATCTGTGTGTTATGCTGATAGCTGAGTGGATTAGTAAAACCAAGCTTTACCAGGGCTTTAAAACAAATTTAATGTATGTGAGAGAAGGGCTAGGGAGCGATGAGGGGCACATTCACCGGGGCACTTTCGCCAGGTGGCAATGAGGAAATCAGAGGAGGAGGTCATGGGGTGGGGGGGGGGGGGGGCGCCAGGAGAGGTTATCGCACTGTGCGCCACCAGCGCTAAAGCCGGCCCTGAGTCCAAGAACTCAATGTCACTTTCCTCATTCACGCTCATTCTCAGGTGTAATAATGTCTATGTGTGATAATTGTGAAAAACCTGCTCCCTGATCTCCATAACTAGTGTGCTGGTGCAAAGGATAATGATGACTTAGCTACATTTGCAGACCGTACTGTTGTAGTGACTTTTGGACTGGCTGGTGCAGGTATCGTACTGGCTGGAACTAGTGCTGTTAAACTTGGCGGTCCAGGTGCTGCTGCAAGGGTTGATGCATGTCCACATGTGTAGCTGTGCAGGCAGGCTGGTCCAAGTGGAGTACTTGCAGCTTCTGATGTGATGATTAGAATGGCTGCAGAAATGGCTGTGTTGCTAGTCACTGATTTATTTAAGGGCAGCTCGAAGGTTGGAGGCTGCTGGTGAGGACCTGGCGGTGTGTGGCTCTTGGTCGCTTTTTTAACTCGTTCACGCTGCTGTTTTAAAAATACTTTGCTCATACCTTGCTCATGTTTGCCTAATTCTTTAGAAATATTAAAAGCACATTGCACACATTGCACGTACCTGCGGTGGCTCAAAGGTATAGGGGTGACTCGCCTATTCTCCTCCGGCTTTTCCCGACTTGGGGGCCCGTCCGTGCGAGCGGACCCGCCATCTTGGGAGTAGCGGAGTGGCGGTCTAGTCTCCCATGACCTCCCAGCGGTGCGCCAACGCACCCAGCGCCAGTTATGCTGCCCCTTTTAGGACGGTTCCGGGCCCAGTTGTTGGAAGTGGTCCTAGGCGTTACTCCAGTAAAGAACTGAACCACATTGGAGAGCAGGGCAGTGATAAGGGGGCTCTTTTGTTCTCCGACACTGCCCTTCCCCTGTCAGACTTTCTGATGAGTGCCACTCTCGCTTGCGGGCTTCTAAATGTGAGATCCTTACCTAAGCACAGTGTGGAGATACAGCTGTTGCTTGAGGCTCATGAGCTTGATGCCTTGTTTATGACGGAAACTTGGACCTGCCCTGAGTGTGAGGTCGACTCTGGGAAGGCTTGTCCACCAGGGTATAAAATCCGCCATAAGCCTAGATCGAATGGTAGGGGAGATTTTTAAGGATACGTTGAATTTGACTGTCATCGATATTGATGCATTTGATGGGTGTGAATTATTCGGGTTTTCTATTAAGAATGCACAGAGGCATCTTTTAACTGGTATTATTTGCTATAGACCCCCTGGAATTTTCACCTTACTTCAGCAGCAGTTGTTACTGGAAGTGTTCACCAATATGGCTGCTACTCATAGTCAACTGGTGATTTTCTGAGATTTTAATCTGTGGTGAATGGCTCCCTTGATGTAGGCTTTTTTAATGTGTTCCATTCGTGTGAAGGTCTTGGCCTCTTCCAGCGGGTTTCTCAGGCCACCCATATAGGTGGACACCTGTTGGATTTAATCTTTTCTGAGACCAATCTTCTCATGGTGGGGGAGATTTTAGCCATTGTCTGGACTGATCATATTGTGATAACATTTTTTGTGAAGTCGGGCACGTGTAATGTCAGGACATCTAGTCAAGTGAGGGAGTATGTTAGTAGGGACAGGAAGACTCTTGTTCGGAAAAGAGGCGTGTCACCCTTGTTTAAGGTCGAGGAGTACTTCTCCCCTGCTATGCAGATAGAGGAGAATTATGCTTCTCTCTGCTCAAAGATTATTTCGGTCCTAGACGCATCCGCTCCTTTAAAACACCATGGGAGCAGGGGAAGACCTTCGGCCCCCTGGTTCACGGATAGCCTTAAGAGCCTGAAATTAGAATGTAAACAAGCAGTAAGGAGATGAAGACATGCATATCTGGATAAGGATAGGCTTATTTGGAAAGCTAGGTTGATAGATTACAAAAAGGAAGTCCATATGGTCAAGGCAGCACACTTCTCTAAGGTGATACTTGACGCCCCGAAAAAGCTCTCGAAGCATTTTTAATATTTTGAATAGTCTTATTAGTCCGGACTGCTCCAAGAATGAATTTCCCCCCTCCTAGGAACTTTGTGAGAACCTCGCTAGGTTCTTTCAGGATAAAATTAAAACAATTATTGAGGACTTTGGGGGGGGGGGAGCAGCAACAGATCGGAGCCGATCCCTCAGTGGTGGGTGGCTGTGGTGATCCTTTGGAGCAGGTTGTGGTGGATCTTGGGGCCGTCTCTGAACAGGGGGGAGATAAGTCCCTCTCGGAGTTCGCGTTGCTGACTGCAGAGGAGTTCAGTAGAATGGCCCTTGGTCTCATGTCCGGGTCTCTGCTTGACCCGATTCCATTAAAAATTTGGAAAGAGTTAGAGGCAGAGCTTTTTCCTACGCTCCAGTAGGTTTGCAACCAGTCTCTTTCTACAGAAGTGGTTCCACCTCAGTGGAAACAAGCGGTGGTGACCCCACTGTTGAAAAAGCCCTCTCTTGATCCTGAGTGCTTGAAGAATTTTAGGCCTGTTTCGCTTCTGCCCTATCCAGCTAAAATTGTGGAGCAGGAGCTGGTGGGCACTCTCTCCAGGTACCTAGAACAGCATAAGCTCCTGGAGGAATTGCAGTTTGGCTTCCGGCCAGCCCATGGAACCGAGACTGCCTTGGTGACTGTGCTGGATGAGCTTCGTTGGCGGGCAGACAGGTGTCAGGCAGGTGTTCTGATCCTGCTTGACTTGTCTGCCACCTTCGACACGGTGAACCATGGGACCCTGCTGGGTAGGTTGAGAGAGGTGGGTGTTACAGGTAGTGCCCTTAGGTGGTTTCAGTCCTTCCTTCAGGGCAGACAACAAGCTGTGTCCCTCCCTCCTTACCAATCCGCCTTTTCCACCATCTCGCATGGCGTTCCTCAAGGCTCGGCAATTAGTCCGATTTTATTTTACATCTACATGAATCCCTTGATTGCGGTCATCAAAAAATATAACATTGAGATAGTTAACTATGCTGGTGACACGCATCTGATTCTCTCTTTGGAGGGAGATCATTCAACTTCTCTGGAAGCATTTCACAACTGCCTGAGAGATACAGCGGGCTGGTTGAAGGCTAATTCCCTGCAATTTAATGCAGGTAAAACAGAGGTGCTATACTGCCAAGGGCCAGGGTTCAATCTGTCCTACCTTGCAACTTCTGGCCTTCTGACTTCTTTCCATCAGTTCAGCCAGTGAAGGCGGGTTGAAACCTGGGCGTCATGTTTAACAGCAATCTCACCTTGGAGGCTCAGGTTTCGAAGATAGTGGCTGGTTGCCTGGCCACTATTAGATTTCTTAGGAAAATCCTTCCTTTGCTGCCTTCCTCAGCTCGGGCTGAGGTGGTGCGCTGCACCGTGCTCAGTAGGTTAGAGTACTGTAACTCTTTGCTGCTGGAGTCCCAGAATTATCTTATGGACAGACTTCAAAGAACCCAGTCTGCCGTGGCCAAGTTAGCCCTTGCGTGGCCTACAAGGTCTTCCTCCTCTAGGGCTCTGGCCCAGTTGCACTGGCTCCTATTGAGACAGAGAGTCCAGTTTAAGTCTCTCTGTCTGGTGTTTAAAGCCCTCCATTGGCCGGGTCCTGTTCTTTTGCAAAGGAAGTTTGCGGGCATGTGCCGGTCCGTAACCTTCGCTCCTCCTCGGCTAGACAGGTGAGGATTCCAAGGTTTAAGAAAAACAAAGCAGGAGGCAGATCATTTGGTGTGGCGGCAGCGAAACTGGGGAATGCTCTTCCGGTAGAGCTCAGACAAACCACTGACCTCCTACCCCTTAGGAGGAGTTTAAAAACCTGGCTATTCCCGAAGTCCTAGATTGTCACCAGTCTTGATTCCCCCTCTGTTATGAGTCTGCCAGTGCCAGGATGCCTGCTAGGTGACAGTGCGCTTTAGAAGTGAAATAAATAAATAACAAATATTTGGCTGCTGCAATGTTAGATGCCTTTTTTTTTTTTTTACAGGAATGCTATTTGTGGTTTTGCCCGCATTGCTGGGTATAACTGCTGCAGTTGAAGTGACAGCTGCTGTAGACCATGATGTTTTTGCTGCAGACCATGATGTTTTTGCTGCAGATGTACTTTGGGTGGAGGGAGGACCCTTCATCTGACTAGTCATTGGGCAAGGGGTTCACTTGTAAGTAGAGAGGCGCATAAGTTTAATGGACAAGTGAGTATATTTTCTAAACATATAGTCACATTTTACATCAGAGGAAACCCACAGGATGAGCCATTATGGAACATGGACATGTAGATTCCTCCTTGTGAAAGTGACTAAGGCCCTCATTATGATGTCGGTTGGACTGCCACCAAAAGGCTGTCGGTGGCAGGCCGACTGCCATGCAGACCTGCGATCTGACAGCCGGTTTCAATACCGGTGGTTGGAGCACAAGTAGTCGGAGGAGAGACTGCTGCCTACTCCGGTATCATAGATTCCGATGGGGCAGCGATCGGAATCGCAATCCCTGAATGGCGGTGGTGCAAAGTCAGGCGCCACAGTCTAGATTCTGATATCCCTTTCCCACAGCCTTTTCATGGTGGTCCGACCGACCATGAAAAGGCTGTTGGAAAGGGACTTTGGGGGCCTTAAGCAGGGTCCCCGCCTCGTGTGCCACTGCAAACTGGCCCTGGGAGCACTTGTAGTGCCCCCACTCACATCCATACATGGTGTGGCATGTTCCACATGGTGCAAGGCACACGGTGCATGGATGTGTACAAAATGCTCTCTTACACGGCGGCCTATTACTGTGGCCCTTTTCCTGGGCCGCAGCGCCATCCGCCTTGTAAAAGAGCACTTTCTGACCGCCAGCACGGTAGTCCCATTCTAATTCGGCGGTCGGACCGCTGACTGCTTGTTGGACAGTTTCCCGACCGCCGCGATAGCAGTCGGCAGTCCTACCGCCGACATTGTAATGAGTGCCAAAATGTGTATGGAGCAGAATCACCTGATGATATACGAGTCTGGAGTTGTGTAGTCATGTGGCTCTGCAATAACACAGCAGTTGCTCGGTGCTGGTTCTTCTTCAGGCAGTTCTCATTTCCACGTTGGCCACCACTCGCCAATTCTTAACTTTTCAGGTTATGGCCGCACCTTTGAATGTCAAAGTTCCTAATTGCATTACACCTATCCACAAGTAAGCGCTCAAAGAATATTCCAACTAGTGTATATGGATGGCTGTGTGGGGTGTGACATTCCCCATTGCACCAAACTTTGTGATCCATGTGCTGATGTTCAAGGTTTCAGGGTCACCACTGCATGCATTTCCGCTCTGTCACCCAATCACTGTGTCCCTTCCACGCTACCCTTGTCACGCATTGTAACCGTGGATGCAGCGCTACCAGCTCCAATGGTGACACGGTTGTCACGCACTGTCTGTCCATTGTCCTCCTGCCACCAACGCTTCCGGTCCCACCTTTTGCACGACTGTATGTCAGCTAGTGGCCTGTACTACTATAGTAGGCGTTAGTTGTAGTACACAGTGTTTTGTGAATGTAGAGTTGAAAGCACCCGTTATGCATTTAGTAGTATTTATTATTATTATTACGCACGCACTGAAGCAGTGCACCGCCACCCCCAAGGTCTCAGTCCACCATCTGTGGCCTGGGCCTGTCTGTAAGGATGTGTTGCAATATGACATACCCTCCACTTAAGGTCGGTAAACTTTTTTTTTTTTTTCCCTGGGGTATTACAACTCAGCATTTTGTTTCCTACGTAAACTCTTTCCACGATCGAATACAGGTCATCTGTGGTGTTTTTCTCATGGATACCCCAAGTTCCTGTCCTAATCACCAGCAATTTTGAATTCGTGGGTCTTCCGCATGTGTATCTGCGTATCTAAGCATACTATATGGGCCAGGTGGTAAATCTCTCATGCATTAAAATGATATTCTGCTTGTGCTTTTGATCACATTCAACGTTTATGGTTCATGCTCTAAATAACGATTCCTTGAGGTGTGGAAAACTCGTAATAATGTGAGCATTACCCAGCAGTATCTGTTTTCATAAATAAATAAAATTAATGTACCAGTGCGGGCAGGGGCGCAACTAGGTCTTAATTTCGGGGGGGCTAACATGGCAAATGAAGGGGCGTGGCTAATGTTAATCAATGGGGTGGGGCTAAAATGGCAGATAATCGGGATCGATTAATGCTCAGGTCAAGCGGAGAAAACGTGATGAATTCTGCATTTGAAACTGGACAATTAGAGCACACATTTTTGTTAATTTGATGCATTTATGTCCTATTGTCTTATGAAAAAGGAACAGAATGTACTGAATTAAAAGGCCAATTTAATATATTTTACTACAAAGCACTTTAGGAACACAATATAACCAATTTTCACAATGCCATTTCAAGGCGACGACCCTTTTTCGCCAGTTCGTCAACAACTGCTTCTATAGGAGGACAATGTGCTCGTGAAATGTTTATCATTGCAAGTCCAAAACCCATACCCACCCTGAACCCTAAAATTACCCCTGGTACCCCAAAACCCATACCCACCCTGAACCCCAAAGTTACCCCCTGGCACACCAAAACCCATACCCGCCCTGAACCCTAAAATTACCCCAGGTACCCCAAAACCCATACCCACCCTGAACGCTAAAATTACCCCTGGCACCCCAAAACCCATACTCACGCTTAACCCGCATATTACCCCTTGCCCCCCAAAATCCATTACCACGGAACCTCCAAATTACACCCCTGGCACCCCAAAACCCATAACCACCGAACCCTAAAACTACCGCCTCGCACCCCAAAACCCATTACCACCCTGAACCCTGAAATCATCCCCCTAGAACCCCAACTCCCATACCTGCGCTGATCCCTAAAATTACACCCTTGCCCCCCAAAACCATACCCACCCTGAACCCTAAAATTACCTCTGGCACCCCAAAACCCATACCCGTACTGATCCCTAAAATTACACCCTTGCCCCCTCAAATCCATTACCACCCTGAACCACACAATTACCCCCCTTGCACCCCAAAACCCACACCCACCCTGAACCCTAAAATCACCCCCCTGGAGCCCCAAAACTCATACCTGCGCTGATCCCTAAAATTACACCCTTCCCCCCAAAACCCATACCCACCCTGAACCTTAAAATTACCCCTGGCACCCCAAAACCCATACCCATACTGAGCATTAAATTCCCCCCTGGCACCCCAAAACCCATACCCACCCTGAACCCTAAAATTACCCCCCCGGCACCCCAAAACCCAAACCCACCCTGAACCCTAAAATTGCCCCCCTGACACCCGAAAACCCACACCCACCCTGAAACCTAAAATGCTCCCCCTCACACCCTAAACCTCATACCCGCACTGAATCCTAAAATTAACCCCATAGCACCCCAAAACCCTTAACCACCCTAAAATTACCCCTGGCACACCAAAACCCATACCCACGCTGAACCCTAAAATTACCCCCTGGGACCCCAAAACCCATACCCACCCTGAACCCTAAAATTGCCCCCTGACACCCGAAAACCCACACCCACCCAGAAACCTAAAATGCTCCCCCTCACACCCTAAACCCCATACCCGCACTGAATCCTAAAATGAACCCCATGGCACCCCAAAACCCATTACCACCCTAAACCTTAAAATTACCTCCCGGCACCCCAAAACCCATACCCACCCTGAACCCTAAAATTGCCCCCCTGACACCCGAAAACCCACACCCACCCTGAAACCCTAAAATTCCCATCTCACATCCTTAAACCCATACCCACCCTGAACCCTAAAATTAACCCCAAAGCACCCCAAAACCCTTAACCACCCTAAAATTACCCCTGGGACACCAAAACCCATACCCACGCTGAACCCTAAAATTACCCCCTGGGACCCCAAAACCCATACCCACCCTGAACCCTAAAATTGCCCCCCTGACACCCGAAAACCACACCCACCCTAAACCCATACCCGCCCTGAACCCTAATATTAACCCCATGGCACCCCAAAACCCATTACCACTCTGACCCCCAAAATTACCCCCTGAACCCTAAAATGACACTCTTGCCCCCAAAACCCATACCCACCCTGAACCCTAAAATTACACCTGGCACCCCAAAACCCATACCCACGCTGAACCCTAATAGTAGCCCTGGCACCAGAAAACCCATACCCACCCTGATCCCTAAAATTGCCCCCCTGACACCCGAAAACCCACACCCACCCTGAAACCTAAAATACCCCCTCACACCCTAAAACCCATACCCGTACTGAACCCTAAAATTAACACCATGGCACCCCAAAACCCATTACCACCCTAAACCCTAAAATTACCCCCCGGCACCTCAAATCCCATACCCACCCTGAACCCTAAAATTACCCCTGGGACCCCAAAACCCATGCCCTCCCTGAACCCTAAAATTACACCTGGCACCCCAAAGCCCATTACCACTATGACCCCGAAAATTACCCCCTGAACCCTAAAATTACACCCTTGCCCCCAAAACCCATACCCACCCTGAACCCGAAAATTACCCCTAGCACCCCAAAACCCATACCCACGCTGAACCCTAATAGTACCCCTGGCACCACAAAACCCATACCCACCCTGAACCCTAAAATTACCCCTGGCTCCCCGAAACCCATACCCACCCTGAAGCCTAAAATTACCCCTGGCACCCCAAAACCCACACCCACCCTGAACCCCTAAATTGCCCTTCTGGCCCCCAAAGCCCATACCCGTCCTGAACCCTAAAATTACCCCCTGGCACACCAAATCCCATTACTACCCTGAACCCTAAAATTACCCCTGGCACCCTAAAACCCATACCCACTCAGAACCCTAAAATTACCCCCTGGCACCCCAATCCGTAACCCACCCTGAACCCTAAAATTACTCGCTGGCACCCTAAAACCCACACCCACCCTGAACCCTAAAGTTACCCACATAGCACCCCAAAAATGAACACTACAAACTTACACTACATGTGCATATTCGGAGGGGAATCTCCTCTGACGTTTCCATGTATGTAAGTCAAAAACAACATTCCCTTAGAGTAACCTAGATATGCAGGCAGTAGGTAATGCTGTGCTGAAGAATTCATTAAAGTTACTGAAACTTACATAAAAAACGGCTGCCTGCTCTTCTGATACTATTCAGTTGAGTTGGGCTGATCAGCAGCACTGCGTCCTGGCATCCAGCCCCTCCCGAAGATCTCACAGTGTAGATAGGTGTGTGTCAAATGTTTCCTGCTTTCTCCTTGCCAGGGCCTCCTCTGCTTCTGTGTCGTTGGTGCCCATGGATGCAAAAAGAGAAAGATCCATGGCCCTGTTCACCATTTAACTGGTGAGCAGGGCCTTGGATGTGAATTCAATACAAGTGCACAGACAGCAGGGGCAAAGGGATGGCAGTGCAGGTGATGCTTTTACTTTGTAAATTAATTCCTGCTGGCGTCATAGCCCAGGGTTTGCTGTCTGCGCACTTGTATGGAATACACATCCATGCAAGTGCACAGACAGCAAACCCTGGGGTTTGACGCCAGCAGGAATTCCTATACAAAGGAAAAGCGTCACCTGCACTGGCCAGCCCTTTCCCCCTGCTGTGTGCATCTTCCCACTCCCACCCCCACCCCATGCTGAACACATCAAGTGCTTAGGTGAAATCCCTGCCTTCAGGCAATGATATCACCTCGGGGCAAGTAAAGGAAAACAAGAGGTTAACTGAAACTGTTCAGAGGCTGGCTGGCTCGGGCTGCTGGGCCTCAGAAAGCATCATAAAAATCACATTCTCGGCTCCGATGCGCAGCCTTCTTTTATCCTTTCAGTGCGCGTCAAATTAGCCCGGGCTGGAGAATACGACGGGCGGGGGGCTGAAGCCCGGTGAGCCCAATGGGTGTTGCGCGCCTGAGTGCGGGCACCTAGCGCCCAGCTAACTGCATGAAAGATCAGAAAAGGGTGAATTTTATGGATGTTGTAAAGTTGTAATCCAGCAACAGAAAATATGTCACTGGCGAAAGAAAGAGAAAAGGCACAGATAACACCATGGTTGCAGGTGGAAATAGAACGAAATTCTGGGGTAAAAGTAGGGGTGGTCCCAATTTTCATAGTCTCGCTACGCAAAGCTCTGCGAAACGGTAAAAAATCTCCGCGAGCTTGCAAAAGTTCCACGAACACGTGGAATTGCTTGTTCAGCCCCATCGAAATGCTTTTTTCCTGTTCGCGAACGCTGTTAGTGTGCTCCGGAAGAAATATCTCGCAAACACGCATTTTTTTTATTTCAAGAAATTTTTTATTAATGAGAATAACGGTAAGGATAATGAATAGGAAATACAATACAAGTGATACACTCGATGCAAGAGACATGTGCAAAAAAGGCTAAAAGTAATATGTAAACTAAGAGACTATATATACACAAGGGACATTAGCCCATGAGAGATATAAATTGCATTCAAGTAAAAGCCTCTATCAAGGCAATAAAACAAACGTATCACTTATCAAAATGTGGAGAAGGGGATAGGGGATGAAACAGAAAAGAAAAGAGAGGAGAAAAGAGAAAGAGTGAAGAGAGGATGAATGGGAAAAGAAGACAGGAAAGAAAGAAGAGAAGAAGAAAGAGAAAAAAGACGGATTCCCACAGGACAACCCCAGCACAGAGACCAATAAGAAACAATAATTATGCCAATACATCAAAAGGAAACTGAGGAACCAACCCTTTGGAAGACAACTCCATATAATCATCCAAAGCCTGCCACACCCCACTAGAAATAGATGGAGAGAGGCGAGCTTGATCAACTGAAGTGTGTGCACTGCGTAAAAAGGAGACCCAAGCCCACCACGTATGATAGGAAACCGATGAAAAGGATTTCCACTCCATAAGAATAATTTTCACCGCGACAGTCAGGAGAAGATCTAACAACTGCAACTCCAATGGATCTAAAGGGAGAGGAGTAGGGGCCGCCAGTGGACCTAGCAAGATTAAGGGGAAGGAAAGTTGGAGCTCACAACCAAAGATAAGAGAGAGATGCTTCTGGATGAGGTTCCAAAAAGGTTGAAGCAAGGAGCAATGGAAAAACATATGAGGAAAGTCGCCCGCCTCCAAACCGCAGCTCCAACATAAATTATCATCTTTAAGGTTAAGCGAATGAAGACGTACAGGTGTCCAATGGAGAAGATTAATAGAGAAAAACTTAGACTGCATTAAGGAAGGTGCGATCTTATTACGGAGAGAAAATTTACCAATTGATTGCCAGGTATCAGGGGAAATATGCTCCGTAAAAGCATGGTCAAAATGATGTAGCCATTTTTGTTGAGCAACGGTCTGTGCAGGAAGTGAAGCAGAAGACAAAAATTTATAAAGTTTGGAGGCGACATGCCCAGATTTAATCCATAGCTGAAAGAGTGAGATTGTAGAGGAAGTAGGATGAAGACGCACTTTAGCAATGGCCACCTTAATTTTAAGAAAAGTATAAAAATCCAGGTTTGTTAAAGAATGCTTTCGAGCCAAGGTAGAGAAGGGTAATGGTTCATCATAAACACCATAGAGATGGTGGACAAGAGAAATCCCTTTACGTGCCCAATAGGACATGAGAGTTGGAGTAATGATAAGCTTAATTTTGGAATTTCGCCAGATAGATGACCACCTAGTTTTATGCAAAGGAATCGCCACCTTCTTATCTACTTTCCTGACCGCAGCAATTGTATCAAGAATAATAGTACGGGAAAACAGGATATGGAAAGTAGAAGTGGTGCAAAAAGAGGCGGGAGGCAAAGGGGATGCTAGTTCCTGTTCTATGAGCAGCCAAGAGGGAACGTGAAGAGCCGGCGGAGAGAACCATAAAGCACCTTGAGAGGCCAAAAAGGCAATTTGGTATTGTTCCCAGTCAGGAAAATTACAACCTCCCATATCACAAGGACGACGCAAAAATTTGTATGCAAGGCGAGCACGTTTGTCATTCCACAAAAATTTAGAAGTCAGAGTATCAATTTCGCGAAAGAAGGAATCTGATAATTTGAGGGGAATCATGGATGAAACAAAGTTAATAATCGGCGTAATCATCATTTTGAGAGTCTGAAGGCGACCCCACCATGAGATATGTTTCGGAGACCATGTATCCAGAAGACGACGCACTTTAAGGATAGTCTGGGATTCATTATAGGCAGCGGTGGCAGACAGAGTAGAACAAAAATAAATTCCTAAGTACTTCAGGTGTGTAGATTGCCATTTAAAGCCCGCTGAGCCCATATGGGAAGGGAAACAATATGCATTCAAAGGGAACATTTCCGTCTTATCTTTATTGAGGGTATACCCTGAAACCGAAGAGAATAAAGAAATGGTATCAGAGATAGCAGGGATTGCCAAAGCGATATCATCTAAAAAGATGAGAACATCATCTGCGTACGCAGCAGTTTTAATACAGTGAGGCCCAAAAGAAAAACCTTTGATGTCAGGGTGTAACTCAATCAAACGAAGAAGGGGATCAATAGAAAGTAGGAATAAAAGTGGGGATAAAGGACATCCCTGTCTGGTGCCCTGATGAAGATTGAAAAACGAAGATGTAGCACCATTGACTCTAATGTTAGCTTTAGGTTGAGAATATAAGGACATCACCATATTAATGAAAGAGTCACCTAGGTTATGCGCACACAAAACAGCACGAAGAAAAGGCCAAGAGACCTTATCAAAGGCCTTTTCCGCATCCAGGGCCACAGCCGCGGCGGGAAGATGAGATTGTTTAGCCGCCCCGAGAATATGACAGAATGTGCGGACATTGTCTCGCGCAAGACGTCCTTTCACAAAACCAGTTTGGGAAGGGTGCACAAGATGAGGGATAAAGGATTCTAACCTTCTGGCCAGGATTTTAGCAAAAATCTTAGCTTCCATGTTAAGGAGAGAAATAGGTCGGAAGTTTTTAGGATCCGAATGGTCCTTCCCTTCCTTCGGGAGCACCACTATGGTAGCCTCGGCAGCCGTACCAGAAACAGCTCCATCCTTAACAAAGGAATCAAAGACAGATTTCAATTTGGGGACAAGCGTAGGAAGAAAAGTTTTATAAAATAAAATGGGATAACCATCAGGGCCTGGAGCCTTGCCAGAACGAGTAGCTTTAATCGCAGAAACGATTTCGTCGGGAGAAATAGGCTTGTTCAAAATAGAGCGATCAGCATCAGAGACCGATTGAATCGGAACTGAATTTAAAAAATCTCGACATTGTTCAAAAGAGGAATGAGTAGAAGGAGTATACAACTTATTATAAAAATCACGAAAAACTTCAAGAATTTCCCCTGTTTGGAATTTCTTAGAGCCTGTGTGGTCAGTAATGGAAGAAATTTGCGAAGATTTGAAAGAAAAATCCTGAAATTTTAACGTAGCCGCCAAAAGTTTCCCAGCCCGATTTTTTAATAATAGCTTCTTGGATTTTTGAGCTTGCACCCCAATATAAGCATGTTTAGTAACAATGGTATTATATTTGTATTTTAGTAGTTTAATTTGTTGTAAACAAGTTGGATCCTTAGAGTGCCGAAAGGAAGCTTCCAGAGATTTTATATCAGAAGACAAATCCGTAAGTTCCTTTTTAATATCTGCATTACGTTTGGACATACATTTAATAACTTGACCACGGAAAGTGCATTTAAAGGAGTCCCAAAGAATAATTGGGGAAGAAACAGAACCTTTGTTTTCATGGAAAAAGGTATCTATAGCTTCAGAAAACTCATGAACCTGAGACGGATCATGCAATACTTCGGTATTTAATCTCCACGAACGAGCACGTGATTTAGGGGCAAAGGATGACAACGTAAAAGTTACCGCAGCGTGATCAGAGATCAAAATAGGATGTATAAGCGGAGAAGAGGAAGATGAAACAAGAGAAGAATGAACCAGGAGATAGTCAATACGAGAGAAGGAAGAGTGAGGCGAGGAGAAGAAAGAAAAATCACTACCAGTGGGATTATGAAGACGCCAAATATCTTGAAGATGAATAATGGAGCACATGTTGATCATTTGTTTGTGAGATTTAGGAGGACGAAACTGAAAGGCAGAATTCCTGTCTAAAAGAGGATCCATTGGTAAGTTGAAATCTCCACCAACAATGAGATTACCAGAGTGCGGGGTGTCATTTAATTTTGTAGTGACCGATTTCCAGAAGGATGGATCATCAACGTTAGGAGCATAGATATTCATCACATACAAATCATGCTGTCCATCCGACAATTTAGACAACAGCCAGCGACCCTCCGAATCATGATCGGAAGACAGTATCGATAAACCAGAATTCTTTGAAACCAGCGTAATGACTCCATTGCGTTTACCAAGGGCATCAGAACAGCAAACATCCGAAACCCACTCCTTCCTTAAAAACAACGCCTCTTTGTTAGTAACCTTGGTCTCTTGAAAAAGAACCAAATCAGAAGACAAAGACTTACAGTAGTCTAAGATTTTCGACCTCTTCACCGGGTGATTTAAACCCTTAACATTAAGGGATAATACATTTAAACCTGGCATAGGGAAACATAAAAATAGAAAAAAGACGACCTGAATGACAGAAAGAGGACGAACATCATGAATACAAGGAGCCAGTCAGCAAATAAAAGAAATAGTACGGGAGCGTCTATGTGGGGAATCCAAGAAAAAGAGAAAGAAAGAAGAGAAGAAAGGAGAGAAAAGAGGAAGGAGAGGAGAAGCAGGAGGGGAGGCCTAAAAAAGGCCCACATCATACTAGGGAGAACGTGGAAAGGCAAGCAAGGTACCCGAACAAGCCTAAAAAACAGTTGAGAACAATAGCCCCAAAAACTACAATAATCGGATAGCAGGAAAAAAAAGAACAAATTGGTAACAATCAAAAGCAATACCGCAAAGCAGCTTAATAATGTAAATATACATACTCTAACTAAGATATTGTATAAACACAGTTAAAGAACAGTCAATGTCGAGAAACATAACTATATTCCTAAATACTAGTAGAAAACAGATAAGAAAAAGAAAAACATGAGGAAAACTATGAACATTAGATTAATGCAAAACAAGCAATACAAGCAATATGTAGATCCGAAACAAATAACTACATGGTCAGTAAATACACTACATCAATATAAAATAACAGTAAGTATGTGCAGGAAGAGGGTAGGAAGAGAGCAGAATAGAAGGAGAAAAAAAAAAAAAAAGAAAAAAGAAGGGTAGAGAGTGCTCCCTACCAGAAAAAGCAACGTAACTGGTTAGAGATAGGCAGCAAGAAAATAGAAAAGTATGTGAGAGAGAAGAATAATTGAAGACAAGTGAAAGATACAGAATAAGTTGAGTAAAAGAGAAAGAATAAAGAACAACAAGTTGGAGAAGTGGAGGAAAATAGACGAAGAAGAAAAGCTGTAAAGAGATACTAAGAGGTACCAAGAGACAGAGAGCTATAAAAGGAACGAACAATTGTGGATGCCAGAAAGAAGAATAGAACAAACATGAGTGGAAACACAAAAAACAGAAAAAGATCATGAACATCCATGGAAGTTAAGGTTGGCCAAGAAGCCGACCAGAAGAGAAGAGGAAACCAGTCCTACAGAAAAATACATCCAGAGAAAAAGAAGGAGATAGTTCAAGTGCCCGAGGCACCAGGAGCCTGTGAAGTCGCCTTTTGAATCTCCATCTCGATCTCCAGCTGGTTGTCCAAGAAGGTAGTTAGATCAGCCGGCTCCTCGAAAATTCTAGAACGTCCTTTATAAGTGATGCGGAATTTCGATGGACCAGAAAACGAGAAGGGAATACCCATCTCAGAAAGACGTTTTCGAAGATTCAGGAATCCTTTTCTCCTTATAACCGTATCCCTGGCAAAGTCCTGAGAAATGGAGATCCTGTGACCATCCCAAAAGACTTGTTTAGCTTTCCGCATATGAGAGAGAATCAGTTCAGTATGCTGATGCCGCAATGGTTTAAAAATGATTGTTCTCGGCTGGGTAGCTGTCTTAGACCGAAACGTAGGAACACGGTGTGCTCTTTCAATTTCAAAGTCTCTGTGGAAAGAAATTTGTAAGGTATCCGGAATCCAATGAGATAAGAACTCTATCATAGATGAGGATGACTTCTCTGAATCTTCCGGCAGACCAAAAATGCATAGGTTAGATCTACGATTACGGTCCTCCTGCTCAGTTAAGTCTCTGCGCAATGCCGCCATGGAGCGCTCCAAGTGGTTGAGGGATCTGGAGTGTTTTTGGACACCATCCTCTGCACAACTGATTCGTGATTCGGTAGCGGATACACGAAGAGAGAGGGCCTTAAAGTCATTTCTGATAGCAGCCACCTCCACTTGTAATAAATCCGTGTTTGTTTTCGTGGACTGCGCAATATCATGTACTTCATTGAGGCGCGCCAAAATGGTGTCCAGCGTTGAAGCGGCCTCTGACTGAGGAGGGTCAGGCGTAGGAGACAGTGACTTAAGCCTTTTCAACGACGTGCCAACATCTTTTGAGTCTTTATTGGTCGAAGAACGCCCCATAGTCGCAGCCATAAAGAAGCAGCCTCCAGAAAAAAATGCACAACCACTTGAGGAAAAAAAGAGAGGAAAAACTGCGCAGACTATACCATAAAAAATATAGATATAGCACCCTGAGCTGAAATGGCGCTAAAATATGAATAGCGGCGGACTTATATGCAAGGCAGACAAGTAGCAAGAAATAACACAGCTACAAAAACGCAGGGGAGCACAGTAATGAGCTCGTAGGAAGAAGAGTCATACCACAGGAGAGAGCTGCCCTGAGAGAAACAGCGCGTGGACAGCTTAATCCCAGCCAGGCAGCAAAGATACAGCAGAAAAAAAAGTATAAATGTTACCAATTGCAGGCATCATTGTGAAGACGAAAGGAACATCCGCCACAAATTGCAATATTGTATCCCAGGCGGCGCCTCTGAGGAGAAAAGAAATCAGCGCGGAGAGCGGGAAGATGGCGGCCGCTCGTACGGTAAACGAGCGCCTCTGAGGAAATCAGCAGAAGTCATGCAGCCGGTGGCCAGACGCACAGGAAAACACCTTCAGGCAGCGCTCCTCATGCTCCGGTGCCGAATGGTGTCTTTTCCGCCGGTAGGGTCAGCTGAACACGGAGATAGCAGCTCAACGGGCCAGACTTGCCACGGAGCTCAAGCGCGACCCGCCATACTGCAGCGGCGCGCAAGCCACGCCCCGCAAACACGCATTTTTAAACCACGAACAAGCAAAAAATTCCACGAAGCCGCGGATCGCGGAATTTTTGGCAGTTCCCCGCGGAACGTGAAATTACCCAAATTCCACGAGTGGAACGGAATTTACCGCCCAGGCAAAAGGATCACACACGGTCAGGCGTGGGGAAAAGAAAGAAAAAATAGAATTCCGGTTTCAACTAGAATAACAAGGAAAACATGAGATGACATTCGGTTCTCAATTGAATAGAGACAAACGATGTTATTAAGTGGGCTTTTGCTATACCTCTGAGAGGAATTCAGTGTAGAGAATTCATTAGCCAACTTTATGCTCCAAATAAGACTTAACCTATCTAACAGAAACCGGAAGGATAGTTTGGTAGTTGTTATGCATGGAGCAATGCTTTAAAAGGGGGTATCTATTTATTGTTGGTTAAGATGTCTCTAATTTTTCCCATGCTGTGATTAGTGAATATTAACTATTTTTCTTGACAATGTTGATTCTTATCTATGTGCTAGTAGTACCGATGCTGAAATAACAATACTGCTTGAATGTAGCCCATTCATCATCGAGGGAACACACTTATGGCTTATCATGGATCACATTTTTTGCCTCCTCAAAATCATAGATTTCGGTTTTATATACAACTGTAGACAAGTTGTCAAGCATTTACACTATTTTAGCTGAATCTACAGTCATTTGGTTCTTACGTATTTTTGGGTATATATGCACATCCATCCAGCTAGTCTGATTGGTTTGTGATAATGGTAAACGTTGTTTCATTTAGCTCAGCTCGTTAAATTACATCTAATGTTCAGATGAGATTTTACTCTACTCGAATGTCTTTTTTTTCTTATATTATTCTCCTAAAATCTATCATTTGTCTCAGAAAAGGTTCCTCTGTTACTCCCATATGTTAATGCACATGTCTGCAAGGAGGTCATATAAAGGTCAGCTGCCGTATGGAGGGGTGATGGAGACATTGCGTGCCATTTCAGTCACTATTGGATTGTCAGATCCAGTTTCTGTTGCCAAGTTTCTTTTCCCCCCCTAAATTCGGTCCGTTTGAATAGCTGGAGCCACTTAAAGGGAAAAACATGTGAAACCCACTTTGCAGATATCTTTCTGAAGAACACCCCAAATTGAGAGTGTGTTTTCAGAAACGATGAAACTAGTATCTCCACCCCCTAGTAGTAATCTCCAACACTGTGGGTCATTTATGGAATCTATCTTCCCAGGACTGCCATGGTTGCCATGGAGGTTTAGGAGAGCGACAGCAGTGATGTGGGTCAGGTACATAAATCTGATTAGCGTGGCACCTCCAATATCATTCCCATTGGTTTTGGGTCTCTCCAGAGATTTCCCTTCTTTTTATAAAAGATGGGGAACTGAGAGGCGGGAAGGCAGGGACACCCTTCAACTTTGGGCATATTACCCATTTCTGGCCTCCTCTAAATCAATCATGAGCTTTTGACATCATTTTCTCCCAGCCCCCTGGTCATTTAAACCCTCCCTGGTTCATGAAGGTCTTTATTTCTGCCCCTGTTTGAGGACGGCCCACCATATTTAGTGATCCCTGCCTACCTGGCAAGGGAGATGATACATTTTTGTAGTTGGTCCTGACTGGAATTCATTACTTCCCTCTTGGTGTTGGAGGGTTGTGTGTGTATGTGTATAGCTTCGATCAGGTACACATGAGGGTTTGAGGTACTTCAGGGGTCCCTCCCCTCATACAAATGAATGTAAAGGAGATGCACCCTCTCTGTTGTTTTCTTTTAAGGTAGGTGGCCTTTCTCTCCACCCCCGTCCCCACCCAGATAGCCTCATTTGAGGAGATACAGATGAGTTTGGTAGGGACTTTTATTGTCTTGAGAAAAGATGAACCGAATTCGTAATTGAGAATTATATTTTTCACATACTACAAGCAGTATGTGCAAAGTGGATGCTGTCCATCCCACGTCTCCAGTACTTTCATACTTTTTTTTCATTGTGATATTTTCCATACTTGTTGCCAGTGCAAGATTGATCTCTCCGAGCTGGCTTTTCTTCTGAACATGACGTAGTGCGCATGACCGCAAACCTGCTTCAAAATCTGTTCAGAAGAACAAAGACTTAAGCGAAGCAAGTTCTCCAGTCGTCCAATACCACAGCAAAAGATAAGACTATGATTGTTGTTGAATAAACACATCTCCTTTTGAGGTGAGAACAAGAGCTCTTAGTGATGGCTTCTCATGCTATGGTGTGGAAAGGGAATCTGACATACCCTAGTGGACTGTGTGCCTATTGCACTCACCTCCACAATGGAATCATCTTCCTATTGCCGTAAGGTAGACAGGTATGCTGAGATCCCAAAAAGTCTTAAAGCATATTCGTTGTCTTAGGCGCTGGGCTCTAATTTTTGTTTATCTTGTTTCTGCTAGCTTTGACAGTACTAGTGCCATGATGCCTCCCGGCAACCATGTGCCCTACTAATATATCAGTGTTACAGGAAACAAATGATCACTCACTTACTTGCATTCTCTAGCGTTAATAAATGTAACAAAAATGTAAAAAACAAAATCAGTTAGTGAGTCTTATGCTTTTCTATGCCAATCTGAATATTCTGTGACACCATGCTTGGAAATCCTTAGTGAAAAAGTAAATGAAGCAAATATACGTATATGAATCCTTTGTTATCCCATTCCTGGCGTTTGGACTATTTTCCATGTTTAAAGGGCTTGTTTTCAGACATTTCTGTACTCTACAGTCTCACTGACTCCACACCCATCCTCCATTCCACATATTCAGTGCATGCGAGTAATGTTGTAAGTAATAACAGTTCATGTGGAAGGGTAGAGAGGAATCCATCCAAACCTATAAAATGCACCAGTGCCGCAGAAATATTCCTTGCTGTTAAGTGATTAAGTGTTCCGTAGCCTTGCTTCAATTGCAGACACACATGCTTGTACAACTAGACTGGCAGAGGGTAAATACCTTTGAGATGAGTGAAGAGGCTGTCCTTTCATCTGATTAGGCCCTTTGGGACGACCTGTTCCTCGTGAGTGCTTACCTTTGGATCCACTTCAAGGCAAGATTGGTACCAAAAGGTTCTTGAGTGACTTGCACATGCCACACTTTACATATTTCTGATGATGGCGTACTGTCTAAGAATACAGCCATCAATTCTTGCCTCTCGTGGAATGCTGTCTGACCCATCCAGGTAAGTGCCTATTAGCCTTCTTGTTTGCAGACATTACACAGTCCACAAACCACCCAGCTATGCACTAGGTGGTTTGAACTTCTTTTTGCAGTGTCATAAGCTACAAGGGTTTGCAAGACTTTAGAGAAATATGCGGTTTTGTCTAAGTATTAGCGGCCAGCACTAATACAGCCATCAATTCTTGCCTCTCGTGGAATGCTGTCTGACCCATCCAGGTAAGTGCCTATTAGCCTTCTTGTTTGCAGACATTACACAGTCCACAAACCACCCAGCTATGCACTAGGTGGTTTGAACTTCTTTTTGCAGTGTCATAAGCTACAAGGGTTTGCAAGACTTTAGAGAAATATGCGGTTTTGTCTAAGTATTAGCGGCCAGCACTAATACAGCCATCAATTCTTGCCTCTCGTGGAATGCTGTCTGACCCATCCAGGTAAGTGCCTATTAGCCTTCTTGTTTGCAGACATTACACAGTCCACAAACCACCCAGCTATGCACTAGGTGGTTTGAACTTCTTTTTGCAGTGTCATAAGCTACAAGGGTTTGCAAGACTTTAGAGAAATATGCGGTTTTGTCTAAGTATTAGCGGCCAGCACTAATACAGCCATCAATTCTTGCCTCTCGTGGAATGCTGTCTGACCCATCCAGGTAAGTGCCTATTAGCCTTCTTGTTTGCAGACATTACACAGTCCACAAACCACCCAGCTATGCACTAGGTGGTTTGAACTTCTTTTTGCAGTGTCATAAGCTACAAGGGTTTGCAAGACTTTAGAGAAATATGCGGTTTTGTCTAAGTATTAGCGGCCAGCACTTTTCTTGCCTAACATATGTAAGGGATTGTTCTGCCTAGTATTTAGTGTTTTTGAAGGAGTCCAGTAAAGAAGAGACACAGATTGGTGTTGACTTTGAATAGTACCAGAGCTGCAAAAATGTGATTGTCTCTCTAGAAATATATGGCTTGGCTGATGGGGAATAGTTACATTCTCCTTACCCTCTGCACATAAGTGGCAACAACATAACGGTGCACTGTTATTTTCCTGGGAGTATCTTCTTGCCCAGTTTGTTTGCTCTACGTTATTTTTGTTTTCTCCCAGGATATGTGCTGCAGTCACATTCATTTAGTTGTGGTATGATGGCACACACCAAAAGTCCCTAGGCTTCTTTGGAGAGCGTGACTTTGTGCTGGCTTGTCTTACATTGTAATAGGTTGTGGTATAATTACTGTTGATTACAGCTGAATTCTTTACTGGATAGTTCAGACTTTGGGTTCCAACCTTTACACTATTAGGGCCTGATTACGAGTTTGGTGGTACGACGCCGGGTCCACCCCCGCTGCCACACCCCCAAACCTGTGGTCCATCTGCCCACCTGAATAGGAATTTTCTCCTGTCTGGCCGGCTCTTTTTTGGCGTTCCCACAGGGGTGCCACAGAAAATGGGAACACCAAAAGCTGTTCTTGCAAGGCATGGACTCTAAAGTCTATGCCATGCAGAAACTGGTGTGCATGCACACTGTTGTTCCCCCCTGTGTGCATCCACATGGCTTGAGGCACAAGGCGGCCCTGCAGGGCCCCCTTTGTTTCCTCTCATCCAAAGTTTTGATGGCAGTGGAACCGCCATGAAAACCATGGCGGAGAGGAAACTTGTAATATGCTTGGCAGGACTGCAGTGGTCCCGCCAAGCATATTACTGCTTCTACACCACCACAACACCACCAGGGAACGGCGGTTCCCTGGCTGCTATGGCGGGGCAATGGCGATCCGGCCGCCCTTATTGTAATAGGGTGGTCAGGAAACCGCCAGTGTGGCCCCCCACGAGTCTGGGGGTCAGTGGACCGCCAGACTCTTATTTAAACCCTAAATGTCAATACAGGGAGATGGAGATGTCTTTTGGCTTGGATCAGCATTTTGCGTACAGGGTACTGCGTTGCTAAAAAAAAGTACCCAGTCTGCCAAACCCTTGGCCTGCCTCATTTAGAGATGGGCGGATCTTGAGTAGTCCGTTAATGGACCTTTCTTGGCTCAGTCTAAAGAATACTTCCTCCAGCAAATTACAAAGCAGGGGCAGTCCAAGGAAGAACTATTTAGGGTTAAAGATGTAATGCCTGTTTTTTCTTGTTCGTCCCACCAAGAAAAAAACGCGGGGGTGAGGGACAGGGAAAAAACAATAATGACCCCCACACTATGGAAGAAAACTCCATAGGTGTGGCAGTCATTTGTATTTTGTTTTTTTAAAAGCAAATTATTAACAAAAATATGTCAGTAGATTAGTGTACAGTAAATAAAACCAATGGTGACCCTATACCATACTTGTAGCACACTGAAGGGCTGTTCCTGTTAATGTAGAGAGATGAGCGCAGGGTTGCCAGGCATCTTCAAATTTGGTGGGTACCCTCTGGATGGTGGAGATAATGCCCTCTGCCATCACAATGGACACTACTCTATCTGCCAAACTTGAAATCAGGCCATTTCTTAGCAGTTCAAAGGCCTATGACCAAAATAAATCTTGTGTCGGATTTTCATCCATCCAGAAAGGCACCCACAAAGACTTCTGGTTGTTGTTTCTAGATCTGTGTACTTCTACTACAAAATCCTTCAAGCCTCTGATGTGCAGATTGTGTCTCCCAATCTACAGTTGCTTGGTTGACTAGGTTTGTAGTCTTATTCTGCAGCACTCTAGTTTTTAGTCAGTGTTGAATGAACAGAAAGATGCACAAAGCAGCTGACAAGGACATCGTGCTGGTGCTCCTTAATCTGTCGGCGGCTTTTGACACGGTCGACCATAACATTCTGGTCGACCGGGTCGAAGCTGCGGGCCTTCAGGGCACTGCACGGGTAGGGGTCAAGTCTTTTCTGACTGATCACTCACAAGCAGCCAGACTTTCCTCCTTCTGCTCTTCTAAGGCCAATCTTTCCTTGTCCCCACTCTTGTTCAACCTATACATTCGTCACCTGGTGCCTTCCCTGAATTAAGGGAAGGTCAATATCTAGAACTACGCAGTTGACTTACAATTGATTTTCACCATTGATAAAACCTTGGAATGCACTACTACCTTTCAAAACACAATATTGTTTATCCGTGAATGGATTAATGCTAATCAACTCAAACTCAACTTATATAAGAAGGAGATTGTTATCATCAAAAATATGTTGGACTTATGGATGCCTTCACTTTGGCCAGCAATCATGGGCTGTCTCCCGTTACCCAAGAAATCTGTAAAGAGCCTTGGAGTCCTGATTGATGATACGTTGACCATGAAACCCCAACTTGGGGCTGTGATATTATCATGTTTTTTTCAACTTTAGAAAATCCGAATGATCAGTAAATTTCTCTCCTCCGACGCCCTCTTGCAAGTAATCATTGCACTTGTCCTTTCTAGGTTGGATTATGCACATCTCTGTTCTTGGGTTTCCCTAAGTTCCTTATTAATAGATTTCAAATGTTACAGAATTAAACTGCTGTGCTGTTGTTTCATCAACCTTGCAATTGCCTTGATTAGGAACTTGCACTGGTTGCCTGTAGAACAGCGTACCATCTTCAAGGCAGGGTAGCTCATTTTCAAGTCACTCCAGACAGGCAGTCTCACTTTTGTATCCGCCCGCATCCAAAGACACATCGCCATGCATGATCGAATGTCATCATATGTCAACCTGTTCACTATTCTTATCTTTAAATGGAAAACAATTGGTGGCCTCAGGTTTGCGTTACTGGCTCTGCGTATTTGGAATACCCTCCCCTTAGAAATCAGGCTAACCTCTTGCTATACTGCATTTAGGGAGCTCCCAAAGACTTGGCTCTTCAGGATGGTGTATGTGGAAAGTTATGTCTTATTACCTCAGTGCCATGAAACCAATTGGTGAATGTGCACTTTATAAATTGTTTTTACATAACATCTGCTTCGGGTAGGGGCAAGCAGTCTTAAGTTCAGCTGTTTTTTAACACTTGAGCTGTCTGCAGAAGATGATGGTATCCTGTGCCCTGCTGCTTTTATTGAGCTCCTGATTATATCTATGTCCACTTGTGTTGATTCACTGACAAGCGGATATCTTTGAAAAGATGGAGATGGTCTTGAGGGCTGAATTGCGTCTAGCCAAGGGGAGCTCTCCTCATTCAGATATATAGCTAATTGGGAATGTGAATTTACCTGTACGTGGGCCACAGCCAGTGCTAAACATTTTGTAAATATCTGTAAGGTGATTTGAAACCAAACAGTGAATTGGCAATGGTTGTTCCTGACAGATCTAAAACATGGTACATTAAGTGGGCATCCTTATACCTTAGGAACTAAAATGGAGCTATTTTGGTTTCTTTTGTTTGATGTCCGGCACTGACCATCATTGAAGGATTGCTTTCAAACTGACTTCCTGATAATCTAAGGTCTGTGGTCTGTAATAGATCATCTAAATCCAAGATTCTTTTTCACCCGAAAAAATATGGAGTAAGGTCCTTAAATGTGTTCCTCTCTAAGGACCCCTTCTATGGCGCTCTTGGTGTGGCTTTTGTGTAATGAGTATTAAAACAGTCCTAGCTGGATTGGCAAATTGCAAGAGCAGGGGCAGTGGTTTTGAAGCAGATACCGACGTGCACCACTTTTGTTAGGTTAGCCTGTAGCTTCCATATGGCTAAAGCTTTGATCTACAATATTGGCTAAGATGCTTTTAGTTTTGTAAGTCAAGCTTTTATATCAGTTTGTGCAGCAATCAATTTGATGTCCTCTATCTTAATAGTTTTAAGATAGCTGTCGATACGGTCTCGTTTGAACGGTGGAGAAGCATATCGTAGTAATCTAAATATCTCTTCACTTGATCTTGAAAGGAGGAATGTATTTAAGAAGTCTGTGGCAAATTGTTTTAGCTGTATCTGTACCTGTGTTAATGGTTTGGGCATCAGTGACATCCTTGTTGGAGTGGTCAGTGTCATAGAAAGTCATATCCAAATATCCTTGCCTGCGCATCCAAACAAAGTAATGCTAATTTAAGCCCTCCATGATGGCTTAGTAACATATTTAAACTGTCAGTATTTGGGTGATCTGCTTCATTTTTTCATGGTTTGTCTTGCAGTCTTTCTGTGAAAGAATGTTCTTGGAATGGCTTCGATCTTATTTTAAGTGGAATCCATTTTGTTAAGTATTTTAGAGATACATACACTTTGACATGAATTATAAACCTAACGTATCGAAAAAATTGGTAAGAACTGGGAAATGCAGCTTTATGGGAAAAGTCAGATTGTAGGAACATGCTCACATTTAGGTGGAGAAAGAAATTGTAAATGATACCATATAAAGAGTTAATAGGTTCATTGAAAAAGTTTGACTTCAGAGCCAGAGTGAGATAGTGGCACATTGTTCGAATCCTTCGAATGTGAAAAGCAGAACAAGGAAAAGGAAATCTAGGTAGAATAGTTAATGATGCAGGTGGTTTGAGTATGAATAAAAGAAAGGCACCAAAAATGCATGTTCAGCTAGCATGCTAGATCAAGATGGTTTATACATGTCATTATCAGATGGTTCACTGCTGGTCACTCACCACTGCATACAACATCTTCCAGGGGTGTTTAAAGCACGCTACTCACCCGTGACGGTCTCGGAACCAATAGTTGTCGTTACCTTTTGGTGAGTTTGTTGATACTATGTACCCGGCACAGAAATTTCTCTATGAATATCTGTCAAATTTTCAGTTTCCACTAGTAAGTCACTTGTAAAGAGGCCATCCATTAGCCTGACTTTGTACTTCGGTGTTGGGGTGTCCGAATTTATTGAAAGGCTGTTTAGATCCTTTATGGACTTTTGTGTATTAGGGAATTCCAAGTGTAATACAGCCAACTTCATTTCAGAAGGGTTGGAGGACAGGTTTTAGCAGCAATGTACACTCACATATAATATAGCTCCTGCATTTTGGCATTTTGAGCATTCTTCTTAATCCTTAAGACCTCTAAGGAGACGCCTATTGGATATCCACAAGGACCGACGAACAATAAATAATAATGTTTGGGTCATAAAGTGCCAATGTGCACGGTATTTGCAGACTAAGACAGCCTTTAGATCTTAGAGATTCATCTAGTTCTGCATCAGAATGTGTCATTTGAAGAAAAATCAAGTTTGATTGAGGGCAGTGCCAGGAGCCACGGAGTCTAGTAGTGAACCTACAATGTAGAAGAAACATTGCTCAAAGAGCCCGTCTGAGACTGGCACAGGATTTGGAGCTCTGGGGGACATTTTTCTCATCTGTCTGGAGTGCTTGGCCTCAAACTCTGCACTTTAAACATATCTTTTCCTATATGTGGATTGCTATAGACGTTGTACAGTGGATTGAAGTAAATTATATCATGTCCCTATTTGTCCTGGTGCTTGGTAAAAAATCTTTTACAGATTTCACAATGCTCAATATCGTGCTTTACACTACACTGACCTGGGTCCTTCCTTTCTCCCAGACTGTTACACCCTCAATTTTGACATAAAAATGAAAGAAAGTAAAAGAGGTGTACCACTGACCAGACAGAGGAGTGGGGCTTGTAGGAAATGTATTCTATTTTATTTTTGTTTTGGCAGGCACCAAGAAGTTTGCAGTTATCTGTTTTCCTCCTCTTGGTGATTTTTGAGACATCCTGTGAGTAGACAGTTGCCTTAGGGCTACAGAGTATGATGCAAGCACCAGCTCGTCTCATGTTTAGTTGCTTGCAAACAATTTTAGCCTAGTTGCACAAAAGGTAACAAAAACATGTTGTGTCTTTCTGAAATATTTAATTGTCTCTTGAATACCTAAGAGTTTTCTTGGCATCGAACGCATGTAAAGTTTAGTGTTCAAGAATGTTATTACAAAAAGACTGTCCGAGAAAAGCTTAATTTACTTGAACATCTAATACACCCTTGGGAGGTTTCATATGAGTCCTAATAACAACCGTATCTATATGAAAACCTGTAAAAGGCTTATCAGTCAACGTTTGTTTTCTTTTGGGGGTATTCATTAGTGGTGCCTTAGCCCAAAGACACTGCAGAGAATTTTAAAAAGTCATGGGAATGCAAGCCAGACATGCAAAGTTACATAGTTCATGCAAGGACATTTACATGGTTTTAAAGATACATGAATGTTTTGAAAGGAACTGTTGTGCACCACAAGTGTTTTTCACTCAGTTTTTTTTAGTTGCATTGATTAAATAATACGTTTTTCAAGTGTTTTAGTTAATGGAGATATGGTGGGTTTATGTTGTTGTTTATGAGTAAATGTTGATGATCTGTTGTTTTCTAGGTTTTTGTTGGTGGTGGTTACGAATAGGTCTGTTCATAGTTGTTTCTCCAGTATTGAATCTTTCATAGATTAACATGCTTCAATATTCCCTGTTTGTCGAAGTGGGAGTCCCACTGTAATTATAATTAGTATTATGAAGTAACGCCTCATAAAGTCAAACCAAAACTAGTGAGAATGTATGCCAATCCACATCATTATAGGTAGAACTGAATTTCAGCCAATCAGATGTCAGCTCCTACATCATTCCTCTCCTTCAGAGCCACCACACCCCAGATTTCCAACCGCACGTCGTGTGTAAGGGAGTGTCCCTGAGCTCTGTTCGGTACTTTGAGAGAAACTGTTACTTTGCCTTTGGTTGTCCTAAATTTAAACCCTGCTGCCTCAAAGAGAATATTCAACTCTGCCTGAGCATTATTTTGCCACAAATACATCATGTCAGAGGGATCCAAGAAAAGTCTATTTAGACCCTGAAGGTCTTATGGTAAGCTGAGGCTGTTTTCAGAGGACCCTCATAAGGAGTGCCCTTATTGTCTATATTCTGAGCATAAAGCTAAGGGCTGTAATTATTGCAGAACCTTGATCCTTTCCTGCAAAGATGCTCAAAGACCGGTAAGTGAGGCTCCTTTTGTGGCTTCAAAAGAGAAAATCCACAGAAACAGAGGGATCTCGAACTCCAACAAAAGAATGAGAAGAGAGAAAGATCTGTAAAAGAGTTGGGTGAAGAGCCACCAAGAAAAATATCAAGAGAGGAAAAAAAGGGATGAAGAAATTCCAGTCCAGTCAAAAAAGAGGCATTCATATGGAGAAGTGTGGCTCACTGGTTAGAGGAGGCAGACCCTGAAGCAGAGGTCAGACCCGGGACCAGGGTTCAATTCCCGACGCAGCAGGGTCTTGAGCCCAAATGTCCACGGACTCGATAATTCTCGCTTCGGTGCCTACTCGAATCACATCCATCATCTTGTGTGTTTTACAGTCGACGGCTATGGCATCGTCAACGATGACAACTACTGCCACAATGACTGCCTTTTCATCAGTGAGATTAATACAGATGAGTCCTCGTCAACTCAGTCAACCAAATCGAAAGTTGCGCCGACATGAATGTCAGTGCCACCGTCGATGACCGCTCTGTTCACGGCTTCGTTGCCGGCTACTCCGATACCGATAATTAAGGTTTCACTTGCTTAATCGGTTCGGTTAAAAAACTTTATTCGATTCAAAAAAAGAATCATAAAAGTTTACATTTTAAATTACAAAACATGATTACAATTTTAAAATGAACCATCTATAATATACACATTAATCAAGGACATACCGTTGACTGCTATTTTTTTTATTTTTTATTTTTTTAATTCTTTTTATTGCAGTTTGAACAAACAAAACATACAGTGGTCACGTAAGCAAGCTACAGAGGCGCAGAGTAGAGCACAGTGGGACTATCAGGTATATTCATGTGCTAGCGACAGGTCTTGACAGCGTTTGACAGTTAAATATCGACCTCGAGAGCTGATCGGTTAGGCTGGGGGGGATCGCATAGGACACCTCTATACTCATTCCATTTGTTCCACACCTCCCCCCATTTTGGGGGGCATCCCCGGGATAGATAAACAGTTCTTTCTTGTAGCATGCACCAGTCCATGTCACGCTTCCATTCCGCTAGGCGTGGAGCCATATTTGCCCCCCAGAGTCTTGCAATGTTCCGTTTTGCCACCATCTGGCCGAGTGTGACCCACAGTTTGCCTCCAGATGGTAGGTCCGTTGGTTCCCAGATGTTCAGAATGCACCGCTTCGCCTCTGGGCGCAGTGCAGCCCCCCATACATCCCGCATACATCGTACCACCTTCCTCCAATAGGCCTGCAGCACCGGGCATTCCCATATCATGTGGAAAAAGGAGCCACTCATTCCGCATCCCCTCCTACATCTGTCATCCTCGCTCCTGCCCATAGCTTTAAGTCTAGTGATGGAGATGTAGACTCGGTGGAGTATTTTTAGTTGAATGAGTCGAAACCTGGATGAGATAGTGACCTCCCTAGGGGAGGCCAGCGCGTATTCCACTCCTCATCATCGATAATCAACCCATCCTCCTCCCACCTTCGCTTGAGGCCCTGCAGTAAGTCGGGGAGATTGTTTATCAGTTTCTTATAGGTGAGTGAGATTGCATGTTCAGGCTGGTAACCATCCAGCAGTCTATCCTCCAGGGGGGAGGCTGGTGGGGGCACAGTGCCGCGTGGGATGTTTTTTTGTAAGGAGTGATGGACTTGAAGATACCAAAAGTACTCAGTGTTTGCCAGTTCGTACGCCGTTTGGAGGGATGGGAAAGATTTAACACCACCTTTGTCCCATAGGTCCCCAATCCGAGAGATATCTATGAGGTCCCAACTCCGGAATCCTCGAGTGCGACCCAGGAAGCCGAGACGTTCCGACACCCAAAGTGGGGTAGCCAATGTGAGCACATCATGCCAGCCCAATTTCCGCTGGACCATGTGCCAAATTTGCAGCGAGTGGAGTGGAGTGTAGGGCCCGTGAGGTCATGTTTGAGCGGTCGTGAGTAGAGCACTGCTTCGTAATTCCCACCAGGTAGGAGCCACCTATCCATGCCATATCCCGGGTCGTTACCAGCACAGTAAGTACCCTGGTTGATCGCCGCAGGATGTGCTGCCCAATAGTACCTGCGGATGTCAGGCAGAGCTATCCCCCCGTCGTACCAACCGAGAGTTAACTTTTGTAAGGCAATTCGTGGTGCGCCTGCCCATAAAAGGTTTCTCTGCGCCGCCTCTATGGCCGTAAAGTAGCAAGGCGGAACGAGATCCGGATAGTTTTGGAGAGCATACAGGAACCGGTGCAGCGCCATCATTTTAAATAACGCTGCGCGGCCCAGTAATGAGATTGGGAGCTTCTGCCAGGCTGCAGAGTCGCGCTTAAGCCTCTGTAGGGGCGGGAGTAAGTTCTTGTCGTACATTGCTGCCTTATCTTTGGATATATAGATACCCAAATAAGTGAAACCCTCGGTGACTATCCTGATAGGACAGTCCCTTGGGGGAGCAGGGGCACCACCGTGGAGGACGTATAGTAGAGATTTACTCCAGTTGATAGTGTATCCGGAGTTCTTACCAAAACTTGTAAAGATATCAAGGGCTACGATCAACGATCTTCGGGGTCGGGAAAGATAGAGGAGGATATCGTCGGCGTAAAGTGATATCCTGTCCTCCCAGCAATCCGCCCATCGGATCCCTTTCAATGCTACGTCTTGTCTGATCCAAGTGGCCAGAGGCTCTAGAGGAAGAGCAAAAAGCAGGGTGAGAGCGGACACCCCTGGCGTGTCCCCCTCTGTAAGGTAAAGGTCTCGGAGACCTTGTTGTTGACAACCACCTGTGCCAGCGGTTCCGAATAGAGGAGGCACACCCATGATACGAAGGCAGGGCCGAATCCCAGTTTACGGAGGACGCCATCATATACGGCCACTCCAAGGTGTCGAAGGCCATTGTGGCGTCCAGTGATACCACCACTGCGTCCTCTCTTAGTGTGTGATATCTCCCCAGTACTCCGTTCAAACGGCGAAGGTTGAGCGCCATGTTCCGGTGGGGCATAAACCGGGATTGGTCCAGGCCGACCAGCGTGGCAAGGACCGGTTGTAGTCTATTAGCCAAAACCTTGGCTAGTATTTTGGGCTCAGCGTTCAATAGGGAGATGGGCCTGTATGAGGCGCACAACTCCTTGGGCTTACCTTCCTTCGGTATTACGACTATTGTTGCTAGTCGTTGGTCACGGGGCAGCACTCCCCTGGAGCGACTCTCAGCGAACATTCGTTTGAGGTAGGGGCTAAGGAGATCAGGCTTGAGCTTGTAGAGCTCAATCGGTAGGCCGTTGGCACCTAGTGCTTTGCCAGGACAGAGGTCACCGATTGCACGCTCCACCTCCGCCGATGTGAGCGGCGCGTCCAAGAGGTCCCGCTCCGTGTCTGAGAGGGCTGGCATCCTCGGATCTGTTAAAAGGGCGACCGAGTCTTCCTCTGGTCGGTCAGGTCCCGTGCTGTAGACTGTCCTAAAGTGACGGGCAAATTCTGTGGCTATGTGTCTAGGCTCAGTGATCATTGTGCCATCGGGTGTACGTATTTCTGCCACTACTCTACTCACTTTTTGCTTTTTATCGAGCCATGCTAGGAGCTTACCCGCCTTGTCTCCCTGGTCATAGATTTTAGCTTCTCTAGTGATAGCCATCTTTTTGGCTGCCTCCGTGACTATCGCTTGGTATTCCGCGGTTTTTAATGACAGTCTGTGGCGCACCTCAGGAGTACCTTCGGCACGTGCCACCTCCTCCAGGGTCGCAAGTTCAGCCTCTATTAGAATCAGCTGCGCTTCCCTCTCTTTACGGCGGCCAGCAATCGCCGAAAGGGTCTCACCCCTAAGGACCGTTTTAAATGCCTCCCAGAGGGTGACTGCCGAGTCCACGGAACCGTCGTTGGACTCGAAGTAGTTAGCGATTGAAAGAATCAACGCATTTCGGAGGTCCTCATTGCGCAAGTGCCAAGCATTGATAGGCGCAACGCTACCCTCCCGCCTGCTTCCGACGGTAATTTGAACCAGAACTGGCGAGTGATCTGAGATTCCCCGCGCCAGGTGAGTGGCCACGCGCACCTCCGTGTCGTGTTGCAGAGGAGAAAGGATATGGTCTAGATGGGAGAAAGAGTGGTGTGGCCCCGAAAAGAAGGTGTACTGTGTGTCTGTAGGGTGTGCAAGGCGCCATAAGTCCGTGAGGCCAAATGTTTTCCAGGAAATCCCCGAGCCATCTCTGTCCCCTAGGTGTGTCCCTTGACGGATGTCTGTCCAAAGCCCCCGAGACCACCGCGTTGAAGTCCCCTCCAATAAACAATTGCCCATCGGGGAGGGAGAGGAGGAGAGTCCCGAGATCAGTAAATGCCTGCGACTGCAAGCCCGGCGGGACATAGACAGACACCAGTGTAAGCCTGCGCCCCTCCCAAATCCCGGAGAGCATGGCGAGGCGACCCTGGGGGTCAGGTGCAGTGTAATCTGGGAGGAAAGGCAAGTTGCGTTTAAGGAGGATACCCACCCCTCGGGACCCCGTGGTAAAGCCAGAATGAACTGCCAGGGTGTAGCCGTACCTGTTTAGAGCGTGGCAAGTGTTCCCTAACAAATGAGTCTCCTGCAGCATTACAACATCAGGCAGGTGTCTCTTCACAAATTGTAGCATGGTGGTGCGTTTGAGCTTGTCCCCCAGCCCATTTACGTTCCAGGTCAAAACTTTCAGACTCTTATCCCATCGCTCAGCCATAGCCTTGTTTCACTTTCAGTACCACCACATGAGTCTCTGCGCGCCCCCGGTGTTCGCCCTTGCCATTCGAACGTGACCAATCAAACTTCTGCCCCCTACCCAACTACCCGCAGCTCCACCCTCCCCCCGCCCCAACATCCCCCCTCCCCCCTTCCAATCCTACCATGATCCATTCACTCATTGCACCAAAAACAAGTACCCCCCACCCTGCCCCCTGCTCTGTAGGTTCCGAACTACCCACTGCCCCAATTAGCAGAGCGCCTATCGCCCCACCCTAACTCAGGATCGAGGGAAGTACCCCCCCTCCCGAGAAACTTTGTACCGGAGAACGTGGGCCGGCCCCAGCTCCGGCCGCCATCTCGGTGCTGTCCCCAAACTGAAGGTCCTGCATCCCTCCAGCGTCCGGCAATCGAGCCATAGCGACATTTGAGCGGACATGAAGTTCCCCCCATTGGTGCGTTTAAGGAGAAAATGTACACAACACAATCTTATAATACGTTACAGTTCGGCTGGGCTTGATGTAGCAGTTCAGGTTCTCAGCGGACAGCCGCATCTCGAGTTGGATCTCCACGGGGGCTCGCCGATCTGGAGCGCCAAGATCTCTGACTCCGTGCCTCCCCCTCCGACTGTTCAGCCGCAGAACCAAGAGATGGGCCCGATTCTCCCGCCAACCGCCCCGACCCTGCAGCTCCTGATCCGCCGGTGCCGTCGAGTCAAGCCATTCCTGGACCGCAGCCGGTGAGGTGAAGAAGTGGGACTTTCCTCCCACGATGATCTTTAGCTTGGCAGGGAAGAACATCATATACTTGATGCCCCGATCGCGGAGCGCAGCTTTCACTCCCAGAAACGAGCGCCTCTCCTGCTGGACCTGCAGCGTGAAGTCAGGAAAGAAGCGGATGGTGGCTCCTTCAAATTTCAGTTGACTGCTATTTTTGATGATCAAATCCGACCAGATCAGACCTCACCAAGTACGGTGTCACCTTTACCAGCAGTCCCTCTTTTGTAAATGGAGGCTAAGGAGAAAAGACAGATGAGGAATATGAACAAGATGAAACCTCTTGCTTAACAGGAGATGTTTTTCCTTTAGAAACACAAGCTAGAGAAAAGTGTTATGCGGAGTTCCATGAAAATGATCCTTACGATGAATCATTTGTGGAGCAGTCATTCTAAGAACCAATGATGTAGGTTCCTATTATCTATTCTCAGATCTTGCCTAGTGCTTGTCAGTATTATAAATGTTTCTCAAAAAGAGACACTTCACCACAACAACTTTGCCATCCTCAGGAGGTTAGATAATATAGGGAAGCGTTTTTTCAGCTATAGGTGCCATGATCATAAGAGCGTCCAACGCTTTAGCCACACTGGGCAGATAAGATTGCCAAATGTAGTCAGACTTAGCACTGTTTATAGCTCACCTGCTGGAAGACAAAAAGCAAGAGGCGCAGTCTATTCTTCAGGCGGGAGAGTAAACATCCTCCGAAATGATTGATACAGCAGTGGATGTAGTTATGACTAGCCTAAGGCAGATGGCCGAAGCAACAGTCTTAAGATAGGGATAGCTAAAGGCAAAAAAAAATTCCCCAGAAGTGCAGTCAAAAATACTTGATATGCCTTATAATAGAGAAGTTCTCTTTGGAAAATATGCAGCTGATGTGCTTCAATCAATTAAAGCTGATACAGAATCTGCGTGATCATTGGAGGTGCTGCAACAGTGCAGGTTTCAGACATTTCGTGGTATTAGGGCAGAGGTCAATATACTTTTAGGAAGTTTTCATACCAACAGGTATCAGCCCTACAATCAAGTATAGAAGGGATACCAGCAGCATTTTACGAAACAATATATCCATAACCATCTGCAGCTTCCTCCTGACAGCCTATCAAAAGGAAGTCAGCAGGCGCAAGATGGGGGCATGGGTCCACCAGAAGGCAGTGACACAAATATCACTCCGGTCGCCTCTCTACAAATAGCACTCTTGACTGTAAAAGATTCTGTTTAAAACTGTTAACTGTTACGATGCTTCGAGAGCTATCTCCTCAGATCGGTAGGTATATTGGACATTTTAAGACATATCGTACCCTAGAATTTACCCAAAAGCCTCCTCGAAATCCACTTGGCAGGAGAGTACATCAGCATGTTTGTCTATTAAAAGACAAAATCTAGTGTCTTATTCGCCTGGAGCAATCGAAGAAGATCCACAGACACACAGGTATTTACTCCAACTTTTCCATCTCAAAGAAAAAGAATGAGAGGTGGAGCCAAGTATTAGATATGAGACAGCTAAACAAATACCTCAAAAATAAGTCGTCGTTCAGGAAGGTTATGTTATAGAATATTCTGCAACTAATTAATCCAGGGGATCATATTACCTCTCTAGATCTGCGAGTTACTTATTTCCATGTCCCCATTTATGTCAAACACAGAAGAATTCTCAGATTCGAGGTGACCGGATGTCACTACCAATTCAAAGTCCTCTATTTTAGATTAAAATCTGCCCTGAGTTTTCTTTCCAAATGTATGGCACCAGTAGTGGCAGATCTCAGGAGAAAAGGATGTTCCACAGAACATTACCTCTAAATCTTCAAAAAATTGAGTTTCAGACTAAAGAAGGGAAAATCTTGCCTTACCCCTAACAAAAAATATCCCATTTCTAGGGATGATTCTGGACACGGGTCTGCAAGGCTTTTGCCACAATGGGGAGGGTTGCAAAGATAATAGCTCCAGCCTTTGCCCTCCTAAGAAAAATGTACACTTCAATCAGAGAGTACAAATCTTTCCTGGGAATGATCTTCTCTTGCATACCATTGATCCCCAACAGCCGTCTATTCATGAGAAGACTGCAAGAACAAATAGACAGACAATCGAAACAGGAAATGAGTACTTTCAACCGTCATCAAAGTAACACCTGCTGTACCAGCATTAAAGTGGTGAATGAAAAAAGACAACATCACCAGGAGCTTGCCGCTTCTCACCAGACCACCAGTCCACCAAAGCGCGTGATTGCAATGGATGCGTCTATGGAAGGTTGGGGAGTGCATCTGCAGGACCTGGAAGTAAGTGGCAAATGGAAGATCTTGAAAAAGAAGAAACATATAAACTTCTTGTAATTAAGGGTGGTGACTTTGGGGCTCTGTGCTTTTCTTCCAAAAATAAAAGGATCTAAAGTGATGGCTCGAACGGACAGCATAACCCTAATGTTGTATTTAAACAAGCAAGGAGGAACAAGGTCGCAATCGCTTTCCAGAGAAGCACAAGTAATCTTGAGCTGGTCCTCGCATCACAATCTTTCCCTGAAGGTAGAGCATGTGCAGGGTACAAACAATCAGTGGGCAGACGATTTAAGCAGATCGTCAAAAAAAGGCTACAACTCGAAACGATCACAAACAAAACTTTCAAAGATGTTCAGCTAGTGGGGAAGACCAACCTTGGATCTATTCACTACTCCGCTCAATTGATAATGCCAAAACTATGCAAGCAGTTTTTTCCCCAAGGAATCTTGGGGAAACACCTTTCAGATTGCATGGATAGGAATCTTCACAAATGCCTTTCCAACAATTCCTTTGATTCTGCAGATCCTCAACAAGTTGAAGAGGGAACCATGTCGAATTATTATAATAGATCTAGCTTGGCCAAGACAATTGTGGTACACAGAACATATTCTCATGTCGGAGCAGCAACAGATTCCACTCAAACCAGTCCCAGGGCTCTTATCAATGAAGAGTGGCCAGGTGATTAATCCAAATCCAGACTTGAGCTCCACTAGCTAAATCTCTCACAACAATGCAGAGACATACTAGCCAAAGCGAGAGCCAAAACTAAACATTAATCATGTAAGGGAAATTGGACATTGTTCTGCAAATGGCGTTCTTTGAATAATTGTCATCCTTTCTCTTCAACCTCTGTGTAGATATTACCATACCAGCTCATCTTAGCTCCCTCGGACTTATCTCATAGTTTAATCAAAGTTCATCTTGCTGCAATATCAAGATTCAGAAGAGCCTAGAATCGTGTAACTATGGTCAGATAGACTTAAGAAAAAAAAATTCTATGTGGACTGTTTAGAGCTTACCCTTCGATTAAAGCAACCACCGATAGCATGGCAGCTAAACACAGTTCTGGCTCTGTTGATGCGAGCACCTTTCAAGCCTATTCACAAAGCCAAAACAAAATGTCTTTAATGGAAGATGGCTCTACTTATAGCCCTTACTATGGCTGAGCAAGATGCAGGTACTTGCAATACAAAGGCCATACCTGCAATTAAAAAAAGACAGTGTTATCTTGCCTACTAGTCCTCACTTCATACCTAAAGTGGCATCAACTTTTCTTCTTCCCAAACCCATTGTTTTAAAAGGATACTTCCAAAATCCACCCAGTGCAGCAGAGAGAGCTCTTCATACTCTTGATGTTAAAAGGTGCTTGAATTTTTATATTGAGGGGGGCAAGATGGCGGCCGTGCGTTCGGCCGAGTGAGTTGGCGTTCTTCTCCTCTGAGCCAAAGCGGACCCCTGTATGACTGCCTTGCCTGCGTTCTAACGAAAATACTGCCTGAAAACTCCTTATCTACTTGGCAAGAATCACAGACTCAATTTGATCTATGGCATTTATTTCTCGTCTAAATATCATCAGACCTGCAGCCTTTCGTAAACTTTTGTGGCTTTGGCAAGCTCCGTCTCGCTCTAGCAGCTGCTCACCTGGTCTGGTGTTCAGCCCGGGATCCTCCTCTTTCCGGCTCAGTTGTTGCTCTCCTGGGTGTCTCGCAGGCTATTGCTTCACGCTACCGGCAACAGGGAAAACGATGCCGCCGAAGGTGCTTTCGAAAGCGGCAGCTGCCGCTCTGAAATCCCGTAGTACAGCTCGTGGTTAACAGGAGGCGGACCAGAAGAGCTCCGCGGCCGCAGCTGCAACCGCGGCTCAGAAGACTCGCTCTGTTGGTTCTGACAAACCCGCACCGGTGACCCCCGTTGTAACTATTACCAAGGGCCAGACATTACCGGCAATGTTCAACAAACCTGGAGTGAAGGGGAAAACTCCCACCACAGACGATGGCTCCCTTGCTGCAGTGCAAGGGGAAAACTTAAGCTCTGCAGACCCTGCTACAAAGGGGGGGTGAGTACTTCTGTAACTGTGCCTGTCTTGCTGCTTTCCATTTCGGCAGAATCCCCCCCCCCCTCCGAACTCCCTGCCCTAGCTAACAATATCACTACAGCAAAAGAATCAGTTTTGACTCCAGGTTCTGTTTTCGATCCCTCTGTCTATCAGACCTCTCCAGCCCAGTGCATGCTGGATAATGCAGTCCAGTCTGTTAATAGTAACATACCTATTTCATTGGAGCTGCCTACAGAGTATTCTTATGATACTAGGGGGTCTGAGGTCAGCGAGTCTACTGAGAATTTTTACTCTGTTTCTGACCACTCTCTATCTGGGGAGGACGACGCTGATCGTCCGGAGCTTCAGTGGTCGGACTATGACAGCGATTCTGCAGATTGGCGTGCGAGTAAGTTACCGAAAGATCTGAACACCGACACAGTTCGCAAAGTCTCTGGTATTAAGGTATCATCCCTGTCCAGTCAGCAAAATCCGCAGAAGGATTTGCCTAATGAACAATCTGATTCAAATTCGCAGAATGCTTGTGAAATGAAATGAAATGAAAAATTGCACTTTTATAGCGCATAACTACCCGGAGGCCTCGCAGCGCTTTTGACTGATTGCTTATGGCGAGCTCAGGGTAGATCAACAAGCTTTTGCGAACAAGTGAGTTTTTAAAGCCCTTCTGAAGGACATACGGTTATTATTCTCTCGGAGAGAGAGCGGAAGGGAGTTCCAGAGCTTGGCCGCAGTATGAGAGAAGGAGCGACCGCCCCAGCGAGCTTTGTAGATTTTAGTGGTAGTTGCTAGCTGTAGAGAGCTCGAGCGTAGGGCTCTGGACGGGGCATAGGGCGTGACTATGGGGTGTAGGACCAGTGCGATGAAAGGATTTGTGCAGAATGCACATGGCCTTAAACTGCACTCTGGCCGCTACTGGGAGCCAGTGAAGTTCCTTTAGGGCATTCTTGGCTGACTGCCAGCAGGGAATGTTATAGAGTAGACGGGCGGCACAGTTTTGCGTAACTTGGAGCCTATGGGTGACTGCTACCGGGGATCCTATGTATAGGGCATTTCCATAATCCAGGCGGGAGAGTATCAGGGCCTGGACCATGATCCTCCTCGCCTGGAATGGGAGCAGGGGGAGCACTTTGCGCAACATTTTCATCAGCCCGAAACATGTAGAGGCAGTCTTAGTGGCTTGAACCGAAAAGTCAAGCGCTTTGTCAAGCCAGATTCCGAGGCTCTTTATCTGAGGTTTGGGGGTAGGAGGCAGGCCAAGACATGGGGGAGGTACTTGTGGAGGTACTATTTCGACCATGCCAGATATTCCTGAAGAGGTCTCATTGGTGACGATCTACCAAACTATCATGATGCATAGGGAAGCAACTAAACAAGAAAATATGCGAATGCAGGGGGCCTGTCGCAAAATGCAGAACTCTCTCCGACGGGTCATTAAAACATGTACAGAGACCGCTACCAGGGTTGCCGAAGCTGAAGAAAGGATCTCTGCTCTTGAAGATGCTGCTGCTACTCAGAAAGAGTTAGTTATAGAGGTCAAAGAACAACGCAAGGACATTTTATGGAAGCTTGCAGATCTTGAAAACCGGGCAAGAAGGAACAATCTCCGCGTTTTGGGGATAGAGGAAAATAAAGAGGGCGACGATGTCTGGTTGTTTATAGTTGAGCTTTTCACCGAGGCTTTCCCGGACGTCACCCAGTGGGATTGGAACCTCGAGATTCAAAGGGCACATCGCTTTCCATTAAATAGGAAAAAACAATCCACCGCTGCCAACAACCTCTATCCCCGTGCCATCTTGGTTTGTTTCAATAACTTCCTTGCCCGTGAACGTATATTTGATCTCGCTAGACCTAACAAGAAGCGATCTGCTATGGAATGTCAATTTTTCGTTCGTCCTGATTTTTGCTCAGAGACGGTCACTCGCCGCTGGCATCTCCGGCAACAGATTCCTCTATTTCAGGCTAAGGGGGCCCAGGTTTTCTTGCTTTTTCCGGCAAAACTAAAAGTTATTTTTAAGGGCCAGACGAGGTTTTTTATGTCTGAGATTACCGCTAAGGAATTCTTGGACTCAATATAGCCTAAGTCAGGCAATATATCATTAGTTTGACTGTTTAACATATGACAGCAGTCATCCCTTTGTTGTGCTTTATTATTTTTCCTTACTCGATGACCCCTTAGATATATATAAATGATGTAATTCTTTTTGTCCTTCTAGGATGTGTTAGGGTCATCTGATATCTGAAAAGGGGGAACACTATTGGTTCAGCGGAGTGTGGGGTAACGCTTACTCAACCATCACAAGGACTACGGTCCTGATGCCCAGTGTGGGGGGGGGGGTTCATTGGGAAGGGGGGTGGGATCAGATGGGGGTGGCGGGTCAACCAGGGTGGGTTGTGGGGTGGTGTGGTGGTGGTGGACAGAGATGACCACTTTATTTATTCATAATTGGTTTCATTTTTTGAATGTATTTGATGCGACATTAATTCTCTCATTCTTCAGCAAAAAACAGTTTGAGTGTAATTATATCTGTTATAAAAGGTTTCATAGTTGTTTGGGGCTGTCGATCTTTGATCAAATCTCATGGCTCCCTCTACATTGAAGTGTGCAACTTGGAATATCTGTGGATTAAACGACCCTAAGAAACGCAGAATTTTTTATGAGTTGCTGAAGCTGATGCAGGTGGATATAATCTGCCTGCAGGAAACTCATATCCCTTGGGGCAACCGGGCATATCTTAGATTTCTAGGTTATGAGTTAGCGGCTTGTACCCGACAAACCTCTACAATCAGCGGAGTTGCTATTATTTTAAAGACCGGGTTAGGGTGTGTTAAAAGAGTAAAACAAGACAATTTTGGTAGATGGCTAATAGTAGAACTAGCGATTAATGGCCGTTTGTTCTCTATCTGTTCAATATACGCCTCCAATTTAGATGACCCACAGGTTATAAGGAATCTAAATTTAGAGTTAGCTATGTGGCCTCATCCGTTGTTTTTTTGTGGGGACTTTAATATAAATATTCCCAGCCATTTAGATATAATAAAGCGCAATATATATGTTGGACGAAAGCCCCAAGTTTATAAGGCGCTCCGGATTCTCCTGATTGAACACGGTTTGTCGGATACATGGCATTATCATCATCCAAATCAAGAGGGTTATACTTTTTATTCAATACCCCACAATAAAATGGTTCGTATTGATTACGTTTTCACCTCCCTCCAAATTGTTGGGTCTATCAAGATTGAAACTAACCCAAGAACTATATCCGACCACAACCCTATTGTCTTTACTTGTCCCTGGGATCGTCCCATTAACCAAATTAGATCATGGACATTTGACAGAAAACTATTAACTGACAAATTATATCAAGAACAACTCAATTTATGGATTTTAGAGTTCTTTGCAATTAATACTGGTACTGCTTCGGATGGTATTGTCTGGGATACATTCAAAGCTGCATTACGCGGCGAAACTAAAAGATTTGCCTCTTATCGTTGGAAGACTGAGCAGCAAACTCTTAAAACTAGACTCGCAGCTCTCGAACAAGCTGAATTGGATTTAAGTTCTAATATCCATATGGGGGAAGACATAGCAGCTAGCATGAAATTAGTTGCTATAGCCAAATCTAACTTATTAGAGCCTTTTTACAAAGATATAGCAACTAAATACTTTCAATTCCGTACTTCAATGTATGAACTGGGTGAAAACTCTGGTAAGGTTTTAGTAAAACGTCTACAACAAAGGGCTGTAGCCAACCAGATTATTAGGGTTAAAGATCGTTCTGGCATTATTCAGGACACACCTACCGGTGTTGTAAACGTTTTTGCTGATTTCTATTCAACTTTATATACGGAAGATACCAATATAACTCTACTGCAACAAGCTGGTTTAAATCAATTTTTCCAATTTTTGAACACCCAAAAAGTTACAGATGACCAGAATCAAATCCTGGCTGAACCTATTAGCTGGGAGGAAGTTCTGACCGCCATGAAATCCCTTTCTAATGGTAAAGCTGCAGGGCCGGATCTCATTCACCTAGAATTCTATAAAACTTTCTCACACCTATTCTGGCAGCAAATGCTAGAAGTTTTTCGTCTCGCCCAGACGGGATCAATCCCCGATTCCTGGCGACACTCTACTATCGTGCTTTTCAGAAAGAAAGGTAAGGATGAATTAAACCCAGCTTCATATCGACCGATAGCATTAATTAATACAGACTCTAAAATCTATTCAAGGATACTTGCTTTTCGTTTAAATCAAACAATTCCCTCTCTGGTTTCTATCCGTCAGCACGGGTTTATTCCCGGTCGGGATACAACGGATCATATCAGGCGAGTAGTAGCTCTCTTAGACTAGGCAAAGACTACAAACTCTGCCCTCGGGGTGATCCTGTTAGACGCCCAGAAGGCGTTTGACAGGGTCTCCTGGGGGTATTTATGGGGTGTTTTATCCTGGAAGGGTTACACTCCAAAATTTATTAAAGCTCTACAAGCTCTGTATATATCCCCAATTGCTAAAATCCGTATCTCTGGCAGTGAATCACATTATTTTTCTATTAGCAGGGGCACCAGGCAAGGATGCCCCTGTTCTCCTCTTCTTTTTGCCTTATTCATTGATCCTTTTTTATGTTTAATAGAAAATACCCAGACTATCACTCCCGTTATCGTTCATGGAACTAAATATAAGTCATTGGCATATGCTGATGATATCATAGTTTTAACAGATAATGTCGCTCAATCCTTTCCTGCATTGGAGATTCTGGCAGCTCAATTTGGTTTAATCTCAGGCTACAAATTAAATATAGCAAAAACTCAAATTCTACAATCTACGGCTATGCCCATTTCTCAAGTTCCCATAACTTCGGAAACAACATATCTTGGTGTTCAAATCTCGTCTGATGTAGATCAGATTTTAGATCTGAATTACTCCCCTAATACTGATTCTCTTCATAACAAATTAGAGCGGCTGGATCACTTACATCTCTCGTTGTTCGGTCGATCCAATATCCTCAAAATGTTTGTTTTCCCTAAATTTTTATATTTTTTTAGATCTATCCCATTATTAATCCCTTCTTTAATTTTAAAGAAAGCAGAAAGAATTTGCCAACGATTTTTATGGTCATATCGTAAACCAAGACGTGCAGCTAAGTGGACCTGTCTTCCACAGGACCGTGGGGGGTGGACAGTCCTAAATTTAACCCTTTATTACTGGGCAGCCATGGTCCAACATTTTGCTGTCCCTCTATTAGGGGTTGCTGCCGAGCTTCCGGTCCATCTTTCACCTTCAATATACTCAATATCATTGGGAGACTCCACAAAAGGGGTACTTACTCGTATACTCGAACCGAGTTATTTAAAAAAAACTAAATTTAAGGTATTGTGGGCATTATTTTCGGTATGGCAAAAAGTTCGCCGACATTTTCACATCTCTAAGCTCACTTTTTATACCCCATTAACTGCCTCTGGACTACTCCCAATGATATTTCAAGAGGGAGTGGCAAACATCTGGATAGCCCTTGGTTTAAAGGAGATCGGTGACTTAGCCGATCTAGGGCAAATAGCTTCCTTCACCTTTTTAAAGGATAAATTTCATTTGCATTCTAACCATTTCTTTAAATATCTTCAATTGAGAAGTTTTTTGGATAAAAAGCTTTCTCAAAATCCAATAATGTTTCAAAAACTTGCTATAGTTGAATCTATTAGAAGGAAAATGAAAATTGGCAGTTTATACCAATCTTTTCTATCCCAACTTCCTGATGACTTAGATGATCAGAACAATGAGTGGGCGATAAAATTTGGAGTACCTTGTATTGATTTAAAATTTGCTTTGGTATTAGCTAGGTCGGTTTTGGTATCAGGTACTCTTCGCTCACAAAGCTATAAGGCTATGTTTAATCTTTATTATACACCTGCAAAACTTGTTAGATGGGGGGTTGTTTGTGGGGGTAAAGGTTTGTTTTGTGCAAGATGCAAATTTCCCTCCGCAGATTCTGTTCATATGTTTTTTAGCTGTCCGGAGTTATCTCTCTTTATTAACCAAATTGAAACTTTTCTTACGCAGATTACTCAAATTTCAGTTAAAATTTCCGCTGAAATGGTTATTACTGGCTATGAATATTCTACGGCCTTGGAAAAAACAAGACATTTGCAAGCTTTTCTTTTTATCTCTATGGCCATGGTTAGACTCTGTGTTACATCACTCTGGATAAATCCTGAACCTCCTACTTTTTGTCATTGGAAAGCCAGGATGTTGGCCTGGTATAAACTTGAGACTTCAGTTCAGGCTTTCAGAGGAAAGAGAAGACGTCTAATCGCTTCTAAGAACTGGGCACCATTTGAAAAATGGGTTGCAAATTAATTAATCAATTATGATCATTTTTTCATTTTATTTGTTATGCTTATATAAGTTCTTTTTCTATGTATGTATTTTGTTTGATGTATGTTTTGATGGTCTACCCTTCCCACCACCATGGGATAAAAGGGGAAAAAACTCAATAAAAAAAAATAATAATAATTTTTATATTGAACAAACAAGAAGGCTTACGGGTTTACTCAGCAAGTCACGAGTGCCACTCATCTTGCAGGCCACACATTAGATGGCATTTTCACCAATGATGACGAACTGAGCATAGGAGCCCCGATCCCGCTCACCTGGTCAGACCATTCAGCTGTGCCTTTCAACTTAACAGTGCCCATGATATCCCCAATCGAAGGAAACTCCTGGGGAACTAGAAGAAATTTCAGAAATATAAATAATGACACCTTAGCCCCCTTGATACATAGCGCTACCTCCTTCTTAAGATCTGACCCGAATAAGGAGGCCCTGAACTGGTCAAATGGCATCGGAAGGGCAATAGACATTCTAGCACCTATCAAAAAACACTACTCTGCCAGAAAGACTCCCTCAGCCCCATGGTACACTGAACGACTCAGGGCACTAAGACAGATCTGCAGGCAAAAGGAAAGTGCCTGGATGGCCAACCCCAAAGCACAGGAGAAAGTCCAACACAAACTTGCTTTGAAAGAATATAAAATAGCCATTACAGAGGAGAAAAGAACCTATTTTAATAACATGACCTCTGAACTAAAATCATCAAGGGAACTGTTCAAAATCATCAATTCTCTGACCATCCCCAGCTCGGCTAACCCTGTGACAGACACCCAGCTGCTATGTAATAACATAGCAGACTTCTTTTCTACCAAAATTGCAGACATCCACTTTTCCCTTGAAACCCTTAATCAGAAATTGAACAATAATTCCATGAAGCCAGCAAGCCAGTCGCCAGATACGAATCCCGATGAAATGAGTATTTCCACTCCCCACCTTCTTGAATTCCCAGACTTATCCTTGGAGGAACTGAACCGGATTCTTGATTCTATTAAATCCTGCTCCCCCCTGGACCCATGTCCTTTAAAGATCCTAAAGGCATGTAGAAACACTCTTTTACCTCCTCTCCTGGAGATTCTAAATGGAGCAATCTCGGAAGGAATCTTCCCGCTAATCTGGAAACGTGTGGTTGTTAAACCTCTGCTAAAGAAGGCATCATTGAATCCGGAGGTTCTCAAAAATTTCCGCCCGATATCTCTGCTCCCGGCACCAGCTAAAATACTTGAAGCCCACCTAAATCGTCATTTGACAGTATTCCTGGAGAAAGAGAATTGCCTAGATTTCTCTCAACATGGATTTCGAGCTGCTCACAGCACGGAGACCGCTCTTGCGGTCGTAGTGGACAAGATCAGATTGGAGGTGGATAAAGGCCGGACCATTTTCCTGGTCTTGTTGGACTTAACAGCAGCCTTCGATACCCTGTCCCCCTCGATTCTGGTCGAAAGACTGAGGGAGATAGGGGTCGGAGGAAGTGCCCTGGGCCTATTATCCTGCTTTCTGCACCAAAGACAACAACAAGTGAAGCTCGGCGACTACCTATCACCTCCTAAAGTGGTGCTGTAGTGTAGCTCCTATTTTCCCAATAGGCTCTGCGCATTGGAATAGTACCTACAGCAGTAAAGGCCTAGGCCAGACGTTAACTAGGTCTACTACTGTCGATACTAGACTTAATTTTTGGGTTTGCCAGCTAAGCTCAGAGTTCGCTAGAAACTTTCTCGAATGTTCAAGGAAGGATTAACTTCCCTGATTAGACAAGAAGGGATTTAGTTTCTGACAACCATAGAACATGACAACTTTGCTCTCCCCTAATCAAGAGTCAATCTCAAGAGTCGTGTGAGCACAAGGCAATTATTTTACTCAGTCAGTACGTGCATTCTTAGTCTCATCAGAATGTAGAGAAAAGGAAGAGACGGGCGTGTCCAATAAAAGATGTTATTTATTGATCAGTCTCTTTTCTCGTACAAGAGAAATGGATCGATATTATTGCGATACTTATAGTTAAGTAAAGTGCATACATTAGAAGCAATAGTATAAAATAATACTGTAAAAACATTGATATGGTTTCTGAGCCATATGATGTTTAAAATGATTAAAATATATTTACATACACATATACATTTGACTAAACGTACTCAACTGGTGTTTCTAAATACGCCTACCCCGTGTACCTGACCTAAGTCTAATGCGTGGGCGGGAATAGAAAGTTACAGTTTAAGTTAAGTTTGTTTTTGCCAAGTGAATAACTAAAGAATTCTCTAGGAGGGGTTATTCAGTTCTGTACCTGGAATTTAGGATGAATGAGGAATGGTATCTCTTTCTCTGCTCTCGATATTCCAGGCTGCCTGCGAGGGCTGCCCAGAAGCGCCGGTGCTGGGTCTCTCGGCTTGAGATAGCAGCGCGTCTCTCAGCGCGCCAGGAAGGCGGGGCTGCTGCCTGCGGGGTCTGCTTCTGCTCTCTGCTTCGGCAAGTATGGCTGCTCCGTCTTGTCACCACGCGTGTGTCTTGCATAGGGCAAGGTCGGCAATATTTATACCTTAAAGGTGCCGGGATTGACGTAAGGATGGACATAGGTACGTCAATAAAGATGTCATACGACTTGCTCGTTAGCACATTCTTTACTAAAGTTCTCTGTGAAATCAAAACAATGGCCGCACGGATTATCCAGGTTGTCATAGGTTTGATTTGTTATGAGAACGTCGTATGCCTTATCAGGGGCTGGAGGAATGTCGCTTGTCTAATTAGATCTCAAGCGTTATGACCTAATCAGATAACACGTTCCTGTGCCGTAGTGTGACTGCGTCAGATAACAGTATCTGCATCATGGGGGATTTCTTGCCTCATGGGCTGACTGTTAGTTAACTAGCTAGGTAGTTTAACCAGAATAGGGTCAGGAATAGGGGGATCGATTCAGAACCTATAGAAATACACGACACCCACTCCACGCTAACTATGGTCATATCTACTAATCTATGCATAGTATAACATAGTACAACATACTATAGAGTATAGTGTATACCTTACCACCCCAAAATACATAAATGCATTTTGAAATTTTCAAATATACTGAAAAATTGCAGTCATATATTGTATGCACTTAAGCTATGAATTAAATGCAAAAGTAAGCACGCATTTTATGCATTATTGCTTGTTGGTATATGAGAAATACACATGAAATGGCTCTTAATATGGCTATACAGAAAGAAAAGTCGAAACCATTTCATCACATAATATATTTTGTGAACATACCAGCGGGCAGCTAAAGTCTATATAAAGTATCTAAAAAAATAGAAATCTTAGTTCTCTAGGAATAGTTTCTTACTTTAAGCAGAAGATCAGTGTCCCGGGAAAAAATATATAGAAAAATATTTTAGGGGCTTGCTGAAAAAAGTTGCTGTCCGTGAACTGGATTGTAATTGTTCATGTGACTTTATTTTTAAAGTTGAAGGCCGAATTCAGGGAACGCCGTGTGCGAGTTTACTCAAAAGTCTCTATTTCTGTTCCGGAGAGAACATCATATCATTCAGGCTTTCGAAAAAACTGTCAACAGCTTCATGGGAAAGTTCCTCTAAGTCGGAAATAGGGGTAACCATGCATTCGTGCGCATGATTGTCTCCATTGACATTCTGATTTGCATTGCTGACAGAAGGTCGTACCTGTTCGATGCTGCTTTCATCTTGAACTTCACTACTCTTCAATCGCAGTGGTGAAGATTCCAGGAATGCCGTCATCAGAATTGGCAGCCTTTGAGGGCAGCACAGTGCGTGAACCTTGGTAGGAACCAACAGTGTATCTGCATCCACCGGCGCATCCGATTGTAGCGTCAGACAGGTGTCTAACACGCATTCTTCTCCGCATAGCAGACACCTTAGTACAGGTAAAACACACCTTTGCCACATTGGTCGAAATGATAGAAACCAAGTCATGTTTAGGTCTCTAAGCCGGGAGAGTCCCAGGATTTTTGATATCCGGTCCCGGTATCCAATGGCTAGGATCGTATCTTCCATTGTCGTCAGAGTTTGGTCTGTGACATGGGTTGCCATAACGAAAAATAAGGACTAGGAATAGGATTCCTGCAATTAGTCCCAGGATCAGGGGAAGTCCGCCAAAAATCGAATGGACGAAATCTGGAAAAATACCCAGTATGGCTTTGAATGGTGTTAATGCCATCGAAAATACTGTCTTAAATACCTTTGAGACCCCAGTGGTATCAGAAATATTTAAGATTTCGCTCAGGATTTCCGCGAAATGTACGGGGGAATTGGTTGATAATAATGTATGTATCTCTGCAGTCGTCCTTGCGACTTGTAGATCATACGTTTCTTTAGATGACGTGAGCCTTGTAGGCGTCTGAAGAAGCACTGTTTTCATTCTGCTTAAAGTGTCTATTCGAATAGAAGTAATTTTCAGACCGGGCCATGCCCTTGCCTCCCTGTCTGGAAAGGAGCTGGGGAACAAAGAACGTCCACAGCACTTGACCTTCGCCGTCGTAGTGACGAGATAAGGAGTCCCGGGCATAAGACTACAACATCTGCGGTCTACAATAAGAATGTAACTCCCATTATAGAGTCTTTGAAAGAATGGTTCTATTTCAGTTGCGGTTTTACTGGTATTCCACCTAGACTATCTCTGCCTAGTTCTTCATAGGATTTTTCTATGATTCTGGCAATTTCAGCTGGTTGGTCTGCTATATCTGTCTCTTTTAACCTCTGGCGGATCGCCACGTTTGCTGCTTCACCCTTTATGTTGGCTAGTAATATAGCCGAGACCTGCTTGAAGTCTTTTAGTAATTTCATACCAAGAGTTAAAGCAGGTTCTGGACCATATTCATCTTGAATTTGTTTTAGCACATCTGGTATTACCGAAATGGATGGAACACCGTGCGTTTTTGTGTAGATGGAAGCAAAGACTGTACCCCAAGTGTCACAGTCCTCAATGTGTGGTGCGATTCCCATTGGGAGACATATAGTCAGAATCCTGTGTTTTTCTAATGGGGTGGTGTCAGGAAACACCGCCTCTATTTGGGTAATTTTCTGTGCCAACCAGAATGGTATTTGTTCCCGTTTAGCTGGGACTTTACCTAGGCAGGATTGGATGTTCTGTGGTGTAATTTTATTTGTGTTCCCCTGGTGAGGGGTCAGCTGTGGAAGTTTAATCGCTGGCTGTATTGTTGAAGTCCGCATTACATACTGAACTAATTGTCTGTGAATTTTTAGTAGTTGTTTTAGCTGTATTAACAGCTCTGCTGCAGGCATTCTTTCGATGTCTGGATATGGTGTGTATCCGGCTAAGACCGGCCACGTTGCTCCTGGTCTTCCTAAAGGACCGAGCCTTGTAATGTGATTATTATGTTTTAGGGCGCCATCAAATAAGAGCAAATGCTCTTGGAATTTGAGTGGTACTTCCACCTCCTCGAAAGGAGTGTACTCATTAGGAGGTTCCTCTACTTTGTAATAGTGGAAGTACTTTGTTATAGTATTAGCTGCTGGAAAATGTATCCATGTATAGTATACCTCTGTCTGCCGATATTCGTGTGCCTCGATTACGAATATGACTGTGCCACCTCTAGGTGTCAGTCCATTTTCTATAAGTTTTAAGGTTATAGATCTCCTTTTGGCGACCGGAATGAGTATTATATCCGCGTCTGCTGCTTGCATGGTAGCATCAGCATCTGCTATTTCAGTAGCTAATCTAGTAACCTCTCGTTCTTCATCGCTGTCCATTTTGCTGACAGGATGGTATTATGTTTATTTGCAGATCAGGTTTCTTTATGGAAACAGAGATTAGATGCACAATATTTTGGAACTGTTTTATCCTTCAACGTTGACTAGACCAAGAACCATACATAGGAGTTTCCTCCTGCGAGGTTTTGGAGGATATTATAACCTTTCACCCACTCCAGACGTCTTTGGAGTATTTGGGAAAAGGGGTCTGAGTGAGAAAGCACGACTGAGTTACTCTAAATGTCTTACGTTAGTTTTATCGCCCTTTCCAAACACGTTGGGCGCCATGTAGTGTAGCTCCTATTTTCCCAATAGGCTCTGCGCATTGGAATAGTACCTACAGCAGTAAAGGCCTAGGCCAGACGTTAACTAGGTCTACTACTGTCGATACTAGACTTAATTTTTGGGTTTGCCAGCTAAGCTCAGAGTTCGCTAGAAACTTTCTCGAATGTTCAAGGAAGGATTAACTTCCCTGATTAGACAAGAAGGGATTTAGTTTCTGACAACCATAGAACATGACAACTTTGCTCTCCCCTAATCAAGAGTCAATCTCAAGAGTCGTGTGAGCACAAGGCAATTATTTTACTCAGTCAGTACGTGCATTCTTAGTCTCATCAGAATGTAGAGAAAAGGAAGAGACGGGCGTGTCCAATAAAATATGTTATTTATTGATCAGTCTCTTTTCTCGTACAAGAGAAATGGATCGATATTATTGCGATACTTATAGTTAAGTAAAGTGCATACATTAGAAGCAATAGTATAAAATAATACTGTAAAAACATTGATATGGTTTCTGAGCCATATGATGTTTAAAATGATTAAAATATATTTACATACACATATACATTTGACTAAACGTACTCAACTGGTGTTTCTAAATACGCCTACCCCGTGTACCTGACCTAAGTCTAATGCGTGGGCGGGAATAGAAAGTTACAGTTTAAGTTAAGTTTGTTTTTGCCAAGTGAATAACTAAAGAATTCTCTAGGAGGGGTTATTCAGTTCTGTACCTGGAATTTAGGATGAATGAGGAATGGTATCTCTTTCTCTGCTCTCGATATTCCAGGCTGCCTGCGAGGGCTGCCCAGAAGCGCCGGTGCTGGGTCTCTCGGCTTGAGATAGCAGCGCGTCTCTCAGCGCGTCAGGAAGGCGGGGCTGCTGCCTGCGGGGTCTGCTTCTGCTCTCTGCTTCGGCAAGTATGGCTGCTCCGTCTTGTCACCACGCGTGTGTCTTGCATAGGGCAAGGTCGGCAATATTTATACCTTAAAGGTGCCGGGATTGACGTAAGGATGGACATAGGTACGTCAATAAAGATGTCATACGACTTGCTCGTTAGCACATTCTTTACTAAAGTTCTCTGTGAAATCAAAACAATGGCCGCACGGATTATCCAGGTTGTCATAGGTTTGATTTGTTATGAGAACGTCGTATGCCTTATCAGGGGCTGGAGGAATGTCGCTTGTCTAATAAGATCTCAAGCGTTATGACCTAATCAGATAACACGTTCCTGTGCCGTAGTGTGACTGCGTCAGATAACAGTATCTGCATCATGGGGGATTTCTTGCCTCATGGGCTGACTGTTAGTTAACTAGCTAGGTAGTTTAACCAGAATAGGGTCAGGAATAGGGGGATCGATTCAGAACCTATAGAAATACACGACAGTGCAGTGTGGGGTCCCACAGGGCTCGGCATTGAGCCCTGTACTATTCAACATTTATGTGACCCCCCTGGCCAGACTCATGAGAACTTTTGGGTTCCAAGTGTTATCGTACGCTGACGATACACAAATTATTGTCTCCTCAACCCAATCTGGTCAAGACGACGCGGCAAAATTCAAACTCTGCATGGAGGCAGTATCCTCCTGGATGATCAGGAATTACCTCATGCTTAACGGAGACAAAACTGAGGTACTTGTCTTTGGAGGAAGTCAGGACCAGTGGAGTGAGGATTGGTGGCCAACCTCCCTGGGCGACTGCCCTCTCCCTGTAAAATCTGCCAGAAATCTAGGAGTAATTATGGATTCAACACTGTCTTTCGACCTTCAGGTGAACAGAACCACTGGCACCTGCTGTTCCAATATCCGGAGCCTTAAAAAAGATCGCTCCCTTTCTGTCCCTTGAGGCCCGTAAGCAGTCGACGGTCGCCCTGGTGTTGTCCAGGATCGACTACTGCAACGCCCTCTATGGGGGCATTAATAAGAAAGCGATCCAACGACTTCAAGTGACACAGAACGCGGCGGCCAGGTTGGTCCTTAACCTATCTAGACGCTCTTCTGCAACGGCGGCGAGAAGAGAGTTGCACTGGCTACCCATTCAGGCCAGAATATCATTTAAAATTCTCTGTCTGACCCACAGTGCGGTCTTTAACTCAGGCTCTGAAGAGATCAAAGCACGTCTAACACCCTATGCCCCCAATAGATCCCTTAGATCATCTTCCAAAAATCTGCTGACGGTTCCCAGAATCAGGAAAGCGAGATGGGGTGCGAGAGCTTTTTCACTACTAGGGCCGAAACTCTGGAACTCACTCCCCCCAGAAATCGCCAACCAGCCGTCAAAAAAGGTTTTTCGTAAACTCATTAAAACTTGACTGTTCTCGTTAGCGTATTAGACCTTTCATTCTGAGCCCTGTTTCATTCCTTTTTGAACCGTTGACCTGGCAATGTATGACTTTGCTTCCTTTCCATCTTAAGGCGCCTTGATGCCCTTAATTGGGTTAAGTTCCATATAGCGCGGTACAAATAACAAATTAAATTAAATTAAATTAAGAGCTTTCAAAGATCTGATCAATTTCTAGTTGCTTTTGCACCCCTGCGAAAAGGGAAGCCTTAACGGGAAGTCGCATAGCAAGATGGGTGTCACCAGCAATAACATTTTGCATGAAAAAGCAAAAAGACCACTCACAGGTAAAGTGCGCCCTCATTCAACAAGATGTGTCATGACTTCCATAGCTCTTTTAGTGGGAGTATCCCTACCTGACATATGTAGGGCTGCAACTTGGAAAACAGGCACACCTTCACTCGACACTGCTGTCTGGCAGAAACTTCCAAGCAGGACAATGCAGGGGGTCAAGCAGTTCTTTGCAATCTATTTCAATGAGGTGAGCTACTTAATGTATATATTTTGATGCTTGTGCTCTGAAATCTCAGGTGTGAGGGCTCTGAAGGAGAGAAATGAAGAATGAGCTGAAAGCTGATTAGCTGGAGTTTGGTTCTACCTATAATTATGTGGATTGGTGTACAATCTTACTGGTTTTGTTTTAACTGCATGAGGATTTACTTTATACTACTAATTATATTTATTGTGGGACTCCCACCTTGACAACGGGGCTTATTCAAGCATGTAAATCTATGAAAGATGTCAATACTAGAAAGAGAAACACCGAGTACACGTAACTTGCTTTGTAAGGCAGCTGGTTAGCTTTGGCTTGGGCATTTTGTGACAAAAGCAGTATGGTCCCATGTTTTGGATTTTACAGATTTCTTTCCTCTACGAGGCATGTCGACCAGGTTTTGAGTGGGGTATGTGTGGGTCTCTGCCTCGGTCTTTTTTTGCATATTGGGAAGTGTGGAGCTACAGGATTTAGTGGGTAATTACAGTGAGTTTCCTTGTTGATTACAAGTGTAGTTTTTTTTTAACTGTCTGGGATTGCAAATAAGGATTTGACAAATTATTTCAGTTTGTGATTGTGGTCTGGATTCTTCTGATTTGTGGATTTGTTTTTTTTAGCAATTCAAGACACAGGATGCTGCCACACTCTATGGAGCTCCTAGTATGGCTCTGGCTAAGGTGGGCATTTATTGTGCATTAAGCAATCTTTAAAATCTGCTGTAGAAATAGCAGCATTAGAAAACTTGCATAATTTGCTACTCCTTCTTTAAGTCGGAATCATAGACGACATCTAAGGTTGGCAGTTAATGAAGATTATGTTGAATATTATGGGCGTAAATCCAAGGTGTGTACCATCGAGGTGCTCTTGAATTTCATTTGAGGTACTCTGTTTGTTCACTGATCAAGCTCAGCCTGTTTCAGTCTATACATTTGGTTGCAAATGCAATGTGTGCTTTAAGGGTGTCTATCGGTATGGCAACTGTACTGGTGATGCATCGTGCATTTGGCCTACCTAGAAGTTTGTTACTCACCTTCCAATATTTCCTTGAATTTGGTTTATAAGTATACTGATCCTTGTGGTGCACATTAACATGGCTGTGTAGGGGAATCACAAGGCCAATGGTTTGGCATCTTGGTGAATTAATTTAATTTCCGGAATTACAGATTTCGTAGGTGTGCATTCAGCTGCAGTCTTTGTAGAAATGTCTGAGGATCACGGTGCAGAAGAAGTCTGTCAGCCAAAAAAGGATGACATGGTCTTCCTTAAAATGAATTTGTTGTGCAGAATGTTATTCAAATGTACAATTTGTATTGCATATTTTAGTTTATATCTAATCCATCCTTTTTGCCTTTTTGGGTGTCTTATTTTTGATTGTACATACTTTGTACCTTGTGGAGATACCCTGCCACCCCCCTCCCCCCTACGATCCCCATCTATCCATTCCATATTTCCTCCTTATACCTTATTAGTGTTGCTCATTGCTAACACATTTGTTCTGTATTTCTTTGAAGTTTGGTTTATGCTCATAGAAAAGATTGTATGATAAATAAGGGCACTGCACCTACCCCCATTACGTTAAAGATTGATGTGCATTTCTTTTCTTCCTGCCCAATGTCCTAAGCGCTCTTCTTTTTCTTCCCACCAATTGTGTTAATTTCAGTCTACCACTGCTGGTTTCTCTTCAATTCTTGCCCACCCCTGTCATCTGGCCCACCTTTTCCTGCCCATTGTTCTTTCCTCCATCCAGTTCGTAGAGATAACTTGAAGTGTCCAGGATAGGAAATTAAGTAGCAGTTAGAACTTAACGTTGTTAAAGGCTCTTGCCGGAGCCAAGAGGACAAGAGGAAACTTCCCTTTGCCAAGAAAGGCAGAAGCTCACTGTTTCCACCTCGCATTTAGAATGGATATTGATTACTTGATGACTGTATAGACACTTGTTTTTCTTCAGCAACTCTTTCAGTTTTGCTTTTACAACATGCGCTAGGATTTCTCTGATACTACAGGTCCAAAGTTTTCAGAGTTTCTTAGTTTAAGTTTGACTTTTTATATGAGAAAGGTGCTGCATAAGATAACGCTGGAGCAGGCGCTAGCAGAATAACAAGTTCTCTGGTAGCTCTTTGTTAGGTCGACAGGTCCTGGAATGATTACGGTCTTTCAGATGGCAAATATCCCCCTCACAAGAATTTGAGAAGTATTCATCAAAAGTGTTTCTCTTTGTGCATTTCCTGATGATCATCGTATGGAGCTGCAGTCCTTAGGGCTAAGTTGTCAAGACAACTGATGTACTTAGACATGCAGGTTGATTTTCCTTTTCCAGACTGAAATACAAATCTGGTCTTCATGCTGCAACTCCTCAGTATTGAGGCGCATCATCAACATCGAAAGATAAACCACAGGTTGAGCAGAGTTCACCATAGACTGAGTTTCCTCGGTGTTGAAGACATCTACAATTTCGCCATAGCATGCTCCCCCCAAAGAATGTGGATGCTGAAAGAGTATCTTCGACTTCAAGAAAGTCTCTTGTCAATGTAGACAACCATTAGCTGGCCTAAGACTTACGTTAGCTCACCACGAGGTATGGAGAAACATTGTAGGATTTGGTGACTTAGCTTGTTTGAAAAGAAGCTCATCACTGTGACTGGGATTAACCCCCTATGACAGCCCTGTCCAGCATTCTCCAAGAGAGGTATCCTTGCCAGATTTTTGGAGTGACTGTTGACTAACTAAATTAATTTGATTAAGATTCATTGTGATAAAATGTATCGTGGTGATATTATGAAAACCCATCATTGTGGATCAATGTTGAAACCACCGCTGGAAGGAGTGTTGGAGTGGGGATTTTATGTCTCAATAAGGCACCCTGAGAAGCAACTCTGAGTTACTCTGAAGAGTTCTGTTCATCTGCCCACTGTCTGCTTTTTGCCAGGGACCATGATCAGGGAAAGCGACTGGGCCCTGTGCACCATGGTAGGAACAGCTAGCTGGAAGACTGCCTAGGTCGTGAACTACTTCAGACGGCGTGCCAGGACCTGAGAACCCTCAAAGTAATTGCTTAACAAAATCCACACTTACCTGTTGAGTGCATCAGATGACAGACAAAACAAACACTCAGAGTGGCAGACTGTACTGCCAACTTGTCTCCCTCTCTAGTGAGTACATTTTTAGACTGTGAGACAGACAGTCTCATAGGAAACAGAAGTCAGAAGCGAAATAAGGAATCTACTCAGGTCTGCAGCAGTTAGCCTTATAAACAAAGTACAGACTAACTGTCTTAGGCAGAAAAAATTAAGCAAAATGTAAAAAATATCTATATATTTTCATTGATGTTTCTGACGCATAAACCATAGACAGCCACTATTGCCTCAGTGTTTGACAGGATATAAATTCTCCCTGCAACCAGTTCTTTCATGCTTGCTCCACCTTGTACCCCCGTATCTCCTCTTCCCAAGCTTACCCACCTTCCTATCTCCTACCACTATGTTCTTCTTTTACTCTTCACAGATTTACATTTGTACCGGTATCATTGCCAGGGAGTCCAAACCCTCCCCTATTATTTCGAGCATCTCACTTTCTTGGTCGACTTGTTTCTTTCCCAGTACACACCAGTCCATGTTTTCCATCCAAGATTTAACATCTGGTGTGTCACATGCTCCCCAGCTCCTTTCAGTATTCCTCTTAGCCAAGGAAAGACCCAACATCAGGAGAAGCTTGGTATACTTCAATGGGCGTTCATTGCCCCACACATTAAGGATCTGCGTTTTGACCGAGCTGGCTTGTTTAGTGCCAGTCGTTGTATACAAGCTATCCCTCGCCTCCCCCCAATAGCACTGAAGCTTCACACCTGACCAAATAGTATGCATGAAGTCTACTACTCCATCGCATCCCCGTACACATTTGTTGGAGATAACCCTCCCTATCTTGTGTTGGACCGTTCTTGTGTAGTATGATTGGTGCAATATCTGTAGCTGCACTAAGCAAAACGTGGATCGTATCTCAATCTCTCATGAGGCTTACAGTGTCTCCTCCCACTCCCGTCCTCAAGTCCGCCCACGTCCCTCTCCCAGCCTGTTCTAAGTTTGTCCATCACATCTGGCGAATTGTACATAATTTTCCTGTATATCAGGGAGATTGACTTTTTTGTTTAGCTGTTTCCCTAGTACCCTCTATTTCAGTGATGAGGATTCCTCTATTGTTGTGTCTTTGTGGATAGTGGCTGCTAGCATGTGCCTTATTTATAGGTATCATAACACTTCTGTATCTGCCATTTGGTATTCCAGCCTAAGCATCTCGAAGGACATCAGGCCATCCTTGCTCCAGATGCCTCCCAGGGTGGAAATTCCTACTATATCCCAGTTTGTGAACCTTTCCAGTCGCCCCACTTCTCCTAGGTCTGTGCTCTCCCATAGTGGGGTTCGCCTCGTCCGCTTCGCTCCCTAACCCGGTTATTGTGTGGCCTGTTTACAAACTTAGCCTGCCGCGAGAGTATGCCTCAGCATCCTTACCTAGGGCCGGTTCCTGTAGAGGACTTCTGAGTAACCCTTCCGTCCCATGGCATGTCTGTCTGTTTGTCTGTAGGGCAAGCTCCTTCTTTGGGGCGCAGGCCCCTTCGTTTACAGGTTACGAGTAGAAATTGAGCAAAAATTAGGTCAAAAGTGCAACAAAATAGTTCAGTAGAAAAGGGTCAAACCACACGTCAGTGTTAGGAGATCCTTAGAGCTATGTGTGGTAAAGAGGAACAGACCTGTCGCTGTTAGTGCTTCTGACCCTGGGAGTATGTCAACAGAACGATGCAGAGTAAATAAAGTTCTGTTTAGCAAGAAAGACTGCACCCTAAAGTGGTGTGAACATCTGATGAAAAGCTAGTCAGTGGGCTATCGATGACCACTAGGAATATTTCAGTTGACCTGTATGTTAGTATGAATTTTATTTTTCTTTACACCCACGTAATATGGATTTTTTCTTTACACTATCCCTGATGCATTAATGATCCACAAGCCTTTCCGAAACATCATACAGAAAAGCCCCAAATGAGGATGAAACACATTTGAGACTTTTGCACCTTTTGGATTCATTATAGTATGTTTTAGGCTGATAGGGCCGGACTGCCCATACCGGGCATCAGGCGTTTCCCCGGGAGGCTGGAAAGGTGGGGGCTGGTTTTGCAGTGGAGGGGGCCAATTTTGCAGCAGAGCTGCAATATCGGCCCCAGTAACAAAAGCAGCAAACATGCGTTTCCAGCCTCCTGGGGCCTGACAGTGCTTCCCCAGGACCTGGTCCGAGAAAATTGCCAGGGCTGCTTTGGGTTCCCAGTCCGGCTCTGGCTGATAGCGACACTTTTAAAGAGTTTTGTTTGTTGTCTCCATTTAGCACTTTTCGTTTGAGATCACTAAAGCTAAACAAGCATTTGTAATTCAATAGGTCTCGCATGTATGAGAGTTTGAGCTGTTGGCATTTACAATCCCAGTAGCTCACATTCTAGCAAATGCAAGACCTATTGCTTTGCAAATATTTTTTGTGTCAAAGCGCCCCATGCTGCGCTTCCATGTTAATGGATGCCACTCCCCTTTCTTTAGACAAGCCGTGCCTAAAGAAAGAGGCGTGGCCAACATTAAAGTGAAACCGCAGCATGGGGGCTTTGACGCAAAATAACATCTGTTTGTCAAGTTGAAAACAAATGCTTTTTTTTGTAAAGGCACCCCATGCCACGCTTTCACTTTAATAGTGGCTGCGCACCTTTCTTTAGACACAGCTTGTCAAAAAAAAAGGGGGGGCCACATCCATTAATGTGAAAGTGTGCATGGGCGCTAATAAACAAAAAAGTTTTAAATAAATAATTAAGTGCAGCCGCTATACTTAAAGCAGACCGCGCTGCTAACATAAATGAATAAAGAAACGCAGCCGGCATAGTTTAAGTGGACTGCCATTAGTAAATAAAATAAAAGTGGGCGGTGTGCTGCAACGTACTGGGTGGAATAGGGGCAAATAATCGAACAAAATAGTGCTAACAGCCAAGATAAAGCAGATTGTGTAAGAAGACAAGTAAAAGGTCCATTCGTTATGGGAGGTTACAAATGCAGACAAGGCGCTACCAAGGAGAGACTAACAAGCCTATTTAGAAAGGAAAAGCAACCATTTTGCAAGGACAGTAAAAGGAGCCAATTGAAAAGATAGCCGGTACATGGGCAGAGCTTCAAGTCCCTACCTCAATACAGCATGCATCGCAGCGCATGCGCTGCCCAGGCTCGACCTAAAAAAGATGGCAGTCCCCACAGAGTTTGAATATACACACTTTCTGCGGCTATGATAAGAATTTTACGTTTTTTGATTATTATTTTTTTATGTCATCCTGTCTAGGCGCCATGGATGTCTATGTTGAGGCACCTCCTCCAGTTGAGAATCTCTTCTCTCGTTCACTAAGCCTCAATATTTTTAGCTCATTAGGTTTGTGGACTCTGTAAGATCATAGTTTGCTGCAAGCCTTGGAATGCTTTTCTTATGATTATCCCTGGATGCCGTTTTCCTAGATGTATTGGAGATAAGGGATAGGCCCCCTAAATATCGAAGCTAGATCATCAAGGTACACAAATATCAAGGATAAAATATCGAATCCAGATTGTCATAAGATAAGTATAGATTTTCTATCCCTAACTCCCCATATATGTACCTTGACTGTATGTATATATAGATGTGGTGTTAGGGATAGTAAATCTATACTTCCTTCATATGCAGGTAGGAACCTGTTTTAATCACATTCAATGTGAGACGCACCAATCTTGGATTTTACTAAATGGATCAAGGAGAGAAATCCTGATCATGGGCCTTTCGACCCAACCAATCTGCATCTCAAATGGCCGGACTCAGGGGACCTTCTCCAGGGCTAGCAGAGAAAGCTCATAACTTCTGAATCCCTTTCAGCTCCCCTTTATACACCCAGTATTGGCATTCTCTCTGCTCTCTGTGGCTGCTTGGCTTGACTGTCTACATTCAACTCTCACACAAAGCCTTCCTTATCTCTGTGGTCGTAATGTCCCACTTTGACCACAGTAAGCTGCATTGGTAAGCTTCTGGCCCAAGCCACCCTTGAAGTAAAAGAGCCCAGATTCATATAGCTAGACTCGTATTCTGAACCTGATGTCAAGATCACTCGCCTCTTTACACTGGCTGCAGATCTTGGAAAGAACATAGATCCAAGATATAAGCATAATACACAAAGCTTGCATGGATAATCAAGGATTATTCCTCTGAGATTGCAGACAATCTGCTGTGCAACTTGGAGCCTGCTCCTTGCTATCTTTTCTCCGTTCAGTTGACTAGCGACAAGCTTTTCGGAAGCAGGGGACCACACTCCCAGGGCTCAGCACTATAGACTGCTCTTCACAGCTCTTAAAACTTGAGAAAGATCTCCTTCCTTCTCATCGCTCATTTCTCCCACCTCGCCTCGGGTTGAAATGAGACCGGGTCACCAGTGATTCATGGAGTGCTTCTCTTTTCTGCACCTAACCATTCACACGCGGGAAGGGTCGCACAGTAGCATAACTAGAGTACCTCGGACCCTTGTACAATCAGGCATAACAACCCTCTGGTTGGGTAGTGGCACGAATGGTGACCAGGAACGTGTCCTGGTTCAAAAAGGACCCTGACCAGGAAGGCGGTGGAACGTCGATCCTGAGGCAGAAGCAGATGAAGGCACTGATCTGGCGTCCTCCCCTGCAACAGGCGGGGAGGGGCGCGTTCCAGAGAGAGTAGATGGGGCGACTCCAGTTGAAACCCTGTTGCACTGAGCCCCGGAAAATGACACCCCTCGAGTACCCTGGCGGAACAGGACCAAATCCCATCCTCATCGCCAGTGTGGAGGGACAGGTCTCCTTTGTGGACTGCCCCTCGTGTGCTGGAGGACCTATCAGAGACTGCATACAAATACACACCACACAGATAAACTAGGTATGGGTCGAAGAACCCGAGGGTCTCCAGCCCCTTTATTTATTTCGTCTGGGCGAGCCCGCTCGAGGAGTGTTACAGGGTGCAACATAGTTGTGCAGAAGCCGGGTGGCTCTCTACGTCGGTCACTAATCTTTGGGCACACGGCTACTAATCCTGCTGCACGTTGATAGCTACCCCCAAGAAGTCCCCTAAGACTGCTGTCACTGCCTGTGCACATGCGCATTTGCAGGCAAGATTCTCTACCTCGTATACTAGATTTGTCCACCAAAACCTTCCCAAGTTATGCGAAATAGGCAGGCCCTCAACCAGCCTGCATGTCTGGCCTGGCTGCCCTCTCCCACTGTGCACGCCGAAGGATTTAAGAGGAGGAGGGAAGGGTGTCTTCAGTGCATACCAATCGACAAACATAGGGGAGTCAATTAAGGAACGGTGTGACCAGTTAAACATTTCGGTAGCATTTTACTATTTGTAGAAGAAAGAACGGGGTCCAGTCAGCCCCTTACATTTGAAATTAAACTTGAGGTTGCCTCCACGCAGACATTTAAAAAATATTAAAATAAATAAACTGACAGTTATGTCTTTATTGGCTTGCCTTGTGATCATACTACTTCACTGTAAGGTTACTATGCCTACTGTACTGATTTACATGTTTCTACCACAGCCTGGGTGGACTCATTCATTCACTCTAAGTGTGGAAAGTGAAGAAAAAAATCTGAAACATGTAAACAAAAAATGTAAACGAATGCAACCGCTGACAGGCGGTACCGAAAATAACAAACGTCAATGTCAGTCTCACCACTGAAGCAGAAACTTTTGCCCACGGGCAGAAGCACAGCGTGCAGTCTCTGTTTGAAATTCAACTGCTTAAATGGGAAAAAGAGAATTCTGACATTCACAAAAACTGAGGGAAAATCATACACCTCAGAGGTGTAAATTGTCTGCGGAAACGCAGAAGTGCTTAGAGATTAGGCCTTGGAAGCAGAAGAAAAATATTTAAGTAGGCCCCTGGGGAGCTGGGAATTTATAGCCTCTGAAAATCGAAAGAATGTGGAGTCTGGTTGTTTATGATGGGGAAAGGCTAGGAAACGTCAGCATGACGCGCTCCCTCATTGTCCTATCAAATGAGACGAGTAGCTGGAGCAAGCTTTTGAGCCTACGGAAAAGGCAGCTGCAAAATGTAATTTTGCCCATGGACTCGGCCTTCTCACATGAAGAGTATAAATGTCTCTGCATCGGATGCAGAACCCGGCGAGCCATGGTGTGCAAATGTGATGTACATGTGAAATATGAGGCTGATTAGCTGGTTTGATGAGTGATCCCAAAATAAACATATGTACAAAATAAATAAGTGGTATGCACTCTTTATCAAGTTGTCTTTACCGCTCCGGACGTTATCACACATTCGTTTACCGTGCATGTGGGTACCATGAAGGCCTGTTTTTGGGGGGTACTTGCCCGCACAGATTTTTTTTCTTAAACCCATAATTATTATATTTAAAAAAAAATGGGATTTTAGGGTTATGGGATGGACAAGGTTTTGGGTGATAGGGTTTTTTCAGGTTCAAGGGTAGGTAAGGGTACAGGGTGGTAAGGGTTTTACAGTGGTTTTTTTTAGAGTTCAAGGATGGGTAAGTTTACGGCGTAACAAGATATTTTAAGATTCAGGGATGGGTAAGGGTACGAGGTAGTGAGGGGTTTTTAGGGTTCATAGATGGGTAAGAGGTAGTAAGAGTTTTTTAGGGTTCATAGATGTGTAAGGGTACGGGGTGATAAGGGGTTTTTATGGTCCAGGGATGGGTAAGGGAACAGGTTACTAAAGGGTTTATAGGGTGCCCGGATGAGTAAGTGTATGGGGTAGCAAGGGGTTTTTAGAGTTCAGGGTTGGGTTATTATGGGTTTTAAGTTTTTTCATGGGTTAGGGATGTTTAAAGGTATGAGACAGTAAGAGGATTTTAGGGTAACAGAATAGGTAAAGAGGTGGGGGTAGAATGGGTATTAAGGATTTTTAAATGGTTTAGGGTTGGGTAAGGGTACGGGGTAGGAAGTGTTTTAAGCTAAGTGACAGCTTTTGGGCCTTCATTATTGGCCTTACAAAGTCTGTTGCGTGTACCTGTGGTGCATGAAGGTACAGAATTGTGGCAATTCGCTCCAGAGGCCATATCATAAAAGTTGCTGTAACTGACATTTGTGCCCAATTTTGCACAACAGGATACGTTTGTATTGCAAAAGTGGCCTCAGACATCTTAGCAACTCCTTTTGTAGTGTAGCTTGCACACTCGCCTATTCAACTGTACCCAGTGCTTTAAATGGGAAAAAATAAGTGCAGGCACTCATTAAAATAGAGGAGTTGCCGGTGGGCGGGCTACGGGCTGGGCTAAGGGCATATGATCATACATAATGACTTCTGTACAATTTGCACCACAAATTAAAACACATGAGAAATGCGTAGATGTAAAAAACAAAAAAAACAGATTTAACTCATTGCACAAAATGAAAGCCATGATGGCAATTTCACCCGAATGGTCGCTGCGCACCTGATTGACAAAGCAGGGTCTGTCTAGAGACTCTGCCCTGTTAGTCACAGCATGACACAAGCCCTCTCAAACCCCTGAAGTTTAAGGACATTTTAAATGGGCGGTGCTGGCCAGCAACTCTGCAAAAGGCAACTTCACGGCTCGGTTAATTACAAGCTCCTCAGAAACAGAGCGGCCTCTGCCCTGCACTGGAGGAGAAACCTAACCTGAGCCTGCCGTGCCGTGGATCAGGGTACCGGTACTCTCCCTGGCTACAGAGAAGTGCCGGTACTGACGGCAAAAAAATGTGGAAGTGCCGATACTCAGTACCGGTGAATACCGGCCCATTTAAAGCACTGCCTGTACCATCTCAAGAGGGTTTCCCTCAGTTGCATGTTCATATACAAATGAGAAAACACATTTGCCCTTCTGTCAATCATGTGGACTCAACAGCAAAGAGACTTTCAGTAGGTACACTAATTTTGTGCCAGCAAGGAAGTGGCACAAAGATGCTGCCACCTGCCCCCCACAAACCTAGATGCCATTGGAGAGAGGCATGTGAGTTCGATGTTACTTACCTGTCATGAAACCCCCTGTACATTCCTATCGTTCACAGAGACATCTTGTGCCTCTGCAGAGAATAGGAAAACTGACAAGAATGTCCAGTCTCCTTCCCTGAGGTGTACTTAGAGGTGTGAGGGGATCTTTAGCATCTGACAGACTTGTCAGATGCAGAGTATAGATAAAGAACACAAAAATGAAACCCGAGAGTCAGTACACACACAAAAATTGGTATTCTATGGTGATTAAGTCTTTATCATGTGCAAAACGTATGTAAATCATATGAATAATAATTATAATACCTCAGTAAGAATGAGTATTATTAGTGTGAATAAACTATGCCGCCCTCAAATATTGTCTATCAGATTTTTGGGTTAATCTAAAATCTCCGTTTGACTTGTGACATCCTGTTATAGTTTAATTTGTTGCTGGATCAAATACAATCCAAGGGTCTTTAGCTAAGGGTCCTGATAGACAGCAAGCCTCCCAGGAACTGGTCTCTCTTCTCGCTTTCTGGCATGCCATAATTGACAAATGTGTACATACCTTTACTGTCTTGGTATTTCTGTGAAGCAGGTGGGGGCATACTCGCTTGGGATCCCACTTGGAATCTCGTGTTTTCAACTCCAAGTTGAAAACAATGCACTAATTTGAGGCTTTACCGGAGCACAGAAGGATTTGCTTATTTAATGATGTGTGCACACCATTGTCACAGACACAAACCGTATTAAATTTATAAAATCGACTTTTATAGAAGCTTTACGTTGCAGCTTCAGTCACCATTAGCATCTAGGAAAAAAACTAAAACTCCCTCCACCACCAGATGAAACAGTGATATAGAGGAGTGGCAATTTTTCACACACTAAGGCCCTGATTACGAGTGTAGGTGTTATTTAGCACATCTGTAAGAAATTGGGTTCCTGGTTGACTGGGGTGTGAGCCCTGGTCAAGCAGCAACCACAATCCCTGTCGGGGTAAGGCACAAGCAATCCCAAATTATTCTGTGCTCAACCTGCTGGTAGCATGGCACAGAGCAGTCAGGCTTAACTTAGACAATATGTGTAAAGTATTTATTTAACATTCAAACAGTAAAACTGTGAAAACACCACTCAAAAAGATCCTACACCAGGTTGGAAAAATAGAGTTCAATATAATCTATACTAATATAATAAAGAGAGAGCACAAACCTTTGAGGCGGGTAATCTCAGGAACCACAGCACCAATCACAACACCCAATACAGCGTTGGAAAGGGCAGTTGCAGCAGAAGGACATAGGCTATGCAGACGCCCACCATATACATTTAAAAGGTAAAAGAACCGTGCCAGCAAAGTAGTCCCTTGTGCGCGTGTCTGCATTGTGCTGGGGGCGTGACAAACGCTGGGGGCGTGTGGTACGTTCCGCCCTTCATGCCATGTCTCATATCGTGTGCTAATCCCACCCTGCTCCCTTTAAATACCCCTGCACCCTATAATCATAACCCACCCTTACTCCTTAAAATACCTCAACACCCTTAAACACTAACCCATCTTAACCCTATAAATATACCCTGTACCTCAAAACCCAAACCTATCCCTAAACCCTAAAAATACCCCTGTACCCTAAATCCCAAACGTAGCCCTGAACCCTATAAATACCCCTGTACCTCAAAACCCAAACCTAGCCCTGAACCCTAAAATATCCCCTGTACCCCAAAACCCAAACCTACCCCTGAACCCTAAAAATACCCCTGTACTCCAAAATCCAAACCTAGCCCTGTATCTTAAAAATAACCCTGTACCCCAAAAGCCAAACCTAGCCCTGAACCCTAAAATACCCATATACCCCAAAACCCAAACCTAGCCCTGAACCCTAAAAATACCCCTGTACCCCAAAACCCAAACCTAGCCCTGAACCCTTAAAATACCCCTGTACCCCTGTACCCCAAAACCCAAACCTACCCCTGAACCCTAAAAATACCCCTATACCCCAAAACCCAAACCTAGCCCTGAACCCTAAAAATACCCCTGTACCCCAAAACCCAAAACTATATCTGAACCCTTAAAATACCGAAACACCCCAAAACATATACCTCAGTACCCCAAAACATATACCCCTATACCCATACTTACCTTATCCAAACATTTAAAAAAAACATGCTTTTACCATTCATGCATTTACAACGAATTTCGTTGTAAATGTATGCGTGGTAAAAGCATATAAAATGTAATGCCATGCGTTATAATGGCATTGCGGAGTCATGGTACTTTCGTAATGAAAGTATGCGGAGTGATGGTATGCGGAAAGAAAGTTGCGGAATAATGGGTGTTTACCCCCCCCGGTAAGTACTTTGGTGGCATGGCGGCCCACATCTCCAGCAACATACTCATATTTTTTCACCACCCATTTGAAAAATGCACAGGTCTCGCTCATTGATGGCCAGCACCGACATATACTTTTAGACACACCTCCCGCCACAAGTTCTAGAATTGCGAACTTTAGAGCTGGGGAGCTACGTTCGAATCTCGGCATCAGCTCAACATCCTGTGATTCCAGGCAAATCGCTTTGTCTCCCCGTGCCTACCACAAATGAATGTGTTCTTCTGTAATGTAAATTGTGCTCATGCCATGTTGTCGAGTTCGCTCTATATAATATTGCAAGGAAAAATAAAGTAGGGAAACTCGAGTTCACACACTACTGAACGCGCACTCTTACGTGCATCAGCAGTGCACTGTGAATCGGAGCGTTTCACAGGCCTGTCACAGATAAGAAATGCTATCAAAACGAAATCCTACAAAACAATATACTACTGACCGCAGCAATTCATACCCGGACAACGTCGGGACGGGCTCCTAGTAAATAAAATAAGACCAAAAGAACAAAAATCCAATCAGTATGAGATTATGATTTTTTTAAAGAATACATTGTAAAATAGCACCTAAAAGTATAAAGCGCCAACTATCGTTATGTGGTTGCGGTGAACATGTTCAAAGTCAAAGGTTCAGCTGACTTTGATGGAGTACAGGTCGGATACAGTCCCAGATTAGTCAAGCTGAAAGTTTACCTTCACAACTTGAGTGCCAAAAGCCCTGTTTGCATTGAAGAGGGTCAACGGGAGCAAGTAGAGTTAGCTGGTGATGGTCGGTGTGTCGTGAAGAGCAGGCCAGGCATCACGGACGAACTGGAGCTTTGTGTTGGCTGCCATCCGCTTGTAATCCATGCTTCCTGTGCGAAGAGATCGGCTGCAGGCAGCTCACACTGATTTTCTGTGCTAGCGGTGCCGTGTCAGTGCAAATGGGCCAGTTCACGGTCAGAAAGAGCCCAAAAGCTTGCATTTAGCAGCCCCTGACCCACACCTGGGTCCAGGACCTGAGAGGTACCACTTTGGGGTCAAGTCCTTTTTGCAGCTGGAACTAGAAGCTAGTTGGGGAGACATTTTATGTCGCTCAGGCTCAGATCAGGAGGTCAGCAGACTAGCCCTTTCAGTCACTCTGGGGTCCTGGGTTTTATAATGAAGCTGCAGGTCCAGTTCTTCCTTCCCAGGCAAGAGGGCAGCAGGACAGCAGTTTCTTTAGAGCAGCAGTCCAGCAGAGTGGCAGTCCTGCCAGGCCTTCTTCCTGGCAGTGTATCTACAGGTTCAGAAGTGTACTGAAGAGCTGGAGTCTGAGGTTGTTCTTTTATACCCAGTTGTGCCTTTGAAGTGGGGAGAAACTTCTAGAAGCATGCCTTGAAGTGCACAGATGCCCCGCCTTCCTGGTCCTGGCTAACTACAGGGGGTTTGCAGTCCTTTGGGTGTAGACAGGGCATAGCCTATCAAGTGTAAGTGGGGCTGGGCCCAGCTACTCCCACCCATCCTGCCCATGATGGCCCATCCAGTCACACCTAAGTCCCCTATTGTGTGTGGCTGTCTAGGAGGAATGCCCAAAGCCCAACTGTCAGCTACACCCAGTCATGTGACAAGAGGCAGGCTGCAGGCACCAAATGGCCAAGGTAAGAAAATGCTAACTTTGAGTGGCATTTGAAGAATTGCCGTTTAAAATCCAACTTCACCATAAGTTAGGATTTTAAATTGTGATTCCAGAGACCCCAGACATTAACTGGTTATCTCTTCCCATTTGGAAATTACACTTATAAATAGTAATAAGGCAACTCCAATGTTGTCCTATTGGCAAGATAGGCTTTACAGTAGTGAAAAACAAATATGAGTTTTTCACTACAAGAGCATGTAAGACTTGAAAATAAATGCCCTACTTTTAAAATATATTTCACCCTACCTTCTGAGCTGTCCATGGCCTACTCAGAGGGCCACTTATGTGTATTAAAAAGGAAGGTTTGGGTTTGGCAAAAGTTTTATTTTGTGGGGTCGAAATGGCACTTTAAAACTGCACACACTGGCTCTGCAATGGCAAACATGAGACATGTTTAAAGGGCTATTTAAGTACCATTTAATATACAGGTCCTCGGCACACGTAGTGTCCCTTTACTAGGGCATTACAGGTAAATTACTTGGGACTTACAGGTAAATTAATATGCCAGTTGGGTATAAGCCAATGTTATCGTGTTTTAAGCAAAGAGCACAAGCATTTTAGCACTGGCTAGCAGTGGTAGTGGTAACGTGCACAGAGTCCTAAGGCCAACAAAAACGAATTCAACAACAAAAAGTGGAGGGCAAAGGCAAAACATTTGGTATTTACCCTGCAAACAAGTGCCAAGTCCAACAGCATCTAAATAAATAATGATACCACAGGGTACCTTATTTATTGGCTGTGATAAATAGCATCTATTACGAGTTTGTGGGGAATAACGTGGATTTTGGAGTATAATGCACCAAAATCTGCATGGTATGGTAAATAACATACAAATATCCCCTTTTAAATTCTGGTACTTTAGCGTGTAACGAAAGCCCATGTGTAAACAGGGGTATACGGAGGGGTTGGAATTAAACAACCCATTCATAATCAAGCTGTAAACGTTCTGTCAGCTTCCGAAAAACGAAGCAAGAAAATTCCCTTTTATTCTGAGACCTGATGTTCAGGCCTAGTGTATTTATGCTAGCTGAAAACACATAATCCACTCTTATCTCTCTCCGGCCTGGTCTCCCACTTGGTGGCCAGTAGACCTTGGACCTCCTCCCACCCCGGTCACCAAGATTAGAAACCTGGGGGTCATTTTTGACAGTAAACTGTCATTCATGCATCATGTTAACGTTGTGGTTTCCTCCTCGTTCTTCACTATAAGAATGATCAGGAAACTTCTCTCCTACCTTCCTACTAACATGATAAAAAACCCTAGTCAGCACTTTGGTGATGGCACGCATCGACTATTGTAAAACTCCTTGTTAATGCCCAAGTAAGAGTAATGAATAAACTGCAGCTGGTGCAGAATGCGAGAATGCGGCAGCCAGACTGATCACAGGGACACCTAAGTTCAAACCTATTTCTAAAGTTATCAGACAGCTCCATTGGCTACCGGTAAGACTTAGAACAAAATTCAAAGCCTTATGTATTGCTTTTAAAACTATTCATGCATCAGGACCTGCCTTCCTGAAACAATCTCTTTGTCCTTACAGGCCGGCACGAGCACTACGGTCCTCCACAGCAAGCCTCTTAAAGGTACCAAAAACAAAGAAAGTACCCTGGGGTGACAGATCTTTCATAATTACAACCGCCAAACTCTAGAACACCCTGCCACACCAAATCAAAATCAGTACATCCTTAATAACCTTCCGTAAGCAGTTAAAGACCTGGCTCTTCAATCAATAAACGCCTGTCTCACAGTCACTCTATTCTTAACCCCTTCGACGCTCATATAAACGCCTGTCTCACAGTCACTCTATTCTTAACCCCTTTGACGCTCATGACGAGCTCAGCTCGTCATGAGGTACACCTCTCGTACGCTCATGACGAGCTGAGCTCGTCATGAACGCATAGGTTTCCGTTTAGCGTTAGCGCACAGCGGAAATATGCGCCTCATTGATGCGGTTAAGCGTCGAGACACCTACGGGTATTTGCGCGCTCAACAAATCCCATAAATAAATAAATAAAATATTGCACAAACAAGAACCATGTCAACGTGTATCTAGGCCTGTAATGCATATTAAGACTATCAAACACATATAAAACAGTGCTGAAAGTTGCGGTCACACAGTGAACCTGCTCGCAGGGATTCCCTACTCCCTCTTGAAAACTAGGCTGGGTCGGCTGGCAGTGATAGATCTGCAGTTCTAAACCATAGCAGCGTCTCTCACTGCTGCACTTTCCCCAGCACAGATTTGAAGTCTGGAGTTTGTGCCTGTGCTTGGACACAGTCCAAGGCCATGTACAGGATTAGTATAATCAAGTGACCGCATTCTTGAGGCACTCACAAATGAAACCTTAAGAGAGCCATGCCCAGAGGCGTAATGCAAGTCCATGCAGCACAGCGGGGGCCTCCCAACCCTTTAGGGGCCCCACAATCCTTCATGGGGTACCCTTCCACCCTAAGGCCAATAAATATCTGTGAGATTTTGGCGATTCAGGGGCTTCTCTTTACATTCTGCACGGGGGCCCAACATTTTACATTGTGCCACTGACCACGCCCTTACAGGCACACTTGCACACATCTACAGTTCCCATTTGTTTCACAAAACACCACTCACTCGCACAGTACCACGCAGGGCATCAAGTGGGGTGGCTCCCTCCCGGTTGCAGACCCAGTTGTAAAACTGACATTGAAATGGGTGCCCTTGGAGCCCTGTATTAATGTTCCATGAAGATGCACTGATCGATAACAATGGATGTGAAAAACATTAAAGTAATCCATGTTGTTCCTGCTTATATTTCACAAGTTTTACTTTCATTTTGTATTCATGGACCTCATTTAGGGGTCGCCAGGGGTTGCAGCTACGACCATTGGCTTGCTCCTTGCAACCCCTGCTCTGCCTTAGCAATGCTTGGCCTCAGAGGTGGCAAAATCAGTGCCAAGAGCGTAGGGGCAGCTCTGCATTCCTTATTTGCTGCCAGTTTTCAATTATACTAATGGTGAATAATATTCTATTATTCATTATTAGTGTAATGAAAAATGGAGCACATTTAGCTGAACCAGGACCTTTGTTGGCAGGTGTGGTTAGTAAAAATTGTTGACATGTATGTTGTGTGCGTGTTTGTAGGTGTGGGAGTGTTTATGTGAGAAAGAGCATGTGTATATCTGAGCATGTCTGTATGTGTAAATGTGTGTGTGTGTGAAACTGAGTTAGAGTCAGTGCTAGGTAGTGAGTGAGATTGAGGTCCAGATTTACTATTCTATAGCGCAAGGCAAAGCAGCACCAAAGTTGCTGCACTGTCTTGCTTCAAAGGGAGAGAGAACAAGCATTTACAATGCAATGGTCTCGGCATTATTAAAGGTAGAGATATTGGCATTGCTCATGACTTTTTTTTTTTAATCCTAAATAAATGGCATTGTCATTTACAATGCCAATAGCTTAATCGCTTGCAAATGCATAACCTATTGCATTTTCACCCACAGAGCCAAACACACAAAGCCACCCACACACACACACAGAGCCACCCACACAGAGCCACCCACAGTCATTCACATAGAGCCACCCACACACACAGAGCCACCTACACAGAGTCACCCTCACACACACAGAGCCATCCACACAGAGCCACCCACACACACACACAGAGCCACCCACACACACACACACACACAGAGCCACCCACACACACACACACACAGAGCCACACACACACACACACACACACACACACAGAGCCACCCACACACACACACACACAGAGCCGCCCACACACACACAGAGCCACCCCCCCACACACACACACACAGAGCCACCCACACAGAGTCTCACCTATAACTGAGTCTGCTTCTTGGAAAGCGGGGAAGAGGCGACCTTTTGATACCGACTCCAGCAGTTGGTGTCCGTAAGGGGCAGATCCCACATTCCTTTCCATGCACTCACACTTCTAACTGCTCCTAAATGTCTGTGGAGGGCATGCCTGGTGGAGGGATGTAGAGGAAAAATGTTGCCTTCCTGGTGGTATTGGCCCCTTTCTTAAATGGATTCCTAGTGGTTTCCAGAAACTTAACAGCTGCTGACCTATTCACATGTCTACAGTCTGCAAATATGCGCTCCCTCCTTGCTGAGACAGAAACTGCAACATTTGGGGACAGACACTGTTGCTGAGGGCCTGGTGCCAGCGTAGGGAGAGAGGCGGACTCTTACTGTTGTAAGGACGGACATGGTGTTGGGGCAGACCTCAGTGGTGAGGATGGGCACTGGTGCTGTGAGGCATACTCAAGTGTAGGTGGCGACGGATGTATGGGAGGGACACGTTTGGGGATAGACACTGGTATGAGGGACAGATACTGGGGGAGGGGTGGACACTAAGCGACAGACACTGGTGAAGTGGAACAGACACTGGCGACAGGAGCCAGACACAAGTGTAGGTGGCGACGGATGTAGGGGGAGGGACATGTATGGGGATAGTACTGGTATGAGGGACAGATACTGGTGTTAGGGCTGATATTGGGGGAGCGGCAGACACTAAGCAGCAGATACTTGTGAAGGGGAACTGACACTGGTGAAGGGGAACTGACACTGGTGAAGGGGTACTGTTACTGGTGAAAGGGAACTGACACTGGTGAAAGGGAACTGACACTGGTGAAGGGGAACTGACACTGGTGAAGGGGAACTGACACTGGTGAAAGGGAACTGACACTGGTGAAAGGGAGCAGACACTGGTGAAAGGGAGCAGACACTGGTGAAAGGGAGCAGACACTGGTGAAAGGGAGCAGACACTGGTGAAAGGGAGCAGACACTGGTGAAAGGGAGCAGACAGTGGTAGTGGTGAAAGGGAGCAGACAGTGGTGAAAGGGAGCAGACAGTGGTGAAAGGGAGCAGACAGTGGTGAAAGGGAGCAGACAGTGGTGAAAGGGAGCCGACAGTGGTGAAAGGGAGCCGACAGTGGTGAAAGGGAGCAGACAGTGGTGAAAGGGAGCAGACAGTGGTGAAAGGGAGCAGACAGAGGTTAAAGGGAGCAGACAGTGGTTAATGGGAAAAGACAGTGGTTAATGGGAAAAGACAGTGGTTAAAGGGAGCAGACAGTGGTTAAAGGGAGCAGACAGTGGTTAAAGGGAGCAGACAGTGGTTAAAGGGAGCAGACAGTGGTGAAGGGGAACAGACGCTGGTGAAGGGGAACAGACACTGGTGAAGGGGAACAGACACTGGTGAAGGGGAACAGAGGCTGGTGAAGGGGAACAGATGCTGGTGAAGGGGAACAGACGCTGGTGAAGGGGAACAGACGCTGGTGAAGGGGAACAGACGCTGGTGAAGGGGAACAGACGCTGGTGAAGGGGAACAGTCAGTGCTGCTGAGGGACTGGTACTAGTGTATGGGAACAGGCAGACACCTGTGTGAGGACAGACACTGGTGTTGGGGCAGACATCAGCGGTGAGGGTTGACACTGGTGGCGGGAGACAGAAATGAGTGTAGGTGGCAACAGATGTCTGGGGAGGGACATGCATAGGGACAGACACTGGTATGAGGGACAGATATTGGGGGAGGGATGGACACTAAGCAACAAACGCTGGTGAGGGATGCCGGCTAAATGGCTGTGTACACATTACCCGCTCTATGCAGACAAAATGTCACACACCTGCTGCCGGCCCCAGAGTTGTAGGCTACAAGCTGTGTAAAATACTTTGTAAGTGAATAAAGGTTTTTGAAAATAAAAAAAATAAAAACGCTGGTGTTGGGGAACAGACTGGTGAATGGGGTCCTGTACTGTTTAAGAAAGAGAGAAAGAGATGAGCTGTGGGACAGGTGTGGGAGCAAGTGAGATAAGGGAGATGAGACAGGCGACAGGGCTCCCCGGCATACTGAGGGGGTGGGAGACCGTGAGGAGGCGACAGAGTGAGACATGAAGAGGGGAGGGTGCGTGGGAGAGAGAAGGGAAAGGAGATTGAAGAGAAAAGAGGGAAGGCCAGGAAAGAGTGGAAAGACCGAGGAGGGAGAAAGAGCGAGAGAGACAGACAGAAAAAGAAAGAAAGCGTCAGCCATACGGATTCAACATGACTTAAGGTTTTGTCAGCATCTTGCCCACTGGAAAGCAGCCTCACTTCAGCCTTCTTTAAAACTGCAAAAAGCTAGAAGTGGTTTTCAGAGGCTGGAATGTCGGGGACTCTCTTTTTCAATGGAGTGACACACACTAGATGAAGTCTCACCCCGGGCCCGATCCTGCCCATGTGAGGGCCAGGGTACAACGTGCAGGCTGTCATGAAACATCTACTTTTACTACAAGTTGGCAGTTAAAGTTCGTATAAACTCAACAGGGACACTTGACACCTCGATCTATTCTCTCAAGGCACAGGATCCATTACAATGTGACCTCAAGCCCCCTAACCAGGAAGACAGGCCGCCTGGAAGGCGACTGGTAAGATAGCTAAGTGGGATAATGCATGTACAGCGGATAGCTGTCTGTAACCTTAATGTCAGGTTTTCGAATTCTGGTGGGGCCACGCAGACTTTCATGCATATAAGGTCGATTAAATTACTATGTCCAATACAGCCATCTTAACCAAGTGCCTACATACAATTCGGTTTATATAATGTGCTATGTATTGTAATTACCTTAGAACTAGGCACAAGCACTTCACTCCATTATAGGTTTTTGTTTGCAAGTGGCTTACAGTTTAGGACTACAAGTTCCAGAATTCAATGGAGGTGGACGAGATACTGACACCTGAGACAGCAGACATCAACAATGCTATGTCTATGTATAGGTACACAAATATATGGCTAGCGTGGTAGAGAAAATAATATGAGACTTTTTCCTGAATGAATGTGTTACTGTGGATACTTCCTGCACTGAAGGCCTTGCTCCTCCATGTATGGTTTACTTTCACTGACCCCACTCCGATCCCTTATCTCACGCGCTATCGAGTCCGGTGAGATCCACGCAGCCCGTCCGGAGGGATGAGGCGATCAGGGGATGGAAGGTGAGCTGCAGGCGGCTGGCGAAACAACAGGGGGAGAAGAGACGAGGGGGAGAAGAGGGAGGAGACGGTGGAAGGAGAGGCGCAGGGAGGTAGAGACAGAGGAACAGAGACGAGGACGCCGAAACAGAGATGTAACTAGGCACAAGCACTTCACTCCCTCCCAGGATCCAGAGGCTGCAGTCACAATATATGGACGGCTTTCAAAACAAAATTAATATCCCAAAGACGTGAGGCTGTCTCCAACGAAAAACAAAAGCCGATACTCAGAGCCCAAAAACTGGGAATGCGAACCAAACAGACCTTGATCCAGCAGAAGAGAGAATAATAACAAGAAAAACAGAAGACGGAAAGAATCCACGGACGGAATACACGGAGGCCGCCCCGGAAGTCAGGCACGGTCGCCTGTGACGGGGGCGGGGCCACGTCCAGACCGGAAGAGGAGGCAGGCGGAGTCGATGCGTCTCGCGGCCCGGGGCTCCTGTGAGCGGTGTGGAGACCCGGGGCCGCGCTAGCAGGAGGTTGGGCGCCGCGTGCTGAGAGAAGAGTCCCCGACATTGCCCAGGTAAGTTTCAAAAGGCTGGGGGGGCTTGGTGCACTTGTGTGTGTGTGTGTGTGCGTGTATGCTCGTGTGTGTATGCGACGGCGACGGTGACGGCGGGGGAGGGGGGAGGGGGGGCCTCGGTGCACTTGTGTGTGTGCGCGCGTATGTGTCAGGGGGGGTGTGTCTCTGTATGTATGTATGTATGTGCGTGCGTGCATGAGTGCTTGTGTGTGTATGCGCATGCGTGTGTGGTGCTTGCGCTTCCCAGGAGACAGCGCCTGGCCACAGCGCGCGTTCCCGTTTCAAATCGGCTCCAGGGATGCGCGCGCCCCAAACTGTCTCCTGGGGAGCACACTCCCTAACATAAGATCTCGGCGGAGTCGCGCTTCCGCGCGTCTTTAGCCGAGACCTAAAAATGAACTATATCTATTTTTTTTTTCTCTACTTGTGATCTGGTGTACTTTTGGCAGACAACGCAGACACCATTGGGTCATAGTGCAGGATGTGTGAATTATCTGAAGTATAGGAATTGTACTGGAAGGGGTCACTTCCAGTATAAAAACTATGCTTTAAGGTTTTTCCCACTTTGTATCTGTGCTGCACAATTCAGCACACAGGCAAATTTGGAAAAATGTGGAGAAATGAAAACATTTCTACTCGTTACCACTGCCTTAAAGAGTTGTAAGATTTTGACGCAAATTTTTGTCTATCAATATTTGTAGAGGGGGATTTGCATCAAAACTCATGGGTGGTTGCATGAGAACATCCATCTGTGAGTCTGGCCGCCGTTGCAGATGACCACCTGATTCAGGTGCTCTGCTGTGCTGGGAAGCCCTGAGGAGGTAAGGTACCAGTTCTTGGTGGTCTTTAACCGCCACACTACCCAGGTGACTCCTTAAAATTCCTTATGAGTGTTTGGTTTTACAGGATGTTGTGTTAGGTTTTGTTTCTGCAGTATATTACTCTTGTCTATTGCATAATTTGAATTGAGTCATATGTAGGTGTTTCTAATGGTGGACAATTGAGTTGTGGCTCAGGTGTGCTCGAGTTTCTCTCAGTGCCCATCGGGGGCAATAAAGGTGTTCAGAACCGGAGGTATCAAATACGTGGCTCCTCTGCAAAGTGCACAGGTCACTTATGCCAGTATCAATTGTGATTCTATATAAATATGCGTGTGGAGTGGCACTCTATGCAAATGTTATTGTATAGGTTTAAGCTACGCCCGTATACAGGCGCTGCCCCTTACCAAGAGCCCCCACTTTTTTCATCCCACTTAAAGCCCTGGTCCAGGGCGCATCTTAACCATCCCCTCGACCTGCAATCAGTGAGTTCCTTGGCTAGCCGTATAGCCCCAAATATATTAATGCTTCCCGACATCATCGGGAGTTGCCGACTCTGTATTAAACAAAGAGCAGGTATTCCCCATCGCATCACACCTTCCCAATAGGCATAACATCAAAGCAATGGCAACAAGGTAATCTCCTAAAAGGCTCACTATGAGGATCCTGACTTCTTTTGTAATATATTTACCCGCTTATGTGCATTTTCCACATTACTATGGATTTTTGCTCCTGCTGCATAGTGCATCTTTAACTCCGTAGTTTGCAGATTTTCACACAAAACTGTTTCTAGCTCAAACGAATCAAAAGTTACTTTGAAAAGCGCTGTACTTGGTGCCATGCTGTGGCAGACCCTTGAAAGAGGTGGGTTGGTCACCTGTTGGTTGGTGATTGATGTATTAAGGAGTGAACTGGTAACTAAGAGGTGAAACTTGCCAAGACAATATTACAGTGGCTTAAAATGTGCTCCATTATTTCACAGATGTTGCCTTTTATTGCCACATAATGTAATCACCCCTGATGCATAATTTGGTCCTTTCTTGCCGCATAACCCAAGTGACCCTGCCTGCATAACGTGTATTAAATAAGCCTGGGACACGTTCCACACCAATGTATTGATGCCACCAGCTATCAAAACTGTGATAAAAGTCCCCTCTTATGATATTGTGCATGTACAGGGGTGGTTTGACTAATAACATTGTACTGTGTATTTCGAGATATGTAACTGGAAAACCCAATAAAATATGTTTTTTTTTAAAAAGTCCCCACTTATACAGCTAGTTGTACTACAGGCGTGTACTACTAAGGGGGCAGCTGGAAGGGTAAATGTAGACACGTTCATAGTCTGGGTAAGCGCGCGAGGCAGGTGCAGGGTGCAGTCTGTGTTTCCTCAGAGACAGACCGGTAGACGGGACGTTGTGTTGAACACGGCTGGTGGGTTTAGCAGCAGAGTTGTTCGCCATACATGCCATATTGTCATACCACCTGTCAAATAGCCCGCACACTATGTGACCTAGGGAGGGCCCAAGATGGCGCCCAGAAGGTGGGAACAGGAAGTGTAGACTGCAAAAGTGGCGAAGGAGGGGCCCCGTCTTTGGCTTTGGTAGGGGTCTCAAGTTTGGTGTCTAGGGTCAGCCGTGGATGGGGTTTAAGTGTTCTAAAACGGGAGTTACAAACCGTGGGCCCGATTCACAAAGGTAAAATGAGTCGAAAGTCTAACTTTATGACTTTCGGTATTCACAAAGGGCATTTACGAATAGTAGACCAGGGTGTGATTAGGTGCTGAGGTGTGCAAACCATGTGCTGCATGGGTGTTCTTCAGTCTCTGTGTGAGGAGGTGCTGAGGGGTACAAACCATGCGCTGCACAACGCTCTTCAGTCTCAGAATGTGATGAGGTGCTGAAAGGTGCAAACCATGTGCTGCATGGGTGTTCTTCAATCTCAGGGTGTGATGAGGTGATGAAGGGTGCAAACCATGTGCTGCACAGACGCTCTTCAGTCTCAGGGTGTGATGAGGTGCAAACCATGTGCTGCACAAGCGCTCTTCAGTCTCAGGGTGGGATGAGGAGTGCAAACCATGTGCTGCACGGGTGCTCTTCAGTCTCAGCGTGTGATGAGGTGCTGAAGGGTACAAACCATGTGCTGCACAGATGCTCTTCAGTCTCAGGGTGTGACGAGGTGCAAACCATGTGCTGCACAAGCGCTCTTCAGTCTCAGGGTGGGATTAGTGGTGCAAAAAACCAGGTGCTGCACGGGTGCTCTTCAGTCTCAGGGTGTGATGAGGTTGTTATATTTCATATCGGTAACCATTTTGAGGCTGTCAGTATTTCACCACCCAGAGTAGCACTGACCGCACCACCTCAAGGGAAGAAAGTCCCAGCAACAAGGAATGAAGGGACAAGTCTGAGCATTCTCAGTTGGAATGTGGCAGGTCTCCGATCAAAACTTGATGATATTGAATGGCTAAATTTGGTCCGGGAACATGATATTTTGATGTTTCAAGAAACTTGGGCTACCAAAAACTTATACATTGAGGGTTTTCATTGTTATAGTGTCCTTTCACAAAAACCAAGGAAGGGAAGGCCATCAGAGGGATTGTTCATAGGATTCAAGGTGACATCTGGTGGCACATTTGAAATAATCCCAACGTATAGCCTAGATTTTCAAGCTGCATTGTTTAAAAGGGGTATTCAATTCTATTTATTAAATTTTTACAACAATGATTTTCAGTCAGTCCCTAACAAAAACATTTTAAAGTTATTTGATTTTATGTCTGATCTGGCTAACCAGTCCGCAAAAGGAGATACTTTAGGCATCTTATTAGGTGGGGATTTTAATGCTAAATTTCAAAGCCAAGGTACTGATATGTTAACATCTTCCTGTACACAACCCTCTTATACCAGAGGCCGGGAACTTAAAAGACTTATTAACTCGCATAACCTATCTAATGTTATGGACTTAGTTGTAAGTTCTCATAGGATTAACCACCCGACATACAGAGGAAGGGGGAGTGGCTCGACATTAGACTATGTTTTTGTATGCCCCCTAATTGAAAAACTGGTGACTTTGCTGCGGTGACACCGTCTGATTTTGGGGATCATAACCCGATTAAAGTAATACTAAAAGCAACCAGATGGACTATCGCTTATAGCGACTGTGTAGCGGCAAATTTATCAGTCTCAACAGATAATTTAAGATTATGTTGGAAAGGGGCAGACAATGCAGAAGTCTTTAAGGCACTGGCTATAAACAACATGCCTCTGATCGAGTCCTGCCTTTATCTTGTCTCAACACCGGAACAGATAATCGAGGACTTTGGTAAGATATGTTTGACTGTTAAAAGCCTCATATCCAAACCTCCCAAAAAGTTAGCACCTGTCCCTAGTTGGTTTAATCGAGACTGTTCGAAAGCAAATAGGAATCTTCGCAGGGCCCTAACCACTGTGCCGAGATGCCCTACAACGGTTAGGCAGGCCAGAAACAATTACAAGGTAGTAAACAAAATTAGGAGAAATGAAGTCCTAAAGGAGCGCTGGGACAAGCTGTCCGACGCCACCAATTTAAATAATGCTAACATCTTCTGGGCGGCAGTGAGGGAAGTGCGTTCCATGGGGCAGTCACTGACACCTATCAGTTGCAATATAACTAGTGAGGCCTGGGTGGCACATTTTGCAACTATTTACTGTGCCCCACCTCCATCTGAACCAACCCCCATTTTTGGTAACCCTACACCTATAGACATCGGCATTTCAGAAGTAACTGAAGCAATTAACCAAAGTTTAGGCAATAAAGCCCTAGGCCCGGATGGGCTGCCAATAGACTTAATTAAATGGAATCTGGCGTTTTGGGCCCCCTTACTTCTGAATATTTTTAACAATTTGACCCTGGCAAAGATCCCAGAAACTTGGGCGAGAAGTGTAATAGTTCCAATCTTTAAAAAAGGCGATAGATCACTACCGTGTAACTATCGAACCATCTCCCTAATAGACAACACCCTTAAAATTTTAGGTAGAGTGCTTTATAACAAAATCTTAGATTGAGCAGAGGAAACTCACATCTTGGACCCTTGTCAGCTGGGGTTCAGGAGTAAGGTGGGAACAAGGGAGCAATGCCTTAACTAGAATTTAATTATTAGTAAATATGCTATTGCTAAGAAATCCCCGGTCTATATGGCCTTCATGGACTTGTCCACAGCTTTTGACCTAGTTAATAGGTCTAAGCTGTGGGCAACTCTTCTATCCAAGGGTCTGGACGAAACTTTGGTCAATTTCCTGGCTTATCTGCACAGAGATCTTAAGGCCCAAGTAAGAATGGGGGTGGGAGGCGAGGTCTCAGGGTTTATTGATATTGGCAGGGGGGTCAGACAAGGTTGTGTTCTGGCCCCCCTGCTTTTTATTATATATATCAATGACCTGAACGCCTCCCTGAAATTGGCCTCCCAAGACGTCCCATATATTAACAAAGTACCCATTCCTGCGTTGCTCTACGCCGATGACGCAGTTTTAATAGGGCGCTAATCAAATTCTTTACGCCTCCTTGTCGAAGATTTTAATATTTTTATGAAAAATCTAGACTTACAAGTCAATTAAAAAAATCTTTTTTAATGAGCAGTGGCCCAGGCAAACGGGCTATACGCCTGATTGCAATAGACGGCCATAAGATGACGGCGGTAAAATCCTTTGTATATTTGGGTTTGGCCTTTGCTGCGAACAGCTCCTGGAGTGAGCACTTAGCTCGCGCCAGGAGCACGTTCTCAAAGGCCAATAACTCGATTTTAAGCATCCCTCGCCCTAAGACGATGGGTGCAGTATTAGCTGTCCAAAGGATTTATAAACATCAGTGTACCCCGGTAGCGACCTATGGCGCTGAGATATGGGGGACGGCCAGCTGCTCTGGTATACAGCAGGAGGAGAATAGATTCTGCAGAAAAATACTGAATGTCCCTATTTCAACCTCCCATTACATATCTCATAAAGAGCTCAATATTAATTTTATTTCTGATTTTATCAGGGCTCGCCCAGCACTTATGTGGATTGCTGTATGGAAGAACGAAGCAGCCACCCTAACCCAGTCAATCATTAAGGACTGCTTGTTGTGCTAGGGGCCTAGATATCCTGTGGTTGGGTGGAGTGTTGAGCAGTTTGCGCAGTATAAATATGGAAAGCATTTTTTGGGACCCTTCACTAGCTGCTTTAGTCGCAAAAGAGGATATGCAGAATGCTCTGTACTCCTTATATAAGACCGAGCGCGAGGCAGTAGAGGTCAGTAAAACTACTGTGCGTAACTATATGGCCATTGGACTTTATAGGCACCCACTCTACATCTATTTGTTACTACTGATGACTCGCTGGGAGACAAGTTTATTGTTTTGTTTAAGGGCTGGCACAATTCGTTTTATACTCTCCTTCCCACTTGGTTATTGTTCTAATTTAAACTCAATCCCGTGTCCGTGCGATGGGAGGAGTGAGCAATCTGTAAAGCATTTTATATTCTCCTGCAAATTTTATATCAAATATTTTAAAGTTTTTATGCTCGTATTTTAATAAGAGAAGACCAATTAGTTTAGAGGCAACATTTGATTCCATGTTAATTTTAGATGATGAGGACCTTATTTATCGCACTTGCACTTTCCTAAAAACGGCAATAAGGGCACGCAGATCGATGGTTGAAGACTGAGAGTAATGTAAATAGGTTTGTACTGTGATGATCCCAAATTTTGCACTAAATCACTTATGATCTGTATAATGAATGTATTTAGACTATTTGACCGGTTAAAATTTTAATATGTATGTAATGTATTTTATATTGTGATTTATGGGTACTGTAGTACCCGAATAAAGATTGACTGACTGACTGTTATATTTCATATCGGTACCCTAATATAGGTCCAGGGAACATCATACACTTTCCCTACATCAGCTCCCGTTATTTCATATGAACAAGCCTTATAAGGACATAACTCCAAATAAGGACAGAATGCCTTATACGGACCTTACACCTTATAAGGACTGCAACATTTTATGGACTAAACCTTTCACCTAGTTCCATGCCGAGGGTGGGTTTACCCCAATCAATTGCTAAGACGTCATCCTTAGCACATATGAATAATAGATGAGTACACTCTCCAGGGGCATACTACACCTCTCCCATCGACGCACAAGGTTTAATCCCCAATGTTATCCTCATACTGAACAATGGGTAACACACGTACATGGACTGTATAAATACAGCACCTCTTGCTATCAGAAGGCAGGAGGGAACCGCGACTTCAAGGCCGACACACTGACCAGAGATGCTGCAGCTCCGGTATGCCATCGCTCCCACTGACAGTGGTCTAACGATCCGTTGCGGGGTATCCAGCTCAAGTCCAGGACGAAGTCCCACACTCTCACTATTCAGGTATGGGGTTTTAACTAAAGCCTAGTGGGATTCTTGGCTCTTAGGCTTATGGGCTCTTAGACTTAGGCTCTATAGCACTTACTCACATGCTAGGTACACTTAGGTACATCTAGGCAGGCATCTTAGGAGTACTCACTTTATTTTATAAATGCATTTTATATTCATGTATATGTTCATGACTGTTGGAAAATGGTAGAACAATACTATTCCTTCTTATTCACTGTACTGCTGGTTATACATCTCTGCTACTGTGTTACAGTCGTAACTGCCACTTATTCTACACGAGTAGAACTACTGTACAATAAATTCTTATTGTAAAAATGCTCAACTGTTTCTTCTCTGTATCTTTCTGAGATCAAAAACAAGCAAGCACGAGTGACTGGGTGAAAAAATAATATATTGTTTCCACAAGTCTGAGGTTATTGTGTTCTGAGATTGCCAAATCTAATCTCTCTGATAATAGGAGAGTCTAATGGCACTGCGAGCTAGCTAATGCTAACCATAGGCTAACATATGCGGCGGGGTGTATGGAGTCATTCTGCCACCAGACCCACGGTATATGTTATCAGTAAAAGTCGTAGGTCCTGCATGACAGGGTACTTTTGGGACTACACTACAAGGTGCTGAGGGGTGAAAACCTTGTGCTGAATGGGTGCTCTTCATTCTCACAGTGTGATGAGGTGCAAACCATGTGCTGCACGGGTCTTCTTCAGTCTCAGGGTGTGATGAGGTGCTGATGGGTGCAAACCATGTGCTAAACAGGTGCTCTTCAGTCTCAGGGTGTGATGAGGTGCTGATAGGTGCAAACCATGTGCTGCATGGGTGCTTTTCAGTCTCTGGGTGTGATGAGGTACTGATGGGTGCAAACCATGTGCTGCACAGGCGCTCTTCAGTCTCAGGGTGTAGTGATGGGCTGAGAGGTACAAACCATGCGCAGCGCTGCACAGGTGCTCTTCAGTCTCAGGGTGTGAGGCAGTCCTGGCTCTAGAATTTTTTCTTTGGGTTGGCCGTAAAGAAGCATGGGTGGACCATGAAGATGAGTGGGTGCTGGCCAAAAAACAACAAACTATTTAATCGATCTGATATTTTAGGCATTGGCATCTGTCTGCACTTGACATTTTTGACACAGTAATCAGCACCCAAAGAGCATCATAATTTGCTTTCTTTCTTGTGTTTCCAACTTTTGGGAAAGGAAGGGATGCTACTTGTCAAATTTTTAATATCCAGAACTTTAAGACTGCAGCATGCTCCTGGTCGTCTGCAGTAGCAGAAATGTTTCTGCTGCCTTAACCCCTTGCACGCTGCCGCGATTCTGCGCCTGTGCGGCAGAATCGCGAGTGGGCGGGTTTATGACGGCCCCCAGCCGTCATCAGCACACGAGCGCCGTAGTGCATGACGGATGGGGGCCGTCATCAGCATGCAAGGGGTTAAAGAGCCACTTAACAGCTTTCCATGTTTTAAAAAAACTTTGGCAGCTTTTTACTTTGCAAAGTATTGAAGGTTATGCATTTTCAGGATATCCATGCTGGTCATTTGAGCATCATAGCAGCTAATAAACACTGCTAACTTCACACCTCTCCCCAGGCCTGAAAGTAGCCTGTATAATACTGTTAATCATTAAAATAAACTATAAGGGAGACCAATAATGACGGCATGCCCTGTGAAACAAGAAGGTGAAAACGCTTGTTTTTCAGTTCAGAATGGCCTTGGGTGGGCCAGGGTATTCCTTGGGTGAGCTTGACCCACCCTCTAGAACCGGGCCTGGTGTGATAAGGTGCTGAGGGGTGCAAACCATGTACTGCACCAGCGCTCTTCAGTCTCAGGGTGTGATGAGGTGCTGAGGGGTGCCACCCATGGTGCTGCACGTGTGCTCTTCAGTCTCAGGATGTGATGAGGTGCTGAGGGGTGCAAACCACGTGCTGGGCGGGTGCTCTTCAGTCTCAGGGTGTGATGAGGTGCTTTGGGGTGCAAACCACGTGCTGGGCGGGTGCTCTTCGGCCTCAGGGTGTGATGAGGTGCTGAGGGGTGCAAACCACGTGTTGGACGGGTGCTCTTCAGTCTCAGGGAGTGATGAGGTGCTAAGGGGTGCAAACCACGTGCTGGGCGGGTGCTCTTCAGTCTCAAGGAGTGATGAGGTGCTGAGGGGTGCAAACCATGTGCTGCACAACGCTCTTCAGTCTCAGGGTGTGATGAGGTGCTGAGGGGTGCAAACCATGTGCTGCTCGGGTGCTCTTCAGTCTCCAGGTGTGCTTAGGTGCTGAGGGGTGCAAACCATGTGCTGCACAACGCTCTTCAGTCTCAGGGTGTGATGAGGTGCTGAGGGGTGCAAACCATGTGCTGCTCGGGTGCTCTTCAGTCTCCAGGTGTGCTTAGGTGCTGAGGGGTGCAAACCATGTGCTGCACAAACGCTCTTCAGTCTCAGGGTGTGATGAGGTGCTGAGGGGTGCAAACCATGTGCTGCTCGGGTGCTCTTCAGTCTCAGCGTGTGATGAGGTGCTAAGGGGTGCAAACCATGTGCTGCTCGGGTGCTCTTCAGTCTCCAGGTGTGCTTAGGTGCTGAGTGGTGCAAACCCAGTGCTGCACAAGCGCTCTTTGGCTCAGGGTGTGATGAGGTGCTGAGGGGTGCAAACCATGTGCTGCTCGGGTGCTCTTCAGTCTCCAGGTGTGCTTAGGTGCTGAGGGGTGCAGAGCAGGCTCTGCAATAGTGATTGTGTTCTCCGACCCTGTGTATGAAGGGATGTTCAGGGATGCGTACGAAGCCCATGGGGGTGTAGTCATCAATCCACGCGGGTGCGGGGGGGTGCGCCACATAGCTCTGTGTGTGAGGCGCTGCTCGGGAGTGTGGCGCGTGCGCTGCGCAGGTGCGGCCACTATTCGGGCTCCTGTATTCATCTAACAGTTCTCTTTTCCTTCTTCTTTCAGCCGCCGTGGGAGGAGACGCACAGAGCGGGAGAAGGTATGGCGCCTGGGTCATTGCACCTACACTATAGAGATGTGGATTTGGGGGAAGCAGAGCTGGGTGAACGGTAGAGAGGAGTCTTTTCATCAGCCTCTGTTGTATGGAGTGGTGCGCGTCTGTTAGTTTCCTTTTACGGTGGATCTTTGGCAAACTGGGAATAAAATACATTAGGTTATGTTGCAACATCAAAAACGATACCACAGACTTTAGCAACTGAAAAATAAAAATTTGCAAAATTGGAAGTTAAGAAAGCAGCAGAGATGAGTAATTACGGGACAGGGCGCATCCGACACCTACAACGAGCCTGGGTTGTCTTTTCATGAGTACCGGAGCCTAGTCCGGCGGTGAGTCTCCAGGGCAAGCCCCCGGCGTCCCTCTCTGCCTCTCCCCCATGCTCGCGGGCCTCATACGCGCCTGGAATGCTCGGGGTTTATCAGGGTTCACATCGGCCTTATCTCTCTGAACCTGGAGTCACTGACTTCCCCGCGCCCGCGTCCCTGCTGCTCCTGGGCGGCACCTGCCGGGGCGGCGGGGATGTTTGTTCGAGGAAGGGTGCGGGGGAAGGAGGGGTGCTGGGCGTCAGCTTGGTGCCAGGACTCGCGCCTTCATCTGACACGATTTCACTCATGCGCGGCAGGGTCGGATTGGGGTGAAAAATTGCCCCCCCCCCCCCCCCCCAAAAAAAGTGGCACACAATTGTAGTTCGCAAAAATTCTTGCCGAAAAAGGTGATTTCATCTTGTCCGTTTCGAGTCAGTTTTGTTTTTCAATTGCAAAGTTATGTCAAACTTTTCTGTTTCAGGTATTTTATCTCTCATTTTCTTGCACAGTATTTGAATGAAACTCCTAACCTCAGTCCGAGAAAACTGGCCAGCAGGCACCTGAGGTTTGTGTGTCTGGACTTTGTGACCTGCTGTGGGGGACAACAGCCTCCTCCCCACACCGACGACTTGTTAATTGCACTGCTCAAAAGACACCTCTAAGGCTCGCTGACACCTCCCGGGACCAGGATGGAAGGAGGTGCACCACTGATGCCATCCTCCAAACACCCTATTGTCTCATTTTAATTTCTAAACTTTATTCGATCCATTATATACAGATCTTAAAAGTAAATAACAATACATTGGTCCAAATATGTGGCCTGCTCTGACTACCTCTCACCTGAAGCTGCAGCTCTATGGGGAAAATCAGCCCAGGAATATGAAGTTGCCGGATCCACAGACTAAAAAAAACTGCCCACAAGCTGGACTCTGCCACAGACCCCTCGGGCACCGGCCGATTGCCCGCCCTGCCAATTCAACCCTGATGCGCAGGGGGAAATTTACCTGTAACTGTTGTTCTCCAGCATTCACATGCATACAAGGATGCTCGCCCACATTAGGAGTGTGATGCCAGCCAGCTTGAAATAAACCTCCCTCCAGGCCATTACAGACACTGCACAGTGCTGACGTTTACGTGATAGGCCGGTGCATTCTGGGTGTGATAGTCTTGTTAGAGTGCCATTAAACTAACCCCCCTGAAATCAATAACTTGTAGATAAAAAGGTCTGGGCTGGAGACAGTATCCAAAATAACCTGGAGTGAGGTGGTCTCCCCACGTCCACTTATGTTTTTTGTTACCTCTACCTGATATTCTTACCCCGTCATAAAAAAAAATAGTCCTGTCTCCCTGGTGTCATCTTTGACGTAGAAACAATATGGGTATGACGCTCCTTTTGAGTGGGAGGAGACGTTTGTGAGTGTATCCAGCTTACTTGGTTGAAAACCCACTGCTGCGTAGAGGCCAGACCAAGACTCCTGCCCCTCTGCGGCTCAGCTAGCATTTTACTGTATTGCACTGAAACATATTCACCACTCAATTTACTTTCATATTTCCAATATACTAATTCACCACGAATCCTTATGGGTTCCGGAGTAGAGTGCTAATCACCGAAAAAGCGCTTTGATGCCTCGTTAGGGGTAGTAAGTGCTATATAAATGCAATTACAATACAATACAATACAACTGGAGCATGTATATAGTGCTTACTTCCCCTGTGTGGGACACTGAAGTGCCTACCCACATGGATTGCAAGCTACTGAATGTAGGACATATGGTTAGAGGGGTCTTTTTTTTGTTTGGAGCCTATGTAGGAAGTGCTTTCATGTTGTATGTGATGTCCACAGAGGTGTGGGTAGGCGGGTTGTGGGACGCAGTGCATGGTGGTGTGACGAGTGAGGGTATGCTATGGGCCTATGCACCCAAAAGATGGTGGGATCAGAAAAGGCCCAATAAGCCATCGGACAACATGCTCCAAACAGAGATGCTGTCAAATGAGTCGTAGGATAACAAAAAGGACAAGAATGAGAATTGGTGACACAGGTAATCAGGTGAACCATTTTATTCTTACATATTTGGGAGTACAAAGACATTTATTCTTCTCCTGTGGTAAAATCTATTGTCACAACTTGTACTTTTTGGTGGAGCATCAGCCAAAATGTTTCACCCCCTTTGGCATGTTTGACTGTGCTTTCTCAAGGCCGAAAATGACCATGACACCCACATTGCTCCATCTGTAATGTAATAACAAGCAGAAATAAGAAACATTAAATAAACAATATAAAACAGTCTGTATTTCTCATGTAGAGATGGGCCAAGGCTTTGATATCTGTCAAAGCTGAAGATTTCCCTGCAGAGGTGATGAGATGGTGAAGTCGTGTCTAAATATCAGATAGCATTAATACCAACAGGAGAGAAAGGGCATGAGTCGGCACTCCTATACCCCAGTCAAATTTGTAAACAACAACAGAGGAGTGACTAAGTGGAAAATTAATTAAACCAAACGGTGCTCAAACTGAGTTATATCGTGGTGTCCTTTTTATAACTCCATACTGTACATATGGATGCGTGCATAGAACATCATACACACACCCACAAGAACATGTCTGAAATGTTTTCTTTCTATCTCCCTGTGAGTACCCAAAAAACCCCTCTAAGGAGGACACCTCCCAAGGGAAATAATAACCCAAGTATATTGCAGGAGGGAAGGGAAAAAAAGAATCCTTTCTTTTTATGAAGGACCCTCACTCACCACTAGTTGGTGACATGCTTCATCATTGGGTCCCCGCTGGGGTGACCAAATGTCCCCCCAGCGTGCTACAACGCCTGATTACAGATAGAACAAAAATTATCAGATGCACAGATAAGGGCATAGTAGGTGAACAGCCAAACGGGTTTAGGCAAGGAAGATTTCCCAGCATCAAAGAAACGTCCTAATACAAATGTGGTTTCCCTGCTACACATCTACGAAATGACTCTGGTTAGAGGTTTTGGTCACACCGGAGGCTATGGCCCTAAATGTGACTTGGGAGCTAATTAATTTGGGTGCAAATTGGGCACCCAATCATTTCTGTCAGCACCATTTTCTCCTTGGTCTAAATCTTGCAGGTAAATTCTGCAAAAGTTTACATTCGCGCATCTCAAAACAGGGCAACATACACACAATTAGCACATTATCCCCATTCTGAGATATGAAACTTGAAATGCTGCCCTAATTGTGCACCCATTAATTACTACACACCCTTGGCATTGCAGATTCCTGATGCACAGTTACCACATCAGATTTGCGTCGAAGTAGTAATGGGGGCCTAAGTGTAAATTCTGTGCCATTTTCACAACAGGGTGAGGTTTTTCTTGGAGTTTAGTATTCCGTTCTAAGGTTTGCTATGCCTTGGCACTCAGAATATGTTTTAGCTCTTCACCCCCCGCTGGAGCTTGCTCACAGCAAGCAATACCACTTAAATAGGGTGCCAGTCCTTAAAGGTTTCCCACACCGCACAGGGCAGGGCATTGCTTAAAAGGGTCCCTCCAGTGAGCCCAAAAGCTTCATACTGAAAGCATATTTATATGTTGACCGTCTCAGTGGTGTTCTCCTGGATCTTCGGAATTTATTACATTTTTGGAGAATTTTATTGAGTGTGTAAATGACCTACGGTAAAAGGGCGCTTATAGGGATAGTGCTAACTATTTGAAAACAAGCATTGGTAAAGCCGAATGGTTTAGCTTTTTTTTTTAAAGGGAAGGTACACAGAGACACGCAAAATCAAAGACATTTAAGGCATGGGCAAAGCGTGCTGTTGCCCAGGGCCCCAGCCTTTATAGACCCCCTAGTCTAGAGAGAAGTTTGAAGTGAGTGTCTGGACAAGCTTGATAGGATTTTCCTTTTCCATGGAGAAAATTCCAATGCAAGGTTTGCAGAATAAAAGTTTTTTAATGTTATCAGTGTTTGTAACTCGTTTTCAAAGATCAGAGTAAATTTGTAAGAGAAGAGTGACAGCCAACACGTGTATCGCCTCCTTTACACGGCCATCCGGCCTGGGGCTTCCTCAGGGCTGTATATTTGGACAGTACAATACGAAGAATTTTCAACTGAAATTTACAGATCATACACGAAGACACACATGGAAAAAGAAAAACCTGTCAACCTTGTCCAGACACTCACTTGGAACTACTCTCTAGACTAGGGGGTCTCCCCCTGTCACGGACAAGCACCATCGTCGTTATTTGCTCAATTAATACTGCTAGTAAGGGTTTGGGACCGATTACCCCTTCATCTCCTACAAGGGGCCCCTGATAGAGCCAGCTCTGTTCTGGAGAGTCTTGTCCTGATGACCTTGAAAAATTCTTAAACAGATTGTTTTAAATACTGTTCTCCTTACATTTATTTTTAAAGTGGGTGATGTGTGCGTCTATAACGGACATTTTGCAGAGAAATGTTGTTTGTCTCATGCAACAGCCATAAAAAAAATATTTTAGATAAAAACGACCTCACATATGAGAAATGGGAGGGTGTCACAGATTATTTGCAGTAATATTAGTGAGCTTCCGCTGTGTTACAATATTAAAAACCCATTTCACTATCTGTTAGTATTAAATGTAAACATATTTAGAATTTGGACGAGTGCACTGTCACTGACCTGGCCAAAGAGTATATAAAGAGTTCAAATTGAAACATAAATTCAAAGCTGTTCCGAGCAGGGGCCCCCAAAATAAGTTTGGATAGAGGGCCCCCAAAATCCTTAAGATGCCGCTGCGCAAAATGCATGCACAGAGTCACACAAACTTATACAGGCAGAGCAACGCTCCTTCAGTTATCCTTGTACACACACACACCAGCACAGGTACAGAAAACCAGGCACACAGAAAACAAATGAGAGGAAGACAGTGGAGAGGAATGGCCGCTTTATGGTCCCTAAATACAAGCTAGCACGAATTGGAGGGAAATCCTTCTCTTATCTGGGACCATCGTATTGGAACTCTCTCCAAATCTCACTTAGAAATGAAACAAACTACTCCAGTTTCCGAAAGTTGCTAAAAACCTGGTTGTTTGACAAATAAGATGCCCTAGTCTCCACCCTGTCAAGGCCTTTCTGCGCCGGGAAACCCTCTTCGGGTAGCTGTTGCGCAATACAAATTCTAATAATATATAAGGAATCCGACAGCACTCACCCCAGAGGACACTTCTCACAACATTTATCACTAATAAAACTCAAGTGCTTTCTGGTAGTTTCAGTTCACAAAATCACTTCTCATTCTTTTTGGCGTCATTGTGAAAATCTTTTACAACCGTTGATATCCTGAGGCATCACTTTTACTTTTTATTTCATTTGTTTGCTCTCATTGTTAATATCTTTTGAAGTCATCGCTTCTACCTTGAGAAATCTCATGACACCAGCCTTTCACAGTCTTTCTTGCTCATCATAAGAGCTTATCTCTTTACCTTTGTCAATGTGCCGTCTCTCCAGCTATTTCCTCAATGCAGGCAGCACAATATAATGCAAAACAAAATGTACCTAAAGCTGTTTAAAAAAGAACCTCACTCAATACTTATCAGGTGTTGGTCTCTAATGTGGCGTAGTGTATCCTGCTGGTTGTAGTTAAGAGTTTTAGTTTTTAGTTCTTTGCAGTCAATGTTAATATCTTTTACAAAACAGAATATTTAAAAAAATATAAAATTTTAAATAAATATGCTCAAAATATCTTAAAGATTTCAGGATAAAGAGATATATAGTATCCTAGCTCCAATCCAACATTATACACACTAAAAACTAAACAAATAATTTAAGATACATTACTCTAATTAAAAGCCTATAGAATTGTGGAAGATTGATAGATATCAGGTTAAAAGGTTCTATTCTAATGAACTAATATTGTAAAACTGCATTCACTGGGAGAGCATGGGCCATGCTTACTATTCTAAGTACATTCTAACAAACATTGTGAAAAGTGAATATATTCGGAGCAGATTTAACACCTTCGCCGCGGCGGCTATTCCGCCGCAGGGCTAAGGGGGCAGGGGGGCCGTGCGGCGCTCACACGCTGGTGACGGAACCTCTCCGTCACCAGCCTCGGGTGAGCTGTGCTGATGACGGAGCGGTTCCGTCATGGCCCCGCCCGCCTAATAGAACGCGCCGCGCAGGCGTGAAATCAGCGCCGCGCGTCGGGCGGTTCCGTCATCAGCGTCTAAGAGGTTAATAGTCTTAAGTCTAGTCGACAGACATTGAGGTATGACCCTACTTTGGGCAAGCCAGATCTACTATTCTAACTCCACTATAACAAACTCTGGGGAAAATGCAAACATGGTGGGGGACAGAGGGTTTAAAAGACAAGTAAACACATTAAAAACAATAAAAAAGGTATTCAATTAAAATTAATTCATACAAATGTTTAAGAAACTACCCACTATAATCCCAGTAAACCCCACAAGCTAAAACTAAAATGTACTTAGAAACTAAAACATATATTAAACATGTAAACAAATAACAAATTAAAAAAAATTAAACGAATCAATTCAAGTTCATTAATATATATACATTATAAAAAGGCACTACCCATTTAGTCCCTCAATAAAACCAACAATCTGGAAACGATACACATTGATATAATATTTGTTAAAAAATATTTTTAAAACTTACACAATAACATAACTTATGAAATAAAATATAATTCAATACAACAAAGCAACACGATACAAATGACATAATAGTAAACTGTATATTAAAATTCGATATTTTTAAAAAAACAAGTAAAAGGTTATTATGAGGAGACTGATTGTTTATGGCAGATGATTGTATTTCAAGTGCACTGAGCTACCTGCACTTGAAGGGAAGGCATCTTACCATTCATCCCCCTGGAACATCTGTACACTCGGTGTTTGCGTATGTGTGTAGCCATCTTGACAACCAGCATGCTGCTGACCTTTCAGGGCAGAGGGGTTATACATATGGTCTTCTGTCAGCCAGTGTCTGTTTGGCCCAGTACCTGAGTTTCTACCCCTGCCCCACACACTTGTTGTTTAAGGCATCACCTTTCAAAAATCAGACCTTGACAAAGAAAGTTGGGGAGCAGTCCACTTTTCTTGGCTGGTTGGTGCCACCCCCTCCTCTTGCTCTACCAAGGCCATGGAAGATGCGCTCCTCCATGATTGGAAGAGTTTTAGAATTTTGAAGCAAGCAGGTGCTCTGGGTGGCCATGACTTTCAAACTGGCCTACCTGGCTGTAGTTATATTTCATCTGGAAATCAGAAGGCAACTCTGCTTCAGAATAGAAACCAGCATCTAGAGTAGCAGGCTCCGACCAGGAGGATAAAGAGCAAGATCCAACTGGCGGAAGCCTGAGTCCAGGTTACCTTAAAGGAGTGTCTGCCCAGGAGCCAAGAAGGCCTCTACACCCTGCCAAGCCATGACTGATCCTGCAAGAACTGGAAGTCTAGGACCTGCGTGGAAAGCATTCCAGAATTCCACGTGTGTTGAGTATATTTATTTATTTTTATTTTATTTATTTTGAAAGTTTTATATAGCGCGGACAAGATCTTTGCAGATATCAGAGCGCTTTACATAGAAGGGGTACATGAGGGAGCATAGTCAGACAGATAAATCAATAGATCAAACAGTACAAATAGGTGGCTGCAGAGCCAATCATGTGAGTAATAAGACAAATAATACAAATAAGCAAAGGGGTCAAACATGTAGTACAGCTCGATGCAGAGTATTAACAGAGTTCGAGATAATAGTTCAAGTGTATTTAGCCATGAGGATAGCTTTTAATTCATTTTTAAAGAGTGTAGTGGAAGAGATAAGCCTGGTTTCGGGAGGGAGTGAGTTCCAGATCCTAGGCGCCATTCCTGAGAAGGAGCGCTTATATATTTTTTCCTTCCGGAATCTTCGAGGTTTCAGCAGAAGATTGTTTGTGCCTCTAGTGTTTCTAGCTCCGCCAGAGATTGTCAGCTTCTGAGCGAGGTAGCCAGGTGAGTTTAGGTGTAACGCCTTGTGTGTCATGCAGGCGATTTTCAGATGTATTCTGGCTTCAAAAGGCAGCCAGTTCAGGGATTTCAAGTCAGGGGTAATATGGGAGTGCTTTTTTGACCCAGTGATGAGTCTCGCTGCAGTGTTTAATTTAATTTAATTGTGGGTTTATATAGCGCTAGGAATCGACTCCCAGAGGAGTATCTCCACGCTTCGACCGCTGGGGAACCCGTCCTGGCTCACCCTGAGAGATGGTCTCAGATAGGTATCTCTAAGGTGCGACCAAGCATCCCCGGCGATCTGGGGGGGCCGTTGTGAAGATGAGGCAAGCTGATGCCCAGAGTTGCCGCATGTGGTCTCTGACTAGAGTAGGCACCGAGGCGAGAATTATCGAGTCCGCTGACCTTGGTCCATGACCCTGCCGCGTCGGGAATCGAACCCTGGTCCCGGGCCGTTCTCTGCTCACGGGTCTGCCGCCTCTAACCAGTGAGCCACACTTCTCCACAGTGTTTAGAGAAGCTCTTAGGGGTGCGGTTGTAGTTAGGGGGAGTCCGCAGAGGGCGGTGCTGCCGTATTCTATTTGAGGGATGACTAGTGCTTGTACTGCGGTTTGGAAGTCTTTGGCTGGGAGGAAGGGTTTAAGTTTCCTCAGAGTGTTGATCTGGAAGTTCGCTCCCTTTGTTGCCTTGCTGATATGTTGCTGCATGTTGAGATTGGTGTCGAGTGTTATGCCTAGAGATTTTGCTGAGTCCACGATAGTGGGTTGGACATTGAGTGCGGTTAGGTGTTTAAGCCAAATTTGAGTGGTGGAGATCTTCGCTGGAGGTGAGATCAGAAGGAACTCCGTTTTCAGGGCATTGAGTTTGAGATGATTATCTGCAAGCCAGGATTGGGTGCCTCTGATCGTTGAGTTCAGGAGCAAGATGTCTTTGGGGGATTGTAATTTGAGATAAAGTTGGGTGTCGTCGGCGTACATGTGAAAGTGTACATTGGATGCTTGTAGCAAGGTGGTGAGAGGTTCCATGACTAGGTTGAACAGAGTTGGGGATAGAGAGGGTTCTTGGGGGACGCCTAGCGTTACAGGTATTGGCGAGGACATCAGGTTGTTGCTCTTGAATTTCTGCGACCTGTTGTGAAGAAAGGAAGTGAACCACTTGAGAACAGTTCCAGATAAACCCATTCTTGTGTTTAGTAGTTCTAGTAAATTCTCATGTTTAACGGTGTCGAATGCTGAAGAGAGATCAAGAAGGATGAGGAGGCAGGTGTCGTTTTGGTCTAGCATTTGAAGTGCGTCATCAATTATGTGAGTCATAGCAGTTTCTGTACTGTGTCCTGCTCGGAAGCCTGACTGGTGAGGGTTGAGGAGATCAAATTGTTCAATGTGTTTAGTCAATTGTAGTTTTGCGCATTTTTCCAGCAGTTTGGCGAGAGTGGGAATATTGGTAATGGGACGGTAATTGTTGAGATCAGAGGGGTCGGCTGTAGGTTTCTTTAGTAGAGGTGTGACTTGTCCAACTTTGAGGGAGTCAGCTATGCTTCCTTGTTGGAGAGAGCTGTTGATAATTTTAGTCCAGAGAGGGAGAAGCAAAGGGGTAAAGTCTTTTACTGCGGTAGCAGGAAGGGGGTCCGTGAGGTGATTGGATGGTTTCAGGGTGCTGAGCAGTTTGCCAATTTCTTCTTCCGAGTATGTGCCAAAGGTTGACCATGTAGCATTGTTTTTTGGTTCAATGGGTGCTAAGCACTGGGGTTTGGAGTAGAGGCTTGCGTCAATGAGGAGATCGCTCTTTATGTTGTCCGTTTTTTGGATAAAGAAAGCAGCGAAGTCTTCACAGGAGGGTGCTTCATGCACAGTGTTGAGTGGTTGGGGTAGATCCTTGGATTATGATCTGATTAGCTCAAACAGTTTTCTCGGGCGGTTTTTTGCTTGGACGAGCTGGAGGCTGAAGAAGATTTTGAGCGTTTTATTTTCCTGAAATAGGCGTTTCTCTTTTTCTTCAGAGCTTTTAGGTGCAGTGCAGAGGGAGCTGATCTCCAGGTGCGCTCTGCCATTCGCATGTCTCGTCTATCCTCATTGAGACTCCCGTCGTACCATGGATTGGAGATTTTAGTAGAGACTCTTTTTAGCTGCATAGGTGCAGCCTCATTAATTATTGAGGTCATAGCGTTGAGATAGTGGTCAGTCAGGGTTTGAACGTCCGTAGCGCCTGTCGGTGGGAGTAGGAGATTGCAACTGTTAGGGGGCAAAGAGCCTGGGTTGAGTTTTTTCATGTCTCTTTTCCAGACTTTGGGCTTGGAGAATTGAGCCGGGTTGACTTTAACTTTTTCATTGATGAAGAATGTGACAATATGATGATCTGACCAGTCACAGGGTTGGATGGACTCGAGTTGGATAGAGTCCTCTTTGGAGATGATCAGGTCGAGGATAGAGCCTTTCTCGTGGGTCGGGCTGTTGCGGGCTATTGCATATTTGGGTGAGGGTAAGGGCATCGAGGAAATTTTTAAGACTATTTACCACCGCGTCATTGCGATCGTTCCAGTGGAGGTTGAAGTCACCAAGGTATATTTGGGTGAGCTGTCGTCTGGAATTGGTTGAGATCGTATCCATGATTTATTGGGAAAAGGTGAGGTTGTCCCTGGGTGGGTGGTAAATGCTGTGAAGAGAGCATATCGGTTTGCCCTCACTAATGATGTCGAGGCAGATGTATTCCCAGGATGTTGGGGATGGTAGGGAGGTGGAATTGACTTTCAGAACAGAGAGGTTGTTCCTGTATATGCATGCGATTCCACCTCCTATTTTGGTACTGGACTGATCTGTATAGCCCAGCTTAGATCAGTCCAGTACCATCCGGGACCTTGAGACAGCCCATCCCTGCCCCTTCATATCCCCAGCGGGGCAAAGGGGTTTTCGTCTTCACTAGAGCCTTAGAGCAGTGTACCACCGTCTGTGGTCTATCATTTTGATTCTGGAGACTTTTGAGTTATCTCAGTAACCCCCATACAATTCCGGAAATATTATGATTTGAATTTGTGATTGGACCCTAACTCCCAGTATTAGTTTTCTACACCCTACTAGTGCCTCTTTGGTACTGTTGAGTGATCCTGGCAATTCAAATCTTGACAGTATCCAGACATTTTCAGTAGACATGCCTGTGACGTTTGGTACCACTGGAGGCAGTACTTTGGGTGCTAGCCCAATGCAATAACTAGTAGTTCTCCTCTGCTGATGATTGATTGCGAGACCAGTTTTGATGTCAGCTAGTCTCCCCTGAACTCTCCCTTTGTGGAGTTCGCCTAACAAAACGTTTTGTATCCAGTTAATTAGAGACAGGTATTTTGTAGAATAGCACAAAAAACACATGGGTTTGGATAATGAATGCGACCACTGCTCTTTATTTTTGTTGGAGGGCTTTTGATAACTTAAAACTTGAATCATTTTACTCAGTTTTCAGCCACTTGCACTAAAAAAAAGTTGGTTTGACTTACACAAAAATGCTTAGCAAATATGGCAGACGGCAGACATACATAGCATAGTCAACTTATATATTTTATAGCATTGTGTCTGGTGCCCCTCAACCGCCATTTACTGATTTAGTAAACACACCCTGCAGAAAGCCTGAGAACACAAAAAACTGCAGAGAACACCCAAACTCTTCCCCAGACCATAATATTAGCCCAGGACTCTTTGTTATTGCATTGTAGCTCTTACCTAAGTATGTGCAATGTTTGTATTAGAGGTCGTATTTCATTCCCAGTAGTTCTGATACTATTTTGTTTTCAGTGTTGTTATTAATTGTACCTCTAACCCAATCATATTTTTCAAAATGGTCCTCACTGGGTATTGAGCTAAAGTTAGCATGCATTTACGGGCTTCAGATAGCTGCCAAGTTCCAAACCCTCTAGCACCTTACTCGGTCAACTACCCCTTGGAGAGTCAAGCATACAAAGGGAGTCACCTGTTTTTCCAGCTGGAGTGCATTAGTACATGAGGAGATGACATACCAGTGGTGAATGGTAGTAGCTACCATGGATAGTGCTCAACAACCATTGATTGCTCCAGGACCCGGAAAGAGGCCCCACACAACGGTGTAACACAGGCACCTGCAGCCCGAGGACATGGGGGACCTTCACTCCTTCAGGGGTCTCCCATCCTTTAAGTGTGGGCCCATCCATCCCAAGGCCAATAAATATCTGTGAGGTATGGGTAACACGGGGGGCCTTCACATTTTGCAGGGGGCCCCATCATTTTGCATTACACCACTGGTGCCACAAAGTACATGTGCAGGCACTGTGGAACGAAGACATGGCAATATCATATCCTGGCCTTTTTTCATTTCTCCCTGAAGTTTCCTCTTATATTTGTATGTCACATCTGGGTAACTGCTAATCCAAGGGGCCACATGTGCATCAGCTCCTCTCCTCCTGGCGTAGCCTATCGCTGGCGCTGGCAAGGAAGACTGAAATAGGGTAACACACCCTTCCTCTCAAGCACACAACTTTACTGTAAGGTTGTGATGGCAATATATACAGATCGACTTTATTGTATGAAAGGCCCACAACCCAACCCCGATGATTTGAGAACCTGAAACGTGTGTGTGCCATATAAATCAGCATGGCATGCCTTTAACACAGTGAATGGATGCTTGCCCCCAGAAACAACACGATCAACCTCTCCCACTCTCCTCTTCCGGTTATTTGCTTTCTAAAGAATTCATCAAGTTTCCCCCCAGGCAACTCTATGGTTTAGGAGACTGCAACTCCTCCAAGGCTCTACCTACTGGGAGCAGAACAAGCCACAGCATACCCCCACCCAGGCCATCTGCACTGGCTCAATCCAGAATTCATGAATGGGGCGCCGCAGGGAAGGGGAAACCCTTTAAAAGGGCCACAAGCATGACTAGCTGGCAGTAAAGGCTATGCAAATCGTATTTGTCGTTAGCGGCAATGGGCAGCGAGATCGACTTCCCCAAACTGGGAACAGAATGTAGAGTCCCACTCCATCAGTCGGAAGAGTTATATGAATCTGTGGTGCGTGTTGTACTGCTGCGTACCGGTGCCATTGAGGCCACAACCAAGTGTGTAGCTCCGGCGAACGTCCAGCTGCTTGGAGCGGTTGCCCATGAGAAAGTCCCAGGACTGGAAGAGGTGTTCCAGAGTGCCCAGATGCCCTTCATACAACACCTCTCCAGGACAATGGAGAACAGCAACACCAATGATCAAAGTGCAGGTGATATGACCTCCAGTACGGGTGCCTTTAAATGCCTGTCAGGCTCGCTGCTTTGCACCTCACCTCGCCACCCCTACCTCATCTGCGACTGTGTGCCACTGTGTATCATTCCTGGTGCAAGCTCTTTTGTCAGGCTTAGCCTTAGACCGGAGTGCTAAGTGAGTATCTAAGCCGAGTACCGGCTGGAGCGTCGCCCCACTGAGCTGGTCAAAAAGGATCAAATAAAATGATAACTCATTGTTATTATCTTTTTATTTCCGTCTTTGCTCAGCTTGGGCTGGTGGGTCTGTTCTGCTCGCAGGGCAGGGGAGAAGTATTTTGTCCACTCCATGTGCGCAAGACGCATGGGTCGGCCGTCGCAGGCCAGCCAAACCATCATGCGCACTTTGCATGTTCTGCACCCAGGCTGCATTTCAGCTTGGGTGCAGAACACGCTCAGCCTTAGGCTTAGGGGTAGCCTGGGTGCTTCCTGTTTCCTGCCCTGGAAGCAGGCGAAGAGGACCGAGAGGTGGCGGCAGCAGCACACAGGTAAGTGTTTAATTTTTTTCCTTCTCATTCTCTTCTCTCTTAAGCATCACCTCATCCATCCGACATGCCAACACCCCCTTTTGATGACTTCAACCTTCCAGACCTGTACTGGTGAACAAGCACTAGAGTACAGCATAAACCTCAATAATAAATACTTCTGCAGCGCTATCTATGGTGCGGAACTGTTCTAGCACAACATTGGCTCAATGTTTCTTTGAGAGGCATTAAGCTGAACCCTACAATCTAAGGGTTGGTTCCATTCCTGATCTCTTGGGTGGATCCTATAGTGTATACATACCTGGTCCAATATTACATCACCCATCTTCGCCCATATTGAACTATCTGCAAGAGAGAAGAGGCAAAGTAGCACTTGGCCACCAAACGTAGATTGTCCCTTGAGAATTCTGAAGAGAACCCTGTAATCTATAGTATTGGAACCTGTTGAGATAGCTAAGACCGCCATTGTCCAGTATGTGGGAAGTGCACGCACAGATTAGCAGAGGCGAATTTCTCTGTACAGTGATACTCCCTAAATCCAGATTCGCAAGGCATGGGAAATTGACTGTACACTACTGCTGTAGACAGCTGGGTTATCAGACAGTACCAGAAGGGCTTACCGACAAAGGGCACGACGTAAACTGACTGATAATATGCCAGCTCTGGGGAGTCTAATGTCTGGTCCTTTAGCAAAGGCGTTAATGCGCCTTTACCCAACTACTATAATCCTAAAGGTGAATGATGTTTTTTTAATGTCCTGCTAAAATCCTTATTATACAATTCTTTTTTCTATGAATTACTGTTATCTCCTTCTCAACAAGTGGCCTCAACCCTACCACAATTTCCAAGAGTTCTTCTGTAAGTAAAATAAAAGAAGTCCATGGTTCATGTTCCCTAGAAGCTAAATGTTTTGCCATCCCTATAAGCAATGTTTAGTTCTTGTATAGACACAGCTTTAGATGCCATTTTAGTTTCGTGTTTACCAAAAAAATAAAAACACATACATAGATGCCTGTCGGATTTTCATCCATTGATCTGTTCAAGTGTCATTCACATTTTGTTTCTGGCCAGCATTTCGAAGAGCATGTGGCAAAGGGTCCGCTCACTTTATCTATTGCCACTTTGAGATATGACAATTTGCCTGATCACATGACAATTTGCCTGATCACATGTGGACATTTGCCTGAAAAGGAGTGCACGTAGATGCCGGGGCTGATGTGCATGAGCTACTGGGCCACTGTGTTATTTTTTATATTTTGAGACTTTCTTTGCATATTGTATCTATTTACGCACCAAAAATAAAAATTGAGGCTTGCCAAGGCCAGACCTATTGGCGGTATGAATGATCACTTTTACGGCTGACACGTAATTAATTACCAACTCATTAACCCTTGTCCTTCCTCTCAGCGAGGCAGCTTGCACTTCATCAATAAGTGAGTGGTTCGATAGCTTCAGGGTCACACTTTTCACAGAGCATCTGTAGGTCCTCTCCATATCCCCTCTCGCTCTGTCTTCGCTCCCTCCTCGTGCTATTCCTTTCCTTATTGTTCTCCTCCTGATCATTTCCCCTCCATCCAGTTCCTTAACTTTATCTCCGCTATGAACTCAAAGTAGACCAGCTGTCTCTTCCCCTCTCCAGTTTCCCTTTCTTCTCTCACTTCTTTTTCTCCCTTATCTTCCCTCTTCATTGCTATCAATGTTTCTTCTTTTCCTATCATTCTTTCTTTTCATAAAGTCTAACCTTTCTCTGCTCACTTCTTTTTCTGCCACTATCTCATTTCCCCTTGTTCCTCTCTATTTCTCTTTCCGTTTCCTCTTTCACTTTCCCTTGATGTTCTTCTGGACTTGCACCACTGGTTCCAATGGCAGCACCTGGTAGATAACAGTTGGTTGGGCCTTCTTTTGTGTCTTTGCTCTCACAGTGATCAAGTGGATTGACGTGTACAACCGCAGCTACTGCCAGCCGAAGGAGCAGCTGGTGGACATTGGATCCGAGTACCCAGAGGAGGTGGAGCACATCTTCCGGCCATCCTGCGTACCCCTTCGCCGATGCGCTGGCTGCTGCGTGGACGAGGAGCTTGAGTGCGCGGCCACCAAGATGCACGTCGTGATCATGCAGGTGAGGCGTCCACTCTCAGCATCCCATTCCACCTCCCACCTTGTTGCACCTCTGACACCTGATTTGTATTCCTCATGAATGTTTGATTGGCTCAGCATTCCGTCCATCATCTGGTCTTTTTGCATTTGTATTCCTCATGGACATCCTGTGTAGAGCAGAATGCACACAGAAGGGTAGCACAATGCCTGACAAGTACTACTTCTGGGTGGTCCACTGCAGCAGAGTGTTAGCACTGCAGTTACCACAATCCCCCATCCGTAACTGGAGAGCCCTAGCCTATACCACAGCACAACGTCCATCACCATCTTAGTGTCCATACTGCATCTAGAGCCGCCAAGAGACAGACTTCAATGAGGCAGTACACCTGGCAATTCCTGCCACACAGTGGCCCTATTATGAGTCTGATGGTCCACCGACTACTCTATTATGATTCGGGCGGTCGGACTGCCACAGCCCTGCTGCAGGCAAGAGGGAACTGCCGTTCCCTGGCGGTATTGCGGTGGTCAGATTGCCCCTCTATGCTTGGTGGGACAATCGTGGTACCGCCAAGCATATTACGAGTTTCCTCTCCACCAGTGGTGTCATGGAGGAGGCTCCATGAACCCTGTGACATTTTCAGGGCATCGCCATAGGTACGTAAAAAAAAAAAAGCCCGCCAGACAGCAGGAAACTCCTAATCTGGCGGGTGGCCTGACCACAGCTTTGGCGGTGCCCGGCACTGCATCGCCAAAGTCATAATCAGGCTCAGAGAGAGCAGAGCAGCTTCCACCACACAAGGGTAAAGAACTGAAATATCATGCATCACAACAGCTGTCTCCACTATCATGTGGTGAACACCATCTCCATCTCTTACTTTGTCGGTTCACAATCAGAAGTCACCCACCTTGCATTAGACGGCTCCTCAAGATGGCGGTGAGAAGAACCTCACTTGACGATAGAAGACCATTAAAAATCACGAATGAAAAGGTGTGTTTAATAATTAAAGGTGGACATTCAGGCTAGAGCGAGTCATGAGAGAGATTTTTGGGAACATGACCAGCACTGTTTCCTCCCCTGTAGATCCCAGAACACCCTGCGGGGTAACAATGGGCTTTAGGAATAATCAGCAATTCAATCAATTCTTTGTACTTGTAAATAGGTACTTTTAGAGAGTTACTCCCAAATTTAAAAGTGGTCACTTTGCGTGACACTGAGGATTTACAAGAGAATTATCTCACTATCTTGCCAACAATTAACAAGTTCCAATAAAGGAAAAATGACCCAAGTATTAAAAGGTCAAAGGAAGCATGTATCTGATTAGGCGGTAATTACACCATTGGTCACCTTTTCTCATGTATTTTGCATGGATGGAATTTCTGCCTTGTAATTATTGTCTTGTCTGACTGAATCCAGTAGTAGCAAAAGGCAGACTTAGGACAGCTGAACTGGTAGAATTTCAAGAGATGATAATCCCTGACTAGAAATGTCCCTAGTACACATCAGTGGCTGCAGGTTAAGCTATAGAAGATTTAATAATAAAACATATACAAATGAAGCCTACGACTGAGGGATAGCTACCGTTTAAATGCTTGACAGATAACCTCGTTGGTTGTGTGTGCTGCTCTCAAACATCCGTGCATAGTGTGTCACGACTGGTGGATACGCTGAGTGATGTATAGTATAACCCGGGTATGCTGGTGTGTCCATCTTTTCATTGGCACTCGGCATTTGATAGTTGTAATATTTCCACTCGCGACTTTAAGGAACACTGGGCAGTTCCAATTTACAACTCATCCTTATTGAGGCCAAAACTGCTGTTTTCCTAGTAACCAGTATTTTCTTCAGAATCTTCTGAATGTACCTTCCTAATTCCTTCCTGCATATGGTACAGGATATTGAGGGTTCCATCTAAATATTGATGACCAACATTTAGTCACCGAAGGAATATCTAGGTAAATATAGGTTTACCACTCACACTCTTTCAAGAACAGGAAATCTGTATGGACCATATATATATACATAGATGATATTTTGGCTGTGAAATACTTATAGGACAATATTTACACGCAACCCTTTCCTCTGAGATGAGTTCATCTTACTAGAAGGCAGTCTGTGGCACTTTAATGCTCCAAAGAATAAAGAATCCCTGAACACTTCCCTTTTCAGGCGATGGCCTTAAGAGGCACCCTCCCCCGCCACTTCCTTAAAGTGACTGTTTCAGGATTTTCTGCAGCCACTTGTGCAGCCGTTGTTTTTGATCCGTGCAAACTGTGTGTAGGTTCAAGGCTGCATCCTCTGTTGATGCTAGTTGACTGCCTCAGTCTTGATCCGTGTGACCTGGTCGATCATTCCAACAATGTGTGCCGTAGCCTACACGTATGGCCATGCCATTGATGGAGTGGCATCTGCCATTGGTCTAACAGGTCAATTGTAAGACCTGATACAGTGGTCTATCCCCAAAGAGTAAGGAATTAGACGACTGAGTGGATAACGAGCTAATTCCTGGCTCCTTTGTCAGGGATCTTTATTATTTCCTCGTCCCAGTACCTACGCCACACACTCCCTTTTAGACGTGTTTGGGCCTCCATAACAGGATTAGGTGGATGTGTGAGCCTCTTTCATGGCCTCCATCTTTCAGATGAGGGTTTAAGGAGGAAGTATCTGTGTTATCATTTATTTGGACCAATGAATGGCAGTTTGGTGCCTGTACCATGAAATAAACTCACCCCACAGTGAAGGTCGCAGGAGCAATAATGCAAATTCGGAGCAATTACTATTAACAATAACTAATCCGATTATAATCTGGAATATGGAGCATGGCAGGCCGGCTTCCTGAGAATTTCACCAAAGAGGAATATTTATGCATCTGGGTTCACGGTATTTTTTTTTTTTTTTATTTATTTAAGTTTTATATAGCACTTGGTAGACCCAGAGGTATCAGTGCGCTTTACATGAGGAAGGACATTGTTTCAGAACATAGTTACACAGTTACATCAGTTGCTGGAGCGTCGCATAACATAGAAAGGGAACAGTATAATGTAGTTACATGAGTTACAAGAGCATAGCATAAACATTAGGAAAAAAACGGCAAGGGGAAAAGTAATTCAAGGAAACAGGAAAGTCAGGCTGGAACAGGGGAGGTAGACAAAGAATCGAGGAGGGAAGAAGCAGGGGAGGGGAGAGAAACACAACGGAGAGACTAGGAAAACAATGTCCGATGTCAGGCTGGGTAGGTGACGGCCAAGAGGTGAACCAGAGCCAAACTCCTCTTTAGCTGAAAAGGACAGCTCCACGGGTCATCGACCGAGTAGCAAATCACCGGTCATTGTAGCAAAGTCTTCTCAGAGATAGCCATAGGAGAGGATATTACAATGCCTTTGATTTGAGATATATATATATATATATATATATATATATATATATATATATATATACACACACACACCACATGACATTTCATTGATAGCATCCTATTTTGGAATACTTTTTGCTTCCATTATAATGTATAATTTTTAGGCCATTTTACTTGGGCGATCCAAGTAAAAATCTAGAAGGGACTGAGTTGTTATTTAAAATCCCAGGCCTGAAACTTGACATGAGTCTGGGCGTCCTCTTGTAGTCCTATTTACATTTACCAGAGTTGAGCAGTTTTAAAAGCAGACGCAACGGAATTGGTGCAAAAAATTGGACTGGTACAAATGTTGCTGATTTCAGTTGCAAAGTGCCACACACACACCTTAGCGCCATAGCGCTAGGGTGTGTGCGCGAGTAGCATAGGTTTTATACAGGAAGGGTATTCTTCCTGTACAAAATACTATGCTTAAACAAGTGAAAAGCATTTCCTTATTCGTATGTTTGCTGCACAGTGCAGCATACAAGCAAAGTCGGAAGAGCACGGACAAATGAAAACATTTCTCCGTTTAGCGCTTGTTTTTCAACTGCATTAATTTTTGGCGCTAAACCCTTTGTACTGGTGTTTGAGAATAGGGTTTAGTGTAAAACAGCATGGGTGGTAGCACAGGTACGACCATGTCCCACCCATGTAACTCCCCTTTGACGCAAAGTAATGCAAAGCAGCGTTTCATGCTGCTTTGCAGTACTTTTCCATACCAACCAACACAAATACCAATTTGCGTTGGTTTGTGAATCCCCATAAAGGTTTATCGTTACAGAAGTAACGCTAACCTGATGCTAAACCTTTGAGAATCTGGGCCTTAGACTCAAAACCAACGGTAGACCCCTCCTCTCATTTTATTGCGACAGTGACAGAAATTGCCTTTCCGTGAAAAAACATTTCCATACTGGGATTTGGCTTTTGAATTTGTCATTCTTTCTGTTTTTATTCCTGTAGATAATGAAGACGAAGTTCCTGAACACGCAGATGGTAGAAGTGCCATTTGTGGAGCACAGTCAGTGCGAGTGCAGGTATGCTGCTATGCGGCAGTCAGTCAGCCACAAAAGTGGTGGAATTTAAGTGTTATACAAAGTTTTTTGTAAGATTCAGTAGGACAAATGATGAAAATCTGGTTAGAAAAGAGTCACATACAGGGCTTTGTTTCGAGATACCTTGAGAGTGTTTTGTGGACAAATAAGACACAGTTTTGGGGTTGCCTACGTCAATTAATTAGGGATTGTAAAGCGCGGCTACTCATCCGTGAGGGTATAAAGGTACAGGGGGAATTCTGGTTCATCTGTGCCATGGTGTTCAGTCGAAGAGCCAAGTCTTGAGGTCCTTCCTGAATTGGGTCAGCAACGGGTATTGTCTGAGGTGGGTAGGCAGGGTGTTCCAGGCCAGGTACATAGTTGTGGTAAGGGGAAAGGAACAGTGCAGAAATCCAGAAACACTAGTAGTAAAGTCTAACTTAGACTCTTAGTATCATTGGTATTAAAGGCTCGCCAGGTCCTCATCCATCATAGAAAACACGAAAACCCCAGATCTTTCTGTACAATTTGAATTTCACCATCAGAACCTCAGGGGTGGTTACAGCCATAAGGTTTGCTATGTAAGTGTACAAACTCGCTCAAAGAATGATATGGCAAAAATATTAAGGTCACTTAAAGGGCTGTCATATATAGAAGATACAAGGCAACGACTTTTCAGATTTCAATAAATGATTTATATCTGTAATTAACAAGGCTGATTATGCAGGGTCCTTTCGCAATGTATCAAAATCAGGATTGCCTTGGAGAGGCATTAGAACTTTCATTCGCGCCAAATAACACAAGCTACAGACCACTGAGAAATATCATGCTTAGATCTCACTTTACTTTGCAGAACAACAACTGACAGTGTTGCTTTGCTTGTCTGATGCCTGTGGTCTCCTCATGTCTTGTATACTTACATATATATGCGTGTGTACGTGTTCCCGTGAAAAAGGTATGGGTATGTTTCAAAACCTAAAAACCACTGAAATTGGCTATTTATGGTAAATGGAGCAAGCATATCTAGCCTGCCAATCCACAGGTCATGAACCCGCACATGAGGCCCTGTACTGGCTTAGCCCTACACCCTGAACCTCTTGCCTGAGTTTTTTCAAAATTCGCAAATCTAAAGCCAGAAAAAAAAGTTATAGCAGTTAGTTTTTAAAAACATCCACAGATCCACCCAGAGACCCACAGATCTGCATAACCATATCAGAATCTGAAAATCTAGTACAAATTGTCCACTCACAGTAACGGTGAATCCATGTGCGGATCTGCAAATTACGTTAGAAAAACAGAGGGCTTTTGAGATTGAAGGCTCTGCAGTATCATACAAGGATTAACTTTAACAGACATTTTGATGGGTTGGTTTTTGCGCAGGTAGAAATATAGAACATATGAGGACCCTGTTTGGACCCTAAACCTTCGGCCGCGCTGCTGGCAAACTGTTTTAGAGTGAATCCTGTCGTTCGGACATACTGGGGTTAAAATACGGTCCATATCTATAGATATACCCTCTCTCAGCGTATGGAGAAGCATGAGAAAATGACAAAGATGAATGGATAGATTTGCAAACCATAAACCAGCCTGTTCACTTGAAAATCATTTGTTTAGATAGAAGTTGATGTAAACGCCTACTCTCCTTAGGTGGGATGCCATTAATCAGAGGCGGTCTTGAAAAAACATGTGTTCCAGTAGACATGCTCCAAATTAGGTATAAATCTCTCATTTCGGGATTTTCATTTTGAAAATAAAAAAAGAAAACTCTTTGGTGTGGGGCTTCATTATGTTGACAGCTCTGCACCAAACAGTGAAATGCATTGACAGAACCCGTCATGAAGGCGGTGCTGTTGGGAGGGACTGACCCTCAGATTTATAAATGACCGTCAAGCTGGTGGTCATTTAGAAAGCATTGCCTGGAACTGCTGTCCAAGCGGTTCCTGTCCATGCATTTTGCTGTTTTGGTGCAGGGCTCAGTCAGCATGACGGAACCTTGCACCAAACAGTTTTCTTTTCTATTTTCAAAAAGAAAATCCCGAAACTGCATTTTCTTTTGGAAAATAAAAAAACAATGCTGCCCTTGGCTTGGAAGTCCTCTCCCATGGCGAGGGGAAAATTTAGTGGATTTCACGGCCCCCTACCTCCAGTAATGTACTGCGAGATTTTGTTTTTGGTAACTATGATCTGAGTCGACACTTCCACGTTAGATTAAAAATGTCTTGGCTGAGGTATTTATGTTACGCACTCTGCAAAATTAATCACCTGCAGGAGCACTGAGATAATGGATCAGAGTGCAAGGCCAAGTTATTAATAGTTTGTTGTAAGAGGAAGGGCTTGTATCTTCCTTCAATGCTTCCAATACTTTTACCTCAAAATAAAATATACGGCGACTGCTAACCCGCTGTGTTTCCAACCATCACTTTGCTGTCGTCATGGGGTGTACTGGAATCACACTATTCCAGGCCATGACCCTCCTGCATTTAGGAAGTACACTAAGCATGAATTGTGTAAGTTGCGAATTCCATGAAGATGGATGCTTCACTTAGGAAGGGAAACTCTATAACCTGCAACAAGAGGCAAAAGTAAAAAGCCAGAAATTGAGCTTTTAAATAAAAACACAGAGTAAAGGAAGAACAAAACTAAGGAAGGAAATACGACTTGACGCCACAAGCAATAAAGAAAAAGTAAAATAAAGAAAAAAGCCAAACATATAGAATTATAGATGGGTAATAGTGATTTACGGGAATGTTTAAACATCCACCGTAATTCACTTTTTACACATCGATAATTTTATGTTATGTATGGCCTTCAAAATCATCTTCCCTGCCTTCAACTAGTGCGCAGGGGCAGAGGATAATGGGAGAGCTATACATAACATGCTCTCTCCTCCTTGACGCAAATGTGAAAAATGTATATCTTACATGCTACCCTTAACCGAAACCCATTACCTTCCCTGCCTTCCTTCCCCCTCCTGCAGCTGAGCTTTCTGCTTTCAATCAAAGCAGACAAGGCCATTATGACATCACAGCAGTTGATAACCAGTTTTGTTATCAACAGTCGTGATGTCATAGCAAGGAGTTATGACTTTCAGAAACTGAAATAAATGACAGAGGTTCTCCACGAGTGCCATACATAACATAAACATACATGGAATGAATAGCTTTTGTCTAAAGGTTTGTCTGAAATGCCTGCCCCTGTGACATCAGAATGAAGGCCTTTGTCAGAGATCAAGCTTTTTTTATAGTAGCTGTGACATTGGGATAGGTCACCTTTACACCCAATGACAAAGAGAGGCTACAACATTTGTAACTAAATACTTTCTGAATTTCTTTTTGAGTTGGCTATGGACAGAGGGTGTGAATATTCCGAGGATCCTTAGGTATTGCAATATATTGTTAAGGTGTTTTGACACTTTACCTGCGCTTGCCAGTGAGTGTGGTCGTGTATGGCGTGCGCCGAGGCACACACCCCTGCTGATACAGTTCTTTCAATAGACCTGGTTATCTAATCAGGTAGGCTTTGAAGCTTCATTGGCCTGACGTGGAATGTTCCTGGATAAGCCCGGGTTATCACCACAATTTGTATGTACAGTGTTGTTGGCGCATAATCTGAGATCGGCCTTCCGCCTAAGGCAGGCCAACTTTCAGGGGCAGACTATATCTTTTCTGGTAGATGGAAACCTCACTGTGCGAGTTTATCTAAGCACTGGTCTCTACATATAGTCCAGCTGCTGAGCTGATAATAGGTTTATTACGTTTACACGTACTCCAATACCTCTGCCAGGCCTGAGAACCTGTGACTAGTGCAGCGTGTGAGTGGTGATGTCATTAGTACTACATAGGGCGGTGCACTCTGCACTGTAGCAGATATCTTAGATAGAGGTGCCACCTACAGCTTAAATTCCTAGCCTGAGTTTGCACATGCAACTGTGTATATCTACCTATAGGCATACAAGGGAAACATCCTTTACAACGCAACTTTTACCACGCAGTGCTGTTACAACGCAGGTTTTACAACGAAAACCATTACAACGCATTACACTGGGGGGCGCTCTAGGATAATGAATACGTTTAATTTACTATCCAACACCTTCCCTAGTGTCCACGGGGACTGGAGTTGGAATAGTAAATTCAACTATTCACTATCCAGCACCCCTAAGTGTAATGCGTTGTAATGGTATGCATAGTAAAACCTGCGTTGTAACAGCATGCGTGGTAAAAGCATGCGTTGTAACGTCGTACATCCGGCATACCATGTACAAAACTACTGACAGAGGGCCTGATTTAGAGTATAGATTATGGTATGTACTCTCAAGGCAACAGAGTAAAACACTCCATCTCCTTGATGGAGTATCCGTTCTCCACGTTGGAGATGTCTCAGTACATCTTTAGTCATTGACCGGAATTGACATCACGTGGTTTCTGTCAATGTGTTAAAAGTTTGACAGACAACCTTCAAATTGACGGACGGGCTGCAAACTTTTAACATGTTTTTGGATTTTTCAAAAACAAACTCTTGAAGTGGGAGTTTTGGATTTGAAACCTCAAAAACGAATGACCATCCACACCATGAGATCTCTTTTCCAGGGAGTGGAAGCCATTTAAATGTTTTCACTGTCCCTTACTGCCAGGTGTTACACGATGGTGAAGGGCAGTTAAAATTGGCTTTAAGAACACATGCTCTAATTTGGGTGGGCACGTGAATCCACAAAACTCCAGCAGGGCACTAACTTGGCAATGGGGCTTTATTAGGCTCCATCGTCTAGATATTTAAGGTCGGCCTGCCTGTAAATTTGGTGGGCAGACAACGGGTTTGCGGAGAGGGTACTCCATTGCAGTTGCGACAGAGTGCCCCTCTATCAAACTTTACATCAGGCTCATAGTTCTGATACCTGTTATCAAAGCAAGTACATTCTATTTGCACACACCCAATGCACCCACTATATATCTAAGTTACAGAAGCACACACACTTGTAATATACACATATAAGGGAATCCAAAGACTGCTTAATATATGTTGTGCAAATACAAAACAATACACACATCATGTATAACTGAAAACCTTAAAATAAGCGCAATGTACAAACAACAGCCATAGCTTAACACCCTCTGCAGACACAACAAACATAATGTAACAACCTGCCATACATACACACTGTAAAAGGCACAGGAACAGCATTGTTGCACAAGCAAATAATCAACACAAGAGAAAGCTTAAATTGATATTCTACTCACATGGCAGAAGAACATGTCCAACACACGCAAACACACATACGCACATAGGCTCTAGTCGCCAGCTTCATAAACATGAAGTCCTGCACTCCATGCAGCAGCCTCAACTTTTTGGCCCGTACAAGAGCACCTATCATGTGCATAACAAGAGCCAAGCTACAACACACACAGAGCCTAATTTACAAAACCTTTTCTGTAAGTCTGTGATATTACTCTAAAATAGCCAGGAATAAAAGACAGATACTCAGGGAGAAATACTTTGTGCATCAGCCACAAAGGGTATGCTCAGAACTGTGCATTAAAGGCTAAGATGAACTGACCTTTTCTAATGCTAGCCTCGCTCGCTGACTCTCGGACAGGGCCCCATTTGCTCATTCCAGGTGTGTAAAATATAAACTAGCTTGGAGAATCTTACTCTTAGGAGCTCATTACGATGTCGAACGGAAAGGCGCCTCCCGACAGGAGTAATCTCCTCGACTGTGTCGGAGCCCTTCCGACCGACTTGGTCGGATTACATTCCGACCGCTTGATTACAATGTTCACGCTTGGAACGTTAACCGCACAGTCATTCCGACTCGGTTCTGAACGACTCGTGGAGTATTTGTTTCAGTTGTAACCAGATTGTACATCCCTATGGACAGCGTTTCTGCCATCGGGATTATGATGTCGATTTCCAACAGCCTTTCTGTGTCGGCCTGTCTGACATGGAAAGGCTTTCGGAAAGAGACTGGGGCCCCTGGCAGGGCCCCCTAGCCCCAGCGGCCTACGTTTGATGGCCAAGGTGGTACATAAGGGACCCCCCCCCTGCAAAACCCTGCACTATGTGGCAGGCACTGTGGGGTGCCTGCGACAGGGTTTTCCGCACACACTAATTTCCCCATAGAAGCCTCTGTTACCAACAGTTGTTGGGCATAACACGAGCTCACATTGGAAACAATGGGAATCCGACTGAACAGTGTTCTGTCGCATCGTAATCCAGTGGTCGGAACCGTCGACTGCAAGTCGGTCGGACCCGAATCCGAGACTGTGTCGGACGGAGGCTTCCATCCCATATCATAATGAGCCCCTACGATGTAAACTACACTGGCACGATTCACACTATTATCCTAGAGCAAATGAAGAGATGCGCTTGAGCATCTAAGATTTACCCAGGCCAACAAATAGGATATTCACAAAGACTTCCACTTGGAGCAAATCTGAATGTGCTTGAGTCCAGGAAGAGCTATAAAATGCCTGTAGTGTTTTTTGATTTCTGTTTGCACTTCAGCATCTCAAAGATGCTCCAGGCTGCAACCTTTGCTGCAGTGCTAACCTTACAAATATGGTAAAACAGAACAGGCACATCTGGGATGCTCGGGCTCCCCCACTTGGCCCAAGACCTTAGCACGTGTGTGAGGCTGCAGTGCAGATGATCGCTAGATGTTTTGAAGGAGGCCTCATTGGGCCATATGTATCATTCCAAATTGCGATCGCAAACGCCTAAATTCGCAGAATTTCGGCAGTTGCGATCGCAATTGAGCTTAGTGGTATGTACTAATGAAAAACTGCCTCGCAAAATTTGCAATTCCCTATTTTGCGATTGCATTTAAGGAATCGCAAATTGCAATTCCTTAAATGCAATGTAAGAAGCACTGAAAAAGTGCAATTTGGACTTAAGGAATCGCAAATTCCACCAACTTCAAGTTGGTGGTAATTTGCGATTTCTTTGAAAAATTCATTTTTTTTATTTTTCAAAGTGCAATGTGGCGCACATACATGCTCTTAGGGCATGTCTGTGCGCCACATGTGCACCCCTGCTTATTTCAGGGGTGCAACAGGGTGTCCTTTTGACACCCTTGCAACCTTGAAATTGCATTCTCAATTTGCAATTTTCTAATTGCTAATCACAAATTGAGAATGTCTTCCTATTCATTCCTATAGGCCTCTAGGCCCACAGGAATAAATGGGGAGGGTTTCCCTAATTGCGAATCGCACTTTGTGATTCGCAATTAAGGAATATCTAGGATTCGCAAATCTTTTTTCAAATCCTACATACACCTCGTTTGGCGATTCTCAAATAGCGATTCTCTAAAATTTGCTATTTGTGAAACGCAAAACCAAACTTTCATACAGACCACCAGTGGATAATTCGGCCATGACACACTAGAAGAAGATTGTTGGTAGTAGGGACAGCTGCAACTGACAGTGCAGTCTAGTTGCTCCATCATCTCACCTTCCTACTTTGGTGGTAGCTTCTAAGGCACAGCCGGGGCAAACATCTTAGCCGTGGCGCTAAAGCACTTGTACGCTGCATCTCCACCGAATTGCATCCTGCGCGTTAGCCAGCCACATAGTCAGTGGCTTGTTTACAGTCTGACGTTATCTTCTTTGTTTTGCAGACCAAAGAAATATTCGAAATTAAAGCCAGAGCGGTGAGTGGTCATGTCTTATGTCTCTGCTGCCAACTACTTCTCTCTACACCATAGTTAATATTCTATTTTCACTAAGTCACCCTCATTTTCTCGCCTTCCCTTACTCTTTGTTTTGCACTCCCTACCTCTTTCTTTTGCTTCTTCCTTCTCCCCTTCCTTCTATTCCACACACAGATTCCCTCCCATAAGGGTGTCTTAGGGGGAGGGGGCTACAGGGGATGGGAGCACTTTCATGTTGCAGTATCTGACCTCCCTTACTGTCCCCTAAAGGAATTAGCCTTTTCTTCACAGGCCGAAACCATCGAAAGGCAGCAAGGAGAAACCAAAGCGGCGGAAACCTCTGGCTCCCGCTAACCTTCGCAGCCTGAAGCATTTAAAGTAAAAGTCTGAGAAGCCTACTTCTGCATGTCCCCTTCTGCCCTTCAAGATTTCCAACCTTTCCGGGAGCAGAGCCAGGGGGCAGACACAGAGCTACATTCCCACCTCTCGCATGCGCATTCTCGTAAACTAGCATTGCATAAACAACCCATTGTGCACTAGTTACAGAATGTGAGCCTCAACTCTTGGATGACTCTTGCGGGTTTGAGGGGGGACTTGAATCAACCTTAATGGTCCTGAGAAAAGTTCAGACTAATACTGCTGGTGAGCAGTTAAAGCAGCAGCGACAACTAGTGGTCAGTCACTGTTGAGCGTGCTTAGTTGTGACACCTAGTGGTAGAGTATAAGATGTGCCAGAGTGACAGCGAATGGTCAGAGACTGGGATGTGCAACACTGCAGAGAGAGAGAGAGAGAGAGAGAGAATAACAAGAACAACCGTGACATATAGTGACCAGTCAGTACATGGCATGAGCGACAAATGTGCCGTATAGATAGCTAATGGATAGTTAAAGAATCCTATTTGTAGCGAAGGGACCGAGTGGCAAGTCAGAGAATAGCAAACACATCAACGACACTAGTCGCCACTCAAAGCTTTGTATGTGCTGACCTGACACTATAGTGCTCAGAGGTGACTGAAGGTGGCGTGCAGTGCTTTATAAAATGACTAAATACATGGATAGTCAGAATATGTTATGTTCAGCAGTGACACCTCGAGGTGATTCAGACATGCAGCAATGATACTTATAGCTCCTAAGCATTTGTGCACGGTATGGGCCAGACGCGGCCTTCCATTAGCCCCCGTGGCACATGGGGTGGCTGTACGTTTTGTTTTTGCCCTGAAAGGGGGCGGTTGGAAGGATACACTGCCCAGCAATGCTGAAATAATGCCAAGCTGGCTAAAAGAGAACCTTAGAATAGCAAGCTTCTGAAGAAGAGACCTTACTGTCCGGGCCACAGTTTTCCTAAGGTGTTGACACTGCCATGAAAAGTACATATTTTACTCATCACCAAAGCAAAGCAGTGTTCTGTGTCTGAATACTGGCTCAGAGATTCTCCCGGAGGGCTCTTGAGCTTTCAGTGGTGGTGACAGAATCCAACCCTTTAACCAGGTCAAATGTACTAACATGGGTTGCATGAGTCGGCAAACTGGTGGAGGGTAGAAGAATAATACACTGTACTTCTAACTAATCTTTAGGGAGTTTTAAACTAACTGGCGTTTTCCAAAATGGTGTTTCTTAATTCTAATACTTAACTTCTGAAATCTATCAATCAAGGAATTTTAGTGACTTCGAACCACTGGCATTCACATTTTAAGGTTGGTGTGTTTAAAAGTGACTTATTCTACCAGTCTGGGGGGGTTGAGTTTTAAAAAACCTAAGAATAAGGAATTAAAATGACATAACATTACTCTTGCCAGAGGTAGAAGATTAATCACCCAGAAGATTCAATCGACACAAGAAAACTTACAACGCTAAATAATGTCCCTGGGAAAGAGGTAGGAGGCTGATGCTCGGTTCAAAAAGCAAAACAATATACAGTCTCCCTGGAGGAAATGTCCAAAATCTCAAATCAGTAACAGGAATCAAATATGAACTTATCATTAAATCATAAAACTATTCCAGCAATTCAGAAGTGCACTCTCAGTGGAAGATTCAGAGTCTTCAGTAGCAAAATATCATCAACTTCTCAATAAATACAACAAAATATCCTGAACTAGAGATTTATCTTCTAAGTGACTACAATGGGGTCTGAAGAAACAAAGAATGTATTGCGTAGTAGATTTAAAAAGAGGGATCAATTGCCCGAAAACGTATAAATGTCACATTCGTGGAACTAGATCACACAACATGGATATTTCCACCTTTTGTATAGTTCACAACATCCCACATCCAACATTTAGGATCACAGCAAATGCCCTGTCTTATGCCTGTAGATCCTGTACATTGCAGAAAATCTGCAGATGTGGCATTGGGATAAATCTACAGTTTCTATGTTTACTTCATATAAAAAGTATTTTCTCAAGTAAACTATTTTATTCTTCCGAAGCGCCTTCAAAAATGTATAGTTTCAGCTCTTTCTTGCACTCTAAACTTTCAGAAGACTAATAAGTAGGGGACGCCCAGGCTTAAATCTAGACATGCATGGAGTGTGTAGAAGGCATTGCGGTTGTTTCTGAATACTGAAAATGTTAATAAAATGCAGGTCACCATTTGCATTGATCACTCCTGACACTCATGGAACCCCCACTGCATCACACATCGGTGTCACCTACAAATAAAATAATATATCCATACGTCTTTCAGATTTTTCTGTTGTAAGGGATTGCTGTGGATGTAAAAATCTGCTGATCTTTACTGTGTGAACCAGATCAGGTTTTTACATGCGCGGTTGACGCTTTTTTAGGTGACCAGATTTTCTAAACCGGAACAGTCCACAGGCATTAAAGTAGGACAATATGTAGTACAATACGCAGAGGACCTGCTGTGGGAGCTCCCACTGAGGCAAAAGAGGGACTATATAAGCACCTCTCACAAACTAGATTTAAGAACAATTAGACCACAGGAGCCAGAAAGTAAATGGTAACATTCAAACTGGATAAGGACCGGTTTCTGTGAGGCGACTGTGGCGAAGGGAATCACAAAAATATGAAATGGGAATTTTTTCATTTCCTTCACATATGAACTAGAGAAAATGTTCAGCGGCATTTTTTCTGAATCAGTACAGCTATTAGAATTGTACAAAGTGCATTTAAAGGCTGTTAAATAAAACCACCCAAAAAAATAAAAAAATATTAATAACACCGCTCACTATCTCATCACTGGTGCTGTGATGAAGCTAAGAGATAGGCTCATGAGCCTGGGTTTTGGATGAGGGTCTTCACCTATACCTCGTCACTCCTCATAAATACCTGCTGTACTGCCCAGCGCTGCATAATGAGGCAATGCAGTGCATTAGCAGAGTTACCTTCTGTCAATTGTGTGATTCAGCAGAAGTTAGTTATGTGCGGAAAATCCTTGAGAATACAGCAGATAGTCCTAGAATAAATTACTTCTCTTCAGAAATATGTTAAATTTTAAAACTGATTATGGTTAATGGAGTGAACAGTCTGTTAAAAGTTCTATACACACATTTTTATCTAATACAATGGCTGCAGCTCCTACAGGTAAAACAAAGAACTGCCAATATATTCACTTGTCTGGACAGATGATTCATATCACAATAGATTAAACAGGGACTGATGGAGCGCATTAAATAAACTTCAATTGCCTTATTCTTAAAAATAAAAAATAACCACTTTGGTTCAACGGAAATTAAAGATTTGTCACTTAAGTGCAATGTTGCCTCAAGAACAATGCATCTACTTCTTAATAATTATAGACATTTTCAATAGTAATTGCTAATTGAAGGCAGTATTCTTCACTCAAGAACATTAAACAAAGCTCTGAGAACAAAATATTAATCTTTTGATGTATTGACAAATGTATCAGAGTCCATCGACTACAAAATTCTTGCCAATGAGCGTACATGTCTCTTAATGTAGTATTGGCCAAAAATAAATAAATCATACATTAATAAATTGATTAATGTGGGCATATATTGAAAATATAGCAACATTCTGTCTCCAAAAGGACTGTGGGAATTATCAGAATGTTTTAATCCAATAATGCACGTAAAAAATTCTGAAATTCAGGAAAACTATGCAGATAGATTAAGACATTTCTGCAATTCACAAATCAACACAAAACGGTACAGTTCCTCAAGATAAAAGGATATGCTCCCTATATATTGACACATCTCTCTAAATTAATTTCCAGAAATATATCAATAACGGCTTTGGTATAACTAGGCGACCATTTTCCATATTAATAAATACATCTCCCATGGTGATACTCTTAAAAGATAGCATTGAGGTTTTTAAAATATAGAACATTTTACTGATACATTATTCAACAGTTTTTAACAATAAACCAGATAGGTTTGTTAAATCTAGAAACATGCTTGCACATCCTAGTATTCATCTAAGAAAAATTCTGCCATAAGGCCTAAAATAGAGTAGCATTATCCCAACACAGCGCTATTTACTCAGAAAGCATTTTCATATAAACAAACATTTTATCAACAAATTAACTAATCAAGAAATAGGACAATACTTTCACTGTATTTTCTTAAGATAGATGGAAATTCTGCAGCTTATTGATTAGCCTGTTAAAATGAATCTGATAATGAATTATAAAATGATCCCTGGTAAAATTACAGTGAGATTGGTATATCAGACAGACTTTATTTTGACATAGGACTGGTTATATGCTTGCATATAGGAGTAGAGTTATACCAACAAATGAATCAAGTTCACACAATAGATAAATGTTCTTATTAATAGGTATAATATATGATATTAATGTAATCTCCCAATGGTGGAGACAGTTTCTGGAAATTTAAGATCAGTCTGCTCAAAAATATAGGATCTATTGCTCAGAATTAATTGCAAACTATATTAGAGAGGCTCTCAAAATACAATAACAGTATCCCAGCAAATTGGCAGATCAATCTGAATCATCTTCATTAATTTGATAGTCTCCGAAAACGTAGGAAACCTTTCTCAGCAATCAAATATTTATTAGAATTTATCACAAAAGGAAAGGTGTCTTGCAGTAGAATAAAAAGTCTCTTGGAGAAGGAAAAATATTTTGTGTATAAACTGTTATGTTTGAAATATACCCTCCATTATTGGAGGATTTGTCGTTCTATAATTTAAATAGTTTCCAGATACATAGAATAATTTTCTTTCTGAGGCTATAACATGGGTAAGGTGCAGTAGGTGCATTAGGCTCAGGCTGGATTTTTCAGGATAGCCACTAGATTGTAAGCTCCAGTTTAGATTAATTGTATATAAATATATCGTATGTAGATATTTTGAAAATCTGGTGTGAATTCAGCGGTCCTGGAGCAACATAGGATACCTCAATAGAATAAACTATGTGTCCCTTTTTCATTAGAGCATCTGTGAATAATGGACTTAATCCCAATAATGTAGCTGCCATTATTAAAGGTTTGGAGTAATGATTCTCAAGGAGCAAACCGTTCAGCTCTTCATTAATATGTTTGTAGAAGAAACTAGTATCTCAATGGATTACCCTCAGGGTAGATTCAATACAATCTCTACAAATAAGAGAATCATTTTGCCATATATTGGTCTTTGTTGTAATAGTTTAATTTCCATATGAGTCACTCTTCATCAGTATTCATATTTTTATAGATTAAATACAGTTTCTTTTAATTGAGGACACACTGCCACATGCAGGTATTACTTTTAAATGAAATTGCAAGACTTTAAGTTGAATTTATATTCTTCACTCCAATAGGAATCATTGTCTGATAGATTAAGCACAGTGTACACAAGCAAACAATTCCACAGACAATACATTAGACCAACATTTCATTTATCATCTCACTGTGAAGTAAACAGAATCCAATAATAAAATATCGTCTTTCCTATATATTTAAGTTTAGTGATTTCCCCAATTTGACTTTAGTTAGATCGGAGTTAGAGAAGGATTTTTCTTTCCTCAGAGTGATTGCCAATAGATTAATTTTTATCTCCCTATACCTTAAAGTGCCACTGATAATATGAAATGTATTTGCCTTAGAGATCGAATAGTCGTTGTGAATAATGTATATCGATTTATTTCCTCCTTAAAAGATAATTGCATATCCTAAAAAAGGTTTGAGCATCACCACATCTTCCTCCAAATGCATGAGCTCCTAAATATTTAATAATCCTACTAATTGGTCTTTGAAAAAAAGTGAAACAGAAATATCAAAGAGGTTGTGGAAGCAGAATTCTCTTCCCTCTGGAAGCATGTGTATTTGGGAATAAATCACTAATTTTCCATGGATAGATTTCCAAACCAACAATTATGTCTTTCCAAGCGATCATGGTTTGGTTCCATTTCCAGGGATCCATCTGTTGCCACACTGGAGGCCTCCAGACACCTAGATGTGAAGTTTGAATCATGGTTGAATGTGGGTGTTTATGTGATCTCTACTCTTTTTCCTTATACAGGCCACGTTCCTGTGCTCCATGCCCAGACCGGCGGAAGCAGCAGCAGGACCCACACACATGTGAGTGCTCCTGCAAACGGAGCGCTGAGCGCTGTCGGGCCAAGGGCCAGGAGCTGAATGAGCATACCTGCAAGTAAGTACCACCCATTAGGGGAGCGTGGAATTTCTGGGAAACACAATAGGAAGTAAGTAACCCACTTTGGGAAAAGGATATTCATTGATCTTACAGCACACATGTAGTGAGAAGGTTCAGAAAGCAGTCCTGTAGGTTTCACTGCATCTGCATGTTTTCTGGTACACCCACCGGCTGACCTCAGGTGGCAGGGGTGTCTATAAGTTCAATCTAAGCTTCAAATGTTGCCATGTGGTGGTGCAGAACCTAGCCTTTCATGAGACTGAGAAGGACACTTGGAATTTTGTGCATGTGGCACATCTGCCAAATATAAGCAGGTGTCCTCTCCGCCCTAAGCATGTACACACACGTGCGGCAAGTCTGCTAAAAATTCAGTGTGTATATACACTCTTTAAATAAGGTGGTTGGGACGTCTTCACAATTTGTATGGATATTCCATCCACCAAACTTTAAATGACCCAGAGTCTTTCTTTTGGCTTTCGTTTCTGAGCCCTATCAAATGCAACATTCAAATAGGAAGAAGATATTGTATCCTTGCAGGGATGGCACTATCCCTCGTGTGTTATCACCTTGACCGTGGCACAAATTCTGCCATGGTCCTGGAGAATTAATGAGTGGGCGGGGTTCGAACAGCCCTGGCCGTCCTCCGCACATGCCCACTGTGACGCCTGGAACTGGTTAAAGGTGTACTGTAGCATCCTGCCTGTGAAGAAGGCTTAGAAAACTGTCCTTGTCTGTATAGAATTTTAAGTGTGTGTGATCTTGTAAGAGTAGAGTCGGTTGCAACAAATTGGAGGCCGAGCAGCTCTAGTGCACCGTCCCTGCTCCACAATAAAAACACAGATTTAGTCCAGTATTGGAACTTCTATAGATTCACATGCTTGAATCATTCCCCGTCCTTGAAATGGGAGTCCCATGGTACATTATAATAGGAATGCAATGTTGAACATATACTAGAAAGGCCCTAGGCCCTTTAATTTTGTTACATACCAGAGTCGATTTAAAAAAAAAAAAAAGACCAAACGTAGGTTTCAACCAATCAGATTGCCTGTCCCTCTAGAACACTCCTGTGAGAAGCTTCAGCCCCTCATATTTTCTACTGCACGTCGTGTGCTCTTCTCAGCCATCTTGTTCTACAGTTTTTCGAAGGATTAGAACCTCTTTTATTGCTTCAGGATATATAAAGATTACTATTTAACTCCATTTTGGGTCTGTATTGTTTAACTTTTATTTTGACTTCGTCATGTCAGATAAAGAGAAGAAGAGCCTGTTTAGGGCCTGTGGTACCTGTTCTAAGAAGAGACTCCATTCAGATGACCCTCATAAGGACTGCATTTATTGCCTTTATCCAGATCATAAGGACAAAGAATCTAGGGTATGTCATAACTTTTCTTATAAACCCTTGAAAGACCATGAAGGGTTTCTGCTGATATGGCCACACAAGCTTAAGGCAAGGAAAGAGACAGTATCTAGTGACGACAGTGAGGAGGCATCATCATCATCCTCCTCCAGAAGGTCACATAAGAGGGAAAGGTCGCACCATTCTCACTCTTCTCTTGAGCGATCTAAGAAAGCCTAAAAAATGACCACTCATGAGTCTTACAGGTTAAGCTCTTCTAAATCTCCTTAAAAAGAGCGTAAGAAGACGGAATATTTTTAAAATAAATTCTTCAAAAAGACCAGAGAAAACTAGGTCTGAACAACCTACACCACCCCCTCAAGTGCAGCATTCTTTCAAAAAGGCTTCTTCTGTTCCACCTGTTGCCAAACTGCTGATGAAAGACCATCGCCAAGACAATCGTTGTCGTCGACAATGAAATCCACAGCGTCGTCAACAGCAACTGCCTCTGTCTCCACGCTGTCTCTGCCTTCAGCTGGTTCCTCGAGGACATCCTCGTCGATGACCCATTTGCCTAAACTGTTGATGCTCAAGGTGACTACGGCCTTGGCGTCGAAGACTGTATCACCATCAACGATGCCACTTCCGCCAACGTCATCAACAACTTCGACAATGTCCCGTCCGTCTTCAGACACCATTGTTTCGCCATTGTTACTCACATTCCCATTCGATAGCCCCGACGACATTGGCGATCCCGTTGTTAACCCCTACGCCGCGGGGCTAATAATCCCCACGGTGCGGGGGGGCGCTTGCGGCGCTGCTGTACTCATGACGAGCCTAGCTCGTTATGCTGCCCAGCGGAGCTGTGCTCATCCGCCCACACAATGGAATGCCCCGCAAAGGAGGGGAATTAGCCCCGCGTGGGCGTTCCACGGCTGCTATATCATGAGCACAGCTCCACTGTGCTTCATAATGAGCTGAGCTCGTCATGAGCCTCGAAGAGGTTAAAGGAAAAACAGCAAAAACAGGCGGAAATAATTTAACCCCTGAGCACACCTCTCCCAGCAAGGTGTGACCACTGCTTCCATCACAGCTGAGGAAGACGCTGATGACGCAGTTCCTTCTGGGTATGTGCCCAGCCCTTCAGAACTCACGCCCTTCAGGTTCAATGTGCGCAATATTGGGAGGAAATTGTGTCTCTTCCTTCCTCACTAGTTATGGACTTACTGTTTATTCTTTTATATTATAGGAAGAGTTTTCCCTGCTACCACAGCGCCATTCTCTTTACCAGCAAAATCTCTACCTATACCTCGATCAACTCCCCAACAAACAACATTGTTATTGCCTACTTCTGTCCGCCATATGCCATAATCTACTCTTCTTCACAACCCTGCAACTTCCGATGACAACAGGGAAGAGGGTGAGATCAGTGACCCCCACCAAGAATGGATAATTATCTGATACCCACACCACCGTCTCCTTCGCCAACAAGACATTCCAGGTTTCCACAACTTGCTGGAAAGAGCAACAAAGAGGTTTGGTTTAGCTATGCCCTTTACACAGAACCATTACAGAAGAGCGTAAGAGCTATGCCCGTGATAAGCTACATCTGGGGAGAGGGCTTAAAAGTCATTAGGACTCCAGCCACAGTAAATATGGACTTTCCCCACCTGGATAAAAAAATACAAAGCTCCAGAAGATGCTTCTGCTGGATTGACTGGTCACCCAAAGCCTGATTCCATTATCCCGCAGGCAGCACATCGCCGATCAAAAAAGGTTTCCATCGATGTTGGCGCTTACAGTTAGGGCAGCAAATGTACTCGCTGTTCTTGGTCGATATGATCTCCAAGTGTGATCCTATATTGCCCTTTATTTGAAACAGCTCCTGGAGCACAGTAAAGCAGAGGTCAAGAAGGTCCTCCAGGAAGGAGATTGCACATCATCGGAAGTGATAGACTGTGCCGTGGATATTGCCTCTACTGCATTTCTACAAATTGCAGGAGCTGCTGTGTAACGCAGCCAGGGTTAGCTAAAGCCTACCTCGTTCAGGCCTGAGGTCCAAACCAAAATACTAGATCTCCTTTTCGATGGGGAAGCCGTTTTCGTCAAGCACGTGGATGAAGCACTACAAGCTATCAAAACAAATACAGACACAGCTAAGTCCCGAGTATGCTTCAATATAGGGAAGTGCCCTTTCTGGGCACCTGAGAAAAAGGCCTCCCATTCTACAGGGGAGGTTACCAAAAATATTGTTACCCTGCTTATATTTTCACAGCAATTTTTATCCCAGTACTCTCAACGTCAACCACCAACGGCTTAAAGTCGACCTGCACCAAGAGGTACAGTGGGGCATCAAGGCAAGGACACAGCCCATTGCCAATGGCTACCTACAGGCTCTGGCTATCCATCCTTTATCATCAACCAAGTTAGGGGGCAACATTTCTGCTTACCTCCATCGCTGGCAAGTTCTAACTACTTATTCAATTTGGCCATACTATAGAATTTGTTCAAATTCCACTCCACATTCCACCTCAACCCTCTGTTCCAAAGCATCTACATCTTCTCAAGTTAGAGTTCATTACAGTGCTCAAGAAAAGAGCAATAGAACCAGTTCCCGCATTACAACGAGGGAGGGGATTCTATTCCCGTTTCATTTTGGTCCGCAAAAAGTTAAAACAAAGGGGACCAATTTTAGACCTGAGAACTTTCAACACCTATCTCAAGAAACAGTTCTTCCTCATGATGACTTTACAGGACATTCTGTTGCTCTTAAATCACGGGGATTACTTTGCAACCATAGGCCTTCACTGTGCGTAATTCAAAATCCCCATCCACCCATCCCACAGAAAGTTCCTATGATTTACAATAGCCAGAAGCCATTACCAGTTCAGAGTACTTCCTTTTGGCCTAAAATCTGCTCCTCAAATATTTACAAAGTGCTTGGCCTTGATAGCAGCTTTCCTAAGAAAACCAAGGCAGCAAGTGTTCCATATATAACAATTGGGTTAGTCAAGGCGCCGTCCACTCGAGCAGCACAGGCATCAACAGTAGCCTGTGCAACACTGTTCAACGAGCTGGGCCTTAGCCTGCATCCCAAAAAGTCAGTCTTGCATCCTTCAAAAACTATCCCTATCCTAGGAGCAATCCTCGATTCATTGCTCAACAAAGCATATCCTTCAGTGGTGAGACAATTAAAACTAACGTCCTTAGCAGAACTGATAAGAAAAAAAAGGGTCTCTTTCAGTTTGCCTTTCCATAGCCCTATTTGGGATGATGTTATTGTGCACCCCCCTCATTCCATTCTGCCGTCTAAGGATGTGTCCCCTCCAGGAGGAACTAGACAAACAGTGGCTACAGGCAATCTACGATCTATTCTCCATCACTCCGGCCATGATCAATGCCCTATCTTGGTGGACGCATCGAAAAAATCTATCTGTCGTTCCTGAGTCTGTCTACTCTGTTGGTCATAACTACTGCCGCTTACCTGAAAGGATGGGAGCATACCTTTAGGACCTGCAGGTCAGTGGCTGGTGGTAAAAGCTCATCTCCTTCTTCATATTTATTTGTTGGAGCTCAAGGCAGTCTATCTCACCTTCCAGGCTTTCTTTCCAAGAATAAGGAACTTAGCGGTACTCATCTGGATGGACAATATGACCACAATGCAGTACATCAATAAGCAAAGTGGCATAAGATCACACCTCCTCTCTCAACAGATACAGTGCATCTGGAAGTGGGCTATTCACAAAGGAGTGTCTCTACAAGCGGAACATGTTCACGAAAAGCAAAACACAATAGCAGACACACTAAGCAGACTAAGATCATCTTGTCACGAATGGCAAGTGGATCAGGAAACTCTCAAGAGCATCTTTCTCCAGTGGGGCAAGCCAAGTCTTGACCTCTCTGTGACCCCCAGAACAAGAAATGCCAGTTCTTTGCAAGTTGGCATCCCCATTGGGGATCATAGGGAAATTCATTTTCAATGGCATGGTCCGGCATCTTTGCCCACACCTTTCCTCCCATTCTTCTCCTCCCAAGAGTCCTCATGAAGATGAAGGACTAACCATGCAGGATGATCCCCATAGCCCCGTCCTGGCCATGCCAGCTCTGGTTTACGGAGCTTCTTCTTCTCTAGGAGCAACCTCACCTCCAGTTGAAACTGTCCTGGGGTGAAGTGTTGCATCCGGACCCCAAATCCCTCCATTTATCGCCTGGCTCGTGAGCACAATGAGTTTGCCCATCTGAACTTGTCTTCAGACTGCAGGGAAATACTATCCAAAGTGAAAGCATTTTTGCATTTGGTGCCAGCAAGCTAACGTGCATCCACTCTCTTCTCCGCCTCAAGAGATTTTCCATTATCTCCTTCACTTAGCAAGATCAGGATTAGCTCATGAATCCCACAAGGCCCACTTGGCAGCTATCTCTCACTTTAGGAGATCTACCTTGCTTTCCTTATGGTCCACTACAATTGTTAAGTAATTACTCAAAGGGCTGTTTGGGGTTTTTACACCAGTCAGACCTCCTCCTCTGCTCTGGCAGCTCAATATGTCCTCTCACAGCTTATAAAGCACCTGTTCGAACCCATTCACAGAGCTGATTTGAAGTTCATTTTGTAGAAAAGTTGCTCTCCTCGTAGCTTTATTGTCTGCCAGGGGAGTTAGTATCCTAACCATTCAGGAACCTTTCATGCAATTTCATGATAATAGAGTGGTCCATTGTATGAACCCTAAGTTCATTTCTAAAGTCGCTTCAGACTTTCATTTAAATGAGCTCCTCATCTTCAGAATTTTTTTTCCAGCTCCTACTACAACAGCTGATGCTTAAAAGTCTATTTACAAATTACTAAGAGCATTCACAAGTCTAATCAACTCTTTGTGGCTTACAGTGCACCACTGAAGGGCTATCCTCTTTCTAGGCAAAGCAGTGTTCGATGGATATCCAGCACCATTCCATATTGCCATCGAGCAGCAGGTCAACCGCTCCAGAAGTGCTTTAAAACTGCTATTTAATCTGATTTAAGCATGAGAATCTACGAAGGTTCCAATATTGGAGTAAGCAAATAAGTTACTTACCTGTAACTGTAGTCCTACAGTATTGGAATCTTTCATAGATTCACATGTGACCCACAGGCCTCTCCTAGGAAGCTCATCTTTTTTACTCTCTCTTTTTCTGGGTGTATCTCCTACACTTGTGCTTTGAAAATCTGATGGAGTGAAGCTTCTCACAGGAGTGTTCTAGAGGGTCGGCCAATCTGATTGGTTGAGACCTATGATCGGTCTCTTTGTAAAAAAAAAAAAAACTCTGGTATGTTTCAAAATTAAAGGGCCTAGGGCAACAAGGACGATAATAGTGATAACTATGTCGACCATAACCACGGTGACAACGGTGATTGTGATTGAATCACAGTCAACGACCACAGACAATATAGTCTACAGCGCTCACCCCTTTGACGGTAAAACTGGTCCCTGCCTCGACAACACCATCAACAGCTAAACCAATTCCAATGGCATTACCGGTGAAACTGCCGTCGACGACTTTGACAACAACATCAATGACGAAGTAGGAATCCCAGAAAAAAACAAAAAGAAATGGGTAAAACCATATCTCTGATTCCAGAACATACATCCCCAAGCAAGATGTCACCCTTGCCACCCAGTGATCTCCTGGATGAGGATGACTCAGATGATCATGGTCCCTTTAGGGTTGCATGCAGCCCGTTGTAGCTGAATGTGAAATAAAAGCAGGAAAATGAGGAGGAAGAGTATTATGGCCAGGAGTATTCCCATCCTCAGCAAGAGGTCTCACATTACCAGGAACAATTCCAGCCATATCAGCAGCAACAGTACCAGGAGGAATGTGGTATGCATAGCAAGAGCATTGGTCTCGGTCTTGTAAAGGATCCTGGTAGATTACCATAAGCACTTTCCACCCACAGCTACCTCTCTTAAGAGGTAACATCTCCTCCTACAACTCCTACATTACAACCTTCCGAAAACTCCCCAAAACATCCTAACAGTTGCCTTCTTAAGGCATTTTCCACAGTCCAGAACCGTACCTATGCATGGCACCTCGTCTTCAGATGATGACAGGGAAGAAGGGGAACTTTGAGATATCTACACTGAGTGGAAAGATTATCTCATTCTGAATCTGTTATCTCCAACTCCACCCCACAGATCCACCCCCTGAAGATACAGGATCTTTCCATAATCTTATAGAGAGCACGGCAACAAGGTTTTACCTTCCAATAGCAAAGCAAGCGAACTGCTTCTTATACAATTTTAAGGAACCCTTCCGTAAGAGCATCAGAGCTATACCTATCATAGACTTCATTTGAGAAGAAGTTCTAAAGACAACAAAAAACCGCCGACAGTGGCTGCAGTGTTGCCACGTCTGGACACAAATGTAAGGCCTTGGAAATTTCTCCATCCTGCCTCATTGGACACCCAAAACACAACTCAGTAGTCAACCAACAGCCCAGCGATATTCCAAAATTCCATCAGCACCAATCTCAGCACCTCCTCATAAGTAAGGTAGTTACCTGAATAATATGAGGAAGTCCTTCTCTTCAATATCAGCACTCACAGTGCAAGCAGCAATCTAGTTGACAGTGCTCACAAAGTATGACCGTCAAATGTGGTTGGATAGAAGGAGAGCATCCATCCTCCGAAATAATTGATTGCGACATGGACATTGCATCCACAGGTTTTAGACAGATGGCAGAAGTAGCAGTCCTACGAATACTGGGTTGGTGAAAAGCCACTTCCTCCAGACCAGAGGTGCAAAGCAAGATACAAGACCAATCATATGACGGCAAAGCCCTCTTTAGGTAGCACAATGTAGGTACCCATCATACCAACCTGGATGACAGCAGCTTCACCTGCAATATCAACATTGACAGGCTGCCTACACAAGGCAGAGACGAAAGCTGGGTTGCCAGGGCAAGGACACAGGATGTCAACAGTGATGTATTACAGGCACCAGCTACACCTCAATTTTATCTGGTATGTCTCAGAGGCAATATTTCCAAAACTTCTTTCCGAATATAAGAGAATAATAACAGACCAATGAATATTGGATTTGATTATAATCATTCACACACTGGAATTCATTAAAACACCACCCCTGTCTCCACCCCAGCAGTTCCAGCCAAAACATCTGCATTTTCTCAGATTAGCAGTCCAGACCATGCTCAGCAAAGGGGCCGTAGAACGAGTCCCTGCAAACAAGAAGGGAACAGGTTTCTTCTCCCATTTCTTCTTAGTCCAGAAGAAGTGAGGGGAATAGAGGCCTATCCTACACCTAAGAAAACTGAACCAATAACTCAGGAAACCGACATTTCTCATGGTCTTGCTCTAAGATGTCCTACAGCTTGTAAACCACGGAGATTATATGACATTAGATCTCCAAAATCTATATGTTCGAGGCATGTGGGCTGCTAAATTCATATCTATTGCATAGATCGCCGCCTAGTGTTGGGTCCGGATGATTGCACATTGTTGTCCTGGAAGAGTCTTCGAAGTATCACGAGATAGGTGGCTCCTCCCCTGGACTACAGTGCGCATGGGCATCAACTCCATCCCCAGATTGTTTTTTTCCGCCATTGGGTTCGGATGTGATTTCGACGTCTCCTAGTCGGAATCGAAAAAAACCTACTTCTTTAAGGCCAAAAGGCCTTCGTTACCTCGTCGGTATTGTTCGCGTTCGGTCTCGTGCTTCATTCGACTCTACGAGTCGGTCTTCTGCGGAGTCGAGTAACTCTTCAGACATCGAGGCCCTGTCGTCGCAGCAAGACCCCGACGAGACTACGATGGAACGGAGTCCGTTCAAGTTCTGCCCCGTGTGTGGTTCGAAGTACCCACACATCGACGTGCATCCAGTTTGTAACAAATGCCTCTCGCCGGAACACGACGAGGCCAGCTGTATGGCCTGTTCAAAGTTCAGGTCAAAGAAGACGCTCAAGCTTCGGCGCGCGGCGCGCCTTGAGGCCCAGCGAGCGGCTCCGGCACCCGACGACATCTTCGACGACCCCGAAGCAGGAGGCCCAAGCCATCGTCTGCAGATTTCACCACCATCGACGGAGGTCGAGGCCGATTCCGGAGACACCGTCGAGGGCCAGGACCTTGAATACGTCGAGGAAGTAGGGGACGACGAAGAAGTATATGGGGCCGCGGAAGATAGCTCAGAGGAAGAGCTATGCCCCGAAAGTTACATGACTCAGGCTCAGGTCACGGGATCGCCACTCGGCCTTACCCACGACCATGCACCGCAATCCCCGGCCCCGCCTTCTGGCCCGGCCACGGACACACCAGCGGAGCCGCCATTGCGCATATCGAAACCGAAACCTTCGGATTCGACGTCAACAAAGATGGCCGACGAACAATCGAAGCCGAAGAAGGCTGTCGAGCCAGCACCGCTACGTACGGTGCCCAAGGAGCAGACCTCTAAGAAGGTCGTCGAACACGTGTCGAGCACGGCTGCTCCACCAAAGTCCACAAAGACTGTCGAACCACCATCAGTCGCGACTGCGGCGCCAACAGGCAAACGCCCGGTCGAAGCGCAGTCTACAAAGAGCCCCGAGCCGAAGTCCGGAGGCCCTACGCAACGGCACAAAGATGCCGGTCCGAAACCAACGGCATCGGCGCCTAAGCCTAGGAAGGAGGCCAAGACCATTGGGGTCGAAGATGCGTCTGAGGTTCGAGTACGCACGGACACCTCGTCGACGCTGGGGTCCTCCGATGGTGACGGCCATCAGTCATCGGTAACGAAACCCTCCGCTTCGTTCACAAAGCAAGTCACCGACTCCCTCAAACGTATTCGGGAGAAAACTTTGCCGTCGACCACTCACACGCCGTCGGCTCCAAAATTGGTGGACGCACCAAGGAAACCTTCCACGCAGATCCTCTACACTCTGCCGCCGAAGGTGGCACCGAAGGCCTTTGCACCCCGGTCGGTGTCAAAGGACACAGAAGCCTCGCAACACTCGATGCTAAGTGGACATTTGAGTCGACATCACGCTACAGAAGAACAATCTGAGCATTATATCGATGCCGATACAGGGAAATTGACGCTCTATAAGCGAAAGATTACCTCACGACCATTGGATTCCTACGTCATACCTCTAAAGAAAAAAAGGCCAGAACAGGACCTTCCTACCCTTGTTGAAACTATTCATCCTCAACCAAGGAGGAGCCCATCACCTTCTCCCAATGCTTCAGGGGGAGATGACGATAACCAGGATGACCAGTACAATTTCCCAGATAACGATGCCCCTGATGAGCAGCAGGACTCATGGGTGGACACTGGTGACCAGGGAGGCCAACAAGTGGTACAGGACCCACAAGTTTCTGGTGTACGGACATCCCCAACTGAGGATTCAGCGGCATTCAATGCCTTAATTGAACGGGCAGCTGCAAATCATAATGTGGACATGCATGCCGACCCGGTGGAAGAAGATTTTTTGTTTGACACTTTCTCTGCCGCAGAAAAAACTGTTAAAACACTTCCAATGCTAAAAGGGGTCCTTAAGCATGCACCTGAAATCTTTAAGGAACCCACCAGGGCAAGGGTAGTAAACCCACGTATAGAAAAGAAATACAGACCGGCACCTGGGGACCCAGCATATATTCGGGGCCAGTTGCCTCTGGACTCTTTGGTGGTCGCCAATGCCCGCAAAAGGGCGAACTCCCAGACGACGGGTGAAGCTCCTCCCCCAGACAAAGAGTCGAAAGTGCTAGAAGCATCTGGTAAAAGGGTGGCTGCACAAGCAGCCAATATCTGGCGCATATCGAACACACAGGCCCTGTTGGCACGATATGATAGGGCGCACTACGACACCCTAGAGCAGCTCCTTCAGCACCTTCCAGACGAGTTTAAAGAGGCAGCTGAGATGCTAATACAGGAGGGCAAGCTCATTTCAAACGCTGCAATTAAGTGTGCGCTTGACGTGGCAGATACAGCGGCTAGAGCGATTAACACTAGCGTGATGTTAAGGCGTCAAGCATGGCTTCGCATCTCAGGGTTTAAACCTGACATTCAAACTACTATACTCAACCAGCCCGTTAATCCAGACAGACTGTTTGGCCCAGAAGTTGACACCACCCTCGAGAAGATTAAAAAAGACAATGAGACAGCTAAATCTATGGGGGCGCTTCAGTCTCAGCAATTCAGAGGGAGCACTTTTCGTCGCTCAGGTGCACGCGGTGTTAACAGAGGACACTTGCCACAGCAGACGCAATTCACTAGAGGTGGCGCACAATCCTCGTACCCAAAGCAGGGTGGAGGGGGTTACAGAGGAAACAGTGCCAAGGGCAGAGGCAGAGGCAACAACAGCTCCCGTTCCTCTGCCGCCAACAAACAGTGACTCTCTGTCACTGCCCCCCGACCATCCAACACCTGTCGGGGGGAGACTCCAGCAGTTCCTGCCAGTCTGGACGTCCATCACCACAGACAGGTGGGTGAGGAAACTTATCCAATACAGTTATTGTTTGGAGTTGACATCCACTCCACCCAACATTCCCCCCAGACAACGTCCTATGTCGGCAGAGCACTTGCACTTATTGCAGCAGGAAGTTATCGTGATGCTGCAAAAAGGCGCAATAGAGCTCGTACCAGTAGAGGAAGAAGGAACAGGGGTCTATTCCCTGTACTTCCTCATCCCAAAAAAGGACGGATCCCTCAGACCCATTCTGGATCTACGCCCCCTCAACCTGTATATCTTATCAGAACATTTTCATATGCTAACACTGCAGCAAATTCTTCCCCTGCTAAACCAAGGGGACTTCCTAGCAACCTTGGACCTCAAGGATGCTTATTTTCACATACCACTCCACCCCTCCCACAGAAAATACCTCAGGTTCACCATCCAAAACAGGCATTATCAGTTCAAAGTCCTACCCTTCGGAGTGACCACTGCCCCCAGAGTGTTCACCAAGTGCCTGGCGACAGTGGCGGCGCACCTCAGGAGACAAAATATACATGTCTACCCTTACCTAGACGACTGGCTTGTTCAAGCAAAGTCGGAACACCAGTGCGCCGCACAATTGTCCCACACCATTCACCTCCTTCACAGTCTAGGTTTCTCACTAAACTACCCAAAGTCGCACCTCCAGCCTTCCCACGTGCGGCAGTATCTGGGGGCGACAATAAATACTCTGACTGCTACAGCTCAGCCGAACCAAGTGAGGATCGACAGCATTCAGGCGCTCATCCATAGGTTCAGACCGCAACACTCCCTACCAGCAAGAGTGTTTATGCAGTTGATAGGCATGATGGCCTCCTGCATCTTCATAGTCCCGCACGCAAGGTTGCATATGCGTCCGCTCCAAGAATGCTTGGCACATCAGTGGACTCAGGCTCAAGGACAGTTCAAAGACCTAGTGTTGGTGACCGGTCGGGCATACAACTCTCTGCATTGGTGGAATCCGCACAACCTTTGCAAGGGCCGACCGTTCCAAGAGCCTGTGCCACAGATTATCCTAACAACGGACGCATCTCTCCAGGGGTGGGGAGCTCATGTGCTCCGCTACACAGTGCAGGGACTGTGGTCAACGCAGCAACAAAAGATGCACATCAACTACCTGGAGTTGATGGCGATCTTCATGGCACTCAAGTCCTTCAAAGTACATCTGTGCAACAAGGTCGTGTTGATCCGGACGGACAACATGACAGCCATGTACTACATCCAGAAGCAGGGAGGTACACACTCTCCACAGCTGTCTCATCTGGCTCAAAGCATGTGGAAGTGGGCCATTCAGAGGAACATCTTCCTCATGGCGGAACACCTCCCGGGCAAGGACAATCAGATGGCGGATCTGCTCAGCAGGTACAGCCATCAAATGCACGAGTGGGAGATACATCCATCAGTACTCCACCTGTACTTCCAGCAGTGGGGTCATCCAGAGATAGACCTGTTTGCCACAAGGGAAAACGCAAAATGCCAAAGCTTTGCCGCCAGGTTCCCTCACCCACAATCGCAAGGCAATGCGATATGGATGAACTGGTCAGGCAAATTTGCGTACGCTTTTCCCCCAGCGCCTCTCATTCCGCTGGTGGCAAGAAAGCTAAAGCAACACTCGATGATGCTCACCCTAGTTGCTCCAACGTGGGCACGCCAACCATGGTACACCACGTTTCTGGAACTTTCCGTGGTACCGCATCAAAGGCTGCACCTCACACCCAGGCTCTTGACGCAGAACCATGGCGACATTCAGCATTCAGATCTGCAACAGCTCAATCTGGCGATCTGGCTCCTGAGATCTTAGAATTTGGCTACCTCAACCTGCCTCCTGAATGCATGGACATCATCAGAGAGGCAAGGAAGCCCACTACCCGAGCTTGCTATGCCGCAAAGTGGAAGCGGTTTGTCATTTACTGTACAGAACATCACATTGACCCGCTAGATGCATCCATTCCTAACATCATCTGCTATTTGTTACACCTTTACAAATGCAATCTAGCTTACGCTTCCATTCGGATACACTTATCCGCCATAGCAGCTTATCTCCAGAACAGGCAGCATCTCTCTGTTTTCAGGGTGCCTGCCATTAAAGCCTTCCTAGAGGGACTGAAACGAGTCATTCCTCCAAGGACACCACCAGCTCCTGTGTGGAACCTCAATGTGGTCCTCACTAGACTGATGGGCCCACCTTTTGAGCCGCTACATTCATGCGAGATTCAGTTCCTGACATGGAAAGTGGCCTTTCTCATTGCTATTACATCTCTCAGGCGTGTTAGTGAGCTGCAAGCTCTCACGATACAAGAGCCATTCATACAAATTCATTCAAACAGGGTAGTGCTCCGCACTAACCCCAAGTTCTTTCCGAAGGTGGTGTCACAGTTTCATGTCAACCAAACTATTGAACTGCCCGCATTCTTTCAAAACCCACAAACAGTAGCAGAAAGAATGCTCCATACGTTGGACGTCAAAAGGGCACTAATGTACTACATTGACAGAACACAACAATTTAGAAAAACACAGCAACTTTTTGTTGCCTTCTCAGCCCAGCACAAAGGCAACCCTATTTCCAAGGCAGGAATAGCCAGATGGATCGTTAAGTGCATTCAGATTTGTTATCAAAAAGCTAAACGTACTCTAACGGTCCCCCCAAGAGCGCACTCCACACGTAAGTTGGGGGCCTCCATGGCTTTCCTGGGGAACATTCCTTTGGAAGACATTTGTAGAGCAGCCAAGTGGTCTACACCACATACATTTACAAAGCATTACTGCGTAGATGTACACTCCAAACAGCAGGCAGCTGTAGGACGGGCTGTTCTCAAAACACTTTTTCAGACTTCTGCCGCTGGCACGGGCGGCCGCCTTTAATGGAGGGACTGCTATGTATTCTATGCAATAGATATGAATTTAGCAGCCCACATGCCTCGAACTGAATATGCTACTTACCAGTATGCATCTGTTCTTGGCATGTAGGGCTGCTAACATTCATATCGCCCACCCTCCTCCCCGGTGCCCGTAGCGGCTGCAGATACTTCATGCATTCACTCATTAGCATGGATGATAAAGATCAATTTACAATGGTCAGGCGATTTCAGTAGTTGTTTCCTAAGTTGAATTTGCCCGGCGTAAAACGCCTCTAATACCATACGAAATTACTCAATAAAGAGGCAGGCGCTGGAGACTGGAAGACAGGAAACAAGTTTTATTCCGACGGAGTGGAACACATCAGATCGGACAACAAGGTATCGTCTCGAGGTGCTCTCTCAACTTCTCTGAGAGCTGGTCTTTTATACACTGGTTTTAGACATGTGAACGTCCTTTATTACAACAGGGACATTGTAGAGCATGAGAATGACATCAGAACGATATCCCTGTCACCCCCCAGTTCCGGCCCATTCCAACACATGACAACAGTAGAGACCCTTTCCCCTCATATGATTGGGAGGGGCTATCACGCAGCTGAGTGTTCTGCCGATCTCTCTGGAATGTGTGCGCCTGATCGAATCTCTGGGGGTGGAGGGTCGTGATCAATAGTGGCCTCTTTCAGGAGAGGCGAGTGCATACAGTAGGGGGCAATAAACTGTAACCTCGGGCTAAAGGATGACCAGCGGTCAGTGCTGACGTTAGGCTCAGAGGAAGGGTCATCAAAGGAGGGGTATTCATGGACGGAAAGGAGGTGTTGGTCAGGCGCGGGGTGCGATTCTCTGGGACAGAATCATGCGGGAGGGGAGGGCTCCTGACTTGTGCATGAGAGAGCGGGGGCAGTCAGGGTGCATGGGGGATGCTCGCAGGGTCAGGGAAGTGTGCTGATGAGCGATCGTGAACAGGGAGACCATGGTACCTAAAATGGCTGTCGGGTATGCTCGTACGTGAGTCTGCAAGATGGCGTAGATAATGTTCAGTATACGAACTAAATTTCCACAGTCCTCCCTTTAACATGTCTCGCCAGCTTGTCAGTTCGGATCAATCCCCATGAGACCACGCACCTCTATTTCGTATAGGGGACTCATGTGCTCTGGTTTAAGGTTCAAAGTCTTAGAGCACATACAGTTGGAAATAAGTGCACATAAAGGTGGTAAACATTGAATACCTAAACAACATCCACATAGTATCGTGATCAGTATCAATAAAAACGTGAACAGTCTCCATCCCCAGTTCTTTAAAGTGTCCCAGAACCAGCCTCCAAGCGACCATCCTTCCTGTTCCTGGTGAACCTCCGAGGACAGTCTGTGGAGGTGTTCGATTGCTTTATAGACTGAAGGTGAGTTATCTGGCACGTAGGTGCAACAGCTGGAGCCGATGACACGGCATGCACCTCCACGGTCGGCCAGAATCACATCTAAAACAAGACGGTTTTGAAGAGCCACCAGGCGGACTGCCTGAAGCTCAGCCGTGTTGTTGGCGAGGACGCCAGCGGTGATGTTGATGGTTGTTTCTAATGCCTGAGTTAGATGTCGGATTGCGCGGCTATTGGCCATTGGTCCCCACAGAGGAACTAGTCCCTTTGCTGCATCCAGGAACTGTGCTCCGGTGGAGTCGGCTTGTTCAACATCTCCAGCGCGCTTTTGCCGGTGGTGGTTGGCTGGGGCCACATACGTGGGAGGAAGAATGAAGGCGATGTAGCACGTACCCTTCCAGCCTTTTGGGAGCCACGTGTAAGCTTTGGTGCCACAAACAAAGTACATATTCGGGGAAGCAACAAAGGAAGGGGGGTCAGCTGAGGCCAATGGTTTGGTGATGCGGCAAGAACTGTGACCCACCAGCTGTGTTCCTTGCCCTTCGAGGCATACGAGTCCTGTGACATTGATGACGGACAGGGCCGTAGTCAGGGTGGCAGCCGTTTGTTTCCGCAGGTGAGAGAAGGTGGATCTGGCTGGATTGTGGAGCACTTGCATTTCGACCCTTTCTTTGGCAGGGATGTTCGTAAGGAAGGTTGAACCTGAAATTGCAGGACAAAAGGGCTTTCCTGTATTGTTCAACAAAAACCCATAGTAGAAGTGCGACACTGTCTGACCAGAAGCAGCATTGTCCTTGTGGCTTTCTTGCATGAGGATCAACCAGGCGAGGCAAGAGCCGTGAACTGAGAAAGGTGAAGGAATAAAGGGGATGGAGTGTCCGGTAGCATGTGGGAGCAACCCACAGATCCAACAGTTTGTGGCATTTGTAGCAAGGTTGTGCTGGTGCAACAGTTGTACAAAGGAATTGTTCCAGAATTCCCTACGCCTTTCTCGAAGCTGAGGTGAAAGGGTGATCAGGTGGTGCTCTTTCACGGTGGTCGGCTGGACAGTGGTCGGCAACATTTGGTGAGCGGGCGTGCTTTCCTCCAGGATCCAGAAGGAAGTCATGAGGAGGAGGCAGAACAGGGAGATAACGAAGAAAGCGATTGTCTTTGAGCTGTGCAATTTGTCAGTTTTTGGATTCCTATAGTGGGTATTTCCTGTTGCTTTCGATGTCTTCTTATCTGGCGCTTTCATCATCTTCTTATCTGGCGCTTCCATCATCTTCATCTTCAAGGTGCTCGGTAGTGGGCAGAACCCCAGACTTAGTTTAGTTTCTCTCCAGGTAGCCCTTGATTGCTTTGGGTCACCGTTCTGAGACTTTTAACTTAGTCAGTGGTCTACTTAGCCGAAGCTCCCTCCTTTCGACGTAGGAAATACCCTTCTCGAGATGGCACAGTGGGATCAGAGTGTTTTGAAAGTTCAAGTGCCTCCGTATCAGGATAACAGTTCAGTGATGGTCGGTCTTTGTTCAGGAGCTCTTCTTGGGTGTTGACGTTGTCTGTCGTGGCCAGGTTTGAGGAGACCTTTTTGCAGTGATGGGCGTGCAGCCAGTGCTTCTTCCCCTCCACTCGAAGAGCCGTCCGAGTGGTGATCAGTACTTGCCAGGGGCCCGTCCACCGGGGTTCCAGACTCTTCGCTCGTTGGAAATTCCGGATTAAGACGTAGTCACCCGGTTGGATATCGTGACCGGGACCCCTGGAAGTATCGGGGATGGCCTGCTGCACCTGTTGATGAATGACAGACAATGTCTTAGTTAACTTGTACAAATAATCTGACAGCAGGACGTCGGGGACGTCATGAATGGAGGTTGGTTTGGGGGCAGTCCAGAGGTTCATAGGCCGCCCAAACACAACTTCGTAGGGGGTCAAGTGATGCTTAGTGGGGGTGGAGCGCATTGATAGTAGTGCCAGTGGAAGGGCATCTGGCCACTTAAGCCCTGTGGTGGCCACTATTTTTGACAGTTTCAGTTTCAGTGTAGCGTTGTGTCGCTCAACCAGGCCAGCGGATTGGGGGTGGAAGACCGCATGGAACCTTTGTTTGACCCCCAACCCCTTCAGGATAAGTTGAATAACTTCAGCTATGAAGTGGGGGCCATTGTCGCTCCATAAAATTCGACAAAGGCCGTAGCGAGGGAAAAACTCCTTCAGTAGTACTTTGGCAGTAGTCATGGCAGTGTTATCACGGGTCGGATAGGCTTCCACCCATTTGCTGAAGGCACATACAATGACTAATACGTACTTCAAGCCTTGGCACCTCTCTAGCTGGATGTAATCCATCTGGAGGACCACAAAGGGGTGGTCGGGGATCCCCAACCCTCCCCGGGGTACCACAGTTCCTTTCCCGGGGTTGTGTTGTAAGCAGATAAGGCACTGTTGGACTAGGCGTTTGGCTGAGTCGGGGATCTTGCCGTTGTGCCAGACTTTGGAAATGAGTTCGATCATGGGGGCAGAACCTATGTGTGCAGGGGAGTGTGCCATTGTCAGTATGGGGATCAAGTATGCATCAGGCAGCAACCATTTGTTTGTGTCCTTTGTCCGCCAGCAGCCTTCATCGTCCCTTAGACCCACCCGTGCCCACTCAGTCAGTTCGTGTGGTGTGCTGGTCGATTGGATATCCCTGATCGTTTCCCTAGCATCGGTCCATTGTTCTGCCTGTGACCTGGTCACATATATGCGCGTCGTGGCCCTATTCTCAGCTGTGGTTCGGGCAGTGATGTCGGCTAGTGCGTTTCCCTGTCCAACTAAATCTGTCACCTTCTTGTGTGCCTGACATTTGATCACTGCTAATCGTGTGGGGAGAAGGACTGCTTCAATCAGGGCGGAGACTAGATCTCCGTGAAGGATGGGTGTACCATGGGACGTCAGGAATCCCCTTTCCCTCCACAGGATCCCAAAATGATGAACTACTCCGAAGGCGTACTGGCTGTCCATGTAAATGTTCGCAGTGGTTCCTTCTGCTATGATACATGCTCGTGTGAGGGCAATTAGTTCTGCTGCCTGTGCTGATCGTTGTATGATGCAAGCTGTTTCAACTACTGTTCGAGCAGTCGTTACCGCATAGGCAGCAGAAGTGGTGCCGTCTGGGAGTTTGATGCAAGAGCCATCTACCCATAGTTCTCCGTCAGGGTCTGTGAGAGCAACGTCTCGGAGGTCAATTCTACTCCTAGTCTGTTCGTCTGTGAGAGTCACGCAGTCGTGTATAGGGGGCACATCGGGGTCATTTTCGGGCAAGGGTAGCAGTGTAGCAGGGTTCAATGTCATGCATCTCTTCAGAGTGATGTGGGGCGCGAGCAAAGTCAATTCGTATCCTGTCAGTCGTGCACTAGTCAGATGTTGAGTCTTTGTCTGGTTCAAAAGTGTGTCAACTGCATGGGGTACTAGTACTGTGAGAGGGTTCGAAAGTACAATTCCCTCACTCTGTCGGATAGAGACAGCAGCAGCGGCTACTGCTCGAAGACAGGCTGGTAGAGCTCTGGCGACTGGATCAAGAGTGGCAGAGAAGTAGGCACAAGGGCGCTGTTTGGCGCCGATGGACTGGGTCAGAACGGACAATGCGCATCCCTCCCTTTCGTGAGTGTAGAGGGAGAAGGGCTTGGAGTAATCTGGTGTTCCTAGAACGGGAGCCGAGCAAAGGGCATCTCGCAACTCCTTAAAGGATGCTTGGCATTCGGGAGTCCACGGGAGTGGGAACAGAACATCTTTGGCCAACAGGAAAAGTAGGGGTTTTATAATGAGACTGAAATTTGGTAGCCATTGTCGGCAGAAAGAAGTAAGGCCTACTAATGAACGGACTTGCTTCTGTGTTTTTGGAATAGGGGTGTCTAGGATGGTTTGGATTCGGTCGGGTGTAAGTTTTCTCCCTTCTTTGGACAGGAGATGACCTAGGTTTGTTACTTGGGACTGACAGAACTGCAGTTTCTTTTTGGAGACTTTGTGGCCATTCTCCGCAAGAAAGTGCAAGAGTTGGATAGTGGCTGTGATTGCAAGTGGAGTGGTGTCGGCCGCCAAAAGGATATCGTCGACATATTGGATCAACACTACTCCATCTGGTAGCTGGACAGCGTCCAGCTGCCTTTTCAGGGCTTGGCTGTAAATGCTGGGACTTTCAGTATAGCCCTGGGGAGCTCTACAAAATCGGTATGAACGGTTTTTTAAAGTGAAGCCGAAGAGATAACGGCTGTCTGGATGGATGGGGATAGAGAAAAATGCATTTTTAAGATCAATAACGGTGAAGGTGGTGGCAGTGGACGGGATGAGAGTCAGAATGGCGGCGATGTCTGAGACTACAGGGTACTGTGGCACCACCACTTTGTTGACTTCTCGTAGATCGATGATGAAGCGATACGCTTTCTCATCCCCCTCACCTTGCTTCTTAACAATGGGTAGGATAGGACTATTGCAGACATTACTAACCACTTCCTCTACCACTCCTGCATCTACCAAGGACTGAATAATCGCCACCAATGCCTTCTCGCCTTCGGGCGATATCCGGTACTGTGGGAGTTTCGGGAGTATTGCATCTGGTCGAACAGTTATGTGTACAGGATCGATCATCATTCGTCCCACATCTGAGTCGTTTCTGGCCCATAGGTGCGGGGGTAGCGAATCGAGCAAGGATAGGTCAGCATCTGTCAAAATGTACATGTGTCGTGCGGGGTAGGGTCCGGACATGTTCGGGTTGTCGTACAGGATGACTCGGACTCCTTCCGGGGAACACCTAATAGTAGCTCGGAAATGTTTCAGTAAATCAATACCCATAATAGCATCAGGGGAGTTGGAGGAGAGTAGAAACGTCGTGTCAGTGGGATTGTTTCCTAGGTCAAAGGAGATAGGTACAGACAGGGGGTTAGTGGAGGGCGTCCCATCGAAACCTATCGAGGTAATGTGTGAGCCAGACAAGGGTGCCCTTGGAATCAGTCGTTTTGATAATACACTACGTGTCGCTCCGGTGTCTACCAAAAATGGAGTCTTTGTACCCAGGACCTTAGCGGTGACATAAGGACCTTGCTGGTCTACACAGAGCTCGACTGGATCCCTCCCTTGCCCCTGGCAGTCCTATGCAGAGTCGTGATCATTGTAGCCATCGGACTGTTGGCACTGATTCTGTCGGGGCGGTCAAATGTGTTTGGTCTACCAGATCGGTCATTGGTGGTGTCGTGGGTCTGTCCTCGTCCCTGCCCTCCAGTTTTGGGGCCATTTGCCATGTCCCTCGTCTCTTTATTTCTAATCAGTTCCCGAAGGGCTGGGCACTGAGACTTCCAATGTCCAAATTCTTTACAGAATGCACATTGATTCTCATCAAGGTCGGTTCGTGGAGCGCCAGGGGCGGGGTTGCGGTCTCTAGGGGTCGAATTCCTAGGGGCATTCGACTGGTAGTTCCCCCTATACCGTTCCCTCCCTGTGGTCACTCCCTGTAGTTGTGCAATCATTACTCGTTCCTTTAGGTCCTTTTTCTTTTTCTCAGTTGCCCTTTCGTTCTCATTCTTTTGGTGTTCGTAATACTGAGCCATCTGAAGGATAGCTGCAGGTTTGGAGGCTCCCCAACTACTTTCGCTAGTCTGTAACTTTTGGGAGACCTCTTGCAATAGCCCCTTTACGTAGTTCTGCACGAATAGGTGTTGTCCGGTTGCGGTGGTCATGTCTTGGCCACTGTAGTCGGAGAACACTGTTTCAAATCGTGAGAAGTATTCTGATACGTCCTCCTGAGGTTTCTGGCGGCAGGCCGTGACTATCGACCAGTCTACCTTCTTTTCTGGGATCAACGTTTTTAGCTTCTGCACTATTTTGTCGGGGAGTTCCAGTATGTCTTTTAAAGGTTTCTTTCCGGGCTCTCGCTGCCTATCTAGTTCATTGAGTTTTGTCCAGGTGTGTCCGAACAACTCCGTGTGGTCAGTTCTCCGGATTTGCTTCCACACATCAGCCGGCAGACACAACCCGAAAAATAAATCCATGTCCGCTAAAGTCATTATAGTTGAGCCCAAAGCTGTGCCTAATTCGGTATAGAACGCTGTAGGGTTTTTTCTTAAATCGGGCAGGGTTTGTCTAAAAGTTAAAATATCTTGCCGATCCCATGGTTGGTAAACCCAGTTGTACACAACCCTCCCTTTGGCGTCTGCATGGTTGATATCATCGTTTGTTCCCTGACCTCTCGGGGGAACCCAATAGGGGGCGGCTTCTCTGATAGGCATCATAGTGTTGGCTGCTCCTAGTGAGGGTTCAATCGTCTCAGGGACTGTGAGTTTGACCTCTGGTTTCTGCTCCGCGAGGTGGCGGAAGACCTCAAGTATTTGCATGAAGAGATCCGTCATATCGCTTTCAGCCCCATCTCCGACATCAACCTTTCTATATAGGGCCGTCAATTTAGCAGGACCCTTAGTCTGGTACCTATCCTCATACGCGTTCAGGGTGTGGTAGCTGAACCGTAAAATAAAATGCCGTCTGTGACTACCGGCATGCGAGTTGTGCATATTCATCGTATATTCTTCACTCTCCCTCCGTTCTACCAGGGTTTTTGCTATTTGGTCGATTCCATCCCGCTCATCTTTGCTCAACCTATTTGGTCTGGCTGTTAATTGTTTGCCAGTCTCAAGTTCATCTGGTGTTGTTACCGATGCGGCTGGTGCGAAGACCGTAAGAGTCGGGGCACTAGCGCTAGGGTTACCCTCGACTGCACTCTGGACTGGTGAGTGTTGTGCTAGAGGCTGGCAGGGAGCATAAGGAGGAGGCATGTAGATCATTGGAGGACCGAGCAGTAACTCGTCATTTGCCCGTTGTTTGGAGGGTACCTCCGGGTAGAGCGTAGGAGTGGTCCTGACAGGGCATTGACCTGTCAGTCCTGATTCTTGTGATTGTTTAACTTCCTCTCTTCTTCTTATTTCTTCATCTAGTTCTTTTGCGGCCAGATGGGCTGCTTTTCGTAATTCTTTCACTGTTTTTGCTTCCTCTTTTTTCCTGCGATGCTCTGCTTCTCTGCGCCACATGCCGATACTATCGAGCATAGTGGATGTTACCTTATTTATTTTTACAGCTGCTTCTAGTGTTTTTATTTTATTTTCATCAAAAGAACCTATCAGTGGCCACTGGTTTTTAGGATCCCTTTTTGTATATTTATGCCATAACTTACTATAAGCTATAGCGACTAGTCCTTGCTTAGTAAACATGTCCTTATTAGGGGTGCCCTCCAGTGGAGCTGGATGGTTCATCTCTAATAAGCGGCCCGGGTTGACCCAACTATGAACCAATGGGGAGAAGATAGGCATGACGAATTACCATAGGGGGCAAAAGCCTGCACTACCTATCTTTTCACTATTTGCAAAGGCTGGACAGAATATTCTATTTTACACTATTTGCAAACAGAGAATACCTCCCGAAAGACCCAATTTCCAAACAGTCAATGTTTGGTCAAACAATCAATCAATGAGGAACGTAATAGGTACGACGTGTTAAAGGTTTGCGTTACCTACCCTTCACTTTCTGCAAAGGGAGAGAGAATATTCCTATTCTTCCCCGTTTGCAGGCAGAGAAGATCCCTAAGAGAACCAACTTCGAACAATTCAATGCTCGATTCAATCAATCAATCAATGGGGAGAAAAAAAGAATAAGCACGACGTGTTAAAGTTTTGCGTTGCCTACTCTCCCCTATCTGCAAAGACTAAACAGAGTATGGCGATTCTGTGTTTGTTTGCAAATAGAGAATTTCTCAGAGACAAATAAGTAATACTAGTATTATCAAACAATCAATCAATCAATTTCGCAATTTTGTCGTGTGTCACGACCTTACCCGGACCGCATGGACAGTTTCTCGTCTTCCGCTTCCAGCGCCCGATCGTCCTCTACTCTCTGTTGCTATCGCGGCACTCCTGGTGGTTCCCAGTCAGGACCGTAGATCACTCGGGAGAGGTCTGCTCGGAATCAGTGAAGTTCAGATGATCGGCTGTCAGACGAGGGTCTATCGGACAGGAGCTCTTCCGATCGTTGCAGTCGTTCACTCTGTCGTCGGGACCTCTCCCACTGGATCCACGTGTCGCTGATGGGCCCCGCGTTTGGGACGCCAATTGATAAAGATCAATTTACAATGGTCAGGCGATTTCAGTAGTTGTTTCCTAAGTTGAATTTGCCCGGCGTAAAACGCCTCTAATACCATACGAAATTACTCAATAAAGAGGCAGGCGCTGGAGACTGGAAGACAGGGAACAAGTTTTATTCCGACGGAGTGGAACACATCAGATCGGACAACAAGGTATCGTCTCGAGGTGCTCTCTCAACTTCTCTGAGAGCTGGTCTTTTATACACTGGTTTTAGACATGTGAACGTCCTTTATTACAACAGGGACATTGTAGAGCATGAGAATGACATCAGAACGATATCCCTGTCACCCCCCAGTTCCGGCCCATTCCAACACATGACAACAGTAGAGACCCTTTCCCCTCATATGATTGGGAGGGGCTATCACGCAGCTGAGTGTTCTGCCGATCTCTCTGGAATGTGTGCGCCTGATCGAATCTCTGGGGGTGGAGGGTCGTGATCAATAGTGGCCTCTTTCAGGAGAGGCGAGTGCATACAGTAGGGGGCAATAAACTGTAACCTCGGGCTAAAGGATGACCAGCGGTCAGTGCTGACGTTAGGCTCAGAGGAAGGGTCATCAAAGGAGGGGTATTCATGGACGGAAAGGAGGTGTTGGTCAGGCACGGGGTGCGATTCTCTGGGACAGAATCATGCGGGAGGGGAGGGCTCCTGACTTGTGCATGAGAGAGCGGGGGCAGTCAGGGTGCATGGGGGATGCTCGCAGGGTCAGGGAAGTGTGCTGATGAGCGATCGTGAACAGGGAGACCATGGTACCTAAAATGGCTGTCGGGTATGCTCGTACGTGAGTCTGCAAGATGGCGTAGATAATGTTCAGTATACGAACTAAATTTCCACATGGACATCATTTAGACTATTTCACTCCATCTCTGCCACAATGGCTAAAAACAATCTGGGGTTGGAGTCGATGCCCATGCGCACTGTAGTCCAGGGGAGGAGCCACCTATCTCGTGATACTTCGAAGACTCTTCCAGGACAACAATGTGCAATCATCCGGACCCAACACTAGGCGGCGATCTATGCAATAGATATGAATGTTAGCAGCCCTACATGCCAAGAACAGATGCATACTGGTAAGTAGCATATTCAATACACATGTACCTATAGCCATTATCAGTTCAAAGTCCTCCCATTCAATCTAAACTCCGCCCCATGCATTTTCACAAAGTGCCTGGCTCCAATTGCGGCATTCTTAAGACAAGTAAAACACCAAGTCTTTCTGTACCTCAACGACTGGCTGGTGAAGGCACCTTCCCATCAATCCACAGAGAGGTCAACCAACGCATGCTTACACCTTTTCAGCAAATTGGTCCTCATGCTGCACCCCAAAAAAAATGTCAGCCCTTCAGCCATCCATGAGGATAACTTTCTTGGGGGCTACACTGGATAGAGTGCAGAACAAAGCATTTCCAACTCCAGAAAGATCGACAAGATTACTGTACTTGGCCAGTTTAGTGCAAGGAAAAAAGCCACTTTCTGTTCACCATTTCAAATTCCTGCTAGGGATGATGTCCTCATGCATTCCTTTAGTACCACTCTGCCACCTCTGGCTGTGAAGAGGAACTGGACAAGCAATGGATACAAACACAAAGTTCTTTTGACTATATAGTTCTTGTCACCCTGGGGATGGTCACAGCTCTTTTCTGGTGGATTCCAGAGGCGAATTCCTCCACAGGCCTAACATTCCCCCGTCAAGTTTCCCGGTTGGCCATCACAACAGACACTTCCTCAGAGGTTTGGGGAGCTCAACTCCAAGATTTGTAAGTCAGCGACAAATGGGAACCATCCCAGTTACTTCTACTAATCAACATTCTGGAACTCAAGGCAGCACACTTAGCTTTACAAGCCTTGCTGCTCAGAATGCAAATGTCTGCAGTGACCATCTGCACCGACAACACTCCCACCATGCATAATATCAACAAGGGGGCTCAAGATCCCAAGTGCTGTCTCAAGAGGCACAAAGGATTTGAAAGTGGTCGATCTGTCATCAGGTTACAGCGGAACATGTGCCGGGGAAGCAAAATGTCATCGCTCCTAGGTACTGATAAATGTTCACACTTATGCTCTTTAAATCTGAGCGACAGAAGCCTCTGAGGGGAATGTTCTAGAGAGTGTTAAAACCTGACTGGTTGAAGTTTAGTCTCTTTTAAATGACAGAGATGTGTTACTAAAGTGAAGGCTTTGTCTCTTTCCCAGACTATGTTTAACATTATACTGCTTTCTAATGATACCGTGGCACTCCCACTTCGACGGGAAATAATTTAAGCATGTGAATCTATGAAGGATACCAATAGTGGAAAACTACAATTACAGGTAAGTAACTTGTTTTCTTTGCCTTAGAAAAAGGCCAGTGACTAAATATGCATTGATATTAAAATATGTAAGAGACACTGGTTTACCTAATCAACTTTTTACCAATAATTTAAAAATGGTTTAATTTGGGGTTCTTTCTCCTCTCCCAGATGTGATGACCGTCGGAGATGATCAGAAGGGGAAAACCTTCCCAACTTAGAGCTGCTGGTGGCCTGTGGTCGTCATCTTGTAGATCTTTGAGGCTGATGTCTCCCTGTACCACAGGTGGAGATGGTCGTCTGCCTACTTTCCCAGTTTGTGTTGTCACTGCCACCGTCAGGAAGCGGGAGCTGGATGTGTTTTGACAAATTGACAGAAAGTCTCACCTTTGATCACCTGTCAAGAGGGTAAAAGAAGAACACAACAACCAATTCCTTCATCCATTTGCTGCCATAAGCTGCCATCAGCTGGAGTGAGGAGTAGCGGTGCATAGGAAAATATGTGCATACATGACCATGGTTTGAAATAAAGGCCAAGGGACTTTGCCGTGTCCCTTGGCAGACTGTGCCAAAACCTGTAATAAGAGAACAAAACTTTGGAAAAGTAAGCTCCGCGACATAACCAAGATGGACGCCAGATTTGGAACTGCAAAGACCCCTCCATGGGATTAAAGATGTCCCAAACTGCCTGAATGAAATAGGAATGTAACGACCACTATAGACAAGGGAAAACTGTTAAATGTTTTTAGTGAATATATATGCTAAGAAATCACTAGAAATATTGGCCAGGGGAAAAGCTGCTTACCACTTCCCCTGATGTGCAAAGCAGACAAAAGAGGAAGAGTTATTGGCAATATGGCTTATGTTTCACGCGAATGTCCCCTTGTTCTGTAACATCGCCCCTTCTTAATGGTAGCATTAGACTCATCTTTGGCTCCTCTTGTTTAATTTTTTTTTTAAATCACAGCTTATGTGTTGAAAGCCACAGTCCTCTCAGCCAACAGTACCAGACAACACGCGTGGTCAGAGCCAAAGTGTGCAGGACCACCTTTTTCTAAACAAGGACACTGCAAGGTGGGAGGAGAGAGGAAAAGATAGACAATCGGTAGATGCGTGAGAGAGATTGAAGTGTAGCACTGTCTCTTGAAAGGTCTTTATATTTAGGGATACTGTTGGTTGGGTTAACAGTCGCAGGTGGCACTCGCCTACAAATATATTTACTGTGCAAGAACTGCCTGATATAAAAATCTGCTCTGTTCTTTGTTTTTTGAGCCATTGACTACATGCCATGATACATGTTTTCAGGTTTTAGAATCTTTGGCCAGGGCACTGACTGCAACAAACTTTCAGATTTGCCTTCAGTGTTACAAATCTTGAGCACAGGAATACTCACTAGTCACCCACAACATCTTGCATATTCCAGACAGTCAGTGGGCCGGTTGTGGAGTTACTGGCCCAGTGTTTAAGGGAAGAGTTGTTACTGTGTTGAATGTGATCTCTCCCAAGTTATTATTTCATGCTTTGTGAGCAATGCAGAAATTGACCATGCCAGATGCGTTGCTGCTTCTTTAGCATGATAGGAATGTTATATTGGAAAAGGAGGGCTCCACAGAATTAGTCTTATCTTAAAGTGACCCTGACAGAGATAACACAACATGCTCAATTTTTGGGCTAATTCCTGTAATGGCTGTTCTCTTGGAAACGCATGGCCCATTATATAAAGACAACATTCCAAGCAGTGTAGTTTGTCATTGTGCCCACATACAATGAGCCTTATTTAGAGTTTGATGGACTTGATGCTCAATCACAAAGTGACGGAGGTCCCATCTACAATATTTTAAGTGCCATAAGCTAGCATGCACTTGTAATATAGCAATCCGGATATCCACCACTTTTGTGATGAAGTAATCCACCGGCCTGATTTATAGCTTGGTGGACGGGCACTCCATCACAAACACAACAGATTTCTGTCCTCCCTATTACAAGGGCCATATTATATAATGCATTTGTAATAAGGTGGACGAGAAATCAGATTAACGCATCTGCCAAACTCTAAATCACAGCCCTGGTCTTTGGCAACCAATTCTTTGTACCAATGTCCTTATGGAAAGGAGTGATCTAGGTCTCATAATAAGGGTAGTAGCATTTCAAGAAGTAATTGTTCCAGCTGTGTCACAACCTGCTTACCGGTTTTGCTTTTTTCAGTTCTTTAAACAAACACAGTGCCAGACCACAAAAGAGGCAGATATTTAACAGCAGCATTCTAATTGTGGGGTAGAGTTTTCAAAGAGTTCAGACAGGAAATATGTGAAGAATTGTAGAGATCTGTGCAGAGGTTCTGTGCCAGTTATGGACCCTTGAGGAGCAGGTGAACTGTCTCCAGTCAGTAGTTAACCCATGAACAGAGCCACTGAATTTACGCAGTTCTGTGGCTGTGGTGTTTTCCCCATACTAATGGAGTTAGTAAGTGTGCCACATAATCCATCATCTGCTGCATAATTTAGAGGTTTGAAAACAATCGGTAGCTTTCACAAAGGATCGAAGGTTACTTTTAAAAAGTGTAATTCTCGCTGCAGCCCAGTTGGGGACCCTATGTGAGGTTAACTGGTCACCTTTCTGACAGTATTAAAGGGTTAAAAAGACAAAATAGTGAAACCATTATTGCTTTATACTGCATAATTTTACACATAATTTTGCGCCCATTTCTGCATAATTTCAGTGGATCTGCCTGTGGAGCTTTTTACCACAATCCCCCTCCATACGTCTTTGGTTGCCGTCAGCTTCAGAATGAAAGTTATTCTGGTGCGAGAAGCATCTCTCTACTTTTGCCATATGTAAGCTATGTCTATGTATTCTTGATAAAAGAGCATTTCTTGGAGACTACACCCTGGAACATTTCCTCAAACGTGCCCGGCTCTGAAGAAAATCTTATGAATGTTGAACCCTACGCACCTTCTTCCATGTGAGTCGTTTAGATGTGAAAAAAACTGATGTACACTTTTTGCTGATGTTTTATATGTTTATGTAAAGATAATGCATATTTTATATACATATTATATATATATATATATATTTAGATCTATATTAGAAAATAACATTCCATCTGGCATTAAAAAATGTAGGCCCTGCTCTTTGCTCCCATCTTCGTATTTTTCTAGCAGTCTTGATGTAGCTGGTCACTGTTGAAGGAGTCTTCGATTCGGAGGCTACGAAAGCCTGGTGGGAGGTGGGTTTGACTTTGGCTGATGGATGAATTTGCAGACCTCACATGCACTCAAAGATAGTGAACTTCTTACACATTTCCAGAGGTTCATCTAACCTGCTACTTTCTTATAGTGAACTTTAAGCTTCAGCGTTTTCCATCACAGCGAATTCAACACCCACCTATATACTATATGTTAAATTGTAGGATATTTGCATAGTGCTTGCGAGACTGCAGGGCAACTTCAAAATACCGAGAAAGAAGAAAGAGCAGGAGGGAAAAGGATAGGAGGGAACATACGTCATGTCATGCCTGTTGCTTGAATAGAGTGATGAGGGAACCGTAGAGGGACAGAGCGGACGGACAATGAGGATAGAAGAAAGATGCATTTGTGGTAGAGGGATTTAGGAATCAGACGTAAGCGATACTTTGTTAGGTTTGCCGTTGGAAAAAAGACGTGTCACGGCAAGGCTGATTGGTTGAAGTAAAGTCAGATAGCCTTCAAAGATGTGCTAGCTGTCAAATGGAATTCAGGGGGGGGGGACTCTCCCTACTGCCCTCTGGGCTAGTGGTTCTGAGGGCCTTGAGAATGGTGGGTAGTCCCCCATCCTCAGAGTGCTGAAGACCAGGTGGGCCCTCTCCTTACTTGCGAATGTGGTCTTCAGACTATAACGGTAATATTAGGCCTAGCTTTTATTCCACTCCTGTCCCAGCATTCTCGTGGCAGTCTACCTCTGGTTTCTTTCCTCTCTGCGGCTGGTCAAAAAAAGACTTGAGAGCCAAACTAAGAAAGGCCTGTTCAATGGGTGGGCCGAAAATACTGGGTGATAAAAGGGTGCTGAATCACTAAAGACCAAGGGGATTCCAAGGGTTCACTGAAAAACTATAATTTAAAAATTATATAAGTAAAAAATATTGATGCAAAAATATAGACTGCAAAAATATCGACTTCCTATACTTAAACAGGTAATTACAAAAATATTGAGAAATTATTGGTGTAAAAAATATAGTTGTTCAAAATATATATATATATATATATATATATATATATATATAAAAATTAAGTAGATTTAATATATATTAAAAAATATATAATAAATAAACTTAAAATAAGTTAAACACACATACATAATAATTCATATATATTTACTTTAACACAATAAACTATTAATTTTATTTTATAATTTCAAATTATAGAAACAATTACAAATGTATATATATATGTGTGTGTGTGTGTACTGTGAGAAGTTGGCCTGGTATATGATGCTCACTAGTTCTAGTGATCACCTTGTACCATGCCAAGCAACCCCCTTGGTGCAGGTTGTAAAGTCAACCTTATAGACAAGCTATCCTAGGGGTAGCATGGACTAAGCAGTCTTAGGCTAAACTCTGTAAAGGCATGTGAAGCAAGCTGTTTTACCATACACAATCCCTTGAATACCAAATGAAAGGACACCACACAGATATATATTGAAAATATATATAGATTTATTTCTACAAATAACCCTGATACTCTTTATGAGCACAGAAGCAAATGCGTTAAAACAAAACACAGTTTAAATATACAAAAGTTGCACAATTATGGATGAGCCCTAGGGGCCACCTAAACCATATACTAAAATAGTGGTATAAGAACCACTATGGGGAAAGTGAAGAGGCCTAGGGCCTGGGGAATCGCTGGAGCTGTTCGGGACTAGCAGTGAAGAAGTCGGGAAAGGCCCGCGGGACTCGGGTGCAGTGCGGAAAGTGCACGCATTACCAATGCAATGTCAATGGTGCGTAAAAGTTACAAAGTTAGTTATTAAGGAACCTTCCGAGTGACCTAGAAGGATGAAACTTTAGACACAGACACTAGAGGTGTATACCAGTGTGGGAACACCGGCGTTGCTGAGTTACCTCACCCACAGGAAGCGGGTGCACAGGGTCGAAGTAGTGTCGGGTTTCGTCACGCAGGTCGATGGTGCTTGGAGCTGAAGATGCTGCAGGCGGCTCGATGGGAAGAGTTCCGGTGGATCCAAGGGTGGATCTGAAGAGGTGAAGACCTGAAAGCAGAGGGGACAATGTTCAAAGTCACTAGCCAGTGACTACCGTGGAACCAGGAAGGAACCAGGCGATGTCGGGTGCAAACAGGTGATGTTGTGAAGATTGTCTCTGCAGCCACGTGGACACGAAGAGGTCAAGGACGTCCAGGAGTCGGTCACGAGCTGTCCCACGTAGGCTCTCGCTGATGGCGGTGTCGGCAACTTGATTGGAGCAAACAGGCCTTGGCTAAAGCAAGCCACGCAGGAAGTGATTCAAGCTTCTCACTCGGACCAGCAAGGTCAGAGCGGGTGCTCCTTTTTAGGGGAGCAAGGGCCAGTCTGGAGCAACCAGACCAGCGGTGTAGTTTGACGTTTTCGTCGCCAAGATGGCCGCTAGCCACGTGGCAAGTGGCCGGGATGGCGCGTCAAGTGGCACAGTGCAAAAGGGCCCCACGCAGATCGTAGAGATGCTGGGGGGCTGATCTTCAGTGCAAGGGCTGCTCGAGGTTGGGGCTTCTCAAACCCCAAAGCACAGCATCGAGGGTGCCTCGGGTGCTGCGCAGTCAGCTTCTCGGGGGTCTTTCAAGAGGTCCGGTCCCACGTCTCTCGGTGCCTCCACGGGTCCCTTCTTTGCAGGGACTGTGGATCGGGCCGGGAGAAGTCTGGGAGTCTGGGTCTTGTCGGGCTCTGGGCTCGGGCTCCGGCTGGAGGCGGCGGCAAAGCAGACGTCGAGTTGCTGGATGGTGCCTGTGTTCACAGGGTGGCCACTCCTAGGCCACAAGGGAGATGCTCTTCAGTCTTCTGTGCAGCAGAATGTCGAAGTCCAGTCGTCTTCTTAGTTTCAAGTTGATTCAGGATGATCTGAAGTCTCAGGACACAGCTCCCACTCTAATTCGAATCTGGGGGGCCGGATCACCTACTAGGTCCCTCCTCTGGGTGGGACCAGGAAGGGGAGTGGTTACACCCCCTTTCCTTTGTCCACTTTCGCGCCAGGACTGGGGCTGGAAGGCCCCAGCAGCGGTTTGAACTGGCCTATGCACAGGGACACCTTGTGTGCCCCAGGCATGTCTGATTCTATTCAGCCCTGTCCTACCCAATACACAAAATCCTGTCTGGGGTGGTGCTAGCACCTCCCAAGGCAGGAAACCCTTTGTCCAAGCTGCCCTCGCTGGAAGGACTCCCAGCAGCAGGAGGTCAGACTTGTGTCTGTGGTGGCAGCATCCATTTTGTGGTGCTGAGGCTCTGTTTAACTTTAACCGGGGTTCAGGTTAGGTACATGTCGTGTCCCTCTAGAAGGGTGGAATGCTACCCCCGTCGCCAGAATTGGCGAGGGGGTAGTATTCCAATTCGTATGACACCTTACTCGACATGTTTTGATAAAGCCAAACCAAAGATAGCATTTAACCGCGAGGTTCATAATGCACTTAAGAGTATATGGTATGGCAGTATAATGAAACAGCTAAAGGACATGGTTCCGAAAGCTGCAGACAGGCTCAGCTCATGCCAGAGCACTATCTCACATATTCCCAAGCACTCTGCCTCCAGGATTGATGAGGCCTTCCATAGGAGTGGCTGATAGGGACATATGTGTCCATTTTAGGTTAGGTATAGGCATACTACACCTAAGTAAGGGGTGGTTACACCGACTTACCCCAGCTGAGTGCTCAGCCAGTTGTGTCAAATAGGGAGGCCAGGCCAGGGGTGGCACAATACGTGCTGCAGCCCCTGGTAGGCCTTGGAAGCACCTATGCCCTGGGTACCTGGGTACACTGTTACAGGGGCCAATAAGGTGAACCAGTTCCAATTTCGTTATGCACCTAAAGTGCATGGGTAACAATTTAGAGAGAGAACAGCAGGCTGTGGGTCTGAATAGCAGGCCCACAGCCACATTAAGTCATAAACCAGTGAAGCAAAAAGCAAAAAATTGGGGTGACCATAGGATAGCAGACCCTACTCTCCTACATGTACCATTAACATAAAATCTAATTTAAAAAAACATTCTATTATAAATTAAAACATTAAAGTACTTAAAATTCTTCAAACTTAAATTTCCACAGTAGGGAAGGTGTTGGATAGCGATGGGTAAAACTTGCGATTCCCACTCCAGTGAGTGCACCAGTAGGGAAAGTGTTGTATAGTGGAAGGGTAGAAATGACTATTCCCACTCCAGTGAGTGTAACAGTAGGGAAAGTGTTGGATAGCGGAGGGGTACAAATTACTATTCCCACTCCAGTGAGTGTTACAGTAGGGAAAGTGTTGGATAGCGAAGGGGTAAAAATGATTATTCCCACTCCAGTGAGTGCAACAGTAGGGAAAGTGTTGGATGGTAGAGGTGTAAAAATTACTATTCCCACTCCAGTGAGTGCAACAGTAGAGAAAGTGTTGGATAGTGGCGGGATAAAATTTGCTATTCCCACTCCAATAATTGTAAAAGTGTTGGATTGTAGAGGAGTAACAATTAATATTCTCACTCCAGTCAGTACAAAATTAAAACCACACAACATATCAACAATCAAAAAAAAATGTAAATTACAAAATATAAAAATGTGTTTAAAATCCAATTACAAATATATTTAATATAAATTTTTTTTTTAAAACATATAATGTTAAATACACATAACAAATACCTACAAATATTATATTACACAAAATAAAAAAAATCATTTGAAGACAAAAGCATTAATTATTACATAAATTTACTTTTTTTATTTCCTACCCTATAACACCACACAATTCACAACTCACATCTAAATTAAAAAAATGTACTTCCTCAACTAACATAATTAAATACCAACAAAGAAATATTATTAATTAAAAACAAATTAACTCATAAAATTATTTAACATCCCATACTTTAGCCATATAATCCCCACAACCCGCAGCTAAAATTAAACTGTAAAAAAAATCATTACACAATTAAAACTGTTTTCAATCAAAAAACTAATATTATTTAACAACTTATTATACAGTAAGTAAAATTAATATACTCCCCACACTGTACCCCTACAACAATAAATCACACACCAAAAAAATAAACAAATATAAATTAATTAATGATCAACTGGGGGCGGAGCTAGCTCGCAACCAAGATGGCTGCTTGAGCCGGGAGCTCCCCTTCTCATGAAACAATCCGGCATTAATCCTGTGAGCTGCACAATTATTGGCGGCCCTAACCAGACGGACTGAGCCCCCAGACTGCGGCCGACCGCAACCATCAAAGGTGCGGGTCTCTGGCCTTCCCCCCTTCTTGCTGCCCAGGCCCAGAGCACTGGTAGCGGTGAGAGCGGCGGGCAGCGTTGGGTCCTGTGGGCGGAGGCTTGGGCTTGGCTGCTGGCCTGGCCGTGCGGAGGCGGCAGAGACCGATCCTGTGTGCAGTGCGGGGAGAGTGCTGCTGGGAACCGCTTGATAGCCTGGATGGAGTGCGGACCTAGCGGCTTCCTGAGGGGTGGCTTTGTCCCACAGGGAGCTGGGGGCGCCCCCAACTGGGCCTGGAGAGCGGCCCCCTGCACGGCCTTGACCCTGGAGCGCGGGCGCCGACATCGCGGCTGCGGAAGGAGGAGGAGTGCGGGCGAGACCCCAGTAACGGAGGTGCCCCGGTGGCAGGCTGAGATTGCATCGTTCCGAGGGGAGCTCCCCGGTCCCCTCCCCAAGTGACCACCAGGAGTGGAGACACCAGATGGAGGTGAGGAGCTGCGGCGGGGAACATAGCCCTGGAGTGGTGCTAAGGAGGAGAAGGGCGCTGTAGTCACGTTAGAGTTGCTGGACATAACTGGGACTCAGGGTCTCTGCTGGGACCCAAATAATCCTCACTCTCCAGCAGGAGCGATTGGAGGTGCTCCCACTTAGAGTGCGGTGCACAAGGAAGCCGTGGTTGGGGTTGGACGGTGCCCGGCGCCAGTCGCCTTACACCACGAGCACAGGAGCTGACTGGGGCCCTAAAACACTGTCACGGAGCCCTACAAAACAGGGACGCAACTGGATTAAGAGTGAGGTGGTTGGCTGCCGGTGATTTTGAAAGCACGAAGAGCCCCAGGTGGTGCTAATGGCGCGGAGGTCCTGATTGTAGTCCAGTTGATCTGCAAGTCTACACATCCTGCTGAGGGGCAGAGACCAACACAGGTGTATCGCGACTACCTTACCCTGCGCTACGAATAGCAATAATCGCGGATTGAGCGCCACTGGGAGGGACCGCCACCTCTAAACGGAGAGATTTCTTTCGCGGAGGGATCTGCTGTGCCGCCGGCAATTGGAAACTAGTGGCTTTGTTGAAACTCCCGTGGTAAGGGGTCACATGACGACAACACGATGGGCCGGACGGACAGGAATCAACCTAAGCTTTCATTTGACCCTAAGAGGCCCAAGCCCATCAAAGCCACACCAGAGGGAGGGCCCGGCGAGTCGAAGCTGTCTGAAGAGTGTCCACAGCAGGATATTCGCAGCCTATTGGTCGCCATGGATAAGAGTTTGTAGGGAGGGATCGCCTCCTTGGGAACTAAGATAGACGCGCTCACCTTCCGAATGGACCGCATGGCAGAGAGGCTCGATAAACATGCGGAACGTATTGACCTGTCCGAACAACGCCTGACGGAGGTGAAGAGGCTCATACCACCCTGGATACAGAGCACAGACAGTTGGGCAGGGTAATCCAGATCTTACAAGACAAGACGGAGGATTTGGAGGCCCGCTCTCGAAGATGCAATCTCCGCATCACTGGTCTTCCGGAATCCACCCATACCAGGAATATGGAGCTGTTCATAGAAAACCGTCTGAAGAAGTTGCTGGGGGACATGCGTTCTCTGGAATGTTCGTGGTTGAGAGGGCTCATCGGTCCCTGGGTCTAAGACCGAAACCTGGGGCTCCTCCTTGGCCCATAATTGCGAAGCTGTTAAACTACAGGGACCGTGATGTTGCGCTCAAACTGGCCAGAGAGAAACAACCGATACAATACGAGGGATCTGCAATCTCATTATTCCCGGACTTTACGGCAAACGTTCAAGAAGCGAGTCTTCAGTTTGCGCCGATGAAGCGGCAGCTCCGTGATATGGGGACTGACTACGCGATGCTGTACCCCGCGAAACTACGGGTCAACCGGCAGGGGAGGTCCATGATTTTCAGAGACCCTAAGGCGCTCTAGAAGGCCCTTAAGGAATGGCGCAAGGAACAACGGTCTTCCCCGGACGGAGCACTGCTGGATGAAGCTGCGGGAGGTGCCCTGGACGAGCAGGACTAGTCGCGGCGCACGACTTCAGATAGCTGAGTATTAGTGTGGACTATTGGGGGGCTCGGGGTGATAATACAAAAGACTGTGTGACGTGTGCTGGCCTTTGTGAGTCCTATCCCCGCGGAAGTCCTCGCATGGCTTTAGAATGTGGGGTGGGGGAGGTTGCGGGGGGGAGAGATACGCTTGACTTGATACTCAGTGGCTTACAAACCTGATGCTCATGCTGCTTTAGAGTTGTGATGTTATATTCCAGAGTGAGGTGACGTTATACGCAATTGTATTACTTACGGGCCCCTGGGAGTGGAGGGGGTCGTTGGTCGTAGGGGTTGGAGTTATCGAGGAACCTGAAGCACTGTAGGAGGGTTCATGGTGCAGGCAAGGAGTAAGGAAAACGCATGATTGGAAGTGTGGCACACGATTCCTGCTTTCTGTGAGACGGGGGTGGGTGACCACAAGACTAAGAAACTAATTGTATTACTTCTGTCAGCTACTTCCACCCCAGTGTGAATTACACTGCACTAATGTTTTTGTTTGATGTTCCAGAGGGAGGTGGTGGGGAGGGCTCTGGATATTTTGGGGGAGGGCGGGTTTCCGGGGCCAAGTTGGGTTTGGGCAGGCGTGGGAGGGCTCTGGATGGGGAGGGTTGCCACAACTTCAAGAGATATTTGAAGCGGGAGGAGGGAAATTGTGTTGTTTTTCTTGGCTTTTGTTGTTTTTTTGGCACGGATGCGACAGGGCATGATACGATTACATATGTACAAGACACCTCGCCACGACTCAAGTGCAGGCTTATAACACAGTGATGACAACATCGGGGAAGTCCCTAGACACACTGACGCTGATGCCCTGGCATGTTAGAGGTCTTAACGATCACCGCAAGGTCAGGAAGGTCCTACACTACCTTTCCAGACATAGAGTTGATGTTGCACTCTTACAAGAGACGCACCTCCACACGGACAGTCCTATATTGCGCACCAGGGTTTTTTTGGGTAATGTCCACACGGCGGGATTTACCTCGCATGCTAGGGGTGTATTGATTTGGGTTAACCCTAAGGCCTCGTTGACACTGACGCCGCTGGAGACAGACAGGGAGGGACGTTATACTATGTCTAAATGCTGTGGGAAAGGCATGGAGATTTGTATAGTGAATACATACAGCCCTAACTACGACCACCCTGCCTTTTATTCCGATTTGACAGCAAGAGTTCTGGAGTACTCATGGGGTTCTGTCCTATGGGGGTGATTTTAATATGACAAGACAACCCAGTATAGACAGATCGGACGGCCCTGACAGACGTCCCTCGGTCTCTGGCAGGACGCTAGAGGCGTCGATGACACGATTGGACCTGTGCGATGTCTGGAGGCACCGAAACCCAACTCAGGGAGGCTATACTCATTACTCGGCGACACATAATATACACACTAGGATTGATTACTGGTTAGTTTCTACTCACTTAACTCTCAATGTTCGAGCCTGCACGATATTCCCACGCACCTACTCGGATCACTCACCACTGCTGTTGACTATAGCCGCTCCCAAGAAGCGATTCCCCCCATTTGCATGGCGCTTCCCACCTTATTCTCCACTGGACAGCTCCTTTAAGGAGGAACTAGCCACGTCCATAGAGTCATTTTTTTACATCAATGTGGGTACAGTTGACACATTTCAAACGGTTTGGGAAGCCTTTAAGGCGTACATCAGAGGGATCGTCATCTCCAAACATGCAGGGGTACTCAAATAGATTTGGGGTCGACTGGAGAAAAAACTAAAAGAGCTAGAGGCCCGGCGCCTAACAGACCGAAGTGATGCTCTCACGCGGGAACTGGCTCAGACGCTGCGTGAATATCACGACGAGGCTGATTCTGAAGTAAAACATCTGGGAAAGTACGCCACGGCTAGAACCTACAGCGAGGGGGAGCGCCTGGGGTCGGTCCTTGCGTAGTTAGCCAGGCAGCGCAGGAACAGATTGGAGATCCCGGACATGAGGGCTGCGCCGACAGACTCACCGCTTACTGAGGAACAGGTGGCAGAAAGGTTTTGTGAGTACTACGCATCTCTGTATGCATCCCGCGGGCCCGCCTCGGAGGAACGCATCCTAGATTACCTTACCCACATTTAACTGCCCTGGTTGTCTAACCTGCACCAGGAATTTTTGGTGCGACCGATCGAGCGGGAGGAAGTAGTATGGGCGCTGTCGGCTATGAGGGCGGGGAGCGCGCCAGTCAGTGATGGCCTAACCGTTGCCTTTTATAAGGCCTTTTCAGACCTTTTGGTGCCTCAGTTACTTATGCTGTTTGCGGACATAGCCGACTCCGGAGTAATGCCGCCCACTATGTGCGAGGCGGTACTAGTCGCCATACTTAAACCGGGAAAGCCCCCGGGGGAATGTGCCTCATACAGACCCTGTTTGCTACTAAATGTCGATGCAAAGATATTTGCCAAGTTGATAGCTAACCGTCTTAGTCCCTTGGTTACCTCGATGGTCGCCCCAGAGCAGGCAGGCTTCGTGCCCAGTCGCAATCTCACCTATAACCTCAGAACGGTGTTTGCAGCCCTACAACATACGTGCCCGGAGGTCCCTGCAGTGGCTGTCTTTTTATATATGGAAAAGGCCTTCGACTCGGTCGAATGGCCTTTCTTGAGACAGGTTTTAAGCCGAATGGGGGTAGGGCCGCTAGTTCTTCAACTTTTGGCAATGCTGTACACTGCTCGCACAGCTCGCATTCGGATTGGAGCTTTGATCACCGACCCTATACAAATCAGCAGGTGCACGAGACAGGGCTGCCCCCTATCCCCCATACTTTATGCTCTCACGGCCGAGCCTCTTGCATGCGCTTTGCGAGAGTATCAAGGGCATAGGGGCATACGATTCCCCACATACAATCTCATTGTATCCACGTACACAGACAATTCCCTTTTATATATTCGGGACCCGGAAACTCATCTGTCTGCGGTGCTGTGCGAGGTGGTCTTATTCAGTTCCCTCTCGGGTATCAACGTGAACTGGAATAAATCTATTATGTTCCCACTAACAATGGCCACGAAGAGGGTGGTTCCGGAATACCCCCTTTAATGGACCACTGAAGCGGTGTGATACCTAGGGATCTGTCTGCATACGGACTCAGAGGTCGTGCTGAGGGAGAACTACGGGGTAGCAATCTCCAAACTCGAAGATGACATCGAAAGGTGGATTGCTCTACCACTGTCACTGATGGGGAGGGTCTCCCTCATGAAAATGATGGTACTACCTCGTTTCCTGTTCCTGTTTACTAACTTACCTATGGTGTTGTCCAAATCATTCTTTCAGCAGCTACACTCGTTGACGATACGCCTGGCCTGGGTGGGGAAACAGCCGAGGGTGGCTTGGAGCATTCTCACTCATCCGTATTCGGAGGGTGGCCTGAGCGCTCCCGACCTGGAACTATATTTAAGGCAGCACAAAGCTCGCATGCCTATCACTGGATCCACGGCCCGGCAGAGATCCCGCACATACGAATAGAATCTATTGTCGCAGCCCCTGTCCCCCTTCCTGCGTTACTGTCTCGGCCGCGTGATCGTCGTACCGGTATCATAGACTCACTGAACTCGGTTACACACGCGTGGCACCATAAGATGGATCTACAAGCTTGCAGCTAGTTATATGCCCCGATGGCTCCTCTCGCTTGGTGTTCCTGGCTCGCTCCATGTAGGGTGATAGCCGCGTTGGGAACATTGGATATACACAATATGGGAGATCTTTTTACGGAAGGCAGCGCACGCTCATGGGCTGAGATCGAGATGGAGGGAGTTTCCCATTCGTTATTGCCGCGTTTTCAGTTCCACAGGGTGAGACATGCGCTAAGGGACCTCCTAGGGGAGGACATGATGGAACCTTCGGAAATTACGGCCTTAACCCACATTATTAAAGCTTAGTCCCCTGCTAAATTGGTGTCCAATGTGTATCGTATTGCCCTCTCGGAAAAGACTGCGGAATATGCTAAACCTCGCCTGAAATGGCACAGAGACTTAGCTGTAGAAATGACAGACGAGAAATGGCAGTACTGCTGCTCGAGCACGAAGCGAATATCGGTCAACGGACGACTCCGGCTGATACATTTTAAATTCCTGAACAGGGTGTACTACACTCCTGAAAGGCTTCATAGATATGGACTCCGAGATAGCCCTCATTGTGAGAGATTTAAAGCGAGGGTGGCTGAATTTTTCCATATGACCTTGTCCTGCCCCGGGATTGCTTCCTTTTGGTGCAAGGTATATGAGGAAGTGAATAGAGTCACTGACCTGACACTGTCTCCGGATCCACTGCTGGCTATTCTGGGATACTCTAAACCCCTTCATAAGGACCTTAGAAGGCTGGTCGACATGGCCTTTCTCCTAGCCAGGAGGTGCGTTGCCCTCTCTTGGATGCGAGGCCCCACGCCGACGCTAACACAGTGGACTAACGAAATGCTATATTGTAGCACACAGACCGAGTTATACAGCGAATTGTTGCCCCCACAAAACAGAACTAAGAACGTTTGGTCACTATTCCTGGACAGCAGGACCACACAGGACACAACAGATGTGGAGAATGCTGACACACATACGGGGGTGAATAGCTTAACTGTGGTCACATAATCCCCTTCATGGAGGGCCTACACTATGGGTAAAGTACGCTTCCTGGACAGGCCAAATACATGGTGAATGGCGTGGCTGGCCCCGGGTGTTTTTTTGGGTTTTTTTGCCACAATTCGAGGGGAGGGGAACTCCAGGAAGGTAAACCGACATATTCTGTTTTTTGCAGGACTTTCGCTGTCATATGGTTTTATGGTGTTTAGAAAATTGTACCATTTGTAGAGGGTTAGCTCTTGTACTCAAACGCTGTATGTATTAATCAATGCCTTGATTTGATGCCTTTGTCCTCTGTCAGCTTTTCTGAAATGCCAATAAATAAATTAAAAAAATTAATTAATTAATGATCAACTACTATTTAATTAAACAAAAAATACTTCTCACCCTTTACCCCTATAAACCACACAACCCACACCTAAAATTAATTACACAATTCCATATTTAATTTTCAATTAATTATTATTTACCAACTAATAATTAATTGAACATAAATTACTCCCCACTCTTTACCCCTTAAACCCCACAACCCACACCTAAACAAATCACACAATTACCATAATTATCAATTAATTAGTTAATATAAATGAACTAACGATTAATTAATTAAACATAAATTACTTCCCACCCTTTACCCCTATAAACCCCACAACCCGCACCTAAAATTAATTACACAATTTTCGTAAATAACATTCTATCAATTAATTAATAAGAACTAATTATTAATTAATCAAAAATAGATTACTTCCCACCCTTTACCCCATAAAGCCCACAACCCACACCTAAAAAAATCACACAATTACCACAATTATAAATTATATTGTTAATATAAATAAACAACTAATTATTAATTAATTAAACATAAATTACTTGTCACCCTTGACCTCTATAAACCCCACAAGCCGCACCTAAAATTAATAACACAATTGCTCTAATTAATTTTCAATTAATTAATATGAATTAACAGCTAATTATTAAGTATTCGGAAATAAATTACTTCCCTCCATTTACCCCATAAACCCCACAACCCGTACCTAAACATAATTACACAATTACCATAATTATCAATTAATTAATATTAATTAACAAAATAATTAATTACAAATAAATTACTTCCCACAATTAACACTATAAAATCTAAACTAAATAAATAAAAAAGAATCATTAATTTATTATAATTGCATTACTTCACACCCTATTCCTCTATAAACCCACAACTCGCTACAGAACTAAAAAATGTAAAATGTAATTAAAATAAAATTCATGACTACTAAAAATGAACACATCTTAAACGTAAATAATACTTATTCAAAAAAACATACATCACATAAATTTAAAATATAAACTAAAATACATAACACTAGTTAAAAAAATCGATATTTTAAACATCTATATTTTTGCAAACAGTATTAATGAATTCTATATTTTTTTAAACGATATTTCTTACCTTAGATTCGATATTCTTGCCCACGATATTCTTGCTGTCGATATTTCTGAATCACAATATTTCCAACTCGATATTTGTGTAATTCGACATTTCCAACTCGATATTCTGCCTCAGCACCGATTCTAAGGAAGGACAGGCCCTCCAAACATGTTCAGCTAGGTTAGCCACCTGACTGATATACCCCAACCCTGGGCTGAAGTTCTGAACCGGGGTCATCTTGGTGGTGTCTCCCTGCAACTCAGGTCTTTCAGGGATGGAAAGGCAAGGATCAAGTTGAAGTGTGTCTGTTGTTTGTGTTGAGTTTCTACAACTTTTCAGTATTTACTGAAGGGGAATAAGATGGGTGGGGGCTGTACCTTGGAGACTGTGTGTGCATTCTTTGTCATATGGAAAATCGCTTGATGCCCTAAAAAAAATAATTAAACAGATAAACATGAATGTCGAGACACTAAAATACTATTGGTAGTGTGACTGAGGTCATGCACCCTTTGACCAATGGTGATATCACAGTGTTGAACTCAAGTTCCAAACCTTGCGTGTCATAGATTCCTGTTGGTTGATTGGGGCCTAGGGCAAAGGAACAGTAGAAACACTACAGAAAGTGAATAAGATATTGAAATGTTCTGTTTACTTTATGCTGCTGATACTAACTTAATGAACTCGTGAGAGCATGGGCAGCAGGTGCTTTTCCAGGTTATCCCTAATAGACATTCATGCAGTAAACCCAGAGATGTGTATTATTTGAATTAGTACAGAATGCCCCTAACTTTTCAGGCATGTGTTGACACAGCCTGCATTTTGCCTTTTTTCCAGTTGAAAGATAACACTAGTTGGTATAGGGTTGTAGAGTTTTATATAGCGCGAACTAGACCCGAACCAAATCAGGTATCAGAGCGCTTTACATAGCACAAGTTACGTTTTACATGAGGACACACACTTTCATTTTTAGGCATGGGGAGATTAAGTGATTTGCCCAGAATCACAGGAGGTTTTGGCGTCGTTACCGAGACTCGAACCCAGATCCCCAGGTCCGAGGTCGAGCGCCTTAGCCGTTAGGCTAACTCCTCTCCCCACAAATGTTTGTAGTCAATATTTTGGCTACTACATTTATGTAGCAAAATATTTTTGAGCTTGATTTCTGACATACAACTTCTTAGACAAAGGACATTTTAGGACTACAGCAGCTGAGGGACACAGTATCTTGTGGGTGCCACCGTTAAGAGGGACATCACCTGATGTTAACAGCTTTACTGGAAATACCTGATGGACATACAACCTGAGGGGCACACCATCCGTTGGTTTCAGCTTCTGATGAGCACCATAGCAGCTTGTGAGAGACAGAATGCATAGGACTATGGAGTGTGGAGCCGGCTGATGGCCCAGTGCAGGTGTGTGCTCCAATTCATATTCATTTATGTAAAATAATCCTAGGTGGATATCCTGGAAATTGGGCATGGATCCATCACTCCTAAACCAACACGGACACTTCCTGATTTTAAGGTTCATGCAGAATACAATGGTTTTAGAATATCTATGTTCGAGGCATGTGGGCTGCTGAATTCATATCTGTGCATAGATCGCCGCCTAGTGTTGGGTCCGGATGATTGCACTTTGTTGTCCTGGAAGAGTCTTCGAAGTATCACGAGATAGGTGGCTCCTCCCCTGGACTACAGTGCGCATGGGCATCCTCGCCATGCTCAGATTGTTTTTTTCCGCCATTGGGTTCGGATGCTAACTCTTACACTCCAAATCGGAATGGAAGACAAACTTTTCTAAAGGCCAAAAGGCCTTCGACTTCGTCGGCATTGTTCTTGATCGGTACCTCTCTACTCGATCCATACTTCCATCTCGGATCGGACGTCGACGCGGGCTGTGGGGCCTTTTCGACGCCACGTGAGCCGACCGTTAATGGAAAGAAGCTCCTTCAAAAAGTGCCCACAATGCAACACCAAGTTCCCACATACTGATAAACACTCAGTATGCAACAAGTGCCTTTCCCCAGACCATAGGGAAGAAACCTGCCCGGCCTGCGCCCAGTTCCGGTCGAAGAAAACCATACGGATCCGACGGGCCGCTAGGCAAGAAATGCAGCGACAGGCACCGGAACCGGACAACATCTTCGATGATGACCAGGATCTACCCGACGCTCAAGACTCAGACCTAGAGATCGTCACAGTCGAGGACTACTCCGACTCCGACGACGAGATCCCGTCGGCCCAGATCGTGAGTACACTGACCCCGACACCACTTGCCCCGTTACCAAAGGCTCCGGTCGAGGCATCGCCAACAGGCCTTAGCGAAGATCATAAGAAACTTTCGACAGCCCCGCCCTCCGGCTCGGCTCCGAAACCGAAACCTTGAGACACTCCAGGGCCTAGTACCACCGCCCGAAGAAGGTTCTAGAGCCTAAAAAGATCACCGACCCGAAGGGTGTCGATCCAAAAAAACAGCTAAAGGGCGTCGAGCCAAAGAAGACTGTCGACCCCACAAAGGCCGCTCAGCCAAAGGCTGTCAACCCCCAAAAATCGGTCGACCCGAACAAGGGCACGCAACCGAAGGGCACAGAACCAAGGAAGGTCGGCGAGCCGGCCAAATCTGGGGTTCCAAAGGCTGTCGACCCGGCATCCGGTGCCGTACCGAAACCATCGAAGCTGGACAAAACCGTCGACCCGAAGTTAACGGCTCCAAAAACACCGGTCGATCCAAAGAAGAACGTCGATCCGGCGAAAGCCGCTCCCCCCAAAAAAACCTACGGGGGACAAGCAACGTATCGACCCGAAGACTCCGGTCGATCCGAAACCTCTCGTCGAGCCGAAATCGGGGCCGAGCCGAAAAAACCCAGCAAAACACCAAAGGTTGTCGAGAAACCAAAGGTTGTCGAGACGAAAAAGCCCAACACTAAACCCAGGACTGTAGAGGAAGAATTATTCCACCAAGAACAAGCAAAAATTTACATTAACCCAGAGACTGGTAAAGTTACCATCCTGCATAGAAAAAAGAGACCTTTGGACTTTGCACCTGATTCACCTATCCCACTGAAGAAAAAAGACTTTGGTACTTCTCCCACAAGACCTTTTCTCCCTTTTCAACCTATCATGCCTTCGACACCCCTTGCACCTACATTACCTTCTTACCACGGGGACGGTGAGGAAGACACTGGGTATGACCCACAGCTCCTTTATGACTTTCCTCAAGATCCTAACTAAGAGGAACCTTGGGATGAGCCAACAGACCCTTATGACACACATCCCATCCCTGATGTGTCCACTTACCCTACTAAACCATCTCCTACTGATAATACAGTACTTAACACCGGTCGGAGGCAGACTACAACAGTTCCTACCGGTCTGGCACGCAAACACCACAGACAGGTGGGTGAGAGAAATTATCTAGTCTGGTTATTGCCTAGAACTTACTTCTACGCCACCAAACATACCACCCAGACATCGTCCTATGTCCAAGGAACACATCACCCTACTACAACAAGAAGTGACAAGCATGCTGGAAAAGGGGGCCATAGAGCAAGTCCCTTTCCACCAACAAGGGAAAGGAGTATACTCCCTATACTTCCTTATTCCAAAGAAGGACGGTTCTCTGAGACCAATTTTGGATCCCAGGCCCCTAAATCAATACATACTGTCGGAGCACTTCCATATGATCACATTACAACAAGTGCTCCCGCTGCTACAGCAAGGAGACTTCCTGGCAACCCTGGACCTCAAGGACGCGTACTTCCACATACCCATCCACCCAGCCCACAGAAAATACCTCAGGTTCACCATAAAAGGGGCAACACTACCAATTCAAGGTTTTGCCCTTCGGGGTTACCACGGCTCCAAGAGTGTTTACAAAATGCTTAGCCACAGTAGCAGCACATCTCAGGAGGCAACACGTCATGTGTACCCTTACCTGGACGATTGGCTAATACAAGCAAAATCGTACCAAGAGAGTGCAGCACACACGTCACAGACCATACAGTTGCTACACAGCCTAGGCTTTTCAATCAACTACACCAAATCGCATCTGCAACCTTCCCACATACAACAATACCTGGGTGCCACTATAAACACCTTGCTGGCAAAGGCGTACCCAAACACAGCAAGGATAGCCAGCATGCAGATACTCATCCGCAAATTCCTGCCACAGCACTCCCTGCCAGCCCAAGTTTTCATGAAGCTCATAGGCATGATGGCCTCCTGCATATTCATTGTCCCCCATGCAAAACTCCAAATGCGCCCATTACAACAATGCCTAGCATGGCAATGGAACCAGGCTCATGGACAACTAAAAGACCTAGTGTTGGTGGACAGTCGCACACACAAATCTCTGCAGTGGTGGAACCCACAAAACCTTTCGCAGGGGCGACTGTTCCAAGAGCCGGTTCCACAACTAGTACTAACAGCGGACGCATCACTGACAGGCTGGGGAGCCCATCTCCTTCAGTACACAGTACAAAGGCTCTGGACAAACAAACAAAGACGGCTGCATATCAACCAACTAGAGTTGCTAGCGATATTCCTAGCCCTCAAAGCCTTCCAAAAATACGTGCACAACAAGGCGGTGTTGATCCGGACGGACAACATGACCGCGATGTACTATATCCAGAAACGGGGAGGCACTCACTCTCCACAGCTGTCCCATCTGGCGCAGAGCATACGGAAGTGGGTAATTCCAAAGAATATCTTTCTCCTAGCAGAACACCTCCCAGGGAAGGACAATCAGATTGCCGACCTGCTGAGCAGGCATAGCCAACAAATACACGAATGGGAGATTCATCCCCAAGTTCTCCAGCCATTCTTTGAGGAATGGGGTCACCCAGAGGTAGACCTGTTTGCCACAAGACAAAACTCCAAATGCCGGTACTTTGCTGCCAGATTCCCACATCCGTTGTCACTGGGCAATGTGATATGGATGAACTGGTCAGGCAGATTTGCGTACGCTTTTCCCCCAGCACCATTGATCCCGCTGGTGGCACGCAAACTGCGACAACACTCACTCACCCTAATCCTAGTTGCTCCCACATGGGCGCGACAACCATGGTACACAACGTTCCTAGAACTCTCCGTAGTTCCTCATCAAAAGCTGTGCCTTGCTCCACATCTTCTAACTCAGAACCATGGAGAAATACAACACCCAGATCCCAATCAGATGAACCTAGCGATCTGGCTCCTGAGGTCTTAGAGTTCGGATACCTTAACTTGCCTCCAGACTGCATGAACATCATTAGGGAAGCAAGGAAACCTACCACACAAGCGTGCTATGCAGCAAAATGGAAGAGATTTGTTATTTACTGCAACAATAACTGGAATCAGTTACCACCCTCCCTAAGAGCATTATCCCAAGAGACCCACTTCAGAAAAGCATTAAAAACTTGGGTCTTTTCTTTAACTGATGTCGCCTGCAGAGCCTTGATCTAATAGTGTGATGCAATGGGCTACTTATCATCTTGCCCCCTACCCGTCCATCTGGGTTGGTTAAGCGCCAAGATACTCCTTGGAGTGATAGGAGCGCTATAGAAATGTGCTTTACATTACATTACATACCCATATCAACCCTTTAGACGCTTCCATTCAAAACCTCTGCTACCTGCTGCATTTACAAAGATGTAACCTAGCATACTCTTCTATACGACTACACCTCGCTGCTATCGCAGCATACCTTCAGAACGGACAACACCTTTCACTGTTCAGAGTACCAGCAATTAAAGCATTTATGGAGGGCTTAAAAAGGGTGATCCCCCCAAGACACCCCCCTTCCCCAGTCTGGAACCTAAATATAGTACTCACCAGACTCATGGGACCTCCTTTCGAACCTTTACACTCATGCGAATTGCAATTTCTAACGTGGAAGGTTGCATTCTTAGTTGCCATCACCTCTCTCAGAAGAGAGAGCGAATTGCAAGCATTAACAATTCAGGAACCCTACATGCAGGTACATGCTAACAGGGTAGTTCTTAGAACAAACCCTAAATTCATGCCTAAAGTCGTATCCAATTTCCATATCAATCAAGCAATTGTTCTTTCAGAATCCACAGTCAGTAGCTGAGAGAGCCCTACACACACTAGACGTGAAAAGAGCTCTACTTTACTATGTGGACAGAACTAAATCCTTCAGAAAAACTAAACAGTTGTTTGTTGCCTTTACACCACAACACAAAGGAAATCCTATTTCAAAGTCAGGATTAGCCAGATGGATAGTTAAATGCATTCAAATATGTTATCTAAAAGCGAAACGCACTTTAACAGTCCCCCCTAGAGCACACTCTACACGGAAAATGGGGGCATCCATGGCTTTCCTAGGGAATATTCCTCTCGAAGACATCTGTAAGGCAGCCACATGGTCCACCATACACACTTTCACTAAACACTACTGTGTAGATGTGCAAGCTAAACAGCAAGCTGCTGTAGGCCAGGCTGTCCTCAAAACTCTTTTCCAAACTGCTGCAGCTGGCACAGGTGGCCACCGCTAGAGGAGATACTGCTATTCAGTCTATGCACAGATATGAATTCAGCAGCCCACATGCCTCGAACGGAATATGCTGCTTACCAGTATGCATCTGTTCTTGGCATGTAGGGCTGCTGACATTCATATCGCCCGCCCTCCTCCCTGGCGCCTGTCGCAGCTGCAGCATTATCTCTATCATGGACATCTCTTACTTTCCTATCTCCATCTCTGCCACAATGGCGAAAAACAATCTGAGCATGGAGAGGATGCCCATGCGCACTGTAGTCCAGGGGAGGAGCCACCTATCTTGTGATACTTCGAAGACTCTTCCAGGACAACAAAGTGCAATCATCCGGACCCAACACTAGGCGGCGATCTATGCACAGATATGAATGTCAGCAGCCCTACATGCCAAGAACAGATGCATACTGGTAAGTAGCATATTCCTTTTCCTAGAAGGACAAAACAAACAGATTTTGGACAAGGACAATTATTGTGTTTTGTGGTACTGTGTGAAATCTTGAGGGATTCATGAAGTACTACAGGGTCCTCAAAAATGATCAATCTAGGCAAAATCTAAACAGAAAATAGTTGACTTTTAAATGGAATATTTCCCTCTATTTGAAACATAACATAACACGTGTATTTGTAAAACGCACTTATAACCCAATGGTATAAAGGCGCTGAACAACAGATGTTAATTATTACCCAACTCAATGGTACTCATTTTATCGACCTCAGATGGATGAAAGGCTGAGTGGGCCGGCCGGTATTTGAACCTGTGACAATGAGGTTGAACACAGGCTCCTGCAGTGGATGCATTAGTCCACTAAGCCACCAGTGTTTTTGTTCTTGCTTTTGCTAATTTACCAGCCAAGCTGGTCTTTTAGACATCTTGATTTGCTAGATAAATTAGCTGCATATTTCTTTTATTCTTAGTAGAATCCTTGAGAAAGATTAATCCCCGTTGACATAACCTTTCCACTAAGGGCAAAATGGCACCATCAACAGTAGACATAAAGGGGTCCATAACGATGGCGCCCGCCACCGTAACGGAATGCGGGACCGTCCACCCAGGGTGCTGTGGTCCCACACAAGCAATTAGGATGCACCACAACCGTGGCGGTGGCATCCCCCATTACCAGCATTGTGGCGGGCGGTGCTCACAGCACTGCCCGCCACAAAGCTGGGAATGCACGTTGTGCATTGGCATGCACAAGGTGACAGGCACCGCGCGGTGCCTGCCACCTTGTCCATGCCAATGCAGCAGGGGGTACCATAGGTACCCCCCATCCCCCTAACATCCTGCCCCACAGCGAAGACCGCATGCCTTTCCATGGCGGGGTTAAAGGCTCATCTTCGCCCTCATCATAATATGGATGTCACCATATTGTGGCAGTTTTCCGCCCGGTCAACGTGTCGACCGGTGAAGGGGGGAATTATGGATGGATGGTGGGTGGATCACCCCCGCCGGGCCAGCAGTGGCTAACACAGGCCCGGCGGAGGTGATCTGCTCGCCATCCTAATGGGCCCCAAAGTTTGGAAAAGGCTACCTTAATGAGATAGGTCTTCACTTACAAGAAGCTGTTGTACCGGCGTCATAGCCTTACAGGCGCGCCTACAGAAACACTGTAATACAAAATCAGATCCCCCACTCCCTCCACCGACTACATTGGTCCAAGAGGTTGGCCAACAACATACCAACATTACCCACCAGTTGTGCCTTCCTGCTGACTGTGCAAATCTTTATTACCTGTTCTTGCTCCTTTTGTCATGCCTCACCTGTCCTGGACGTTTAAGTTATACATCACTTCCTGTAACCTTCTACTAGCAGGCTTGCTCTTCCTGCACCTAACCATCTGACCTTCAATCCCCTCGACTTCCTGATCCTGTTAACAATGTGCCAGAATCTACCCGCCAACCCCCCGCCCCGCAAGCGGTCCACACCACTAAATGATCAGGCTCTCCTACCCCATAACACTCCCTCACAAGCTATTCAGTTATTAATCTATGTTTCAGCCCCCTAATACAATAAAACCTCCTACCTTTTTGTTAGTGATCAAGCCTTGGTGACCCATCTCACAGTATTTAAATTGTATAATGTAATGAAATTGTACTGCACTGGGAGCTGCACCGACGCCCACTAACCACGCACGCAACCTGGGAGTCATCCTGGACTCCGCATTGTCAATGACCCAGCAAGTGAACGCCATCTCCTCCTGCTTCAACACCCTCCGCATGCTCCGCAAGATCTACAGATGGATCCCCACCGGTACCAGAAGGACAGTCACCCAGGCTTTCGTCAGCAGCAGACTGGACTATGGCATCGCTCTCTATGCAGAAACTACTACAAGGCATACAGAACGCCTCAGCACGCCTCATCCTTAACATCCACAGCCACATCACAGCCCACTTGAAAGACGTACTCTGGCTCCCGTCAACAAGAGGATCACCTTCAAGCTCCTCACCCACGCTCACAAAGCTCTCCACAACACCGGACCAGTGTACCTCAACGAATGACTCACCTTCTACACCCTGAACCGCCAGCTCTGCTCCGCCTACCTCGCCCTTGCCACCGTCCCCTGCATCCATCGAGCAACCGCCGGGGGCAAATCGTTCTCTCACCTCGCCGCAAAAATCTGGAACACCCTCCCCATCCGCCTATGACAGACCCAGGACCTGCTGGTCTTCATGAGACTCCTCAAGACCTGGCTGTTCGAGCAGTAGCAGTACCTCGCCCCCTCCCCCCCTCCTCCCCAGCGCCTTGAGACCCTCACGAGTGAGTTGTGCGTTCTACAAATGTATTGATTGATATATTTCCAATTGCTCAGAAATAACGGAATAAAAAATAATGGCAAACTTATTGCCAATTAAACCACAATCTATCAAGACCGGGAGCATATGTGCCCATGCCCCAAACGTTTTCCTTTGCGAAAGGGTGGTAGGGTTGTACAAACACTATATTGCATCCCTTTACCAATCCTCTAAGGAGGTTGCCGCATACGTTTCTAGCGGTTGGAGAGATTCAAGTCCCTCCCGCCCACCATAGGGTCCCCATTTAAAGTTGCCTCAAAAATTATTGGAGGCAGTAGAGACACCCATTTGCCCCTTGAGTCTCTTAGAAAAAATGGTGCCTTTTGGTCTATGTTTTTTATGTAGATCATTTTATTGTGTCTCTAAACTTAATTCTGACTAAGCAGATGTACTTGGTAAAAAAAATACATTTGTCAAGATATAAATGTTATATTTGGAAGATGGCATACACTTCCCTTACTTTGAGTGTGGGTTGGCAGGAAAACCCCCTAGCAGAAGAGCCGACATGTGCCTTGCCAGCCTGTGTTGATGGGTTTCTTTCAGCATCATGGCTACTTTAACATCAGTGAGAAGACATCTGTGTGCTTCTCTTCTGAATCCAAAATGTTGCTAGTCAGAAATGGTGTTCAAAAGTTATTGACGTGACGTAATTTGCTATTTTAATAAACATGAATACCTAAAGACTACCAGTATGCATCTGTTCTTGGCATGTAGAGCTGCAGAGTCGTACACTTAGAATTAGATCGCCACCTGGTGTTGGGCTCGGATGATTGCAGGTTGTTTTCTTCTTAGACGAAGTCTTTGTAGTCACAAGATAGGTGACTCCTTGCTTGGACAATACTGCGCATGGCCATCGACTTCATCCTCAGATTGTTTTTCGCCATGATGGGAAATGATGGAGTTAGTAGAAGTAAAGAGAAAGGATGTCCATGCATGGGCATCTAAGTAAGATGAGAACTGGAACGGATACAAGTCCCGGGGAGGCGGGAGGGCGTGTACGACTCTGCAGCTCTACATGCCAAGAACAGATGCATACTGGTAAGTAACATTTTCTGTTCGAGGCATATGAGCTGCAGAGTGTACACTTAGCATCGATTGTGCAGCAGTGTCTCCCCTAGCGGTGGTCGCTTGTATCTGTTGCAGTAGTTTGAAACAGTGTTCTAAGGACAGCTTGGCCCACTGCAGCTTGCTGCTTGGCCTGCACTTCAACACAATAGTGTTTAGTGAAGGTGTGCAGTGTAGACCATGTTGCTGCCTTGCATATGTCCTCTAGTGGTATATTTCCTAAGAAAGCCATAGAGGCTCCTAGTTTGCGAGTGGAGTGCGCTCTAGGAGGAACTGTTAGTGTACGTTTAGCTTTTTGATAGCATATTTGTATACATTTTACAATCCACCTGGCAATCCCCCCCTTAGAGATGGGGTTGCCTTTTTGTGGAGGAGAGAAAGATACAAATAATTGTTTTGTCTTTCTAAAGGATTTAGTTCTATCTGTATAGTATAACAGAGCTCTTCTAACATCCAAGGTGTGTAAGGCCCTTTCTTCAATAGAGTCTGGGTTTTGGAAAAACCTTTATATCCGTGATCCAAGTCCAGTGTAATCAAAGAACGGTGAGGAGTGACAATTTTTTCTCTAGTATACCTTTATAGTATAGTATTTCTCCCTCCATCCATTATCCTTATCCGGACTCTTCTTATGCAAGAAGTCCTTGTGTCCATTTCACAAACGTTCATGACCGCTCAGCCATTCGCTTTTAGTGGGACTTGATTTGGCAAGCCACTGTCTACAACTTTCTCCCTCTCCCCTTTAAAATAAGGTTGAAAGGCATTAAAACTTCTTGGCCGAAAGCTAACAAACTGGTTGGGTGTAGATTAGAAACCACTGGGCCTATAAAACCCAAAGCAACTGCAGCTAAGGAGTGACCCTTAGTTGGAGAATGACATTCCAAATATGATGACTTCTAACCTGTACATGGACTACTACACAGGTATGAGTTGATATGCTCTTCATCTGTTGGATTACTGAATCCTTTTTTAATCTCTCAACAAAGTACCAGTCTCTATAATATTCCTAATAAGATTTGTACACATCTTTGAAACAGATTTCCATGTGTCAGCCATACAGACACAGATGATTCTAGGTTGACACGAGACTGGGCAGTCGCCTTGTGTGCGGCCAGCAGGGGGCGCCGTTTGTTCTAGAGGCATCAAATGATGCATTAATGCCTAGGGGGCAAACATCTTTTTGCTGCTTCTACAATTAACAGAAAGTTTTCAAAGACGGCTGCTGCAGGGTGCGTCACAGGCCACCTGGCAATGATCATTTTGTATTTTTATAGCAGGAGGTTATGTGGAATACAATTCATCAAGCATTTATTTGTAGACTCCTTTTCCTCGAATATCAGCTCCATACTCCAAACAGAGATTTTAATAGTATGCTTGCTGTAGGACTCAGCAGACGAATCTGGTCGAGAGGGGAAAATGGGCAAGATGACAGATTGATAATATGACAATTGGAAACTGCTTTCAGCTTAAAGTCTAATTTTTGTAACACAGAAATGTAACTCTGTGAAAAAGTGTACAGTCAATTCGAAAAACGAAAAAATAAATCCAATCCCTTTGAGGCCAAGTAACAGTAAAAAAAACTATCCAATTTCCATATCAAACATAAGTTGACATCTATTCCCTGGTTCTAAAGTTGACCCATACGTTTTAAAGAACTGTCTTCGGCTGCTAATAGGAGCGTGTCTGTTTTTTAACATATTGATCATTCCTTTTAGTACTTCCAAAAACTTCTCAGATGACTGAAACTTCAAGAATGGAAACTGAAAATTGATTTCCCTGTAATCTGCAATCCCTTTATACTTTATTCCCTCTTGGACAGAAACCCCATAAACTGCCGACATAATTTGCCTTTTAATTTTCCTTTTAATATGGATGTGTGCAGCAGTGTTCTGGGCGACCTATGTTTATATGGTAAGTCATGGGTAAAAAGGTTCAGCTTACTCCCAACTTAAAAGTGGATCAGTATTCTGCAGTGGCAATAACTTAAAATGTGTGTGCCTTGAATTGTAGTTGTAAATCGACTTTATATAGCACTTACTACCTTTGACGAGGCGTTGAACTGGTTTGCCACAAGTAGCACGTTACTCTGGAACCTAAGATCAGAGTTAAATAGTTATTAGATTAGTATTATGTGCTTCCTTCTTTTGCTTATCGATTTGTTTTAGTAGATTTGTTACGTTTGTGCTCTTGTGCGTTTAGTAGTGGTTTGAGTAGGCATAGACTAATGGGAATGAGTTAGAAAAGGATTTTGTAAGATGTTATAGGAAGTAGTAAACATGTGGCCTGTTAGTTGGGTACATTGGCTAAAAAGGAGGGGGAAGTTTGAAAACGATGTTTGGGAGTTCATAGTAGCCAAAAAGTTATATGATGGGCCCGAGAGAGGGGGAATGGGACAGAGGTGGAAGGAAATAGCTGTTTTTGTTAATGTTTTTTTTTTAACAAGTAACTGGAATTAAAATATGCGTGTATAGCGACATTCTCACACTTCTATATATGTAATGATATGAATGTATACAAATACACATGTATATTTTCAGTAGAAGACATAAACCCCTTTATATATACATCTATATGTACATAGATCCAGCAATATTTACAAGCTGTGATATGCACATATATATTGTGGCTACGTATGCAAAGCTTGTGCCCCCCGCAATATCTGTATCTGCTTATAACTGGACGCATACTTCCATGTAGGACGACACAGGTATAACGATAACCCCGTCTCAATATCCAAGGTGAAATAGAAAGGCTGGGTGGATCTCTGGCCTCTTGTGCCTTTTCCGTGCAATCTAAGGTAGATCTAGAGATCCACTGGGCCTCTAAGGTCATTGATCTAGGGTTGTGATCACATACCCTCTCCTGACATGAGAAAGATATAACGGCTAAAGAGAATCAGTCTTTCAAACCTGAAAACCTATGAACATTTACCCTAATTTGTTGGTTCTCACAGTCAGAAACATGTTCTCTTGCAGCCCAAACCCAATGGCACTGCACTTCCCACAGTACAGGTGGTGATCTCACCTTATACATGGTGGTTGTATCGACCGTTTTCACCAGTGTTTTCACTACTTTGATTAGACAAACATGCGAAGAAATTAGACCCCTTTGTGTTCCAAGGTGCTATAAAAAATTTCTGTTCAATGGCTTCATGTAAATGGACTTCCAGACTAACCCCCATTCTTTGATGGTGGACTAGAAGCTTCTGTTTCATCTCTGAAGGGATCCTGGAAGTCCTATAACCGCATTCCTCCGGGAGGCCCACCAACGCGGAGATGCAGTAGCTGTCAGTGAAATTGTTTCCTAATTCCCAGAGATCTGCTAATTTTTGCATCCATCTAATATAGCAGCATTACCATACAAACACACTAGAAACTACATAAATTCAGAAGGCCATCGGGCCAAAAAGAGGAGGGAAAATGCTCATTGACATGGACGGTGCTGGCTCGAGTAGGCTAGGTCCGACTGCTGCATTTGTAGCTGTCTCTTGGATCTTAATGTGTGCCTCAGGAGCCTGGACCCTGCCTCCTGAAAAGACACCTTTGTTTGAAACCTTTGAAAGACCACCCCCCACCACAAAAAGTTACATTTCTTCATGCTATTGGGTTTATTTTCTGCGGATGGAAGCCACAATGAGTAATTCAAAAGGCTGACCTTTTTTTAGGCGGGCTACTCGCTATGTCTATGGTTGTAAGATAAAATAATGATGAAAAGCACTGACAGGGCAAACCTTTGAGTTACTTTCATCATTTGCCCTTATTTTGTTCTTCATAAGTTTTGAGGCATTTTTCTGTTGGTAACTCCCACTTTATACCTCCCCCAGGCGCACCCGTCTCTCGTCACCAACATTTTCCGCACTGATAGGGTTTGGGTAGTGGCATGTGCTGTGCTCGAGATGCTGTAGAATGGTGCAGGTGGCTGAAAGAATGTGATGATGCATTGGCTACTGGTGTTTGTTTGTGCTGGGGAGAGGCTGGCAGAGGGAGGGAGGATGAGGCTATGTCTAAATTCATGGAGATTATGCTGAACCCAAGGACCTAACATGTAAATAAAGAAGACAAGATCTCTCCAGCTACAAACATTCTGCTGCAGAACCTGCTGGCACTCTGTCTTGCTCTACATTAGTGCGTTCTCTACTGCTGCACGTGCCTACTCCCATCACATGCATTGTAGTGTGAAAGAACTGCTTGCTGAGCTGTCAAATACTGGTTAGCTGCTTATCAACTGGTATCATTACATAAATGTCTTTTGTTAATCAATGTTTTATTGTCAAATTAGTTCCCATATTTAAGTCTGCAGTGATTTGGCTTCCATGAGCCAATTGTCTAGTTCTGGAAGATGTCAGTGCTCAATTTCTAAACAATAACTAAATAAATATTAAGTGCAGAAGCCCACATGTTTTTAGCCTGAGCCCTTCTCTTGTGCTACGGAGTGCGCTAAATACCCTGGTTGGCGTGTCTTTGATTCGACCTATCACTTTCATTCACGACCCAATACTTCCTGTCTCTTCATTTTCTTCTTGCAGGTCCTTTTTTTATTTGTGATTTCTTCACTCATTTTACTTTACGTATCTGCTTCACCCTTTTTAGGTCTTGGCATGCGTAGGCTGCGCTTGCGCAGTCTCGCTGGCGAGAAATTTTGTTTTTCAGTATGGGGGCTTGAACCCGCCCCTCTTCTCCATTGGCTGGCTTCCTAAACGAAGGCCAGCCATTGGTGGAGAGGGGCATCACTCTGTTCAAGCCCGGATTCGGGGGGTGGGGGGTTTAGGTTCTTTCTCTCCTCTTCCCATTGGCTGGAATTTGACATTCCAGCCAATGGGAAGAGGAGAGAAAGAAAAACACGCCCCCGAATCTGAAAATGATGGTGGTTTCTTCGAGGCATTTCTGCTTCGCCTCGGAGAAACATGGTGGTGTGCATGGCGTTGTCCGACCCCTGAGTCGGTAAGTTTTCTTGCCTCTGTTTCCTGCCTGCGCTCGTCTTTTCTTGCCTCTGTTCCTTGCCTGCGCTTGTTTTGTTTCGGTGACTGGGGCCGCCCTGCGGAGCGTATTACACGTAGGCTCTTTCTGCAGCAGCTCGGCTCCGCTCGCCTCCCCCCTTCACTCTGCCCGCAGCCCTCCTCCGTCCCGCTCTCGCCTCCTCCCCTTCCCTCTGCCCGCAGCCCTCCTCCATCCCGCTCTCGGCAGAGTAGTTCTACCCAGGCATCACATTAGTTACTTTGTTCCGATGTTCTTGTCCGACTGTGGAAAAAAGTCTTCCTTTCGGATACAAACGCTGAAATAGCCCATGACTTTGTCTTGAAAGTCCTACAAAGCCCCATTTCTTAGCCAATAGCGAGCGCTTTGGAGAATTCATCATTGTTACAGTGTTTGTGTAGCAGTGGCCCTTAAAAGAAACATGAACGACGCTGAGTTAGCCAGACCCCCTCTTTGACTCGTTTTACAAGTCTGCAGCTCTTGATCAAGGTCCAGTGCTGTGTAACCCTCCCTTCCCCCCCATCTCTGCCCCCTGCGGTGTGCTCAGGTCGGAACAGTGCGGACGGTGAAAGACGCCCGCGCCCTGTGGTACATTGGGTCCTCTGTGCTGCACAATTTAATCAGGTGCTGAAGCCTGCCTCCTCCGACGCTCCATGGATCTTCTGTGACCCCCCCCTCATGAGCCCACCCACTAAGGAAACGGCGCATTTGGGAGCCATCGATCCCCCGCTCTCTGGCGTGACTGATACCTCCGTGGACCTCGGAGCCCGCCTTTGAAACTGGAAACTGACAAGTCCCCCTGATCGATGCAGTACTTGTAATTATTTCCCCCACCATTCGTTTTAATTAATGTTGAGCCTCGGTGTGGTCTCACTCCCGGCAGCACGTGCTGCGCAGGTAGGAGGGGGAGGGGGGATGGGGAGGTGTGGAGGCAGCCAGCAGACCTCAGTGGTGTAGTCTCACGGAGGCCGGACCATCGTCTCTGGGCACGGCGAGGCCACCCCTTGCTTAGTCTCTGCCCCAGTGCTGTCCAAAATCGGTTCCAGTTCTACATCGGCCCTGAAATCAGTAAACCTATTGTTTGACGCATTTGATATTATGTAGGTACTGTCATTACAAGATGTTGACATCACAGTACGTAGCCCAGGGAGGGACACTTATAGTAAATGACATAAAGGACATCACAATACCCCTCCCTCCTTGTGATCGGTTTTCTGTGCCTCTGTTCCCTGCTTGTGATCGGATTTTCGTGCCTCTGTTCCCTGCTTGTGATCGGGATTTCTGTGGCTCTGTTCCCTCCTTGTGATCGGGTTTTCTGTGCCTCTGTTCCCTCCTTGTGATCGGGTTTTCTGTGCCTCTGTTCCCTCCTTGTGATCGGTTTTCTGTGCCTCTGTCTGTGTGTGTGGATCTGTCTGTGTGGCTCTGTCTGTCTGTGTGGCTCTGTCTGTGTGTGTGGCTCTGTCTGTGTGTGTGTGTGGCTCTGTCTGTGTGTGTGGCTCTGTGTGTGTGTGTGTGTAGCTCTGTATGTGTGGCTCTGTGTGTGTGTGGCTCTGTGTGTGGCTGTGTGTGTGTGTGTGGCTGTGTGTGGCTGTGTGTGTCTGTGTGTGTGTGTGTGTGGCTGTGTGTGTGTGGCTGTGTGGCTGTGTGTGTGTGGCTGTGTGTGTGTGCCTCTGTGTGTGTGTGTGTGTGTGTGTGTGTGTGTGTGTGTGTGGCTGTGTGTGTGGGTGTGTGTGTGGGTGTGGCTGTGTGTGTGTGTGTGTGATTGTGTGTGTGTGTGTGGGTGTGTGTGTGTGTGGCTGTGTGTGTGTGTGTGTGACTCTGTGTGTGTGTGTGTGTGTGGCTCTGTGTGTGTGGCTGTGTGTGTGGCTCTGTCTGTGTGTGTGGCTCTGCCTGTGTGTGTGCCTCTGCGTGTGTGTGTGTGTGTGCCTGTGTGTGTGGCTCTGTGTGTGTGTTTGTGTGTGTGTGGCTCTGTGTGCCTCTGTGTGTGTGTGTGTGGCTCTGTGTCCGCTAATACTCTCTACTACTCTCTAATGCTAACCTATTGCCATTGTAAATGACAATACCATGTATTTATGTTTTAAAAAAATGAAAAAAAGAAACAAAATGCCATTTGCAATGCCAATAGCTCTAACTTTAACAAAGCCGAGACCATTGCATTGTAAATGCTTGTTCTTTCTGCCTTTTAATGGGTTAAAGTCTGAAGATAAAAAATATGTCCTGTTCCCAAAAATGAGTCTCAGTGCCCTCCAAATGCAATTTCCACCACAGATTAAGCAATGGAAGAAGTAAATTAATTGTTTTAAAGATGCATGACCACAATTCGAAGTTGTAAGTGCACAAAGGGAGGTAAGGATTTGCTATTCTTAACACTATATCTCGATGTCTTGAGGATATATATGTAGACCCAAGAATACAAGCAGCCATTGCTATTTGTGAATTCTGTATAATGGTCCCTACCCATATACAAACAGGGATAGTTGTACAAATATAATTGTATGCTTATGAGGTGCACGGCAACTCTGAAGACCCATGTTATGGTCTAAATATTTAATTGTTATAAGAATTGTGATGTAATAGTGATGCACAAACAGAATATACTTGATCAAGATCACAAAGGAAATGTGTATGGAGTATACAGGACGTATCTATCAAATGTTATTATAAAATAATGAAATATGTTGAAAAAATCTCAAAAATCTCAGTTCCCTGGCACCAGAGATCAGAGAAAGAGTGTGGGAAGCTGCAGGCATGATCAAGATTGCGGGTGATCTGTCTCCTATATCCTGAGAATTGACCCTGCTGGTGGCTTCTTCATCGCCACTTCAGTGTACTTTGTGCAACCTATGGAGGTGTTTTTTGCAGTACCGCATTCACTGGCTATAAGGGAAGGGAATCCTAAAGAATGTACTTGCAGCAACTAGTTGGAACTGACGCACAATTCAAAGCCTAACCATACCCACCTGGTACCTTGCATGTCTGGCACTACCTCAGAAGTTGAACTTCTTGTCCATGACAGGCAAATTCCTTGTGCAAGGCTCTGAATTTGTGAGCTGTTTTTTTTTAATTCGAGGACTTTTTAAATTAATACGTTTTCATTTTGAAAGGAAAACGGTGTTCATCCTTACTATATAGAAAATGCTTTCCTTTTAAATTAGTACATTTTTATTAGTGTTTTCTCAAAACAGAAGAGCACAGGGAAAATAAAAATAAGCATTCAAGAAGAGGAGGGTAAGAATTAGTTGCAGAGTTGATATAAAACATATGAAGGGGGTAAGAAATGCAAGCTATTGTAGACAGAATGTTGGGTCCATGAATTGGATGAACAGTGAAATGTGTTGAAGAGGAAGACGAAGAAAGGCAAAGAAGAATTGAGTCATACATGGAAGGGGCTATACACAGCTGAAGATCCCCTGGAAGATGCAAGATTTGGATCTGTAGAGCTGGTCATGGAGGTTTCACAAGTTCTTCTTAACAACTGCCTTTGTTAGGGTAGAGTCAAAAGCCCCTGGCACGCGGGCCATGTGACATCCTTCTCTTCAGTGTCTAATTCTGACTGGCATATATTTTTTGGGGAAGAGAACTTCAGTTATAACTCTCTTAGCAAGTGCTCTACATAATTTAGTTTGTTGATGAACCAATAGTGTGTTAAACTCTGTCAGAACATGAAGGCACATCCACAGAAGTACTCCTTTTATCATAGGTGACCACTGTCCGCATGACCAGCCATGACATGACTAGCGGTTATTGACCGCTGAATACTTATCATATATAGCAGTCTGTAAACTGCCTATCAGATGTCATTGCATCAGGGCTGGGCCTCCTGGTTCTGTCTGATTTGCTGTGGTGTGCTTGAGAGTGATTGGGTGTACGAGAGAGGGGGGCTATGGTTGGTTGGGAGTCCTCTGCATGAATGTGTAACCGCTAATGATTTAAAGTGCTCAATATGATTTACTGGTAGTCAGTGTTTCTGTCTCCCGCCTTTTCCTGTCCCCCTGCTCTTTCTCCCCTTACCACCCTTTGTGCATCAACAAGGTAAAACGGGTATATTTGTGGGTTTTTTTAATCACTCGCACTGAATGAAGCAAGGATATCCTGCCCTGCTTACCTTCTTAGCAGAGTATAATCCTGCAAATCAGTTTGGGACTTGAGAGGAGCAGCACGTGGACAATGAATGCTTCCAAGTGCATGACTAAACCTGCACACCTTGAACAAAAAGACAGGCTACCTGCCCTCCCCTACATCCTGTTGGTTTTCTGGAAAGTCAGTAGCCACAAGACAATACCTAATCTGGTCAGAGAACATCTGGAACTCTGTCCTCAAACTCACAATACACCTGAGGGCTGGGTGCCCATGGGATGTGGCACACCTGAAGAAAATGTATTTGGACAAGATTGGCTCCTTCCAGCACTTGGAGAAACCGTGAGTTTGATTGGCCAGGCAATTATACCCTTGGTGTGTATTTGCTGACTCTTGTTGACTTCAGTTCATTTATACAAATCATAAAAGCGTACAATATTAAAAAATAAAATTAAAAAAAACATAAGATTAAGACAACCTTAACAAGGGTCACAAAATATTGACAAAGTTAAAAGTAAGAATTTGAAAGATTGTTCAAAAGGAAAGGATCCCGGTCCTAAAATGTGCATACCTAATTCATTATAAAAAACAACTTTACACAGTATTTAGGAATTTAAATGTTCTAGCAGTCCTGCCTTTACATAGATATCGCCCTCCCCATGGTCTACTAATAAAAGCCACTGTAGTGTTGCATATCACGACGGTTAGGTGCAGGGAGGTTGCTATTGATCGTTCTCCAGACAGATTTACCGATAGCATGGGTATAGCCTGCCCCTGGTCTAAGTGCGGGGAGATGAGGGTAAAATTCATAGAGGTCCCCAGTATGTATCGGTCCATCTTCTTCTTGCCGGTACCAAGATTGGAGGAATGAAACAATGTTTCTGTTACAAAATTTCACTAAGACCAGATCCCCCACGATATCCTTTCGCAGGGGACCTAGCCAGCCCACCCTTCTAACAGCTAGTATTTTGCCATTAAGTTCAGCAGGCAGGGGTCTATTCCTAGATAACCAGTGGGTAACTTTGTTTTGTAGTTCGTGTTGGGTTTCAGTTTTTCCCCGTGTGATTGGTGGTACTCCTGATAGAACATAAACAAAGGGAGCAGCCTCTGGTGGTAAGTGAATATGAGGTGCTATGTTTGACCCCGAACTGGCGATGTTGCGGTGTGGAAATACACGATTAGGCGGAGGATAAGGAACCTTTGGATCTAGTATATTAGGCGCTGAGGCCCGAGTCTGAGCATTGGTGCTTAGTGCAGTTGGTATCGGGATTTCAGAAACAGCAGATGAAGGGGATTGCCTAATATATGCCGGATTTTTTAAGGGGGCCAAGTTTGTGTTGACCGTCATCTCTAATTCTGTGAGTCTATCCCCTAGAAGGTCTAATTTTGCCATCAATGGTGAAATGGTGGAGTTAATTAGCCGTTCAATAAGAGTCAGTAAGGACGACTGTGAGGGCGATGGTGAAAGATCTGTTCCTCCCACGGTTTCACCCGGTTGTGGAGTTAGAGGGGAAGTAGTCGCAGACAGCAAGGAGTTTGAAGACCATTTGGGATGTTTAGGTTGATTCCCATTTTGATTGTCTGTTTCGCACTTCCTTTTACCAGGTGGAAGCCGTACAGTGGCTGTACTCTGGGCGTCTGCTGGATTGATTTGGGGTTGTTCGTACGGACTGTTGTTCAAGTTTAGTGAACCAGTTGGGGTGCTAATGTAGTCAGGGCTGCTTACAACTTTAATGTACTTAGTTCCACACAGTCTGTTTAGTTCGTCTAGCCCTGTTAAGCTATTCCCATAACCAAAGACAGATACGCGAGGATGATTAGTAGTTATACACTCAGGTGACTGTGTAGAATCGTTTACCCCTGGGTTTAAGGGAGATTGCTGAGTGGGCTTATTTCCTTGAAGGTATTGTGTCCCTTTTGGCAAGCCCCTATATGAGATAGCTTTATTAATTACCCTCTTTCGTGTCATCGTGATAACGGGGGTATGATCAATCAGTTATAAGGAAAACTCAAACGGATGATGAAAGGTACCTTGTTGGTGAGTTCAATAGGAGGTAGACATTTGTACCCTCTTTCTGATGGAGGCAAGGGGGGTGGCCCGACCCGTCCTTCACGGTCCTCTGAGGGCCACAGAGGGCCCGCCTTTTGCCCGGGCTTAGCCCCGGGCACTCCCGCGGGCGCGACTCGCGGGGCGAGAGGGCGCGGGCTGTTTAGTAGCGCCTCCTGGCGCTCTGCACCCGTCACTGGTGCGCCGCCGCCCCCGAGGCTGCTGGGGGATGAGGTGCCGTTCCCCTCACGGCTGCCCGATGGCGTGGTGGCGTGGTAAGTGTCTGCCCCCGCCGTGCTCGCTGCCGCGGGCTGTTTAGTAGCGCCTCCTGGCGCTCTGCACCCGTCACTGGTGCGCTGCCGCCCCCAAGGCTGCTGGGGGATGAGGTGCCGTTCCCCTCACGGCTGCCCGATGGCGTGGTGGCGTGGTAAGTGTCTGCCCCCGTTGTGCTCGCTGCCGCGGGCTGTTTAGTAGCGCCTCTTGGCGCTCTGCACCCGTCACTGGTGCGCCGCCGCCCCCGAGGCTGCTGGGGGATGAAGTGCCGTTCCCCTCACGGCTGCCCGATGGCATGGTGGCGTGGTAAGTGTCTGCCCCCGCTGTGCTCGCTGCCGCGGGCTGTTTAGTAGCGCCTCCTGGCGCTCTGCACCCGTCACTGGTGCGCCGTCGCCCCGAGGCTGCTGGGGGATGAAGTGCCGTTCCCCTCACGGCTGCCCAATGGCGTGGTGGCGTGGTAAGTGTCTGCCCCGCTGTGCTTGCTGCCGCGGGCTGTTTAGTAGCGCCTCCTGGCGCTCTGCACCCATCACTGGTGCGCCGCCGCCCCCGAGGCTGCTGGGGGATGAAGTGCCGTTCCCCTCACGGCTGCGTGGTGGCGTGGTAAGTGTCTGACTCTTGTTGACTTATCTAGGGTTCACCTTTTACTTGGAAGAGCACTAAATACTTAGGAGCAGGGAGACTGAGACCAGAGACAGAAACCGTAGCTGTCTTGCCTGGAGGGCTAGGTAGCATACGTCAGGATTCACTGTTAAAATCAAAGAAAGAGATAGGACTGCTTATTTTGTAGAAATATGTTTGCCCGGATCAGAGCCTGGATCTAGCATTCAGAGGGTTCCTATGAGGAGTTAGACACCGTTAAGACTGATGGCAAGTAACTGCTGCCAGATGATCCGATTTGCAATGTCTGCTTGGCCTTGTGCGGCCTACTGCACACTACGCCTTCAAATTCACTGCAGCCCCCAAGAGCTTCTGTGAAAGCCTACAAATGATCTGAAAGCGCTTGTGCGTCTGCACCCTGCAAAATCCCAGCAATAAATCTATGAGCAATGCTGAGACAGTAGATCCACTTGCTTCCTTATTCACCAACTTGGCCAAGCGTGTCTGTGATTCTGAGAGGGAGGTGCCTGTGCAACGTCATGTCCATCAATACCCCCAATTTCATGTACCAGTGACTGCCACCCCTACAGTGTCATCATCCCTGAGAGTGTCTCCAAGCAGCTGCAACCCAGAGAGGAGCTTTGTGCGTCTGTGATTCATAAGCACCCCTGAAAGCATCTGCAATCGATGGTGATTTTGCACGGAGAGCTTATGTGCTTCGTTATTAAGCATTCTGCCCTAGCCACCCTTCTAGAGAAAGCCTTTATTATTCGACCACTGCAAGTCAAAGCCCAAAGGAGACCTACATAGTGAGTCAGTGAGCTCGCAGTAGTACCTGGCTCCTATAGTTTCAAAGATAACGCAGTAGTTGTGCCAAGGGATGCCTCAATGGTGTTGAGCAGGTCTTGGATCTGGGATGAAGATTTGAAGATGCCTCAAGCTCAGCAAGGATGTCATGCAGTAGGGACCACACAAGGTCAGACTTGAGTTTTCCTTCCGACTAACGGGCGAGAGAAAAATTGATCTAGTGTAAATAAAAAATATGAATCTTCTATTTACAGTAGGATACAGTAAAGTTTTCCATTGACAGGTAAATATTTGCAGAGCATGCACAAGAGGGTCAAGTAGGCACCTTCCTGGATGTCTGTCAGGAGTAGCTAGTAGTAACCCTTGCTACCCCTGTTCCACCCTTGTGCACTGCTCTGGCTGCCTCTGCTCTTGGGTTATGAAGGGACCAGTAGCACCAGCAAGTAAGCCTTTTTACTGACATTCAGCAACAAAAGTGATCCTGTTGGATAGCTAACGGTAGGACAAGGGGTTAACCTGTGATGTGAAATAGCGTGTGTCATGCTCCTTTTACATTATGGTGAATAGATTTAGATGCTAGATGGTCTCCAAGAAATAGCTCTAAGTTCACAAAGGGCAAATGATAAACTATTTTAGAAAGATGATGCAGGTTTGCAAACCGGGTCATCCCATTGAAGGCTCTGGGGACTTGTTGCTTTTAATGAATATGCACCGCAATTACGATCAGGGCCAAATGTAAGGCGAGGATGGCGGGGGGGGGGGGGGGTTGCTGGAATGGATGATCCTATGCAGCTGGGGTTTACATTTAAAATACCACCCATAGGGAGCTTTGAAAGCGATATGGATGATTGCCCGGATGTGGAGGTGGGGGTTGCCCTGGATAATGGATTCCAATGAGAAACGTCGCATAAGAGCTCACCAACAACGTACAACACCCCCAGTGTAATCATCTGTTTACAGCTCACCCTGTGATTGACACATCTCCGCCCCAATCACGCAGTCGGATAGAAAGAGCTGCCTGACAGGCCGCAATTTGTGGATCAGCCAGGTGCCAGGGGACCATAATGCTTTTATATCCTAAAGGTGAAGGGGGTGCAGGCCTCTCTCTTGATTTCCGTTCAGCCTCATTGATGAAACTCTCTAATGACCCCCATGTGCACCCTCCCCCCGCCCGGGCTTCAGCGCCGTGCGCTTCTACCCCTCACCCCTGATTTCTTTCAGCCCAGTCCCCCGGCGGCGAATAGAGGCGCTGCTGCCCTGAATGAGATTCCTTCCTCCCTCTCCGACTTTTCCCAGGCTCCGGGTGAATGGTGAGTCCTCCGTGCCCCCTCTGAGGCGGGCACTGCCAAGCTGGGAACGTGCGGTCCGGCAGGGAGAGGGATGACCGGGGCTGTGCGTCACTACCACAACAAACACACACACACAACCGAGCAGGCCAAAAGGAAGAAATAAGAGCCAGGAAACAAAAGTCTGAAAAGGCCCGCATTTAAAGGGGGTCCCCTCACTGTGCCCTGCGCCCTCCATGGGACGCTCTTGTGACTGAGACGCTGTACTGGCCGGGATTAGTTGTCAGGGATTTTTTGATGAGGCTTGTTTGGGGGGTAAAGACAGCAGAAAGCGCTTTATGTAGCTGGCATTAAAGCTGCCCCATAGGAGGGTAACGATGCCCTGGGGTGGTCCAGACTTGGGGGCGTAACTTTGATTGTTGAAGCAGGTGCAGTGGCACCGGGGCCCAGAGACCCGATGAACCATGATTATTGCTGTATTTTACAATTCGAAGAGTCCAGGTGTCTGTTTCCTTCCATGCATTAGGGGCTATGACACACTGACTATTCCACTGGTCCAGAAACCCTCTTGACAGGGGTTCAAACCCTCTATCCCCAAACAAAATGGCGAGAGTTAAGTGCATGTGACTTATAGTAGTCTAACGAGAATCATTGTACAGCATTGGAACATTTATATAGTGCTTACTAATCCTATGTGGTGAAGCGCTTGCCTACATGGATAGCACGCTACACCATGTTGGGTGTGTGTTAGGAAGAACTTTGTCTTTGTTTTGATCCTATGTTTGAAGTGCGGTTATCGTTTTTTGAGCCGCAACCAGAATATGTTTTTGCACCAAAAAAGTGGTGCAGCCACAACAAAAAATGTTAGTAAATCTGGACCTATTTTGTTTGTGTTTACAAAGCGTGGCAATTAGTACAGCAAGAGCATTTTGTACATTTGACCCTAAATGTCTAGGTAGTGAGTTATATCCAGAAGGGTAGACTATTGTCCCTGGTCTGTGTCTCAATTTAGGCTTACAACTCTTGTCTGACTCAAACTCCTGTACCAACCCTGACAGACAGACCTCTGCAGGGAACTAAACCGTACAGAGTGGAGTCCCTGGACAGATCCCTTTAGACAGGCTCGAGCCTCGCACCAAACATGTCAAAGTCAACTTGTTTACTAAACCTAAAAGACTAGCAGTAGCCTTGTACTTAGGGGAGTTTCTGTATATAGGCCACATAGGTTGTTGCCGTATTGTCCGTTAATTGAGAGCACTGCAGGCCTACCAACACGTGGCCATGCAGTGGTTTGCACCAAGTCTGATGAAGAGTGTAGAAAAAAAGTGGAAGGCCAGAGGTAGCAAAAAGTGAACCAAGCTAGGGTACATAAATATATTAAGAAGACCAAAGATGGATCAATCTTAAGAGACTAGTGGGCTTCCCATACCAACTATGGCAGACAGACCCAAGGCTTGTACAAAAGTCAACAGCTAATTCAAAGACTTTAGCAACCAAGCAAACAAACCAGAATTTTGGAAACAAATCCAGACTCGCAGGCCAATAGTTCTTTTCCAACCCTGACCGAGATGCTGAAACCCTGTTCAAACCTTGGATGGGACACCAGAGACCAAAACCAACCACAACTGACTGAACAAATGGACGTGGCAACCAACCCTCAGAAACAGGTTTTTCCGAGCTGAATGTTGACAGCTATCGGTACCAGGCTGGCTCTATTATTCAATTTTCACCAGCAAGGTCCCATCTCTGGCATGTACCACCCCTAATTCATTGAACTACCCGAATCCAGACTCTAGAGTTGCCTTAGAAGAGCATTAAGATGCTGTTGGAAGGAAGTGGACCCCTAAAACATCCCCTAAACTGTCCTTCTGGGGGGTTCACTTCCTCAACCACATGGCAAAGGGCTGCTGTTGGTAGGCAGTGATGTAAGTGTTTTGATGGACCAATCTTTGTGATTTAAACCAAGGGCAGGGTTTACAGAACTCTCAAGAGAAATACAGTCAGACCCACATAATATGGACCCTTGCACCCCCCCCCCCGAAACTCCACGTTGAGTCCCTTGAGAAAACAAGTTCTTTGTGCCCTATTATGAAACAAAAACTCCTTGTCTGCATTGACAAGTATATTAATTTATTTAAAGATGTTTGTGCAGAGCTTGGATGATGCCATACTCCCACTTTAGAGTTCTAGGTGGTGATAGGTATAAGTTAGATTCAGTACACCTCAAGAACTCCGAGCAGTTGTAATGGCTAATCACAGCACTGGTTATGGAAGAGAGTTTGAGAGATCCCATTGAATGGATTTGCCTGTGTTTGCTGTTAGAAAGACAGAAAACATTAATGAACCTCACATTAGTCATGGGTTGGTGGTGACCCGCTAAATTATGCAGATAAAGAGAACACTATTCCCAGAAGGCCTCGCACATGATATTTAGTACATTGAACTGGATCTTTAGCTGTAATGGAAGCCAATGAAAGGACTGCAGAAGGTGAGGGACGGGCATGTGCTTTCTGAGATTTACGCACATTCTAACCATCTCAATCTGAATTCTTTTCAAGGCTGGTTGCCTCCTTCATGGCTTTCAAAACTCAGTAACCCCACCTAGGCAGCTGACACGGTACCTTCTGAATGCCTATTGTTCAGGGACAGCCACCAGATTCAATGCAGCTGCACCCGCCACAGGCTTGTCCCCCAGTCGCCCTGCATTCCTATTCCGTGGGCCTCACAAAACAGTGTCAAGGAGCCCTGATGAAGTGAATCTAGCCCTGGAAATTGATGAGTGTTGTTAATCAACAGGAGTTTCTTGGTAGTGCCTGCTGAAAGAGTGCCAGGATGATGGATCCCCAGTCACTGAAGACATTATTTGTGAAGGTCAATCTAAAAAAATGTGATCTGCATAAGGCTCATTCCTTTGTTGCCTGCATGTTAAATGCGCAGGCTGCAGGTGAGGAAGTTGACAGTGGTGTTGTTGGGGGAAGGACCAATTGAAATCCACCCCAGAGAAACTCCAGTACTAAGAGAAAATCAAGTCCCATCCTGTTGCCTTGGTGGGTGGAGTGGCCACCAGATGAATCAATCAGAGTACTTGTAGAGCGCGCTACTTACCCGTGAGGGTCTCAAGGCGCTGAGGGGAGGGGGGTGCTGCTACTGCTCGAAGAGCCAGGTCTTGAGGAGTCTTCTGAAGGCGAGTAGGCCTTGGGTCTGCCGTATGTGGGTAGGGAGGGAGTTCCAGGTCTTGGCGGCAAAGTAGGAGAAGGATCTGCCACTGGAGGTCGTTCGTTGGATGCGGGGGACAGCGGTGAGGGCGAGGCTGGCAGAGCAGAGCTGGCGGGTGGGTGTGTAGAAGCGGAGTCTGCTGTTAAGGTAGGCTGGTCCGGCGACGTTGAGTGCTTTGTGTGCGTGGGTGAGGAGCTTGAAGGTGATCCTCTTGTCGATGGGGAGCCAGTGTAGGTCTCTCAGGTGGGGGGTGATGTGGCTGCGGCGGGGAACGTTGACGATCAGTCGGGCGGAGGCGTTTTGGATGCGTTGTAGTCGTCGTAGGTGTTTGGCTGGGATTCCTGCGTAGAGTGCGTTGCCGTAGTCCAGTCTGCTGCTGACGAGGGCCTGTGTCACCGTTCTTCTTGTTTAGGTCGGGATCCACTTGTAGATCATGCGGAGGGTGTTGTAGCAGGAGGAGGAGACGGTGTTGACCTGCTTAGCCATGGAGAGGGAGGAGTCGAGGATGAATCCTAGGTTGCATGCATGGTCGGTGGGTGTTGGTGCTTTTCTCAGTGTGGTTGGCCACCAGGAGTCGTCCCAGGCTGAGGGGGTGGGTCCGAGGATGAGTACCACCGTCTTGTCCGAGTTCAGCTTCAGACGGTTGCTCCTCATCCAGTCAGCAACGGCCTTCATTCCCTTGTGGAGGTTGGTTTTGGCGGTGTGTGGTTCCTTGGTGAGGGAGAGGATGAGCTGTGTGTCGTCGGCGTAGGAGATGATGTTGACGTCGTGCTGGCGGACTACTTGTGCGAAGGGGCCCATGTAGATGTTGAACAGCGTCGGGCTGAGGGATGAGCCCTGGGGGATGCCGCAGATGATGTTGGTGGCTTCCGATTGGCAGGGTGGGAGGCAGACGCTCTGGGTTCTGCCGGAGAGGAAGGATGTGGTCCAGTCAAGAGCCTTCTCTTGGATTCCGGCTTCTAGGAGGCATGTCTTTAGGGTGCGATGGCAGACCGTGTCAAAGGCGACCGACCGGTCCAGGAGGATGAGGGCTGATGTTTCGCCATTGTCTAGTTGGCGCCTGATGTCGTCCGTGGCGGCGATGAGGGCTGTCTTGGTGCTGTGGTTTCATCTGAATCCGGACTGGGACGGGTCCAAGATGTTGTTGTCTTCCAGTTGGGGGGCCAATTACCTGTTGACGATTTTCTTGCTGACCTTTGCCGGGAACGGGAGCAGGGAGATGGGCCGGAAGGTCTTAAGGTCCTTGGGGTCCGCCCTGGGCTTCTTGAGGAGGGCGTTGATTTCGGCATGCTTCCAGCTTTCCGGGAAGGTCTCTGTTTCGGAGGAGATGTTGATGACCTTCCGTAGTTGGGGTGCGATGGCTGCGTCTGCTTTGTTGAATACGTGGTGTGGGCACGGGTCTGACGGAGATCCTGAGTGGATGGAGTTCATGACCTTGCGTGTCTCGTTGACGTTGGACCAGGAGGTCAGGCGGATGGCGCTGGTGGTGTTCACAGGGGAGGTGGAGTCTGGCATAGTCGGGGCGGTTGTGGTGTTGAAGCTGTCGTGGATGTCAGCGATCTTGCGGTGGAAGAAGATGGCTAGTGAGTCGCACAGTTCTTGTGAGGGCGGGATGTCGTTGGCAAGTTCCTTTACGATGCTGAAGAGCTCTTTGCTGTCGTCTGCGTTGTTGTCCAAGCGGTCTTTGAAGTAGGATCTCTTGACAAATCTGATGAGGTGGTGATGTCTGCGGGTGGTGTCCTTGTTGGCTGCGTGGTTGTCCGGTGTGCGTTCGTGGAGCCATATTTTCTCCAGTTTCCGGCATGCGCGTTTGGAGGTCTGGAGCTCGTCGGTGAACCAGGTGGCTCTCTTGCTGGCGTGGCTGTTGGAGGGTTTCTTGAGCGGGGCGACGGTGTTGGCGCAGTCGTCGATCCACTGTCAGGTTGCGGGCTACGGCGTCTGGGTTGGTGGGGTCGGTGGGTGGGTTCTGGGCGAGGGTGGTGATCAGCCGGTCTTCGGTGACTTTGCTCCAGCAGCGGCGAGGTAGCTGTTGGGTGCAGTGGTGCGTGGTTGGTTTCTTGAAGGTGAAATGAATGCAGCGGTGGTCGGTCCAGTGGAGTTCGGTGGTGTGGTCGATGGCGACCTGGGTGCCTGTGGAGGAGACGGGGTCCAGCGTGTGGCCTGTGGCGTAGGTGGATGCGGTGACGAGTTGTTTGAGGCCGAGGTTGTTGAACAGGGTGGCGGAGTTGGTGTTGTTGTTGTTCTCGAGGTGGAAGTTCAGGTCCCCGAGGAGGATGTAGTTCGTGGAGGCGAGTGCGTGGGTGCTGGCGAGGTCGGCGATGGAGTTGCTGAACTAAGCCCGGGGTCTGGGGGTCTGTAGATGAGTGTTCCTCTGAGGGTGGTGTTGGGGTCGGTGTGGATCCGGAAGTGCAGGGGTTCGGCGGTGTGGAGGGCGCCATCTGCGTGGGTGGCGACCTTGAGGGTGGACTTGTGGACAATGGCTATTCCTCCTCTGGTTCCGTTGGCACGATCCTTGCGGGTGATCTTGTAGCTGTCCGGGATGGCTATGGCGATGTCGGGCGCCAAGGAGTCGTTCCACCAGGTCTCGGTCAGGAAGGCCACGTCTGGGGCGGAGGTGTTGAGCAGATCCCAGAGCTCGACGGCGTGTTTGCATACGGAGCAGGTGTTGAGGAGTATGCAGCGGAGGTGGTTGGGTCCAGTCCTTGGAGGTTTGCTGGTTCTGTCGCTTGTGAAGCTGCAGGTGTGGCAGGAGAAGGGTCCGTGGGTCCGTTTAGGGGTGGCCTGGAAGCAGGTGTGGTTTCGGCCCGCGTTGAGTGCGTGGAGGCTGCTGGCGTCATAGTAGAGTCTGGTGTTGTGGCGTTCGCGGGGTCCAGGGGTTCTGGTACTGGGCGCGGACAGGCTCAGACGGGCTTGCCTTAGGCGCGCCCGCTGCGCGGCCGCGCAGCTTCCGCCATTTTAAGGGGAGCTGGGAGGGAGGAGCAGCTGGGAGGCGGGAGGCAGGGGATAGCGAATGGGTGCGAGGGGGCTGGGCCGCAGGGCAGCAGCGGCAGGAAAGTGAGCAGTGGGCACGGTGGGCGAGGAAAAACAGTGCCCAGGAATGGGCAGCAAAAAACACAGAATGGGCAGCAAAAAACCAGGATGCAGGGCACAAGCGCTGGTGGTGCTGCAGCAGGGGGGAGCGACCTACCTGGCAAGGTCAAGGGTCGCTCTCCTCACCGCACAGCTGCCGCCATTTTAAGGGGAGCTGGGAGGGAGGAGCAGCTGGGAGGGAGGAGCAGCTGGGAGGGAGGAGCAGCTGGGAGGGGGGAGGCGGGATGCAAGGGATAGCGAATGGGCGCGGGGGGGCGGGCCGCAGGGGCAGCAGCGACGGGAAAGTGAGCAGTGGGCACGGGGGGGGAGGAAAAACAGCACCCAGGAATGGGCAGCAAAAAACCAGGATGCAGGGCACAAGCGCTGGTGGAGCTGCAGGGGGGGGCGACCAACCTGGCAAGGTCAAGGGTCGCTCTCCTAACCGCACAACTGCCGCCATTTTAAGGGGAGCTGGGAGGGAGGAGCAGCTGGGAGGCGGGAGACAGGGGATAGCGAATGGGCGTGGGGGGTGGGGCTGCAGGGGCAGCAGCGGCGGGAAAGTGAGCAGTGGGCACGGGGGGGGTGAGGAAAAACAGCGCCCAGGAATGGGCACCAAAAAAACAGGATGCAGGGCACACGCTCTGGTGGAGCTGCAGCAGGGGGGGAGCGACCTACCTGGCAAGGTCAAGGGTCGCTCTCAGATGTGTGAAGGGTGGCATTGCCAGGCCATGGGTAGGAATAAGGCTAGAAAGGGCTGGCATCAGTAGATTCTGTAGTGAACCTTTATATTTAGGTCTGGCTATAGACAGCCTTAGCTGTGTAGAGGACTGCATTTGATCAGTTCAATAGGATAAGTACAATAGGAAGTATAGAGTGAGGAAAAGCTTTGGGTCAGCCCCATCAGCCAATATTTTCATGTGTTTCCTATTAGTTTGATGGGCTGACCAGCAAGGCCGTGGTAATCCATGGAGTGTTATATTGTCTCATTTATTGTTCCACATGGTTTTATTGATGGTGCATCAAATAGTCTTTTTGTTAGAGTACAGATGCAACAATTGAACCAGCGCATGCTCTTTGATGTATTTACATTGCCGACATGACAACATTTTAATTGCTAAATTATGGCTTTATGCTGAGAAAGTGTGTGCTGTTTGAATACCTTAGCCCATCATAAAAACTCTGATATTCATTAAAATTACCCTTGTGATTTTTTTTGTTTTACCTTACTTTTGTTACAGCATGTTCTTGTGTTTGACTTTTTTGTTTACACAGTAAAGATGTGCACACACACATGCTTTCTTAAAGGTGCAACAAAAATATTGGCCCTTTGCCAAACGAATCTCCTATGCAATGTTTTCTCAAGTATGCCTTTTAAGTTTACCACTTACAAAACAGACTTCAGCTTCTGACTCCCTTTCATAGCAGTTTTCTTTGAGGATACTGCATAGCTCTGAAAAAGCTGAACATGCAGCAAAAGGACCCTACTCACAGCATCTATATTGTAGCATAAGATGTTGCGTCATTATGCGATTTTCTTTCTAGGACAGTTGGAAGCAACATACCACTAACCACTTCACCTGACAAAAAGTCAAACAGATTGACTTTGTCAATGCTTTATTTTGTTCATGTGGCGCTGGCACCAGAGCAGGCTTCAGTCCCTCTAGCTGTTTGTGCTTTGCTTGTGTCTGAACTTCGTTCCATCTAAGCCGGAAAGTGAACGCTCAGCAAGAATAGAGGGATGTGACTTTGACCTAGGAGTGAAAGTGAAAAACTTTTTTTTTTTTTTTAAAGGACCAGTGAGCCACGTGGTTTGGACATCAGAGGTATTTTGTGGTATTTAGCGACAGCCTGAACAGCCTCTCAAACCAGTAGTGAGACAGACACAAACATTATAGGCCTCATTGGTGATCAAATATGGATATTAGTGGGCTCCTATCTTCACATGTACATAAACTATGTGTCTCCTCAATGATCCTATACAGTGCTGCTATATACAGATACAAGATACTCTACATACAGACACAGAAGCTCGCCTCTGTCCACGTATACATATATAAGGTGTATTCTCTGCACTCGAACAATTATGGAATATATCTACACAGATTGTGCTAGTGCCTAAGCGAAGCAGCACACAATTTATCACAGTTTTATACCGTCCATAAGGCTTTCTTCCCTACAACAGTTTCAATGAAGTAATTTCCTATTTAACTGAAAGGAGAGGTCAGGAAAGTACCTCAGTGAAAATTAAACTGGGCTTTTCAATGACAGTAGATTACCTCATTAAAAGATGAATATTTTACTGCTAAATAAAGATTGAAAAGCTAAATGAAAGCTAAAAAGTCTACATGTGCCACAATGATACAACAATAGGCAAGTCTGGTCTGATGTGTCAGTAGACTATTGGATTCAGTTTAGGGAGCTAGATTCGATTCCTGGTGTACCCACTCAACCTTTCATCCTTCCGAGGTCCATAAAATGTTACCACTCAGTTGAGTGACAACAGCTTTCTGCTATTAAGTTCCAAGCAACTCCATAGCCAAGCATATGCTATGCAAGCATATGTTACATGTTATGTCCAGGGGCATTGCATTCAGTAGTGGCGTGGCCCGGAGCCCACTGCACCCCATTAGTACATCTCTTTTAGTAATTAAAGAAGGGGGTAGGAGATGCATTTATTTCTTGTTTGCATTATAGCTCGTTGGGCACTTGAAACACCACTAAATAGGTATTGTTATAAACAGTCAGTGCTCCTTTATAAACATAAAGGGGCAGATTTACAAGGAACTGACGCATCTGCATAGATGCGCTTGTTTCCTTGCAGCAGCATCAAATGTCCTTGCGCCACCATGGATGCGCTGTATTTACAATTTAGTGCTCCATGGCACAAGGATTAACAGATGTGTCAGAAATTCTGGTGCATCTGTTGGCCCAAAAGTCAGGCATTGCTGGAGTTGTGTTGCAAGCACGACACAACTCCAGCAATGCATGTTGAGGCCTATACTCACTCTCCTGCGTCACTCTTACGCCTGCTTCAGGTTTTGACGCAGTGGCGTCCTAAAAGTGGTGCAATGAAATACTGTAGATTTCACTGCATCGCTTTTACGAGGTCTTCATGCAAGGGAATGCCCAGCCTGCATACATTATACCTGACGCAGTTATTCTGTGATGCAGGGCTTAACAACGTGACGCATCTCGCTGTAACGCCGCCGTTGTGTCCAAAAAAGTGACGCAATGGCAGCGCAAGGGGCTTGTAAATCTGCCCCATAATGTATTATTGGTGCTCCTCTAGGCCTATGGAGCATACATTTTGATTTGCTTCTTTTGAAATTCTTAAGACATAATTTCTGAACCTCTGGGCACCGGTTTAAGGGGTTTCCTTAGCAGGTCACTATACTCTTGTACGAGTTCTCTCAAGTGCCTATATTCACTTTGCAACAGGGATCTTCTTTCTCCCTATGCACATTTATACTAATAGTTAAAAGTTTTATTGACTTTCTAAATGTTACCTTTTACAGAAGGACAGGACTTCAGTGCATATCATTTAGAAAACCCGTACCACTCAACATTTACAGTTATCACTGATTTTTAGACCTGTCGTTAGTCAAGACCTTTTGATGTTACATTCATATGGGGCTTTCAGCCAGCCCTCTGCATCCATTGGTTTGCTGTTGTGTCATTCACATTTTTCTTCCATTTCCTGCAGCATACAGCATGGAGCAATGGGTCACACTTAAAAAAGTCACTAACATCACTCTGAATGACTGCATCATGTGCTTTTAAGACCAAAATATGTTTGCTTTTAGGCAATCCTTTTTTTTATACAGAAGAGGGCCCAACAGCTCCCCCAACAATGACGTTTTACAAAAGCCATTACACATCAAAACAAGCACTGGTAATTCTAAAAGACATAGCAACTAACATCAGACTGTTGACTTCCCTCGATTCTTAGGCCACGCCCCCATTGGAGGCCACGCCCACCGCCCATCAGTTTAAGTGAGACGCTGACTACGAGCGCCATCACTTGACTACACGCTACTCCTGAGGCGGAAAGCCGGGAGACTGCGCGTTTTAAAAATTGCTTAAAATTGTTTTGTTGTCTTTGATTTTTAACTTCACTTACCCCCAGCCACTTGGCTCCGCTCACGGGCTAATTTATTCGCTACCTGCAGGCGTGGGACGCTGTTTCAGCGCCACGCTCGATTCTTAGGCCACGCCCCCATTGAAGGCCACGCCCACCGCCCATCAGTTTAAGTGAGACGCTGACTACGAGCGCCATCACTTGACTACACGCTACTCCTGAGGCGGAAAGCCGGGAGACTGCGCGTTTTAAAAATTGCTTAAAATTGTTTTATTGTCTTTGATTTTTAACTTCACTTACCCCCAGCCACTTGGCTCCGCTCACGGGCTAATTTATTCGCTATCTGCAGGCGTGGGACGCTGTTTCAGCGCCACGCTCGATTCTTAGGCCACGCCCCCATTGGAGGCCACGCCCACCGACTCATCCTCCCTCACAAATGTGCCTCCTCCGGAAGCGCAGCGGATGAGCGCAGCGGACGAGCGCAGCGGGCGTGCCGTTTGCGCGCCGAAGGCGCGCCTAAGGCAAGCCCGTCTGCGCCCGTCCGCGGCCGACCGAGGCCAGAGGCCAGTCACTCTGCCTCTCCTACCCAATATTCCCGCTCGCAATTGATCGATCTTCAGGGCAAGTGGCCATTAGCTGCGGCCACCACAGCCCGAATCACTAGTCTCGGCCTTTTGACCTCTCATAACCCACTTCTCACTAACCCTGTGTCCTTGCCTTCAACTAGCTACCCCTCACCTCTGCCTCTAACTGGTCCCACCCCCACAGTTGTAACTGCTATGTACCTCAATACTAGATCGGCAGTCAAACATCAGCTCGACCTCTTCACCCTTCTTGAACTTCACAAACCGGACCTGCTATTTCTCACCGAGACTTGGTTCTCAGACAGCTCTCTCCCCTCCCTGTTGGCAATTCTCCCCCCATCTTACTACGCCATTCGAGCCGACCGCTCTTCCGGCCGGCCTGGCGGAGGGGTTGCCCTGATCGCCCGTAAAGAACTCACGTTTCAACCTCTAGTCTTCCCTTCCCTGGGAGCATCAGACTGTTTAGTTGCCCGCTCACTTTCTCTGACTCCCCCACTTACGTGCGTCCTTATTTATCGTCCCCCTGCTTCCCCTCAAATGTTTCTCCCTAACTTCCAAGACCTAATGGCGAACCTGGCAGTCAACCACTCTTCCATCATAGTCCTGGGAGATTTTAACTTTTGGCCCTCGGATCCTGCGGAATGTGCAACTTCCAAAGAGTTCTCAGACTCCCTTCAGTCGCTGAATTTTACTTCAGCTGTCCATGCCCCTACGCACAGGCTGGGACATATCCTCGACCAAATTTGGCATCGAGACTGCCCGATCACCTCACTCTCTATTTCTCCTTGTCTTTGGTCAGATCATTCTCTGATCACTTTCTCTCTATCCCTGCTCTCACGCCCTAAGTTTACTCCCGCGAAAAACGTCTGGGCACGATCATGGAACAGTGTCGACGTCGAGGCCTTATCTGCTACACTCTTCCTATCCAGCCCTGACCTCTCCGGGCTGCCTTCTTGTGGACAAGCGGAAGCTATTAGCAGCTGGCTGCGGGCGGGCTGCGACACCATCGCCCCTTTAAAGTGCATCTCGTCCAAACGCCCCAAAGATGCTAATCGATGGTTCTCTAATGATCTGAAGACCCAAAAACTCAATCTCCGCCAAGCGGAGCGCCAGTGGAGGCGGAACTACTGTCCTGCTTCTAAAATTCGCTATACCGCCCTCCTAGCACAATACAAGAAATCTATTCTGGAAACCAAAAAGACTTATTTCTCATTTAAAATCCAACATGCAGAGAACCGGCCAAGAGTAATATTCCACATTGTTCAAGATCTCGCTTATTCCGATAGAGCCTCACTCAAACCCTCCCCATCACAATCACTTTGTGACTCCCTCAATTCCTTTTTTCCCGATAAAATCACCACGATCAAAGCCAAGATTCCCCCCCTTCCCCGGCCTTCATTGACCCTTGCTATCCTCCAGTTACAGCACGTCTTGATTCGATCCCCCCCCTCACGACCGAATCATTCTCTTCCATCCTTCCGTTGGTTAAGTCCGGTTCCCCGTTGGATCCCTGCCCTGCCTATATTCTGAAACAGATTTACACACACTGCCCCTCAACGCCCCTTACGTTCCTTAACAGCTCGCTGTCCCAGGGTATTGTAACTCCAACGCTCAAATCGGCAGTGATCGTTCCAATATTAAAGAAACCTGGGGCGGACCTTTCAGATCCAGCCAATTACCGCCCCATCTCTCTTCTGCCTTTTTTGGCGAAGGTACTGGAACGTCATGTGGTCAGAACCTTGAGTGAGTTTGTGGAGAGAAATAGCGTCCTGGCGCCGAGGCAGGCTGGATTCCGCCCCGCTCATTCAACTGAGGCAGTAATTATATCTGTCCTGGACAATCTCCGAGAAGGAATGGATACTAGTCAGCCCAAGCCCTGGTCCTCCTTGATCTTTCCGCCGCATTCGACACGGTGGACCACACCATCTTACTTTCACATGTCGAGGCGGCGGGAATCGGAGGGACAGCCCTGCTATGGCTATCCTCCTTCCTGAGTGGTCGCACTCAGACAGTTTGCCTGGGTGAGTACTCAGCTGACTCTCGGCCTATCCAATGCGGGGTCCCCCAAGGATCCTCTTTGTCCCCTCTCCTATTCAACCTTTACATTGCCCCTCTTATCTTCGCTCTACAGCAGCAGGAGGTCTCTGTGTACAATTACGCAGACGATCTCCAGCTTATCTTTTCTCTCTCTTCCTCCCCCGAGTCAATATCTAATTTTCAGTTCATCATGACCTTTATCCAGGACTGGATGAACTCCAACCACCTGAGACTCAATCCCGATAAAACGGAATTGGTGTTGACAGGTGGTTGCTCCAGTCCCTGGTCCTCCTCTTTTTGGCCTCCTGCCTTAGGCCCCCCACCCACTCCTGTCCCTTCCATCAAAACTCTTGGGTTTAAAATCAATAATCAACTTTCCCTACACTCTCAAGTCAGTGCCGTCGTATCCTCAGCCTTTCTCTCCCTTAGGACAATACGTAAAGTTTCACGATTTTTCTCTTCATCTGCGCTCAAACTAATACTTTTGGCCATGGTAACATCTCGCCTAGATTATGGCAATGCCCTCTATCACGGCATGCCGGCGTACCTTATGAGGCGCCTCCAACTGGTTCAAAACCATGCCGCCCGGCTGGTTTTTAACCTATCAAAGTCACACCATGTTACTCCCCTCCTCGCTTCCCTTCACTGGCTTCCTGTCCGGCAGCGCGCCTTATTCAAACTTGGCTGTACCATCTTTAAAGCCCGGACCGGCACTGCCCCATCTTTCATTAACACAGTCATTTATGACTACATTCCATCGAGAGAACTTCGTTCCTCCTCTCACCATCTTCTTGTGGTCCCCCGCTTCAAACGGAAGAAGTGGGGTGGCTCCAAATTCTCTACCACGGCCCCAGCACTCTGGAATTCTCTCCCACTCCATTTGAGAACCTGTTCCCAGTACCCCCTGTTTCGTAAAGGCCTCAAAACCTTTCTCTTTACCCAAGCCTTTCCCTCTTAAATTGTTACATTCCCATATTTTCCCGCTCCCTGAGTAGCAGTAGTCATATAGCGCCAAGAAACCGCTAGGTGTATGAGCGCTCTACAAATACCTTAAACTCAAACTCAAACTCATTCCCAATGCTTGTGTTTTATAAATGCAAATTATGTAGTAAGGTTTACAACGAAATGAAGTCTTAGTCTGCTTTTTTGGTACAGAGATTCCCCAGCCTTTTAGATCATTTTCAATACTATCGCATCTTTAGATGTTGTATGTCTTTAAGAAGGCAGTGTTTAGCTCAGAGGTCTCATGGAATTGACAGATTACAAATGTGATACATTGGAGAAGGCTGGGTGGAAACTTCCAAAATATGTTGAGGTGTGATATGCAACGCACCCATCTGTATTCCAAAAGTCTAATATTCGATTTTTATAAATAAGAGAATGAAATGTGTCTGAAGTGAACCATGAAATATAGAAAATAATTCACAGTTGTCTGTGATATACAGATTTAATTGCCCAAACCACTCTGCAGATCTTTAACACTGTCATGGCTACTGGGATTATGCAGCATGGAGGACCAAATTACATGGCAAGGTTATCTGAATTATGCTGCAAAAAATGCAAATTATGTGGCACATTCTCTGGCAGTATTGTTTCATAAATTCGAGACAGAAGCAGCGTTTTTTGTGTGAAATCTGTAACTTTTGAAAATGATGTTACAAAATATGTGGCAAATGGTGTTAATGCAAAATGATGCAACAACATAAGCACCTAAATCCACTGACCCACTAATCCTTATTATTTTATTATCAATGTATTTAAAACAGGTTAAGAAATCCTAAACCTTCTAATTCTGAGTGTCCTTTGCATATTGAAGAAAACAGATATAAAAAAATCAGTGACAAATACCATGTGTAATATGGTCATATATTGACATTTTGGGGTTCTGGCGACATTTGCATATCACTTGGTTTATGATGTCACCAGAACCCCTTGATGGAAAAATTGGTCCATAGTACATAGTTGCGCATTAACTCCCATTGTGCACAGCGTTGTCGTCAATGATGTAATTTGTGATGTTATCAATAATGTAATGGAACATGTCACGAGTGATGTAATATGTAAGGTCTTAAGCATTGAATGGAAAGGGTTTGTGTTATAGTTACTTCAGTTAACTATAACTGGTGAATTTCAGTGTTTTTTTAGAGGTTAAAATGTTATCTTTTAATGGAGATTTTCCCATAACTATGACATCACATTCGCCTTTCTTTTTTTAATTTCTGAATTTTTTTGTACCGAAGAGTAACAAGATAAAGTGGGTTCATTTAAATAAAGCAGACCTATTGGCTGTGTCAAAGGGTCATAATATCAAAATATAAAAGTCGAGCCTATTAGCTTTATCAGGGCATCAGTCAGCACACCCCCATATATTAAACAGACCTATTTGCTTTGTCAAAGAGTCACCACAATGACCATAATTCAATGTATTCTTTATTAATAGTCTGCTCAATATTAATAATTGTCACAATAATATTTAAAATAAAATATTTTTATTCAAAACAACCATAAAAATGTGCTTGAGTCTTTCTTTAACACTATTCAAGCTACAAAATCAGTGGCGGCTCCTCCGCTAACGCAGAGGAGTGACGCCCCACTGCTTTTAAGCGGTGTAAATAAAGGAAACATAAAATGACAATAACTCAAAGGTATTTACATTTTATGTTTCCATGCTGATGGGCGGGCGGTGTTCCTCTGCTCTCAGAGCAGGGTAGGGAAGGAGTGGGTTGCCCACTCCTAGTGCACAATGACTGTTTGGCCGGCCCTCTAGGGCCAGCCAAACAGTTGGGCGCCATGTTCTCCATACCGGCTGCATTACAGCCTGTGTGGAGAACATGCCCAGGCCCCCAAACCCCATTTGAGCACCGAACCACGGCGCTCAGACCAATCGCAACGCTGCATTGCAGGGGAGCCTGGAGAAGGGCTATAATGATATTGTGACAAGTCAGGGGATGCTTTTAGTCCTTCCAGATTGGCTTGGATGGTATTTTAACATTCCAAAGCTGTACACTATGTCTGGAGTGATAAAAGCTTTTGTCATTTCACAGCTCTGCATGGATGGCACTGTACTAATCCTATGCTTACAAATAATTTTGCTAGAAAAACAGACATTTGAACTGAGCAAATTTAGAGTGTTGCTGGTGTTGAAGGGTGCTCTATACAGGAACTGCACTCCCCTTAAACTTTGTCACTATCCAGAATTCTCTGTTTTTTGTGTGTGTGTATGTATATATATATATATATATATATATATATATATATATATATATATATATATATATATATATATATATATATATATATGCCACAGAAACTCGAATCAAAATCACCAGCAATCCTTCTCTGTTTTTTGTGTGTGTGTATGTATATATATATATATATATATATATATATATATATATATATATATATATATATGCCACAGAAACTCGAATCAAAATCACCAGCAATCCTTAATCCTCAAGGACACCACCGGAACAAGAGAAGAGAGCCAACCCAGGATACGGAGGTGAGAATTATTTTATTGTAATTTTCAGCAGCCTGCCAGCATGACGTTTCAGCCTGCCCAGAGGCCTTGATCACAGAGAGAGAGAGAGCTTGCAGCACCCACCACGGGTTGAGCAAAGCATGGTCTGGTCGCAGGCCATGCTCTGTGCCCAACTCCTGCAGTGCACGGCCAAAGACCTCCTGTTCCCCTGTCCTGAAGAAGACCCGCCATGACATTATCTCACTTTTGCGTTTGTTAGGGTTGAAACGTCGACGGATAGATCTGTCCAATCATCTTTAGATCTCGTGTCCTGGAATCATTAAGCAATTCTTTTGTTTGGACTAGAGATACTGGAAACATATATTGTTTGAACTTGTAAAATGTCGTCCTTTTTTATGCAAAATCTCTTCACGTCCTTGTACATACACTCAGTCACCATCCTTCACCTGGGCACTTTATTCACTGTAAATTTATGTCACGTGCGCCGTTCCGCCTTTTTTTATAATTAGACAGCCCTCATTTGTAGTTTTGATTATCTGCATTGTTTTGATAAAAAGGAAAGTAAAACGATTATTGATAACATCAAAAATTAAATAAGTAATGTTGTGCACCACCAAACCTGGCTGCACCATTGGCGGTGCCTCACCGGAGGGGATGTTCTAGATAGCGGGCTGCTATAACTGCGTTTATAAAGGATTTTCAAAGGGATAGTGTTGCATGCTTCAGCCTCATCAGTATGTCTATAAATGTTTGTTGCTCTTCTTAGTGAATCACGAAGTTAGAAAATTAAATCTGTTGCTTGTGACTAGAAAGTGAAGCCTCTGCAGAAAAGGATATAAATAGTCCTATTTATCCTTATATTGTATCACAACACGTTTTCAAGCATGTTTTATATCGGGGTGGGTGACAAGTCCCAGCATGCAAATGTGCTACTGTGTGTTGTTTGAGGAGTTCATTGGTAAAATGAGTCATCACAAGCCACCAGCTAGAACAAGCATTGACAAAGCCTTTAGATCTGAATTTAATGTGCTAACATATCCAGACATAATTTATGTATACCTGCTTTATCTCAAATGTCACTGATTGATGATGGTGTCTCAAAGGCAAAGAGTGCCTTTGATGCTGAGAGCATGTGAGCCAAGGTGCAGTGATTTGGCCAGGTAAGCCTACTGCTGGGCAACAATGGAGTCTGTAAAGGTATTTTTACATGGAGCACACTTGAGACTACATCTATAACTCAAAATGGTGAAAGTGTGAATGCGTGTATAGATAGATAGATAGATAGATAACCAAGTAATACTATGATCAGGGCCGGACTGGCCGTAGCTGGCACCGGGCATTTCCCCGGTGGGCCGCCAGGGTTGGGGGGCGGTTTAGGGCCCCTGGGGCCGATTTTGTTACAGGGCCGTTTTTGCAGCATATCTGCAATATCGGCCGCTGTAACGAAATTGGCCAAAACCGGCTGTGGCAAACAGCTCGGCCGCATCCCCAATCCCCTGGGGGTGCAGCCAAGCACTTTGCCAGGGCCGGTTTTGGTTACCAGTCCGGCCCTGACTATGATCAAAGGGTTCTAGTGACAACTTCAGGAATTTCAAATGCTTCATAAAGACTATGCCTGTACGTGAAATTCCGCTCCACTTGCGGAGTTTGCAGAGTTTTTTCCGTCCTGCGTAGCACGCAGCATTTTTTCCTTGCTTGAGCCCACCAACGGTAAGTTGGCAAGCGAAGAAAATTTTACTCCAGACCACTTCCCGTGAGATTTCTCAACAAGGGCGGTTGCGGATCGTCTCTACCACTTGTGTTGAGAAACTTTCCGTTCAATTTGGCGAAGCTGCCATTCGAGTAGAACTTCTAACCAAGCCGCAGAAAGAAGTAGTGCCCTCTTGTGCTGCGGATGCTGTCATTCCTGCCACTTTTACAGGGCAGGACAAAGATCTTTCGCTAAAAATGAGCACAAAGGGCGCAACATAACTACTGCAAACTCAGCCCACCTCTAATAAAGACCATTCAAATATTTTCCACAGTATGCGGGTTTATACTGTGTATAATGGGGTTTTCTACCACAATTACATATATGTGTGTAAAACCATGTAAGGTGTAAGCATAACAATGTAGCATTCAACACAAGCTACACACCGAGGGGCACATTTTTTTTTAATTATGCAACGCAGCAATCAAAGTTACTGTGCTGCATTGCACATAGGGCAAAACACAACGTAGATAACTATCTATAAATATAATGGTGCTGCTGGTGTAATCCCCTGCACTGGTGCTGGCAGCTTAGTGTAAACACCATTACAGTATACTGCAGAGGTATGTGTGGGTGATGTCTAGCATAGGTTTTATACTAGAGGGAACCCTAACCACTACAAAATACTATGCCTAGGCTAACTTTCCCTGCATGGTATGTGTGCTGTTCAGTGCAGGACATATGCAAAGTGGGAAAAAATTTGCAAAATTTTAAAAATGTCCAAATTAGTACCTCCCTTGTGGAGGTGTTATTTTTGGGTGCAAAGCTAAGTCTACCATTGTTAATTATTTGGGCTTTGTGTCAAAAACCATGGGTGGTAACGTGAAGTAACCCACGGGACGCCCACTCAATGCAAAATAACGCAAGGTGCTGTTTATCTTACTTTAAGGTTACTTTTCAGCACAAATAAGGTTTTACACTTTAAAATAAATACTGTATTGAGAAACTGCACCCGTTTGTGTTCATTACTGTGGCATTGCAAGGCACAAAGTATTGCTAAATCTCCCCCTGAATGTTTTATTCGATTTTGGATATCTGTGTAGGAAGATTTCATTTAGGCACCTAAAGGCAGCTAGGTAGGTTATCAGCCTTCTCCCCTACTCTGCTGACACTATGATTGTATTGCACGGTCACCATACTCACTGGGTATATCCATGTCACAGCCTCCTTTAACTTCATAAACTCTGCATAGTATCCAGATTTGTCTTTGTATAGTGCTTATATATGTATAAGTACACCGCTAAAGAGATAGTGGACTCATATAGGGCCACCAAACTTCCCTTGTTTCTCAATTTTCCTACATGCTGCTTCCTATATGTTGAGACGCCAGTGATTATAGAGGTGATACTCGTAATGAGGAAGAGAGGGAGAGAGAGAGAGACAAAGAGAGAAAGTGTGTGTGTATATGTTTGTCTGTCTGTGACTCCTTATACTACACATTTTCCTACTATCTGCAGTTGCAAACTCTGTCTTTGCTTTTGCACCTCACATACCTAAGTTGATATTCAGTGTCCTCTGCCTTTGCTACCTGTGCCATTGTTTTGCAGACGGTCCCAAACACTAACACACAAGCTGATGAACAGAAAAGCAAGATTCTTCCGAGGGGATACCAGCCTGAGCTGCTGAACTGGGAAAGCAGGTGCGAGTCGCAGCGTAGGTTCATCAACCTGCGATTCTAGACAAATCACTTAGGGGTATATTCACAAGAACGTCTGCTAAATAGCACCAAAAACTTTACACATCACAGCCCATCATGGGAAAATAATCCTCTGTTAACACCGTGGTACGATGCGTCAGTTTGCCGAAACAGCTGCCAATGTCTGTGATACAACCACCTCGACTGAGATAAAAACACAAACCTCAACGCGAAAAAACATGTGATGAGCCAAAGCGGAATAAGGAAATCAGTGATAAGCAGCGCCAGGACTGCAATACACACATGGCAGGTGGAAAAAATGACTATAAAAGTAGGAAAAACACACAAACACAAACTGACCAACACCCAAGCACCATAGAGGCAGCCGGAGCAGGCGCAGAGGACGAGCGCGACCCCACAAGCATCCCGGACAACCAGCCTAGGACCTCGGGGACAGGGAAGGGCAAAGACAAGAAGAAGAGGAAGACGAAGTTCAGTCTGCAGGAAAACAGGATCCTGATCATGGAGGTGATGGAACACCATCAACAACTGTTCGTCACCTCCAATGTGTCATAGGGCACCAAAATTGGGATATGGCAGGATATCGTGGACAAGGTGAATGCCGTTGGCGAGCACAAGAGGTTAATGGATGAGGCCAAGAGGCGATGGATTGACATTAAGAGGAAGATCAAGGAGAAACTCGCAGCCTACCAGAACGCAGCAATTCAGACTGGAGGTGGGAGCCCAGCACCACAGCGGAAGCTGGATGACATGGAGGAGCTGGTGTCGACAGTCATCAGTGTGGAGACTGTGGCCGGAGTCGGGGGAACGGACACTGCCCGACAAGACACAACACAACCGCAACAGGGCGAGTGACCACCAGGTACTGGGGGACGGGTGGAGAGGCCCACAATGGCACACATGCACAATCAAGCAGAGCACAGTGCACACCCACAATGACTCTGGGTAACGGCCCTGATCTACACACTGGGACAATGTACAATGCTATGCTGTCTGAATGTCAACATGTTCCGTGCGGCCACATACATGTGGACACCTTGTAATACACCATCTCCCCTTCACATTGCCGGGGCACCGTCAACACCTCCTGCACAGCAGTCCCAGCCACTCTTCACTGATGACAAGGAGGACAACCCCAGCTTCGACACTCAAGCCCTCCAAAACATCATGGACATGATCCGCAACTCACCTCCAGGATCAGGGCACCCCAGCTGCATCGAGGAGACCACACCCACTACCCAAACCACCCAGCAAGAATCACCCACAGCCCCGGCAGTTTCTCAAGACCCCCAGGAACAAACCATGGCCTTCCAACGCCGAGCGCTGGAGGGCCAGAGGGAGACTGCTGAGCAGGTGTGGTGGGGTTCGGCCTCATGGCTACCAAACTTGACGCCATCCATGGGTGTCTAGGTCCCATCAGGGACCAGCTCCAGTCCCTAACAGACACCCACGGCCCACTCCATGGTCTCCAACGAGCCCTGAATGACATCGCTGGAGTCATGATGCAGAGAGACATACATCTGTCCGGTCAGACTGGCTCCAGTGATTCCAGCCGTGAGCTGGCACACATGCGGAGGATCATGGAGGACATGGTGCGGATGGAGGTGGAAAAGATGGCAACCACCACTGCACATTAGCGAGATGTAGCTGGGATCTACCATGCCCCGCAGATCATTATGGCATTGTTGCCACAAGGTCTGGCACTGATGAAGGCTGCTGCCCCCACACCGTCCACATCTCCGCCCCCTGGTGTGTCAGTGCCTCACAGTGCGGCAGGCGTATCCTCACTGGCACCTGATGTGTCACTGCCACACAGTGTGGCCGACAATCCTTCTCCGGCCCCTGATGTGTCAGTGGCACACAGTGGCGCTGCCGGTACTGCAACACCCACAGGTGGGGCAGAGCACACATCCAAGGACATGGATGGGATTGTTGTCAGAAGGAGGCACTAGCATTCTTTTCCACCACCTGGCCAGTTTCTGCTTGGTGCCGCACATGGCCCCATAACCTTCCACTGGCCCCCAATACACTCCGCTGCACTCACCTTGGACCACGACATGGACTGCCATATCCTGTTTGATGAACAATGACACGGCCACCAAACTGTGGACTGTACCCTTCCTCTCCCGCAGTACTTGCCATCCCCAGATGGACTCTGGCTGGCCCCCCACAGGCTCATATTGTGTAGTGTGCTTGGCATGGCCCTGCACCTCTCCAGCTGCAACACTCCACTTGCAGTGGCGGTTTCTCTGTGCGGGCGTCGGGGCTCCGCCCCAGGTAATTTGCACAGTTTATTTGTACAGTTTATTTCAATGAAGATCACGTTTATTTATTTGTTAAAACTTAAAATTAAATACACACAAAGAACACACGGGGCACTGTCTCTGACTCTGCTGCCCAGCCCCAGTCACCGCCACACCCTCACCAAGTTGTTTATAGTGACATGATTCAGTGGCGGTTTCGTGACGTCCACTGATTGATTTGCTGCTCTGTCTTTTGCCAGCTGAGAACCTCACAGCCCTGAAGGCTGTGATGTCATCAGCTCGGCAAAGACATAGCCTGGAGGCCCAGTCTCCACCCCCTGATGGCATGGAGATTAAGTTAGCCCCGGGCGTTTTTAACACAAGCCCGGGATTGCTAACGTCTCCATGTCAATCAGAGAGTGGAGGAGACTCAGAGAGCTTGCTGTCATGTCACCCCACCCCCTCCCAACTCGTCACAGGGCGTGGTGAGACCCACCCTGTGACGAGTTGGGATAGGGACCGTCTGCGCAGACTCAGACACTTCTTCCCGCGCTTGCTTGCAGTTGGAGCCTTGGAGGAGAAGTAGCAGCCATTTTATGCAGCACTAGAGACTTGTGAAGCAGCCAGCAGGTAGGGCCCCCCAGGCGGGCAGTTTTAAATTTAACTTCTGCAGTATTCAGTTGTAGGCACTTCAAGTGACATCTCACTCTTCTCTGCACATCACTCTGTGGTAGAGGGAACCGGGCTCCTTGTGGGCACTTCAGTGACATCTCACTCTCCTCGGCACGGCACTCTTTGGTAGAGGGAGCCTCGCTCAATGTTGGCACTTCCTTTTTGGTGACACCTCACTCCGCCGGTACCACAGTGTTTGAAGGAGTCTCTTTCCAGTTGTCTAATTCTTTCTTTTGTGGTAACTTCCACCGTCCCCACTGGAATATCCCACCTCGTCTTTGGCATAGACGGGCTCTCTAGAGGAATTTATTTTGTTTAACTTTAAGAAAGGTTTATTTCGACAAATAATGCGTTGTAATAAAAATGAAAAAAAATAAACAACATTATTGCATACCTTTAAGAAAAGGTTAATAGGGGATCAGAAGCAGTGATAGTTCTAAACCACCCCAAGGAGGCCCCAAACTCCACATTTTGTAGGTCCATGGTCCCTGAATCAACAGCAGAAGCCTCCCCCGTTCGTTCTTACCTGATGCCACCTCACAAAACGAGCAATTGATTCTGATTGGTGCATGGGAACGTCCGCTCCTTCTCTAGACAGAGTTTTACATACACCTACCGGCTTCAGTAGAGAAGCAACGGCAGGTCGGGGAGTAAAACATGACAGAACGTTTCACACCGCTGCAAATGACGTAAGCGTCGATTTTGCACTGTTTGTGCCTCTGGCACGACAGGAGAAAGAGCGAAAGATAAGCTACAAGCATGTAGATTACAAAATGGATAATTGGGACAACAATAGTTTATTTTATTTGCTCGAGCGCTCGAATACTCCCTGATGGTGGTGTGTATATTTTCCAAGAAGTGGGCCTCCTACGCACTTTTTTCCACCTTAGTTACGGAGTCATGCAAGAGGCAAAATTGTATTAAATCAACAACTGAAAAAAGACCTTAATGCGGTCGCTAACAGCTGCGTGACGTACAGAGACGTTCCACAGAAGCTGATAATAAACTTAAGTGTTCTATAAATGCTTTGGTAGCATGCCAATGCTTTAAAAAATACATTTTTATTGGCTTATTGTTTTGAGTATGCCTGATGCAAGGACATGTTTTAAAATTAATGATCACTGACACTTTTTTTGGGAAACTGGGCATGGCAGAAGTTTATATCAATCTGCAAAATGTTTTATCCAATTGTAAAGACTGTTAAAAAATGCTATTTTGAGCATTGTTTGGAAGCGAGATTAGCGAAGGCTCAGGAGTTATTCTGCGGTGTCAACTACTAGGACCCTTGACTCATATCTATTTTGGCTTGTTGATCCAATCCACTGACTTTCTCTCACCCATTTTAGTTTTAACATTGTGCACTTCAAGGTGGCTTTCCCATTTCTAAATATTTGGCAGTATGATCTTCCCCCATGTCGTTGTAATAATGCTGAAAAACCAAACACAAGCCACTTTATACTGTTTTGGTATATTATACTCCGCGCCGCACTCCTCTATACCGGTTCCTATATTGCGTAAACCAATCATTAGACAACGCTAATTAGGATTGGAATTTCTGCAGAGACTCTCTACATTGGAGATCTGCTAGGCAGTTTTAAATTATATTAAGATGGCCTTGGTAATTAGGAAACGTTGTGAAGAAATATAAATCTGAACAATGTGCACCTAAAGCCGGTTTTCCTAATTGTAAAATCTGCTTGCAAGATCGATTTTTGTGCCAATGAAATATTCTTTTAAAGCACAAGTCACTTTTTACTGTTTCGTATATCATAATTTGGTATGCTTGTAGAGACCTTTTATATATAGTTTAAATTAATTTGAGATGTTTTTAGTAATCAGGGAAAGCTATAAAGAGACATTTACCAAATCTAAATGTTAATGAACATATCATCCTAAATTGTTATTGATTTGCATAGGAGATTTTGTATTTTAACAATTTTATTATATATGTTTTGTCTTATTTTATGACTTTTTGTGGCTTTGGCCAAATAAAGTTTATTGAACTTAACTTGCGGTCACTACGGAGTGCTGGCGGAATACGCAGAAAACAAAGGGTTTGTAGAGTCCAGTGGTACATGAGCTGTGCCGCCCCTGTGCGATTTTCATGTATAGATATCCGTGAAAATTACTTTGCTAACTTGTACTGACAGGGGTTTATATAGCCTGAACTTGACCCAAAGGTATGGATCACTTTATGGTGAGCCCCAGTTACATTACACAAAGTCACATCACATTCATTTTGTAGTCATGACTCATGAGGAGATTAAGTGTTTTGCCCACAAGCACAGGGTGATAAGCCGACGCTGAGATTCGAACCTTGTTCCCCCGGTTCCAAAGCCGGCAGCTCGACCTGTAACATGCCAGGGCCCTGGTGAGTGAGACTGGTCATTTGCAAAGGCGCAATCACATTTTAAATAATTCCTGCACCATATCAACCTGGTTTTCCAGTGACATGGTCACCAGCTCTGGCCGTAATGCCACATCCTGTCCCCAATAGCTGATTTTTCAGGGGCGAGCATTTACTCGCTGAGTTATCTAGCCAGCCACTATCTCTTGCCTTTATCTCCCTTCACTTAAAATGGCTTTCCAGTCACCAAGGGTGGCAGCAACAGAAGGCACAACGCTTCTGTTGCTTTGAAAGGTATGCAACTGGTCAGACCCTAGCCATCCTGCAAGCCTCACCCAGCATTTGTCACACATGATATATTTGTTGTTCTGCGACATTTGTGAAAACTTTCACACCTCAAAATGATGGTCATGTCATTTCGTGTACAAACATATAATTATTTTTTTAATCTGGTCCCATTTAAACAATGTGGTTGTGCTGAATGGAAAGTAAGATATTAGACTTCTTTTACCACCTCTGTACCGTATTGTTTATTTATTTTCTATTGCTGCGTAAAACGCTTTGTTGCTCGCCGCTGTCCGTGCTGTGGAAATATCTTCTATAACTCATAGGGATGCACATGCATCTATATAGCAGTGGTACATCATACTCAATGTTATTACTCTGTCGTTTACACTCCAATGTGTGCAACTCTCGGAATCTGGAATCACAACAACAGACAACAATTAGTTATTTTCTTATTGTCTATGCGTCTCTGAATCACAGTCCATGCACCATCTGAACACAAAAGTAAAATGGAAATGAAAAATATTTTTTTATTGACATTTCTGTCACAATATGTTTAGTGAAACACGAATGGAATACATAGATTAACTGGTAAAACGCTATCATTCCAAATCCAAATAACTGACTAACCTATCCACAGTCATCCAACAGTCTCTTTAACTATGTATTCCTCTTAACAGTCATCAGCGCATCCATTGACAACCATCTGTGTTTGCATGTTGCCTTTTGTGTATTGTCTCACTGCATATCTCTCTACATTTTGTCTGTATATGCTTCTGGGTATGCTTATAGTGCTACATGAATGTGTTTGCTGTTTATGTATCTAAACAACAACAAAGACATTACACACAAGCATTGGCATAGCCAATAGGTCTCACCTTTGGGACTTTATAAGTGTTTAGTTATCCAGCAAAATATCCCTGGTGCAACAACATCAACTGTTGCATGGCTAAGCACTTATATGGTCCCAAAGGTGAGACCTCTTGCCTATGCCATTGCTTGCTCTTAATTATTATTATTTTTCTTATTTAGTAGAATGCATGTAGGCATGTAGGCTTTAGTGCATGTAGGCTATATAAATGCAATTGCAATTATGAGTACTTAACAAGGTCGAATTAACTGCTATGAAATGTTATATTGTCATTTCAATGTTATTGCACTTTAGCTCTTGTGAAGTGCTGTGCAGGGTTTGTTTGCCTTGTGCGGGGCCTGTGGTGGGTTGTCATTTTGCGATTGGCAACTGGCGCAGTCTGTTATTCCGTCTGCCCCTCATAATGTGGTAGTTTTGAAATCACGAACACAGCCACATTGGGAACTCTGCGTCCGAGCCCCCTTGAGTTTAGTTAATCACAAGAAAACCATGCATGTATTGTATTTTCGATAGCCATGGCAACAAAAACATCCTTACATATCACAACAAAGAGGATGTAGAACAGTACTGGTGTAGAAAGGATATTACTTGGCAAATTACTTGTAAATGGCTTTTTTACAAAAGAGAATTTAGTTACAGAATATGATAGAGTAAATGACATTTGAAATGTGTTGCTATACAATTATGGTTTTTAACTTAGTAAAACTGTTCGTTTTGTGATAGGTGTATGTTAATGGAAAGCACGATAGGGAAGAAGCTACTACTGAAAATGATTCAGACAGCTTTAAAGCAGTATTGAATGTGATGATATGGAAATTGTAGGATATACTTTAGCATGTCTGTTTACATTTCTACACCTAAATGCAAGCAATTTAGATTTTGACACTAAGGCTGGTGAGGTGACTGCAGTACACTGATGTAATGAAACCTAAAGAGGCCCCATGCAAGGTGCATTAACATGCCAGCGCCCCCAGGATATTCCTGTTTTCAACTGTTTTATGTGTTGCATGTATATATTTTATCTCTGTATGCTTATGTGATTTTTGTTTATACATGGTGCCTTTAAGCATGCTATCAAGTTTAAAAAAATGAACACTAACCAATATGATATTCAATTCTATGTGGAAAAAGTAGGCATTTTACTCTGATGGGCTACCTTGAATGCCACTTTATCTCACGTAGCCACTGGGTCAGTAGACAGATCCAACCTATTTATGCAACATTGTTAAAATTAATTGTGGTTTATTGCAATTTAGAATGGTTTATTCATGAGGCCTTGGAACTGATGATAGTTTTAGGGGAGGCAGTGGCCTGTTTCTGTTAAGCACAATGGCTTCCAAAAGTCTTGAAAATCCACCATTTGGCTGCTAATTTTTCAAAATTTTCTCGGGGGAGAACCCCCCCGAACCCTCCTTAGGTGGTTCCGGCACGCTCGCTACGCTCGCTCTCACGGTGTGCTACACCAATAATTTCCTGCCCCACCAATTTCAAATCTCACTAGCCGCCACTGTCCACTTGATGTGCAATAAAGATCCAGTAACGCACTGCTGTGTCATGTCTTATCTTCCGTGTATGTATCTGTGGATGAATGTAGGGACAGTGATTCCTTTTACGTCAATGATGCCCATCTTGTGGGATGCCAGTGACAGTGTGCTACATTGCCTATTTTGTACCCCGTGCCATGGACACTGCAACAGGGACACACGCATTAGTCACTTCCTGGTCCGGACATGGACTGAACCAAGCCCAGAGCCCCCGAGTCATAGTTGTAAGCCCTGCGCCAATATCTTGGTGCACTGTCTCCAGGTCCCCGCTCCGCTTCATTGCTGCCGTTCCTGCTGTAAGCAAATACCTCACTGCAAAGGTGCGTGCTCATTCTCCAACCGCTCGTGGGCAGCATCGAATGACGCTGCTGCGGCCCCGCTGCAACAGCGGTTGGCTCTTTTCAACGACCTGGGCGGGCTGTTACCAAATCCTCAGCGCAAAGCACACTGCTTTTCTGGCGCTCGAGTAGAATTTCTACCCGAGCAACAACTTTCTCGATGCAAACAGAATGTTTCTCAGCGCGCGCGGTCTCGACCGCCCGCATTAGGAAATATGACTACCGGAGTTGAGAAATCTTGCCAGCATTTTTTTCTCACTCACAATCGCCATCTTGGCATTGGGGAGTGTGAGTGAGAAAAAATCTCACTGAGAGGAGGATTATCCTTGCTTGCCAACTTGATGTTGGGGAGCGCGAGCAAAGAAAAAAACTCTGCTCCGCGTTTTTCAGAACTCCAGGTGCTCCATGGAGCAAGTGTGCAGAAAACTCTGCAAACTTTGGGAGCGGAGTTCATCGCCCCGGCTTACACTTTACCTGTCAGATGCCCTGATTGTTGAGATTAACAGTGGGTTACATTATCTTCATGTACACAGAGTTACAAATCCTGGGGCCTAGGGCCATCTCCCCCAATGAAGAATTTCTAAAAGCTTTAATTGTGCATTTTAAATCATGCAGTGGCAGTAAGTTTGTTCAGGACTAGAGAGAGCCTAATGACAACTTTGCTTGGGGCTGATGTCCTCATCTTAAGATCAGATCACTCTAGTATCTGAGGTCCACACATCGTAGCTCATTCAGCTCTGGGCATGTATTACTTCTAAGGACCACTGCCCTAGTCTACACCGTTTTGCACTTTTAACTGGGTGTCGGACACAGACCGAGTCAATGTGCCATATTACAATGAGTGTGCTGCCCCTAGGACATTTGCAAACTCATGTCTGCCCGTGTGACAGCACATTATTGCAGGGGCGGCCAACATGGCTCGCTGGTGGCGGGGTGTTGCGCAGAAAAAAAAAATATATGCACTTACCTTGTTGCGTGGTCCCGTCTCTCTTCTCCTGCTCTCCTTGTGGCCGTGGGATTTGAGGAATAGGGAGCCAAGAAGAACAGCCAGGCCCTCCTGACCAATCACAATGCTGCAATTCAGCGTTGTGATTGGTAGGCACCCAGGCTCCCCTGACCAATCACAACGCTGCAATGCAGCGTTGTGATTTGTTTTGAGCGTCCTGGTTTGATTTTCAACCAGGGAATGGGGCCTGGGAAAGTTCTCTGTGCAAGCTGTGATGCAGCCTGCATGGAGAACGGGGAAAGTGAGCATGACTGGTTTGGGCTGCCCAAGAGGGATGACCAAATAGTCATTGCACACTTAGGAGTGGGCAAACCCCTCCTCCCCTGCCCTGCTCTGAGAGCAGAGCAGCCATGCCCACCCGCACGCCCATAAAGGAAACATAAAATGATAGTAACTCAAAGTTATTATCATTTTATATTTCCTTTACTTTACACTGCTCAAAAACAGTGTGACAACACTCCTCTGCCATAGCGGAGGAACTGCCACCGCATTAGTGAAAGGTAGACCATCTCTTTGAAGCCAGTGGTCTGTCTTTCGCTGTGCAGGCAGCAGACCCAGCAACACATTTGAAGGGGATCAGGGATCCCACTGAAGGCGGGTGCGATGAGTGACTTGTGGACATGTGAGAAATATACTGAGATAGTTGGGGCAGTTCTGTGCAGTACAGTGGAATGCCTCCTCCTGTGTCTCAAATATTTACAGCACTGTGTGTGGCTCAGACCGAACCCCAGTCACACCTTGCATTGGCCGATGCCCACCAATGGACAGAGAGCGAGCAGGTTTCTCAGATTCATACCTGATTATCCCTTTAGGCCACTTTTTTCACTTTGCATTCTGGGAGTTATGGAGCTGTATACCTCATTATCAAATTAGGACGACTACACATTCAAGAATGGAAAGCAGAGACCTGGAGTGGATAAATTAACCACAGATGGACCTGAGAAACCTGTGAGCTTTGTAGGCAACATATGTCAACAGAATTAGCAGTTCTGCTTAAATTCTCTATCAAGCAAAGTGGTTCAGAATTTTCGTCACTGAAATCTGTGCATAAGCTCAAAGACACCAGCTTTAATCCTCCTGAGGTCACGTGAGTACCACTGAGATAGATAACAATAAGGATCTCTTATCATAGCCACTAATCCTTTATGGGTTCCCGAGTAGCGTGTTACCCGCTGAAAAAACGCTTCAACACCCCATCAAGGGTTTGCAAGAGATATATAAATGCAAACCTTTACCCTCTTCTGTTCCTCCACTATTCTTCTGAATCCAAATAACTGACTCGCAAGTCCACCACTCAAATTACTTTCATATTTCACTATACTAATTCAACACTAATCCTTTATGGGGTCCGGAGTAGTGTGCTGCTTGCTGAAAAAGCACTTCAACACCTCCTCATGGGTAGTAAGCGATATATAAATGCAATTACAATTACAATCCCCATTGGAATAACAAATGCACCTCTTCTTTTTAAGTATCTGCCACACGGGAGTGTTGTGATCTCAGCTCCACTTTCTCCTCCTTCAACGCTGACTCTTTCTTTCCTCCTTCCAGCTGAGCTGCTGGGGCCTTCTGCTTTCTTTTCAGCTCACTGCTCCCTCCTTCACTGCAGCCTTTCCCTCCAGCTTTCTGACTCCGCGCATCTTCCTCCTTCACACCATCTCTTTTTTCTCTCTTCAGCCACCACACTCTCTCTTCTCCACCCCAAGCACTTTCCTTCCTTCCTGCTCTTCCTTTTCTCTTCCTAGCTCCCCTCTCCTGCCCTCTGACTCCGCTCATCTTCCTCCTTCACACCATCTCTTTTTTCTCTCTTCAGCCACCACACTCTCTCTTCTCCACCCCAAGCACTTTCCTTCCTTCCTGCTCTTCCTTTTCTCTTCCTAGCTCCCCTCTCTGGCCCTCAATTCAGCAACCCCGTGCTCCCTCTTGCGCACAAACTGCTCTAACTTCCCCGTTGTCTTCTTTCTATCCTGAGTGCAGGCAGCCCTTCTTCACCGCTGATCCCTTTCACTCCTTTACCCCAGATTTTCCTCCCCGTATTCTGCTGCCAACCTCCCCCCAACTCACTTCCTTCAGCCCAGCTCTCCTCCCTTCAGGTAGCTTCAGCTGGGCACTGCTCTCTTCCCTGTCCATCTGCTCTCTCTCCTTTATATCTCCTTTCCTTCCTCCACTCCCAACTCCCGATCATTCCTCCAGCGGGGTGACCCCCTCACTCCAAGACTCCATGGTCACTGTTTCCATGCATGACATTTTAGTGTGTGTGTTTAACTTTATTTCGATACAGTACGTATCATAAAAGCAGTACAACATCAATTAAAACAGTACAGAATATACAAAGTAGTACTTTAAGATTTAAAAGATAAAAACAATAGGAACAAGTGTGCAGATAATAATATCCCTTTCCATATATACACCAACTTAAAATTCAGTTTTAACAAGGGACATTTTACTGGAGCAGCAACATCCTTGAAGTTCTTAAGCGCCAAGCCCAACCTAAAAATTTCGCCATGCAACATGCAAAAAACGGGCGTGCATCTGAGCGCAATATACGTAGGGCTTCAACATGTGACCTTGTTCCCAAAGTCTTGCACAAGGGCTTTAGCCATTTCGATCTTGGTGCTACATAGATTTTGCACTCAAACAAAAAGTGGGCGACAGACTCAGCCTTTGTAACACAGAACGGGCAGTAAGGAGGCGTTTGGAGCGGGGGGTTCCAAGAGGAAGTAAGTAGTCCTAAAGGGAGCACACCCACCCTAAATTTAAAATACAGCGATCTGTCTCCAGACTTATGGATTTGGTCCAGATAGGGTTCCCTATAAGGTAGCTCCTTAACTAGCAAGAACTGGACGACAGATTTACAGTGGTTGGGATTGGACATTCGCTTGTTATCTACCCATAGCCAATATGCCTTCTTGAGTAGCTGTTTGGGAGGTGCAGTTTTGTTAACCCAGGCATCTCCCAAACCCAGCTCATAGAGCAGGAGTTTGACTTTCCTCAACCAGGGTACCTTATTACAACCTGGGAGCGACAGAAGATCTCTTAGGGCATCAGCATAGCTACAGAGTTCAGGGACATTCCATATCCGAGACCAGAGTAGCAAAGGGCGCAATTTTGCTTGCTCGCAGATTGGGCGTGTGCCTGTATCTAACAAGAGAGGGATTGTAGGGGTACTGTGGGGAAGCCTCATCAGGTCTTTATGAAAATTATTTTCGAGATGGGCCAAGGTATCAACTCTCTGCGAACCCCACAGTTCAGCCCCATACAGGGCTGCGCTCACAACCCTAGCTCTATAGATATCAATCAGTGCCCCAATTGGTTTTAGAGAAGAGGCTCGCTGTTCTTTAAGCAAGGCTCCAGTAGCCCTCTTGTGTGTCAGGAATACCTTCTGGTGGTGTGCTTTCCAGGACATGGTATCGCTGAGACGTATTCCTAAGTAGTCGAATTCTTTGACTCTTTCCAGAGGGATAGAGTCTAAGACAGGAGGAATAACAGATTTCTTGGGGGGGTTAAGGACAAGAAATTTTGTCTTGCCTATGTTTATTGCAAGTTCCTTGGAGTCGCAGAAGGATTTAAAGGAAGTGAGCAGTTTCTGGATGCCCGCTGGTGATTTAGATATCAGAAGGGTGTCATCCGCAAACAGGAGCGTGGGAACTTTAATGCCCGCCAGGGTAGGTGCATCTGCAGGATGTTGTAGCAGATGCTCCACCACTCCGTTGACATAAAGAGAGAACAGAGTGGGGGCAAGCACGCATCCCTGGCGGACGCCCCTGTCTACTGGGATTCGAGATGTTTTTTCTCCCTGGACACCCCATCTGATCTGGGCAAAGTTATCCTCATGGAATTTTCTGAGGAGGGACAGCAGGTAGGGGGGTAAGCCTAAACCATCGAGGACATTCCAAAGTAGTGCCCGTGGGACCAGGTCGAAGGCAGTTCGCAAGTCAATAAAGACTAGGTACAAACTGCCCCCTCCCAGCACCACTACTTTCCAGTATAACATTAGGAGACGGAATGTCTGCTCGATGGTGCCTGTCCCTGATCTAAATCCTGCCTGAAAGTCAGACAGAATCTTTTCCTCATCGATCCACTGCAAAATCCTGCCCAGTACCACCTTTCCTGCCACCTTTTGGGTTGAATCCAGTAAACTGATGGGACGATAATTGGCTGGATCATCCCTACTGCCTTTCTTAAAGATTGGCACTACTTCAGCGCCTCTCCAAGAGTCAGGAAAGGAGCCTCCCAGTAGAACCTCATTTAAGAGTGTGGCAATCAATCTGCCCCATACTGCTGGATGGGACTTTAGCAGGTCACCAGGAATCCCGTCAGGACCCGGAGCCTTGTTAGAAACAATACCTCCAATGGCCCTTTCGACTTCCTGGGTGGTAAAGGGGTCGTTGATAACTATAGGAATAGTTGTTGGGCAGATCATGAAGCCTTGAGAAGGAGTTTCCCCCGGTGTACCAGAGTATAACATTTTAGTATAATTAGTTCAATGGAACCAAATTAAGACTACAACACCCGGAATGCTTGAGCTTGGTGCGTAAAACCAAAGGGATGGAAAGGAGGTGCGTAATGTTATGGATTCAGGGGTCCACTCCACTCTATCCTACAGCCCTCTCTTCTCCCCAGCTAAAGTGCCACTAAACGTCCTCCCCCTTCACAGTCCATCTCCACTGTCCTCAGCACCGCCCTAGCCGCAGCGTTCCAGGGTCTCTTCAGTTCCCAGTTAATCAGAGTAAAATTGACTGGTCCTGTGATCTGGGGGTCGTGAGTACGAAGCCAGGCGCAGGCACTGCTGCTGCCTTGTATTCTGTGTGGCAGTAACACGTGCATAAAAAGAGCACAATAGCTGCATGACGCATTACATAATAAACACGCCCCTCGTGTAATATCGTGGTTTTTAACGTGGCTGATTTGGCGTGCCTGCAGGCAAGTTTCCGCACTATTTTATCTAGTTACACTGATTTATCAGGAAACCATTTAACGGTAAATGAACATATGTCAAGTGTTTTTTTTTTTGGGGAGGGGGTAATTTAATTAGTCTCTACATTTTCAGGGTGTCCTGTCTCTCTCTTGACAACAGAGATTATTCTAAAAGTTACAAATATGAAGAAACGCCCATGGTGGAGAAAGTAATATTTGAAATGACGTGTACCCTCCATAACATGGAGCGGAACCACCTGCTGTGGTTTAGTGTGGCGCGTGGGCCGGATACAGCAGCTCACGCGCTGCAGGAAGGTCGAAGATCCCCTATCCCGGACCAGCGGTAAAACACAGTCCCGTGGACAGGGAGACATGCAGCCCCCAGAGAGAAGCCATCCTCTGTAAACAAAAGGCTAATTGGTTTGCGATAAGTTCAAGTCGCAGCTTGTGCAACTTCTGAGGGAAATTCCGCAGCCGCAGATACCGCATTTCCGGGCCATCTGACAGGATCTTGACGCCTCGACGTGCCTCCCCACGTCATTACCCATCCACGGCCCAGATTAGTCAGTCAAATAACTTTATTCGGTTTGAATAAACCATAAAAGTAAGACATTCATAAACAATATATGCAAATATGTCGTCTTGAATGAATACAATAAAATTTCATTTGACGCAAATAAACCACAATTTCAGGCCCAAATAATCGCCCGCCTCTTTTCACAGTAGAAAGATATTGTCATAGGATAAATGCAGCCTCTACCCTAGCATTGCTCCTAAATCAGACTTATGTGCCTTACTTCTCAAGGCCGCTAGGGTAAATATTTATGAAGCTTTTGCGCTGTCCTTGCGTCACTCAAGGCGATGCAATGAAAATGCAAAGGCTTCAGTAATACGTACAAAGCCAGGCAAGACCTGATTTGCGTGGCCTTGCATGGCTTTGTAAAGCAATGTAAGGCAAGGCAGCTGCTTGCGCTGCGTTATGTTACATTTCAACTTGAGGTGTGTTCCATGGGTGGGACCAATGCTCGAGTCGGGGTACCACGTGGGTGGACGGCATCACCCCAGTTATTTTCCTGGGAGCTCGATAACTGGAGCAAATGGAGCCCCACATTCACTCTTTGGCCTCTCTGGGGCGAGATCAGAGTTCATTCAGAACGCTGCTCACGTCAGGGCCGGACTGGCTGTAGTGGGCACCGGGCATTTCCCCAGTGCACCGCACGGGTGGGGGGCGATATTGGGCCCCTGGGGGCCGTTTTTGTTACAGGGCCGTTTTTGCAGCATAGCTGCAAAATCGACCCTGTAACAAAATCGGCAGAAAAACGGCACTAGCAAAGAGCTCGGCGGCACCCCCAATCCTTTGCGGAGGAGAGGGGGGGCAGCACTTTGCTAGGGCCGTTTTTGGTTCCCAGTCCGGCCCTGGCTCACGTGCTGGCTTCTCTGATAAAATCACATTTAAGGGGTGAGCGAGGGGAGGCAATGAGTCTGATGGTGCAAGCCACCTTTCGTGACATCACTTCCTGTCGTGACGTTCGCGTTCCCCCACTTCTTTTTTTCGGACTTGTGCCCTGAGTGAGACATGGAAGTTTGGGCATTCCCATGCATCTACCCATGGATTATGGCATATTTCCAGGTTTAAAAAGACTAGTAAACTTAATAAAGCATAACAATTCTATGCCTTCCCAAGTGAGGTGTAATGAGAAAAATATCTTTATTCCTCCACATTGTTTCTTCTTTCATTCTGCAGTACACATAGAAAGAGGGTATTGCCTTTGGGGATTGTTTTTGTGCAGGACGGTGTCCCTTCCTGCACAAAACAATCCTGGCTGTAAAACAGGCACCCATGCACAACTGTGGGTCCCTGCGTTGCCGCTTGGCAACCACATGTGCAATGTTAGTAATTATTGCGCATTCCTGCTCTCTCTCTGGTACGCAGAGCTATAAGTTGTCTTCTGCATTGCGCTGCTATGACGCTTTAGTAAATCTAGGCTTCAGTCTGTTTTCTCAGATAAAGTATAGCCCGTAACCAAAAATAGACATGGATTCACCAATATGCCAGGGTAAGGGGACACAGCTCACACTCGTTAAAAGCTAATGATATTATTCAGCTTGCCCCTTATCCCACAGGCAGTCCATAAACAGCCTCCTGTTGGCTACCAGTAGCTGTAGAAGGGAGAGTAGTGGAAACTACAGTGGAGACTAGACAGCTCTTGAAACTTTTCGCGCTATATAAAACTTTATAAATAAATAAATAAATAGATACATGGAAGGAGCGTCGTGGTCACAAAAAAGTCTTCAGTTCAATGCTGTATTCCACAGTTTTATTATTGTAAATTTATCCGATATCAGCAACAAGAGATTTATTCCAACAGCACAAATGTCCAATTAAATGTGGATTCAATAACCCAATTTCATCCAAAATCAATGTTTTTGTAGATAACTTAAAACAGCCAACGCGTTTCGACCGGTATGGACATCATCAGGGCTGTAGTTACATTTTAAAGAAACAGAAAAAAGACATTAGGTATTGCACCGTTCTTGTGCACAATAAACATACAATGTAAAAACATGCCTGTAACACAATCCTCCAAATTCTCATCAAACCTGCCTACATACCATTGTAAACAAGCATTTACAATGCAACGGTCTCGCCTTTGCAAAAGTTAGAGCTAATGTCATTGTTAATGACAACATTTTTATTTATGTGTTGGTTTTGAAAACAGATAAATAAATGGCATTGTCATTTACAATGCCAATAGCTTACTCTCGCAAATGCGAGACCAATTGCATTTGCACACACACACACACACACCCTATCACCCCAAAGAAGGCACTGAGAGCTAGTGCATTTTCGGAGAATCCGCAATCCGCGAACTCTCGCGGATGTGGCGAGAATACGCAAATCCACGCGAAGCGGATTTTTTGCTTGTGTTCGCACTGCTCGCGGTCCGCGGCGCGGGCAGCAACAATCTCGCACTCGCGAAAGTACAAAAATTACAAGGGGAGGGGTAAAGGAAGTGGCCCAGTCTCCAACTTCCTGTTCCTGTCCAGCAAGCTCCTCCCATAGGGGTGGGGTGAAGGAAGTGCCCCAGTCTCCAACTTCCTGTTCCTGTCCAGCAAGCTCCTCCCATTGCTTAGTCCATTTCCTGGCCACTTTGATTGCGATCTTGACTGGGAAGGATTACTTTTTGTGGTTGCTGCTGGATATTTGGATTTGAGGCCTTTTGGATTACTTTTGGATTCGAAATTTGATTTCACAAAGAAGTAAGTTGATGTTGTTTGTTTGTGGTGATTTTTGTGTGTGTTGCTTTTTTTTCGACTTTTTTGGGGGGAAAATCTGCAAGTTTGCGAGCTGAGGATGTTTTTGCTTGTGTTCGCACTGCTCGTGTCCCGCGCAGCAACAATCTCGCACTCGCGAAATTGTAAAAATTACAATTCTGCACATGAATTGAAAACCACCAGGCTTAGTTATGGGTGCATGCATGATACAACTGTTTTGTTGAATTTTTTTTTTAACATGATTCTGGCCAGGGCATGGATGGCATTGGATTGTGGTGATTTTTGTGTTTTACGACTTTTTGGGGTGGTGTTGGGGGCTTGCTATGTGGGTGGGGGCCCTTTTATTGCCTGGTCCCGTGTGGGTGGGGGTCTAGGGGCCATTTTTAAGCCAGTTTGTGTGCTTTGTGCCATAGGCCTGCACCCAGTGTGCTCTGATGTCATCCATTATGCCCAGGGGGCCCAGAATCGGTCTGTTCGCGGATTTTGCTGGTTTTTCGCCACGTTCGCGCCGTGAAGCAACAATCTCGCACTCGCGAAATTGTAAAAATTGCAATTTTGCACCGGAAAACCACCAGCAGGCAGCATAAGCCTTCTGAAACTTGATGGATGGCATTGGATTGTGGTGATTTGATTTGTGTTGTGTTTTTTGACTTTTTGGAGTAGGGGTTGGGGGCTGGCTATGTTGGTGGTAGCCATTTTGAGGCATGGTCCTGGCCATGTGGATGGGGTTCAAGCGGCCATTTTGAAGGCAGGCAGTGAGCTTTGAGACATAGGCCTGCACCCATTGTGCCTTGCTTTCACCCATTGTGCCCAGGCGGAGTCAGGGGTACATGAAAGTACAACCCTCTCTGTGTGTGCTCTCTTGGATCAATGTTAAATTCCTGTTTCCCAAAAATTTAGCAAATCCTAATTTTGAAATTTCCATATTGTGTGGTGTGCACGTGTGTATTCATAAATGCCTACTTGCAAACTGTTTATTGAAGCGCTACATATGCAACATATATTCACTGATGTTCCTCTGTCTTCGTTTGCTTTTAGGTGCACAAAACTCCGCATCATCGTTGAGCATCAGTGCCAGGAAGAAGTCCTGCTGCGGCCTGTTGTTCCGACATCTGAAGAAGATGGCTCCAAAAAGAGGTGCCCGTAGGTCCTCTTGCAAGAAAGATGTCTCTACTAAGGAGAAGAAGAAGCAAGTGGCACCACTTACCAAGGAGACTGGTGGCTCAACCAATAAATTTTTTGGGGAAAAACAACAAAAAAAAACAAAGGCCCACCATGAGTGCTGCACAGGTAGCCTGTTTAGTTGTTGAATCACCAACGACCAGTGATGTTGGTTCATCGCAAGAAAGTAGCAGCACACCATCAACACAGGTTGTAACTCATCTCACAAGTACTATTCAACAACCAAAGCCGCAACAACAGCTGCATGGGCTACTAGTACAAGCAGAAGTACATGCGCAAGGAGCTGTCCGAGAAGGAGCTGTCCGAGAAGGAGCTGTCCGAGAAGGAGCTGGCTGTGAAGGAGCTGGCTGTGAAGGAGCTGGCCGAGAAGGAGCTGGCCGAGAAGGAGAAGGCCGAGAAGGAGAAGGCCGAGAAGGAGAAGGCCGAGAAGGAGAAGGAGAAGGCCGAGAAGGAGAAGGCTGAGAAGGAGAAGGCCGAGAAGGAGAAGGCCGAGAAGGAGAAGGCCGAGAAGGAGAAGGCCGAGAAGGAGAAGGCCGAGAAGGAGAAGGCCGAGAAGGAGAAGACTGAGAAGGAGAGGTCCATGGAGACTTGCAAGTAGAGGTCAGTGAAGATGCCCATGTAGCGGCGCATGGAGCGGTGCAAGTGCCCACAATGGTTGTTCTTCCAGAAGTAGGGGCACAGGAGGAAATTGACTTTGGAGCCGGGGTATCATGTCAGGAAGACGAAGCCACTCCTCCTGATGATTCATTTTCTCCCAGCTCCCCAGCAAGGGAAAGATCAAGGAGGGTGTGTAGAAGTTCCTCTTCAAGCCCCGCTCCATCAGATGATTATCTGGATCTAGATTGGCAACCATCTCCGACGTCTGAGAGGGAGGCACACCATGAGCTGCGAAAGGTATCAAATGTTAAAAGGAAGGGCCCCGGAAAGCTCATACTTATGGATCCGAACGTCGGACTTGATGAAGTGGTGCATTCTGATGTTGTTGAACAGGATGACAGCAATGACCTAGTCATCACACATGTCAGTCCAGCCACACCGGCCATGCAGCAGACAGACATTTATACCCTATCCCGACGTCATGCTGAGCGTGACCCTGGCGACGTGCCACTGGTAGCACCACCAATGCAGTCAAGTAGTACAACAAGTTCAACAAAACCTACAGCTCCCATATTTTCTCCCCAGAGGGGGACTCCATCCAGCTCGACTCCCTCAAGTAAGGTTGCTGCAATAATTGCACAACCCAGTAGATGTCTGCAAGGCTCATCCACCACTGCTTCATCTGGCATTGGCAGCAGTATCACCTCGTGCGGCAAAACCAGAAGTTTCCAGTCCCCAGTTTGGACATTTTTTAGTGTCCATGAAAAGTATGATAACATAGCCGTTTGTTGCATTTGTAAGACTAGAGTTAGCCGTGGTAAGACTGGTACCAACTATGGAACCGGAGGCCAGATAGGTCATCTTGAAAGAAAGCACGCTGTCGAATGGTTTCCGCACCTAGCAAACGTCAAGGGAAAGCGATCCCAAAGGGCAAGTGGCCAAAATATACCCATACTAGGTGTTTCATCTGAAGATGACGGGGAGGTAGAAGAAGCGTCAGACATGTGTCCGGTTGCACCCAGTACCCCTGGCAGCACCACACCCTCCGGAACACATAGGAGGCACACTGAGAGTCTGGGAGACACACCAATGCGGAAAATGTCAACACTGATCAGAAGTGGGTCGAAGAAGGCATCAGCATCATCCCGTAAATTTGTCCAGCACACCATTTCAGCCATGTTCTCCTCAGATGTGCAATTTTAACGCAACCACCCAACTGTACGCCTGTATAACACTAAGCTGGCTAAAATGCTAGTGGTGGACCTTCTCCCTTTTTCGTTTGTCGAAGGTGTGGGTTTCCTTGAACTCGTGGCAACATTGGCCCCTAAATGGAAGGTTCCTAGCCGGTTCTATTTTGCCAGGGTTGCTGTTCCAGCACTACATAAAGAGGTGCTTGAGTTGGTGGGGGCAGCTTTGCAGAAGAGTGCTGTTCACACTATACACCTGACAACAGACATGTGGACCAGTTGCCAAGCCCTTGATTACATGTGCATCACTGCACACTGGGTCTCTTTTTCAGAGGTTATAAAACAGATAAATGCAGGTGGTGACTTGGTCGAGATTTTTAAGGGTGCTCGTAAACATGCAACATTAGCCATGTTTGGCATGGAGAAAAGTCATACTGCAGTCAACATTTTGGCTGACTTTAACAAAATGGTCTCGCAATGGCTGCCCCCAAGAAATTGCAAGGTTGGTTATGTTTCTACAGATAATGGCAGCAATGTAGTTAGGGCCATGGAGGACGGTTTCTATTTCAGAGTGCCGTGTTTGGCGCACTGTATCAACCTTGTTGTGCAAAATTTTTTGAAAAAAGAACTTGCAGTCGACAAAACACTGACCATCTGCAGAAGAATATGCACACATTTCAACCATTCTTTTAATGCCCGGAAGGAGCTGAGGCGCAAGCAAAATGAACGTAGAATGCCAGTGAAAGCACTTATCCAGGAGGTGGCAACACGTTGGAACTCAACCTTCTACATGCTTGAGCGTCTGCATGAGCTGTTTCCAGTAGTCAATGAGTATTTCTACAACCTGGGTGGTGATACGACAGAAATGATGCTAGCGGTGGAGCAATGGCAGCTAGTTAAAAGCCTGACAGACATGCTTCGTCCTTTTGAGGTCTTCACGCGTGACGTCAGCAGGGAGGACTGTTCTTTGAGCAAAGCTATCCCATTGTTGCTGAAGCTCGAGCACCAAGTCAAGGTGGTGTCTTCACAATTAAAGGACGTTGGAAAGAACGAAGCACATGAGTTGACGCAGAGATTATTACAACGCCTAGTTAGCAATGAACGGCTTGTAAAAATCAAGAAACAACAGCACTACATTTGTGCTACTATTCTGGATCCACGTTACAAAAAGCCATTGTTTGGCAAAGTAATAATTCCTTTTGAAACATCGGATGTTACAGAGTACAAAGGTTGGCTAGCTCAGTCAGCCATTCGTTTTGAAAGAGAGCGGAAGGAAACTGTAGGAGAAGACAGTACTACTAGTGAATCAGCAGGCCATCAGGCGTCCCAAAAAAGCACTTCTGCATCTGTGCCTGTGGCAGAAGTGAGTGTCTTTTCCACTGAGCCGTTAACCACACCAGCAACCGTATCATCTGCACCAGGCCCAGGCGATATGTCTGAAGCGGGTTGGCTAACTCAGCTAGGGTTTCCTTGTCCTAGAAAGGACACAGAAGTGCAAAGTACAGGAATCCGGGAGGACATTCTTTCAATGGTGCAGGCCTATCTGGATGACTCAACAGAGGTCAATATTACTGAGGACCCATTGGCGTATTAGCATGGGAAAAGAAAAATATGGCGAGAGCTCACCAACCTGGCTATCAATTACTTGTCTTGCCCACTCGCAAGCGTGTCCTCAGAACGTGTTTTTAGTTCTGCTGGTGGCATTGTGACTTCCAAAAGGTCCCGCCTCTTGCCCGCAAATGTGGAGCGGCTCACCTTGATAAAGATGAACCAGCACTTCATACCACCAGATTACAGAGTACGAGAATCCACGCAGGAAGAAGAGGACACCGACCTACCTGAGGAAAGTTCTCCTCAGTTACCAGAAGTAACCCCAACTGATGATTTAGCAGAGTATGAGGACGAGTTCTGCTTCCCTGACAGCGAGTTCTGAAAATGAGTCAATCATTCATTAATTGTAAATTTAGTCCTCCTTATTCACTTTTATTCCTGTGTGTCTGTCTTTCTTTAGCAAGTGCTTCATCACATTCCCAACAAAACTGTAATCAACCAATAAAACAACAAGCCCATCAACAGAACTGTCTTGATTTTGATGCCGCAGCATTCCTCAGGTTCACAACAGTTAGTTGACAAGAACTCAGTCCTGGTCGTCTATCCTGAGTCCTCCTCCTCCAGACTCACCCTATCCATTACCCATAATGCTGATGCCTGGATTCTGCACAATGAAGAAACTTACGTTGACGAGTCCCCTAACGCCTTAGGACACTGTGAATTCCAGGTGGAGCCAGCCCTCAAACACAAATTACAGGTAAGGTAAGCGTTTGGATGGGAGGTAGTATAATGGAGTATTCGGAGAGGCGAGAGAGTGACAGTGGTACTAGCAGTAAAGTCCTAGGGCTCTTGAATTAACAAACTCTGTGACAGGCATTTACTTTGGAAAACATTTGGCCTATTACACGTGAACGTTTAGGCGTTATTATTGCTCGCTTGCCTGTCTCAGGGGTGCTGTCTGTGGGGCTTCTAGGTTTTTGGGTTGTGTGAGCACCGCTGCCACATTTCTAATGTTGATTGCTTTTGTTTTGCAGAAAATCCACGCCGGGAAACTCCAGTTGGGGCCCTGCTGCAGAACGCCTTAGGACACTGTGAATTCCAGGTGGAGCCAGCCCTCAAACACAAATTACAGGTAAGATAAGCGTTTGGATGGGAGGTAGTATAATGGAGTATTCGGAGAGGCGAGAGAGTGACAGTGGTACTAGCAGTAAAGTCCTAGGGCTCTTGAATTAACAAACTCTGTGACAGGCATTTACTTTGGAAAACATTTGGCCTATTACACGTGAACCAACACGATGACAGTGTTCAGTAAAACAAACTTACTGCAAAACCACCACCCACCAGGCTCAAAAGTAGTAAAAAACAGGTATGCTCAGATAAAGTTTGAAAAAGTATATTTATATCCCTAACAAAATAATCTCCCGCAAGACCCTCCCTAACCCCAAATAAATAGTCCATCAAAAGTCCCCAAAAAACCCAACTCCCAATTCCCACCCCCCAAAAGTCTCTAAAAAAGGGGCAAGGGACACTCTACGGATGCAGGTTGTTCACTTTGGCCTCCAGGGCATCATGCCTTAGGGCCAGGGCATCGTACTCCTCCCGGAGCATGGCGTGATCTAAGCGGAGGCCCTCCATCACCTTTTTGTACTCTTCCCATTTCTTGACCTCCGCCTCCAAGTTGGACACTCTGCGGAGTGCACGGCGCAAGCGAGCCTTTACAGTACTGTGAGGAGGTGCAGCCTTTGCTGCTCGGCGGTGGCGTCTTCCAGCACGGCTCTGGTTGGCTGGAGCACTGCGCTTACCGGCAGAACGTGGGGTCACGGAGGAGGATGCAGAAGATGTTACATTTGATGCACTTGAGTGCGTGTCGTCCCCCTCCATTTCCACCAGCCGGCGATATTGCGCAACAGTGGCATCCAGCCTCCGTTGCCGGGCCAGTACAGCCAGCATACTCCTGCTCGGTTTTGCAGTTTTAGTATTACCAACTATATGAAGAAAGAAAGACATAATCTGTAACGAATGCTCTTTAAAAATATGATTAACACAAAATGATTCAGCAGGAAGTTGTGTCACAGTACAACTAGCAACTAGCCAGCGCAGTACAAATCTATTCAGGCCAGTATCATGGGCGTCTGCATGGAGGGGCAAGGTGGGGCGCTTATGGTTTGGTGCTCTTTCATATGAAAGAGATCTGGCAGAAGTGAGTGACTTTTCCTCTGAGCCGTTAACCACACCAGCAACCGTATCATCTGCACCAGGCCCAGGCGATATGTCTGTTTCCCTCTCTCTCTCTCTCTCTCTGTCTCCCTCTTTCTGTCTCCCTGTGTCTCCCTCTACCTCGCTGTCTCTCTCTCTCTGTCTCCCTCCCTCACCCTCCCTCTGGCTCCCTCCCTCTCTCTCTCTCTCTCCTTCTGTCTTCCTCTCTCTCTGCCTCTATCTCTGCCTCTATCTGTCTGTCGGTCCCAGCCTGCTGTAATTACCATATTGTAATTTGTCACTGGGCCAGCACTGGATACACATCATATGCTATCTAAGAGTCAGATAGTACCATGATCCAGCTTATCTGTACTCGCCACCACCACTGCCTGCTTCCTCACAGTCTGATTGTCCTCTGGCGCCGCATCCTCCACAGAGTAGTCCTCAGACTCGGAGTCGATCACGATCACGTCCGAGCTGGCCCCGCCACCAGATGTTCCACCTAAAAAATATATTTAAGACTGTTAGATTACACCACTCACTAGTATTTGGTTTAGGAATGAAGAAATTTGAAAACAACAGAAAAAATAATTGACTGTCTACTCTAGTCTAAAGTAAAAATGTCCCTCCTTCCAGGGAAGGCTGTTGTCTTGCTGCTTTTTTTTGTCACAATTGATGAATGCTTGCTTAATTTTAACACACATCATTTTTCTCTGAACAGACAGACGCTGGACTTCTACGGACAAGAGCAACATCAACTAAACCAGGTGAAAGCTCGGCTCGACCACAAGAAATGTGTTCCATTACTCATCAACTCAGCACCAAGCACTTTTCCTTTTCCAGCTAACTTTATTTTAATATATGTGTTTACTTTTACTTTTAATAAAGCTTTTAAACTTGAATAGACTCTGTGGTTTTTGGTCCTCCAGACTAGAGTGACTGAGCGAAAGGTTTTGTAATTTTTGCAAGGAGGAGTCCGTGCCGCTGACACTACCAGGTTTATACAGTGTGCCAAACACACCACTCTGAAATATTATGACTCTGGTCTTTGGTGTCCATAGTTTGGTTTGTGGAGAATTGTCCCTGCAACAGTAGTATTATTGATTTTGCTCCTATCTAAACACTGTTTCGAAAAAATTAAATTAGGAACGCTTGGACAACAATAGGTCCTCTATATTTAAATGAAAACTTACTGGGGCCAGCAAAGGAGCACTCGCCACCCTGGCCTGCATCCTCCTCCTTTGGAGCCACTGCATCCACTGTTTCTGTCCGCTTGCCCCTGGGCGGACCTGACGTACAACATGAAAGAAAGAACAGAAAAAATTGATGATTGCTGCTTGTCGATGTCCTTGTCAACCAAATCAAACATTTAGAAAGAACAAGAACAACTATTTCAGCCAAAAAGAGGGCTACAAAGGAAGGACTGCACCTGAGCCTCTACTCTAGGGGCAGATTTACAAGCCTTTAAACAAGGTCAAGGTGCACCACTTCAATATTTACAAAAACTGTTCACTTTGATAAGGTCAACAGAAAAAATCACATCAGTTGTTACGTGTGTTCTTTAAGAGTTCTTTTATTCAATTCAGTTGAGAATGAAATGCACACACAGGTGCTACAGCCGACGCGTTTCGTCCTCTTGGGACTTCTTCAGGGCTGTTTACAAAAAATGACAATATACAAAAACATACAGTTAAAATTAACATTAAAACAGAAGCAGTTATGCTCATACAGAAAAAAGCCAGGCTTCATGAACAATACATTACAATATTAAAAACTAGTACAAAACTTATGTACAAGCTGCCAACAATAATTGCAAATAGATGACTTGGTTGAGTTACAGAAAGCATTCTACAATTACTTTCAACCAGGATCAACATATTCTTGGTTATTGCACGATGTTCTCTATATCGGTCTGTCCCTATTTGGATTGTCATCCTCACCTCAAGGAATTATAGCACATCCTATATCTATGAGAGAATAGGGGCCCCAGCATCAAAAAATTTATCAAAAGAAGGGGAGTAGTCAGTAGCTGTCGAGCGGGGATATTAGCACTAAAGAATAAAACCTACCAAAACGAATAATAAGATGATGTTCTTTGAACTTCTCCCATGGTTATTGGGTACGTGGGTATATCCGTGACTTTCTATTATACTGAAGGGGGCATCTAGAAATGATTGATGAAAAGATTGGTGAAAAAATTGGTGAAAACAACCCATTGGTAAGAGGTCTAGTGACAGCCAACATCTAAGAGGAACACTTTTAGCCTTTTCTCCGCATGAAACCAAACACCTATTACTCCTTTAGAGCTGTCATGTAGAAAAGTCTCTAAGAGAAAACTTTTATATTATTATAGGTGATTGACAAGCATAATATTGAAATTCCTCTCAATTGTTGAGTGTATTGGCTGAACGTGACTACAAATAGATACACACCGCCTATTAACAAGAACGGCTCTAACAGACCAGATTGCTCCGTTGAGAACTCTTTGTCAAATATGGTAGGTCATTGTATTTACTTGCAACCATTCAAAACTATTGGTAGCTTCCAAATTTTCTAAAAGTGTTCCTCTTAGATGTTGGCTGTCACTAGACCTCTTACCAATGGGTTGTTTTCACCAATTTTTTCACCAATCTTTTCATCAATCATTTCTAGATGCCCCCTTCAGTATAATAGAAAGTCACGGATATACCCACGTACCCAATAACCACGGGAGAAGTTCTAAGAACATCATCTTATTATTCGTTTTGGTAGGTTTTATTCTTTAGTGCTAATATCCCCGCTCGACAGCTACTGACTACTCCCCTTCTTTTGATAAATTTTTTGATGCTGGGGCCCCTATTCTCTCATAGATATAGGATGTGCTATAATTCCTTGAGGTGAGGATGAAAATCCAAATAGGGACAGACCGATATAGAGAACATCGTGCAATAACCAAGAATATGTTGATCCTGGTTGAAAGTAATTGTAGAATGCTTTCTGTAACTCAACCAAGTCATCTATTTGCAATTATTGTTGGCAGCTTGTACATAAGTTTTGTACTAGTTTTTAATATTGTAATGTATTGTTCATGAAGCCTGGCTTTTTTCTGTATGAGCATAACTGCTTCTGTTTTAATGTTAATTTTAACTGTATGTTTTTGTATATTGTCATTTTTTGTAAACAGCCCTGAAGAAGTCCCAAGAGGACGAAACGCGTCGGCTGTAGCACCTGTGTGTGCTTTTCATTCTCAACTGAATTGAATAAAAGAACTCTTAAAGAACACACGTAACAACTGATGTGATTTTTTCTGTTGACCTTATCAAAGTGAACAGTTTTTGTAAATATTGAAGTGGTGCACCTTGACCTTGTTTAAAGTATTTCATAGTTCATGTTTTGAACCAACATTGTAACGGTGGGTGTTTTTTTAAGTGTGCACACATATTGTCCCATGTACTACATTGTGGGTCCAAATTAATTTTGAGAGAATATTTGACTAGGTGCTGTTCTGTTGGGAATCCTCCACCGTTATTCTTTCTCTAAACATATTGTTACAATTCCCTATAGCACTAGCCAACTCTGCATTTGACCTATTGCCATAATATCACTAAAGGATTCCGTCTATTCATTTAATAGCGGATCAGGATGCCAGGCTTCAAAGATAGGAGACAGGAATTAGCTCAAGATCTATTTGCCAACAATCCTAATGTAAACAACAGGACCACCCCCTCTACTGAGGGATTAAAAACAAAATTCCAGAGACTAGAAAAACTCAAAAAGAGTGAAATGTCCCGTTGGTGGGATGGCACCACTCTAGGTAAATATATAGATAATGAAAAAATACCCAGGGGTCTTAGAATCTTAATATTCCCCACGTTCGAGGACCTTAGCCCTGAACAGCTAGAGGACTGGGAAAGTAATCTAAAGAATGCCTCCTTTAACATGATGAAGATATTGATAAGAAATTCTGAAATTAAGGGTGAGAAACTCAAAAAAGAGATAGAAGACCTAGAAAAGGATATAGAAACATCCCCTCTGAAAGATACTATAAAAAAGAATTATGACATACTAGATGGTATCCTTGAGAATCATCAGTTATATCTTCGTGACAAAAAAATGAAGAAAATCAAAAGAGACGATAAAGATTACAAGGAGGGACGAATATACACCTTCTCTCATAAATTTGATAACATTAGAGTACCTGGGGATGGCAAAAGACAGAGAGAGGACACCCCAGATTTAACATCAGCGAATAGTCTGACTTCTCTTTCGTCCACTGCGAGCTCACTCTCGAGTGAGGTACCTGCACCTACAGTAACAGGAGAGATGAGACCAGGCCAGAATCCTTTTTTAGTGGAAATGGAGAGGGTGAGGCTGGGAACAAGACCCAAAGACCCAAAACAAGGAGGGGGGGGCGCAGTTGGAAGAGATTCAAGCAGAGGCAAGAACTCAAATGCAGAAACGGTGGCAAAGAGGACAAGGTCCAACAAGAATTAGTTGATGATAACACCGAAATTGAGAAAGATAAAGGAAATACTGATGAATCAATCATTGTGAACCTTTCAGAAAAATGTCTTTCTCAGGATGAAAAGTCTGTACTTGAAATGGGATTAGGTTTTTGTCCAAATCAAGCAGGGGACGACACTGGAATATTGGTGGATTTATGTAAATTTGTGCGTACTCTGAAATTAAAAGACCATTTTGCTAGAAATCCTGTTAAAGTAAATGATGCTTGTAATGATGTAAACACTGTGACCCAGTATACTGTGAATGAAATAAATTTGTTACAATCACTGATGACTATTGAATTGGAGACTTCTATTGATACAGAGGATATTTGTAATGAGTTGGATGTGTCTGAAAATGTATCAAATTCAAGTGGTCTGAAACCAAGGTCAAACTTTGTACCTGTAGGCACCCATCCCAACATAGACTTATTCAAAAAAAGAGTAACAGCAGGATTCCACAAATTGATAGATTCTCCAATTAATCGCAGTGGCAGTAAACAAAATCTCACACCTCAAGAATTCACTGCACTAAAAAATCTAAAGGCTGATAATTCTATAGTCATCCGCGAAGCGGACAAAGGGGGCAATATTGTCCTCATGGGAAAAACTGATTATATGAATGAAATTGAACGTCAACTATCAGACACTGACTGTTACAAGAAATTGACAGGAAATCCGGTGGGCAATCTTATTACCCACATCAATTTGCGACTGTCGGATTGGCGAGAAACCGGGTTAATTAGTGAAGAAGAATATAGGTATTTGGCGGTAAGTTCACCGACTTCGCCTTGCCTTTATATTCTTCCTAAAATTCATAAAGGTGGTCCCTTTCCACCAGGCCGCCCCATTATTGCAGGTATCAATTCCCCAACTGAGAGACTGTCGGAATATGTCGATACATACATTCAACCTTTTGTTCAGAACTTACCAGCCTACATTAGGGACTCTAAAGACATCTTGTCGAAATTCCAAAATTTGACATGGTCTGAGAATATGCTTTTTGTGACTATGGACGTGTCAAGTCTATACACTTGCATTAAAAAAGAATTTGGAATGAGAGCTTTGGCCTTTTTCCTGGGACAACGAACTGCAGATCACAGGTTACACAATGAGGTCCTTATGGAGATGACTGCGATTATATTGTCTAAAAACTTTTTTCTCCACAATTCAGTGTGGTTCCAGCAGATACAGGGCACAGCGATGGGGTCCAGATTTGCTCCCGCTTATGCTGGCCTTTTCATGGGCTGGTTTGAGCGGGAGCATGCCTGGGGCCGTCGCTCGGCAGGGTGGTCTGATCACATCATTTTCTGGGGCAGGTACATTGATGACGTTATTATGTTATGGAATGGACCTGCCCCGGATTTATTGTCATATTTTGAGTTTCTGAATGACAACCCGTATAATGTGAAACTCACCATGGAATACAGTGGACAGCAAATTGACTTCTTGGACGTAACTTTTTTTATTGAGAATAATATGATCAATAGCAGGACACATAGAAAAAGCACTGCATGCAACAGCACGTTGCACTTCAAAAGCGCACATCCCTGCCATGTGATCAACAATATACCATTTGGCGAAATGTTGCGGATGCGAAGAAACTGTAGCACTGAGGAGAGTTTCCAGACAAACATTAGAGAAACCGAGGAACGCTTCTTTCAAAGAGGTTACCCTCGGAAAGTTCTCAACAAAGCAAAGGAAAGAGTAGCGAAAATAACTAGAGAAAGCACATTGGAAAATAGGGTCCCAAAAAAGAACAACAAATTTCCCCTTGCTTTCTCTACGAAATTCACTGATGAGAACAGTAGAGTTTTTAATACTCTAAGAAAACACTGGCACCTCCTGACGGAGATCCCCAGTATCAAAAATGATCTCCCTTCTAAACCCAAAATTATCTACAGACGTGGTCACAACTTGAGGAATATGCTTTGCCCCAGCTTGGTGACCACTGTAGAACAGAAACAGTGTTGGTTTCCACCAAAAACTATGGGGTTTTTTACGTGCAGAAACTGCAATGTATGCACATTAGGAAGGGACAAGACCAAAACCTTTTGCTTCAATACAAACAAAACACATAAAGTCAAGCATTTCATAAACTGCAATACAACTTTTGTAGTATATATTGTAGGCTGCCCATGTGATAAAATCTATGTGGGCAGCACAAAACGACCTCTAAAACAGAGGATTCAGGAGCATGTTCGGGCCCATCGCAACAATGATCATAAGTATGCGATGACCTTCCATATGCAAGACAAGCATAAACCAGACGACACACTATGGTTTATGGGAATTGATCATGTCCCTGTGAACCCCCGAGGAGGTGACCGAATCTTAGCCTTGAGAAAATGTGAAGCAGAATGGATATGTAGGATGCGGAGTGTGGAATTGGGACATAATTATGATGACGAAATGCACCACCTCATCTCATAGATCTCGCACAGATTCTATGAGTGACCCTAGAGTATATGTCTGTATGTGTATTTTGCTCTGCTTATATCCACCTCAGTATCTCCGTCCACAGAAGAACTAGACACCACTTTAACCTTTTGAATGCTATGGGGATTTTTCCCCTGTGCTGGAAAATCATGATTACCATTATTCATGACGAGCTGGGCTCGTCATGAGCGTAGCAGGAGGCTACTGCATGACGAGCCCAGCTCGTCATGAGCGTCGAAGGGGATATACTATACACTATATCTCATCCATTATCATTGAGATCTAATGTGTTCAGAATGTTTCTGAAAAATGTTTATGAAATTGAATACACATCAATGTTTTTATGTGAATTAATGATAACCTGTGTTATTGACTAGCATCTGCCTTTTACAAAAATGTTTTTTGTGAAGCATAAGCTCAACCTCGCCTATACTGTTTTGTTCCTATATGGGGTAGTGCTACTACTTTGTTGATAAACCGGGTTATCAAAGATCTTGTCTTTTCCTTCAGGGAAACCTATGCTTAAACCTCTTCCTTTTTCTTAATGTTGGAGACTAATCGTTATTTAGCTCAAAGGATACACCATACATAATCAGTCCCCGAATTTAGTTCTAGTACAGTTTGAGTTCCATATTAGGCTATTGTAAAGTTCTGATGGCCATGGACTAAGCACCCTAGAAACATTTGAAATAAATAGTAATATATCAATGTATTAGTTTGCGCACATTGAAATTTGAGAATAAGGGTCCTTGCCGAATAGGTTAAAAATGTATATATATTGTCATAAATGAAGCAATACAAATGAATATTGATGTTTATTCGTGTCTTTTTCTTATATCTGCATGGACCAGGCATTCATCTCTATCCTTATGATTGTCAGGTTCATGCCCAAACCAAAATGGCCGCCGCTTTTCGATCAGTTCCCCAACATTATTGAATGAGGCTTTAGCTGCCTCTCTCCACATCATTGGACACAATCCATGCGAATGCGGTGTTTATTTGCCCTAGTCTTTGTTTTTACTTTGGCCACCATATTTCTTATCTTCATTTTTTTTCGAATATGTCCACTGTGATTATATTTCGAATTATACTATAATTGCCACTAACGCCGACTATACGTTGTGGCAATAGCATAAGATATTGCAATGTATTTATGTGACACGCTTTTCGCTAAACAAAAAAGCCTACAACTCCTCAATTATGCTTTTGGCCACAAATGAGAGTCCGCGTTTACACAAGATGGCGGCTATCAGGCTTCGCATCACGTTGCTATATAGAAACCGGGCACTTACACAATATGGCCCCCACGGTAATCGCCGTTATTCCTTAGTGGTTTTTACAAGGTAGGCGTTATAACCTACTGAGTGGCAGGCCTTTTACTCATTTATGTGAGTAACTTTCATGTGATTTTCGAAATGACATCACAGACATTTCCTAGATTGAAACGGGACCCCGTACTTACACAAGATGGCGGCCGCGAAGCCTCATTTAACAGTGCAACCTAGAAATCGGGCACTGACATAACATGGCCGCCATGGTAATTGCCGAATTTATTCACTTTTCCAAACCAGGTGTGATCAATTTGGACCATTTAGGTCAGTATATAAACTGGGTTGGCTTGCTTCAGTAGTCTGCCGGTACCTGACGGAGGAGGACGTCGTATTGCATGCTGATTTAGGAACCAGGGGATGCTTCAGCTCACTTTATCAGGGTAAGAGGGACACTCATATTGAGTAAGCAGGGGTCTATTGAAACCTGTAATTTTTTATATAGTGAGGCTTGAGCAAATAATAATGTTAGTTCTCCAACTCTAATTTAATGGAGATTTTAGATTCAAACTTATATATTTTTGTTTGTTACTTATACTGAGTAGACATAACAAAAGGGAGTTTTCCCAAAGAGAGACTAGACTTTTTAAAAAAGAATTTTTTTGTTATGGGTCACTCCTTTTGATTAAAACCCCCCTTTTTCTTCTTTTTTTTCTCCTGTTTTTTCCTTTAATCTTCCTAGAGTGTCCGAGCAGGAGGTTTAACTTATATTTCCCTCATAACAAGCAAGTAACAATAGGTAAGTTAAACTACTGAGCATAGATGTATACCTTTGGTGGATTATTTCCACAGAATGCCTTGCCTCACAATGGCACCAGAATCAATAGCGGACAGTTGTTGTAGAATGTCCTGCCATATAATGGCTTAACAGATAGGAGTGGCCAGGTGAAGTTTTTCCCATGCCACTTTTTTCGCACGCCTAGTTCATAATAAATGCTCATCCTTGTTTCCCCCTCCCCTCCTCTCTCTCTCTTTTCTTGTTTTACATAGATAGACAGAACTTCATTCCTTGTTCACTACTCTGGTTCCAGCACTACATGGACTTTCATCCAAATATTGATGTAAGTGATGCACTTCTGGTCATTGCTTATGCACAAACAACTGGCTAATCTATTCTTAAGGGTTGATCATGACCAGTATGATAAAAGTATCATGGTAGTATTAATGTCCGTTTTTTCAGTCTCAAATGACTAGCCTTTTCTCTGCATGAAACCAAACACCTATTACTCCTTTAGAGCTGTCATGTAGAAAAGTCTCTAAGAGAAAACTTTTATATTATTATAGGTGATTGACAAGCATAATATTGAAATTCCTCTCAATTGTTGAGTGTATTGGCTGAACGTGACTACAAATAGATACACACCGCCTATTAACAAGAACGGCTCTAACAGACCAGATTGCTCCGTTGAGAACTCTTTGTCAAATATGGTAGGTCATTGGATTTACTCGAAACCATTCAAAACTATTGGTAGCTTCCAAATTTTCTAAAAGTGTTCCTCTTAGATGTTGGCTGTCACTAGACCTCTTACCAATGGGTTGTTTTCACCAATTTTTTCACCAATCTTTTCATCAATCATTTCTAGATGCCCCCTTCAGTATAATAGAAAGTCACGGATATACCCACGTACCCAATAACCACGGGAGAAGTTCTAAGAACATCATCTTATTATTCGTTTTGGTAGGTTTTATTCTTTAGTGCTAATATCCCCGCTCGACAGCTACTGACTACTCCCCTTCTTTTGATACATTTTTTGATGCTGGGGCCCCTATTCTCTCATAGATATAGGATGTGCTATAATTCCTTGAGGTGAGGATGACAATCCAAATAGGGACAGACCGATATAGAGAACATCGTGCAATAACCAAGAATATGTTGATCCTGGTTGAAAGTAATTGTAGAATGCTTTCTGTAACTCAACCAAGTCATCTATTTGCAATTATTGTTGGCAGCTTGTACATAAGTTTTGTACTAGTTTTTAATATTGTAATGTATTGTTCATGAAGCCTGGCTTTTTTTCTGTATGAGCATAACTGCTTCTGTTTTAATGTTAATTTTAACTGTATGTTTTTGTATATTGTAATTTTTTGTAAACAGCCCTGAAGAAGTCCCAAGAGGACGAAACGCGTCGGCTGTAGCTCCTGTGTGTGCTTTTCATTCTCAACTGAATTGAATAAAAGAACTCTTAAAGAACACACGTAACAACTGATGTGATTTTTTCTGTTGACCTTATCAAAGTGAACAGTTTTTGTAAATATTGAAGTGGTGCACCTTGACCTTGTTTAAAGTATTTCATAGTTCATGTTTTGAACCAACATTGTAACGGTGGGTGTTTTTTGAAGTGTGCACACATATTGTCCCATGTACTACATTGTGGGTCCAAATTAATTTTGAGAGAATATTTGACTAGGTGCTGTTCTGTTGGGAATCCTCCACCGTTATTCTTTCTCTAAGCAGATTTACAAGCCCCTTGCAGCTCTTTTGCTCCGTTCTTGCGTCACTTTTGTGACGCAGCGCCACAACAAGAGAGGCGCCATGGTGTGGCGTATATTAACAACGTGACGCATATGGGAGATGCATCCCATTCTAAAGCCCTGCGCCATAAGGGAGTGTTCCAGCGCAAGGGAGGGCGTTCCTGCGCAGGAACGCATGCTAAAAGTGGCTATGGGGAATAGATAAAATTTCAATCAGTCATTTAGGACAATGATGCGTCACTGAAACCCTGCGCCTGCATGAAGCAGACTTACGGCTTGACGCAGCATTGCTGGAGCTGCGCCATCGTTGCAACGCAACTCCATCAATGAGCCGCCTTTACGGCACCGATGCGTAACGCTTCGGTGACGTTTTGGCACCATGGCGTGCCGCATTGAAAATACGGCGCACCATGGGTGGTGCTGGCGTGCCTCACACTTTGCAGGGATGCGCAGGTAATTGCTAATCTGACACTTAGGGGCATACTTACGAGTTCTGAGCTGGACACCTCCAGATGTGCACCAGAACAAATGCGTAACGCAAAACTAACCTTGCGTCACGGCAGATGCGCCGCAATTACAATGCGGCAAACCCTGGCGCAAGGGTAGGCAGATGCGTGACGCATCTCGTGACGAAAGAGGGGTGCATCTCTAGAGTCGCGTCGCAGGCGCGATGCAACTCTAGCAATGCTCAGGGCTGCCCAATACTCAACATACCGCATCAGTCCTTACGCCTGCTTCAAGCAAGCAGGCATAAAGAATTGATGTAGCAGCGTCGCGGAAGTGCCTGCGTTAAATCTTGTAGATTTCACGCAGGCACTTTTGCGAGGCGCACATCTGCCTGACCGCCACCCCCCCCCCTCCCCCTGCGTGGGAACGCTCCCATTGTGGCGCAGGCCCAGGTCTTAACGTGGCGCATCTCCCTAGATGCATCACGTTGTACATGACTCGCAGGGATGCGCCACGTTTACGTCGCTGTGCGTCAGGTAAGGCAGCGTAAACGTGGCGCAAGGGGCTTGTAAATCTGCCCCTTTGTGTCTAGCATTACGCAGTTCTGTAAAGTACACTCATACATTACTCAGCCCAAATAAATGAACACAAAATAGGAAAACAAATAAGCAGTGGCACCGCCACAGAGAAGGAGAGCAGTGCACCTGAAATGCACAGAAGATTTTGAAATATCAATTTACCTCTCCTATCAATGTAATCAGCAGCATTATTGCTCTTTGTAAAAAAGTTAAAGCAAACATTTGCAATATTATATAACACACAGAGCAGGAGAAAAAACAGAGTAGTGACGAGTGATGAAAAAATTGCTACTACTACTCACCAAGCCCGGGGACCTCCACTCCCAGCAGGTCGAGCAGGTCGTGCTCCCGGTCCAGGATATCGATCCAGCGGTGGGTCACCTGATTATAGGTGCGCTGGACCCCCGTGATGTTAAAAAGGGCCCGGCACACCTGCCCCCACCGCTTCCGTCGCTCCTGGCTGTTGGTGTAACCGGCAGCGATCCTGCCGCCTGCCGCGATGGTCCTGGGGAGACGGCGCTGCACATAATAAACCAGTGAGCCCACGTCCTCAGGGCTGAAGATCTCCCGGGGCACCACCATTTCCGCCCTCAAGCGGCCACACGGGAGCCGGGCACGGGCTGCGGTGCCCGTCTTGGGCAGCTTGACTGCTGTCTTCACCATGTTCTGGGCAGGTAAGGAGATAAAATGAAAAAGAATAAGAGTAGAGAAGAAGGAAATAAAAGTTTAAAAAAGTAGTTGAAAAGTAAACAAAAGTAGACTAAAACACAAAAATATAGACCTAGAAAACAAGAGGGATAGAAAAAAAGTTTAATAGATCAAAAAAAAAATAAAACAAGCAAAGGATGGCAGAGATATACAGAGGATAGAAACACCATGCCCAGACACATAGGAATGAATGAAAAACAAGATGGCCGCCCGAACACGTGCGTGTAAGTAAGTTCGCACGCGATTTCTCTCGCAAACTCGTGCGAACTTGTATTCGCAAGGCGCTCATCGTGCGAGATTACACATAGCGGGCGGAAACGGAAATACGTCACGCAAACAAAATGGCGGCGCCCGTACTCAACCTTGGGGTAACTCGCACGAGTTCGCGGCTTACACGATCGATTTCGCACGACGCCGCGCCTCGCGAATAGGGCGAAATTACCGAAAAACGAGTTTTGCAAAAGCAAAACCAACGAGCAGGTGCAAAAGTTCGAGCTCATCATTTGTAACCATTTACCTGTAGTGCTTCCTGAAGGGGCCCTCCAGAATCCGGTTGCCTACTTGCAACTATTGTGTGACCCTGCTCTGACAGTCACAGAATAGTTACAAGTATGCCATTGCATCCTGTTAAAAATTTTTTACAATGCAACAAAAAGGAAAGGGAGCAGACAAGCAGGTGCCAGCCTTCATTAATGTCAGTTGAGGCAGGGCAGGTGTTGCGGTTTGCATAACTTAAAGCACTTAGCAGGTGTGCTTTGCTTTGCCTCAATAATGTACACTCACTGGTCAATCAGAGGGTGTTGTGATGACACCGAGGGTGGCATGGGTGTGCCAGCCAGAGGGTGGCATGGGTGAACCAGAGTGCCAGTGTTGACAGAGGATGGCAGTGCTTTGCTTTGCCCCAATAATGTACACTGGTGAACCAGAGGGTGCTGTGATGACACAGAGGGTGACATGGGTGAGCCAGAGGGTGGCATGGGTGACCAAAGAGAGTGCCAGTGGTGACAGAGGGTGGCAGTGATGAAGAAAGCCTTGCAAACAGGCTGGGCACGTAGAAACAACAAGTTCGCAAAACTGGCGACCCGACAAGTAAGTTCGCAATTTGCGAAATTGTACAAAACCCTCGCGAACTTGCAGAAACCCGTGCGAACACACCCCCCCAAAAAAATCCGCAAATCCGCGAGAATTCGCGGAATTTGCGGATTTTCGCAATACGCAAATACGCAAATTCACGGATTGCGAATCCGCAAAATCCGCCCATGTCAGTACACAGCAGTTTCCCACAGCACGGACTTGTGTATTAATACTGCAATTTCTCGTTTCAGTTCTTACTGGACACGCAGGATGGTTGATGAATATTTTAGTTTCAGAGGCGTTCAGCAAAAGCGCAATTTCACTGCTAACATCCCAGAAATACTCAATAAGGTCACCTAATTTCTATCAACCACAGCTACTGCCAAATATTTGAAAAATATTCTGGTTTCTTCGCTCTACTAGTCTCCGTCAAATGAACTTGAAATCGGCTTAGCCTATTTAAGTTTTAAGTGCTTAAGCAACTGCTAGGTCTCGCAAGAGCCCCTCCCACTGCTATGGATCGACAATCAGCAGTACGTTACTGTGTTTTATCTCACGGTATCTGATCTCCACCGAGCGACAAAAGCTTTGGGCTAATCGATGCAATGGTGTCGGTCTAGTTCCCCCACAGTCTGGTGTAAGAATTCAGGGAGGATTCCAGGCCCGCATCACAACAAGCATCACCTGTGATATCAAGCAAGGCTGCAACCTTGCGTCCGAAAGTGCAACTTTCCCAGCAACTGATCGGCTTATCCGGACCCACGTCTTCCCACTGCAAGACAGGTTAGATAACACTGTGCAGCGGAGAGGCCTGTGTGCTGGAGTGCAGAGTGCTATTAAAAAAAACAACACCACAGCCAGTGCAGATAGCCTCAAAAGTCAAATACCACCACACAGCATCTTACATTGAGAAGCTGGTGCAACAGACCGCGAGGTACCCAGGCAAAGCCCACTGTACAAAAACAAGATCTACAAGCATGTGCAGTTAGATTCAAGGGCCAGGGTATCTTGCAGTGCTTCTAAACACCCTGGTACAGAAGATGCAGTTTCTATTGAGTGACAAACAGTGCCCACTTCCTCCGCCCCCCCTCGCCCCCATCTTACAAAGAGCCTCAACTAATGTGAACACCGCTGCCTTAACATGTGACACCTGCAGGTTATTTTCTATCCATCTGCTCTTTTATTCAAGTACGAGATGATGTTATTAAATGTAATTTGTATTTAAAAGTAATAAGTCTTTTGACATTAAAGAACTGGCAAAATTAAAATTGTTGCGTGTAATTGGAGCTTGATTTGAAGCTTGCAGTTACCAAAAGATTGTCAGGGGAGCTTAACTTCGCAAACACGTTGCCTACTGAAAATCAAACTGTGGCCCAGGAGCCGTACAAACAGAAACCACGACTGCAGCGGGTAAACAAATGAGGCAAGCTCGTCCAGAACGTATTTGTGAAGGGTGTGCAACATACTTCCAACCAACAAAAAAAAACGAGAGGAAAGGGGGGGTCGTCTTGTTTGAGGAAGTAGTTGCATGGAATGGGTAGATGAATGGGATGCGTGCAGAGTAGAGGGGCTGGGGGCAAGGACACAGCAAATGGCAGCAGCGGAGAGGGCGGGGGCGCGCCGGGGGGAAGGTGCCAGACTCCGCAATTCAGGGTGTGTGAGCAGGCGTGGGGTGTGGCCGTGGCCTCCGTGCACAGCGGTGGGTGCGAACTAGGTTCGGGGTGCTGGGTGGGCACGAGGTGTGGGGATGATCAGTGTGCCCTTGATGCGGACTTGGCGGGCAGCGGTTTGCACAGAAGCGTGGGCTTAATCCTTTGTTGGAAGTGCGGGATGGGCTCGTTGTACAGGATGTGACACCTGTGTGTGAAGGTGCTGGATGTAAGTGTGCTGTCGTTGTGCAGCATGTTGGAGGCGACCTTTGTGCAGTGTGCGGGCCCTAGTCTTCGTGCTATTGGCCTTCCGTCCACTGAGGCCGGTGGGATCAGGGGCAGTGCGGGGTCGGACGCAGTGGAGCTCTATTTACTGCCGGTTCCACGGATTCCTCGTGTGCTGTGCGAGAGGAGTGGGCTGCAGCGCTTCAATGCGCGGGACTTGGGCGGTGCCTGCATCGCACGAGCGGGGTGGCTGGTGTGCCGCGGGAGGACCACACAGGAATGGTCACGCATCCCAATTACAATGGTGATCTTAGGAAATCCAGTAAAAGAGGTAAACAGTTCTCAATATATTGATACGGCGAAAGCGGAAAAAAATGTGACGCTTAGGAGCGGGCACGTTCTTCTGTGATTGGGGGGTGGGACAGATCTGCAGAACGTCACCTGTTATATATTGCTTTGCAAGGTGCCATTTTATTAAATGTCCATGAACCATTAACTGTTTGATGTGTACAAACTAAATCCTGATTTCTTCAGCCCGGAAGTGAGGGAGAAGGTATTTTACATTTGGGTATAATGTTGAGCAAGCACTGCAGTATCTGGAGCAGAGATACGTTGTAGCAAACAAGTGTTTAATACAGAGAAACTAACATAAGACAAATGTCTGAAGTTTTGGACCAGGTTTCTTCTTTCTGCGATATGTCGAGCAGCCATATAGAAATAAATGCCCCCGGAATCCCGCCGCGGCCGCACCGGAAGTCAGGCAAGGGCGCCTGTGACGGGCGCGGGGCCTGGTCCGGACCGGAAGAGGAGGCAGGGGAGTCAATGCGTCTCGCGGTCCGGGGCTCCTGTGAGCGGTGGAGAGCCCCGGAGCCGCCAGCAGGAGGCTGCGCGAGATTGGCCCGGTAAGTTCCAAAGGGCTGGGGGGGCTTGGTGCACTCGTGTGTGTATGCTCGTGTGTGTATGTATGTGTATGCTCGTGTGTGTATGTATGTGTGGGACGGTGACGGTGGGGGCGGGGGGGGTGCTCGGTGCACTTGTGTGTGTGTGCGCGCATGTGTGTATGTGTGGGGGGTGTCTCTGTATGTATGTGCGTGCGTGTGCCCTTGTGTGTGTGTATCTGTTTATGCGCATGCGTCTGTTGTATTGGAGCTGTGCGCATTGCAAGAAACTTGCAACAGCGCTCGTACTTGTGCGCGTGTCAGTTTGAAATCGCCTGCAAGGCGATGCGCGCGGCCAGGATTGTCTCCTGGAAAGCAGACACGGCAGCAATAGGTTCTCGGCGGAGACGCGCTTCTGCGCGGCTTAGCCGAGACCTAAAAATGAAATTTATAAATTTAGTACAAAAATACGACCCTAAAGTATAGTTTCCAAAATGAAAAAGTTCATTGAGTAACAGAGCTTACATATGTAATGTATTTTTTCTGTTTCTTTAAAATGTATCTACAGCCCTGATGATGTCCATACCGGACGAAATGCATTGGCTGTTTTAAGTTATCTACAAAAACATTGATTTTGGATGAAATTGGGTTATTGAATCCACATTTATTTGGACATTTGTGCTGTTGGAATTAATTCTTGTTGCTGATATCGGACAAATTTACTATAATAAAACTGTGGAATACAGCACTGAACTGAAGACTTTTTTGTGACCACAACGCTCCTTCCATCAGAAGCGTGGCTCAATGGTTAGAGCGGCAAACCCTGATGCAGAGGTCTGGCCCGGGACCAGGGTTTGATTCCCGCCTCGGCGGCTCTTGGACTCAATCTCCCCGGACCTGATAATTCTCACCTCGGTGCCTAGTCTAATCATGGGTCCCACTCTGTGACTCTGGGCAATAGCGTGCTTAATCTCCACAACGGCCCCAGCAGCGCTTGGATGCCTGGCATCACCTTGGGGGTGCCCAGGAATGGACATCTCACAGGAAAGCCAGGAAGGGTTCCACAGCGGTATGAATACAGCACTACGAGACCTCTGGGTAGAAGGCGCTATATAAATACAAACACATTTACATTTACATTTATATACAGCACTTGAAACTTTTTTTGCCTACTGTCATGGGGGTGCTGCTTTCATGACCCCTGAAACTGGGGGCAGAATGGGCAGTGCCAGCAATACTAAAGGATAAAGAATGCTATGGAAGAGTGTTACGGGGAACCTGCAATGACACACGTTCTTAACTATAATATTCAACCTCTGATTAAGCTACTTTACATTTAGCTCATAAATGGACTCTAATGGCACACGGATGTGCACACCAAATAGACCAATCCCTGTGCAGTAAAATGCAGAACCACCCCAGGAATTCACTTGGAACTCCAGAACAGCCACCAATGCAATCACCACCATCCTCCCTCCTACCTCCCTGCCACAAAGCTAACTCCGAATAGGCTAGCCCACAAGTGGCAATGGACAGAATGCCCCCGGAATAATTGTAGTAGGCCCAAACCTCCACCAATGTCATCATCTTCCCCCAGCCAATGAGTGGGCTTCTTTTTCCTTCCCACCTTTGTCCTTTCCTCCTAACTACCTCTACCAGGGTGTCTCTGACACAGGAGTACAAATCAAAGGGCAGACAAAGCCAAGGGTACCACCTCTATGGGAATGTTCGCACCAGAAGGACCAACGGCCATACCCCCTGCGCCATATAACACTGCATCCCTGTGTCAAGATTCAGTTTGACTTATTGGACATGTGGATGCACTGGACGCTCTGCCTCCTGCCAGCTCTCAGCTATTCCCTACTATGCATCTGGACTAATGTTTAACCCCTCCCATGCTCATGACGAGCTCGGCTCGTCATGCAGCACGGTTGCGCTGTGCTCATGACGAGCTCAGCTCGTCATGACCGCCGTGGCGCTCACACGCAGGGATAATTCCCCTGCTGTGCTGAACGTTCCAAGAAAACGGGTGTGGTCATGACGAGCTCAGCGCCACCGTGCTGCACGACGAGCCAAGCTCGTCATGAGCACCGGAGCGCAGTGCGCACCCCCCCTCCCCCCAGCACAGCGGGGGAATTACCCCTGCAGCGAAGGGGTTAATGCAATATGTACAGTATCTACAATATGTACAGTATCTACAAGGCCCAATTTTAGGGATGTACGTCATTACGACGCACACTTTTGCAACGCGTTCCATTACAACGCGGTTGTAACAACGCAAGTCGTTACAGCGACTTGCGTTGGGGGGGCGCAAATTAAAAAATTTTAATTTACTATTCCAACACCAGTCCCCGTGGATAGTAGGGAAGGTGTTGGGATAGTAAATTAAATGATTTACTATCCTTGAGCGCCCCCCAGCGCAATTCGTTGTAACAACTTTCGTTGTTATGACCGCGTCGTAATGGAACGGCGTTGTAATGGTTGCGTCGTAAACGTCGCATACCCAATTTTAGTTATCTTTCTAATCAAGGCAAGTCGCTAAGTAATCTTGCAGCTAAGATCCTAGACTCGTAAAATCAGCAAACAAGACATATTTTCAACTTTTGGAGACCAAAAGGACTCAGATGATGCTTGATTGGTGATTAGTTATGTTGGTTACAGAGGTGGAAATTGGTGTGTCAGAGTGGGGCGGCGCTAACAATGACAAAATATTGCAAAAAATAGTCTTTTGAAATGGGACATCATAGATCATCAATTCCTGCTTGGGTCATTTTAGGAAACACTAGTTTATGGAGAGTGTAGAGACCTTCCAAGTGAAGCAGATCCCAAAACTACACGAGTACCTGGGATTAGGGGTATGAATGCCTTACACACCCTTCAGCCGACGGGCTGCCTGCCAAGCAAGTGCTGCAATGCATGTTGTCCCGCAAAACCTGCCTGCATCTATTGTTGTACTCATCTTATTCTGTTGGCCTAGCAATCTTCTGTTTAGATTCTTAACTGATGTGCCCCCTTCTCTAGATTCATGTTTACATTTTACTATCATTAACCCCATATTTTATCTTTTATTACCAAAAGCAACTTTGGAAAATATACTTAATTACTATGATAATGTTGATAGTTACATGCTTTTTATTCTCGATTTTGTCATTTTGGCACATTGGTCAATTCCCTACTTATACATTTGATTGTGTATTTTTGACATTCCTTTATGTATGTGTCATCATTACGTTAGATTGGGCCTTTTATGTATGTATGATATGCAACTTTGTATTTTCTGTACTTTCAAAAAAAGTATTAAAATATTGTGAGAAAAAAAACCTGCCTGCATCAAATGTGTTTAATCGGGGACAGTGACGTACTTTTGAATTCCTCTTCTTCCACATGTAGAGAGACCTCTTGCGGCCAGGTTGTGACCAGTCCACCCAACGAGAGATCATCAGGCCCCAGAGACTCCCAAGTAGTAATTTTCCCTTTGGGCACTCTTTAGAGGGTTACTACTGTGTATGACTATTGTACTGCATTGTCTTCACCCTAAGATTCCTAATTGTTGTGTAGTTTTTGAAATATGTAGAAGATTGATTTGATTCTAAATCTAATTGCATTATGATGCAACTGCTCAATGCTGTTATCCTCGTTGGTAAGCTATTTCAGGCTGTCTGGAATTGAGCCAAATTTCACAAAAACTCCTCTAGCCCATGATCCCAGCAGAAGTACCAGGACATAAGTCATTATTTATTGAAGACATTTGTTGAGATTGAATTGGAGATTGATGCAAGCTGTTTGTCTGGTTTGTTTGCAGCAAAACAGTTCACATTTAGCCCCAACTGGTCTACTTCCTTTGATATTTCCCATGATAAACTCTCAATTATCTTTAGGGATTGTTTCATTATGATTGCAAAGTCTTATTTTTAAGTCTTCATGACACATTGGACTTACTCTACTACAGTATCTCTGCGTGAGGACAACCCGGTCAAGTAACATCTTTTTTTAAACTGAGTTATGATCTTTTTAAGGAGAGTATAAAGCGAACGTGTACCAATAGCTTTTGACTAGGAGACATTGTTACACTTTTGCTCCCCACCTCACCTGCTTTTTTGGGTTTTGGCCATACAGCACTGTGCGGCAAATCAATTGGGAGCATATAGTGACAAAATAAATTTGTTAGGTGGTCTCAATTCAGTTTTTTAAAGTATCGAAACAGCCTCTTTTCAAGTGATGTATGTTGTCCCCGTGGAGGAGGTAGTCCATTTTTTGTGGTATTGCTGAACCTCTCAGCTGCTTTTGATAATGTTGAACATTCTGGTCTTCTTAACATCTTGTGTTGATATCTTGGAGACTGAGAATGGCTTGAGTGGAACACTGCTGAGGTTGTGTACTGTTTTTCTTGTTGAACGGTCACAGTTGTTCAGCGCTGGGCCAGCCCACTTGGCACCTACACTTGGGCCTTTTGGCCTTTCGTTGGACCCCAACTTGTCTCCCTTCTTTGTTCTCTCTGTTCGTGGAACTGCTTAGTGCTCCTTCACACAATGGTAGGAGAGTAGGATCTGCTTACTATGGTTACCCCCCTTTTTGCTGGTGTTTCACTGTTTTTGGACTTTAGTCTGGCTGGGTCCCTGCTATCCAGGACACCAGCCTAGCTGCTTCCTCTCTAAAATGATTGCATGTACTTTAGGTACACTCCAGTTTGGTTACTAGGGTACCATTGTGAGTCCCCAGTATATGGTACAGTATGTACAAAGGGCATAGGTACTCTGGTGTTCCCGTGGGTATTGACTCTAGAACTTCCTAGTTCTAAAGGGGTTTGCTCCAAGTCTTCTTCTAAGTGTCCTTTATCTTTAAAATTCTAACCACGACTTTCCCCATAGAAGTTAATGGTGATTCGCGGCTGTGTTTAGACACTGCACATGTCCCCGTGGGTCCCCCGTGTCACTACCTTGGGTGGTTCCTGGTGGCCCCAATCGTTCTAAAGGCTCTTGGCCTTGTCTCTATGTCAGTCGTGGTTCTTATACCACTTTCTTAATATATGGTTTGGTACACCCCAGGGCTCAACGTATACTGTGCTAATTTACTGTGTGCTAATTAAGTTTACTGAATGTACTTTTGCCTCCCGCCTCATAAAGAGACTAGAGGAATGTGTTTAGAATAAATACTTATATTTTATACAGAAACCTGGTGTGGTTCTCCTTTCATTTAATCATTCACGAGATAATAGACTGGTAAAACAAGCTGCTTTACATTCCTTCAAGACTTAGCCTGAAGGCTGCTCTCCACAGCTACCACTAGGATAGCTTTCTATAAAGGTTGTATTTAACCTACCATCAATAAGGGTCGTTTGGACTGGTGCAAGGTGCCCACTAGAATAGTGGACATCAAATGCCAGTCCAACTTCTCACAACAATGATTTTAGAGATTACATGCATGAGGTCAACACTCTACACACAGGTGTCTTCTTTGGAGGATGTGCACAGGTTAGTTTATTTATTTATTTATTTTAAACACTTTTAGAGCGCGAACGAAGACCCGTGGGCATCTCGGCGCTAAGTATCTGCTGAATTCAACCAAGATGGAAGGTGGGATCATTGATTAAAAAGCCAGGTTTTGAGGTGCTTTCGAAAGGACCAAAGGGATGGGCTATTTTTTATGGCTGGTGGCAAAGTATTCCAGAGCTTAGGTGCTGATGCGAGGAATCTTCTATCGCCCCAAGAGACCAGTTTGGTGCGGGGTACCACCAACTGATACAGATCGGTGGATCGCAGGGACCGGGTGGGCCGGTAAGGAATAAGTTGTTGAGTAAGAAAGGCTGGTCCCTGGTTATGCAAAGCCTTATAGACAATGCAGAGAGCTTTAAATTTTATTCTATTCCTGATAGAAAGCCAGTGGAGTTCTCTAATGGTTCCCGACACTGATTGAAACTTGGGAACATCACCCAGCAGTCTGGCTGCGGCGTTTTGAATAACTTGCATTTTGTTAAGAACTCTTTCTTGGGTATTCAAGAAAAGGGCATTGCAGTAGTCCAAGGTGGACAAAACCAGGGACGTGATCAAAGTTTTGCCTGCTGAGGCCGGAAGGAAGGGAAGAATTTTCTTTGAGTCGCAACTTATAGAATGCCGAGGAAGTGATCTGGTTAGTGTGAGGGAGGAAAGTGAGGCGGTCGTCAAACATGACTCCCAAGTTCCTCACCTTGCTAACTGGAGTGGGGGGAGGACCCATGGACTGTGGCCACCAGCGGGAAGACCATTCCGGGGTTAGATTTCCGAAAATAACCACCTCGGACTTATCTGAGTTCAGTTTGAGGCAATTAGAAGCCATCCAGTTCCCTATGGCTTGCATGCCCAGATTGAAGTCATCGGCGATTTTTTGGCCGTCATTTCTGATGGCTAGGACCAGCTGGGTGTCATCAGCGTAGGATGTAAGGCTCATCCCGTGAGTTCGGATAGTGTTGCCAAGGTCCGACACATATATATTAAAAAGTGTCGGACTCAGGGATGAGCCTTGTGGTACTCCGCATGGCAGTGATAGGGTGGAGGACTGAAATGGTCCTATAGTAACCACCTGGGTTCTTTCTGCCAAAAAGGAGGCCAGAAGGGTCTTGGCCCTTTGCTGAACACCCATGCCTTCGACACGGTCGATCAGGATGGTGTGATCGACCGTGTCGAAGGCTGCCGACAGGTCCAGCAGTATCAAGACTGCTGTTCCCCCGGCATCCCGAATAGCTCTAATATCCTCCGTGGCCTTGATCAGGGCCGTCTCTGTCCCGTGGTGTTGGCGAAAACCAAACTGGGAATCATCCAGTAGATGGTGTGCTTCTATGAAGGCTGATAGTTGGACATTCAAAGCCTTTTTCGACGATCTTTGCCAAAACTGGGAGACTGGCGATGGGTCGGTAGCTCTTGAGTTCATCCCTATCAAGGTTAGGTTTTTTCAACAGAGGTTTTAATAGAGTTTTTTTCAAAACTGATGGATAAATGCCTGTGTTGATCAGGGTGTTGCAGATGGTAGTGATGGCTGGGAGCACTATTTCTATGACTGGGGATAATACTTTAAAGGGGCAGGGATCAAGGGCGGAGCCTGTTTTAATGGAAGACATAATATCCCTGATCTGGGCAATAGAGACCTCCGTAAACAGAGAGAGCGAGGGACTAGTCCTGGGGATACCAACTGGCTCAGGGGGAGTTTTGGGAGAATTTTTTACGCTGTTAGCAAAGGCTGCATAAATGTCATTGACTTTATTATAAAAGAAATTTGCCAGCGCATCACATAGTGATTGGGAGGGGGGAGGTTGTAAACTGGGCGAGCAACCGGCTAACTGTTTGGTGGTCTCAAACAAGGCCTTGTTGGAGTTTTTGGAAAGTTCTATTTTCTCACAAAAGAACTTTTTCTTGGCCTCCAAAATCATAAGTTTATATTTGGTCACCGTTTCTTTGTATGTGATTTTGGCCTCTTCAGAGTATTATCTGCGCCAAGTCCTTTCGTTCCTCCGACACAGCTGTTTTTGTGTCCTTAGAGTCTGAGAGTACCAGGGGGCTGATGGAGATGATCTATTACGAGAGCATTGTTTTGCCTGAACCAAAGTGGAGGTGGCGGAGGCCACCCATTCATTAAATTGAGTGATAGCAATATTGGGATCCTGTGAAAGGGATGGACTAGATGTGATCAGGAGAGATTGTAAACTATCGCTATCGATGTCATTCCAGGCAAAGAACGTCCGGCGATGGTTGGCACTCGCCATGATTGCTCCGGTATCGTGGGTGGTCAGTGTGGCCGTTATGACATAGTGGTCTGACCAAATGAGGGGGAAAATGTCAATGACCTGTAAGTCATTTAGGTTGGTAAAAATGCCATCAAGAGTATGGCCTCCTTCGTGAGTAGGGGCTTTAACTAACTGGGAAAGGCCAAAAGTTGTCAAATATGTCAGAAGGGCGACTGTATCATTATCTTCTGCTTTATCAAAATGAAAATTGAAGTCGCCTAAGATGGTAAATGAACCGTCGAGGGCAGACACTTCCAGAATGCGACTCATGTCGGAAATGAATCCCGACCTTTGCCCTGGTGGACGGTAAAGGAGGATGCCTTTGAAGTTAACCGAGGGTGTTAGTTTAATGGAGAATTGAAGAGCCTCACAAGAGAGGAGCGGTATCACGTTGGTTCTGACCGCATATGAGTCCCGGGCAATTATTGCTATCCCACCCCCTTTCTTACGTTGTCTGTCCAATCTATAGATTGAGAACCTGTGGGGAACAGCGATTACTAGATCCGGATCAGAGGCGTTGTCCATCCAGGTCTCTGTTAGAAACAATAAGTCTAACTTTTTGTCATCCATGAGTTCGGCTATTTCTTGTCGGTGCTTGCCGAGAGATCGAACATTAATGAGGGCCATAGAATAGTCAGTCAATGTTTTTTTGGGTTTACATCGAGGGTGATCCTGGTGATTTGATATGGGTGCTGAGCAGTTCGGACAGCAGTGAGAGGCATTTCCCGCAAGATAATTAGGATCAAATATGGTACATGAGTGGTCTAGAGGGGGTCGGCAGTCCCGAAGCTGGTTAGATGTATAAATCCCTCTTGGAGGTAGGGGATAAAGACCAAGGGGGGTGGCCCTGGGCCCGGTCCAGGCGCAGACGGGCGCAGACGGGCTTGCCTTTGGCGCGCCTTTGGCGCGCCTTTGGCGCGCCCGCTGCGCGGACGGGTAGGTCGGTGGTTTAAATACATCTTGATGTGTGAGAGGAGGGTGGGAGGGGCTGAGGTCTGCAGCGCGAGCCTTCCCCGGCCCAAGATGGCGGCTCGAGTTGCTTGGGGAAGTGACCAGCGCCTAGCAACAGCGGCGCTGTGTCATCCAGTGGGAACGACCCTGGCGATGTGAATCTCGCTTCAGGTGGGGGCTCCTAGTAAAAACTCCTCATTAAAATATTTACAGCATTTAAAAATAGTTATTAGTATTCAATAACAAATTTACTAGAAAAGTCAGCGTTTCCTACAGCAGCGCGCAAGGGAGCGCAGAGTACCCCCGGCTTCCGCCTCAAGGGTGAATAGAGCAAATCTCCCGAATGCGAGTGGGGAAGCCCTTAAGTATCCTGGGAGGGCGGGAGGGGCTGAGGTCTGCAGCGCGAGCCTTCCCCGGCCCAAGATGGCGGCTCGAGTTGCTTGGGGAAGTGACCAGCGTCTAGCAACAGCAGCGCTGTGTCATCCAGTGGGAACGACCCTGGCGATGTGAATCTCGCTTCAGGTGGGGGCTCCTAGTAAAAACTCCTCATTAAAATATTTACAGCATTTAAAAATAGTTATTAGTATTCATTAACAAATTTACTAGAAAAGTCAGCGTTTCCTACAGCAGCGCGCAAGGGAGCGCAGAGTACCCCCGGCTTCCGCCTCAAGGGTGAATAGTGTCGGTCTTGGCACACTTTTAGACAGGCTTGGTGAAATACTGTCTGAAGTTTAGTTCCAAAAAAACGCGTTAGTGCTGTTTGCTCCACCGGCGTGTACTTTTTCTACGAGTTTTGGCTTGCGAAGCTGTCTTTGGCATCGTATCACTCCACAGATGGTGCCCATAACAATGGACGCTTTGATGGTTTGGCAACCTGGCTGCCAAACCACTGTGGCCCTAAAGGCACTACCTCTACTGGCTCAGCTACAGCCGCTCACCACATTTAGCGAAGCCCGCTGTGTCAATGGGATTCTTTTGCTGAAACTGCTCCAGCCGACATGACAGAAGCTCATTTGACAAAAACAAAGAAGGGAGGCCTTTCTGCTATGCCATACCAGCACGCTAGACAGGTTGCCATTTTGTATTTCCCTAAGACATCCCCAAAGCAGGTGTTTGTCTTTGGAAATCAAAAAGGCAGCCCTTTTGACACACTGGGAATGTTCTCCCAGGCCTTGGAAGACATATTTGGTTTCTTTCTACCTTTTAGCATGATGCCATGTCAGCTGGTAGTGACAAGGAAGAGATAGTGGGGCTTATTTACAAGCTCTTTGAACCGCCGTTACGTCACTTTTTCCCATATTAACCCCTTCGCTGCGGCGGCAATTCCGCCGCAGCGCTAGGGGGGAGGGGGGCCGCGCAGCGCTTGCATGCTCGTGACGGAACCGCTACTTCACGAGCCTCGGGTGAGCTGTGCTTGTGACGGAGCGGTTCCGTCATGGCCCCGCTCGCTCAATAGAATGCGCCGCGCAGGCGCGGCGGCCGGGCCGTGACGGAACCGCTCCGTCACCAGCACAGCCCACCCGAGGCTCGTGACGGAGCGGTTCCGTCACGAGCATGGGAGGGGTTAAAAGTGACGCACCGGTGGTGCAAGGGGCTTGTAAATAAGCCTCAGTGTTTCTAAGAGCAGAGCAGGCAGCTGCTGTGCTTTCAGAAACATCGCATTCCCCTAACTCAAAAGGATGGAGGAGCTGATGCTTGGTTAGAAGGGATATCTGTCAATTTTTGGCAGTTGCAGATTATCGCCCAACCATTAATGGTCGCCAAAGTCTCTAAGGTTTTAAGTTCAGCCAAAACTAAATGTGCACTAAAAATAACATCTCAGCTGCACGTTGTTATCTATTTCTCATCACAAGAGCAGACCGCATGTTTAAAAGAATAAAGTGAAATTGGTTGTCCAGGCATTAATATTATCCAGTAAGAATGAAGGCTGTCTGATGGTGAAGTTCAGTGAACAAATGTCCCCTATTAAGGCTATATTCCATTCTTCTGCTAGCCTTGTGGCTGGGACGCTTATGTTTATGTGACACACTCTCCGTTGGCTTCCACTAGAGGTAAGAGTTATTCTAAAGATTGGCTTTTTAGGCCATAAAGTCATCCTTTTGAAGCATTCATAATATGTTGCATTTGTGGCTTCAAAATTCTGAATCGCCACATCTTTACAGGATCAGACTATTATAAGACTTGAGGGGGCATATTTTCAAGCCCCTATCGCCACAGGAACGTCACTTTTAAAGATGTTCCTGTGGCGATAGGGGATTCACCTTATTTTAAAGGCAGTGTTAAGCCACTTAACGTGGCTTAATGCTGCCTTGTAAATAAGGCCCCCTTTCACGCTATACTTAGCATGAAAGGGGTGGGCAATGGGTGTTGCCATAGGCGTTCTGCCACAACACTCATTGATTTTGCCGCTGCCCTCTATTTACAAGGGTGGCGTAAATAGGAGGCAGCGCCAAAATTAAGACCCAGAAAATGGTGAAACGATGAGAAATGCTTTATTTCTCCTCATTTTTGATGTTTCTATGTGTGCTGTATTGTGCAGCACACGTAGAAACACCAAACCTCCATGCATGATTGTTTATGTGCAGGAAGGGGGATAAATCATTTAAAAAATGAAGAGTTGCAACATCTAAGTGTGCTGCACAAAGCAGCAAACATAGAAGTTACAAATCGCCATTTAAGGTTGTTTATTTGCAAGAATGGACACCTCCCTGCACATTAACAATCATTCCCCCCAACACTGGCACCCTTGCACTATGGTGCAATGGTGCCTGCGTTAGCGCTAGGCAGCTAAATTTAGCATCCGTGCAGGGGGAAACGCAGGGCTGCACCGTATCATTGTAAATAAGGTGAGCTCTGTCACTTCTTTGTAAATATGCCCCGAGGTGCCTACATTTCACCCACAAGAGAGTCACTCAGACCTCTAGGTTATGAGACTACTTTCTGGTATTCTTTGTCATCTGCTGTTGATATAATTTTTATATTTGCACCTTATAAAGAAACTGAAAAACCATTATTTTTCAATTGTAGCTGAATTAAGCCGGGTTTATACTGCTATCATCATTTGATAACAGTTCTGTTTTTTAGGGTCTCTTTTTCTGTGATTATATGGGTTCTGATGTTATTTATTGTTTAAAGCACCTCCATGCATAATAAATTTAAATAAATTATTAATGAAGCCTTTGGTCTTTTCGTTCAACTTGCGGTTGCCAACCTGCACATCCTTTCTGTCGCTGGCTTCTTACTGCATGCCAAGAGACCCAGATATTTAGGTAGGTTTCAGGGCTGAGCTCAATAGGCCCCAATATGACGATGTAAATAGTTCATGTGTGTTTGCCTGCTGTATATGTTCTTTTTAGGTCTCGGCTTAGAGACGCGCGAAGCGCGTTCTCGGCAGAGAATTATAGCAATCGTTTCAGCCGCCAAAGGGAGACAAGAGATGGGCACGCGCCCAGCATTCTGAATGGGAGAGGGAGCGACAAGAGCTGGCCATGCGCGGATTTGGTCGCGCGCACGCTCACGGCGTTTCGCCGCCGCCGCCGTGAAGATCCTCAGCCACTGCACACGCTCCCCATAGCTTCCTTGTCATCGCCGCCGCCATGAAGATCCTCAGCCACTGCACACGCTCCCCATGGCTTCCTCGTCATCGCCGCCGCCGTGAAGATCCTCAGCCACTGCACATACGGTCTGATATTTTTAGAAGTGCGTGTGCGCGTCTGCGTGCCGGAGCTTATGTGCTTGTCAGCGCGCGCCGCATGCAAATGCCCCCGCCTGCAACATGTCACTCATGTGCTCACCTTCCCCAGGATTTGTGTATTGCACTCATATCTCGCGGAAGTGCAGGATGCCTCGAGCTCGGCACTTGTTCATCCAGCACCTTTCGTTGCCTGTTTGCTTTGGCCACCGGCTCGAGGACGTGCTAAGTAAAACCGCAAAATAAATAAATAACACGCTGACCAGTGTCTAGCTCTGACATGCAAGGGGTGGTAAACAGCAGAAACTAGGGTGCCCTGCCTTGTGGAGGTGTTCAATGCATGGGCTGTGTGGTAGTGAAGTGATCCTAACAACCTTAACCTTAACCCACCGCGCTTTCAGTTTCGCCGCCGCCGTGAAGATCCTCAGCCACTGCACACGCTCCCCATGGCTTCCTCGTCATCGAGCCTCGCCACACTGCTCTCCGTCCTCACCCAGTCCCCCCCCAGCTGAAGAACGGGCTCCTGTATCCCCGAAAGGCTCCTTCGTCCAGTCCACACCCCAGCCTCGAGCCTGCTGCTCCCCCATGCAGAACCGACGACCTGTAGCAGCAGGACTCACATGACCCCCCCAACACACACATATCAACAACCCCCAGAGCCAAGAAACCACCGAGGCCCCTTCCCCTGGCAGAAACAAGAAAGGAACAGCCGAGGTGCCCCCCACACTTATAACAACACTGCCCCCCCCGCAGAACCAAGGAACAGCCGAGGTGCCCCCCACACTTATAACAGCACCCCCCTACACACATACTCACGCACACACACACATACAAATGCAAACATGCGCGCACACACACCCACACACAAACACCCAAGCATGAACACACACTCACGCAGGCACACACACGTGCGCACACGTGCATGCATATACTCATACACACACCTCCACAAATTAAGGCGGGAAGCTTCCAGCACGAATAGGCTGACAGCACTGCAGAAGGGTACGTTTTACCACCCGCGAGAGAGTATGTGTCTGTGTGCATACCCAGAGGCGCACACTGCACCAGTGCACGCGCCTCTCCTTTTATTTAAAAGCAGTCCCAGTTCGAGGCGCACATGCACTCCTGTGTTGTGAGTGCCTCCCGGGTTTTATGCGCTCTGACACTATGGAGTCTCAAGGCGAGAGCGGCATGTCCTGTGCCCTGCCCCAGCACAGTCAGTGTGTGTTTGTGTGTATGTGATGTGAGAGTGTGTGTGTATGGGTGTGTGAGAGAGCACGAGAGAGTATGTGTCTGTGTGCATACCCAGAGGCGCACACTGCACCAGTGAACGCGCCTCTCCTTTTAAATATCCCCGCACAGAGCGAGAGCAGAAACCACTGAACTGTATGCAAGTTTACTTCTATTCTGGTCATGCACTGACTGCTCCGTCAGCTTTGTTCTAAAAACGCATCTGTCAGAGCAAAAATGCTTACCTTAGCTTACAAGATCACGACCCGCGTTTGTTTTCGACATTTGCACATTTTAACGTGGTATTAAATTTAGAAGCAGATAGCTCCTTCCTTTCAACATACTGCTGCGTGATGCTGCTGGGTGCTAGGAGACGGCAGACAGGCGGTAAGTCTGAACAAATCATATGTAATTGCACACATCAATTGTTAACGCATCCACAAATAACTATTGTAGCAATCGCAGTATGGCGCACTTTACTTTTAAACATATTCATCTAAAGCGCAGCATGCCACCACTGAACATTTTTTTGGCCTACAATTTATGGACTTTTGGTGCAATTGGTGTTGCAATATTAAGCAATGCCAATAGCTCAAACTTAATTAACTCGAGACCTATTGCATTGTAATTGCTTGTTTAGATACAGGGAATAAAGAGATGTTTGTGTATAGTCCTTGATTCGCAGCAATATCATGATTCTACCAAGGGGCGGCTCATCCATTAGAGCGTGGGGGCATTGACTCCCTACTGCAAGCCGCTACGCCACAGACAGACTCCTTACACCCATTTGTTTGTTCCTTTAGGGTGGGGGCAGGGTTCATGAGCTCTCTCTCTCTCCTGGTAACGGATCACTGACAGAATATCACCATCAAAAATATCAAGCTACAAAAATATAGAAGCAAAAACATCGTTGTCCAGAATATCGAAGTCCTATCTACATAATGGTAAGTACTAAAATATCGAAAATGAAATATTGTTAACAATATCGTTTAAAAAAAAATCTTTTTATTAAACAATTCAAAGAAACGGTCATTGTCCACAAGAGGTCATTACCGATATCTACGTTACAGTCATGCATTCAGGCATAGATGTCATACATTGTAGTAGTGGGCAGTAATACGGCGGTCGTTTTGTATCTACATACATCAAGGCGTTAGTGGTTCGTCAAGGGAGGGGACATTTGGGGGGTCACACAAATTCCCACGATTAACGTTCCATTTTAGTCCAGAGCGCTATCCATTTCCGGGGACAGCCTTGGGCTACATACACTGTCCTCTCACGTATCATACACCAGTCCACATCTTCTTTCCAGGCGTTGAGTGTTGGTGGTGTCGCTGTTCCCCAGAGGCATGCGATATTTCGCTTAGCTACCATTTGCCCAAGCGTTACCAATGTTTTGCCCCTTGTGGTCAAATCCGTGGGTTCCCAAATGTTTAAAAGACATCTTTTGGCTTCAAGTCGAATTTCCACCCCCCCCATGCTATACTCATACATTCATGAACTTTTTTGCAGTAATTGTGGATTAGTGGACACTCCCAGAGTGTGTGTAGAAAGGACCCCTCCATGCACTCCTGCCCATCAACACCAATCTGTGTCCAGAGATATACACCCGATGTAGAATCTTTAATTGGATCAACCTTAGTTTCGCTGAGATGGAGACTTCCTAAGGGGAAGATAGTGCTTCCTGCCATTGCTCGTCACCTATTTCTAGACCATCCCTTCCCCATTTCTCCCTCAGTGACAGTAGGGGATCAGGAGTGTGGTTTACAAGCTTTTTATATGTGAGGGAGATAGATTTATCTGGTAGATAGCCATCCAGCAGTCTATCTTCGGGAGCGATGACCCTGCTGGGATGTTGGCCTGAAGGGAGTGTCTAACTTGTGCATATCTAAAGTATTCCGAGTCAGCAACCTCATGTGTCTGCTGCAGTGAGGCAAATGATGCCACTCTGTGTGGTCCCCAAAGGTCTACTATGCGGGACAGCCCTATTAGATCCCATTTATCAAACCCCTTAGTCTGACCCAGAGTACCCAGGCACTTGGAAAAAGGAGTAGCGAGCGTGAGTTTATTGGCCCACCCCAAGCTACGGTTTACCATGTGCCAGAGTTGGACCGAGTGTCTTGTAGGCCCTGTGAGAGGATACTTGTTTGATTTGGAATAAAGCGCCCTTGTGAAACTACCACCCGGGAGAATCCATCTGTCCATGCCATAGCCCTGATCGTCACCACTGCGATATGTGCATTGGTTGATGGCTGAAAGGTGTGCTGCCCAATAGTATTTTCTAATGTCAGGGAGTGATATACGTGGTTTCCCATCCCATAGTAGGTCTTTTTGGGTGGCTTCGATGTCTTTAAAAAATCCAGATGGGACTAGGTCCGGGGAATTCTGGAGGGCATTTAGGAAACGTGGCAGTGTCATCATTTTAAATAGTGCTGCCCATCCTAGTAGAGACAGCAGTGCCTTCCAGGTAGCGGTATCTCAATATTGTTTTTTTTTAATGTTTTAAAAATAATGTAAAATAAAGGAAATAATACATATAATTAAAAAAACATAGTTAGAATTATTAGAAAATGTTAAAAATTATAAGTACTACATATAATGTAAAAATAAATTAAACATACATATATATATAAAATATAATATATATTTAATTTATTATATTGATAAATAAAAATTTTAATAAATTATAATTTGTTAGAAAATTTTAAAAATTATAAATACATTATATACACATACACAAATGACATAAAAAATAAAAATAAAATATATATATAATAAATTAAAATATTAAAATATTTTAAATCTTTTTAAAATACATTTTACACTACATTAACTGAAACAGTAGACAAAATATTGGATAGCGGAGGAAATAAAATTACTATTCCCACTCCAGTGGGTGCAACAATAGGGAAAGTGTTGGATAGCGTAGGGGTAAAATTACTATTCCCACTCCAGAGAGTGCAACAGTAAGGAAAGTGCTGGATAGCGGAGGGGTAAAAAATACTATTCCCATTCCAGAGAGTGCAACAGTAGGGAAAGTGTTGGATAGCATAGGGAATAAAATTACTATTCCCACTCCAGTGAGTGCAACAGTAGGGAAAGTGTTGGATAGCGTAGGGGTAAAAATTACTATTCCCACTCCAGAGAGTGCATCAGTAGGGAAAGTGTTGGATAGTGGAGGGGTTAAAATTACCGTACTATTCCCACTCCAGTGAGTGCAACAGTAGGGAAAGTGTTGGATAGCGTAGGGGTAGAATGAATATTTCGCAAACATTTTAATAAAAAAAAGAAACAAAAAAAACCTACAATACAAGAATTGTTAATAACACAAAAATAAAAAACATATAAAAATATTAACAAATTCCAAAAGATAGAAAAATAATTTATTGTAAAAAAATACTTTAAATTAACTACAAACATACATTTATAAAGTTTAAAAACACATTTTACAAACAAATAACTATCTTTAAAATTAATTATATCAATAAAATATTTAATAATGATTTTTAAATAAATTACTTTACACCATATTCCCCTATAAACGCACAAACTCCTACAGATTAGATATAATTAACCTATTTACCAATTAAGTATTTATAAATTACAAACAATGAATAATTCATTATTAATAAATAAATTACCACAAACACTATAAAAACGAAATATAAATAATTACTAATAAATAACAAATGTTAATTACTTTATTTTAATTGAATTAACCCACAACCCACTCCTAAAACAAATAACACAATTCATGTAATGCTCAATTAATTTATAAAAGTTAATAACCAATTGATCATTAATAAATACATTAATTATAAATACTAATAAAACATTAATAATGACTTTATTATAATTAAATTACTTCCCACCCTATTCCCCTATAAACCCACAACCCACTCCTAAAAATAATTAACACAATTAATATAACTATCAATTAATTAATTACTATAAATTTAAAAACAATTAATTAATTCATGAGAAATTAATTATAAATACTAATAAACAAATATGATTAATTAATTTATTATAATTAAATTACTTCCCACCCTATTCCCCTATAAAACCACAACCTGCTACAGAACTAAAATACGCAAAAATTAATTCACATAAAATGAATTACTGCAAAAAATGTAACATATACATAAAAAATGATACTTATACAAAAAAAGTACATCACATACTTTTAACACCCATACTGAAATATACAACACTAATGTAAATATCAATATTAATAACAACAATATTTTTACAACCGATATTACTGTCTTTGATATTTAAAAAAACAATATTTCTTACCTTACTGTCGATATTCTGTACCACGATATTCTTGCAGTCGATATTCTTGTACCTCAATATTCAAAACTCGATATTATGGTACTTTGAAAAAAACAACTCGATATTCTGTCTGTTCGCCCCTGGTGACGATTAAATGGGAGGCTGTGTTAAGTGAACTGCGCATGTCAGATTGGCCGGCGTTTTTCATATGACCAATCCGACATTTGCAGTTCAGGCTCCCTTAATGAACATTACGTGGTAGCTGGAAGAGCAGAGACACAGCCCGATGGAGCATTGTCCCTCCCTGACCCAGCCAATCCTGGCACTAATTTAATACTGTTTGGTATTAAAAACAGCATGACAGCCGTGCTTGGATTGGCTGGGATGCCATTTCCCAGCATGCACATCTTTGCCAGGCTGTGCGAGGCGGGGGGATCATGTATACTGAAGGTAAGGTTACGTTTATTATGTTTATTTACTTTACAGCAATGTTTTCAATATGCCGCAATATTACATTTGTTTTGCAGAGATGATCGGGCACATTCTATTTGAATAGAATGCACCTTTAAATAGAATGTCCCCAATCACCTCTGCAATACAAATCTAATCATACCGTCGTTCATAAAACAGTTTTACGTGCCCCACCACTTTGGAAAGTCACCAACCACAGATGGATTCTGGGGTCTAGGTTTTGTAAAACTTTAAATGATGTAAATCCATTGACTCTCAAGACTTCAGGCACTATTTCTAAGTTTTTAGTGTGCTTAAACGTGACATGTCGTATGAAACAAAGAGTACCTGGTTTGTATATTTGACCGCTTTTTTATTTTTTGTGGAAAAAGTAACAATGACCATCAGGTTCATATGTTCAATGTCAACCATTTACATATTTTTCAAGACATATAGAAAGTACATTTGAAATTTTAGTCTGAGAATCAATACATCTAGCATCCACCAAAAGTGATTTTATGCAAATTACAATAACCTAAAAACTTTCCTCTACAGCTGCTAACTACCCCGATCCCAGCCTCCACTGCCCGAGCCCTAAAACTGCTCCCTGCCCTACAGACAACCCCGGCCCTCTTCTGAGTCCTAAAACCTCCCCCACCCTGGACAAATAAACCCCCAAGACCCGGCCTTAGCCCCACTTACCTCACCACGTCCTCTCCTGCTTCCCGATCAACCTTCCTCTTCCTTTCTTCTCTCCTGCCCATCCGCTCGGCAACAAGACCTCACATTCCCTTAACCATGCAAATGCTTTATTAAGGCATATGCGTGGTTACGGCACGCGTGGTTACGCTTGCGTATGTCGGACACGCGTGGCGGAGCCCATTTTGTTTTGACCGTTTCCCGCACATCATCTGCATACAGTGAGATTTTTTGGGGGTTCTCTCATCACCCCTCGGAACTCAGTGAACTTGACTCTGCACCGCACCCAGCTTACTAACGGCTCCAGGAACAACGTGAACAATAATAGGGACAGTGGACACCCCTGTCTTGCTCCCCTCCTCAGTTTGAACACAGTGGATGTTACCCTATTCACCCACACCACCGCCATGGGGGTTTTGTAAAGCAAGACCACACATTTGCAAAATGTAGGCCCAAGCCCAAACCTTCTCAGAGTCATATGGAAGTAGTTCTAATCTATTGAGTCAAATACCTTTTCAGCATCCGGTCCGAAAATTGCTCCGGGCGTCTCTATTCCATTTTGTCTTAACTAGCAGTACCTGCAGCCTTCAGAGGTTGAGGTGGTAGCACATTTGGGTATAAATCCCCTCTGATCTTCATGCACCAGAGAGGCAATTAGCCAGCCAACTTAGTGGCTAGTACCCTAGCTAGTATCTTGTTCTCTGTTTAAGCGGGCTTGTAAGAGGCACACCAATCCCTGGGTTTCCCAGGCTTGGGTATCCCCACTACATTTGCATGGTTCAAATCTGGTTGGAATTCCCCTCCTCTTTAGCCGCGTAGAATAATTTGTGTAGGTGCGACTTAACCACACCTCCCCTGGGTCTCGGCAGACGGAGGCCGACGTTTCCCTCAGAAAGGCAAGTCGGCTCTCTCTCTTGCAGCCAGATACACCTCATCTGCTCTAAGAGATTGCACTGACAACTCCCCTCCTTCTGAGCCACTTCTGAGGTCATGGTTTTGGGCCCAGTGCATCCTCAGTTACCTCTCCTAGTGCCACTTCCAATCTCGGCCACTCTTTGCTCTGCCACTATGTGCGGGCAATTCTCCATTTTAGAAGCTGGCCTGCTTGCTTCACAGTCTTCTACCAGAGGCTTTGCTCTCCTTTGGGGACACTACTCAGGCAGCAGGTGTCTCTTCCACCTCCTGGACATCCGTTCCACTACTTCCCAGGCTCGGGGCTCTCATTTCCCCACAGGATAATGTCAGATGTCGGATGCTGGTGCGGGGGGATGCTTAAGATTTGTGTCTGCCATATTGCGCTTCAACACCATGCACCCTTGCGCCCGGAGTCTTACCTCAGGCCAGTTCCTTGATGGCCCTCCAGATTTCAGATTCAGTGATAGGTGCCCCGAGTGCTTCCCGATCATCCTTAAATAGCTGCGGATTACACTGTCCTCCCCAGATGTATGGCCAAATATCCCATTGATTTCTTCATAGTGCCTTGTGAACACATCATATATGTTAGAATTGAAATGTTATTGTCCTATTGTTCATACTTCGTTCTGAATTAAGTTAGCATTCATGGCACCATTTTATTAGTTGCAAAAAACACAGTTGATGGACAGAATGTAGAGCAATGTCATACATTCACCCCAGTACAGAGATCTGGGCCTAAATCCATCGTTTTTTTGCACTCCACACCACCCTGGGTTAGACACTGGCTATATGCAAATCAGCTCTGACCCTGTGCCTCATGGGAACAGTCCAGTCCGAACTACCAAGCCATGTCTTTCCCAGACCGGAATCAAGCATCCAAGGACCGGTTTCTGGCTATCAGCCTTCATCAGCCTGGATAGCTTGACTCCAGTGGTGTGGAGAGCCTGGGACTCACGTCTGAGCATACCCAGCCCACTCGGGGTGAAAATTGCAAAAAACACAGTTGATGGACAGAATGTAGAACAATGTCATACATTCACCCCAGTAAAAGGATCTGGGCCTAAATCCATCGTTTTTTTGCACTCCACACCACCCTGGGTTAGTCACTGGCTATATGCAAATCACCTCTGACCCTGTGCCTCATGGGAACAGTCCAGTCCGAACTACCAAGCCATGTCTTTCCCAGACTGGAATCGAGCATCCAAGGACCGGTTTATGGCTATCAGCCTTCATCAGCCTGGATAGCTTGACTCCAGTGGTGTGGAGAGCCTGGGACTTACGTCTGAGCATACCCAGCCCACTCGGGGTGAAAATTGCAAAAAACACAGTTGATGGACAGAATGTAGATTAATGTCATACATTCACCCCAGTACAAGGATCTGGGCCTAAATCCATCGTTTTTTTGCACTCCACACCACCCTGGGTTAGACACTGGCTATATGCAAATCAGCTCTGACCCTGTGCCTCATGGGAACAGTCCAGTCCGAACTACCAAGCCATGTCTTTCCCAGACCGGAATCGAGCATCCAAGGACCGGTTTCTGGCTATCAGCCTTCATCAGCCTGGATAGCTTGACTCCAGTGGTGTGGAGAGCCTGGGACTTACGTCTGAGCATACCCAGCCCACTAGGGGTGAAAATTGCAAAAAACACAGTTGATGGACAGAATGTAGAACAATGTCATACATTCACCCCAGTACAAGGATCTGGGCCTAAATCCATCGTTTTTTTGCACTCCACACCACCCTGGGTTAGACACTGGCTATATGCAAATCAGCTCTGACCCTGTGCCTCATGGGAACAGTCCAGTCCGAACTACCAAGCCATGTCTTTCCCAGACCGGAATCGAGCATCCAAGGACCGGTTTCTGGCTATCAGCCTTCATCAGCCTGGATAGCTTGACTCCAGTGGTGTGGAGAGCCTGGGACTCACGTCTGAGCATACAGATAGCCAGAAACCGGTCCTTGGATGCTTGATGGAGGTAGGTGTCCAATTGCTAACAGATTTGTTACGAACCTGCTTAATTAGATCGTGCCTTGCATGCAGGCTTCGGAAAGCACTTGGACTACCTCCTCCCCATCAGTGATATTTAGTATGGCACAGTATTATGAGCATAGAGAACACGAAGAGGAGAAGGTGGAGAAGAAAAATAAGGAGTTGAAGACGAAGGTGTTGATGTAGCAGGTATCTCAAGGGAACAGGGGATGACGCGGCATTGGTCAGGCCCGACAGCTGCCCCACACTAGCAAAAATGCAGCGCCTGTGGGGCCGAATCAGTGTGCATATTGTAAGGAGGAGGGACACTGGTGCAGTGAGTGCCCAACGTTTTTGCAAAAGGTTGTGGCCCCTAGAGGAAGGGGTTCACATACGGGGTCGTGGAGCAGGTGGTCATGACGGAGGCCAGGAAAACGAGGAACAGCAGGGTCGCTCTGATTGGAACTATTTCGATGACCCTCGGGGGCGACAGTATGATCATGATGACTATGATTTGGATGAAGTGACTGGATTATCTCATGGTTAGGACAGCCAGGGACAGGGCGAGGGACCAGTTCAGATACCGGTAGATCAGCGCGGACGTTATGTTACTGCTGACTTGCAGGGCTCAGCTAAGCAATTCTTGGTGGATACAGGCGCAATGAACAGCTCTGTTTCTCATTCACTAGTCTCCCGAGCAGACCTGTCTGGCCATATTAATGTTTTTGTAGGCTTTTCTGGTGTACCGGTTGTGAGCCCCATATCCATGTGCCTTGCCCTGACCGTTGGTCCTTTTACTATTGATTTGCCATTTTTACTGACATCCAATTGCAGTGAAAATTGATGGGATTGGATTTGTTGCATTACTTGTACACCACGATTTATTGTTCCCCAACAGGTGTCTATATGACGATGGGTCCTAATGTGGTTAGTTCCAAGCAGTGTTTGTCCAAGGATGCGCCCCTCCCTGCTGAATTGAAAGATGTGCCGCTCACGTTGTGGGCTGCAGGCGATACAGACGTAGGGCTGTTACAGATACCCTCAGTCTCTATTAAGGTTAAGAACAACGCTGTTCTGCCTCGTATTCCCCAGTACAAAATACCGAAAGCAGGGGAGCGAGCTCTATTACAGATTATACAGGACTTGATCAAGTCTGGGGTTGTTGAGGAGACAACTGCGAACGTGTGTAACAGCCCCATTCTTCCCATTCATAAGGGGACACCCTTGGGTTCCTCTGCTGATCATCCTGATGTCTAGCGATTTGTGATTGATTTGCGTGAAGTTAATAAGATCATGGTCCCTCAGTTCCCAGTTGTCCTCAATATCACTACCCTTCTGACAATGATTCCTTCTGCTGTAAAGTTCTTTTCTGTGATTGATTTGAAAAATGTTTTCTTTAGTATTCCTATTCATCCAGAGAGCAGACACTTGTTCAGCTTCACCTTGGCCGACAGAAGCTTTAGATTCTGTTGAGCCCCTCAGGGCTATACTGAAAGTCCTAGTATATATAGTCAAGCTTTAAAAGGTCAATTAGATTCCCTCATACTTCCCCCAGATAATGTATTACTGCAGTATGTGGATGATCTCTTGAACGCTTCCGACACTGAAGACGGTTGCAAAGATGCAACAGTTAAATTGTTGCTACATTTGGCCCATCATGAACATAAAGGGGTCGATTCCGATTCGGGGAAAAAAACGTCCGTACGATTTGTTTCCGGAGCCCTCTCCGTACGAATCATACCCGTCCGTCCGAGTCGCGAAGTACGATCCCTATTCCGTGAATCCGTCAGAATCGTCGCGATCCGTACGTATTGCAAGGCTGAAACCGTGAACCGTACGACTCGTACACATACCGTACGACTCGTACACATGCCGTACGACCCGACGAGTACAATCCGGACCGGGGTATGAGGACGCGATTCGTACGGTCCACGTCAGGTAAGGGCGAGTCCTACGGAAAAGCACACAAACACATACACACCGTACGGTCCGTACCCCCCATAATCGCAAGGGTACGCACCGTACCCCTGCGATCATGGGGTGTACGAGCCGTACCCCCATTGTACGATCGGTGTACGAGCCGTACCCCCATTGTACGATCGGTGTACGAGCCATACCCCCATTGTACGATCGGTGTACGAGCCGTACCCCCATTGTACGATCGGTGTACGAGCTGTACCCCATGTACGATGGGTGTACGAGCCGTACCCCCATCGTACATGGGGTACGGCTCGTACACCGATCGTACATGGGGTACCGCTCGTACATCCCATGATCGCAGGGGTACGGTGTGTACCCCTGCGATCATGGGGGGTACGCACCATATCCGGGGGGGCCATTCCGTACCTGTTTTGGTACGAACTCTGCTTTTATGGCTGTTTTCAGCTCCTGTAGAAAAAGGGTTGTACGGTGCGTACCTGACACGTATCATACTTGCTGGGTCGTAAAAACCAGCCGCAAACTGTACAGATGTCGCATACAGCGGGTTCCGAGGGAGAATCGTACAGAGATTAGAGTCGTACGGTGTCTTGTACGACTCGTACGGAGTCCAGCTCCTGGTACGAATCGTACTTCGTCGTACGTACGGGGGACGTTGCAGGGTACGATTCGTACGGGAAAAACGCTCCGAACGGCTATTCGGAGCAGTTTTTCCCGATTCGGAATCGACCCCAAAGTGTCCCTTTCAAAATTCCAATATTGCTGACAGGAGGTCACCTGCTTAGGTCACCTACTGTCGAAGGAGGGTAGGAGACTAACGCCTGAACGCATTAGTGCTATTGTCAAAATTACCATCCCTAAGACTCAGCGGGATGTGCAAGCTTTCATAGGCATTACTTTGCATTGTCGGCACTGGATTTCTAACTTTTCTTTACTAACAAAGCTGTTGTTGCAACTAACAACTAAAGATGTGCATGAACCCTTGCTCTGGATGCCTGAATGTCAATATGCTTTTGAGCAATTAAAGGTTGCGCTTTGCTCTGCGCCTGTGCTTGGCACTCAAGATTACACTAAGCCGTTCATGTTGTACGTACACGAGACGGCTGGTTGTGCGCTTTCTGTCTTAACACAAGCCTTTGGAGGTCAGCAGAGGCTGTGTGCTTATTTTTCTGCCCTGCTTGACAACGTCGGGAGAGCCCTTCTCAGCTGTCTAAGAGCGATCGCGCGGGGCTGTCTTTATCCGACAATCGGCAGGGCTCGTCCTTGATACCGATCTCACAGTTATGGTACCTCATGCTGTAGCTACACTTTTGAATAGAACAAAGACACAGCACCTTGCCAGTGCACGTCTGACTGGTTACAAACTGACCCTTTTCGTGCCACACGTCACCATCAAAAGATGTACCACCCTCATTACTACCCCTCCCTTCTGAAAGTACGGAAATAGACGTACATGATTGTGTTTTTCGGACTGAGGAGGAGACGAAGGGACGGGTAGACCTGACTGATGTTCCCCTATCTGAACCCCAAGGGGAGCTATATGCCGATGGCTCTTGTTTTAAATTACCGGATGGCACAACAACTGCAGCATATGCCATAATTACCCTACACACAGTAGTCAAGACATCACAAGTTCCCCATCAATCGGCCCAAGCTGCAGAGTTAGTTGCCCTTCTTCGGGCTTGTAAATTGAGTGAGGGACTGACAGTCAGTACGCCTTTGGAGTTTCCCACAATTTTGGGTGGCTTTGGGCGGAGAGAGGATTCCTGACTTCACACGGGTTAAAGATCCAGAATGCCCATTGATACACATGCTTTTGTCAGCTGTGACACGCCCCAAGAAGGTAGCAATAGTGAAGTGCAGCGCCCAAATTGCAATTACTTTAGATGTGGGGAGGGGAAATACATTTGCAGATCAAACAGCTAAGGAGACAGCTCGAACAAAAAATGGAGAAAAAAAATTGTGGCAGGCCCTGCTAGATGGGTACCCGAAGTTACTATTGAGGAGTTATTCATGTGGCAGGAAAGCACAGCACGTTTAGATGAAAATGGGTGCTGGACGAATAAGTCAGGAAAGTGAAGGTGGATGTTGCCGGATGCCTATGTCCTCCCTATAGTCACTATGGCGCGCAGGCCAGCTCACATTAGCGCCAAGGGCATATGCAAGCTATTAGACCCCATGTGGCAGAATAATAACATCCCAAAAATGTCTGTTCATTTGGTTAAATATTGTATGGTGTGCATGATGTACAATCCTGGAAAAGGCACTCCTACACCCCATGGCAATTTTGCACCCCCTTCTTTCCCTTTTGAGGTCCTTCAGATGGACTATATTGAGATGGAGCGGGTCAACAATTTGAAATATGTGTTAGTGGTTGTTTGGGCATTCAGTAAATGGGTTGAGGCATACGCCACTAAGGAGAATACAGCCTTGGTGACGGCAAAGCCCTCCTGAAGGAGTTCTTTCCCCACTTCGGTTTGCCTCATTTGATTTGAAGTGACAATGGCAGTCACTTCAATCCAAAAGTCATCCAGTTGGTGTGTGATGGGTTACACATTTGGCAGCAGTTTCACGCTGCACACCACCCCCAGTCAGCAGGCTTGGTTGAGAAATACAATTGTACTCTCAAACTGAAACTGGCGAAAATTCAGGAAAGCACAGGATTGAAGTGGCCAGATGCTTTACTGTTTGTTGGCACTTCTGTCAAACAGAGCTATAGCTCACACTAGGACAGGATTGTCCCCATATGAGGCCGAGTTCGGCCGCCCAGCAAATGTTTGGGGCGTCTCGCGACCAAACACTTTTCAGACATTGAGTATCCTCTGTTAGTGGATTATCTTTATGAATTTACTAAAAATTTGCGTTTTATTCATCAACTGATACAAGAACGTTACCACCGCAAATTGAGAGGCCCGGGCATTACATCTGTCCTGGCGACTTTGTCCTTGTGCGGCACATCCAGAGACTGGGGAGCCTGGAGCCTCATTGGAAGGGGCCTCTGCAGATACTTCTTGCCCCCAGGAATGCTGTTAAAGTGACCGTCGGAAGAACTGGATCCACACCAATCATTGCCGCAAGGTGCCACTACCTCTCCCCTTTGACCAGTGGGTGATCAATGGCATAGGTGACCACGAGACAGAGAGAGTGCCACACTTCATCCCTTTTTTGGATGCCCGACTGACGTGGGTGCAAACAGAGGGGGAGAACGATGCAGTATTGAATGAGGCGGTCCCCCCAGAAGTAAGGGCCATCCAGGATCCTCCTCCACCTGATCCACAAGTGCTTGAGCCTAAGGCTCTTGGCCCCTGTTCACTGACCACTCTGTGCCCGGAGTGACTAGGTACAATTTGCACCCCAATGGAGGGACAGTGCACCAAAGGAAAAGTCAGATTAGTAGGGATGGACTGCATGGATGAAGAATAGGGTTATGTACCCTGTCCGCTGTATCAACGATAGCTTAGGGAAAGGGAGATTGGTGCATTGTCCAAGACACTGAACGGGATAAGCTGAGGGTTTCTTCTCGGAAGGGGGGGCCCTATCCTGGGCGACATGGGATTTCTTTCGCGGGCCACGATCGCGCTGCCCCATCGTAGATAAACAATAGGAGTCAGCCAGCGAGGCTCAGAAGGACGCTGGAAACTCTTTTCCCAGCCTACTATTTCCTTGTCATTGACACCATTGCATTGCGTGTTCCTCTTTTGTTCACTATGTATCGCTTTGACCGCCCAATTGTTGAGGAAGAACGGCCTTTTGCTGCACCACATTTGCAGAGGGATGGGAGTTGGTTGGCCCAGTTGGTCGAAAAAGGGTAAACTGGTTTTCCTGACAATTGTTCTGATTTCCCTGCTAGCAGTACTCGGAATAATGTGGTTTCTAGAAGAGAAATATCCTGTACACTCTTCAATTGGTACGACACCCGTTCCCCCCAAACACATATCTGTCACCCTGGCTCCTCACAAAGGTCACAGAAAGACATATGTGGATAATGTGTCCTCCAAATGTTACTCCAGGCCCATGGTACGTCCAACGTGACAAATTGTTGGATCTGCAGTCTGCTCCTTCTGGGACCCACAATTTGACGTGTTGTTGTCAATGCCTTTTTCTTACCTCAGATGTTGTGAAGGCTGATTTCAGATCTTCACTATGGTACATACTCATTATCACTCTGATACTTTGAATATGACGTTAGCTGACTATGAAACAGTCTTAGAGTATATACATGTACATCAAGGGTTTACACCAGGGGAACAAGGGACACCGGACACCTTGTCACCAACAGCTTGCATGAATGTTTACGAAAGAGAACAAAATGTACCATGGCATCAAAATGAAATGTCAGATTTTTGGGATTTTATTGTCACTGAATATTTTAGATCATTTCAGATGCGCAATATTACTCATGATGAGGCAATGCCAGTGCCGGTGGTTAATATGACAGCGAGTTTCTGTGTTAAGTGAAATGGGAAAATAGGGGTTGGGGTGAGTAATTGCAACTACAACTATGTTCTGAGCACTGCAAATAGCCCACATCTGCTGCCCCCTCACAATGTTTACTTTGTTTGTGGGTCCCAGGCCTATGTTTGGCTTCCTCAAGGATTGTCTGGAATATGCTATCTCTCCTTTCTCCTTCCCCCAGTGTATATAGCGCCATCCCACCGGGTACAACGCAAGGGTGTTCATCTGTCATGTGTTAGACGAGTTATTGACACTGCAGGCATATATCAGACAGATACCTCATTGCGGCAGGTCACAGATGCTATGAAAAGCAGTGTTCCCTTTTGGGGCCCAATATCCAATAGTCTCAATATTCAAAGACTCACCCTAGTGATAGAAGGAGTGATAAAGGCAACTGGTATTCTGACTAATATTATGGCTGAGCTCCAGGCTAAGAGACTTGTTGCCCTCCAGAACAGGATGGTGTTAGACTTCATCCTTGATGATCGGGGTGGGGCCTGTTGTGTCATCGAAAGTAGTTGCTGTGTATACATACCAGACCACGCTCTGTATGTATATGTTGCTATACAGAAGCTCCATAGGCTTGCCTCTGACATACATCAGGAGAATGGAATATGGTCTCTCACAGGGTGGTTTTGGGGCCTATTCGCATCATGGGGCTGGAAGATTATCATTTTCCTGGTTGCCATAGCTGGTATAATTTTAACATGTCTGTGCATATACTGCCTTCCTGCCTGTTGTGCCTGTTGTGTACAAATGTTGACACCTCGCCCCAAACACTTGGAACATGACTCTAAGGACAAGGCCATGATTATGCAAGATATCCAGGATACGATGTACATTGACAAGGGCATTTTTTAATATTAATGGTATGTCTAGCCTTGTAATATGTTTATTACATGTAGCAGAAGGTTTCAGCTTTCGTTGGTAGCCTAATGAGTTAGCAAATGCTGCCTGTGCTTGAGCATTTTCTTCTTCCTTTGGAATTGTAAGGTCCTTACCTGGTGGCAATAATACCATTTAGCAATGAATAAGGTATAATTGAAATGTTATTGTCCTATTGCTCATACTTCGTTCTGCATTAAGTTAGCATTCTTGGCACCATTTTATTAGTAGCAGCCATTTTATTCTATGATCGAAACTAAGCTTTTGCCTTATACTGCTGGCCTCAGCAGAAAGCTACCTCAACGCATCCTCAGTATGTATTTCTTGAAGGCCGAGTTTCGTAGCACTAATGAATGTACTTTATAATGGCATAACTTTGTTGTTAGATAGGCTCGTTCCCACCTTCCAGAATGGCGAGCACAGGCCGAGTTACCTTGGGGCAGTAATAGCCTGTACCCGGTCTCAGGACCGTATCTCATCCTTCCATGCCTCCTTTGTCTGCCAAGTGCCTGGACTGGAATTTTCCAGCCTGGGTGTGTTTTTAAGAGAATTGAAAATGTATAATATCTGATGTTATGTTGGGGGGAAGTTAGTCCCTCAGCAGCCATCTCAGGAGGCTGATCAGACTGGGCTCCGCTGCAGCGCAATACTAATAAATAATCTTGGTTTATATTCTATACTGTCTGACCGACTCTAAATTTGGTTTGGAAGGCCGAGAGGTGGTCACGAGCAACCTAGTGACCCTATTCGGGCACTTACTTCATATACGGCCTGTGTGAGTGGACCATCTTTTTCTTTTGCCCAGCTATCTGTGTAATGAGGCACCTCCTATCTTCTGGGCGAGTCAGCCACAGGAGCAGTCTGCCGGCCCTGCCCCCCTCTGCATATGCAGACATCAGGTATTCGTGTTTGTTTAGGGCCCAGAGGTTTTGGAGCTTGATCATATGTTTTTCCTGTTCCTTGCACAGGGCTGGCAAGATCTGGAAGCAGTCAGGGACTTCCCTCTCCAGGTGCCGGATGCTGTCCTCTATTGTAGAATGGTCTGACCGAAGTGCTCTCACAACCCCTACCAAATGGCTTAGTAAATGGCCTTGAGCCACTAACCTTAAAGGCATCCCATTCAATGTTGGTCTGTAATGCTCTTTTAGCGTTAGTACGGAAGTAGTCGCTATACATTCTGCTAAGAGATCTCTAAATGCGGATTCATGCAAATAATGTGTTGGAAGCCTCCAGGTGGGAATGGGCGACTCATGTCAGCCCCATCAAACTCCAATAATTAGTGGGTTATGGCCAAATAGCGTGCAGCTCAGGTACTTTTTTTTTACAGAGTTTTATATAGCACAAACTTGACCCAAAGGTATCAGAGCGCTTTACATGAGCACCAGTTGCTTACAGAAGGACACATCCATTTTTTTTGTTAGGCATGGGGAGATTCAGTGATTTGCCCAGAATCACAGAATATTGAGCGTCCCTGCTGAGACTCGAACCCGGTTCCTCAGTGCCGAGGTCGACCGCTCTAGCCGTAAGGCCACATCCTCTACCCCACTCTATGCACTCTATGTGTGCAATTAACATTGTGACAATCAAGGAACAGAGTAGTCTGTTCAAGCAAACAGGTAAATCATGAACTGGGCAGTAAAAAAGAATACTCCCTCCACCCCATATTCCACAGGTGCCACACGTCATTGAGGTCCCACTGTCCCAACCATTCCCTAAAGTCCTACTCCAGTCGAACCTTTGGAGACTGGCCAGACCTGTCGAGTGTAGTGTCAGCTTTTCAGATGTAGTCACCCTCTAAAACCAATGAGGCATAGGGGTAATGGGAGAGAATACGCATGAGAGTAAAGAAGAAATGTGCCTATCCCACGTCTGGGGCATAGATGCTCCTGATCATCATATGCAGCCCATTGATTCTCCCCCAAACTGCAACATAACGGCCTTCATTACCAACGCGCATCCTCTAAACCTCCCAGGGTATCCTGGGCCTCACCCATATTAGTGTCCCGCTGCAGTAGGACAAATATTCTGTAGCATAAATCTGTCCCTTCTCCCTGCCAGGTGCGTTTCTTGGAGGAGAGCAAAATCCACTCATGTCACCTCAAATATGTCTTTATTGTGTGTTGCTTACTAAGCGATCCCATCCCTTGAAAATTCCAGGTAAGGAAGGAGTATTTTGTCGCTCTCCCTCATAGCGGCTGTAGCCTCCATGTCTTCCCCCTACCCCCAGCTCTCATTAATAGCCCCGAGCACCGCCTCTCCAACTGTGGCCTAATCCATTGTGTCCCATCAGCCCCAGGGCATTCATGACAAAGCTTCAGGATGTTGTAGAGCCAAAACTAGTTGCTCATGAAGCAACTATCCCCAACTCCCCCACCCCGGGTCAGATAGGCAACTATACTGCATCAGGTTCAAGACTTTCAACTTCAAACATTAACTCAAACCACTCCCCTACTACCATACCCCAGGGAAGGGTAGGTTTGGAGGGTGGCCACTGAGACATAGCCCAAGCAAGAACTCCCACCTCCTGTCCCTCAGGATAGTGGTACAGCAAAATTGACCAACCTGATGTCCAAGCATGTCACAGAACTGTTACTAACCCCAGCCATCGATTGTGCTCTCCCTAGTCCAGGGAGTCTCTAGGGGGTCTCAAGGAAGGGTCTCTGTAGCTCCATTTACTTAGAAATGCCCTCCTCCCAAACCCCCACCTTACAAGTCATCAGCCATTCTGGGAGTTTTCTGTGGCCCCGAACCTTGTACCTCCCAGAGCACCTCAGAGTCTCTGCACCCTGAGGAAGACTTTGTAATGTGGTCACTGGAGGACGTGCACACCAGCACAGCAAAGGTGTTTGGTGTTTCGAGTGCAAAAGCTTGATCCCTCTCTACCTGGGTCTTAGAGGGGACTCTGGGACCAGCCATCATTGTGCTTATGTCTGCGGTGTCAGTGTGTGGGAGGGGGGTTGTTCCATTCCTGTGTCGGAGCCAACCTTGTAGTAACTTTGAAGCCAGTCCCAAGTGCTTGCACAATCATCAAAAAATAAAGCTTGGTCCTCAGTGATCACTTTCAATCAAGCGAGGAAAAGCAACATGTATTTCGATCTGGCTTCCTGGCGCTCCCTCATCGCGGCCTAGCACGATGCTCGCTGGTGCTGAACAGCGATGGTGTCATCAGGGAAGATTGCCACCGTGGCATTGTCCACCTGGAAACGGCCAGCTACGTGGGCACGTTGCAGAGTAAATTCCCTGTCTTGATGGTGGAGTAGTCTTGCCACCATGGGGCGAGTTGGGCCTCCCTGCTGGGGAGGCTACGCTGTTAATCTATGCACCCTTTTCTGTGTGAAGAATGGTGACCAGCACTGCGGGCCACTTCATTCAACAGCCAGTTCTCCATCTAGGCGACCATGGCCTTTCCTTTCAATTTTTGGGAAGACCCACAACTCTGATGTTGTTGCTGTAGCTACGTCCCTCCACGTCCTCTGCTGTTCGGGTTTGGGCCCAATTTCTCTGGTGAGCTCAGAGACCGGAGCCTGCAACACCTCCTGGGAAGACTTGACGGCAATGAGGATCTGATCTAGCTTACCGGCTGGGATCGCATCCTGTGTACATCTGGCAGGCGACCGAGCATCCCCGCAGCGTCCCCAGTTTGTGAGGGGGCACCATATGTGTGCGAATGTCCCCATGTCTGGGTGTCTTTCAAGGATCTTGTGTGTCCTACATACATTCCCATATGGCGTTTCAGCCAGGGGAGGGGGTTCAGGACCTCCAAGTGACCCCCAGTAGCTTCCATCCAGACCCCTCCTAACTAATGTCACTGCCGGTGATAGCAAAAGGGGGGAAGGGGCCTCCTGGGTGGTCATAAATTGTGGGGTGGGGAGGTCCACCTCTGTATGGCCGTTCTCAAAATGCCAGCCAGCTACCGAAGGCCATCCAGACATATTCGGCCATCTTTGGGTTCCCCTTCGGAGGTTACAACCCGCAAATATTCCAACCCTGCTCAGGGATCGCCAGGTGAAGGTCCGGGGTCCTTTCTCAAAAGGGCACCACCCTGAGCGCCTCTTGCCCTCTACTCCGTTGCTCCCATGGGCAAGGTCAGGGGGAGAGGACTTACTAAATGCAGGAGGGGAAGAGTCACTTGGGAGGTATGGCACTTGTCAACTTTCCGGCTGCTCCCCCGGCCTCAATAAGCATGGTGGCAGTGGGCTCTAGCCCCGCCTCCGAGTGGGAGGCTCGCAGCCTCTGTGATCATAATAACCCATCCTTCTGCCACTGGGCTTCTATGGTGCACCTCCCCTGGTCTCGGGTCTCATTCCTGGGTTCTGGAACCCTGGCAAAAGTCTTCAATCCCAGCAGGTAGCAAGCGCCATCTTGGATTCTGCAAGCAGAAAGCGGCATCGCTCATTGGTCCGCTGTTGTATTATCTGGCCCCTGATGCGCTCTCCCCAGTAGCTGCACACGCTCTGGAGATGCAGGGAGCCAAAGTGGAGCCGACTTAGGTTCCTGGGGAGGCTGCAGTATTTGCCGGATAGGGATGCAGTCAACAGAGCTGTTAGGGATGTGCAGCTATATCCTTGCCCAGCTAGCCATGCCCCCAAAGTGTCTAAAATAGTGGCAACACTCCCCTGCCTCCATTAGAGGAGCGAACCCAGGACATCTAATCAAATTCACAACTAAAATGCCTTGGTCAGCCAAGAAACTTCATATTCCCACAGCACTGAGAAATGAGTAAAAAACACTATTTACGATTTGCACACCATATCTACCAAGTGGATCCGTGTACGTGTGTGGCACCTCCAGCCAGTACTGACTTTTAGCTAATCCTTTCGTTCAGGGATTTTTAAGCCCATACATTAGTACGGTATAGACTGGGATGGTTCTTTCAACCCCAACTCACACTGTGTACATGATCTGTGTATAAGTGCATGTGAGGCGTCAGCATGCATTTACTTAGGAGTCTAGTAGGTACTGTCAGGTAGGAGCTGCGGGACACAAGTTATAAAGCATATCCCAGGCCCTACAATAACGGGCCATGGCCATCAGCTGAAGGAAAGTGTAGTGTGCATGTGGGTCAGGTCCGACAGAAGTCGTACAAGTGATGAAACCATTGAGCATCTGGAAGAAGCTGCCCACTGTAGCATTACTACAATGTATGCTCGATTAATAAAGTATGGATGTAAGAGTCAAGCTGTGGGTTTCACAGAGATATATCCGTAATCGCTCTAAGCACTCTGGGGCTGTTTTTACAAGCCCCCATGCGCCGCCAGAATATCACTTTTTTCCCATATTAAAAGAGACGCACTGGCGGCACAAGGGACTTGTGACTAAGCCCCTCTATTTCCAAAGAATTTACAACTGTGAGCCACTGCAGTACTTTACCTATCTGATTTGCTAACAACGGCCACTTTTATTTGAGTGCTCAGGCCTATTTTCTGTCCCAGTCCGACCTCGTCCTCAGCCAGTGTGGGCTCTTTCCATTCTGACTTCATCTCCCATCTTAGAATTCCAAGCTAGCCCTGTCTTCCAGATGAGAGGCCCCTCGTTACTTTTCCTTCCAGTGCTCTCTGCTGATTTGAACTAAATGGTTTATAATTCCTGCCTCAGACTTGAGGGAAGTGGGTAGGAAATGGGGGTCACAACAGTAGCTCTTATATGAGCTGTCCCCAAAAGCGGAAGGCCTCCCTAACGGCCGCCATGACACATTCCCCGGTACACCTCTGCCTCCCTGCGTGCAGCACGTGCACGCTGCCGCCCAGTCCATCACGCAGCACGCTCTGGGGGAGGACTTCCTTCACAACAAGCCATGTGGACAGCCTCATATTTGCTGCGAGGGGACAGTGGTCGAGTGCTTCTCCGGGGGAGGCTGGGTTCCTTCCAGAAGGGATGGAATGCAGGGCATGAGAGGGCAGCTCGGGCCCTGAAGGGTGAGGGCAGTGAGGTGACCTCAAGTTCCACCCCCAGGAAACAGAACATTTATTGAATATTTGCATATGCCTCGGGAGGCAATAAGCAGTAGTTCCTCTGGGTGTCCACCCACCTAGAAATGCCTATGCCATGCTCTGCAAGGGAGGAATGAACACCAGAGGCCTCAATGTACATCTCAAGCAGACCCCTATAACCTGCGCCAGCTGTACAATTTTGACTGCCCGCTCAACAGGGAATACACTGGAAATGCTTCCGCAGCACACACAATCAGTTCCTACCTCCTGCCATCCCCAAAACTGCGCGCGCTAGTGGCTACAGCAAGGCTGTCGATCAGGGCAGTACACAAATGCTTTCTTAAAACCTGCAGGGGTGCTTCTAAGTGTGTGCTATGTTATAAACATTTGTATAGCATACAACTACCATTTGCATGGCCCATAGCGCTTTCAAGCCCACATTTACTATAATTTTGCGCCAGGATTGCGTCACTTTTGTGGCGTGGCCCCAACGAAAAATCATTTTGCCATTTACTAAGTCATGCAAGTTTACATTGCGTGGTTTAGTAAATATAAGGTAATGCCACGCATTTCGCTCGTTTGCGTTACTCTACGTAGGGTAGGCATTACACAGGTGAAGTATGGGTGCTCCCATGCTTCCACCCATGTATTTTGATGCAAATCCAGATTTACAAAGACTTGAAAACCTGGGATTGCGCCAAAATGGTGCAACTACCTGACAGAGGCGTAACAATGAGGAATATCTTTATTTCTCCTCGTTACTTCCTCTTCCAATGAGTGCAGCATTCTGGAGCACACATTGATAAGGGGATATGCCTCTAGGAATTGTTTTTGGGCAGGAAGGTGTCCCTTAATGCAGGCACCCTTGAACTATGGTGAAACGGTACCTCCCTTGACACTAGGCAGCCCACAGTGCACCGCCACAAGGAGAGACCAGAAATGATCCAGGTCTTTGTAAATATGGAGCATTTCTAATGTCTCCCTTTCACGCAGCGCTGAAAGTTCCCTTGCTGCTCTGCATGAAATAATAGAACATGTGCCCCTCAGAGTCCTCCAAATTTCAGTTGCACCAGAATCATAAATACAATTAAGGGTCAAATTGTGCACACAGGGTTTCTTGCCCACGTGATTTTAACCACATAAAATCTTGCATTAACCATGCAGGCAAATAGTGCACATTTGTGCTGTTTATGAATCTCAGAATGAGCAATTACGGATGCTATTAGCGTGTTATTCCCCATTCCAAAGTGTCTAAATGAGAATGGAACACAAATAGTACACCAGGTAAATATCAGGAAGGTTTGGTAAAATTATTTAGTTAGTGAAGGTGGCTCTGTCACTCTTTTTTTGTGGTACTAATTGGTTACTGGCCACAATAAAGGATCTGATCCTATCAGGGATATCTAGGTATCGCCTCAGAGAGTTTTTAGCTTCCTGGTGTTGAAGACCTGTTGTGGTAAATTCCAACACTTACAGTGGGCTTTAGGTCTGCCCATTGCTTGGCTTTCTTGTCAATCTCACATGCTTGTTTCTTATTCGATGGCTTTCCTTCTGTAGGTCCGCCTGCAACAGCACATGTACTATCGCATGCTCTTTCGCTTGCAAAATATATTGTTTTCTACAAGGGACTTGGAGCCCACCCATTGATTACAATTTTCTGGGCTTCATTGTCATTCTTATTTGCTTCCTCCTAATTAGACAGCGCATGCGAGTCTCACTTCGTCTTCTTTTGTCTGGAGCATGGACCAAGTACTGATTGCTTCCTCTTGATTAGGGCCCTTTCACTGCTGGAGCTATGATTGAGGTTCTATTTTTCTTTCCAGCTGGCACATTCACCCATGTTGCTTCTTCTCTCCCATCCTACACCCCCTCTAGTCTGTGTTGCTTCTTCGACCCTACCTACTACCCCCCGTTCTTCCCTCCTATCCCCCACCTACCCCACTATCTGCATTGCTTACTCCCTACCACCTCAACCCTCGCTTCGTCCGTGTTTTTTCTTACCTCCCAATCCCCTCTCTCCCTCCTGTTGTCCATGGTACCTCTTCCCCCCAATCCCACCATCCCGATGTCTGTGTTGCCCCCCACCTGTCATAAGAAAAAAAGCACTATTATGTGGCCAGCGATGGCCGTGTCATAGCGCTTTCTTTTTAGCCGACCGGTCCCCCTTCATACCAATTTTCTAATAACTTTTAGCCACGCTGCTCTACTATATGGCTAAAAGATATTGGCAAGCCAGTGGCTCTCGCACAGAGACCTAATGTTTTTTTGTGTTTGTCCCACCCCTGGAGCAGAGCTTCTTTACCATCCATTTGATTGAATGACTTGCATTCTTCCACCACTTAAATTCGGAGACAACTTTTTTCTTTTAATTTCAGCACGACATGCCCTCTTCCTTGTGTGCTGCTTCCCTTCTCAAATCCATGCTGCCACAAAATGACCTTCTTTCTCCCCGCTTCCCCCCAACAAGCTCATCCATAGCTTCCCGTAGCCTTCCCTGGCTGGCTTTTTTTCCTTTTCCTTTTTATTGTTCTCCTGCTCCGAGCTCCTCTGTTGCTCCCTCACCTCTTAGCTCTTAGCTCCGCCATTGGCTTTCAGCCACCCCATGTGTTATCCATTGCTTGCCTGCCGCTCACCATTGCATCCTTTTTCAAAGTATATATATATTCATATTTCATTACTGTTGTGCCAGGGTGCTCCGGTCTTCGATTGAGCTACCCCTTTTGTTAATTAATGCACTTTCAGCCATTTTTAAGTTACCACTCTTAGGGCCAGATGTAGGAAGGCAAATACCGGTCGTTACCGACCGGTATTTGGAGTTTGGGATGTAGGGGCATGTCAAAATACAGATTCGGTAATTTACCGAATCGGTAAAATACCGAATTGGTATAATTACCGAATCTGTATTTTGACATGTAGGTAGCACTGTAATCAATGCTACAGGGGTTTAAGAATTCTTAATTTACCACCAACTAGAAGTTGGTGGTAAATTATGAAAACCCTTTAAAAAGCATTTCTTTTGCTTTTTAAACAGTGCCATGTTGCAGACATACATGCCCTAAGGGCATGTATTTCTGCAACATGTGCACCCATGCACAATTGAGGGGTGCAACAGGGTGTCAAAGTGACACCCTGCCACCCTTCAATGTTTCCCCCAATTACCGAATCGGTATTTACCGATTCGGTAATTGACATTCATTCCTATGGGCCTTCAGGCCCATAGGAATGAATGGCAAGGTAATTACCGAATCATACCGATTCGGTAATTAAATTGTTCAAATTACCTACATCCCGATTGCCAGTTCTTAAATACCGAATCGGTATGATTCGGTATTTAAGAATCGGTAATCTGGGATTACCTACATCTGGCCCTTAGACTGAAGTCCACCAACTTGGAAACTGCAAATTAAAAGCTAAAAAAAGGGGGGCAATGGTTGCAGAGTCATGACACCTATGTACGCATGCATGGAAATGCAGCACACACGTCATCAAGCTGCATCTGCTTGTTTTTAGTTTTGCTGATGCTGTTCCACATCAGCAAATCACTATTATTATTATTTTTTTGCCATTGTGGAAAGCATGGACAAAAACCACTGGCTGAGGTCAGGTAATGCTATTGATAGGCAAGTCCTTCTGACTTTGCTAATGTTTGTTTTAGTGAGCTATGCCTATTGGTGTGTTTGCTGACTTTTCCATATATTTTGCTTTACTGTGGTGCACTTTTGGCCCTTGCACAGTTGGATGAGACCATTCGGTTGAGCAGAAGTATATTGTTAGTCAAGTTTTTAACTTTGAACAATGGTGTGTTCGTCTGGATGGGGTTTGGTTAAAACATTGTGTTTCAAATGTTGTTGAGATGTGTATCTGTGTATGATAGGAACTTGTTGTTGAGGAAACTGCACTTTGTCACTTAAATGGCTCTACTGCTTCTTCTACTGTGGTTCCCTATGTGTCTGCATGAGGTTCCCTGAATGCCTACTGTGCTCTGTTGGGGTGACACAAATTATTGATATAGCTGGACAGAATGGAATGAGATACATTGTTGAATTGCAAAAGGTGAATGTTGAGTGTATCTGAGAGAGTGGTGCTAGCCGACCAAAGGGCAAGTGGAGCTGTGTTGAATGCATGTGAGATGGTGGCAGAACTACTTCCAGAGAGCCATGGGGCAAGCAGAAACTTCTGGGTCCAGCGGCAGGTTTGATGCCTTTTTGCTCATGAAGTCCCAGAGCCCGACCTACTATGGGTCCTGAGTAAGTAGTCTAAGTACTACCCCACCCCGCAGTTGGCTCTCAGTTGTAGAGCAGGTTGGTCAGTCAAAGGCTTTTCGGGGGGAGGTAGGTACTAGGCTCATAACTCAGCATACCAACAGTAGCAGCAATAAGATGATCGTTCAGTTAAATACTAACATTTATTAAAAAACGATTATTTAATGTAAACCAACAAAGCATGTACAACACATTCAGTAAGCCACACAGCCCTCCTAATGGTCAGCATGTTAGTGCTATCTGGGGCTGAGTCCCTCTGTTCCTTCTAGGGGGATGGTTATTCCCCATTCAAATAATGGATGCGATTCCCAGATGTGTCGCATACTAGACCCATGCACCCTAAAGTGTATACTTTGCCTTAAGAGTTCACAAGCGTATCAACGCTAAGTTCATGCAGAGACTCCAATTGTCCAGAACAGTCATATCTGACCCATTGGGAGTCAGCAGACCTGGGAGGATCAGGGCACTCATTTGTAAGCTCCAGTCTCCCTTCACTGAGGGCCTGAGACCTCTCACCAGGGGCGGCTCTAGGCTCATGCCGGCCCTGGGCAGGGAGCGTAGGTAGGGGGCCCCGGAACAGGGGTCCGGACGGGGACCCGGAAGAGGGGGGGTGGGGGTCAGGGTGTTTGGAAGTGGAACAGAGCCGGAGGCCGCCAAATCCCTGCCAGGGGCCGCCAGGCAAATATGTATCCATCCTCAGAGGATTATTATATTAAGGATATATATTATATTAAGGATATATATTGGCGTGGCGGCCCCTGGGGTTTGGCGGCCCTGTGCAGGTGCACAGCTTGCACATGCCTAAGGCCGCCCCTGCTCTCACTTTCTTTCCCCAATGATACGTCGTGCCTCCTCAGTCCCGGAAAGGCCCCCATTGTGTTTTTTCCTCATGGCTCCAGCAGCAATCTGTCATGCACGCACCTTCTTTGTCTCGGAAGTGTCCTGGATTCACGATGCTAAACACCCTGCCTCCCCCAGTCACCTTCCGGGGGTCAGGAATAGCACTAACACCCAAACGATAACCAGGGGGAAAACAGGGGAACAAAACAAGGGTAGGAAGGGGAAGAACAACAACACTCCACCGTCTTCTCCACCTCAGCGGATACTCGATCTTCTTTACATGTCACTGTAGTAAAATACAAGAAAAATAAGTGACAACAATCCCTCCCCTTAATGTTCCTAAATTAAGGATTGCGATGTGATGTACCTTTAGACAGTGGAGGGAGATGATACGGAAATAAAGCAGAATAACTTGAACTCCAATATCAGCCTTGATATGGTTCATCAAATTCAACAGAAATCTAAATGCAATGGGACACTATAAGTAAAGCGTAAGTCACAATTCAGCTAATGTATCTCTTCTATTCGTGAGACTCACCACAAATAATTGAGAATCCAATCTTGGAATAGCCTCAAAATACCGTAAACAAATACCTTCGTTAAGCTTACAAGGCACGGTAGGGCAATATACAAAAGAAACCCCACTCAGAACTGAGTGAATAGAAACGCGGTGTGCACACCTAGCAGTCTTTATACCAAAGTGGCTTGCAAAACCGCAATAGTCAAAAAGCGGTACAAACAATAAAGAATAATATCAAGGATAGAACAATATCTAAGAAGCAAGACGCTTCTTAGGACTCACGATACGATAAACAGGCTTAGAAACGCGGGAAGACACGAGCTCCTTCCATACTACGAACCACTAGCTCCTCAGACGCCGTCACCGTGACCCGGAACGAGATGAGTAACAGCTGGCTAAACGTGAAGCGTTTCCTGAGCGTTTGGGGCGGGTTTAAAACAGTAACACATTTCCCTAGCGCAAGCGCGGTAACTGCGCATGCTTCAACGCCCCTGTATGTAATTTCGCCAACCATTGCCAAGCACGTCTTTCTCTGCAGTTGGCCGGTAAGGACGCTAATAAAGAGCGGATTCATAAAATAGGATTAGCAAGTGTTACGCTTTCCGCTTACACGACAGGCATGACACAATCAGTAAGTGTTCTCTACCGCATTCTTGGCACGACTAATCAGAGCAAAGGCCCTGTCTCCACTGTGGCCCCCTTCAGGCACAAGAGAATCACCAACCCCCCTCCCTCATGGGTGGCGGCCTTGTGTTCATGATGGCGCTCTTTTGGCACCTAGGTTCACCACCTACTGTGCACATACAGGTGATGGCCTGCACTTCCTGGTGGCCCCTGCATGGCATACATGGTCACCGACTGCCACCCTCACAACGGCGAGAGCCCACGCTTTACAGTGGCTCTCTCCTTGCACATGGGTTCACTGACTACACTGCTCCCACAGGCGACGGCCCACTTTTCATGGGGACCCCCTTCTGGCACATCGGGTCACTGACTACAATGCACATATGGGCGGCACTTCATGGTGGTCCCCTTCCTTGCTCACTGTGCCACTGACTACAGCTCTCCCATGGGTGACAGTCCGCACTTCATGGCGGCCCCCTCCCAGCACACAGGGTAACAAACTACAGCGTCCACACACTCAGGTGAGGGCCCAAGCTTTCACAAGATCATGTGGATATCCGCGCTTCTGCAACGCTCCCTGTTAGACCAGGCATCACACATTTTCCTCACTGGAATCCACTCAACAGGTTTCCTGCTGGTCCTCACTCTAACCAAGCACTCTTCTTCTCACAGGGCTCTCTGGTCTTGGGAGGCAGACAGACGCTAGTTGCCCTCCTCCTCACAGGAGGCTATCGTCTTGGCAGACATGCAGAAGGCTGGTGCTGCAGGCTCAGAGCAAGTGGTCTTATCTTCCTGGGAGATGGCCCCTCACCCAGCAGAAAGACTGGCATATCTAGCCCCCCCCGGTGCTGGTTCCAACAGCAAGACATTTTAGTGATCTTCCTTCACCTGATGAGACAGTGCTGTTCAACAAAGCACGAGGCTCATGTTCCCACTTGTACAGTCCAAACTTCCACACATATGTGATTTAGTGTCTGGCCGTTGAAATTCTTGATGGGGGTCTCAGCTCCTCTGAAGTGCTCTCTCCTATGCACTGCCTTTTGTCAAAAGGACAGACTGCCACAGCAAGAATGGATCAAGTTCTGAGAGACCTGCAACACAAGCCAAGCAAGTAACCTGGGATCACACCTGGCTCTCAGCCTTCGCTGGAATATGCCCCATAAAGGTTCAAGGGAGTATGCCTTCCTCTCTAGCAAGATTCCCTAGAAGTGCCAACCTTGTCAGCTCCTACCATCTTCCTGGCAATTAGCCCAGGCCGCATTGACCAGTAACTCTTCCTGGAATCAAAGAACCCTTTCATGCACCCAGAAGATGCTCTGCCCATCTTTGTTCAGTGTGTGTGTTCCACCACAGCACTCAGGAATGTCAGCAACACATATCTCCTGTCCTGGCAATGCTGCCTGCACCTCTCCGGCCTCTCCAGGCCCTGGACTTCCAAAATGGAACCCACCGAGCTCCATGTGATGTACCATACAAAAGCACACACATGCGGTTCAGCACACACACACTAGCATCATATGCCATCTGGTGCTACATACAATTCATGCAGGCCAAGGGTGAGTTAAGTACACAGTCATGTAACTTCACATGGTTGGGCAGTAGGGTCCACTCCTGTGACAAAGGTAACAACCATTGGTAAACCCAATAAGTTTCACCTACGCTAGATCTATTGGCTTTGCCAATGTTTTTTTAACCATGTTGTACAGCAGCGTAGAGTGTCATGGTGTAGAGTGGAGTGGCGTAGAATGGAGTAGATTGGCCTGGAGAGGCGCAGAGTAGAGTAGCATACAATGGAGTGGCATACAGTGGAGTGGCATAGAGTGGACTGGACTGGCACAGAGCAGAGTGGCATAGAGTAGAGTGGCATAGAGTACAGTGGCATAGAGTGCAGTGTCATAGAGTGGTGTAGAGTAGAGAGATGTAGAGTGCAGTGGCGTAGAGTAGTACACAGTAGATTAGAGTGGCATAGACTGCAATGGCGGTGAGTGCAGGCAGAGTAGTAGAGTGGTGCAGAGTAGAGTGTTGTAGAGAGCAGTGACGAAGAGTAGAATGGCAGAGAGTGCAGTGTCATAGACTAGAGTGGTGCAGAACAGAGTGCAGTGGAGTAGAGTAGTGCAGGGTAGAGCAGAGTGGTGCAGAGTAGAGTGGCAAAGAGTGTAGTGGTATAAAGTAGAGTGGTGCAGAGAAGAGTGGTGTAGAGTGCAGTGGCAGGGAGTGCAGTGCTGCAGAGTAGACTAGAGTAGCTTAGAGTGCAGTGGCATAAAGTAGAGTGGTGCAGAGACGAGTTGCTTGGAGTGCAGTGGCATGGAGTGCAGTGGTGCAGAGTAGATTAAAGTGGCGTAGAGCTCAGTGGCATAAAGTATAGTGTGGCATAGAGTGGTCCAGTGTAGAGTGGCATAGAGTGCTGTAGAGCACAGTTGCGTAGAGTGCAGTGGCATAGAATATAGTGGCGTAGAGTGGAATGGTGTAGAGTAGAGTGACGTGACGTGACGTGGAGTGCAAAGTAGACTAGAGCACCATACAGTGCAGTGGCATGGAGTAGAGTAGTGCAGAGGAGAGTAGAGCGGCTTAGAGTGCACGGGAATGAGGTGCAGTGGCATAGATTGCTGCAGAGTAGAGTGGCATAGAGTGCTGTAGAGTGCAGTGGCGTAGAGTGAAGTGGCATAGAGTAACATGGTACAGAGTAGAGTGGCGTAGAGAGCAGGGGTGCAGAGTATAGTGCAGATGATTAGAGTAGAGTGTAGTGGCATAAAGTGCAGCAGCATAGAGCGTAGTGGTGTAGAGTAGAGTGGTGCAGAGTAGAGTGCGGTGGCATAGAGTAAAGTGGTGCAGAGTGGAGTAGAGTGCCATAGAGTGCAGTGGCATAGAGTACAGTGGGGTAGAGTAGAGTGGTGCAGAGTAGAGTAAGTAGGGTAGAGTGCAGTGGTGTAGAGTAGGGTGGTGCAGAGTACAGTAAAGTGGTGTAGAGTGCAGTGGCACAGAGTAGCATGTAGTGGTGTAGGGTAGAGGGATACAGAGTAGAGTGCAGTGGCGTAGACTGCAGTAGTGTAGAATACAGTGATGTAGAGTACAGTGGTGCAGAGTAAAGTGCAGTGGTGTAGAATATAGTGGCATAGACTAGAGTGCAGTGGCATAGAGTACTGGGTAGGGGGTGGGAGGGAAAAGAAGCAAAATGGAAGGGGGCAGTTGGGAGGGAATCCGTGCTTAATTTGAGTCAGTAGTTTCCAGTACTAGGCACTGGCAATTAATTGTCAACACCTGCACCTATAGAGCCAAATAAACCACCCAAAAGAGGGACATTTCCGCCTGCCTCAGATACAGTAAAGCGGAAATATCTTCTGTAGTTCCATGGACCACAGCAGTATTTGTCACAAGGATTACCCAAGTTTTCTCCTGAGTTCCAAGTCCCTGGAGAACAGGCTGAATCAAGCTTTAAAACAGCGAGTGTTTGGCCCTGAGCGAGGTTGAGGAGTCCTGATTAGCATTCTGCGATGCAGCAGGCGTGGCAACCTTCTGCTGTAATTTCAATACTAATCCTTCATAAACTGCACCCTGGTTCGAACATCCATCAGCAAAATTATTATGCAGGGTGCAGGAAGTGACATTCTCTTTAAATGCCATTGGCTGTTTGTGCAGGAGGGCAGGTCCGGACTGGCCGTAGCGGGCATTGGGTGTTTTCCCAGGAGGCTGGAAGAGTGGCGGCCGGTTTTGCAGTGGTGGAGGTCGGATTTGTTACTGGGGGCCGGTTTTGCAGAGGTCTTGCAATATTGCTCCCCACCCCTACCCACCACTACCGAAGACAGCAGTGCCTCACACTTGCACCACGGGGGCTGGCCTGACAAAATTGCCAGGGCTGCTGTGGGTTCCTAGTCCGGCCCTGCAGGATGGTGTAACAAAGGCCACCCCCGCCATAATACTATAGCAGTTCAAGGAGAGAATGAACATGTCTACTGTGCTAAAACGTATTCGATATTTTGTAAATCACGCCTAGTAAAGAGGAGGTGTTCGGAAATAAAAAATGCCTAATCTAGAGAAGCGAGAGAGGTGAAAAGACAGAGGTTTAAATTTACAGAATTGAGTCAATGCAGGACATCAAGAGAAGTTGCTGCGTTGCATTGCATGAACTGGAGAGAGCAGAACGACAGCAGATCTACAAATAAGTGGCACAGTACTGCTGTCTGCCTGTGCTGGTGCACGTTCAGCAGCCAAGTGCCAATGCAGACCCTCATGTGCCATAATGCAAAGGTGTCTGTGTTGTGGTCAGCATAGTTTTTGTGGAGGAAGGAGTCTCTTTTCTGCAAAAAACTATGCTTTATGGCTTTTTCCTCTTTACATGCGTGCTGCTGAATGAAGCACACATGAAAAGAGGAAAAAAACAGGAGGAATAAAAATATGTCTCTTTGTACACCAGCCTCAGGGGGTGCAGGATTTTTGCACAAATCCATGTTTATAAATTGTTATAGATTTGGATCTACATCAAAATTCATGTGTGGGTACATGGGAACGCCCATACACTGCCAATGGAACACCCCCTTGATACAAAGTAGTGCAAGGCAGCACATTGTGCTGTGATGCATCACTTTTTGTTACAGACCAATGGAAATCACCATTTGCGTTCGTTTGTAAATACAAACATGGATTTTGCATTGGGTCTCGGTTAAAAAAGTAATGCAAAATCTTTGTAAACCTTGGCCTGTATTTATGATCTCTTGCAATGTGCCAAGGCTGTGCCCGGAAGGATCTAGCAGTAAATTTAAATGTACAGAGCGAGGAGCACATTGGAGAAGTGGTGATAAAAGCAGGTAAACAGCAAAAAGGGAAAGAGAGAAATTAAAACAGAGAGAAACAAAGACAGAGAAAGATGAAGTGGCGATAAAAGCAGAGAAACAGACGAAAAGGGAAAGAGAGAAATAAAAACAGAGAGAGAACCAAAGACATAGAACGATGGCGAACACAAAGAAGACAGAACAAGAACGAGAGAGGAAGAGACCAGGTGTAGGGGATGGAGGTGGAGAGAGACAGAGAGGAAAATACGGAATGAGAGAAAGAAAAACACTGAGAGATACTGAGAGCAAATCAGACAGTCAGCGACTGAAAGAGAGAGATGAAAAAGGGGAGAAATAGATAAGGAAAGAGAATCGATAAAGAGAGAAAAACGAGAGTGAGAAAGACAGAAAAAGAGAGAGAGTGAAAGAGGGAGAGAAAGAAATAGATGGGGAGTTCAAGGTACATAGAGAAAGAACGACAGAGATGGGGAGAGACAGCAAAAGTGACAGAGAAAAAAGAGAGAGAATATCGGAGAAAGAGGGAGCGATATAGCCTCAGACACAGGAGAGAGAGAGAGAAACAGCAATTTAGAAGAAGGAGAGCGGGGAAGAGAGTGGATGGCGACTGCAGAGAGGGTAACAAGAGGCAGAAAGAGCGAGACAGGCAGAGAAAGAAGAAAGAGTTCACGAGGGAGAGAGAGGTGATGCAGAGAGGAAGGACGACATGAATGAGGAACATGAGGAAAAGTGGAAATTCAGACTATCCATTGTCATAAAATACAAATTATACACTGATCTTCTACACTTTTGTACAGAAATGGGTTTTACTGTAATTATATTCACTGGTGTATAATTACCGCAGGCCCCCATTCAACTTGCCTGACATTCTCAAGGCACCATTTCTTTCAAAACTCTGACACCTGCTGTATAATTTAATAAAACACACGTTCACATTGTATCATGGGTATAGAGTTATAGACGGTGTGTGGGTAGAGCCTAGTGATGGGAAGAGGAGAACAAGCAAGCGGCGGGGAGAAGAAGGTTGACTGGGAGCGAGAGACAAAAGGGAATTAGGAGAGTGAGGAAATAAGAATTGTAATGCAAGAGCGGGAAAGCACAGCACAAGGCTGCTGGGAGGAGAGAAGGCGACAAAGAGAAGGAGAGGAAAGGCTGGGGAGATGGAGAGACAATTACAAAAAAATTTGGCGAGAGTTGAAGGAAGAGAGCTAATGCGCGAGATAGGCCGTTTGAGAAATGAAGACGAATGGGAGAGAGATTGTAATAATGCTGGAGAGACAGATTGGGAGACAGGAGAAGATTGAAAGGATGCGAGAAAATGGTGGGACTGGGAGACGAGGAAGAAGAACGCCCTGCTGGGTCTGGTGAGAGTGCAGCTAGGTGCACAGGGAAGGCTCGGGTTGGTCGTGTAAGACATGGAGAGGGTGAGGGGCAGGTTCTGCTCCAGTCCGTGCATGCCTTCCCTGAAGGTGCTCCCTTGATGCGCAGTAGGATAACATTCGCAAGGCCGCCATGTTGCAATCACGGCCCCGTGCGATGAGCTCGCGATGCGGGTTGTTTGTCGGGACGGAATGCCACAGTCAGCAGCTGGGACAGGGCAGAGCGGAGGAGGGAGCAGTAGTGTGCCCAGAGAGTCGACGTGACGTCTAATGACCCCTCGTGACACCACCACCTACCTCTGCCCTTAAGAATGTACTGTGTAGTCTCAGCAGCATTTCTAGCCCCGACCAGCAGGTGTTACAGTGAGCAGTATCGTGGTTTTAAATTCTCCCTCCAGGGGCCTTGCTCCACAACTCTTTCGAAGAGAGTCTACTTATACTCTATCTCTATCTATAGTCTCTAGAGTTAGAAACACTGCAGCTGTAATACTGCAGCAGCAGTACCGCCTGTCGCCAGTAGATGTCACTATAAGAACAGTGTTTAGCTCACTCCGCCCGGGCTGTGATACTTCAACAGCACCGAGTCTTTGCCCCCACTAACCAGTTGGTATCTCGGCCAACGGCAGGGAAATTTAAGGATTTTGTGGGCCCTGGGCCAAATGTATTTTGGGGGCCCCTGTTCATAAGAGCTTTGAATTAATGATTTAATTTCAGCTCTTTAATCCCTCTTCGGCCAGGTCTCTGACAGTGCAGCAACACAGCCAAATCCTAAATGTGTTTTCATCATATTATTCAGGGATAGTGAGTGACATGTGATTTCATTATCATAAAACAGCAGCCGCTCACTAAAATGACTGCAAATAATCTATGTGACACCCACCTATTTCCTATATGTGATGTCTGGGGTTTGATCTAAAAAACCTCCGTTTTTATGGATGTTGCATGGTGTTGAAGACCAAACATTTATTTCTCTGACAAATGTCTCTAACAGACTCCAATGCATTACCCTAATTAAAAATACATTAAAGAAAAATGGTACTTAAAAAAGACCTGTTAAGAATTATTCAAGGCCATTCATGCAAGAACAGAGCTGGCTCTATAAGCCCTCCCCCTCATCCCCCCCGAAAAGGCTAGGGCCCACTTTGCCCATGCCTTAAAACATCTCTGGCCAGAGGATCCCTTACGTCACCTTCTCGATGAGCTTTGTTATGTAAAAAGCAGTCACAGACCCCACCCTATCGAGGGCACTAAAGTCCCTAGTAAGATAAAACAATGACTTAACACATGGACTACACACAAGGGAGTAGTCAGAAAATTAAAATACCCCCCTCTTGAAACATATCTCTGACCAGACCCAGCGTGCAATACGAGCAAATGAAACCCTGCTCAGAAGATTTTCTTTCACCATCCTTCCATCTAGCCATTCATTTACCCTTCCACAGTATTAGTGGTCACAAAAGGCATAACACAGCCACAGCTGAGGCCGTGGCAACCCCTAAATGATATCCATGGGGGTCAGGCCTGAAATGATTAGAGTAAATACATTTTGTAGACATGACACTACTTATAGGCTATTGATAATGATCAAGAAATAACACAACGATCACTTTGGGGCCCAGGGGAATTTTAAAGACCAAGCTTTGACATGTTCTCTACTAATACTTTCCAAAACACAGGTATCAAAGGGTCTACAGCACAATGATATATATACGCTAAAGTGAAGAGGACACCCAACACCCACACTATACCTATTCCGTGTGTCTAAACTAGACTTCAGATGTATAGCCTCAAACCCCCATGCCGGTCAGTTGAGGATACCCATCAGTCACCACTCGGAACCGCCCTTCATCATTTGGGATTCCTTCATGACCAGGATGAGATAGCTCCTCACAGATGAGGACAAAGCTGGAAAAAGCCCACACCTGCTCAGACGAGTCTCAATATGGTCTTACTACTCTGTTGCACCAGAATACATTTTCAGCACTCCCTCATCCAGTTTAACACACTTTTCTTTTTACACATACTTTTGCACTGCGACATCAGTCACTTTGTTGTATCAACATTCTCACAACAGAGTAGTAAGACCATATTGAGACTCGTCTGAGCAGGTGTGGGCTTTTTCCAGCTTTGTCCTCATCTGCGAGGAGCTATCTCATCCTGGTCATGAGGAATCCCAAATGATGAAGGGCGGTTCCGAGTGGTGACTGATGGGTATCCTCAACTGACCGGCATGGGGGTTTGAGGTTATACATCTGAAGTCTAGTTTAGACACACGGAATAGGTATAGTGTGGGTGTTGGTTGTCCTTTTCACTTTAGCGTATATATATCATTGTGCTGTAGACCCTTTGATGCCTGTGTTTTGGAAAGTATTGATAATGATCTACAGAAAGGGACTGAGTGTACTGGCAACTAAAAATCAGTTTGTACAGATTCAAAAGAAATAGCGTTACAGACAGCTTTTGCAGACTTTTTTCATCGCAATGATGTTTTTTACAGGTTTACCCATCACAGCTCCTTCTGTCGCAGGACAGTTGGCCCATGAAATGATTATCAATGCTAGTCCAGGAAGGCCCTCCTGCTCCATTGCAACCCAATGCTATGTTTTCAGTCTACCTATCTGGACATTGCAACTCATACGAACAGATGTATCCAAGGTTTTGCCTCCCCCTTGCACCATGCAAAGGGACATAGGACAACGCAAAACCGAGAATGAGTTTTACCAAGCCACACAAAGCCACCTTGTGTGGCCTGCCAAACCTGGAGTAACGCAAGGCAGAGCAAGTCGCTGCCTTTCGTTACTCTGCCCCAGGGAGGCGTTCCATGGATGAAGAGCAGGTGTTTTTTCAGGCATCCACCCATGGATTTTGGCACATTCCCAGATTTACCATGAGTGGCAGACCTGGAACTGCACCCAAATGCTACGCCTCCCCAAGAGAGGTGTAATGAGGAGAAATATGTTTATTTCTCCTCGTTTTTCCTCTTTCTAGATGTGCTGCATTCTGTAGCACATGTAAAAAGAGGAAAACACATCAGGGTATTGTTTTTGAGCAGGAAGATGTCCCTTCCTGAACAAAAACAATCCTGCCTGCAACGCTGGCACACCTTGCACCATGGTGCAAGGGTGCCTACATTGGCAATAGGCAGTGCATAGTGCGCCAGCCCAAGGAGACGGCAGGAATGCGCTACATAATGTTAAATATGCCACATTCCTGCCCTGTCGTACAGAGCAGCACAATGTCTTGCTGTGCTGCGTTGTGTTACATTTGGTACATATGCCCCTGCAACCTATGCATGTCTGAGGCTGTACACAGATCCAGGTCTAAAAATATTAAGCACCAGAGGATTTTACTACACATGTTGCTCGGATGCCTGCTAAGTCACTAGGTTCATTCTCAACAAACACAATATTAACTAAATATGAGTCAGTCCGCTGGCAATATTTCTGTAAATATTTCTGCCACAAATCAGTGGTATATTAGGGCCACTAGAATTGTGCAATTGTGCATCTTCTTAATTTTCCACATAAGTATGGATTTGTTGCACCTGCCACAAAATCCCCCCTCTTCTGCATACTTTGCAGATTTTCACGGGGAAGTAATTGTTTCTATCTCGGGCTGATCAATAGTTACCAAAACCGCTGCCACATATGTTGCTGTGCATTGACACACCATTTACCATGCAGTAGCAAGGCAACTTTCTTGTGCTCATTGCTGCATTTAGGCGTGAAGCTGGTACTATTGTGGTAAACTTGGTCCAGACATTACATCTCAGATGAAGAAACCTAGAATCTGGCAAAGAAATTTCAGAAATATTAACCTATATGATCTGTCCTTTAGCACAGAGACCATCCTGCCTCCTCCCCCGGACATGCTTGGTGCCAATGACCTCACAGATCACTACAATCCCTCAATGTCCAACATACTAGATGCTATGGCACCACTACAACTGAAAAGAATACCCTCCAAAATCTCCGGGAACCTCAATACTGAGAGACGAAATCTAAGACTAGCAGAACATACCTGGAGATCCTCGCCCTCCGTGGACCATCTTACTCAGCTGAGATCTCTCGGAAGCTTATATAACAAATGCATCAGAAGTTCTAAAGCTAGCTACTTCAGGGAACAACTAGACCATGCAAGAAATCGTCCAAAAAAGCTGTTTGAACTCATCATGCTTCAATCTAACAACCCACCTATTCCACCCTCCACAGGATAGTGTCAGCAGCCAAACTGTGAGGAGTTTGCTTCCTTCTTCCGTGATTAATCTACAAAGATTGAACGAGAACTCAGGGCAACACGTGAGAATCTACCTGTCACCTTTATATCGTCTGGGCTGGTTGTGCCCCTTCAAAGTCTGGTTCTCCAGCTGAAAAACAATGCCTCTTGGAGCCTATTCCAAACCGTTGATGAGAGCACCATTCGAAAAACTCTGTCTACTCTGAAACTTTACAACCATTGAGTGACACCATACTTCTGAACCTCTTCAAGTAGATCAGATCACTCATACTGCCTCTTTGGACTAAGATAGTTAATGCCTCTCTGCTTCAAGGGGCAATACTGGTCCGCCTAAAGACTAGGCAGGTCACCCCCATCCTATAAAAACAACAGCCGACCAGTCTAATCTTCACAATTTTTGTCCAATCTCCACCATTCCTACGCTGGCAAAACTCCTTGAGAAATGCGTTCACACCCTACTATGTAGACATATTGAACAATTCCAACTTCATGACATATTCCAATCTGACTTCAGGCAAGGTCGTAGCCAGGGATCTGCTCTTATTAACATTGTGGATAATGCACTACGTATGCTGGACCAAAATGAGTCATGCCTTTTGATCCTACTTGACCTTTCATCTGCGTTTGACACAGTCAATCATGATACCCTCATAGGTCTACTGGAGCACAGGATGGGGTAATCAGGGATGGTACTTAACTGGTTTTAATTTTTTCTACACAATAGATCCCAAAGGCTGAAGGTGAATCAGTCCCTGTCCAACCAATCTCCGCTCACTCTGGGGGTAGCGCAGGGGTACACTCTCTCAACCACTCTCTTCAACCTGTTCATGAACCTCTAGCAGAAATCCTGAAAGTGTCCAACATCCATTGTCACATGTATGCCGATGACATACAACTGTACCTGAAAGTCTCCTCCTCAGAGGATATCAGATCTCTCAACTCAGTTCTTCAGGAAACGCAAAGTTGGCTGAAACTCAATCATCTGAAATTGAATGCTCTCAAATCTGAATTACTCCTCATCGCCCCTGACAAACAGTCCCCAGTCATTGTAAAATTGGTGCACCAGCTGACAGCCCTCAACTGCACTCCAAACATCATTGACTCTATGAGCTCACTCTGATTAATACTTGATAGACATCTGAACGTGCAGAATCACATCAGTGCTCTCACCAAAGAAGCAAACTTCTATTTGAGTATCCTAAACAAATAAAACCGTTCCTTCCCCACAACAACCTCAAACCCACGGTGCAAGCATTAGTGATCTCTAAGCTGGATTATAGCAGTGCAACCCTTTGTGGACTTCCAAGAGCGAAGATGGCTCCACTCAAGGCCTATCTCAATTCCGCTCAAAGCTCATCACAGGCTCCAAACGTTATCATCACATCTCGCCTGAGCTAAAAGCTCTTAATTGGCTCCCGTATGAAACTAGGATACATCTAAAAAATTGCCTGCATTACTCAAAAAGCTTTATACTTCAACACCCCACTATATCTTGCACAAAAACTTGAGCTCTCAGGAGGCTCCAATTCATCCAGAGGCTCCAGTACCTTACTACTTAAACCACAGAAATTCCCAAAAAGAAAACTTACAATTGAGCATTCTCAGGTATTGCTCCTAGAATTTGGAACCAAGACTGAATAATTTCACAGCTTCCTTCAAAAGGGAAGTCACACTGATTCTGATGAAGAAATTGTTGGGCTAGTTCCCCGGCCCACCTGAGAACGCGCTACATTACCTGTGTCTCTAGGGAAGTGCAATGATTGTTATTGTTTTTTAGTTTAGTCCTGTCCTGTTCGGCTGTGATATTAACTATTGCTCCCTTATTTAGAAAGTCTAAGGGTTCTGCTGAAAGAATCTTTGGTCAGTCCTTCAGTCTCACCTTAGGGTTCGCTCTCTTACTCGTCCCTCCTCTTGAAATGTTTTGCTGTTGTGACCAATGTTGTCCTTTTCTGGGCCTTCCTGTACTAATTTCGTTTATTACTGGAGCTGGTGCCACGCTTGATGGAGGTCTATGCGGAGGCGTTGGAGACGGGCGTGCTCCCCCCCACCCTCCGTGAGGCAGTCATAGTTCTGCTTCCCAAGTCGGGCCGTGATCCCTCCCACTGTAGCTCTTACCGCCCCCTGTCCCTCCTCAACCTTGACTATAAAATCCTAGCGAAAGCCCTAGCTATCCGTTTGGCGCTTCTTGTAGATTCCCTGGTCGCGCCGGCTCAATCCGGCTTTGTCCCCCACAGGTCCACCTCCCTCAACCTCCGTACGCTGTTCTCGGTTCTACATAAAATTGACCCCTCCGTCCCGGCTGCTGCGGTCTTCCTAGACGCTGAGAAAGCGTTCGATACACTGGAATGGCCCTTTTTTTTATCCATCATGCGCAGAATGGGAATGCCTGCGATGTATGTGGCCACGGTAGAATTGCTATACACTGCTCCCACGGCACGTATCCGTTTAAACGGCACCATAACTAAAAACTTTGCGCTCTCCCGAGGTACCAGGCAGGGCTGCCCGCTGTCCCCACTCCTTTATATTCTGGCAATGGACCCTTTAGTCCGTCATTTTCAGGAGAAGCACCTCCACAGAGGTCTACAATTCCGCACGGGTCCTCTACTTGTCTCTTTATATGCGGACGACACAGTCCTGTATGTCCGCACCCCTAGTACGAACTTGGAACCCTTGATCCATGAGATCGCACGATTCGGCTCATACTCTGGCCTGAAGATTAATTGGCACAAGTCGCTCATTTTTCCCTTGACACCCTCCACGGCGCGATGGGATTGCCCCTTCCCTTTGGAGTGGTGCACCGATTCGGTCAAATACCTTGGAATACACATCCACCTGGATGCGGTATCCATTGTGAGACTGAATTATGGGCGCGCCCTGGATTTTTTGGAGGAGAGTACGGAGCGTTGGCTCCGTCTTCCGCTGTCCATGGCTGGAAGGATTGCCATTGTCAGGATGGTTGTCCTCCCTCGATTCTTATACTTGTTCACTAATATCCCGATCCCTCTGACCAAGGTTTTCTTTGCACAGCTTCGTTCTGCCCTGCTGCGCCTGGTATGGGGCGGCAAAAACCCTCGTGTGGCTTGGCGCACGTTAACCTTACCTTATGAACGAGGAGGGTTCGGGATGCCGGACTTTCACCTTTACTACCTGGTGGCACAATGCTCGTACGCGCACTCCTGGTTCCACCCGGATGCCAGGATCCCCTTCTTGCGACCTGAGGCCGATACGGCTCTTCCGGTGCCGCTTTGTTCCATACTCCCCAAGGGACTTCCCCGCGATCCACAGGACATTCAGCCGGTCTCCACGACTAGCTGGGCCTGGGATACGTTACGGAGACTACTCCGCTTGGACAAGTTGTACTCTCCCTCGCTCCCTCTCCCCAACCCTCACTGGCTCCCCATCACGGGTGAGGCGATAGTTGACCGCACACTGTCCAAGTTCCAACTGCACACTATTGGCGATCTGTTCCCTGAGGGACATGCCTTTTCGTTGACGGAGGACCCCCGCTTCGAGGACCGCTCGTTTATGGATGCGTTCACCCTGGCCAGGCTCCGCTCCATGCTGCGCGCTGAATTCCCAACGTTCCCTCTGTCACCGCCCGAGGACCCGGCACTCACGTTCATCATACAATCCCAAACGAGCGCTCACGTAGTGTCGCGACTATACAAGCTGTGTATGACATCTCTTCCCTCTTTTGACACCGCGGTGCGCGCTGCGTGGGAGAGGGACTTGGGCAACCAGATTACTGATGACCAGTGGGAGGCATGCTGCGCTGTTACCAAGACAGTGTCCATGAATAGTAGGCACAAGCTTCTTCATTTCAAGTTTCTACGAAGGATGTATCACACCCCCGCGCTTGCCCATAAAATAGACGCTGCCAGACCACACAGTTGCCCTAGGTGCGCCTCTCCTCATGCTGACTTTGCCCACCTGTCTTGGACGTGCCCGAAGATACACGCCTACTGGCTAGATGTCCACCGGGTCTTGGGTGAAATACTGGGCTTGACACTACATCCACCCCCGAAATTGCTTTATTGGGCTATGTGACTAACTTCCCACAACCTCTCCGTAGGCTTGCTTCCTTGTGCTTCCTTCTTGCCAAGAGGGAGGTTGCGCTGCTCTGGGGCGCGCGCCGCGCTCCGACGGTTGCCGCGTGGCTGAGGAGTGTGGCCCACTGCAATGTTAACAGCGTGGAGTTTTCGGCCTTGCTCCCCTCGGCCTCCCGTCCGACAGACATATGGGGGCCGTACCGCAGCTATGTCGGAAAATTGACCCAGAAGGCGCAGTCCCAATCCCTTCATTCCATTGTCCCGGAAGGGGTGGGTTAGGCTGTGAGCGGCCCCTCCGCCCGCCCGATGCCATCGGATGTCACACTCACCACTTTTGGCTCGGCACTGTGGTTTGACTTAGATGGGAGGGTGGGGTGTGGGCATGAGATCTGATGTGTTTCAATGTATGATGCTTGTCACCGGTGGAGTTTCGCTCCTTACTGAGGAGAGACCTGCGATGGTGGACCTGTAGCGAGATGCGTGAGCTATGTCCTAGGCCACCACGGCGTTCTCACTACTTACCTGTAATTGTGCTGCCCGACTTGCCTTCTTGACTCTCGCATGCTTGTTGATTTATTTTCCTTTGCTGTATTATGTATTTCTTGTTTTTATTGCACTTTGTTCATTTTTTTGGACTTTATAACTCTCCTATATTGGAAAATGGCACTCTGTATTTCTGATCAACCATGCCTGAACTATCCCGCTCCTGCATTGCCCTTCTTCAATTGACGTGTATGGCATCGTCCAATAATTCGCATCTATTGTTCTGGTTTGTTGTAACCTGCTGTGCATTCTATTTGGTGCCGAATAAAAGTCTTAAAAAAAAAAAAAAAATTCGTTTATTACTTGTTGTCAGGAATCATGCCACTACTAACATAGCTTCCGTGATTTGCCATCATTCATATGGTACTACCCTTAATCAGGTGTCTATACGTTCCCCTGTTCTCACCCTATAATCATGTTGCAGCCTCGTTATTCTTGTATTTGCCAATGCTTCGTACTATTCTATTTACATTCTTGTATTTGCCAATCCTTGGCATTATTCCACTTAGGAATGCTAGGTGACTTGAGCCAACACAAAGTTCTTTTAATGTTTGGTTTGTGTACATACTGTTTATTTGAAATGTAACCCGATGCAGACTTTTCCATGCGCATGCAAAGGAGCATTCCAATGCTGTATGTTCCGTGCGCATGCAAATGAGCCTTCGCGTACATTGACAAGGGGGTGACGCCGCCTTGCTGCCTTGATGTCACCCTATAAATAGCCACACCCTCGTGCCAACGACGCTTGGCTTTGTTCTCCGTACCCGTTCTCCTCGCGCATGCAGCAACCGGATTCCTCTCATGCACGTCGGTCTGAACTTCCGATTCAGCGCCCTTCAATCAAGTGTTGAGCCGGCTCTGACGAAAGGAATGTTCGCCTGAGGACATGCCTTTGGACATGCTTAGCGTTATGGCAGCTAAGTGAACTTTAGTTTTAAATGCTTTGGAAGCCCATTTGTCTGGGTTTAATCAGGAGCGGCTCTTGGCTCCTGGCGGCCCTGGGCAGGGAGCGTAGGTAGGGGGCCCCGGAAGAGGGGTTCCGGGCAGGGCGGAGCCCTCCCCCGGAGCTCAGGAAGGTGTTTAGAAGTGGAACCGAGCCGGAGGCCAAATCCCTGCCAGGGGCCGCCACACAAATATGTATCCATCCTCAGAGGATTATTATATTAAGGATATATATTGGCGTTGTGGCCCCTGGGGTTTGGTGGCCCTGTGCAGGCGCACAGCTTGCACATGCCTAAGGCTGCCCCTGGTTTAATATTGAAGACTGTTTAATCCTTTTTATTGTTTAAGACTGAGCACGTTGTACAGTGCAGTGAAATCATGTGCATGAGAGTAAAGTGCAATTTGTGGTGAATCCATAAATGCGTGAGAAGCATCAATGTATACTATGCAATTCCAGTACTTGATTTGGTTTATTAACCGCATGCGCGCTAGCGGTTTTCCCGCTGCGTGCTGCGATTCGCAAAAACCCGCGTTACATGACGAGCTCAGCTCGTTATCAGCGTAGGGCAGGTTAGGCTCATGACGAGCTGAGCTCGTCATGAGTGCCGAAGGGGTTTAAGGTAGGCTTCAAGCATAATAGCAGGATATGTATGACAATACCCCTATTCAGATAATGGGCTAATCTTTTCCTATTTCATTAGTACAGTGCTTGGTAAGAAAGAGTCCTGAGACAGCACATTCAATCAACAAGGTGTCAACAGGTGTTGGCTCCTAGGTATTGAAGGTACTTATATGTGTAGTTTACTGTGAGACTTTGTGAGTAGGTTTGAGAGAGAGAACAATTACACCTATTCCTTGTGGTTGTTTTTTATAGGCAATAGAAGATAAGTCTCTTCTCACAAGTTCAGAACAAACCACGGCTGGTCCAGGTGAAGGAGCTATGCAGAGTCTTCTGTTTCTTGTTTCTGTCTCAGTCCAATCCCCTTCCCCCTCGGGACACCTGCCAGGGCTTCTGTTGCACCAGCAGCACCGAAAGGTGTTCTGATAGGGTTGGAGACCTACCAACGCCCCTGAAGATGTTCTTGGTTTTCAGGAGAGTGCTTGGTCATTCTCTAACATAAAGCCAAGCCCAACACTTAAGGGCGATGGATCCCACTGGTACTGCTACTGTTTCCATGCAAGATCTTACAAAGTCTCTAAAAGCCTTACTACAAGAAGTTATGACCCTTAAACAGAAAAATCATTCACTTCAATGCGAATTAGAACTATCTAAACCTCGAGAGAATCCTTGGGATAGCCCTACTGTGAAACCCAAAACCATACTTCATCCTCCCCGTTTTCAATTCGGGAACACCGCTGAGAGTGATGGAGCACAACCTATCAATGTTACTGGAACGTCCCCTACTCCTGTCCCTTTGGCTCCCAAAGACGATTTTTTGGCGATCACGCTAAATATTAAATGTTTATGAACCAGTGTCACCTGCATTTCCTCTGTCGCCCCTCTGTCTTTCCTGACAATGCCACAAAAATTGCTTTTATTTTGTCTTACCTTGGAGGAACTGCAGCTGCTTGGTCCATTCCATACGTAGCGAGAAATTACCCCATCTTACAAGATTTTGATAGGTTTAAGGACACGATGCGGAAGTTATTCGCCAAACATCAGTTTGTTCAGGCAAGCGACAACGAGCTCCTGAATTTACGACAAGGGATCAAAGATTTGATAACCTATATTAGCTCGTTTAATAGATTAATTGCTGAGATAGAATGGCCAGTGGAGAAACGTACATCTTTATTTTATCGTGGGCTCCGGGATGAGCTCAAAGATGTTTTGGTGCAAATAGTTGACCTTCCGCATGATTGTGCTGATTTTATTGACCTGGTGGTGCAATTGGACCATCGTCTTGGTGAACGACAATGGGAGAAAGGTCGAGGAGACACCACCTGCGTGCTTGTTATGAGACAAGAAAATAAAGAACCTGTTTCTTCTAGTGCATCCCCTGATACTTCAGAACCCATGCATATTTGGCAGTGTGCGTGGCCCGCTTTCTAAGGAAGAAAAAGATAGGAGACGTTGCATGCAATTATGTTTATATTGTGGTTGTTCTGGGCACTTCGCACGAGATTGCACCCTGAAAGACAATAGGACTGACAGATGTTCCAACTGATACTACAAATCAGTCGGAAAACTTTGCCGCTCGATAAGGACTGAGGTCACCATATCGGGCGACTCTTAACAAATGACCTCTATCATTGTTTGGCAAACACAATTAACCCAACTCCACGTCATCTAACTCTCATTGTAACAGTACTCCTTGCGTTACAAATACGGAAAGTCATTCCAATACTATTGGATTCAGGTGATACGCGAAATTTCATGGACATTACTTTAGCCAACACCCTGAACATTTCTACAATAAAAAAAGAAACCCCGGAACCTGTCAGGTCCGTGGATCGATCAGAATTATCTTCTGGTCTCATCCTACATCCAACCACCCTATTAACCATGATTTGTGCAGACGGTCACTCAGAACAAATCCAGTTTGACCTTATCGAAACGCCTGTGTTCAGAGCCATTTTAGGTATACCATGGTTGCAGTTACACAACCTGAAAATTGATTGGGTTAAGCGTACACTTAACTTAGATTCTAGACACTGTTAGGACAATTGTTATGAAGACAAACAAAAACTGTTTATACCTGTACATTGTGTATCACTTCTCGAACCTCCAAAGGAAGAGGTTAATAAGACCCCTTTACCAAAAACATATGAAGATTTTCAGGACGTATTCTCAGAGCAACAGGCTACTCAGTTACCACCGCATTGGTCCTATGACTGTAGGATAGACCTGGTACCCAGTGCCTCCTTGCCTTGCAGCAGTGTATACGCCCTATCTGAACCTGAGACGCGTTACCCGCGGAAATATTTAGATGACCTCTTATTGAAGGGATTCATCCATCATTCCACCTCTCCTGTGAGTTCTCCTCTTTTCTTTGTCCCAAAGAAGAATCATGAGTTTAGAGCCTGCATAGACTATGTTAATGAGGTTACGATAAAGAATAGGTATCCACTCCCCCTTATCCCAGTCCTTCTTGATCAGGTGCGCCATTCCACCATCTTCACAAAGTTAGATCTTTGATGAGCCTACCACTTGATCAGGGTTAAAGAGGGGGATTAGTGGAAAACAGTGTTCAGAAGGAAGTTTGACTTGTACAAATATACGGTCATGCCCTTTGGACTGTACAACGCTCCTGCAGGGTTTCAATTTTTTATCAACGATGTGCTGCAGGAGTTCCTAGACATCTGTGTTATTGTGTAAATAGATGATATCCTCATCTTGTCATCTTCCACTGTGGAACATGTGGGGCACGTGTGGATCATGTTGTAATGCCTATGTCAACATCATCTCTTTGCCAAACTAGAGAAGTGTGTTTTTCATACCTCAAGAATTGAGTTTTTAGGTTATGCCATCTCTCCTGATGGAATCTCCATGGATCAAACAAAAGTTCAGGCAATTCTTCGGTGGGAGGTTCCACAGTCTGTGAAAGATATTCAGACATTTTTAGGATTCACCAACTTTTATCGGCTATTCATTCCACAATTCTCCACTCTCGTAGCTCCAATTACTCATCTGTTAAAAAAGGGGTAAACTTTCTCTGGTCAACAACAGCAGATGAGGCATTTCAGCAACTAAAAAGGGCCTTTACTAAAGCACTTGTTTTACACCACCCTGATCCTAGCCAACCTTTCTTTGTTGAGGCAGATGCCTCTCAAATAGCAGTAAGTGGTATTCTGTCAAAGAGAGACCCGGACTCCGGTCATATGCACCCTGTAGCATACTTTTCAAAGAAACTTCTGCCTGCGGAACAGAATTACACCGTGGCTGAACGCGAGCTGTTAGCTATTAAACTTGTCTTTCAAGAGTGGCAGCATTACCTATTATGAGCCCGCCATACAATTACCATTTACTCTGACCATCGCAATCTGCATTATTTTCAGAGTGTAAAAGCGCTCACACCACGCCAACTTTGTTGGTTATTGTTTTTTGATGAGTTTGATTTTGTTATCACTTATAGGCCTGGAAAAGAGCAACAAAAGGCTGACACTTTATCGCGATTGTCTTTCCCGGATTCAGACATAAATGCCAATCAAGTTCAATCCATCATTTCAATTAATAGGATTATAGCTCTTATAAGCCCTGATGACTTTTTATCACAAGTACAAGAGGCACAGAAGAAAGAGACAATACCTCCGAACACAATTGACAAAGGAGGATTGCTTTATCTGGATGGCCGTTTATTTATCCCCACGCAGTCGTTACGAGATACTGTTTTGTATTGGATTCATGATTTACCTTTAGCAGGTCACCCTGGATTTAAGAAAACATTAAACTTATGTCAAAGTTTTTTTTTTGGTTGCCTACACTAAACATAGACGTCAAAAACTACGTCCAAACTTGTTCCACATGTGTACAGACTAAACTATCCCATGTCGTTTCCCCTGGCCTCCTACAATTGTTACATATCCTACCAGCCCCATGGCATACATTAAGTATGGATTTCATTACAAATTTACCGAAGTCCGATGGGTATTCCATAATTTGGGTGGTGGTCGACTACTTAACAAAAATGGCCCATTTCGTTCCTCTTAAACATATGCCATCCGCCAAAGAACTGACTGACCTGTTTATACAGCATATAGTCAGAAGTCATGGCCTTCCTACTGCTGTTGTTTCCGATCGGGTCCACAATTTATCTCCAAGTTTTGGCGTAGTTTTTGCTCCTCCATGGGTATTGATGTCCGTCTGTCATCCGCCTACCATCCTCAAACTGATGGGGAGACGGAACGTGTGATAACCATCGCAAAAGTAACTTAATGAAACTTCCAACATCGCAGTCTATCGCGGCAAAATTACGCAGTGTTAACGAAGCATCCTCAACACGGCGGTACCATGCAATAGTCACCAGATAACTCGTCAAATGACCGCATTAAAATCAACGTCATGCTACAAAAATGCAAAACGCGATCACAAAAAATCTTGCGATGAGGCCAATTGCGGTACAAAAAGCCGCAAAAACCAGTGACAGACCTGCATATCCCACACGTCTGGCGGGAAAATGCACTATAAAAGCTACAGAAACAACACACCAGAAACAATCCAAGTGTATAGCAACATGGATGCACCCTGACCGAGCACAGAGGCCAACGCAAACCCCACAGACCACTAGCAAGGAACAAGGGGGTCGGGGAAGGCCAAGGAGAAGAGGGAGAGAAGACGGGGTGCAGTCCGCAGCAAAACCAGATCTGCGTCACCGAGGTGACAGAACACTACCATCAACTGACCCACAAGTGCACTGAGTCAATGGCACCTGGAGTGCTGAGCATGGGATCAGGCAGATGATGGCATCCACAACAGGTCTGAGCAACTCCGTTAGTCTGCCAGTACCACTGTTTGGACTCTGGCAGATGGTGGTTGGAGTTGGTCCTGGTGATGGTGGCGTGTGCCTCTTGCGGTGATGCGACGTCTAGGCTGGTCAGGACTTGATTTGATGTGTAAGCCCTGGTGGTCTGCAGTTGAGGCTGGAGGCAGCGGACAGCGCAGGGCCACATACACATGATGTCGATGACCCCAAGACCACCGTCACAGAGGTCATCCAATATTCATTCAGACAGGGTCCCTGACTTGAGCTGCACAGAGCTAGTGGCCCCGGATGCATAGCGGACGGCACAGGCACACCGTCACGGGATGGTGACTTACGGCCCACTGAGGTAGGGCCATGCAGACTGAGCTGGTCCTCGTCGATGTCGAAGGTGAATGCGGCGGAGGGTTTTGGGGAACAGTGGAAGGTGTCCTCCAGGGCATGATGCAGAGGGCAGAAGCTATACGGAAGCAGTAAATGGAGGAGTGGAGTGCCACAGCCTCGTTGCTGCCACCAATTCAGTATCAGGTACATGAGGATGAAGACTACCCCCTAGCCCATAGACTCAGACGCCACCAATGTTCGACCAGAGAGTGTTCATGAATGTCGGGTAACAGACTTAGTGGCACCGGGGCTGGGAGGGGATACAGTCTGCGATGATGCCGGTACACTGAAATGAACTCCGCAATGGCTAAATCAAGACTCTGTGACCTACTGAACCGATGTGTAGGCCGGAGGCAGCAGTCAGCAGTGGCCCACAGTCATGTGTCGTAGGCTTGCGATGCACAGAGTTAGTGACACCAGGGCAGTTGTCGGTAGTGTTCGATCACCTCCGTAACGATGATCCTTTTTTCCCCCCAAATGCAACGTGTTATCCTCTTCCGCCAGGGTCGTGGGCCTCGGGCTCATAGCGTGCACCGGCACGTGGTAGGCCCTCTTCGACACACGCTAGTGTCGGCAGGTGGGCATTGAGGCCAGGGTGCGCAGGGGCAGGTAAGACAGGTTCGGGGACCAGCGTCCCGGGGTGCAGCAGGCGCACAGGATCGCAGGCAATCCCGCTCACGGCGACAGCGTGGCGGGGTGAGAGGCGCCGCCCTGGCAGAGACATTGGGCATTCCGGAAGAGGACTATGCCCAGAGTTACATGCCTTTTATTCACACCACTACGCTGGCCTGGCGTATGCCGGGCCAGCCCACTCCGCTCACGCTTACGGGGGGGGGGGACATAACAAGCTACATTTCCGCAATCTTCCCCACTGGCTGGGGATCACATGGTTGGGAACACTGTCCACTACACTCCAAACACCAGCGGTGTGTGTCGACATGGATATGTGTGTGGTCTGCATACTGCAGTCTGGCCTTCACATCCACGCCACACTTGGCATTGTGTACATTCTCATTCATCTGTCACTTACCTCCTTCGCACATGCCTGGTCCTGACCTCTTTCAACATTCTGCTATTGTGTGGCTGAGGTGCCATGCCGTGATGGCTTATGTGCATGGCTGGCCCAGGTTCCCACAGTGAGATGTGCTGTCATGTCTGGTGGGTGTGCATGTTGTATCTGAGCTTGTGACGTGTGCATTTCCTGCGTAGTGCTTTGCATGATTGTGGAGTTGAGGTGTGTGGTGTGTGCACTTGGTATTGGCCAACAAGCAGTTCATTTCCATGGGTGCCATCCTGGTAGCGCAGGTTGATGATGGACTGTCGGAGGTGTAGGAATCAAGCACACTGCCTGGGTGGTTGGCGGCAACTTTCCGGTGGTCCACTATTGCCTGCACATTGGTGGGATTTGTGCGCTTTCTGTTGTGCTTATTGTGTGCAGTGTTGCCAGGGGCTTCCTGACACGTGCGGGAAGCCAGCTGTGGCGTAGACGCCTTGCTTGGTCCCTAACTGTTCCTGCGCACTGTGTGGGAAGTATAGATAATGGAATACCAAGCTGATGGTCTCACCCATGACCGTTGTGAGGGACTTGGATTGGGCTGGCTGTGAGACTCCTCCGCCTCAGGCGGATGTTGATTGGAGGGTACCAGAGGCCAACACATGCAGCACGGCCAGCAGCTTTGTCTAAGGTGGGATGTTGGTTGTCCGCTGTGTTGGCACCATCAGCCTGTTGAAAATGGTGGTCAGGAAGTGGAGGAGGGTGGTTCCTTTGAGCATTTAGTGGCAATGACATTTACTGGTGTTGGGTCTGTGAGGGTGGTGCGTTTTCTGAGGGTCGCTGTCTTTGTCTGCGCTGCCTCAGTGTTGGTCCGGTGGGGGGCGGTGGGTGTCCGGGGGGGTCAGGGGGTCAGGCTGGGGAGAGTGGGGGGTTGCGGCCCTCTTGGGTGTCCAGCCCGCATATTCAGTGGCTCCATGGCATCTGTTGTTCTTCAGCTGGGGCTGTGGGCTAGGCACCCTGTTCTGGTACAGGCTGCCGTCTGACTTTACACCAGGTCAAAGCAGGTGTTCATTTCCTGCTGCTAGCGCGCCTTATCGTATGTTTCGTGGTCTTTTCGCCGATCTGGCTGGTCGTTGAGAATGTTGCTGAGTGGTGTTGTCACGGCTTTTGGCACGGGAATACCTGCTCTGCATCTCACTAGCGATAGTTGCCGGGGTCATCTGTGGCGATGTTTTTTGCGGCTGATATCACGGGTAAACTCGTGCTATGGGCTGTTAGCGCCAGCTTGTGAATGGGGTGATACATTTATCGTGACTCGGCGATAACTCCTTGAGAATATGCCCCTTAGTATTATCTCGGTTGCAGCTTTTCCCTTCCTCTCCCTTCCCTGGAGCCCAGGTGAGTCTCTACCAGCGCCAGGATAGCAGTATGGTCACAGTGCGCTTTATAAATGTTTAAAATGTAAATAAATGCTGTAATTATCAGTGTTCAAGGGGCCTTCAGGGCTCTCGACCCCAGTGCCACTGCACATGCTGCACCAATGATAGATATGTTCCTCGTCGCATGTGGGTGGTGACAAATAGTTTTTGGGTTCTGTCCCAAACGGCATTTTTTTCGATTTATAAGGTGAAAGGCAGTGTGGTCCCTTTGACCCACAAAATGATCTGACAGGCCATGAAAGATGTCACAAACAGGGGTGTCTAATAGGAGAACAATATTTCATTTTATGAATGGATTTCCTTTTTTAGGCGATTAAAAATTCAAGTATGTTCTTTAATTAGGCCTAGCAGTTATGTTTTCCCTTAATAAAAATCGTAAACCTTCATATAATCAGTTTGGACAATCATATGAATAATTGTAAACAAAAAAATCTGCGACGCTTACTTTTTCTTTCGTACCTACAAACCGAACCCATGCAGTGCAAATATTGCTAGTACAATCACGAGTTCCTGCGACGTTTTGTAGGATGTTACTCCAATAAATGTATTTTAAAAATATATATTTCTCGAAATAACGAACAAAGAACAATTACATTCGTTGATCAATACACAAATACATCTTCCAACGTGGAGGTGCAAAAAAATAAATAAATATGAGGGTCAAACCCAAATGCAATTTGAATTTTATTCGGTAGATGGCAATATTGTATAAGGGAAAAAATACAGTCTTGGTTAGATTTAGGTCAACACGAAGCGTTTGAAAAAAAAAATAACTTTTTCAACATTTAACTCCAAACACATTCCAGCATATGGTACCATCTTCACCGATTACCTACCTAACTGCCTTCAACTGGGTCGCCATAAAGGACCTTAAAGCCGCTAATGCCACATTATATCCGATAATTTTCAAAAGGTTTGATATATTTAGCCGTTATGAACGTCTGCTCAGAGTGATAACAGCTGTTAATAACAGTGTGGTTAGTCAGCATTGTGATTGGTTGAGCCGATTGGCATTCTGTGGAGGGCGCTAATAATCATGTGACATTTTCCAGCACATTTTTAACTGTAAAATACCAAGCACCACTCTACATCCTATGTAAAATGCCACGTCTTCTTGTTTTGGTTAAATGTAAATAACCTCGCCCAGCTATTGCGGTCTGTATATTCCCCACTCTCCGACGTGCTAGTCCTGTGGTACGTGACTGTCCTTGCGATTGAATATTAAAATTAACCCTGGGCGAAGTACTACGCTACGCTTGCGTAGTTTGTAAACTTTGCGCTACTTCGCACTACGCAAATTGCACGTAGCACAGTGCAAACAGGCGTAGCGTGGCGATAATTTTTTGCTTGTCGACAACGTCAAGTTGGCGACCGCGAGCGAGCAAAATGACACCCCGGCGAGACTTTTTCCTCGTTCGCGATCAGCAACATCAAGTTGCGGATCGCGAGCGTGGAAAATAAACCTCCCGGCGAGATTCTCAACGCGGGGAGGTCAGGTTTTTCATTGCGAGTGGTTGCGTATGCTTGCGACGGCTCGCGATGAGAAATTATCAGTCCATGTTGAGAAAGCTGCTGCTCGAGTAGAAATCTACTTGAGAGGCAGAAAACGACCGCTTGCACGGTGCAAGATGCGGTTTGCACTGATTGCACAGTGCGGACAAGCATCCACACTGTGCAATCAGTGCGAACAGCATTTTGCACAGTGCACTACGCAGTTAGCGTAGTGCGAAGTGCACTTCGCGCAGCTACGTGTAGCGCTACTACGTGAACTACGTCCAGGGTTAATTAAAATATGTTCACCTTCCTCTTAAATCCTCTAGGGTCTACTATTTCTTTTCCAAAACGTAGTTCTATTCCACCAAGAACTAACATAGTAATTTCCAGCCTTTAACCTATTATTAGGAGTTCCTCATAGAATGAATCTGCAGTTGTGATTGGCCAGTCGAATTCTAATATCGAGGTTGTGAAGTGCCTCATTGGTCTTCTCAAGTTTGAGCTGGTTTCTGCGAGGTTTTTTTCAGTTATCTGAAGCGTGGCCATAATTTCATTTTCCATAGGAAAAGTGTCCTGGTAGATCTGGCTTTCCAGGGTGAGGTTCCTACTTGACATCGGCTGACCGGATTAAAATTAGTCACGTCTGTACAAATCCCTGTTATATTTTTTGGCCACAGGGGTATATTATGGCATTTCTTCTCTAATCACCTGCATGTTGTTTGCCTTTATGTTTTGTTTCTTTAGAGAAATCCTCCAGATCCCACACCAATATGGCTGACTGCCTTTCTATTCCGCTGGGAGAAACAGGCCACTCCTCCAAGTGCCTCCGGGTGGAGGTCACACTGCCAGAAAAACTTCTGATGTCCCGGTCACTTTGTGTCTCCTATATCAACCGTCTCAGTATTATATTTGGTGGACCAGGACCGCAGCGTCAAGGGGTTAGTTATGGTGGCTCTCAGAGTGATGGAATGGGGGGTCTGAGGGGTCCAGACTGGGGTACTGACGGGATGGAAATCTGCCTTGTGGGGCTTGTTGGACTATGTGGAGATCTGGTGCTTGATTCCTTGTAGCGGAGGGCACAGCTGTTGATGTCATAGGGACAAGGAGGGGCATATTGAACTTTTGGTAATGGGGCGTGTCCACAGCCTCTTCTGGCCCAGTTGCAGCTATGTAGCTGGCGAGAAGAGGCGAGGGCCGGGGAGGCAGAGTCAGACCAGATAGAAGCATGCAGGGAATGCTTACAGACGGCAGGAAAACCAGGAAGTGCGAGGCAAAAGCCAGCGAAAGTTACACGCAGCGATTGGAGCGCATGTTTTGAACTGCCCAATTGAAAGAAGGGCGGGCGAGTAAGAAGTCAAAAAGAAGGGCACGGACGCCGTAAAACAATTGACCATCACTGTTGAGCCTGCCCACCCACACCAAAATTGCGGACGTCGCAGCCTCAAGGACGGTAGGGAGGGGGCATGGCTGAACAGCACAGATAGATATCCAGAGAAAAGAGTAACTGTAGTGTCGTAGACCAGTAAGGACAGACACTATGTAGGTTACTGAAGAGCTTTATTGCATGCTTCTTATTTGGTCCCTGTCCCTACACTATCTGCCCTCGTCCTGTCCCTGCTCCTCCTCTTCCTCCCTCTGCCCTCCTAGCTCCACCCACCCAACTACTAGACCGTCACCATACAACATCTCTCCCTTTCTTAACAAAATACAAAACGATGTGTGAACTTATATTTCTTCAATGAGTCTCTTTGGTCGCTGGATGTTTCGGCGCGGTACTGGAGGCACCTGTGGAGGGCACGAACTGTGCGAAGGGAAAACGAGAATACTCGTCGATTATGGCTATCACATACTTGCCAGAAAGTAGTGGTCCGTAGAAATCCACAGCAATTTCTTGCCATACTCCATCTGGTAAGGTGGTCATTTGTAGTGGGGCCGGGGGGTCGCCTTTGCTTGTCAGCTGACACGGGTGACAGTCTTTCAGGGTGGACTCTACCATTTGGTCGAGGAGGGGGAACCACACACGTTCCCTGAGTGCTCGCTTTGTCGACACAACTCCCCTGTGGCCTTCATGAGCCAGGTCGACAACGCCCTGCCGCAGTCGACCGGGGATCACAATTCGCTGTCCCCGCAGTATGATTCCATCTGTGGTCACCGATAGCTCCTCGTGAACGTGCCGGAACGCTTGGAGCTCTTGCTTGGTGGCCAGGTCGTTGTCTTCGTCATGAGGGTCATGCCTCCACCTGTTGGTTTGGATTTTGCGGAGTACCTTCTGCAAGACGGCGTCCTGCGCGGTGGTGTCTCTGATGGCATCCATGGGAATGGCAGGTGGCAGTGCCTGATCAGCCACAAAGTGGATATATTCCTCGGCAATTGAAGGACTGGAGCAGGTCAATGCGGGGGGATGCCAAGACATGTAGTCTGCCGGGTTTTCAGACTTTCCCGGCTTGTGTATGATCGTAAAGGTATATTCCTGAAGTCTCAGGCCCCACCTCTCAATCCTGGGGGGCATTTTGGATCGGGGTTGCCGTAGATGGTGACTAGCGCCTGGTGATCAGTGATCAGGGTAAAGTGCTTGCCGTAGAGGAAGACATGAAAGTGTTCACATGCCCAGACCACCGCAAGACTCTCCTTTTCAGGTTGCGAATATGCCCTCTCAGGATCGGACAGACTGCGGCTAGCGTAAGCAACTATACGTCTCTGGTCAGAGTCATTGTCGTATTGTGCCAGAATGGCCCCCAACCCGACGGGGCTAGCATCTACAGTGACTTCAGTCTTTCGTCTGAGGTTGAAATAAGAAAGGTTGTCAGCAGATTCCACTGCCCGCTTGATCTCAGTGAATGCTTGCTCACACTGGGGAGTCCATTCAAAAGGCTGGCCTTGTTTGGTTAAGGTGCGGAGCGGGTGGCTGATGGTCGCGTAGTCTCGGATGTAGCGGGCGCAGTAGCTGGCCATCCCCAGGAAAGACCTTAGCTCGCTGACGTCCTGAGGGCACTTGGCGTTGTTCAAGGTTGCCACCTTGTCCGGATCGGTTTTCATTCCCGCTCCCGAGAAAATATGGCCAAAGAATTTTAGTGTGGACTGGTGAAACTCGCACTTGTCCTTGTTTAATGTCAGGTTCGCATCTAGCAGGGCATGGCAGACACGATTGAGCGCAATGTCATGCTCACGGGTGTCGGAGCCATACACGAGGATGTCGTCGCTATAGTTGAGCGTGTTGGGGATGTGTTGGATGATTTGCCGAATGGCTTCTTGGAAGATTTCGGCGGCTGATGATACGCCGAAGCTCAACCTCTTATACCGGAACAGTCCCAAATGGGTGGCGAAGGTTGTGATGGAGCGGGAGTGGACATCCAGCTCCAGCTGGTGATAGCCCTTATTTAAGTCCAGCTTAGAAAATACCTTTGCTCCGTTTAAGGCAGAGATCATGTCACATAGAAGTGGCCCTGGATGGCGCTCACGTTCTATCGCAGTGTTGGGTACTCACATGTCAACGCACAGTCTTACTTTGCTGGTGGTGCCCTTCTTCGGTACGATGACTACTGGCGACACCCACGGGGTTGGGCCATCCGTGCGTTCAATGATGTCGGCCGACAGAAGGTCCTGGATCTCGTCCTCGACAGCTTTTTGAAGGTGGAAGGGTACACGCCGAGGGTGCTGAGCGACGGGCCTGATCTGGTCATTGATATGCAGATGTATCTGGCGTCCCTTCAACTTCCCCAGCCCCAGGAAAAGGCGGGGAAACCGTTTGACGATGTCTTGGTCATCACAGACTTTGAAGAGAATTTCAACGAGACGGAGACGTTCTGCTGTCGGCAGGCTGAGCAGGCAGTCAGCTTCGGGGCCCTTGATGACGTGAATGACTGCCTCTATGGGGATGTTGTCATGTTCAAGCGTTGTCGGGAATTTGCCCAGACATTGAAGCGGCTTCTTGGACATCCAAGTGAAAACTCGGACGGGCGCATATGTGAGTGGAGGCTTGGGCCGCATCCTCTCATATTCAGTGACAGGGATGTAGTTCAGCGAGGCTCCGCTGTCCATCACAAATCTGGTGTCATGATTCCCTATTTTTATGTGTAAACGCGGATACTTCTTGAGTTGGTCCGGGTCTGCGATCATGTTTGCGTAGTGGGTCGTGCGTTCAGAGTCTCTAGATGATGACCTGGAATCCTGGGACGGGGATCGGCGCTCCCACCGAGACCTGCGCGACTCTCTGCTGGAGTGTGACGAGCGGGAGGACCCTGTGTTCCTTTCCTGGACGGCTCTTATGTGGTGTTTTCTGGTGTCTGAACGAGATGATCTCCCAGTTCCACTTCGCCTCTCCTTGTGGTAGTCTCCACACATTGCTTCGAAGTGGTTTGTCCGACCACACTTTCTACATCTCTGACCCATGGTTGGGCAGGCGTCCACATGAGGATAATCATATCCTCATCTGTAGCATCTCTTCGCTCTCTCTGGTCTTCTTTCTCTCCGACCGGGTTCTCGCCTTTTGTGCTCTGAGTGTCTCGAACGAGACGACGGTCGTGTGCTCCATTGCTTGTCTCTCGAGTTTCTTCGACCGCCGCCATGGTCTTGAACGCGATGTGCCTGCTCGTGACTCGCCTTGCACCCAGACTCAATGGTGGCGGCATGCTCTTCGGCCTGGTCGTAGACACGAGTCATTTCTTCAAAGTCATCTAGCTCGTGAGGCTTCCTCAGTAACCGCCTCCTGAGCGATTCAGAGTGGCATCCATCTATAATTTGAGATTTGATGGCGGCGTCAGTTGAAAAGTTGTCGAACTCACAGTGTCTTGACAGTCGCCGCAGGCGGGTGATGAACACGCTCATTGTCTCGTCTTTCCCTTGACGTGCCCGACGAAACGCGTGACGCTCATAGTCCACGTTTCTTTTATGGAGAAACTTCTTGTTCAGCGCTTTGCGTACTTTGTCGTATGTCCCTGTATCTGCGGGTGGGAGATCTTTGATTATTTTGCTTATTTCTCGCCCCGCTAGATTGCGGAGTGCGATTAGCTTTTCCTTATCCCCAGTCACTTTGGACCCCTCGATGTAGTCTTCGAAGTCTTCGAGCCACTCCTGCCATTTGGGGCCCATGCTCCCCCCTGTCGTTAGGGTGACTGGCTCCGGAGCCCTCAAATGCGACCCTCCTGCGATGATGGGTTTGACTTCCTCTCGTTGTGGCGATGTCGCCATCTTGGCACCGCAGAATCCTGCCTAATGGGCTTCTGGGTCACTTGGTACTGCTTGTTTTCAGGCGCCTGCGTAGCTTGGTCTTGAACGTCCCTTGTCACCGTTCGTTTGGCTTGGCTTGTGCTTGTTTGCGTGTGTCTCGCACTCTCTGTGCTTTGCTGTGGCTTATTATTGCTTGTTAATCTGCTGTTTGTCACACTGCCTGACTCTAAGATGGCCGCCGTCACTGGCTGCACCCACGAGGCTGTCTTCTTGGCCCATTCAGCTCCAGTCAGCTCATTTAGGACTCATCGGCCGCCGACTTCATGGGGATCAGCACTCCTCTTTGCGCCCATGCTCAGGGCCTCGGCTGCTGGGCTCACTCGGCGCTGCCGTGCCAACTCTCACGCATCCGGCGTGAGGCGCGATTTCAGCGCGAAAGGATTCCTCACTCCACAAGCGTGTCGGCGCTTGCTTCTTCGGCCCCTCTCAACTCCCGCTCAGTGGCTAGACTGGGGGTAGGGTCACCTGCTGCTGGTCCCTCACTTTAGGCGGCAGCTCTAACTTCGGCGGCAGCGCTTCACTTCTCGAGCGCTACTCGGGACAGGGCACCTCGTCAGGGTTTTGCTGACGGTGGGGAATGTCGCATCCCACCCTCGTCGCCAGTTGTAGTGTCGTAGACCAGTAAGGACAGACACTATTTAGGTTACTGAAGAGCTTTATTGCATGCTTCTTATTTGGTCCCTGTCCCTACACTATCTGCCCTCGTCCTGTCCCTGCTCCTCCTCTTCCTCCCTCTGCCCTCCTAGCTCCACCCACCCAACTACTAGACCGTCACCATACAACAGTAACCTAGGATGAAGAGCTGCTAAAACAGTGTCCTTGGGATGCCTCATGGCAGGGGTACTGGGGAGCAGGCGAGTGGTCAGCAAGGGTCCAGGGCAGGCGGACACAGCACTTGTAGCCAGGGCTGGGACTGGTGGCCGCCCACTAAGTTCGGTACCAAGGGAAGCCTAGAATCTGCAAAGGGGCCATCGCTCAAGGTTAGTGCTATCAACCAGAGATAGGGGTCAACAAAATGGGACAACGTTTTGATATTGACAAATGTGATGTTTATCAAGTAAGCATGGGGAATGCGAATGCCCAACCAATAAGTTGCGAAATGTATGAGCCACGTATTGATATAATGTGTAGTAAACTGCGGCCTTTATGCACCATAAAGTGTTCCCCGTGTGATTAAAGAGAAGGGGAGAGGGTGCACTGTGTGGCCGAGAAGGAGGGTGTTAACTCTGGGAGGCGGTCGCCTCTGGCTCAGAATCTATCATTGACCAGAAATCTAATTTTAGGGAGTGATATTCAGTGAACTGCCTGTACACAACCAGGAACTGTTTTAAGCCAAAATAGGAAATGCCATTGAAACCTCCATAGACGTAAAGCCTTACAAGCAGGTAAGCTGCAATCTTCTGGGAATGCATCCATTATTTGGAACGTAATGTTTCTCAGCAGATAAACACCAGAGACAGCGTGAGGTCTTCTCTCTGGGTTCTAGGGTTGTCACTCGACACAGTTAAATATCATTGGTGTCTCTACACATTCCCTGGGGGTAGTAATGAATGTATATTGGCTTTCAGTCCTGTTTCCCATCACAAACTCACTGTCAATGTGAAATAAATAAGTCCCAAGCTTAGAGGTGATGAAGTAGACATAGCAGAGTAGTGCCTTTGTAAGTTATAAATTAAGTCCATAACATCAGTGGTAGCAGCCCCACCAGGAGCAGCCTGCCTGCTGCTCAGCCCATCATCCAACTGTCAACACTCACACCAGGTACCCAAGCATTCCACTCATGTCCAGCACACCAACATTCCATACAGAATACTCACACCTGCTGAGCAGCTAGGAACCAGGTAACAGGGAACATTATAAACACAACAGGAAGATACTACACAGTGTTTAGCCACATTCTAAGTACACCAACCCCCAACATACATGCGAGGAGAGGAACAGATTCCTTTTCCTAGTTTACCCATGGTGAGAGTTCCACCCAGGGTTAGTTATGCCACGTATTTATCTTTTGCTCGGTAACTACGGCTAAAATCGAGTCTCTGGACATGATTTTCTCTTTAGAAGGTTTCTGTAGTATTCTTCCATTCCCCTACCCCTCCGAAAAGTCTACCCTTTCTTTACCTTCTTCTACCCTCTACACACTCCTCTCTACAGTTTTCCTTACAATAATGCAAGACATTAGAAACACGACTTAAGCATTCTTCCAGTTGATATGCTGCTGAATGTCAATCAGTGCTTAATTTGTAAAAAAAATGAAGTAAATAAGTGTCAGGGCAATTGTCAGAAGGCCACTGCAGCTTTTACCACCCATTGCCACTGTCAGCGCTGCCATAACAGTACCAACACAAATACTAACCATCACACTCCTACAAGCGTGACAATTCATACTATTTCAGGTCCATAACTCTATAAGAATCGCTTGGTGGCAAACATTAGTCATTTTGAAAGAATATTGAATGAATAACCAGCTGTTGTTTTGCTCATCTCTAAATTAGGTAGACCGTTCCACCATGCGGTAGACTATCATAAGTGCTGAAGTGCCGGTGTTGAAAATTAAGTGTTGGACACGGGAAACCACCGGCTCAAATTAAGCACTGATGACAATCTACCTGAATGCTTGCCCACACTGTGCTGGAGAAGATGAGACAGAGATGGGAGTCTGCAGAGTGTGTATGTTTCTGTAGAGGCAGAGTTATTGGGCAACCAAGACCATGAGTGGTGGAAAGTAGAGGGATCCCTCCCGATTCCGGCAGCTATTATGGGGTCGCATCCAGCCGAACTAAGGAAGCATGCTTAATTTGTCCTGGTACAACCTAAAAGGTCAACCCAATCATCCCCCGGAAGACTGGGTATGGGAAATATATGCCAAATTTGTCTCGGTGTCATTTTCTGACACCCGGCATAATTCAGCAGCACCCACGCATTGTCTGTATTCCATTTGGAGCAGCAAGCAGAGAGGGTGATTTCTTATTTTAACATCCAACTGGGACCACAACAAAAGCCTGATTTAAAAGGGCCTCAGCCCTCCTTTTGTTCAAATGTCATCCTGGCTGGGAGCCATCTGGAGCCTAACACCTAGACATCAATGAAACAGAAGGACCAAATGCACACATCTTGTGATCACTTCACTAGTACTTATAAGAAACTATTAGAGGCAGGTTTTTAACTTTGTTCAACTCCCTATGTTAGGTATGTGCTAACACTAGAAGAATGCAAGATTTACTTGTCTATATGAGTAATTGCACAAATATTGATTTAAATGGAACCTACTATTTTTTTTTAATTTAATTCTTTGATAGAGCTACTCATCCCAGTGTAGGGTGTCAGAGTGCTTCAGATCACAAACAGAGGCACAACCACTCATACACATGTGTAAATCAATGTACAGGAAATGTTACATAGGACCATGCGGGTTATAAGGCATAGGAATTGCATGTCATCCATAGTTGTAGACATCGTGGGACAGATTTACTAAAATCTCATGCAACACAGCGCATCTGGCAAAAAAGCTGCGCTGCATTGTGTGAGAAGAAGAAAGCAGGAACCTGCCATATTTACAGAAATATGGCACTCTCCTCTCTCTAGTGCCAGCGCTGAAATTAGCTGTTGTGCGCCATGCACACACCTTTGCACCATAGTTCAAGAGTGTCTGCATGAGTCTAGCATAGGTTTTGTACTGGAAGGAGTCCCTTCCAGTACAAAATACTACGGTCAGACTAACTTTAAACCCTTTCTGACTTTGTATGTGTGTTGTACAATGCAACACACATACAAAGTAGGAAAAGGAAGGCGAAATGAAAGCATTTCTCCTTCTTAGCCCCTACTTAAAATGGGCGCTGTTTTCTGACATTAAACCCGGTCTACATATTTTAGTAAATAGGGCTTAGAGTCAGACATTTTAGGTAGCTGCATGGAACGCCCCTGCACCACCCATGGTACACCCCATTGGTGCTAAGTAATGCATTACTTTCAAGTTATTTTTCAGCGTAAAGCAGGTTTTATGGCTGGAAAGTAAATAGGTAACAAAAGATTTAGTGTAGTTTTGCGTCACTTTTGTGATGCAAACACGATGTTACATCTTAGTAAATAGACCCCTAAATGTTAAGAGTGAATGGTCGAGAAAAACACAAAGTCAGGATATAAAATTAAACACAGTGATTGTGGTTGTTTGTACTAACAAGGCTTTATTACTTCCCAAAGGAACCCTTATTTGCAGTCTTAGAATAACAACAGAATGAGCGGAAACAATAAGGATCTAATCTCATAACTTACAGTTTGCATGCAACTCCTTGATGCCAGTAAGTAGATCAATGTGCTAAATTAGAAGGTTTGCAATTTATGAACTGGAAGTTATACAATGACCTCAGTGTCAAAAGCAATAGCCCACCTACCTATTTAAAAATACAAATCTGTGATCTGAATGTTACACGATGTGCTTTGTAGCAGGTACAGCCGTGACTGGACTAAACAGAAGTTTACCAGTACTGTGTAAACTATTAGAGTAATCTTACTGATATCATAATCCCCTCAAAGTTAGTGACACACACTGATCTTTGCAGCAGCTGTTTAAACTATGTAAGATATTTTAAAATGTGGCTTCTTTGTGACCAATTAAGTAATCTAGAACAGATTGACTGTCGCATATGCCCTTGTTGCCAATTTCTTTGCAGAAGATTAAAAAATATATATATACAAGATGATGGTCAGATTCCAGTGGCGTAGCAAGGAGGGAGAGGTGGGCAGCACAAGTTTTGGTGGTGCCGCTCCCATACCTGCGGCCGTCACAGGGCAGCAAAGGAACGCAAGAATTGGCAACATCCCCCCATCCCTCCTGCTCTTTACCCACAGACACCGGGCGACAAAAACAGGGGCTGCCACAGGCGGCAAAGGGTCTAGCTACGTGACTCTCAGATTCTGCTTTTAAAGCTCCATCCCTCATTACTCTTCCCTTTTCTCTGCCACACTTTGACCCCAATGTATAGCTTTCCAGAGTAAATTTTTCCAATTCTAGTACTAATGAATTTATTTTCAGAACCAAAAGCTGAGACAACCACAGACATAGAAAGAGGTCTAAATGTTGGCACTGATCACGAACGCAGGAGGGCTAAAATGCAGCAAGCACCAGTATACAACTAGACTGCCACACCTCACAAACCAATAAAAGGACTACAAATAAGGATAACACAGGCAAGTGTTTCAGGGGTTGTACACGTTGTTCTATTTCAACATGCTTTGGCTAGCAAAAGAAACAAGGATTTGCAATGCAAGTCTCGCAGTTACGACAGTTTAAGCTATTGGCATTGTAAATAACAATGCCTTTTATTTATGTTTTTAAAAAAAACAAAAATAAAAGTTATTTGCAATGTCAATAGCTCAAACTCGGGTCAATGCGAGACCTATTGGATTGCAAATGCTTGTTAATACTTCTTGTAGTTTTTCTCGTGTGTGCGTTCCACTTTTGGTCCCTCAGACCAGCTGGGGGTCTCATCTAGGAATGTTCGGTGTCCTTCTGGATAGTACTGACAGTAACCACAAAGTGTTTCACACCATTGACTAGAAAGGTTACATCTCCTGTTCCACTCAAGAAAGGACTGTCCGTAAATCAGCCCCCAAAATTGATTTTGTTCTGGCCATGAGTGATCCAAGCTGTCTCAAGAGAACCCTTATGTGGCAAACAGCTGTGCATCGTGCGACATCCGCACCAAGATGGAGTGATGGGCATGCATAAGACTTTTCTTCAGTGCACATCAACGAACAGCGCCAAAAAAAAAAAGTCACAACATTTCATGGGTTCATCTTCAGAACAACCTGTAAAACCTTTGGCTTTTAAGGATGCATTTGGAAAATATTGCTGTACACTTTCTGCTGGGGTGTTTGGACTTACACTGTGCCCGGGAACTAGCTGCAAACACTTTCTCAAGCTTGAACACCCAGTCGGGGGCAGTTGTCCAGCCTGCTGACTCCCCAGCACACACAGGCACTCAAATAACAAGTTAAATTCTCAGGAGCAAGCACCAGAGCTATCGGACCAGATGAAGTGGGGCCCCGGAAACAGCAAAAATAATTAAATAAATAAACAAGCGTGGCCGAGTAAAAGAGAATAATGTTCAGTCTACCCCCCCGGACGCTGCTCCACAGTCTACTCCGGCCTCCCGTTCAGCATAAGGCCCCATCTGCCCCGTCTCTTGCCACAGACGCAGTAGGCCGCACGCATCCTACCTGGTCAGTGATGCCGAGGATACCAATTTACCAGGGTGAGTCAGCATGAGGTGCGCGGCATGGGGGCAGCAAGCCCGGGGGAGGGAGGGACACAGGCTAGCTCCGAGGTCTGCGGGGAATTGCGGGTGCTGTGGGGGGAGGAATGGGAGCACCCCCAACAGAAGGGGCCTGATGAAGACAAGGAGGGAGCGAGCAAGAGGGAAAGCGAAAGCACACCATGCGTGCATTGTGCTATCGCTGCAAGCCCTACGCGTGCACATCTGCTGTCCACCCGTGCACATCCTGATGGAGACAGGGAGGGAGGGAGCACGAGCGTAACGCTGCAAGCCGTACCCGTGCACATCTTCTGTACACGCGTGCACATCTCCTGTCCCCCTTCTGCCGAAAAATCAACGACAATAGATCTCGCAGAGGTGGGCAGCGCATGCGCTACATCGCTAGGCAAGACCTAAAAAGGAGATTTTAAATTGCCTCACACCTCACAAATAAGCAACTCATTCAGCTAGTTTTCCTTTACTTTGGAGACAAGTAGTCCTGTATTATAATGTTAAAACAAAAATTGTACAAAAAAGCTCATTGTAAAGAGGACTGGAAAAGATTCAATATGTGTTTTTATGAAGAGCAGAGGGTTGAGGGGTGGAGAGATGCCCAGGGACCAATGATGGAATTATTTTCAATTTGCAATGGGATTAAAAAAGAATGCGGCAATGAGCACCAGGCTTAACCTTGGTTGATGTACTCCTGTGATACCAGTTCACCTGACATTGAACCTGCTTTGCTGTGTGAATGAGGTGTAAAAGGAACAAATAATGGACGCAAAGATCTGGGTTTAATGGATCGTTCTTTTGCTCACCACTCCAGTTTGGACCCAGCCATATGCAAATCAGTCTTGACCCTGTCCCTTGTGGGAACAGTCCAGCCTGAACTGCCAAGCCAGATCCTCCCTGGACCAGAAACAAGCATCCTGGGACCTGTTTCGGGGCATCACCCCTCATCAGCCAGGCTAGCTTGAATCCAGAGGTGCAGTGAGCAAGGGACCCATGCCTGGGCATACCTTTCCCACTTAGGGCAACAAATGCAAAAGGAACAAATGATAGACGGAAAGCTGAACAACGCTAACATTCACCCCCAGTCACAAAGATCTGGGTTTAATCCATTATTCTTTTGCTCACCGCACCTCCCCAGATTGGTCCCAGCCATATGCAAATCGGTCTTGGCCCTGTTTCTCATGGTAACAGTCCAGCCCGAACTGCCAAGCCAGGTCCTCCCAAGACCGTAAACAAGCATGCTGCTACCGGTTTCGTGGCGTCACCCCATATCAGCCAGGCTAGCTTGAATCCAGTGGTGCTGTGAGGCATGCCAGTAGTAGCCCTACCAAGTATCATTCATCAGGCCGTAGACTAACGCATTTCAGTGTAGTGGTCTGCATATCACCACACTGAAATGCGAAGTCATGCATATAAACACCTGTGCCTGACAAGTGCTGCCGCCCGAGTGCTGGCTGTTATTATAATAACACTAGTGAAGGTGGCACAGGCAGACAGCACATGCTACTTGGCAGACTTCTTGGGGGCTGGGCTTTGAACTGCCTGCTTACTACAATGTAATGACTGGATTGAATCACTGCGCGGCCGTGCAGTCTACTTTCACTGAGGTCAGGTCTGTGCCCACAAATGGGTACTATCAAGGCATTTAGGTGAGGTCAGGATTCAGTGTGAGTTCTGTCAGGCTCACAGTTATAGGGCGCGTCATGGGTCGAGGCTGCCTCCCTTGGCGAGAGCGTAGTAATGAATCCTGCAGCACAGCATGTCGCGACCAACTGACCCCAACCCATCCGGGCCCACCGCGGCCGAGTTACTTCGAATCCCTGGACTCACTGCAGCGGCCGGGATGGTACCTCTATAGCCCCAGAGCACCGGGACAGCTGACTGTGCCAAAGAGCCGGCCCGAGCAAGCCTGATGCGGGAGGCCGGTCACCACAGAGAGGCAAGCCAGGCAGCTGGCATAGATAGGCTGTATGGAAATGCAGCTGCTCCCAAGATGGCTGCAGCTGCAAATTTATTTCAAGTAAGTGTATGCCTAGCCCTGGAGACAGTGAGGGGCATAAAATCAGAGTTGCAGGCAATAGTAAAAGTTTCAAATCTTTGCTGGCTTGCCTTCATCCTTCAGGTTACACTCACACACGAGTCACACCCGCACTCGAAGCCACACACAGACTTGCACATAGCTGCCAGTCAGTGACACTCACACACAACATGCACTGCACAACACCTTTCTCAGGCCCACTGATGTATCATGATTTTTCTGTGTTGGCCTAAACAATACTATTCTACTACTGCCACTACACATGGTCTACCACATAATCAGCCGCGGCCTGTGCAGGTAAGAGCGGTCGGGTGGTGGGGAAATTTCGACAGATGATGAGGTAAAATTAAATAAATAATTAATTTTCCCTCAGCACTGTCTGTCGAAATCCCCACCCACCCGGTCCCTCAGCCCTTATCTACACTAGCTGCGGCTGCACATAATTGCCCACTGGTCTCACAGGGCCTGAGGCTGCCTACCCAAAGTGCCCGGGGGTGCGTGCTGCAGTCTGCCGCCGTTAGTTTTCATTTCACCCTCGGCCAGCCAACAGCTCCAACTGCCCTTTACTTTGGCGATGATAGGCAATTAAATCTGGCACGCAAGAGAGGTTGGTGGGTGTCTCTCGAAAGTGGTGCCCGTGTTTGTGAGGCGGCTGGTAGTCTGACCTATACAGTTGGTAAATGAATGCTAATTAAACTGTAGTTGAAGCGCATCAAAAATACACTAATCATTGGAGCATGTGGATGGGAAATGGAGCAAGACGTTTATTCTGTATATTAACTAATTCATGCTGGTCGGCCTCAAGTTGAATGGGCCGTTCCTTGAAGAACTTTGACTCAACTGTGTAAGGGTTGACAGAGACTGTGTGGCAATTACTAGTGCATGGCAGGGGTGTGAGTTATAGTTACCTTAGGGCACACGTTACAGTTAGCCTTTAGGGCCCCAGGGACCCCGTTCTCGAGGCTGTTTGCTTCAATAAAGGGAAGGGGGAGCGTGGAAGGGATACCTTCCTTCACAAAAACAATCACGAGAAGTGTTTTCTACTTTCTGTGTGTGCTGCAGAATGCAACACACATAGAAAAAGGAAAAACAAGGAGATATAAAGATATTTCTCGTCATAGCGCCTCCCTTATACCTCCTTCGTGGAGGCATCCTTATGCCTCTTCAGGGCAGACCTAGGAATTTGCACCAAAATGTTTTGAAAAACAAAAAATGCTTTTCCTATGGAAACTTGGTGCCAACTATAACTACCCTGTGACGACCGCCACAGGGTAGTATATAAAACTCTAAAATTCACAGAAAAAACAAAGGTTAAGGTGACATTATATTTAGGTGTTGAAAAAAACTTGACATTTGGAGCAGTGATCCTCCCAATTAAACCTGATCTGGATAATCTGAATTTGAGCAGTCCCACGTGGGGAATCCAGACGAAGTCTCATGAAAGAACAGGATTAATAAGGAGGGAGCTATCACGCTGTAAGGACACTAGGACTCTGCAGTAGTTGATCACTCTATGTCCATAGTATAGGAAACTGGGCTTTTGTTGCAGTTGGCCCCCCACTTTTTGCCTAGTATTTGATGCAACTTTGACTGAAATGCACTGGGTTCCTGCTAACCCGGTCTCCAGTGCCAGTGTTCTTTCCCCCAAAACAGGTTACCTGGTCAATTGAATCCCAATTGACCAGGCCTTTAGTATGGCTGTAAGTTCCTAGTAAGTTGTACCCCGGTATCTATGGCATATGTACTAAAGAGGGTGCCTAGGAGCTGCAGCATAGATTGTGCCACTCTAAGGGACCCAGCACCAAACACATGCAGACTTGCACTGCAGGCTGCACGACATGGTGCTCTAAAATGTGAATACACGACATGGCACACACCCTGTGTACAATGTCTCCCAACACTGCATGCAATATTTGTAAGTCACCCCTACAGCAGGCCTTATAGCCCTAAGGCAGGGTGCATTATATTATATGTGAGGACATATCTGCATGAGCAGATATGCCCCTATGCTTGCAAGTTCAATTACTGACAGTACAAGTGAACAGAGAAGCCATCTTAAGATATGTATTGGGCGGGCACTGGTCAAAACAATTTTCCCAGATACATAATAGCTTCACTGAAACCTATGGTGTTTCGTATCAAACACCTTGTATTAATAAACCCACAGTGATTCCAGTGATGGGTTTATTAATACCAGTGATGAGGTACCTCTGAAGACCTACCGACCTCTATTGTGTTGGATGATTGGTCCTGTCCAGTCTGCCACCACAGACGCATTTCTGATCCACTGGAGGTGAGAACCCCGCTCTCTGTAGTCAGAAACAATGCCTGCTCTGGCAGGAGGTGTTGTCACCTCCTACAAGTAAGATGATTGATGATATGCATATCAAGGAAGGAGGCTTCATTGGTATCCACTGCATTTGATATGTGACCCTGGCTTCCACCAGACAAGGAAATGCCACCCCCTGCCCTGGGCCCATCTGACACCAGGAAAGGTGGGAAAATTAGCCAGTCAGGAGGCATGTTCACTCTCAGGCTAGTACCACCCCCTAAGGGGGGCTGCCTGAAGTGAACATGACTAAGAAAATTCCACCATCTTGGTTTTTCATGGAATTAGGTTCTCTAGGTTAGGGTTATGCTCACTTCCCACAGGAAGTGGTCATATCGAGGGTGTAGTCACCCTAAATGTAGATAGCCCATTTGCTACTATCTGACACTCCCTGTAAAGCCCCTAAATGCACTTTTTAGGTGGCACCCCTGATGCCAGGACCTCTTATTTTGTGACACAAAAAAGGAGTAGACAAAGAAGTTTGCTGCCCTTAGAAAAGTAGAGCACGACTGACTTGGCAGCAACCCTGCCAGCTGCACCCGACCCTCGCAGAGCAAACAACTCGCCCTGCCGCAGTCCAGACTTCAAGAAACCCAGACGGATACCAGTACTTTTGCCAATCACCAGAAAACTCCCTTGGAGATGCAGGCAATAAAGAAACAAGGTCTGGCTTATCGTCCTACCACCTACAGGGACTACTGTCGCTTCAGCAACCCAGGAAGGGGTCACTGTGCTCCTACGGGTGAGATTCGTACTCCCTTGAAGTGTGGGGATGCCAGGGCCGTGGGTACCTGGGGTACAGGACCCCTTGCAGCAGCTAAAGCTTCTTGTGTCCAGTCCGGACACCAATGCCGAAGAAAAACAAACTGCACATCAAGGGACCTCAGGGACAGTGAGACCTACCCCTAGAGTGGCCCAACTGTCCTGTTTGCCCCTCCAGCAGAACCAAACACAAAGGGTGAGCCTCCAACAGCTGCCACCCGACACCTAACTGCCTCTGCATCCGCGCCCCACAGTCTGAGTTCGAGGGAGGTGACTGTGCCCATGTGGTCCTGACACCCACAAGAGCTGAGCCCATCCTTGAGTCTGGCCAGACTGGACTTCCAGTCGCTGCTTGCAGCCTCTTTCTGCATGCCCTATCCAACCACGAGTGACTCCAGCTTGGGAACCCTATGCCTAAAGACACCACTGCACCCGAGCCCCCCGGCTAGAGAAGAAGTGGACCAACAGTGTTCCTACATGTCCAAGCATCTCCAGGGTCGAGCCCCACTGTGGGTTCCCCCAGACTGGCCCCCAGTCCCAACTTGCAGCCTCTTACTGATTGTACCATTCCCCATTGAATTGAATGGGGTACCACACACTGTACACACCTCTGCACCTGGACGCCCCAGAGCTTCCCAAAGTGACCTGCCTTTGTGTGTGCAATAAATGCTTAGCACTACCCTCTGATATGCCTTACTGCTCACCCACACTACCACAAAAGAGAGCATTTGGAGTGTCATTTGTGCCTCTGTAAACCAGTTGGGGTTTGCTTGGACTCTTTACATAGTGTACCTCATTATGGTCCACTATATAAAAAGCCAGCTTCCCACACATGACCACAATACTGGACATGAGTTTCTGCCCAAGGGACGTCACAGAAAGTGTGAGACTGATCGAGGCACTCAAGGTTGGAATTGTAGAGGAACAACTCCAAGCTTCATATACATCATGGCAAGGAGAAAGGAACAAATCATCAATCGGCCTCCCCGCTGATAAAATATCACACTCAAGGATGGATGTAGTATTAAGAGGTGCTCCCAGCTGGTTTTGAAGTTATGCCCACACCCCCTCATTGCGGCATGCTTCATCTTTTGGCATGCTTCAAGATCTTTTTTCATTTGTCATCCGTTAGGAGCTCTAAATTATTCTTAGAATATGGGTCAACAACAATAAACTATTTAAAAAGGATACTCATTCACATTGAATATATTTTTGGGTTCCAATCGCAGGATTAAAATCATAATAGGTTGGAGGGTCTCAGTGCACTTATCACTCTACCATCCCTTGGATCTTAATGGACGCACAAGCTCCTCCTGTGTACATACAAACGACAAAAGGTCAGTGATGAAGCATGCCACGATGAGGGGGTGGGGGCATTACTTCAAAAACAGTGGGACCTTGCTTATAGATGGGAACACCTCTTAATACTACATCAATCCTTGAGTGTGCTGTGGAGGCAAGCTTCCCCAGAAGTCAAAGAACAAATGCATTAGAGAAGGATATTCTACAAATAAAGAATAGCTTAGAACATTATCTATGCCTGTGTGATATGTACACAATATACCCCTAGGCACAACAATCTGCTAGAAAATATCCATAATTTAGATGGTAAAAGGTCGAAATCCCGGTGCCTAGAGACTGGGGGGCTTATTTACAAGCCCATTGCGCTGCTGGTGCCTCACTTTTGCTGATGCAGTGCAAAGGGCTTGACCATATTTACAAGGCTACTTAAAGTCACACACACAAAAAGAAAGGTCAAGGCACCCTAGACCTGCACTGGTCTTATTAATGTTCTAGGTTGTATATGATAGGAAGTGGTAGTGCACGAACTGGGAACCTGACCTCCCTAGTTCCCTCAGAGCTTTGGGATGTCTCCATTGTTTTACGTTTCTTAGATTCTTGGCCTGTAAATCAATGTTTGTCTCGTAAACAACTTTCTGCCAAGCTCGCTATGCTGCTCTGTCTAGTATCATGTAAACAGGTTTCTGATATTCGCACTCTTGATCTAGCGGGCCGCAGATTCTCTCCAGAAGGTGATACTTTTTTGATCACAAGACGTACTAAATGTAACACCTCTTCCGTCACTTATCCTGCTTTTCCTGATAATCCAAAGTTGTGTGTGTTACAATGTATCCGAGATCATGAGGTGAGTACTGCAGGTTTTCGTCAAGATATGATGGGTCAATTGTTGATTGCTTCGCAGAAACCTTTTTGCCCAGTGACCCCAGCCACACTAGCAAGATGGGTGCATTGGCTCATGGGCGAAGCAGGTATTGATGTGTCTAGATTTGGTGCTCATTCTGCTTGTGGTGCTATGGCATCCAAGGCCTTTCCTGTGGGAGTCAGTTTATTGGACATTATGAAGGCAGCTGATTGGTCCTCCGACTCTACATTTAAGGACACGGAGGTGAGGATTATCCCACCCATAATTCAGTACTGTGATGTCTGATTTGATTTGATTTATATACTGCAATGTTTCCTTATGCTGTTTTCTTACCCTTCCTTTATCTTATTTTCTTCCTGGGAATGTGGTGTTACGGCTCTGTCTTTACATTTCAGGTTCTGATCTCAAGTAGAGTTGGATGACGTTCACAGTGGACATGGATATTCGTGGTCCCTTTGAGGATGCTGTTCCGTTGAAGCTGGCTTCCACTTTTTCATTGTTGCCCGTTGGCCCGTGGATTTTTTCTTTCCAGTTGTTACCAGATATCACACTGTGTTGTTCTTGGACTTACCTGTTATTTCACACAAAGAAAAAGGATATGGTATTCTCTTATGCCCCTTTTATAGGCTTCTACACTATGGTTACCATGTGATACCCACTAGGGTGTATGGGTATTGTAGTGTGTATTTTGTTTTCTACTTTCTGATTGGCTGCTGAGAATTTTCAGTAAAGAAAATTGAGAAGCATAATCCTTGCCTCAGTGTCCTTAATAGAAATGAAAATTCTTGTCACGAATGTTCGCAAATTTTGAAGTCTCCTGCCGAGACTTGAGCTCAGTTCCCCAGCTTCAGAAGCAGTCGCTCTAGCCGTTGTGCCACATCCTCATGTCCACCTATGTCGTCAATTCCCTCCTGCCCGCTTCATTATAAATGTAGAGCTGTTGAGTTTCTCAGATACAGGCACGAGTCCTTGTCCAGTCCAGGGTTTTCTTTCATTCTAGTATCTGCGACTCTTTTCAATCCCTTCATAAATTCCGGACTACAGCTCGCAGATTGCAAGAACATAAACTTGGACTAGATAAACTGCAAACTCACAAACCTGAGAAACCTGATATCTGTTGTAATGCGAAAACTCCACGGCTTCGGTTGTAGTAGCATGAACGCTGCTTCATTAGGTCTCGACTATTATATCCCGCAGGGATAGATAGACGAGATTATAGTAGGCAGTTCAAAAACTCTACCAAACTTGCGGATCACGCACAGTTCATGTGAGCTATGCGCGTGCACGCCATTGCCAGCCACGTCACACCACCATTTGTCTGTGCCTCCCATCAGACTTCAAAGGCTGCCGCTCCCCCCAACCCCCTGCCACAGGAATGCCGAGAGCTTGGTTTGCTATTTTGATTTACCAGCCTAGCCCCGAAGGCTCGTCCCCTCCACTGAGACCCCGCCCACTGTTACCTGCTTCTTCCACCCCTACGTGCTCCCGACCCCCCCCAGCATTCCTATACCGCCGTTGAACCTCCCGCCGTCCGGGACACAATCCCCTTACAGGCGCCCCCCCTGCTCCCGAACTATGCGACCCTCCCTCAATCATCCAAATTGGAGCTCCAAACCCCTCCGCCCTGTGAAACCGCACACCCTCTGCCCGGCTAACCCAGGTCACTCCATCCATGCCACCTCTGCAGGTGACAATCTGCTCGGCACAATCTGCACCCATCACCCTCAGCCCTCCCCGCATCCTCCCTTGCAATACCCCCTTCACCCCTCCCAGACAGTGCCTGCCATGTCTCCTTTGCACCCGCAGACACTACCCAACCGGCCTCTGATGGATAAAGGCATTGGCATGATGACTACCCCCCCCCTGCCCCGGCCACAACGGTCCCCTCTGGCTACGGCATCGCCTCCCCATCCGTCCTGCCGCCAGACCCCTCGCTATCTCCTCCCCAGCTGCCCAACTTACTGCCCCTCCCCCACCGCACACCCAGGTGCGCCTCAGTCCCAACCCCCAATCCATCTCCTCCATCCTGACCACGAACCTCCAGTGGCCAAAACAGCAGAAATGCAGCTCTCCCAGCGCTCCCCCTAACTCAGCAATGAAAACTCCTCGCTGTCTCCTCCCCAGGCTGCCTAAACATGGTGCCCCTCCCTTGCACCCTTCCACATGAGCCCCCCCGAGGAGACCAATCACCATGCACAGGATCCCCAGGACGATAAACCACGCCTAGACCCAAACCCAACCTCACCCCCTCCAAAGACGACAGCTCCGAACCTAAGCCTCACACCCCCAACCCCTCCCACCCGCCCCGGAAACCCCACCATCCCCCCACTGTCCTGTTACGCCACACCCTATGCTCCCGAGCCCCATCTCAGTAGCTGCAACACCGTCCTGTCCGTCTGTACTTTTTACACCCCCACTTCCTCCCTGACACTTTCCTTTCACTGCTCAGCTCTTTCATACTTCAATCCTTAAACCCTTCCTATATATCCTTTTTTTCTTTGCCCATCTAGCCATAATAATGTCTTTCCCCCGTTCTTACCTCTTTATTACTTTCTCTCCCCCACTCACTTTCTCTGTTTCTTACTCTCTTTCATCCCTCATTTTCATAAAATCTGTTAATTCTCACTCATTTGTCAGCCCTAGGTCCACACCCCTCGTCTCAGACACGGGGTTCCCCGACTGTGTCATTTGTTAACATTGGTTTGCAGACCCAAGAAGCCTGTTGAGAACTAGTCAACAGTTTACCAGGACAGAGCTTACCAGCCTGTGAAGCCCCGGACTAGTCCCTTCACCCCGCTCGAGCTGCTGAGCAGGGGTTCCTGTCTCCACAACCTTCCTGGTAGCAGGCAACCGGTCCGCCGAGTCACTTCTGGGTGGAACGAGGCGCTAGATGACACTGCGGCTGCACAACTATACAGTGGGCACAACCCTGTCCCTCATAAGTCAGCCGAGATGGGCCTTGCAAAGGATGCCCCCTGGAGCTGGCATGTTTTCCTAGCCCCCCTCAAGATACAAGGCTGTGCGTGCCATGCGGTGGACTCTGTCCCAGCCCTAATGTCCTTTCAGATGCACCTGTGGGCATTCTTTCATTTACTTGAAGTGCCAGCTAAGAAATATGGATTACATGAAATGGAGAGTCATGGTTGATCAATTAAATTCACATTTGTCAATTTTACTCACTTAACCACTTCCATGCTAATGACAAGGCCAGCTCATCATGCAGTACACTGGAGCTGTGCTTATGACGAGCTGACCTTGTCATGAACAATGGGAAAAGTCAAAGCTCAGCACCCAGCGGGAATTGCCTTAGCATTGAAGGTGTAAAAAAAGCTCCCCTTTGGAATGAGGTTTGTGGTATTTAATCCTTAAGAAAACATCTGCAGCCTTGCACAGAGGTCTTTAATTCTAGTGTTTAGCTTGGGACAGCATGCGGCGGGAAGGGTGCTTGAAAGCATGGACTCGAGGCGCTGGACACGGGCCTTTCCCCCTCTTCCCCCCTCCCCACACCCCGTGAGTGCATTTCTTCCGGGGTTGATGGGGGGCTCCCAGAGTGTTTATTTTTTCTAACGTGCGCCCAAGGGTTTCTTGGCACAGTAGAACTTATGTTTATTACACCACCATCACTAATTGCTGGTGTGTGCCTACATTGGCTAAATATTACAATCATGACATGATCTATCTCTCCCAAACCACCATTAGAGTGCCTGAAAGAGTCCAGTTTGAAAACAAACTTGGTACTGTTTCAGCACTTCCAAAACCCCTGTGCAGCTGCAGGAATTTACCGAAGCATCTCTGCTGTGAAAGGTCATTCAGGGGTCCTTAAAGCAGTGGTTAACTTGTAAAAGACTATGTGCCGGTGCCCAAATGTTTACACTACACAATGTTGGGGATTAAAAATAGCAAAGATCTGTCGTCTTGATTTTGCCTCATGGTTCTCCCATCCACCATCCAAAACTCCCTGTCCCTTTTTTTTCTGTTTTGCGGAATCCCATGTTATTATGTGTGCAGCATTGGCTTCCGGTTGTTTATGTCACTGCATCTTCTCAGCTGACATGGACACCACTTTTATACCAGATTATAGAATGGGTTTAGCATGCTCAGCCCTCTCTCTCTTTGTCGGTGACTCTATGCTTCTCATCGGAACTGCGATGTTGATACTTATTTTAAGAAGTGCTAAGGGAGAGTTAGATCCGATTATTAGATGACCTTTCCATATCGTGGTATATTGGTACTTAAATGCTCATAAGAGTTTTGTGCACGCCGATTAAAGTCACTGTCTCACAAAGCGCCCCTGCTGTAGGTACTAATGCTTAGTGTACTTCATCCCTCGATTTCTTTTCTTTGTTCTCTTTTATTGTTACCATCTGTTTCTGCAGTATGATTAACTCTCATTGTAGTTCAAGTTAAGTGTCATTTGTAATACTTCAAATGAGGCAATTACAACCCCTCCACTGCTATTATTGAGTTTGTGTCTATGCGACCTTGCTGTAACCTCGCAGCTTGACAGGTAGTAGGATTTTTCCTCAGCTCTTGGTACGTGTAAATAATCAAATCTGGGAAGGTCAAGAGCTTCAGGTTTTACCAAAGTTACAGTAAATTGCTATTTATATAGAATAATAACATTTCTTAAGAATATATCTTCCCAGGCGTGGGAAGAACATCCTTTTAGGAACAACTTTTTAAGTCCCAGAATGGTCCTGAAAACGTTTGCCCAGCACCTATCCAGCATCGCCAAGTGGTGACATTAGCACCCCGACTCGGTCCCTCGCACATGAAGAAAAAGCTTTTCCCACCAAGACAATAAAGTACCCAGAAGTCTTCTTCATCGAGGAAACTGTCCTAGGAGAGTTTCAGTGTCGGACCTTTTAATGGAAAAAGCTCTGGCATTTTAAAGGTGATCCTAGAGTTTCAGCGTCCATCGGCTAAACCTGTGCAGTTTGATGGCTTCAGCTGGGGATGCTGAATCTATTCAGAATGTCTTCTGTACCCTTTGGGCACCTCCCCAGGCTCTGACCCCCAAAACAGCTCCTGCACTTGCTCCAGCACACAAGTAAGACATAGTCAAAGCCTACCTTAGTGCCAAAAGATGGCAGCCATATGCTTGCAATAAAAAAATGAATTTAAAAATAAATTAGCCATTGTACACAATTTAAACACACTAGTACAAGTGATAATTAGCTGAGAGGCATACCTATAGGAGGATTAGAAACCCTTTTTAGTTCTTAAGGCACTTCCTAGGAACATATTCTGCTTATTGCTACAAAGAAAATGTACTATTGGCTTTGAATGACTGAAGACATAGTTTCATCACAAGGATGACAAAAAAAAATCAAAGTTTAAAAAAAGAAGCATAAAGAATGGAAAGACCAACCCTTTTACTGAAGTGCACTTTGATTGAGGCGGATGTGCACCTAAAGTTGTATGTCCTGTACCACTATTTTAGATTCCATAATTTTGGATTAGCACAGTTTTGCCTAATATGCATCTGTACCAATATTTCAGATTAAAAAATGTTTAATAAATATTCTTTTACATTTTTATAGTTTGAAGTTAGTTTTTCCATTGGCTCACCAATAATTTCATTGCAACTCCCTATTCTCTTCTCCTGTGCTAATCGCCTGCTCTCTTCCACCCTACCTCCTTCTCTAACTCCCTGTTCTCTTCTCTTCTCCTGTGCTGATCTGCTGCGCTCATCCACCCCGCCTCCTTCTTTAACTCCCTGTTTTCTTCTCCTGTGCTAATCTGCTGTTCTCTTCCACCCGCCTCCTGCTGCTCTCTTCCACCCGGCTCCTTCTTAAACTCCATTTTCTCTTCTGCTGTGCTGTTATGCTGCTCTCTTACACCCACCTCCTTCTCCAACTCCCTGTTCTCTTCTCTTCTCCCAAGCTGATCTGCTGCTCTCTTCCACCCGCCTTCTCTCCAACTCCCTGTTCTCTTCTCTTCTCTTGTGCTGATCTGCTGCTCTCTTCCACCCGCCTCCTTCTTTAACTCCCTCTTTTGCTTAGCTGATCTACTGCTCTCTTCTACGCCACCTCCTTCTTTAACTCCCTGTTCTATTCTCTTCTCCTATGCTGATCTGCTGCTCTCATCCACCCCACCTCCTTCTTTAACTCCCTGATCTCTTCTCTTCTCCTGTGCTGAACTGCTGTTCTCTTCCACCGACCTCCTTCTTTAATTCCCTGTTTTCTTCTCCTGTGTTGATCTGCTGCTCTCGTCCACCCCAACTCCTTCTTTAACTCCCTGTTTGCTTCTCTTCTCCTGTGCTGATCTGCTGTTCTCTTTCACCCTGCCTCCTTCTCTAACTCTCTGTTCTCTTCTCCTGTGATAATATGTTGCTCTCTTCCACCCGCTTCCTTCCTTAACTCCCTGTTCTCTTCTCCTGTGCTGATCTGCTGCTCTCTTCCACCCCACCTCCTTCTTTACCTCCATGTTCTCTTCACCTGTGCTGATCTGCGGCTCTCTTCCACCCCACCTCCTTCTCAAACTCCCTGTTCTCTTCTCCTGTGCTGATCTGCTCTTCTCTTCCACCCGCCTCATTCTCTAACTCCTTGTTGCCTTCTCCTGTGATGATCTTTTTTTTCTCTTCCATCCGTCTCCTTCTCTATCTCCCTTTTCTCTTCTCTGGTGCTGATCTGCTGTTCGTTTCACCACGCCTCCTTCTCTAACTCCCTGTTCGCTTCTCCTGTACTGATCTGCTGTTCTTTTCCACCGCCTCCTTCTGTAACTCCAGGTTCTCTTCTCCTGTGTCGATCTGCTGTTCTCTTCCACTCTGCCTCATTCTTTAACTCCCAGTTCTCTTCTCCTGTGCTGATCTGCTGCTCTCATCCACCCATCTTCTTCTTTAACTTCCTGTTCTCTTCTCTCCTGCTGATCTGCTGTTTTCTTCCACCCCACCTCTTTTTCTACCTTCCTTTTCTCTTCTTCCATGCTGTTCTGCTGCTCTCTTCCACCCCACCTCCTTCTTTCTCCCTGGTCTCTTCTGCTGTGCTAATCTGCTGTTCTCTTCCACCTCACCTCCTTCTCTAACTCCCTGTTCTCTTCTCTTCTCCTGTGCTGATCGGCTGCTCTCGTCTACCCCACCTCCATCTTTAACTCCCTGTTCTCTTCTCCTGTGCTGATCTGCTGCTCTCTTCCACCCGCCTCCTTCTCTAACTCCCTGTTCTGTTCTCTTCTCCTGTGCTGATCTGTTGCTCTCTTCCACCCGCCTCCTTCTTTAACTCCCTGTTAACTTCTGCTGATCTGCTGCTCTCCTCCACCTCACCTCCTTCTCTAACTCCCTGTTCTATTCTCTTCTCCTGTGCTGATCTGCAGCTCTCTTCCACCCCACCTCCTTCTTTAACTCCCTGATCTCTTCTGCTGTGCTCATCTGTTCCTCTCTTCCACCCACCTCCTTCTCTAACTCCCTGTTCTCTTCTCTTCTCTCGTGCTGATCTGCTGCTCTCTTCCACCCTGCCTCCTTCTCTAATTCCTTGTTCTCTTCTCTTCTCCTGTGGTGATCTGCTGCTCGCTTCCACTCCACCTCCTTCTTTAACTCCCTGTTCTCTTTTGCTGTGCTGATCTGCTGCTCTCTTCCACCCGCCTCCTTCTCTAACTCCCTGTTCTCTTCTCCTGTGCCGATCTGCTGTTCTCTTCCACCAGCCTCCTTCTTTAACTCCCTGTTCTCTTCTCCTGTGCTGATCTGCTGCTCTCTTCCACCCCGCATCCTTCTTTAGCTCCCTGTTCGCATCTCCTGTGCTGATCTGCTGCTCTCTTCCACCCACCTCCTTCTTTAACTCCCTGTTCTCTTTGGCTGTGCTGATCTGCTGCTGTCTTCCACCCGCCTCCTTCTTTAACTCCCTGTTCACTTCTCCTGTGCTAATCTGCTGTTCTCTTCCACCGCCTCCTTCTTTAACTCCCTGTTCTCTTCTCCTGTGCTGATCTGCTGCTCTCTTCCACCGCCTCTTTCTTTAACTCCCTGTTCTCCTCTCCTGTACTGATCTGCTGCTCTCTTCCACCGCCCCCTTCTCTAGCTCCCTGTTCCCTTGTCTTCTCCTGTGCCCATCTGCTGTTCTCTTCCACCGCCTCCTTCTTTAACTCCCTGTTCTCTTCTCCTGTGCTGATCTGCTGCTCTCTACCACCCCACCTCCTTCTTTAACTCCCTGTTCTCTTCTCCCGTACTGATCTGCTGCTCTCTTCCACCACCCCCTTCTCTAGCTCCCTGTTCTCTTTTCTTCTTCTGTGCCCATCTGCTGTTCTCTTCCACCGCCTCCTTCTTTAACTCCATGTTCTCTTCTCTTCTCCTGTGCTGATCTGCTGCTCCCTTCCACCGCCTCCTTCTTTAACTCCCTGTTCTGTTCTCCCATGCTGATCTGCTGCTCTCTTCCACTCCGCCCCTTCTCCAACTCCCTGCTCTCTTCTCCTGTGCTGATCTGCTGGTCCCTTCCATCGCCTCCTTCTCTAACTCCCTGTTCTCTTCTCCTGTGCTGATCTGCTGCTCTCTTCCACCTGCCTCCTTCTTTAACTCCCTGTTCTGCTCTGCTGTGCTGATCTGCTGCTCTCTTCCACATACATCCTTCTCTAACTGCACACACACATACATACAACCATGCACACACACACACATACAACCACACAAACACACACAACCACACACACTACCACACACACACAACCACACACACAACCACACGCACAATCACACCCAACCACACATACAACCACACACACAACCCCACACACAAACACACACTCACCCCCACACACACACACACACAACCACACACACAACCACACACAAAACCACACACAACCACACACACAACCACACATACAAACTCAAACACAACACACACACAACCAAACACAGCCAAACGCAACCACACACACACACAACCACACCCACCCACACACACCCACAAACAACCACACACACAACCACACACACAACCACACATACAACCACAAACACAATCACAACCACACACCCAACCACACCCAACCACACCCAACCACACACACAACCACACACACAACCACACACACAGCCACACACAACCACAACCACAACCACATACAGCCACACATACAACCACACACACAACCATACACACACACACACACAACCACACCCAACCGCACACACAACCACACACACAACCACACACACACAATCACACACACAACCACACACACCTATCTATCGCCCTTACTCTATCTAGCTATCTATCGCCCTTACTCTATCTAGCTATCTATCGCCCTTACTCTATCTATCTATCTGTCGCCCTCACTCTATCTATCTATCGCCCTCACTCTATCTATCTATCGCCCTCACTCTATCTATCTATTGCCCTCACTCTATCTATCTATCGTCCTCACTCTATCTATCTTTTGCCCTCTCTCTAGCTATCTATCGTCCTCACTCTATCTATCTATTGCACCACCACAGCATCACTCAGGGGCACCACAGCATCACTCAGGGGCACCTCAACATCACTATGCGCTACCACAGCATCACTGAAGGCCACAGCATCACTTGTCGCCACCACATCACTCAGCGCCACCACACTATCAATCTGTGCAACCATTCAACAACTGGTTCAAATATGTTCTCTCAATGTTTCAAGCTTTATTACAAATGTCACAAAAAGATGTTAATATTTCACTTCTGTTCTTGGATTTTCGTCACAATAAAATACACTGAACATAATCTTCACAAAAGTTATTTAGAAAAGTTTAAGCTATTGCCATTATAAATTACAATAACTTTTATTTAAGTATTAATTATTTTAAAAAAATTAAAAGCCATTGTTATTTGTAATATCGATACATCTAAGTCACGTAAATACAAAACATGTTGCATTACAAATGCTATAAGTGTCACATTTGCAAATGTTAAAAGTATTGGCATTGTAAATGACAAAGCTATTAATTTAGCTATTTTCAAAACCAACACATAAATAAAAAATTTGTCATTTACAAGACCAATAGCTCAAACTTTCCTAATGCGAGACCTCATTGCAAAGGCTTGTTTTTGCTCTGTTATTCAGAGAGAAGACACCTCCTAAATATAAATCGGAAAGTGTTTACATTTTCCCAATCCAAAATGGACGCTACGTTTAGCATTGGCTTCAGGGGGTGTTGCCGTGAAGTCCTTTCTCTAGTTCGCCTAATCGCCTATGTTACCGTGTTTGTGTCATGGAGCAAGTAGTTACATAGCGCTCACTACCTGAAACGAGACTTAAAAGTGAGAGAAGGGCAGAACACCGGACAGGTCAGTGCTGTCCTAGCATGTTTGTTGGCGGTATTTTTTTAATATGATCTCCTCGGCGCACCCAATGTACGAGGCGAGCTGTCCGAGAATGTCATGTCATGTCATACAGGGTGTGCCCAGGAACTTTACAAATAGCACATGTCCCACAATGCACTTTAGAAGAATAAACACATCTTACAGTCGAAATTTCAGGCGAGCTGAAAAAATCTGTGCCAGGTAATATATTTAACAGACAGCTACTATTCGCTCTGGTGCCGGTTAAATAAGTGTAGTCGCCCGATTGTGAAGGCGGTGTAATAATCATAATAATGGCATTTGTAGAACCCAATAGCTACCTCAGCTATAGGGTTGTGGGCACTACGGGGGTCAAGGCGTGGAAACTGAGCCCTCCATTTAAATGACTAGTTTGACCCAAAAACACATCACATAATATGACAATAATATCATGGCATGTTCTAGTTTCAAGATCACCAGTTTCGTGCAGTTAATAAAGTGAATTCCATTACTTGCGACCAAACCTGCCTTCAAACTAAGAAATTAAAAAAAAGACATTAGATTTGCTTTACCCTTTAATAGTGCAAATTCAGATTAAGAAGAAATTACAGCATTTCAAAATCCTTCACCAAAGTCATGAATTTCTGGTTTGCAATTTATCAATTCTGTAATATTTTACAAATGTATCAGAGGATGCCCATGTAGCCACATTACAAATATTTCATGAAGGAAACTCCCAGATGCTTAGCCCAAGAGGTAGCAACCCCTTGAGCCCATCTTTACTGTATTCCCACTGGAAAAGGAATGTTTCAAAAAATGCTAGTGTCAGAATTCATTAAAATCTTATTGGACCAGTCTTAGGATGGCGCCTTAATTCTTTTAGACTTATTGGCTACAATTGATACGGTATCTCACACTACACTCCTACATCGGCTGGTGGATGTGGGTATTTGTGGCTCAGCATTATGGTAGTTACAGTCCTTTCTTTGCAACATAGCAATCACTTTCGGCCTCCACCTTTTCTTCTGGAAGCAAGTTGCTTAACTATTGGGTGCCGCAGGGATCCCCACTTCAGCTTTACATTGTTTAACGTGTACATTGTCCTTTGGCCATACTGATTCAGTCTTCTGGCATTAGTTTCATCTCCTATGTGGATGACACACAGCAGTTTTTTTTTCGATAGGTGAATACCTTGCTTTCAGACAGAAACCCTTTAAAGCATGTCTTGTCAGTGTTATAGACTGGATGAAACAGAGTCACCCTAAATGTAATTCGGAAAAGACTGAAGTCTTTATCTTCGGAAGTGCACAGGAGGTCTGGTTCAATGAATGGTGGCCAGCTGATATGGCCACTCCCCTTGGAACATCAACAGACATGAGAAACATGGGCATGAAGTTGCATAAAGATCTACCTTTCTCCTCACAGATCGTATAAGCCCCTGGCTCATGTGTCACCCTACTACTTTCACTTAAGAAATTCTTGGACCTATTACCTTTTGAAACTTGCAAAAACATAGTTCGTGCTCTGATCATGGCTAAGCTGGACTATGGTAATAGTCTGTTCTTCGGCCTATCAGTCTCTCTACCCTGTCGGTTGCAGATTGCACAGAATGTCGCTGTCTGGTTAATTCTTAAGATACCTTGCTCGTGTCTCAATATCTCACCATCTAAAACAACTTGTAAAATAGTTTCTTGGGGCGAGGGGGAGAGCCAAAACGAAAAACGTAAACTATCACAATTCTGGACAATGGTAAATGCAGTAATCAAGTTAAATACCTTTAGGGAGCATGAGAGAACTCTTTTTACAAATATGGATGAAACTGATTTGATGGAGTTTTCATTATCCCTAAGTCTCTTGTCTCAGTCAGTACTTTTTAGGTGAGCCCCTCCTCTGAATAGGAGAGAAAACAGGCCATTCCCGGGACGTCTGTGACAACCCAGGATCTTCATGTGTCTGCCACAGGGGGAGATTGCTGTGTCACATGTAGTCGAGGAATGGAGTTGATGAATATTCCCATTCTCTCTTAGATCTCCTGCCTTACTGAAGAAGTCGAACTCGTCAAGTGAGGAGGCATTGGTGAGTATTGGAATTCATTTACGTCAGTGAAAGTAAATTATTCTGATGTTTGAGTCTTTGTTAATGGAGAGGCACAGGGCAGCTATTAAGTCTGGTGCCGTTGATTTTGATCGCATGCTTGCTCAAGGAGCGAGAATTTAGTGGCTCCTGCATTTGCGCCTGCTTTCAGTTTCTCTCACTTCACTCAGCGTACGTATTTCGGGTATTTATAGAGGTGCATTGGCCAGGTAATTGTATGATTTAGTTGATGAGCTGTTCATTACTGAATGATGAGGAAACTTGGAAAGAGTTGGCACTATGTGGAAGATTCTTCATCTTTTGTCTCTCTCTCTCGCCTCCTAAGAAACAGCACTGGAGGCAGGCAGGCTATTCAGAGGAGAGCCCTGATGACAGGATTAGGAAGATAGTGCTGGAGGTTGTCTTCCCCATGGTCTCCTGCTTCCTCTGTCTCTCATCCATACCATCATGATGACCTCTCCTCTGATTCAGAAATTGGGGAGTAAGATGTTGAGCTTTCTCCCTTGGAGCCGAAGAAGAAATACATTGACAAGGACATTTTGCGTGAAAAACTGTGCAGAGTATGGGTTTTCAGTTGATGAGCAGCCTAGTACTTGATGTGAACTGGTTTTAAGGCAAGTTCCCTCCTTGAGTCTTCGTCTTCGCCAACATGCTTTGAATGTAGTTATGCGGGAGTGGAAAGACCTTGATAAGATTATTGTTCCTAGGTGCTTGTCTAAAACGTCCTCTGATGGAAGAAATGCATAAGAACATCCCAGAGACAGTGGTAGTGGATTCTTTGTTAGCGAGTGTGGTGGGTGGAACCTCCGGGGCAGAGGGAAGTATTCTCAAGCATCATTCTGATAAGAAGATTGAGTAGCCCTTAAAGAAGAGTCATGCTGGCACTCATTTGGCAAAAGGAGCAAGTTGAGTTTCTTTCTGACTTAACTTTCAATGTGGTATCAGCTTTGTCTTTGGCTGAAGGTGCTACCATTGGCTCTAGAAGGAAATTGTATTTAAAAGAGTGGTATAGTGACTCCTTCCAGAAGTCTGCAGCTCTTTGTATTCAGTTTGAAGGAGTTAAATTGTTTGATGCAGAACTTGAGAAGAAACTACAGCCCCTTATTAAGGTGAAGAAGCACTTTTCGACAGCTGACAGGTCCCTACGGTTCATGGGTCAAATATTCTTTGATTCCTTATTTCAACAACCCTCAAGAAGATACTTACAATAACAACAGTCTTTGTTTCCTGGGCAACAGCGAAGTAGGAATTATAAGAACCAATAAGAACACAAAGGAAAGCTTCCTATCCTGTGAAAACTGAGCAATTCTAACTATTTCAAAGAAGGCCTAGAGTTTCTAGAAGGAGGTCAGATATAACGCTTCATTATAGGCGGAGAGGATGCTGTGGTGCTGAAGAATATCATTGAAGGCTATCATGAAAAGGTCTTATTTGTACCCCCAGAAATGGGACCATAACTACCCCAATTCCATACTATACTGTCAAGAGGAAGGCCATGCTCTCAGCAATTCATTAATGTGGCGAAGATTGTCATTATGCCAGTTTATTAGGGGAAAAAGGACAGGGGAAGTTACTAGATATTTTTAGGTTTTGCCTGCAAGTGCGCACGTAGTGCGCATGTGCTAGCAAAACCTCTTGAGTTCTATGTCGGGTGATGACCCGCCTCTGTCTATCATTGGCTAGCTCCATAAATGGAGGCTAGCCATTGGGAGACAGAGGCTGTCAATCGCGCTTTCTCTTGAAAACGCGATTCGGGGGCGTTTCGCGGTGTTTTTTTAAGCCCTGCCCCTTTGTCCCGGGCCGCGCTGCGATTGGCTGCCGGCCCGGGACACTCCAGTGACGTCATTTCCCGGGCCGCGCTGTGATTGGCTGCCGGCCCGGGACACCCCCGTGACGTCAGTCAATCACAGCACGGCCCGGGACCTGACTTGTTTTCATTATTCAAGCACGACAACGCTCCCTGCCATGTCATTAAAAATGCTAATTACTTGCCACATACAGAAGATAAACTGGCGGGGTGAAATCAGACTATGTAGGCTTCCTTTAGAAGAAATCCATAATAATGTAAATGTTTATAGCGCTTCCTATACATAGGCGAGGCATTGAAGGACTTTACGGCGTGCACCACGATACCCCAGAAGCTCTGAAATACTAGATCTGAAACCACTGCTACTTGTGCGATAAAGCAACTAAAAACGTTATAATACATATATTATAATACATATACCTAATTTCTTAGCTTGACGCGCACTATTTACAATAAAAGCGGAAAACCTGGAGACTTTGAAACAAAGTCACGCTGCACCAAAAGGCTATCCGTGTGCAGTCCACAGCGTTTCTAGTGAACTCGCTGCCAACAACTGTTCTTAAAGGCAGGTGCGTAGGGCCGTCCTGCTTTTAAAGGATCCGCGCACCAGTCTTGGCAAGCCCGATTCTACTTTGAAAGCACCATTGCCGAGCAGTCGGACCTCTCCTGACTAGAGATATTCGTATTTTAAATAAACACTGAAAAAGCCTTTTCTCGTTTCCAAGTACGATTTAAACTGCAGCAGGGCAGAAACAAAAAACTCCTCCCCCTCAGGCAGGCCTGCTGTTCTCTCCCTCAGCCAGGACTCAGGCGGCGCCAGGGGAGCCCTGCTCGCGGTGCCTGCTGGGAAGCTGGGAGCCCCGTTTTCCGGAGGTGATGCAGGTAAGAGGCTGCTGGGGGCCTCATTTAAAGGGGAACTAGGTTTTGTAGTTTTATTTTTTTATTGTATGTAACGTTTTGAGTTTTCGCTTTTTGTTAAACAGCGATTGGGTTAGTTTCTTATAAAACATTGCTTGCCGTGTCTTAATCCATCGTGATACGTCGGCGTCCTGGTCGTAGGGGAGGCCGGGCCGCTTTAAGAAAGCCGTGGCAGCTCCGGCCTCTCATGGGTTAATTTTTTCAACCGCCGACATATTTGTCCCCCTCCACCCTTTTTTAGCTGCTTAATGGGACTTGGCCCGTTTAAATGTCGCGTCTATGGGATATGTCTCTGCCGTCTCCCTCCCGCGCTGGTGGGTTCGGGGCCCTTGAGGGGATGCTGTTGGGGGTAGGGAAACCGGTGATTCTTTTGTTTACTTTTGTATTTTTCGCGAACTGGTGGATATATGTTCATGCCGATTAAAGGCCTTCACTGTATGCGTTGACTTCACATGCACTAGTCATTGTGTGCATGTGAAGCTCTGGTCTTCCAGTAGAGCTGAGCACTGGGCCGGTGGCGGTGCTCGCGCGTTAAAGGTGACGGCACATGTATTTTGAGTTCCACTGTATAAAGAGGTCCACTGAAAGCTTGCTGTTGTGCAAGAGAAATTCTCACTCACAGGGGTGCAAGTGAGCTTTAGTGTGCCCATACATCACTTGCATCTGTACAACTGAACCCCCCTCAAAGACCACTACTTTCTCTACCGTGAAACCTGCCAACCTTTTCAGACTGCAGAAGTGCAAGGGGTTATGCTCTGCATGTTCCATGCCAAAGGCTCTTGCGCTTATGTAGCTTTCGTTCTTCGCCGTCGTTTTTTTTGTTTCCACTTTTACTTTTCTGTGCAAAATTAATTTTCCGCATGGAAGAACATCAGTAGTCGCAAACGACGCATATGTGGGAAGAGCCATTGTGGCTTGGTGTATCACTCCCTGGGCCATGCGTTGATACTAATATGATTAAAATAACAGAATAGCTGTTGCTTTAATGTAAATCCGTTCTGGCATGGAGGACCTATGGCATTGTAGCAATTTACGCACATGGCTACACCAGCGCCTTTAAAGCAGCAGCAATCCTTGTCTAATGCGCCGCGAGTTTAAACGTGCTTCCAACACAATATATTTGTTCCATGGACATGCCATCTTTACATGTACGTGCAGGATACTTGATAATAGTCTCAGCATCTCCGATGAGTAAAGCATCCAGGAGTCTGATTTTCAGAACTGCGCTTCACTCGCATTGATTTAGCAGGGCTTTTCAGCATCTGCCTGTTTCATTGTTGCGTTTGCAAGTTAACATGTTATAGATGCATTTGGCCGTACGGTTTAATTTTGCAGCGGGAACAATTTCTACCCCTCCTAGTTACAGCATATTTGGTTCGAGTTCAGAAACTTGTTGCGGCTCATGACAGTATTGCCATTTTGACAGGTTCCGTATTTAAATACCCTGAGTTATCTCTGACAGACATTTACAGTTTACCATAACTTGCATTGCAGCCGCATTTATTGCCCACACATATTTGTTAGCGAAAGGAAGTCACAAATCACGTTTATATAATTTTAAGACGCGGTATTTAAAAATGATAAAGCAATAAAACAATGCTCTTCATTCACAAGTGTATTCCATATGGAATGACTTTGCAGTCCATAATTCCGAAAAATAGCATTTTAATCGGGAACTGTATGTAATTTCTTTATATACTGCTTTTTTCTAGTTTAGCGTGTTTTTTCGCATTATTTTATGTTGTCAGACAAATGAATGTTGGGACAGAGGATTTCTGATACAAAATTCAAACATGCATGTTTGAACTCGTACATTGTCAAAACCTTCATAGGCACTTCAATGCTCTTTTGGTCTGTAGTGCTCTGTAATTGTTACTGAACACATTTTTTGCATATGTGGAAGTCAGGGTTAAAGTTCGCTGGTCCATATTCTACCATAGTTAGAGTCGCTGCTACTGTTTAATATGTAATACATTATGATGTGAGCAATTGGTGCTTGATCCCCATAGTCTTTAATGTTATCTTAATCGAAACTTAACAGAAACGACTGAAGAAGTAATTTGGCGGCATTTGCTGGATGGGGGAAAGCTTTGCGAGAGATTAAGCTAATGGCATTGTAAATGACAATGCCATTTATTTATCTGTTTTCAAAACCAACACATAAATACAAATGTTGTCATTTACAATGCCAATAGCTCTAACTTTTCCAAAGGCGAAACCGTTGCATTGTAAATGCTTGTTTTTCTTTTCCAAAGCCCATGTAAATTTCAGTCTGGTCATAAACCGTTGGAATGTCACCAAGTGGATCAAGGATATTGCATTCAAAATAGACACTGCTAAAGATAATTCCTTTGATTCCAGAGGGTGCGTTCATGATTAAACTAGGTGCCTAGTTACAAGTTTTGATGGTATTTATCGCACATGATAAATAATGATTCCACTGGGTACATTATTTATCAAGTGTGATAAATACCACCTATCATAAGTTGTTGAGGAATAACATGTCGATGTTGGTGTTTAACACATCAAAATCCGCATGATACGGTAAATATTGTATGGTATTCCCTTGTTAAATTTCAGTAGGTTTGACCTGCCGAAAGGCGGAGTCTAACAAATGTTAAGTTGTTTAACACATCCGATAATTATCGAATGCGTTAAATAACCTATCCACTGGTAATTCCAACCAGTGCGTAACCAGGGGCTGAATTTTAACAAGCTGCTCGGAATCAGGCCCTTACTCTCATGGATGTATATTGCTACATTCCTATAGCAAGAGACCATCAAAGGATTCTGATATTCTGTCTCCCGATAAGTCATTACCAGTTCCAGGTGCTATCTTTTGGCATTGGTCTGCCTCAAGAGTATTCACAAAAATGTTGGTGCCACGATGGCCTCTCTACATATTTAGGGTTGGAACATTTTCCTCTGTCTAGGCGACTGGCTGTTCCATGCTCCTTCATTGGATGAAACTTTGGGTGGGTTGCAAGCTGTTCAGGAATGTCTTCAGTAACACGGTTTGCTCAGAAATCATCCAAATTGCAAATTGGAGTTTAATTCGGACCGGGTCTTCATAGATGCACACTTCTGAACAGATATGAGAATGGTTTTTTCCTCCAGTCAAAAAAGGCAGAAATTAGTGCTTTCTCATTTGTTGTCACACCATCAACCTCCAGCTCAATTTTGGCTAAGGGTACAAACACATATGGCATTTTGTGTGTCCCCAGTACCTTGGGAAAGGCTTGATATCAGACTTATCCTGATACACTTTCTTAAGTTTGTGAATCCTGCCTCCTAATACTTTGAGAAAGAAACGCCTTTAACCCCTATATTTTACTGCTACTTCAGTGATGGCAGAATCCGAAAACTGGACAGAGGATTCCTACTTCATTCGGGTCCATCGAGAGTTCTAACAACGTACACCGCTGCAATGGACTGGGGTGCAATCTTGATGGATGTCAGTCTGGGGGAAATGGACAGATAAGGAGAAGGAGACAAATTATTTAAGTGGGTAATAATTATCTGTAGTACATTGAGCCTTGATCCAGTTTCAGTAATCTCTACTACAACAACATGTTTTAGTTCGAACATACAACGCGGTGGTATTGTTGTACCTAAACAGGCAGTTAAACCAGATCAATGCCATTCAGTTTGGTAGCCTCGAAGATTAGAGCAGGGACTGAATCTCATATAGTCCCATTAAAGGATGTTAACATGAGAGGAAAGTACAATGTGGCAGCAGACATTTTGAGAAGATTCTTTTCTCTCCTCTCAAGATCGGTCTGTCTCAAAGAGTGTTCAGAATCTTATGTCAGAGATCCAGAATCCTTTTGTAGCCTTTTTGCCTGTCATGAGAACACTCTGCTTCTCAGGTTTTGTTCTTGGTTTCCTGTTCCAGGAGCTTTGGGGTGGATGTCATCCCTAAACATTTGCCTCCACAGCTCCTTTTGCCTTTCCTGATATACCTATTATTCCTTGGGTGCTTCTAAGGATTCAGGTGGAAAAACAGACGTGATAGTGGTTCTTCCCTTCTGGCCTGACAGATCATGCTTTCCACTCCATAAATCGATGGCTGTTTCTCCACCCTGGAGGATTCCTTTGTCACTTTCCCCTTTTGCGTACCGGGGTGTCTGCTTCTTTTACGGCTACCTTTGTCAGCTTGCAGGTTGAAAGGGTTGAGCTTCAGAGCATAGGTATTCAAAGATTAAGGCATCCTTCATGTTATATATCTTATTCTATACATTGAAGATACTTTGAGCATGGCATTCTCTGAAGTCCCAGTCTCCTTTTGACAGTGATATCTATTTCATTCTTCATTTTTTGTGTAAAGATTTTCAGAATACTTTGTCAGTGACTATTCATAAGGCTCAATGGTCAGCTGTCAGAGAACCCTTTGGTGGTATATGCCAGAATGAAAATCTTGACTTTAGAGTTCCTATGGAATTCTCTATTTGTAGTCCTGTGTTGTGGCATTCTTTGCCTCCTTGGGATTTGCCTTTGTTTTTGGATCTGTTGAGGGACTCCCATTTGAACCTTTGAGCTCCGTTAAGTTAAACTATTCAACTATGAAGGTGGCATTTCATGTTGGAGTCATTTTTGCTTGGACGCTTGGTGAACTTGGAGCACTGTTGTTCAAATCTTCCTTTCTCAGGATTTTGGATGATGGAATTGTGTTGAAACCTAATCCTGCTTTTAGTCCCAAGGTGGCTCCTGTAGCTTGCAGGGATCAGAAAATTATGCACCCTGTGTTTTTGCTCTTGCTCTTTAGTCTAAAGAAGATGAGGTGTCACTTACTGAATGTTGAAAGGCAGTGCTAATTTGCTTAAATTGCTCTAAACCTTTTAGGAACTCTGACCATTTGTAACTTTTGGAGGTGAGCCCATATTTGAGTTAGTACGGATGTAGTGTCAACTCCCTGGAAGCACATAATATGCATTAGAATAACAGAGACCATAACTTTTTGTCATCGACTGAATAAATTGTGATTCTTTATTATCCATTAAGTAGTTAAGTATATAAGAACAGTTACTATTTGACTTGTAGCTTAGCAGATAGAACTGAGACTTCACTCAGCTAGACTAACGTGAATTGTAAATATTTAGTACTATTTGATTGCAGAGGATGATATAATAGAGAAATGTGACTGTAGCCACCGGCCCACAAAATAGATTTCTGCACTATAAGGAAAGCAGTATACATACAGTGGAGAAAATTTGACATTTAGGTGACAGGTAGGTTTCCAGTCATAACTAGACAAAGGCTATCCTGTCCTTGTTAATTATAGAGTAAGGACCGCTTGGTACTTCTCACTGTAAGTAAGATTACTTTGTTGTTTCTAATGAATGATTGGAGGAGAGCAAGGGAGCTTCTTACAAAGAGAATTTGATGCTAAAGCACGAGTTGAATCACTTAATTTTAAGTAGATGTCTCACATCCGTCTCTAGATTTAAGGAAGCAGTCATGGACCGCTTATTTTTTCTTTGGAAAATTACTCAACGTAATGTATGTACTATGTATGACTGTTGGACATTTTATACCACTAAATAATACAGTGACACCATTGCAGGGTAGAAGCAAGCCAGATTGGCCCTCTTATGTCAGTTACCCAGAAAGGATTCTACCCATCCATATTCTTTCCTGGATACATGTACGATGACACATAGCCTCTTCAAGAAATGGAATAGTCTACCATGATGAGCCCTGTCCAGAAGTTTAGAAGCCGCATGATCAAGGTGTGACTGTCATCTTCAAAGGAAAGGATGTACTGTGGTTGGAACGAAGAGTGGATTGAATGCAGGAGATTGCACTTGACTATGATTAACATAATTTCATTAGCAAACACTTGGACAATTTCATAGAATCCAATAATATTTGCTGTGATAGTATTATCCTTTTCAAGCTGACCCAAATCATTTGAGCAAAATTTAATTTACTAGCGAACTAAGCAGGTGAAAATGTTGAGTGAGGGTTCCACTTAAACACCAAAGTTGTAAGCGTAGCAAGAAAGTATAAAGTCATGCGAGTGAGCATAGAATGTGAGCTCAAGAATAGTGAATAAGTGTAACAATCAAATTAAAAGAAACGGCAAAAGTAAAACAATTTAATTTCCAGGTCATAGGAGGGTGGAGGAGCAGACTCCAGGTAGAATTGTCACTTTTCAAAAGCTCTAGGAGGGATTGTGTGTCTGTCTTTGTGTCTATGTCTATCCAAGTATTACTCAACGAAGTCGGGTATCTGTGCAATTGTATACTATGGGGGTACATAATTTTAATACACAGGTCCCCGGTGTCATTGAAGACCTAGGACCTGTAGGGTTCTCCCAGATGATGGAATGCCTTTCTATCTAGCAGAGCACACACAGGACCTGAGTGTCACTTGGAGCTTCAACCGATCAGATATTATCAATTATTAATTGTGGCCAGATCACTCTGTGGTCATTCTACCTGCGAACTATGACGCAAACCATTCTAGATTTGAAGATGCTAGGTCTCCGACTGAATGTAGATGCTTTCGAAAAGTATCTTCAACCAAGTTCTAAAAAGCTTTGTCTTCCTTCTACTTATGCTGACCCTAAAGTCATCCTGGAATCTTCCACCTTAATATCACCTTAGTCTTGGACTAAATAGCAGTACTACAATTTCAGAAATCCAAGACAGCTGACAAGTATTCCATCAAGTGTTTCAGTACAAATCTAGCAACCACAAAAGGATTAAGTCGGAAATTGAAAAGCCATTACCGAAAAATACGTGCAGCTGCCAACAAAATCTGTGCAAAGCCTATATTATGGAATACCACAAGGCATTTCAGAAGAAGAAGAAAGCTTATTATGTGACAGAAGCAACAAGACAATCAGACATGAACTGATCTGATAAGCAACATAGAATATTTTTAAGGAGGCACATGGCCTGGGCTCAACATTATTTATTTATTTAAGAGTTTTATATAGCGCTAGCCAGACCTGAAGGTATCCAAGCACTTTACAACCGTAAATGTTCACATCAATGATAACTAGTATATACGGAGCAGCGGAGTCACTTCACTCGCTGGATGGCATACACTGTGTAAGTTACACATCTCACCTTGTAGCCCCCCGTGAGATCCCACCTCTGCAATGAGGGACATTAATATCATTTGCTTACATTCTTTGAGGATAATATTCTGAAGACCTGGTACAAATGCCAAGAGAAGTCAGAAAAATCTATTTTCACCCAGATTACACTGTCCAACATTCAGATATCTTCCGTGTATTTTATGGGAGTGATTCTCGAAGCAGGAATGATAAAAGCCTGTGGCGTCTCACCTGAGTTTTGACTGGCATCCACTAAGCAAGCCTATGCTTGGTTTGGATATCACAAGAAGTATGGATTCTTCACTCCAGCAAGGCACAGTACCCAGTGCTCAAAAGCACAATATAACCACTCTGTTAAGTTTCCTTAAGTTCTAAATCTCTGAAGCAGGCACAGTAGACCCGTTTCAGGTCCCTCTTTCGTAGCATAATCATTAAGGGTGGGGTACTTTGACCGGTTTAGGAGATTGTGGAGCCAAACCGCATCCAGCTATTAGAAATGAAACCCGGGAGAGCCACCGAAACGGTACAAGCTAATAATAAGAGTTACCTGGTTTCCTCTCAAAGCTTGTGAGCCAGAAATTCTAATCTTACTAGATCTTCCTGTGGCTTAGACCACAAAGGACTCTAAATTGATGCTGGAACACCTTGAAATATGGGCCTTGGACACCAGTATGGTTCAGCAAGGGACCGGTCGTTCCTCTCAAATTGTAGTCAGTGTAGGAAAATGGATCCTTTTCTACATCAGTGAAACATAGCATTCTGGTGTCCCACAGGAATCAACACGGACTCGCCTCTTTTTCCCATTTTACATGGGGCAATTTGCCCAGCTTATTTTTGCAGTTTTCCAAAAGTATGCAGATGGAGATCTGTAGTTGGGGTGGAGTTCTGCAGTTCAGTGCGTTCCTGAGAATTGACAATAGTGCTGTTCTCCTGTCCACAAGAATAGTTGTAAGTATATAAAAGTCAACTAGAAGTAAAAAAGATTTTAAGGTTAACACGATGTCAATAGTTGTCACTGCACAGTGCCTAAAAAGACATGATGTGGGACATCACAAGTGCTCCAATACTGCCTTACTAACTTAACCCTAACATATAGAGTGGTTAGAGCACCTCGTAATTTATGGTTAGATTGACAAACCTATAGAAAAAACATGTGCTACTATGTTTTGCACCATTTGTTGAACACGCAAAAGCTTTATGAGAATAGAAAAGTAATTTGCTTTTGTTTGAACCTGTAGGTCTTTATTACAAGTTGGGCACAATACGGTGGGATATTTACCACATGCATTAAATACCGTTACCCAGGGTAGGGCATTAAAATGTCTGGCGAGTACCTTTTATTCTGAGTTTCCCACTTTCAAAAGAATCAATCAATTCAAAAGAATCAGTATTTAGCCCTGAATTATACATGATTTGGGTTTTTTATTGGCATTTCCCACAAGATCTTCTGGCACCCTGACCTAGTGGATTCTACCTTGAGAAAACTGAAAGGGTTTGAAAATTACAACACAGCTTCTAATTTAAATCCCTGTGCAAACACATCCATTTGCATAGGGATCACAGTTTAGTTCTTATCTTTAATGAGAGCTTTACAGTTCTGTGTATATCACTCAAGTGTTTCAAAACTTATGAACGGCAGTGTGCACTTTTCGAAGAGTTTATAAATTAAATTTAGATTTAAATAATGTTTGCTGGCATCATTTCAAACTCAAAAAAATTATCCAACCAATTTTTCCAGTCACGAATTACATGATTTAGCCTGAAGGAGAACGAGTAACCGCTACACAGCTGTCTGGTTTGCTAAAGACATCTTGAGGACTTAACGAAAGTTAATCTACTAATGCTTTCCACCCGTTGCTTACCATTGGCGTTGTGGTTTGTAACTCACATTTTCTGTCTTTCTATTTGCTGGCTTTATTTGCTTTAGGCTTTCCAGATTTAGTTTGTCCCTCCTGTTGCTTAAACCGTGTTTATCGTATTCTTCCACAAACTCGCTTTCTGTAAACAGGCCTTTAAATCTTGTTCTTATCTTGTCACATTTGCTGTGAATTCAAAGACAGAGGTCAAGTGTCAAGCTGTGTCTTCCAGGGAGCTTGGCGTTTATTTTTCTTTCTCTGACTTCAAAGTGGGAGGATTTATGTGACAATCATGCTGGCTCTGGAGAAGTGCCTGAGGAAGACTTTACAATGTTATTATTTTTTGTATTTTTTATGAACACACATCAAAATGTAAATGTATGTAAATGAACTGTGCTGACGAGCCAAATCAATACAGTAGATTTTGAAATTTACAAACATTGTGTGCTGTCTACGTTTTAGCAGTAAAACTGTATGTGAGTGCAAATTTATTGGTCATTTCAATTGAAGATGTGTTGTCTGTAATGGCAGTACACTACCATACCTTCCATACAGCACTCTACTTTGCACCAATCCATGCCACTGCACTGTACTCTTCACCACTCCACACTACGCCGCTCCAGACTGCCACTGCACTCTTCTCTGCACCACTCCACTCTAACCTCTCTACTTTACAACACTGCACTCTACTCCATGCCGCAGTACTCTACTATACACCACTGCACTCTTCATCACAGTACTCTACACCACAATGTGCCACTTCCCTCTATGCCACCCTACTCTGCAACACTACACTCTATGCCACTGCACTCTACGTCAATAAAATCTACTCTGTACCACTGCACTGTACGCCAGTGCAGTCTATGCCAATCTCCTCCAAGCCATTCTGCACCACTGCACTCTGCAATGAAACATCTACTCTATGCCACTGCACTTAGCACCACTGCACTCAGCGCCACTCCACTCTACACTGCACCACTCTACCCCACTGCACTCTATGCCACTGCACACTATGCCAATGTACTTTACACCATTTTGCTCAAAACCAATGCACTCTGTGCCAGTTTACTCTGCACCACTGCACTGTACACCTCTATACTCTACACCACTGCTCTCGACGCCATTGTACTCTGTCACTGTAATCTATGCCACCCTGTTCTACTCTGCACCACTGCTCTCTATGCCAGTGCACTCCACGCTACTCTACTTAACACTACCGTACACTACGACAGTATACTCTGCAACACTGTACTTTGCCATTCTACTTTATACCACTCTACTTTGTGCCTTTCGACGTCAAGGAACTCTGCATCGCTGCATTCTAAACCAATCCATCCTAATCTGCTCTGCACCACTGCACTCTACGACACTCTATACCACTGCACTCTATGCCACTTCACTCTACTCTGAAACAATCTACTCTATGCCACTGCAGTCTATGCCACCCTATTCTTCTCTGCTCCACTCCACACAATTGCTCTATACGCAAATATACTCTGTGCCAGTCTACTCTACACCACTGCACGCCATTATATTCTACACCATTGCACTCTACGTCGCTTTATTCTGCACCACTGTATGCCACTTCATTCTACACCTATGCACTCTTCACCACTACTCTACAGCACTGCACGGTACGACACTCTGACCCTACACCACTTTACTCTCTGCTACTGAACTCTATGCCACTCTACTCTGGGCCACTCTACTCTGTCACTGCACTCTATGGCACTGCATTCTGACACTGCACTCTACGCCTCTCTACTTTGCACCACCCTACGCTATGCCAGGGTACTCTATCCCACTTTACTATGAACCACTGCATTCTTTGCCACTCCACTCTGCGCCACTCCACTCTTTCACTTCACTCTACTCTGAAACAATCTCCTCTACGCCTCTGAACTCTAATCCACTGCACTTTGTGCCACTCTAATCTGCGCCACTCTACGTCACTCCCCTCTACACCACTGCATTCAATGTTGTGCCACTCTACGCCACTGCGCTCTACGCCACTACTCTATGCCTCTGCACTCTACCCTGCACCGCTATACTCTACCCTGCACCACTCCACTTCACTCTATGGTGAAACAATCTACTCTACACCACTGCACTCTACGTCACTGCACTCTATGCCACTCTATTCAATGCCACTGCACTCTACGCTACGCCACTACACTCTATGCTACGCCACTCTACTCTAAACCACTGCAGTCAATGCCAATTCACTCTGTACCACTTTACTCAAAACCAATGCACCCTATGCCGCTGTACCTACGCCAATTACTTTGCGCAACTACAATTTACGTCGCTTTACTCTACAATATTCAACTCTGTCACTCCACACTACATCACTCTACACAGTTGCGCTCTACGTTACTGCACTCTTCGCCACTCTATTCAACTCTGCACTACTGTACTCTATGACACTGCTCTCTACACCACTTTACTCTACTGCACTCTTCTGTCTCTATGTCGCTGCGCTCCACGCCACTGCACAACTCTACTCTATGCCAATGCACTCTACGGTACTCTGCTCTGCATCACTTCACTCTAATCCACTTTACTCTATGTCAAACCACCCTAAGCCACTCTAATCTTCTCTGCACTCTGCAACACTCTGTTCCACTGCACTCTACGTCACTCCACTCTACTCTGAAACGATCTACTCTATGCCAATGCAGTCAGCACCACTCTTTTCCACTCTGCGCCACTCTACGCTCCCCACTCTACGCCACTCTATTCTACACCGCTGCACTCTTTGCTACTGCACTCTAAACAATGCTCTCTACACCACTTTACTAAATACCAATACACTGTACACCACTGCACTCTATGCCAATCTACTCTGCACCACCGCACTGTACACCACTATACATTACGTCATTGTACTCTACGCCACTCTACACATTGCACTCTGTCACTTTACTCTGCACCACTCCATGCCACTGCATTCTACACCAATGCACTCTGCTCTACACCATTGCACTCTACGACACTCTGCTCTGCAGCACTTCACTCTCTACCCCTGAACTCCATGCTACTGAACTCTATGTGAATCTACTCTGCGCCACTACACACTACTCTGCACCACTCTACGCCACTCTACTGCACCCTACACCAATGCACTATACGCCACTCTAATCTACCGTGCACCACTCTATCCCAGTGCACTCTACCCCACTCTAATATCCACCTCGGCACTCTTAACCACTGCACTCTACACCACTGCACTCTACACCACTCCACTCTTCAGCACAGTGCTCTACACCAATACACTCTATGGCACTCTGTGGCACTACTCCATACCACTCCACTTTACCCTGCACCACTCCACATCACTTAACTTTACTTTGAAACAATCTACTCGATACCACTCTACTCTGTGCCACTGCGCTCTATCCTGCACCACTATATTCTACCCTGCACCACTCCACTCTACTCTGAAACAATCTATTCTCTGCTACTGCACTCTATGCCAGTCTACGCCACTGCATTATATGCTGCGTCACTCTAAAACCTCTGCAGTCTACACTATGCCACTGCACTCCAAACAACGGCACTCTACACCAATTTTCTCAAAACCAATGCACCCTGCGCAACTGCACCTACGCCAACTACTTTGCACAACTCCACTTTGTCTCTATACTCTACAACATTCTACTTTGTGCCACTGCACGCTGTCACTCTACACCATTCCACCATATGTAACTCAGTTCTACTGTACTCTACTTCACTGCTCTCTACACAGCTCGACTCTGCACCACTCTGACTCTGCACTCTGACACCCTAGTCTGCATGACTGCATTCCACTCTACTCCGCTCTATGCCACTCTACACCACCACTGCACTGTACGCCACTGCACTGTACGCCACTGCACTGTACGCCACTGCACTGTACGCCACTGCACTGTACGCCACTGCACTCTACGCCACTGCACTCTACGCCACTGCACTCTACGCCAATGCACTCTACGCCAATACACTCTACACCACTGCACTCTATGCCATTGCATTCTACTCCACTCTTCTCCTCTGAGCTCTTCCCTGCAGTACTCCACTCTACTTTGCACCACTCAACTGTACACTACTTCACTTTACTCTAAACCACTCTGCTCAATGCCACTGCTCTCTACCCTGCACCACTCCACTCTACTCTGAAACAATCTATTCCACACCACTGTACTCTATGCCACTCTACACCTCTGTAGTTTACACTATGCCACTGCACTCTAAACCACTGCACTCTACACTACTTTACTCAAAACCAGTGCACCCTACACAACTGCACCTACGCCAACTACTTTGCACCACGGCACTTTGTCTCTATATGCTACAACATTCTACTCTATGCACGCTATGTCACTCTACATCATTGCACTCTGTCACTGCACTCTACGTAACTCTACTCTAACCTGCACTACTGTACAATAAATCAGTGCTCTCTGCACCACTCTACTTTGCAACACTCTGCACTCTGGCAGTCTAGTCTGCATATCTGCACTCTATGTCACTGCACTCTACTCTGCACCTCTCAACTCAGTGCCACAGCACTGCACTCTACGCCTCTACACTCAAAGCCACTCTACAGCTCTGCCCTTTTTCCTGCACTATTCCACTCTACCCTGCACCACTCCACTCTATGCCACTTCCCTCTACTCCACTTTGCGCCAATCCACTCTATGCCATTGCACTCTGTCACTACAATCTACTATGTACTGTTCTACGCCACTGCACTCTGTTACTCTACGACACTGCACTCTACATCATTTTACTCAAAACCAATGCACTCTACGCCACTGCACTTTATGCCACTTTACACTGCTCCAGTATACTTTGCACCACTTCACTCTTGGCCACTCAACTGCACTTCACTCCACAACAGTCCACTCCACGATACTCTACTCTGTGATGCCACTACTCCATTAACGTGTGCTTCACTGGCACTTTATTCCACTCTATGCCACTCCACTCTCTGCCACTCCGCAGCACTCTACTCCACTCTGTGCTATTCTACTACACTACTCCACTCTGATGCTCTACGCAACTCCCTCTATGCCACTCCATGGCACTTTTCTCTACTCTGTTCTATGACTTAGTACTCCACGACAATCTACTCCACTCTATTTTACAACACTCTACTCTATGCTATCACACTCTGCTCTGCACCACTCCACTCTGTGGCACTCTACTGAACTGTAAATGTGTGAATACTTGTAAGCGCACTGTCGCCCCATCTCTGGGAATCCTGGCGCTGTATACTGCTGTGGAACCCTTCCTGGCTTTCCCTGTGAGATGCCCCCTCCTGGGCACCCCCAAGGTGAAGCCAGGCATCCCAGCGCTGTTGGGGACGTTGTGGAGATTAAGCAAGCTATTGCCCAGAGTTGCAGAGTGTGACTCATGATTAGAGTAGGCACCGAGGCGAGAATTATCGAGTCCGCGACATTGAGCCCAAGACCCTGCCGCGTCGGGAATTGAACCCTGGTCCCGGGCCTGACCTCTGCTTCAGGGTCTGCCGCTTCTAACCAGTGAGCCACACTTCTCCACTAAACTCTGGCACTGTACTCCACTCTACGCTACTCTACTGTATGCCTTTCCACTCAACTACACTCTACTCCCTCCATGACTCTCTATAACACTGTATGCTACTCCATGACACTCCACTTCACTCCTTTCCCTGCCACTCTGGTCTGCTGTGTGCTACTCCATAACACTCCACTGTACTCCACTTTATGACACACTACTTCACGCCACTCTTCATTCCCCTCTAACTTTTAGCCGTGCTGAAGAGTAGCTATTCGGGTGTACAACATTGCTTAAACATATTGGCAAAGCCAATAGCTCTTGCATAGATGGGACCTATTGGCTTCACCAATGCTTGTTATTGTTTGGTATATAAAGTTATATTCACATCAGTATTTTGTGGCATAGGTTTAAAATGCTATTGAAATGAAATGAAAGGAATGAGATGTAAAATATTTCAGAACCAGGAAAACCATGTCTTTTTTTTTCTCCAGAAAATAGAAATTGTCCCTCGAAAATTAGACCAGTGGTGCCCCTTACTCCAGGACCAGAGCGGGGCCTTTCTTTATATGTGATTTACAGGCATATAATAGCTTCACCTCCTTACCCAGAGTTTCAACCCCTCACTGACTTTTAATCAATATCAGAAGGCCACTGAAAGTGGCCAAAGACCCAACACATGGTAACCAGCAGACGAAAGGAGGTTTTTTTCGCTACTCCAATGGGTTTCACATATTTGTCACTGCAAACCACGACAGTTCCAGGTAAACCGGATCAGATGCTAACCATAGACATATAAAGGTGTTGTGAACAAATGGATCTAGTGTTGGACGGCCCTGTGTATGTAGGATATTGGTCGGCTTCAGTTGAACAGATAAGTTCTTAGGTGTGTTTTTGCAGGTCCTTCTAACCCCATCTTCAGGGGAATTCTTAGGTCTATTGCCTGGCATTTTGAACACTGTTGCATTGTTAGCATTGTTGTAGCCTAAGAGACAGGCACTCCTCAGGTGGCATAATTCAAACCTCAGGGAACTGTTACTTTCATCTTTCAGCAAGTCCCTGTTTGAGCACTGGTCGAAAGGAGGGATGGACCATTTACGAGATGGTGCCAGAAGACAAGCAAGGGGTGGTCGTGAAAGGCGACACGATGAGGTAACATCTTAGATGGGAGCTTTGACCTGTTGTTTAAGCCTAGCTCTGGGTTTAACATAATCCTTTTTCCATATTATTTAAGCTCAATGTCAGTGTCTTAAAAGTTTCAGTGCTCCGTCCATCATTTCCTTGTATTTGCTTTGTTCGCCCTAAGTTGGAAAGGTATGTACAGACATGGGTCCCTTGCTCACTTTGCCACGGGATTCAAGCCACCCTTACTGATGAGGAGTGTTACCCAGAAACCAGTCCCAGGATGCTTGTTTCTGGTCCAGTGAGGACTTGGCCTGGCAGTTCGGGCTCAACTGTTACCATAAGGGACAGGGTCAAGACTGATTTGCATATGGCTAGGTCTGAACTGGGGTGGCGAAGTGAGCTAAAGAACGATGATGGATTCAACCCAGATCTGTGACTGGGGGTAAGTGTCTGAAAAGTTTCAGAGCTCCGTCCATCATCTCCTTGTTTTTGGGACAGATTAGGTAACATCTTAGATAGCTGCTTTGACCTGTTCACTTAGATTCCACTTCCAACACTAATTTGTGTTGAGAGGTTGTCTCCTGCAAACAGTGTCATGTCTACCTCCAAAGGGACATGCACTTGTTGTCTTCTCAACTCTCAGATCAAAGCTGCTATGCATGAGCCTAACTCTGGAGTTCACATGGTCCTTTATCCATATCACTTAAGCTTAATGTCTGGAACAGGTGTGGAACCGTCCCCTGTTGTCACGCTTCTTGCTCATGAATGACTTTAAAGAAAATCAACTTTAATAATTGCTTTCCAATGTCTTCCTCAGAATCCAGACGTGCGTCTGTCCAAAGCTCTGTCCTTCGTCCTGCGCCATGGAGCCGACAAAGTGGGTTTGCAGCTGGGATCCGGTGAGCCCTTGACCTTACGCATCCCCTTTTAACCCTGCGTCGGCATGGTGTGAGGGGGTGGAGCGCTCATCTACAGGAATGTGTGTGCACATAATTAAGCGGCCATTTCTTCCCTTGTTTTTCTTCACTCCCATCCCTCTCTACTTTCCCTATTGTTTATCTCTGAATGTCATCCCTGTTCTCCTCATCTCTGCAGATGGGTTCCTGTATGTGGACGAGATTCTTGGTTTGCCCCAGTTCCATGCCTACACAGAGGGAGATGTGCTTCGGGTGGTAGAGAACAACAATAAGCAGCGCTTCGCCACCCGCTCGCATCCGGCTGACAGCAGGCTGCAGATTCGGGCTAACCAAGGCCACTCTTTGCAGGTGTGTAAGACCACTGGGTAGCCAGGAGCCCCAAATCATGAGCTAGGTACTCAGAAGGCTGTAGGAGGTATCATATTCAGTTGCGACTGGCATCTACGGAGAGGGGCTGGTGTGCGTGCGCTAAATACACCCAAAAAATAATAAAAACTTACATTAAAGCACTCAACGCCCTCTGCTCCAACCCTCTTCTCACCACTGGATCTGGAAGCAGAAACTCTCTTGACCAATCGGGGCGCTGCTCTCGGCACTCCACAGCACTCTGGAGGCTTTGGCTTGCTCTAACCCAGCTGTTATTAGACCGCTAGATTAGAGCTGTTTAAAGTGTCTAACTATCCATTGCAAGACGGCCGGCCAAAAAGATATGCACACTTTAAACAGTGCTTTGCCAGCTCACTATGCTGATGAACAAAGTATATGGTTGTATGTCTATCCTGTCTATCACCTGCACCGGGATAAGTCTTTACCCACATACCCAGCTGCTAATATGCCAAGGCAATGTGTAGCTGCTGCCTAGTGCATCATCAAGTAGGGGGTTTAATATTGCCCCAGAAGCATCAGATATGGACCAATTGTCAGGGTTTTGGCGATGACAAATGCACTCTCTCCTAAGTGGCCAGACATCCCGGCATCAGGTTCTGTATTGAATGTTGTGGTAAAAGAGGTATTTTTGTTTTCTGTACAATCACTCTTTTCTTATTTGGTTCTCAAAGGTAGAGGAGTTGGAGCTGATCCCGATCACCAAGGACTCCCAGTTACCGGACAGCGTTGTCCACGGTACCTACTTACGGTTCTGGCCATCCATTAAGAGCCGGGGACTCTCACGTATGTCTCGGATGCACATCCACCTAGCTCCCGGACTACCTGGTGCAGAAGATGTGATTAGCGGTCAGTGCCCCTTGTACATCTGTTCTGCTTTGTTTCTAGCTGTCAAAAGATGCTGTGAAAATTATTGATAAACATAAATGGGGTAACCCTGTGTCCCTCAGAACCTGGGTGAGTGTGGTTAAGAACAAAGTGGTTCTGTTGGGCATCGAACAATTGCTTTAAAAATGGCTGCATTAGCTCTTTACACACTAAAATTAATAAACCTCTCTGAAAACAACTGAAATTCAAGTTTTTTTATATCAGTAAAAAGTGAGAAACAATCACGATATACAGGAATTACTTAATTCCATGATGACACAAGTTTCAATACGTGAGGAACCATTACGAAAACATGTGATAAACGTGACTGTTGGTGAACAAAGTGATCAGTGCATTGAGTTCAGTGACACATATATACAATTTATACAAGGGGATTGTTAAAAAGGCCAGAGTGTTGAGTTAATACTCCAAGGAGACAAGAGGCAGCTTTGCAGGTGCCTGGAGTTATCTTGGTCAATATTGAGCGTCGACGTTTCGACCCTAAGGCGCCCCAGTTGGTGGTCGCGGCGGGTCTTTATCAAGACAAGGGAAGGTATTGGGAATCGGTCGAACAGGTGGGAATTGTCACAGCCTGGGGGGCAGCCAAAAGGTCAACCCAGAGTAAATCAAGTAGGCAGTCCGTCCGGTCACGATCGCTGCCAAGGGAGCAATCCCCTTGTATAAATTGTATATATGTGTCACTGAACTCAATGCACTGATCACTTTGTTCACCAACAGTCACGTTTATCACATGTTTTCGTAACGGTTCCTCACGTATTGAAACTTGTGTCATCATGGAATGAATTAATTCCTGTATATTGTGATTGTTTCTCACTTTTTACTGATATAAAAAAACTTGAATTTCAGTTGTTTTCAGAGAGGTTTATTAATTTTAGTGTGTAATGATCTAATGCAGCCATTTTTAAAGCAATTGTTCGATGCCCAACAGAACCACTTTGTGAAAATTATTGAGGTTGATTACAGCCAGTCATGTACTCCTGTGTGTCCCCATCTTTATGACCATCTGCAGCTATTGCATTGATCCAAGAAGCCTTGGATGAAATGGGCAATCATGCTAGAAGTAAGTTTGGTGTAGTTGGAGACATGCAGATTGGAGGAGGAGACAGGAGGTCATAAACGTTTGTGCTGTGCATGAAGGAGATAATGATAGAGAAGTAGGAGGCACATGTGCTTACTTATTGAATGAATTGAGTTGGATGTTGTTCAAGGGTGTATTAAGAGGGAGTTTAGTATGAAAGATAGATGCAGGTGGCTTAAGTGATGTGGCACTGGCACTATTAAAACTGAGCCTAGATAAGAGCATTTGAAAAGTCATTTAGGCCTTACCTGCTGGTTTCCAAGAGTGTGTGACATCCTGCACTTATGGCACTGAATGCCTAACAGGGATCGAACAGTGTGGATGGTGGGAGTAAACCAAGATTGCTGATATGGTCAGAAAGAGAGAACATGCAGTGAAGGTAGTAAGAGTAGAGGATAGACTGAAATATGGCATTGAAGGTATCATACGAGGTAGCTTTGTGAAGAGGAGTGAATTTGTGTTGAATGTGATTGAGGTAATGGAATATCGAATTACGTAGGAATTCATCACAATAGTCCACCCACTCCTGCTAGTCACACTTGCCCAGAGAAATGTTTGATCCTTCTCTGACACCTTGTTCGCTTCATTCTCCCCACCCACAATCCTTATTGAGGTAATTCCTCATGGGCTTAGTCTTTGACTCTCTCTCCTGTTCCATTACACCATATTCTTAAGTGACATCTTCACCTCACTTAGCTTCTCCTATCACCTTATGCAGATAAAATGCAGATCATCTTCTTTCCATCTTTCCCCTTCTATCTTTAAGGCCGAATCCTTTGGCGTGGGCAGGAAATGATGACTTCAGTGATGGCACTAAGCCTAGTGTTTGTGACTGATATGCTTATTATATCATGGCACTGCTGTGATTCCCCTAGTATAATTACTTTTGTATTTCGTTGTTGCTTTTTCAGCCTGTCTCAATGGATGGTTCCTCTGTTCTCTGTCTGCACCCTCCCCTCTTAAGACCCACATTCACTACCATGTCGGCTTACTTTCCATGAGCCTATTTTCTCCACTACCCTTTTATTGTGTCTTCTGTGAGGCTCTTCCTTTTTTGAAAGATAAAAAGTCTTCATGACCTCATATGCACCTGTATGTATCTCCAGGCTGGCTGGCTGTATCCTTCTCACCATGCTTCTTAACTTGCATCAGGCTTGCTTGTCTTGTCATCTAAAAAAGAGAGAATCACCTATCTTGCCAGGTCTGACCCAACGCATGCACCAGTTACGCCATATCTTGGTGAAGTGCTGTCCTCACGAGTCCCTTTCACGGTAGCCTTTTTAGGTCTCACTTATAGACCGCTTTAGCTGCCTGTTGTTGAAGGCCTATAGTCTAAAATACAATAGATGGAGTGGGCTTTGGGTCAGCCACATTCTCATGACTGGATTGCTTTGTCGTCTTTCTCAATGTATTTCTTATTCATTGGTTTTCAACCCTGTTCTTGTGTCTGTCCCTCTCCTGGAGCCTAACTTACTTACATTGCTTCTTAATGGATGGTTTTATTATTGACTTTTCTTTCAGCACTCTGCATTCTCCCCGTCTGTTTATTCTTACTGTCATCCCCACCCCCATCTGTCTCCTTCTGCTTTCAACCCCATTTATATGTTGCATCTCTATCCTGCTGCCTACTTTTATTTTTATAATGTTTAGTTACACACTTTTCTCCTGAGTGTCCCCACATCTGCAGTGTGTTTCCCATTCATCTGGTGCTTCCCCTAACCTCCTTGTCGTGCTCTCTGTTTTGATATTTTTTTATTCCTCTTTTTTGGTGGACTCAATGACTTTATTTTTCATTTTTAATTTACTGTCTTAAAGTGAATGTCGGCCATGTTGTTAAAGGTTAATTAAAAATGCCAAAATATGTGTAGGTGCCTCACTGTGTTTGCGAACGCATGTGCCCTCAAGGTGATGGTCTTAAAATCTTCCTTTTTGAGGAAATAACATTCCAAGGTGGCCAGTGCTTAATGACACATGTGAGTATAAGGCAAGTTCTTGGACTGTTTCTTTCTCAATAAGAAATGTCATTCCCAATATGACGCAAACACAAGTAGATGACGGGCGAATCGCTGAACATTTTCAGACACTCACCCCCAGTCACAGATCTGGGTTGAATCCATCATCATTCTTTAGCTCACTTCTCCAACCCTGTTCAGACCCAGCCATATGCAAATCAGTCTTTAGCCTGTTCCTCATGGGAACTGTCCAGCCAGAACTGCCAAGCCAGGCCTTACGTGGACCGGAAACAAGCGTCTTGCGACTGGTTTCGGGGTAACACCACACATCAGCCAGACTAGCTTGAATCCAGTGGCAAAGTGAGGAAGGGACCCATGTCTGAGCATAACCTGCCAATTTAGGACGGAAAAAGCAAACACAAGGAGATGATGGACGGTGCGCTGAAACTTTTCAGACACTCACCCCCAGTCACAGATCTGGGTTGAATCCTTCATCATTCTTTAGCTCACTTTGCCACCCCAGTTCAGACCCAGCCATATGCAAATCAGTCTTGACCCTGTTCTTCATGGTAACAGTCCAGCCCGAACTGCCAAGCCAGGTCTTCCCCGGACCGGAAAGAAGCATCCTAGGTCCGGTTTCGAGGTAACACCCATCAGCCAGGCTAGCTTGAATCCAGTGACAAAGTGAGCAAGGGATCCACGTCTGGGCATACTTTATATGACTCTTCAAGTTTCCAACTCCTCAGTATGGCCCCTAGGTTTAATCCAAACAGTGGATTGTATCAACGCCACATACACGCTAAATTGCGATTTGATACAGTAATCAGGTTTAGACCAGAAAGTGATGGTATTCATTGTCCGTATTGTGTCCCTGTACAATCACTTACAACCCGGCATATCCATTTGACTTAGGTCTCACACGACTATCCATGTTAAGATATTCAGTAACAAAACTCAAAAGTGACGCAAGCCAATGCAAAATGTTTTTTTAAATTTACTTTCCAGGACGAAACCTTTTGCCATGCAACCACCCATGATTTTTTATGTAAAACCTTATCTACTAACAGTTGTAGACCGTGTTTTGCGTAAAAAAAAAAAAACTCTTGATAGCAGTCATTAAAAAGCTTTTATTTCTCCTACCTTTTTCCACTTTGCATGTGTTCTGGGCTGTACAGCACAAATCCGAAGTAGAACAAGTTTTAAAGTTAGTCAGAGCATTGTTTTTTATACTAGAAGGACACTTCCAGTGTAAAACCTATGCTAGTCTCACAGAGACACCTTTGCACTATGGTGCACAGTTGTGTGTGGCGCTCTGTAGCCTAATTGTGTGCCAGCGCTAGGGAGAGTGCAGGAAGGTGCCCTATCTTTATAGATGTGGTGTTTTCGTGCTCCCCCTCACGCAACGCAGCAACTTTGGGTGCTGCTCTGCGTTTTGATAATGTGGGCCATAGTCTTTTTACCTCTCTCTCTAACTCACATTCTCAGTGATAGTCACTCCAACTCACTGTTATTCACACACAAACATATTCACTGATTCTCATTCCATAACACACACTCAATAGCACAGGGCCCTGGTTAAAAGGCACCTGCTGCACCATTGGTAGCTACACCCACGATTCACTTAACGTGTATTGATAAGCACACGTTCTCCCAAGGGTATCTTGGCGCTGAATAACAGATGTTTATTGTTGCCCAACTCAATGGTACTCATTTTATCGACCTCAGAAGGATGAAAGGCTGAGTTGACCCGCCGAGATTGGAACATGTGACCATGAGGTCGAACACAGGCTCCTACAGTGGATACATTAGTCCACTAAGCCACCAGACCCACTTCTTACTTTAACTCCCTCCAATCAATTACGCGTTCTAACACACTCCTACTCCTCCACTCATTCCCTCGTAGTCACTTTCATTTTTTCATGTACACTCCCAAACCCTAATTCTCACTTTCACTCACATTGACACTCCCAAACACACACACTCTCACCGAATCCCATTCACTCTCAATCACTCACAAACACATACACTAACGCATAGATAAATACATTTTTTGTTTAACTTACCTGGTTTACTTAGCTGGCAATTTGGTGGCTCCATGACAGAAGCAAAGCAGGAATCTGGTGCTGAGCGTAGGAACCAGCAAGCCATGATTCCCAACGAGGAGCCAGATGAACCAGCAATGGCAGGATTGAAAAGGGGAAGCCCCACCTCAATACCCCTCTCAGCTTCTTGATATGCAAGATCACTGGAATTATGCATCCGGGCAGGGCTAAATTATGCAGCAGGGTTGACTAAATTATACGACAAGAAAAGGCAAATTATGCTGCGTAATGCAGCATATTTTGTGATTGTATCATTTCGTTATCTTGTAATTTTTTACTCTTGTTAATACCAGTCAACCTTTGCAAAGGGATTTCTGATATGCGGCAACACGTCACTGGGTTTCTAGTAACTTTTGAACCATTTGAGCTAGCAACAATTATTTTTGTTTCAATCTGGCAATTAAGCATGATTATGTGGCAAATGCGGCAAAACCATAATTATGCGGAAAAAATGCAGCCGCACAATCACAAATTTCCAATCGCTTTGTTGATAGGACTAGAAGCACAGGCCTGTAAGAAGCTGGGATAGTACTGGGAATCCTGGCCCTGATGCACTTTGCAGCTTTTCATTGACTTCAGGGATGCACTGATGTGTGCCTTGACAGCCCCATTTTAGAAGGTATACTGTGCTGCCTGAGGCATGTGTAGTATGTCTGCTAAATAACATGGATTGCGTCTGCATTAGGGGATCATAGTCAAACTACACCCCTCCGACATCTCACAGTCTACCTCCCAGAAGGCCTTGTATGCCTCTTGCTCTTTTTTGTTTGGTGGACAGACATATAATAGATGGAAGAGGTGGATCAGAATGATACTGTGGACAGACAGCACCTGGCACTTCTACCACCAAAGCTTTCTGCCGTAGCAGGATGGGGGTCCCCAGTCTGCTCTGCTCTCATGTGTTCTACCTCTTGATCATCCTTACCGTCCCTGCCAGTGGCAGTTTGTGGTTGGAAAACCTTGAGCTAAAGGGAAATTAGTGCCTGCTCCAAATCCAAGACACATTCATGTTTCAAAGGTTCCAAACCAGTAAGTGTAGTGCCGTGGGTTAACACACCTACTTCAGAGACATGGTTCCACTGAGTCCATCTGTTTTAAAGCTAAACCTTGGTGCTCTGAGAAAATAGTTCACATTTTAGTTTTTTTCTTTAACTTTATGGTTCTGCACAGGCCCACTCTTTCCTTCCCATGTGCTACAGTGTAGTTTAACTTCTATTCCATTGTCCTCAGGTAGTCACCTGAACCTAAGCACTGTTCATCCTGCCCTAGATCCCTCTTGTGAATCTCTCCACATGTTGCTGCCTTCTCTCATGTTCTCTGTCATCCTCCCTTTTCATTTTTCTCAACCTGCCCCTTTCCACCCCATACATTTCACCTTTGTCTTGTCTCATAACAAACATTGTCTCCTTGTCTCAGCTTGCTCTTCCTCGCTCTTTCTAAATTTCCTCACTACAAATGTAGATCAAAAGGACATACCAAAATGATATAAAAGCAAAGCACATCAAGAAGATGTTCACAACAAATCGCACTCAGGGAAGGAAGCGTGTGTGCCATTAAGAGGGGATAAGAGATTAGCACCATGTGTTCAAACACTTGCAGCACAAAGTCAATTAAAAAAATCACCATTCAAAAGGGTTAAGTCTGCTCGATATCAGGAAGCTCATTTCAGGGCCTTTTTTAACCTGTTTGCTGCGCCGCCGATTTTGCGGAAGTGCGGCACTTCCTGCAAAACGGGCGGGGCCGTGTCGGCCATTGGCCGACAGCAGCACCAGCGAGGTAGTGCTGCCGTCGGCCAATGGCCGACGGCAGCATCGAAGGGGTTAAGGAAAGGAAGTTTGTTGTTCTTCTGGAGATAGACAGTTTGGAGACATAAATTCCACATAGAAAAGTAGGTTATTGTGCGTACAGAGAGTGGAGCACTGCCACAAACATATCCTTATCATCTTGTAGAGCTGAGCTCACTCCTCTGGAGATGGAGCTGAGCTTCAGCACAGAGGCAGCCAAGTCCCTGCATACATAGTACTGACTCCATGCATGGAGCAGAGACAGTGTACCCATAGGTAATATCATTTATTGAGTTGGAGCTGAGTTCCTGCAAACATAGCACTGCGACCCTGGGCTGGCAGAACAGAGCTCTTCCAAGTTTGCAGCTGTGCTCCATTGCAGACAGTGGTAGACATAGATATGGAGGGGAGCCAGTTCACAGCCAGAGTTGAGCTCTTTCAGCATTTATTCATTTATTGTAAAACCAGAGGTTCTGTGGGAACTAAAAAACCAGGACCAGCTAATATTCTGTGAGAGTATCACACATCTCTCACCCAGGTTAATCACCTGATAGGGAACGAGGAGGAGTAGGTGGGAGGGAAAATGACAGTGAGAGAGAAGAGACTGAGAGAAGCGATTGAAGAGAGAGAGAGAGAGAGAGAGAGAGATAGAGAAGGTAGATCATAATGAAAGAGAATTAAGCATGTATGCTAATATGGACAGAAAGGTGAGAAAGAAATGAGGAGAGTGTGACTGAGAGGAAAACGAACAGAGACAGAGTGTGGCACAGGAGACACCAGAGTAAGAGCTATACGAGCAACACCACAGCAATAATGCTAAGGCGAACTTTATGTTAAGGGTATTTGTGAAGTGCACAGCTCACCCTAGAAAGTATCCTGATGCTGAGAAAGCAGGGGTTATGTCAGTTTTGATTGTGACTTGTCCAGGTGAAGAGCTATGTTTCCACTTTCTTGCGGTGCTCAAGTACTTAAGAGGCAGCTCAAATATGTAGGGGAAGGTTGTTCCAGGCTTTGGGCACAAGGTAGGGAAAAGCTGGTTCTTTGTATGTGGGGGACATGTGCAAGCAGGATTGTGGCTGAGCAGAAGTACCCGGTGAGTGTGTTGCATTTGGGTTAGTGAATTGGGGGGCAGTGGAGGTCTATGTAGGGCGGGGTGATGTGAACATGGTGGGGAGTCCGGCTCCTGGGTTTTGTATGGTCTGAAGTCTTCTAGCAGATAGACTGTGATTCCGACAGAGTACGTTGCCTTAGTCCAGCTTGCTGGTGATGAGGGCCTGGGTGACCATTCTGCATGATGTGTCTGAGAGACATTTGAAGACTACATTGAGCATTTTGAAGGTGTGGCAGTAGGAGGCAGTGACTACAACGTTGACTAAAAGAAACTTTGCAGCATATTTCACCCATTCCTTTTACTCCCTTCATAAGAAGTCTGCCTTTCACTGAGTCACTGGGCAGTGCTGTTTGTGGATGGTGCCAATACCAATGTCAGAAAAAAATGTTTGGTCACTAGCACATATTTTTGTTTTAAGCCAGTTAAACACTGGGTTGGAGTGAAGGTGTTGCACATGTGACGGATAGATTTATTCAAGAGTTTCATATAGCGGTAGCTAGACTCACTTGACAGCTATGTTTTACAGTTGTATAATATGGTCTAGTCAATTTTGAAATTGTGTTTCAATAGGATCATCAAACGTAAACCCTTCACAAACTGTAGGAACTTTACATTTTATATATTCACTTCCCTGACGTGGTTGAAGGAGGGCAAACCCTGTGAAGTGAATTGAATGGATGGAGGAGTAAAGCATAAAGCTTGTGAGTGCAGGTCAACTTCAAGGGTACAACAAGAGGGATTTCTTGCAGGAGCCTCTGTTAGTGCATGTGCGATAATCGTTAATGTATTGTTTGGTGTCACCACAAACAAAGGGAAGGGTTCAAATCAAGGTGCCCTAAAATCATGGTGCCCTAAGTCGACAAAAGCTCTGCATACTCCCTTATACGGCTAGCTGCACCTTCCATCTTCCTGTGAGAGAGCACTAGACATCTATACAGGTGAAGGAACATGAGCTACGCGCTGGCTGAGGGTGCAGGCGTTGCGCACCAGCAGGAGTTACAGGAACCCTTTGAGAGCGGTGCAGCAGGGTTATGGGCATGCACACACTTTTTCACATGCATGGATCTACTCACAGGCTTACTTCTGGTTATATCAATAGAATCCTGCAGAAGTGTCTTATGCTATAGATGCATAAGACAAGAATAAATATCATTTTTACATGGCTTCAGCTCCTTCACTAATATAGCTGCCAACACTACTGCCCATGATTAATTTCTATTGCAGCATGCACGCATTTAAATCTGTGTGACACATATACCTACGGGCACCAGGCTCCCTGGGTTCAGTCTCCTTGAAGCTACGGTACTTATGGGGGAGTTGGGTTAAGGAGGAGTCTCTTGGATTTACATAATCCCTCATCATAAAGGCCCCCACCTCGCTTGATCGCTTACGAACCAACGGGAAGGTTGGTTGGGTACTACAGAAGATGAGGATTGGAGGGATGCTTTCATGGCCCCACGAGTGATTACCATTTCGGCCAGGTTGAGACTTTTCCAACTCTACTACCTTCATTGTGCCTATCTCACCCTCGTCAGGTTACACTGAGCCGGATGTTTGCCAGCCCGATGTGGCCCCGCTGTGCAGATGAGCTTGCAGATTTTTATCATATGACCTGGCCCTGCCCCCCTCTAGCTAACTATTGGGCGGCAGTGGTCGGGGAGCTGACTATCACATAGGGTTGGGCGGTCCCCTGTACTCCCCGGGTGGTGCTTTTGGGGATCCTGGAAGGTGTAGGGGGTTCAAGGGCAGATCGGACTTTCTTGGGTACTCCCCTGGTGGTGACCAAAAGAGACATTGCAGCGAGATGGAAGAACTCTGCCCCCCCTCGCTGGCCTAATGGAGGAAGGGCGTAGATTGGCGTGCCTCATAGGAATAACCGGTATACCTGGCTCGGGGATGTCCAAAGAAATACAAACAAGTGTGGGGCAAATGGCTGGGACTGCTGGGTTGATTGGAGGGGTGGAATTGGGGAGATCTTTGATTGTGTATCTTCATCAGGCTACACAAATGCAAACTGATGACCTGTATGCGAGTGCACAGGGGCAGTGGAACTGGGATCTGTACTATCTGTCAGTAATTATGGTACTTACGTGGTCATGTCTGTATAATGTTCATATAGAACCAATAAAATGTGAGTATTAAAAAAAAATCTGTGTATCTTTGTCTAACCTTTCATTTGGAGAGGAAGAAACAGTGACTGAGTGCGTTTGGCTCAGGAGTAAGTGTGTATTTTTATATGAAAATTAAAATGGGAACCGGCTTTATAGTTGTAATTTACAATAGAGCCTCATTGCTCTCACAGCAGTGTTAAGCCATTTTAAGGAAGTATTGCAGGAACAGAAACTTCCTCAATCGTTTGAACACTACCTTAGATGACAGAAAATACCACATTAAAAAAGATACTCATCCCCACCAAAATGTCTGCTCCACACTGATGGGTACAGTGGAGATTAGTGAGAAGGCATATTCAAGTAAAAATGCATGTATTACATGTTTTGGTGCTTTTATTGCACAAAAAGAAGTGGTAATAAACCCACATATTTTTAAGAAGCCGTGAAATATGGAAAGTATTTCCCGGTTAGGTGTGAAATACAGATTTTTTCCGCCCCCGTGCATAGGTTTTATATTCCAGACTACTAGGATTATGTAGCTTGGAGGACCAAGGTTATCAAAATTATGCGGCAAAAAATGCAAATGATGTGGCACTTTGTCTGGGGGTATTATTTTCATCCTTTTGAGCTTGAAAAAAACATTTTGCTGAAATCTGCGTATTCTGGAAATTCTGTGGCAAATTCAGTAAATCCATAATAATGCTGTAAACTTTGCAGCCACCTAATCATATAAATCCACTAATCTTACATTGCCTATTGTGTTATTAATAATTTATTTTGTGACTGGTAAATAAACCTAGACATTTTAATTCTAATCTATGTCCACTGTTAGCTGCACTTTGAATAACACAGATTGCATTATAAAAACATGCATAATGGGTACCATGTCCTTGCCTTCTCGGGCTTCTTGTGTCCTTTACAAACTACAAGGCCAAAGACATCACCAGAACCCCTCAATGATAATGCAGGACCAGATTACAAAGTTACCCATTATGCATGCTCTGTATTTACTTAGCTTTAAACCATTGCACATAGATAAACCTCAACCTTAAACTACAGTCAACTCATTTGTGCTACCCATGTATAAAACATAAATACCAAAATAATTTGCATTCAGTCCACTCACTAGACAGCATGAGGAATGAAGCCTAATTTGCTATGTTACACCCTCAACAGAACAGGAGTGTTCACAAAGAGTGGTGCAATTGAATGGTTGAAGCCTTTTTTAAAGTTCTGTTACATGAACTAAGGAAGGAGATGTTGTCTAGTGGCTAATTTGTCGATATGAGGACCTTGACTTGAAACCAACTTGGCTTTGACTGAAAATGTATCAAAATGTGCTTATAATTTAAATGTGTGAGATACTAGTTTAAGTGTGTGTAACAAGAAGATATAAGGCACCACTTAATGAATACAATCTTGTATCCTTTTCCATCACCTCCCATGCTTGTCAATGCTCTGTTGCTCTCGGGTTAGGTCCATGCTATAGCAATACTAACATGTGCATACTTTTATATTGTCAATAGGCACTCAGTTTATTATTTTCTGTGGATACCCCTTCCTTTCGAGCTGCTGGTGAGCCCACTTCATTTTGTGACAACCAGATAGAAGCTCCCACGATTTTTCTTATCCCGGTTTATTCTTCACACCTCAAGTCTACTTTTCAATTTTTGTGGGAGCTCTATATTGGACACATTGGGAGATTCCCCCACACACATCTTATTGTTCCCTCGAAGCAAATTACCACTATGCAGTTCATGCTACTTTTAATCAGAAAATACACTTTTCTAGTAAGTCTTCAGTGCTTTCATTTCTGACATGCACCAACCATCTTGCAGACATCTGATACTCGCAGGTCTGGTGGATAGTCTGTGAACTGCAGCAGCGTTTGGTGTCTTGGGGGAATGCATTGGCGAAGACAAAAAGATCTGGCTATAATGTGCTACTGCAGGTAAGAACCGTCCTGGAAATATGACTTTTCCATGCATTTGCACATTAAACCTGGAACTATTGGCCTTCCAAACATATACCAGTGTGTTAAGTGGTAGCCCCACCAACACTGTTAGAACTAGCCCCCACTCACCCCTCCAATTCGGGTCTAGTTGCGCCCCTGGTCTACCTCAATCTCTTTTTCAAGTATCATATTCTAATCTTTCCCTAGTTTACTGCCAGAAATCTCAATCTGACCAAGCTTGAGGCTGGCATTCCCTGTCATATCCATCACCACCAGGTTCCAACTACAGAACATTTGTAACATTCCCTCTCACTTATTTTCGACACTGCCAACTTTTTTATCAACTCCACGGTCATTAGTAAGCTCGACTGTTGGAGTAGCCGCATAGCCAGTGTGAGAAATTGCGGTTTTGATTGAGGGAGCTGAAAACACTTCTCAAGCAACACCCATAGTCCTTGTTAGGGTGAACTACAAAACTCAGTAAATTAACCTGTGCTTAACCCTCTGACACGTTGGCACCTAAGCAGTCAGGCTTAACTTAGGGACACTTTGTTAAGTATTTATGCAGCACACAAACAGTAATAAAGTGAAAATGCAACACAATAAAATCTCAAACCAATTTAGAACAATAGTGTACAATTTAATAAATACAATAAGACCAAAGCAACAAGAATCCAATGAGTAGAACCAAAGATATGCTATTTTTAAGTAAAAATATTGCCAAGCAGCAGAAAGTGCTAACTGTGGGTAGCTGATCTTACTAGACTGGGACAGAGTCACAAGTATACGCCGGCCATGATGTAGTGCAAGTTTAATAAAGGGACCAGATTAGTCCAGCTGAAAAGGTTACCCTCTCAATATCTGGCACGCAGAGTTTAAAACTTCAGGATTTCACAGGAAGAGCTCAACTGATGCCAGCCAGGAGTCTAAGACCTGCGGAAGCACCACTTAGAGATCAGGATCTCTCTCCAACAGAGGCCAGCAGGGCTCAGGTAGGTCCAGTTGGCAAGCCCAGTTAAAGCAGGTCAGCTGGGAAGTTGCAGGGAGGCCTCTGGAGCTTGTTGTGTCCCTTTAGCTCAGAACAACAGATCAGCTAACTGTTCTGTGTTCTCATTGATCCATTCCATATCAAGGATACATGTGAGAATGGCTGACTAGGTCTATATGAACACTAGCGTCAGGTCTTCGGACAAAGGTAAATACATGAGATCATCCTGTTAATGTTCAGTGACTTTCCTCTCATAAAACTGATGGTCCATCACAACCAGTGCACCCCCCTTGTCTGCTGATGCAAATGAAAATGACTGATTATTTCTTAGAGCCTTCAGAGCTGCTTTCTCCTGTTTGGACATGTAGTGATGTTTAGTTTTAAAAGTGGATATTTTCTATAAATCTTTCTTACCCAGTGTCTCAAAAGTGTCAATTACCTTGTGCGAAATAGGAGACATGAAAGTACGTTTAGGTTTAAATTTGCAAAATCTAGGTTCTTCCCATATATCTTGAGTCAGTTTCAAATTCTCAAAAGAATATCGAAGTTGCCGTTTTCTGGTGAATTTGTATAATGCAATCTCCGTGTCAAGAGGTCTAGTGTGAAATGTGGGGACAAATGAAGTTCCTTTGCCAAGCACCGCTATCTGTGATGGTGTCAATGTTGTGGCAGAAATGTTAATCACTAGTTTTGTTTTTTCGGTTGTCGTCTTGGTTTTGTTGTTTCTGTGCCCTCTACTGGTTTTGCTGCTTCCAACAGTGGTGCTGGAGGCTGCTGGGAGTATTGTTGACTGCCAGACTTGCCTCCAAAAAAGACACCTTGGATGTGGATTGGTCACTGGTAGCATGAGTTCCAGTTGAGGGTAAAGAGTCGACCACCGATGGAAGATTAAACCGGATGTCACTGATAAATGCTATACGCTCCTTAGAGGATGTGGTGTTCTGTTTGTTCCAGTTCCTCTTTTGTGCGTAAACCTCCGCCCGTGTATAAAGTTTGAGTTTATAGACGATTGTGTCCCTCTTGAATTTACGTATTTTCAGATTGTGTATTTCCTTTCCATATGTGTCCAGTTTGTTATTGATGTCGGCCAATGTACAGACCCCCCAGGATATAGCGGCATGGAGTAGCAAATTTAGCAGCACAAAAATGGAAATTTAGCGGCACAAATGTGGAAATTTAGCAGCAATTTTGCGGCATTTTATTTGGCCATTTTCCCTACAACAAACACAGATATCTTATTTTTTTTAGTTATTTAACAACATGAAGCAATGTATATTTGGTTTATTTACAATGTAGACACTTTGTTTGGCTTCAAGGCTACATATAGGACATAAACATGTTGATTAATAAATGCCCCAAAAGCAGTGCCCCCCTTGTAATACCTTTATTACTGGGACATTGGTTGAGAGGAGAGTTGCAATGTTCCATTGAGCAACTGATCTTTTTTCGATGAAGAAGGTTGGTCAGAGGCTCCTCCTCCTCATCATCAAAAAAGGCCACTGTTGGACTTGGGCCTTGTGGCAGGTTCACCCCTGAACTTTTTGCCTTAAATTATAGTGATTTCTGGTCTTTGCGCACTTTGACACTGGCGCAGTGTAAAGTGCGTGCACACTTGGAGTGCATGTGGTGAGATAGGCCTGCCCTCCCATAGGAATGCATGGGGAATGTATGTGTCCCTGGTAGTTCCTGATGCGTGGGGAGTGCAGGCTCGAGTTTGGTATGTGTGAACTCGTGGGAGTGAATGCTGCGCAACGGTATGTGCGGCTTGTATGTGTCTAGTGGGGAAGGGCCACTTCTAGACATGGCTATGTGTGTGCTGTGAGGGTGCTGGCGTGTGATTGGCTGGAGCTGGCTGGCATGCCAGGCTCCAGGAAGTCTGGATGGGTCTGCCCGGTGGTGAGTGGGAGATTAGCATGCTGATGGCTGGGAAGGAGTGTACCTGTGTCTTGAATGAGGCTGGGTTTTCCCCAGACAATGCTGGCTCCGCCCCCCTGTGGTTCGTCTAATGACCCAAGCCCTGCCGGTGAATAGAGAGGGTGGTTGAGCCCATCAACAGTGCTCACAGACCAGCTGCGACTGGTTCTGCCCCCACCCTGCCCAAAGACAAAGGATTTGTCTGTATAAAAAGAGGCTGTGACCTCTTGAAAAATGTTCTTGTTCCCAACTTGAATCTTGCCCGGGGCGTGCTGCTGCTTGGGCTCAGGGGAAGGCTTGCCTCCCTGAGCACTGCCCAGCCCCTGGACTGCTGAGATGCTGGAATACTGAAGGACTTGGTGCTTTTTGTGCCTTCATAGCGCTGGGAGCGCTGTATTTCTTTCCTAGCGCTTGGGAGCGCTTTATCCTGCATATAGCGCTGGAAGCGCTGTATTTCTGCCCACAGTGCTTGGGAGCGCTGTTCATTCGAGCCGGTGCCCACCCGGCATTGGCCCGTTCTGTGAGGGGTCCCTGACCCCCAGCGAGTGCCTACCTCGCTTGATTCCTTATTATTTTATCTCGAGGGTGCCACCCCTCTGAAATGCCCCCGAGATTCATCGCCGCGGCCCGAGCACCGCAAAACAGGAAGTCAGGCACTACGGTGCCTGACGCGGGGTGGGACTTTCCGGTTTGCCGGAGGAAGTCCCGCCGCGCCCCGATTGGCTGCTCGCTGCACCGGAGAAAAAGGAAGGAGAAAGCCGGCCGAATCCCTGCAGCCCGGGGCTCCCAGGAGTGAGGGAGAGCCCCGGGGCCGCCCCGGAAAGCAAGGAGAGAAGCGGCAGGTGAGGCTCCGTGTCCAAAGGAGAGCCCCACCGCCGAGCACCGCCACGACCCGGTGAGTGTATTACAGGAGAGGAGGGTGCCCGCCCCTCCCCTCCAGAGCGAGTCACTTGTGCTGAGAGGCCCATGGGGCCTCAAGTGATGCCGAGTCCCCCGAGAGGGACTCCGCCTACCCCCACCCTTGTGTCACGAGCCCGAGAGGCTCCCCTGGGCACCACTTGTTTTCGAGTCCCCAGGAGGGGGGCTCCAACGAAGGGGCAGTCATTTGTTTTAGAGCCCCGAGGCTCTTGAGTGCCTTTCTATTTGTGGTAGAGCCCTGAGAGAGGCTCAAGGCGCCCCAGTGTTCCCGGGTCCCCCGTGAGGAACATCGACAGCCCAGTGAGGCTGCAACTTTGTTCTTAGAGAGTCCAGAGAGGCTCAGGTGCCCAGTTATTTCGAGAGCCAGATGGCTCAAGGTGGCGCATTGTCCCTGTGGGGCTAGTGAGAGCCCCAGGCGAGAGTTGTTCCACAGCTGCCCAGCAATTAGTGGGCAGCTGCACCATTTTAGGTTTTGCTTTTCTAGGGACATGTACTGTGAACTTAGGAGTGAGATGCACTCCTTGATCCCTGGCCTTTTCCCAGCTGCGCAGCACTTAGTGCCAGCTGCAGCGTTTAGGCCCCCCTGTTCTGTCCCCCAGCTGCCCAGCAAGTAGTGGGCAGCTGCTACGTTTAGGTTCTGGCGCAGTGGCGCAACCTGGACTTTGTGAGTTCTGCGCTAAAGGTGATTTATGCGCTAAGTGAGGTTTAGATGCTGTTATGATCTATGTCCTATTGCTTTTGGGTGTTAGGAAATGTACAATGTGTAGTATGTTTTGCGCACCCTGTGTTCTGCACCTCTGAATGTGTTGTGGATGCATCATGTGCCTTGTTCCTTACACCGCTGAACGTGTGTTGATGCGTCATGTGTTTCTCTTACACCTCTGAATGGGTAGATTATTCATCATGTGTTCTCCTGCGCTGCACCTCTGAATGTGTTGATAATGCGTCATGTGCCTCCTTCCTTACACCTCTGAATGTATGTATTGCATCATGTGTTATGTTCTTACACCCCTACAGGTATTGTGATACTTAGGTGGTTGTTTTCTTCCTAGTACAGGTGGTGCTAGTGAGGTCCTGGTTACCAGTAGTTACTGGTTGTGTGCTCTATTTTTATATTGTGCTACAGTGATTTTCTGTTATAGTCTAAGTGATATTCCAAGGGCTTGATACTGAGCTCGCCCCCTGACCAGAGTCCCAGGACCAGTGGACTCTATTGTGCCTTCCCTGACAAATTGCTGGGACTTGCCTGATCTCCCTGGGCCCCTGGGGCCTCGCTGAAGTATGCCTCGCTCACTCCCCTCGGCAGCTCATGCCCGGCCGCCCGTCCAAGCCTCGAGCTGCGCCGCTCTCCCCTGAGCCGCGCCGCTTCGCTGGGCCGCCCGCATCCTGCCTCCCCCTCCTCTTCTGAGCCGCACACATTGGTCGCCCCAGAGAAACGCTTGTAGCTAGCTGGTCGCCCGCTAAAGCCTACTAAGGAGATCACTCGCATTATCCTGCGCAACCAGGACGGAAGGTACTGTCCGATAGGCTCTATGTTCTAAGTTCTAGGCCTACAAGAAAACAAGTTACTTACCTGTAACTTTGGTTCCCCAGTATTGGTAACTTTCATAGATTCCCATGCTTTGTATCATTCCCCGTCGTCGGAATGGGAGCCTCGGTAGTATAAAAAACCATAGAAACAAAAGAGAAACCTAGGCCTAGGCCTCATCTCATTTTGTATTCTATCCACCTCTTTTTGTGAAAAAGAGACCAAACTTTTGCCAGGACCAATCAGAGCAGCCTCACCCTCTAGAACCTTCCTGAGAGAGCTCAGAGCCTCAGATTTTCGTAGCCGTTGTGCAAACAGCCACTAACTCTGTAAAAGGATGAGCTTTCCCAGGGGAGGTGGGCGGGCGCATGGGAATCTATGAAAGTTACCAATACTGGGGAACCAAAGTTACAGGTAAGTAACTTGTTTTCTTGCCCCAGTATTGGAACTTTCATAGATTCCCATGCTTTGTATCAGAATAGCTAGCAGTACAGCACCATGAACACATTTTGTAAATACATGGCATCACATAACCATAGAAAAATACATAAAGTACAGTAAAAACAAACAAAATGTGCTCACCAGGATGGAGGGATCGTAGGGAAAGCTCACCTCTCCATGAAACAGATTACGCAGGACTGCCTGGCCAACAGCCGCATCATCTCGTCCTGCAGAATCCAGGCAGTAGTGTTTCGTGAAGGTATGAGTACTGCTCCACGTTGCTGCCCTGCAGATGTCTTTAATGGCAACTCCCGAAAAGAGAGCCACAGATGAAGCCACCGACCTCGTGGAATGTGCACGGACTCTGCCGTCCAGCGGCTTGCCCGCTTCCTGATGACAGAATTGAATCGCACTGGAGATCCAGCGGGAAATGCCAGTCTTTGCCAAAGGCAACCCCTTACGAGGTGCACTGTAGGACACAAACAACTGAGTAGACTTCCGAAAGGGACGTGTGCGCTCCAAGTAAAACTTTAAGCACCGTTGAATGTCCAAAGAATGGAGCGTACGCTCCGCAGGTGTAGAAGGATGTGGAAAGAAGGTTTTCAGAATCACCGGTTCATTCAAGTGGAACTCAGATGGCACTTTCGGGATGAATTTGGGATTAGTCCGAAGAACCAGACCTTGTTTAGTAAATTGCAGGAATGGATGCACTATGGAGAGTGCCTGAAGCTCACTCACTCGTCTAGCCGATGTTAGAGCTAAGAGGAGTGCTAGTTTCCAGGAGAGGAACTTTAAGTCTGCCTTGTGAACCGGCTCGAACGGAGCTTTCATGAGTTGAGCCAAGACAAGGTTGAGCTGCCACACTGGTGGAGGAGGACGAACTGGCGGATACATCCGGAATAGGCCCTTCAAGAATTGTTTAACCACCCTAGAGGACCATAAGGAAGGACCTGCCGAACTGCGTCGAAACCTTGATATGGCCGCTAGATGCACCTTTACTGATGAATGTGCCAAACCAGACTTAGCCAGAGATAGCAAATACGGCAGCAACTGATGAGGTTGGGAAGTGTAAGGATGGAGACCTTCCCGTTGACACCACAAGCAGAATCTCTTCCATTTTGCCGTGTACGTCTTGTTGGTACTTGGTGCTCTGGCATGAGCCAAGACCTCTCTGCATTCTTGAGACAAAGCTAGATGACTGAATTCTCTGTGTTCAGGAGCCACGCCGTCAAGTGGAGGGATCTCGGATCCGGGTGGAAAACTTGTCCCTGACTCCTGGACAAGAGGGACGGAATGGGCCTCAAGTGAAGTGGAGGAGCTTGGGAGAGCCGCAGCAGTTCTGTGTACCAGAATTGTCTGGGCCACGCTGGAGCAATTAGAATCATCCTGCAGGGTTCCGCCTTCATTTTCTTGAGAACTCGAGGAATGAGGGGAATGGGAGGAAAAGCGTAAAAGAACGCGCTGTACCAGGCCATCGAAAGAGCGTTCCCTAGGGACCCCCGATGGTGAACCTTGCTTGCGTAGAACCGGCATTTGGCGTTCTCCGGCGAAGCAAAGAGGTCGATGGTCGGCGTCCCCCAAACTGAGAACACTCCGTCGAGAATGGATTGATTCAACTCCCACTCGTGAGTCACTTCCGTCTGGCGACTCAAGGCGTCCGCCTTGACATTGAGAGTTCCCGCCAAGTGCTCGGCTCTCAGAGTGATGTTGTTGTGAATTGCGAAATCCCAAATCCGTTGAGCTTCTGCGGACAGAGTCTGCGATTTGGTGCCTCCTTGTTTGTTTACATAGTGCATGGCCGTCGTATTGTCCGTCCGGACCAGCACTGAGCGATTGCCCACTCTGGGTAGAAAAGCTTGCAAGGCCAACCGAATGGCTGTCAGCTCCAGGAAATTGATATGGCACTGCCGCTGTCCTGGACTCCAATGGCCACTGACTTGAAGCTCTCGGAGCACTGCACCCCAGCCTTCCAACGAGGCGTCCGTGGTCATCACTATGGGTGAAGGAGAAATCCTGAACGTTAGGCCTTGGGCGAGATTGCTTTTCTGAAGCCACCATTCGCTCGCTGTTCTCATTGCTGATGTTACGACAACCCTGTCGTCGAACGACCCCTCTGCTTGACGCCATTGCTTGTCCAGCTCCTCCTGTAGAGGACGCATCCTTAGCCTGCAATGCGGTACTAATGGTATGCAGGAGGACATCGATCCGAGAAGGGATTTGTATTGGCGGACCGATAGGACCTTGCTGCGGCAGAGTAGTTGAGCCGAAACCATCAATTTTTGTTGTCGCTCTTCTGAGGGACGAGCCGTACAATGCGTGGTGTCCAGCACGGACCCCAGGAATCTTGCAGATTTGGAAGGCAGGAGGACTGACTTGTGTTCGTTCAACTGAAGGCCCAGGCAGCGGAACAAATGGAGGCAAGTAGACACGGCTTGCGAAGCGTCCTGGAAAGATGGTGCCCTGACGAGCCAGTCGTCCAAGTAAGGGAAAACTTCGAGAGATTTTCGTCGAAGGAAAGCTGCCACCGGTGCCAATACTTTGGTGAACACTCTCGGTGCCGATCGAAGGCCGAATGGAAGCACTTTGAACTGGAAATGGCTCTTTCCCACTGTAAAGCGAAGGTATTGTCTGTGAGCTGGGTGTATTGGAATATGGAAATATGCGTCTTCTAAATCCAGCTACGCCAAGTAGTCGCCTGGATTTAAGAGAGGAAGAATTTCCTGGAGAGTGACCTCCTGAAGGAGAGCTTTACGAGATAGGTGTTGAGCTCCCGAAGATCGAGGATGGGACGCCAAGTGTCTTTCGTCTTCCGCACTAGGAAGAATCTTGAATAGAACCCCCGGCCCCTCTGAGAGAGCGGGACCGGTTCTATTGCTCCTTTGAGGAACAACTGGTGGGCTTCTAGATGTAGTAATCCTAGATGTCCTGAGCGGATGGCGCCCGGAGCTCGTGTTGGAGGAAAGTCGTGAAACTCCAACGTATGGCCACTCTTCACGATGTTGAGGACCCATTGGTCCGATGTTATTGACATCCAACTGTCCAGACAAAGGGATATCCTGCCCCCCACTGATGTGATCGGGAGGGGAGGAACAGCAGGTAGAGCCGGGAGGCCGCTATTGTCGTTTGGTGTTGTCACGGCCTTGTCGCTGTTGACGGCCTCGCGGAGGGTTGCGAGAGAAAGATGCTGATTGCCCTTGTCGCTGATTCGAGTAATGGGGTTTATATGACTGGGACGACTGCGAGGAAAAACGTTGTTGGTTTCCTCTGTAAGATGTAAATCCTCTCCCTCGTGCGCCCCTAAAGGGGACCTTGCGATAGGTGAGAGAGCCCAAGGACTTTGCTGTGTCTGTGTCCTTCTTGATATTCTGTAGGGTATCATCCACATGCTTCCCGAACAGCATCTCCCCATCAAAAGGGAGGTCTAGGACTCTGTTCTGGACCTCCTGACGAAACCAGGTGGCCTTCAGCCAACCCTGACGCCGTAAGACGGCGGAGCCGGCCAAGGCCCGGAAGGCCGTGGAAGCAATGTCCATTGCGCAGTCAATCACTTCTGCAGACGATTTCTCTCCTTCCGCCAGCACCTTCTTGGCGTCCTCCTTAGTGGGCTCAGGTAATAGGTCCACGAAGGGTTCCATGTCGCACCACATCTGGCGGTCGTAACGGCCTAAGATGGCAAGGGCATTCGCCGCTCTAACCAGTAAGCTGGCCATAGAGGAAAATCGTTTTCCAACATTATCCAGACGTCTGCCGTCTTTGTCCGGAGGAGTGGTCAACGATGTGGACGGATTCTTTGACTTGCTTTGTGCCGCCTGAGAAATCACCGAGTCAGGCTTTGGCTGACCAATAAGGCAAGCTGGACTGCCTTCAGGAGCTTTATATTTCTTCTCCAGCCTGGGGAGGACTGGAATCACCGTGGCAGGACTCTGCATGATCTTCATGCCCTCCTCCCATACATGCTCTATAATGGGAATAGATTTGACAGAGCGTTGGTGTTGTTCCTTAAAGTCATAAAGGAAACATTCCGATTCCTCTCTTGAAATAGGTAGGCCAAACCTCTTAGCAGCCCGTTCCATCAGATGATGAAAACCCCCTATATCCACCGGATGGGAGATGGAAGTGTCACGACCAGCAGCATTTGGGTCTTGCGGGTCATTGTCCCCCTGATCCGGGTCAGGGTCCTGTAAAGGATCCATCAAGGGATCCACTGGAACAACCTCCTCATCCGAAGAGGTATCCTGATGGGCATCGGGCAGTGGTACGGGATCTGGTGTGGGAACCCGGGCCAAAGGTGTCACTGGCGGTGGTGTGGAGGGTACCACCGGAACACTAGTAGCCGGCTGCACTTGCGGCTGTGGTGGAAGTGGAAAAAACGTAGTCTGTCCAGAAGGGTCTGACGGAAACCTTTTACGATAATCCTGAAGCATGTCCTGAAGATCCGAAATGAGAGAGGAGGGCATGGCTACCATGCCTTGTCCCAAACTCGGCGGATGTCGCTCTTCCACAACATAAGGATGTAGTTGTTGGCCACCTGCCTGGTCGAAATACTCCTCCGTGTCCGTCTCCTGCAACTTTACGTTCAAGTCCGAGGGACTATAGGCAGGTCCATAATTGTCCTGAAACTCATCCTCGTCAGACTCATCATCTAACAGCATTGTCGGTAGATGGGAAGAGACTCGTCGCGGAGACGTCATCTCCGGCGTGATTTTCATTCTCTGAACTGGAAAATGCACTTTTTGGACCGTCGACGGTCTCGTCGACGACGCCGTCGTCGTCGGAGCATCAGTTACTGTAACCGTCGACTGCACCACAGCCTTCGTCGACACAATCCTCGTCGTCGATGGGACCACCGTCGACGGTCTCGTCGACGAACTCGTCGTCATTATCATCGTCGTCGACGTGGAAGCCGTCGTCGTCGACGTCGTCGACGTAGTCTTCGTCGTCGTTGCGGCCGTCGACAGCGGCCTGCTAGTCGTCGTCGACGACGTGGAAGCCATCATCGTCGACGAGCTCGGAACCTTGAACGTCGACGAAGTCGTCGTCGTGGACACCGCTACCGTCGACGAGCCCGTCGACGGAGCCACAGAAACAGCGGGAACTTTAGCCAAAGTCACAGTCGTCGACGTACCTGGTGTTCTCGTCGTCGACGGACGCTGTTTTTTCTCCGGCCCAGATCCTGAAGTGCCAGTAGAGTGTTTATCACTGGGCTTGATCTTTTTGGACGGAGGAGAAAGGATCACCACCTCCTTTTTGTCCTTTAAGGCTGGCACCACTGCTGTAGCCTGTCCCTGCCTCTCCTTTACACTTTCGTGAGGAGATTGAAGGGGACCAGCCCTCTCAGACCTGTCAGAGATCTTGTGAGGGGCTTTAAGAGGGGGCTCAGATGTGGAAGAACCAGGGGGAGACCTACCCCTCTTCTTTGATCTTTGCGAAGAAGCAGCAGACACGGAATCCTCCTCATCCGAAGAGAGCACCTCCTTGCGTGTCTTCATCTTCTGAAGCCAGGTAAGTAGCCGGCCTTCTCTGTCCCGAAGAGTCTTGTTCGAGAAAGTCCTGCAGATCTTGCAGTCTGTGGCCTTGTGGTCAGGATATAAGCAATAAATGCAATTATCGTGCTTATCCTCCACAAAAAGACGTTTTTTGCCACAAGAGGCACAGGACCTGAATAAGGCCTTCTTCTCCTTGTCAGACATGACGATTTGAAGCAGAAACTTGAAGAAATAAGTAGAAAAACAGTGAAAACTGAGCAGAGCTCAGTGGAGACTCCCTAGCACAACGTGCGGTAGAAAAATCTGAGGCTCTGAGCTCTCTCAGGAAGGTTCTAGAGGGTGAGGCTGCTCTGATTGGTCCTGGCAAAAGTTTGGTCTCTTTTTCACAAAAAGAGGTGGATAGAATACAAAATGAGATGAGGCCTAGGCCTAGGTTTCTCTTTTGTTTCTATGGTTTTTTTATACTACCGAGGCTCCCATTCCGACGACGGGGAATGATACAAAGCATGGGAATCTATGAAAGTTCCAATACTGGGGCAAGTATTGTATTGTAAGTTCTAAAAATGCTGATTCCTGACAGTGGTCCAGGTGGCCCTGTCTTGTACATATCCCCTGTAAATTCTGCCCGTGCCTCTGGCACATTGTAAAGTGTGTGTTTTATCTAATGTGTTTTGGTGTAATACAAAGGCTATTTTTATATACCTTGTGTGGAGTTTCCTTTGTGGTGGGTCCTGGGTGTTGTTGCTGCGGTGCGTGCGCAAATACTTAACTTACATCGCCTCCAAGTTTAGCCTTGCTGCTCGCGCCACGTTACCTAGAGGGTGAGTAGGGGTTATCTTGGCGTGTAACTCCCTTGCCCTGACTTGGCAGTGGTGGTCTCTGACTGACTTTGGCGAAAGCCCTGGCCAGCCAGGGATCCCATTTCCAACAGCCACATAAAGGATAGCCACCTTCATCAGCAGTGGTACAGCCTGGTGGCTTCCCTAGTGGTTCCCCTGTCAATGAAGTAACTGACCTCCCTGATATTTCACAAGGCTGTGTATAGGCCAGTACATTTGTTTTCCAAAGTCCTTAAACTTGCAGACTCTTTTATCAACACCCCCTACCTTTGACACCCTGGGTTGGTCTTCTAAAATACCATTCTTTGGTCAGCTCCCATATATTTATGTGTTAGACTTTGCTTTCATCCTGAGAAGGATCATCTTATACATTAGAGGCATAAGTGTATTCCATCACATCAAGAGTGGTGGGCCTTAAAATTCTGATCAACAAGACTGTGATGCTACTGATGGAACTGGCTTTATGATACCTCATATTGTGGCCTGGCACAACTTGGTCACTGAGGATACTGGTGGGTCTAAGGGCCCAACAATTTTCATCTTTACCTTTTCAAAGGCTACCTCTACCACAGTCATCATTATTTTTTAAAGAAATTATTTGTCTTAGGTTTCTTGATCAGTTATCCATTCAATACAAATATATGATTTCAGCATTTACATAACTCAGAAAAGCTGCTTTCGCCTGAAAATTAGAAAATTCATAACAACTGTAATAAATTATCTTGTCATCTCCATCACATGTTCGAGTTCATTTATTTCTCCCATGCGTAGTGTTTTATACAGAACAAAGCAGATAAATTAATTTCAGTATATTTCTCGAACCAGACCCATATCTCATTAAATGTCTTGCAAGCACCTGTGCGTTTTGCATAAATTCTTTCCCTGTTGTGCGTTTTATTTATTTCATCAAACCGTGCATTAATATGCAGTGGTACTTTGGTTTTCCAGTGAGTGGTGATTACAGACCCTGCTACTAAAGTTGCAATGAACAACCAGCACCTTGCTGATTTAGATGTCATTTCCAAGTATCCAGAACAGCCAAACATTATTGAGATTGGGTCTGAATTTATCTGACTTTCTAAGCAATTCATTATTAATCTAAAGATTTTACTTCAGAAATATTTTACACATGAACACGTCCAGATCATATGTACCCAATTCACATGCTCAATGCACCGTAGAAACTTTTCTGGTACATTTGCATTATGTCTAGATTTCGCGGGTACTTTTGTAAAAATCCCGCCATTTTTACAAAAGTGCCGATTTCGCGGGCACTTTTGTAAAAATCGCAGCATTTTTACAAAAGTGCCGATTTTGCGGCAAACCGCGAAATCGCGAAATCCTGGAGGGTCTGAATGTAGAGTCCCAAGCACTGTATTCCATGCGCTGTTTCAAATCATCCTTGAGATCTCTGATTTCCTCTTCAAGACTCAAGAGTACTTGTGAGAGCTCTTCTACTATTAGTAATACTATGTCAAGCAAGCATTTATTCAAAATGGCATACCACTTATCCATGAATTTCTTGTTCAGTTTAAACATCATGGGTTTTATGGCTAAACGGAGACCCTTGGGGATTCTACTGGATTTAAGGTACTGAACTAAAGTAGCCACGTGTAGCCTCTGGTTAATTTCTCTTCGCATTAAATATTCAAGTTGATGGATCTGTTGGGTGATTGGACCGGTAGATGGATTAAAGGTCCTGACTTCACGTATGAGGTTGTAAATGTCATTAGCTTCAGTAGCACTATATACCTTGGTCTCTGCCTTGTTGTCAGTCAATTGTGCTATGTCACTGAACGACATGTTGTGGTGCAACTACAACGACGATGGATAGAAAATAAGAAGAAATAAGCAAGTTGTTGTATTGCACTCCCTATGTAATCAGAGTACAAAAGCTTAAACTTCCATGAACAAAGTTATCAAGCTTAGTTTGCTCTCTGTGAGGGGAACCACCCTCACCCCGTATGAAAATCAAAAAATTATCTAGAACTAATGCCCCACACACCGTTTGCCCTACAGTGGTCCTCGAGGGGGTTTAAACAAATGTAAACACTGATAAATACATTTCAACAAATGATCAAAACATTAATCAAACAAGCCCAAACTGAAAGAATCACATATATCATGCAGTACTCGAAACCACAATGTGAATCAAGTCAATTTAATTCAGTGTGCCACACTGTTTGTGCCACACTGTGTGCAGACTGCATGAGCTGTGCAAACTGCTCAAACATGACTTTGTCTTCACCAAGCATGGAAGGTCAAAGCACTATTTTTAATACATCCGAGTCACTCCTATGATAGACCTCCTGAGCCCAGGAGCCAGGGTACAATATGTTAAAGGCAAGGACATATAAGTGCAAGCTTATATGTCCCTATAGAAGCCTCTTTGAATTAAGTACTACTACAAGTGATCAGGGGACCCTTGGATAACATGGGCTGGCACCTGGGCACTTCCAAGGTAGCCAGCTCCATTATGGTGCAGCTGTAAATAGTCCTGTTTAGTATCAAACAACTTGTCTTATCACACCTGACATGATTCCCATGTTGAGAGTGATAGGACATGCACCCAGGTGGCTACCTTAGAGGTTGCCTATCAAAGGGAGGGACAGAAAGGGCTGTTTAACGGGGTCCAGCGTACGTGCCTTGAAGACAGTAGACCAAAAAAGAGGGTACGCAGTTCCCCAGGTTAAAAAGGGAAAAAAAGGAGAGACGGATGAACCAAAGTGAGTGGAAGGCAAACAGGAGGGGAGTCCTCCTTGTTGGAACTAGAGTCCTCACACACCCAGCAAGCTAGGTGTCATGCTTCATCATATGGGGTCGCTCCTCGTCGTGTCGGCGGTGCAATACCCGACGGGCACCCATAAAGGGGTTCTTTAGCGGAGATCTTTTGTTCCTGCCGTATGATGCCGTGGGTGTGAGAGCCCTAAGGGAGAGGTGGGAGTTTGTGTGTGTAGATGTGCGTAAGTGGTTAAAGCATGCACCGCCTCTGATATGCAAGCAATCTGCCTTCCAAATGAGTAAACAACCCTTCTCTGCCATCAGCCACATTTGCACCCGCCCAAGCAGGTGAGAAAATTACATAGTCAGGAGGTGTACACCAGCAGAAGGCTAGACACCCCTAGGGTGAGCTACCTGGTCTGTACAGCCAAGGATGTTTTCTGCCATTTTTCAAAGTGTCAGAATAGAGGGTTCTGAGTACCAAAGGTGACACCCTCCCACGGATGTGGTCACCTCGGGCAGATTATCTGCTGGGGCCAGTAGCCCATTGGCTACTTGCACCCATACCCATAACACCCCATAATCTAGGATTTAAGGGACACCCCTGGCACTAGAACCTCAGACCTGAGATGATTTGCAGCAAAGGACAAAGAAAAGACCTGAGTGTGCAACTTCAGGACCTGCTCAAAGCAAAGGCGCGATAATCTGCACCTGTGGCAGCCATCCTGCAACTTCGCTGCTGTTCCTGGACCAAAGACTGGGTCCCCCAGAGAGAGTAATCCATTTGAAAGTCAAAGGCAACTACAGACTCCCTTGGACTAATGCACTAGTCTCCTGCAGCCCGCAGGTAAAGGCACACTCCTGGAACCAAACAATCACTGGCCATCGGGCCCACTGAGGGATGGCCCGGAGGTAAAAGGTTCAGTGCATTTTGGGAAATGTAGTCTAGACCTCCAGAAAGTTTCAGGGTGCTACAGTTTTCTTTTGGACCTGCAGACGTCTAAATAGCTTCAAGCTGACCTTACAGCTGCCAAGGCTTATTGGTGGCTAGTCCGGCTCCCACTACTTTTGCTCAACGCTGCAAGTAGATTGAAGTCCACAGCACCTTCAACTGGCCTTTGCAGTGGTCCCATTGTCGACTTTTGGCATCCATTTCCTCACCAGCATCATCTAAATGGTTAAACTAGCACCACTGCAGCTCCAGCTTATGCACCAAGGACATCCAGAACACCTATGCCCCCCGGCTTAGAGAGCCAGGTAAATTTGAACTGACTGTCGTGGCTAGTCCTGGGGCGCTCATCACTGTACCCCCCAGTGGGTTCCATGCAACGTGACCTGCAAGTGACCGATTGTCATTAGTGCGTTTTTCCCATTGACTGCAACATTAAAGTTTTGCAATAGCTAAATGCACTGATTTATTTTTTCTTCTAAAATCCATAACTCTGGTTATATTATCCAATTGCGCACATTTAAGTGTCTAAATTTGTTTAGAAATCTGCTTTATTTATATAAATTGGTGGTGGATTTCTTTTGAGCCGTGTCAGTTATTTGTCGTCCTTGTTGCTATTCTGAAATGCTTGGGACATGTTCCTCTAGTAAAGCCTGACTGCTCTTTGCCACACTATCAGGACTGAGCTAAGGACTTATTAGTGTGAATCCAAAGGACCTTTTTTGGGGTATTGTGAGAGTATTGCATAATGAAGCCTAACCAGCCTCGATGCATAAACTTTCCTACAGCACCCCGCTACGGGAACACCTTCTAAAATGATCTTCAAGCAAAATCCTTCCTCACTACCTTAAAGTCTGCCCTCAAACATACCGCTCCAGGCTTGTGGAACAACACATTTTATAGAATGTGCCATCATTTTATAAACCTGCAATTGGTGTAATGTACTATTTCTTATCTGATGTGTGAGCCATACATTTCCACAAGCATTCGATGTAACTATATGCAATTTTTGTGGCAGTAACGCTTTTTAAGTACATGAATAAAAAAAGGGGCTGGTCCAAGCTCATTCTGTGTTCTGCTTGAGTCAGATGGATATTGCATATTCATCTCTTCAGCAATCCATTACTGAAAGAAAGGCCCTTCTGACTGGTACTTTGTTTTCTGAGATGGGGGGTGGCTTTGGTGAGCACAGGGGCTGTCACATATCGTTTGGCAGACCTATACTAATTTTTCTGTTTTCTCTTTTGTTATTTAGGCATGCGCAACAGTTGCGACCTGGCTGTCTTTATCGATCTCCCGAAAGCTTTATCTGGTGAGTCAAACAGATCGAAGGCAGTCTGCATGAAAGGCACAGTATTGGTGCCTAAGTGTTGGAAACCCATTTGCATGAAAGATGCGGTTGTCCGTAGACTGTGGAAACACTTTGGGCCAGATGTAGGTAATCTAAATTTACCTATTCTTAAATACCGAATTTTACTGATTCGGTATTTAAGAATAGGTAAATGGAATGTAGATAATTTTTTGGTAAAAATTACCGAATCAGTAACATTTGGTAATTAAGAATCGGTATTTACCGATTCGGTAAATTCCGATTCAGTAATTCCCATTCATTCCTATGGGCCTGGAGGCCTATAGGAATGAATGGGAATTACTGATTCGGTAAATACCGATTCTTTAAATACCGAATCGGTAAATACCAAATCGGTAATAGGGGGAACCCTTTCAAGGGTGGCAGGGTGTCACATTGACAGCCTGTTGCACCCCTGAATAGTGCATGGGAGCACATGTGGCACACATACATGCCCTAAGGGCATGTATGTCTGCCACATGGCACTGAATAAAAAGCAAAAAATTGCTTTTTAAAAGGTATTCGTTATTTACCACCAACTAATAGTTGGTGGTAAATAACGAATCCTTAAATGTAAGAAGCACTCACTTGAATGCTCCCTACATTAAAGATTCGGTAATTTACCGAATTGGTATTTTAAGAATTCGGTAATTTATCGATTTCTTAAATTACCGATTCGGTAAATTACCGAATCCTGAAATGTGGCCTCCTACATCTGAAAAGCCTAATACCGGTCGGTAACGGCTGAAATTCGGTAATTTCGGCCATTACCGACCGGTATTAGGCTTCCTACATCTGGCTCCATGTACGGTATTTTTTTTTTCTTCCTATTCAATTGCTGGGAGGGACTGCAAAGTCTCCTTCAATCAAAGCTGAAACCCAGATTCTGGTTCTGATATGTCTCACCTACAGCAGCAACTTCTTAAATTTCCAGGATTTATTTTAGTAGGGAGCGTAATGGGTCTTAAATTTGATTTCTACAAGTTAGGTATACTTTCCAAAATTTACTTTCAAATAATCAAATCATACTTCTTGACTAAGGGTCTGATTTAGAATTTGGCAGATGGGTCATCCTGTCTGCTGTGTTACAGGTGCTATAGGATACAATGCATTTCTAATGTGGCAATTGGGACATCCGTTTGCAATGGAGTATTCCATCCACCAGACTCTCTAAATCAGGTATTAAGTATTCTTTTTTTCTAATGATGCACAATAAACTAAATATTTTTCTTCTATGGTGCGACCTAATTGTGAAGTATTTTAACCTGAATAAGTACGCCCTTGTTTTATGATCATAGCAGTTCTCTAATAAATATATTTTTTATATAAGAAACTAGATTATGTGTTGTGGTTGTTGTCAAAAGATATAAGCACATTTATTTCTGTAGATGATTTTGTTCAATGCTAAGTTACCCGCTTGGCATGCCTTTCATTAACTTTGAAATCATCATAGTGTGGGGAACTGTACGAAAAGAGTTGAGGTTTATAGTGGATGATGTCTTTGCGCTGCACAGCGGCCCATAAAGACTAACACAAACCTATATAACATGCTAATCTCCAAACTAATAGTAATCCACAACCCTCTTCTTGCCTTTCAAAGAGGTCTCTTGTGCGTTGTGTAAAACAACAACTGGGTCCTTTAACCCCTTGCATGCTGATGACGGCCCCCAACCGTCATGCACTACCGCGCTTGTGTGCTGATGACGGCTGGGGGCCGTCATAAACCCTCCCACTCGCGATTTTGCCGCACAGGCGCAGAATCGCAGCAGCATGCAAGGGGTTAAGAGACACTGTCATCAGAGTCAGAAACAAACCCAAGTAGTGCTGGGAAATGGATTTCTCGTTCACACATAAAACATGCTTTGTTGACCTCAGTTATAGAATACCTCTGTCTTTCCTCGCAGATGGACTAAAGTTTTACTGGTCGCTCAACAGAGCCATTCTGACCCCGGGGGACAGTGACGGCTTCCTCCATCCTAGGTACTTCCAGAGGGTTCTGCAGCTGAAACCTGAATGTAAGTGCCCTAGCCATATGATATAGTTAAAACCAAGCAACATTAGCCCTCACTGATTTGCATTTCAATAGGTTGATGTTCCAGCAGGTCAGTAGCGACTATAGAGGGAGCTCCCTGGCATATCCTACATCGCGTCCCGGTATCACCGATTCAAATTCCACACTCTTTGGTCACTAGTGAGCCGGCAGTTGTGTAGAACCGCCCAATTTTGTGTATGCATTGCAATACATACAGGATATGATGGAGGACCCTGGGCTCAGAGGTTTGCTGGTTTTACTCCAGAATTTATGAAAGAAGACTGATGCCAGTAGCAAGAGGCTGCCAGGCTCAAATGCTAGGGCCACACACAGACCTGCACTCTGGCATATACACAAACATATCTTATCTCATTTACAAATAAATGGAGGTTATACACTCAATGGCGATATGTAATCCTATGGGGCCCAATGTTAGTCAAAAGCACAGTGTACTCATACGGCCAAGGGAGCACCCAGAAAATTAAAATACCCCCACTTCCAACCAAAGCTCTTATGCACCAGGCAAACGAAGCAAGTCATCAAGGCCTTCAACAGAAGAGAACTTGTCTCTTCTGTCCAAGCATCTATCCATCCTTTCATCCACCCATTGATATCCTCCATTTCACCTTTACATTCTGTTATTCATTCAATTTTTCATCCATCATTCAGTCAGTCACTATTCCGTCAGGCTATCTGTCTGCCCGTCTATCCGCCCGCCCGCCCGCCCATCCATATCAAACCTATCCATCCATCTTCAAACCAATCCATTAAACCTACCCATCCATCCATCCTTCCAATCATCCATCCATACATCCTTTCTCTCCATCAATCCATCCTCCCTTTTACTCATCCGTACATCCTTTCACTCATCCACCCACCCTTCGACCCATCCATCCACCTATTTACATTTTCACTCATCCATTCTTTTACTCACTCATCCATCCTTTCCCTCATCCATTCAGCCTTTCACCCATCCATCCACCCCTTCATTCAGCCATTCTTTTACTTATCCATCTTCACAGCCATCCTTTCACTCATCCATCCACCCTTTCACTCCATCCATCATCCAGCCTTTCACTCACCCATCCATTCACTCTTCCACCCATCCGTTTACCCTTTGACTCATTCATCCTTTTACTCCCTCATCCATTCATCCCTCCTCTCATCAACCCTTTCATTCATCCATCCACCCTCCTTTTTACTCATCCATCCTATCACTCGCTCATTCATCCACTCTCTGACCCTCCCACCCTTTAACGTTAATTATGAGCCTTTGTCTGCCGACCTTTAGTCAGCCGGGTATGGTGGCTTAGTGAACTAATGCGTCCACTGTAGGTACCTGTGTTTCACCTCTTGGTCACTGGTTGAAATCCCGGAGGGTCCACCCAGCCTTTCATCCTTCGGAGGTTGATAAAATGAGTACCACTGAGTTGGGTCACAATAAACATCTGTTATTCAGCACCAAGATACCCTTTTGGGTGAACGTGCATGTTACAAATACACATTACGTTAGAAGAGGCCCCTCAAGAACAGTGACATAGCTAGACCTTTTGCCGCCTGTGGTGGTCCCTGAGCGGGGCAGAGGGTGCAGGCGATCCCTGCATTTACTGCCCCACGATCCACTATCGCTGTAAGTAAGAGCGGGGGGAGGCGTTGCTGCCCCCAAAACTCGTGTCACCCGGGGCGGACCGCCCCTCCTTGCTATGCCACTATTCAAGAACCCCCCACTGTAGCTGCTAACGCGGGGCATTGATGATGCCCCTGCACAGCAGTCAATATTAGTTAAGGGCACAATATTTTAATATGGCAGTCATGGGTACAGTGTTATCCTGGATGCGAGTATATACAACAGGTGGGTGGTTTGAAACTTAGTAGTCCCTTGACAGATCCCAGGAGCACAAGCAATTGGAGCCTTGTAGGGTGGCATTAAATGGCTGACAGTAAAGCATCCTGACTCTTGGGCTTCCAAGCACCAGTGTTACAATCCTGATCATGTGCACTTAAAACTGCTTTACCTGATCACTGGCTGGAGGGAGCATTGAGGCAACTTCCGCCCTTAAAGAAACCAGGAGCTGCATCTACCATAATCACCCTTTCTTTCCTCTCCCTTCTTTTTGAGCAGTGCTGCCCAGGGCTTCGAAGGAGGTTGCTAGACGAGGTCTGAATGAAGAGCCAGGCAGATGGTTTAAGGAATGGGAACTGGGAGCAAGTGGAGTGTAAGGTGATTGGAGCCTCTGAGGGTTCTCTTCAGAAGCACCTACCTCCAGGGTGCCATTGATACCTCTCCTGGTAATGATGCGAACTCTATTCCTCCTACGAGTTCTCAAATACTTCATCCCTTGGTGAACGTGCAACACCCACCTCCACATGAACACCCCCTTCACACATACTGCAATCCACAGATAAGCAGAGAAAACAGCCAGTAAATTACCAGCCCCATCAGAACAGCTTTGTTTACTGTTGTAACGGTAAGGAGGGTAGGTTACACGAGTAAGATTTATTAAGTCTTAATTACAGGATATTGAGATAGTAAATAGTAGATAGGAAGCGTAGGCCCACCAGAAGTAGCCTCCTAGATGCTCAACCCACACACTCCAACTGACACACACTCAATCACACCAGGCAATCCAGCATTCTACTTCATCACATTCATACTGGCTGAGCAACAGAGAGCAGGTAAGTAAGGGAAAGGATTCATAGTAACAATTCAATTCACAATATTTACCAGAGGACCATATGCAATTTGCTACTGCACGGCACTAATTGCTGTTTTATAGACATTGCTTGTGAGATATCTTGTGACTCTTTGACTTTAGCCTGTGAGCTTGTACTCCCTAACTGCTCAGGTGTGCTTCCATCTTACGTCGTTTGCCTCACACCAGTTCTGAAAATGATATCCTCATCTGTTTGCCCACAGCTTCTCCATTTCTTTGTACCCAATCTCAAGATTGAGCCTTTATCTGCACATTTGAAGTGCATCTGTCCCCTTCTGGTCGTTTGTCTGCTACTCTGTTTCTAACAGTTACAAGAAATACAACATAAAAATTAAACTTGGAAAGCCATTTGTGTTCTTCTCTATTTGCATCTTCTGATAAGGCTCAATGTAACGCATTCTGGGTTTTACCACCTATCGATTAACCCGTTTTGTCGTTTCATCTATCAATTCCTGAAAACTGTTGGCCCAAATATTGACCCAAAAATGTTTTTATTACATGTTTATAAGGCTTTGTCAATTTCTCTGTTGCATTTCTTGTCCTTCCTCGTGCCTTTACATATGCACTGCATTCTACACAGCACTTTCCGCTTTCTGTTTGTGAACGGCACTAGGGGCAAGAAGCAATGCTTGATCTGAACTGATGGCCATCGTTCTCAAGTGGTTAAAAGGAGGATCATTTAGTTGGTTAGTAATACATATTAGAACATTGGAATGTTGTGAGCTCCATTGAAAACCATGGAATGCTCCAGGCTTCTAATTGCTGGTAGAAGCCCGGAGCTCTATCATTCCAATGTTGTCGTTCACAGCTGTTGCTATGAACAAAGGCCTCAGGGAGCCCGAGGTGGTGTAAATCCCCTCGGACTCCGTGAGGCCCTTGTTTTATTTGTTGCCTCTAGTGGTGGAATGTTGTAATATAGCCTTAGAGCCCGCCTTTGGCTCCGGCATATAACGCTGGCCTTTAATATAGCCTTATAGGCCGCCGTAGCGGGCTATACGTCCATTAAAGTATAGCCCGCTCCATCTTTAAAGGCCTGAGCCGAATGCGAGAGCCTTTTAACACGTAAGCGGGCCTTTAATGGCCGGTATAGCCCAGCTACGAAGGGCTATAAGGCTATTAGAACATTCTGCCAGTAGAGGGCAGTATGTTCTAACAAATAAAACAAAGGCCTCTCGGAGCCAGAGGGGGTTCAAATCCCCTCGTGCTCCGAGAGGCTTTTGTTCACAGTAACAGCTGTATATTCAATAGTGTGCTCCACATTCCCATGTTCTAATAGCCAGTAGAGCCCACGACGGCGGGCTGAAAGAGTAAAATAATAGAGTGTAAGTGTAATGCAGGCATGGTAAATGGCCAATATTCATATTGGCATGATCAGCCACCCATTTAAGTTAATTGAAGGTGTAACTTTTACCCTTTTCAGGTTGCCTGCTTCCCCTGGAATGAAGTGGCCTTCACTTACATAGACGAGGATGGACCGTGAAACGAAACACGCTAGTGGAAGCATGCAGGAGTTCTTGCCTACTACAAAGTGTACTCAAAGGAAGTCAGGCACAATATCACAAAGGCTTAGTAAACTGTCCTTACGAGGAGGGCCTGTGCACTGTGCCGGAGGTGGCCTTGTGCACTGTGGGTGTGAGGAGGCCTTGGGTACTATCTGTGTGGAGAGGACTCATGCAGCCTCCATGTGAGCAGCCTTGTACACCATCCTTATGTGGAGGCTTGCACACTGTGCTTGGAGGAATCCTCTTGCATTGTCACTGACATGAGGGTCTTGCAATGGAAGGAGGCACAAGAAGGTCAATATAAATATGTTTTGATCAGCTTTCCTGTTTCTCAGCTCTGTGACTTACATTAAAAAGAAACTAGAGAACACTTTGACATTTCGTGGTTTTTTTAAGAAAAAAAGTTCAGATTTACAAAGGGCAGCATTTATAGCCCAGGGCATTTCCACACCTGATCATTCTGCAAGATTTGTGGCTGAAGGTGACTAATCTATTGCTCTGATGTGGTGTTTTCATTTCACTTCATTATAACAAAGTATGGGAATATGAGTCTGGGAAAACTCCCAGAGGTGAACACACCAGTAGGATACATGGGTTGGTGTGCGGAAGGGGGGTGGATGTAAGAGAGAGCCAGCTTCAAAGTGAGGGCTGAAAGTGAAGAGACATGCTCAGGACTAACGACAGAGTGTGACAACTAAACTGTAGAGTTTGGTATAAGTAAGGAAAATTGTCCAGATCTATGAAAAGAGTGGTAGATTTGGAGCATAATGTTTGTTAGTAATGATGGAGCTGCATAGAGGTAAGGAGCTCTTCGTTGGAATGGTCAGAAGTGTGGAATAGTCCATCACATTGAGTCAGAGGAGAGTGGTGGAAGGGTGGGACAAGCACAGTGGGATGAGCGGTGGAAGTGGAGGAATGTGCCGATTACTCTGCAAAGAGACATCATCAGTTTGAGGAATCTGCCCAGGTCTCAGTAGAATGTGGTGGCAAGATGCATCAAGTATCGCAGGCTTGGTAAGTCTGCTTTTAAGGTGTCTGAATTTGCAATGGAGTTCCATCCTCTCAATATGGGGGTGAACTATGCATACACCAATTTGTCCATGTGTCCCTACTGTGAAGAATTCATTGTTGTCGGCAGACTGTAGTGACTCAGAAAACAAATAATTCTTCATGTGACGTCTCTCATTATAGTTTTCTTGTGTCACTGGAATCTCAGGGTAGATTATTTTGTTGGAAATAAAAGATGTAGTATAGGGTGTTTAGCTCCAGATATGACAAAATGTCACGCATTTCCTCAAATCTTTGCAGCCCCATATCCTGAACACTGGACCCCTTATAGCACAGATCATAGGTCACAGAGGAGTGAAATCATGCCATGTCAAGGAGAATCTCTGCCATGAATCCTTGCTAGATCCCATCAGCTCTGGACCACGTACAGCATAGAACACAGGTGACCTTGGAGGGAACTCTACCCATATCAAAGAGAATGCCTGCCATAAATTCATGTTAGATTCCTTCGGCACTGGATCTCTTAACAGCACTCTTCACAGATGACCAGAGCCGCTGTGGCCACTGCTGGTAAGAGCGGTGGGACCGGTTGGGGGGTATTACGAGAGACAAACCACGAGGGAAAATTATTTATTTATTAAATTTTCCCTTGTGGTAGTCTCTCAAAATCCTCCCACCCCCCAGCTAACCCCACCGCTCTTACCTGCAGGGGCCGTGACTGGACCAGAGAGAGAACACTTGCCATGTCCAGTAGAGTCCTTGCCATAAATCGATGCTATATCCCATCAGCACTAGACTACTTTCAGAAATGATCCCATGCCTCCGGGCAGAAGTGATGAGATGCACATGTAAGCAGGTGAAAGGGGCCCACGGGGGTCTCCTCACCAAAGAACTTTGCTCTTAATCTGTTTTCCAAGGGCAAGGTTTGTACCGAATTTCTTACATTTTGTGGGCCTGTGAGCTGTGTTAAAATGCCATTTTACAATGCAAATTAAGTTCTTCACCAAGTGTCCCTTCTCTTTAAGTATTCCACTTCAAATATGCATTTGCAAGTTTTGTCCTTTGCAATGTCTGTGGTTGCCCTACTTGTGGGACCGACATAAGAGACAGCCCTAGTTTGTGCTGAAGAGGTGTTGGCATGTTTAAAATCCAAACCATGTTCAAAGCCCAGGCAATTTTGTACTGAGAGGAAATGTTATCAATATTTCATGCAGCAAGCCACCTTGCTGAGATACGCAGTGTGAAAAGGAAAGGGCAGGAGTGGGCCATATTAAACATGATACGGCGCATTCCTGTCCTTTCCTTGAGCTGGCACACAATGAGCAGCCTCGCGCCAGCACAGGTAATCTTGCACCGTGGACCAAGTTAGCCTGCGTTGGGGGCAGGATTGTTTTTGTGCAAGAATGGACATCTTCGTGCACAAAAGCAATCCTCAGAGGCATTTTCCTCATCTCTAGAAAGAGGAAAAAATGAGGAGAAATAAAGATATTTCTCCTCGTTCTACTTCCGCTGGAGAGGCGAAGCATTTTGACAAATTCCCAGGCCTACCAGTAATGGTAAATCTGGGAATCCACCAACATTAATGGGTGGATGCGTTGGAACACCCACGCTTCATCCATGGAATGCCTCCCTGGGGCAAAATAACGCAATGCTGCGATTTGCGCGGTGTCTAGGTTATTCTAAATTGATCAAGCCTTGCAGGGCCACGCAAGGTGGTTGTGGGTGGCTTGATAAATCTGACTTAAATGTTGCATCACCCTTATGACCCCTTTCAAAGGAACAAGGTTGATGCAACTTAATGATAAATATGCCCCTGAGCTTCAGTCTACATGTGTCTAGGCTCTGTGTTCCTCATGTGTAATCACTGCAGCACCATCCAGGGCTGCTGTGCGCATTACTTGGCAGCTGACTACAGTATCTGTGATCGTTAGAATCAAAAGTATCTGCAAATATGTATTTTTATTTTCTCTGGGGTCTCATTAGCTAGCCAAATGCTGGTTCTTAACTGAGCCGAATGTGCCCCCTGCTTGTCATGCAAGTGGTTTCTATTGCACTGTTACCTCCCTCTCTGTAAGCACCTTGGGCCTCATTTATGAGGCCGTGTGTCACTTTTACGCCGCCGGTACGTCACTTTTTGTGATGCACCAGCAGCGTAAATAATGTGCCTTGTTGCACCATATTTACAAAGTGACGCATCTACCTAGATGCGTCACTTTGTAAACCCCTGCGCTACATTATACCTACGCCAGGTATAATGTATGCAGTGGGGCGTTCTGACGCAAGAAAGGGTCATGGAAGTGACGCAGTGAAATCTATGAGATTTCACTGCCCCACTTCTAGGACACAAATGCATCAATTTCTTATGCCCGCCTCACAGCAGGCGTAAGACTGACGCAGGCCCTTTCACATGGGGCTTGTCCCATGTGAAAGGATACATTGCTGGAGTTGCGTCATTTTTGTGACACTCTCCAGCAATGCGTCACTTTTGCGCCCTACAGATACGTCAGAAACACTGACGTATCTGTAACTCCTTGCGCCATGATACGTCATACTGTTAATATGACGCATCATTGGTCTCGCAAGGAGGGCGCAGTGGAAAGTGACGCATCGCTGTTTTCACGCAGCGATGCGTCACTTTTCATAAATGAGGCCCCTTGTATTGTACACTGAGATATCGTCCGTGCTCAGCGCTGCACAGCTTCCGAGCGCGGTTCGTTCAATACAAATACTTTTATATAAATGTTGTTGTTTTGATTCCGCTGCAAGCTGGTCTACACATATCAACTGCCTTGCTTTCTTTTGTGAACGGCTCAGGGCTACTGTGGGAAGCCCTATAAGATTATCCCTATCTCCTTGCCATTGCAAAATGCTAGTTCTATTCCATAGTACACACTATTCAGAGGTATTCCCTCCCTACCTAGGCCTCTTAATCCAAAGTCTAAGCGGGGTCAGGTGCGAAAACCTCCAATGCACAGGGCCCCGTCCAACTTCAGCTGTTACACCAAGCTAGGAATGCCATGAGTTCGGTCAGTTTTACTATAAATGTGGCTAACACCAAACATTGCAAAGACAGGCACAATTACAACAAGCATTGGAAATGCAATAGGTCTCGCATTAGGAAAGTTTGATTTTTTAGGTCTCGTCTGTCGATGCGCATGCGCATCGAGCAAGCGAGACTATAGGGGCTCATCCAGACTTTATCTAACTTGCAAGGAATCGTGGCGATTCCTTGCAGTGCCCGTGACTTTTAAGCTCAATGCGCATGTGCATTGAGCTTAAAAGCGCGTGCACATGCCCCCAGCCGCCTGCCTTGCCTACTCTCTCTCACAGCCTCCCCCAGCTCCGCCCCCTCACTACTTGATTGCACGGCCGCTAGGCCGTGCCTCCCCTACTCTCCTCCCCCCTCCTCCTCTCCTCCCCTGCCTGCCTGCCGCTAGGCCGTGCCTCCCCTACTCTCCTCCCCCCTCCTCCTCCTACTGCCGTGTCGCACCTCTCCCCTCTCCGCCCCCTCCCCTGCCAGCCGTGTTACGGTGAAAGGCTTGTATTCTCTCCCTGCTCGTCATTTCTAGCATGTTTCCGTCCCCACCGCCATATGTTCACCTCCTCTCCCCCCTCTCCATCCGCCCTTCTCATCTCTTTCTGGCCTCACCTCGCACCTTATTTTCTTCAGGACAGTCTGGATGCTTCACAGCTCCTCTGGCCTCCCTGCCCCCTCCCCCCATTTGCTCCCGAGCCGCATTTCTCCGCCCCCCCCTAATCACAGCAATGCCAAGAGCTTGTTGTTTACAGGAATCCTCTCTACAAACCAGCACATTTATTGCAGCCAAAGCAAGTATCTTTACTTTCCAGGAGGTTCGTAATGTTCATGTTTGTAATCGTACTCCTTGCTCTACTGAAAATACTTGACGGCAGAGAGCAAAACAAACTGGACTCCAGGAATTTTACAATTCCTAAAGCGGACTTCATTTACTTATTTATTTAATGCGCTTTTATATAGCGCAAACATTACCCGAAGGTGTCCTTCCCCTCCCTTGTTCCTCCCCTCCTTCCCGCGTGCACCATGCAGTCCTTCCGCGGCTCACTTCTTTCCCCACATTTCTACCTGGGCTGCTTCTAATCCTGTGACCACCCTCTCCACTTTGCTGTCTCTTACTCCACGTGGCCTGTCTCTTTTCACTTGTTCTCTGACTGCCTTTGTCCCAGTGCCTCCTGATGCACACCACCACACACGTCACTCTCTTGACCTCTCTGCGCAGTCTCTCGTGCTCCTTCACTCCTTCCGCTATGCCACTTCCCCTCACCATTCCATTGCACCTACTCCTCCCCCCCTCCTCCTCTCCTCGCCTGCCGCTAGGCCGTGCCTCCCCTACTCTCCTCCCCCCTCCTCCTCCTACTGCCGTGTCGCACCTCTCCCCTCTCCGCCCCCTCCCCTGCCAGCCGTGTTACGGTGAAAGGCTTGTATTCTCTCCCTGCTCGTCATTTCTAGCATGTTTCCGTCCCCACCGCCATATGTTCACCTCCTCTCCCCCCTCTCCATCCGCCCTTCTCATCTCTTTCTGGCCTCACCTCGCACCTTATTTTCTTCAGGACAGTCTGGATGCTTCACAGCTCCTCTGGCCTCCCTGCCCCCTCCCCCCATTTGCTCCCGAGCCGCATTTCTCCGCCCCCCCCCTAATCACAGCAATGCCAAGAGCTTGTTGTTTACAGGAATCCTCTCTACAAACCAGCACATTTATTGCAGCCAAAGCAAGTATCTTTACTTTCCAGGAGGTTCGTAATGTTCATGTTTGTAATCGTACTCCTTGCTCTACTGAAAATACTTGACGGCAGAGAGCAAAACAAACTGGACTCCAGGAATTTTACAATTCCTAAAGCGGACTTCATTTACTTATTTATTTAATGCGCTTTTATATAGCGCAAACATTACCCGAAGGTGTCCTTCCCCTCCCTTGTTCCTCCCCTCCTTCCCGCGTGCACCATGCAGTCCTTCCGCGGCTCACTTCTTTCCCCACATTTCTACCTGGGCTGCTTCTAATCCTGTGACCACCCTCTCCACTTTGCTGTCTCTTACTCCACGTGGCCTGTCTCTTTTCACTTGTTCTCTGACTGCCTTTGTCCCAGTGCCTCCTGATGCACACCACCACACACGTCACTCTCTTGACCTCTCTGCGCAGTCTCTCGTGCTCCTTCACTCCTTCCGCTATGCCACTTCCCCTCACCATTCCATTGCACCTACTCCTCTACCCCCCCCCCCGCCCCCAATCTCTGGCTACGCCTCACTTCTTCCACATCATTATTTCCCCAGCCCTCCCTTTGCTCCCTCTCACCATCTGTAAGCATCTTCAGGTGCATTCTTTGCATGCCCTGTCCTCACTCTCCTCGTGTACCCTCTAGAGCAGCACTCTCTTTTATAATGTTCTCTCATCCATTTTCTTCACATCACTTCTCTTTGCCTCCCATTTCTTACAATATTCCACCCTAGAGTCCTCACCCGTCACTCTTTCTTTCCTACCCTTCTTACGCATCCACATTTCATTCTTGTCTCTCTTCCCTCTGCTTCTCCTTTCTCTTCTCCCCTCCACTATTCCCTCAGAATCTTTTTCCCTCCTCCTTCCTATGCTCGCTCCCTCACCCTTCTCCCGCCCTCCATGCCCTTCACTTCTCCAGCCTCCTTCCCATCCTCTCATCCTTATCTCATTGTTTTCGTCCCCTCCGCCATCGTCTCTTCTGTATCTCGTTATCTTCTCCACTCTTGCCTCATTTTCTTTATTTTCTCTCCCTATGCTTATCCGTCCTCATCTCCTTCTGTTCTCCCCACCCCTCTTTCTCATCTTACGATGTTCTTTCCTCGCCTTGCAGCGTCCTACTTCCCCTCTTCCTGCGTAAACCCCTTCTCTTCCCCACATCTGTTTTATTCTCTCCCTGCTCGTCATTTCTAGCATGTTTCCGTTCCCACCGCCATATGTTCACCTCCTCTCTCCCCTCTCCATCCGCCCTTCTCATCTCTTTCTGGCCTCACCTCGACCTCGCACCTTATTTTCTTCAGGACAGTCTGGATGCTTCACAGCTCCTCTGGCCTCCCTGCCCCCTCCCCCCTGATCTCTTTCTTGCTCCTCTCCTCTCCAGCCTCCTTTTCCTCTATAGTCTCTTTCCACTCCCATCTCTTTTGAGTCTGTCTCTTCCACCTACATCCTCGCCCTTATCTCATCCACCCTCCTTTCACCACCTTCCATCCTTTTCTCCTGGTCCTTCTATCCAACTCTTTATCCTCTCACCCCCATCTCTTTCCTGCCCACTCCCCATGCTTCTCCATTTCTTCTATTTTTTGTGCCTTCTTCTCCTCTGATTGTACTCGTTTTTCGTGCCTTCTGCTCCTCTGAAGGCACTCATTTTCTTGCCTTCTGCTCCCCTGATTGCACTCGTTTTTTTCTTGCCTTCGGCTCCCCCACTCCATCCATCCATCCATCCATCCCCCCCACTCCATCCATCCATCCCCCCCATTTCATCCACCCCCCCACTCCATCCATCCCACTCCACCCATCCATCCCACTCCATCCATCCACCCCCCACTCCATCCATCATCCATCCATCCCCCCACTCCATCCATCCATCCCCCCACTCTATCCATCCATCCCCCCACTCTATCCATCCATCCATCCATCCATCCCCCCACTCCATCCATCCATCCCCCCAATCCACTCTATCCATCCATCCCCCCACTCTATCCATCCATCCATCCATCCCCCCACTCCATCCATCCATCCCCCCACTCCATCTATCCATCCCACTCCATCCATCCATCCCCCACTCCATCCATCCATCCACCCCCCCCACTCCATCCATCCATCCACCCCCCCACTCCATCCATCCATCCATCCCCCCACTCCAACCATCCATCATCCATCCCACTCCATCCATCCATCCATCCATCCCACTCCATCCATCCATCCTACTCCACCCATCCATCCATCCCACTCTATCCATCCATCTATCCACCCCACTCCATCCATCCATCCATCCCCCCAATCCATCCATCCATCCATCCCCCCACTCCATCCATCCATCCCCCCACTCCATCCATCCATCTCACTCCATCCATCCATCCCCCCACTCCATCCATCCATCCATCCATCCCACCCCATCCATCCATCCACCCCACTCCATCCATCCATCCATCCCACTCCATCCATCCATCCCCCCCACTCCATCCATCCATCTCACTCCATCCATCCATCCATCCCCCCACTCCATCCATCCATCCATCCATCCCCCCACTCCATCCATCCATACCCCCACTCCATCCATCCTTCCCCCCACTCCATCCATCCATCCCCCGACTCCATCCATCCCTCCCCGCCCCACACTCCATCCCTCCCCCGCCCCACACTCCATCCCTCCCCCGCCCCACACCCCATCCCTCCTCCGCCCCACACTCCATCCCTCCCCCGCCCCACACTCCATCCCTCCCCCGCCCCACACTCCATCCCTCCCCTGCCCCACACTCCTTCCCTCCCCCGCCCCACACTGCATCCCTCGCCCACACTCCATCCCTCACCCACTATGCGCTACCACAGCATCACTGAACGCCACAGCATCACTCGTCGCCGCCACAACATCATTCAGAGCCACCACAGCATCAATCTGTGCAACCATTCAACAACAACTGATTCAAATATGTTCTCTCAATGTTTCAAACTTTATTACAAATGTCACAAAAAAATGTTAATATTTCACTTCTGTTCTTGTATTTTCATCACAATAAAATACACTAAACATAATCTTCCAAAAAGTTATTTGCAAAAGTTTAAGCTATTGCAATTAGAAATGACAATAACTTTTATTTAAGTATTAAATATTGGAAAAAATACAACCCATTGTTATTTTTAATATTAATACATCTAAGTCATGTAAATACAACACATATTGCATTACAAATGCTATAGGTGTCACGTTTGCAAAAGTTAACACTATTGGCATTGTAAATGACAAAGTTATTAATTTCGTTATTTTCAAAACAAAAACATAAATAAAAAATTTGTCATTTACAATACTAATACCCCTAACTTTACTAATGCGAGCCCTATTGCATTGCAAACGTATTATTTATAACATTTTTAAAAGATTGTGATTTGTCAGATCAATACATGTAAGACAGGGGAAAACTAAACATGTACCTTTACTAATGCCATAGATGTAACATTTGCTAAATGTATAGCTATTGGCATTTCAAATAACAAAATTAATACTTTTATAATTTGTAAAACATAAACAAAAATTAAAAAATATTTACATTTACCACACCAAAATCTTAAACTTTTCTATTGCGAGACCTATTGCATTTTCAATGCTTGTTTTATTTATGTGTTGGTTTTGAAAATAGCAAAATTAATAGCTTTGTCAGTTACAATGTCAATAGTTTTAACTTTCGCAAATGTGACACCTATAGCATTTGTAATGCAATGTGTGTTGTATTTACGTGACTTACATGTATTGATATTACAAATAACAATGGCTTTTAATTTTGTAAATAATTACTTAAATAAAATGTATTGTAATTTATAATGGCAATAGCTTAAACGTTTGTAAATCACTTTTGTGAAGATTATGTTCAGTGTATTTTATTGTGACGAAAATCCAAGAACATTGCATTTGCACCTACACTCACACAAAGCCACACACACACACACACACATATATAGATGTGGTGGTGGTGGATCTGGGGGATATGGTGGTGGTGGATGTGGTGGTGGTGATGGTGGATGTGGTGGTGATGGGGTGGATGTGGGGTGGATGTGGTGGTGGATGTGGGGGTAGATGTGGGGGTGGTGGTGGATGTGGATGTGGTGGTGGTGGATGTGGTGGAGGTGGTGGATGTGGTGGTGGTGGATGTGGTGGTGGATGTGGTGGAGTTGGTGGATGTGGTGGTGGTGGATGTGGTGGTGGATGTGGTGGTGGAAGTGATGGTGGTGGATGTGGTGGTGGTGGATGCGGTGGTGGATGAGGTGGTGGATGTGGTGGTGGATGTGGATGTGGTGGTGGATGCGGTGGTGGTGGTGGATGTGGTGGTGGTGGATGCGGTGGTGGTGGATGCGGTGGTGGTGGATGTGTTGGATGTGGTGGTGGATGTGGTGGTGGATGCGGTGGATGTGGTGGTGGACGTGGTGGTGGGTGTGGCGGTGGATGTGTAGGTGTGGTGGATGCAGTGGTGGTGGATGCAGTGGTGGTGGATGCAGTGGTGGTGGATGCAGTGGTGGTGGATGCAGTGGTGGTGGATGCAGTGGATGTGGTGGTGGTGGATGTGGTGGATGTGGTGGTGGTGGATGTGGCGGTGGATGTGGTGGTGAATGTGGTGGTGGATGCGGTGGTGGATGTGGTGGTGGTGGATGCGGTGGATGTGGTGGTGGTGGATGTGGATGTGGATGTGGTGGATGTGTTGGTGGTGGATGTGGTGGTGGATGTGATGGTGGAGGTGGTGGTGGATGCGGTGGTGGATGTGGTGGTGGTGGATGCGGTGGATGTGGTGGTGGAAGTGGTGGTGGATGCGGTGGTGGATGTGGTGGTGGTGGGTGTGGTGGATGTGGTGGTGGGTGTGGTGGATGTGGTGGTGGTGGATGTGGCGGTGGATGTGGCGGTGGATGTGATGGATGTAGTGGTGGATGTGGTGGTGGAGGTGGTGATGGATGTGGTGGTGGATGTGGTGATGGATGTGCTGGTGGATGTGGTGGTGGATGTGGTGGTGGTGGATGCGGTGGTGGTGGATGCGGTGGTGGATGTAGTGGTGGTGGGTGTGGTGGATGTGGTGGTGGGTGTGGTGGATGTGGTGGTGGTGGATGTGGTGGTGGATGTGATGGATGTAGTGGTGGATGGGGTGGTGGATGTGCTGGTGGATGTGGTGGTGATGGTGAATGTGGTGGTGGTGGATGCGGTGGATGTGGTGGTGGTGGATGTGGTGGTGGATGAAGCCGGAAAGCTCAGACAGACCGGGCACTGAGCGCGCAGCGCAACAACAAGCACTTAAGGCCTACTTCCTCAAGAGACAGCTTAATGCAGCACCACACCGTGTCTGCAGCTTTCCATTAAAGCTGTTTAATAGTCTTCCCTTGCAGTAAGTGAACCTCGTTTCAAGGACGCGTGGCGTGGTAGTGCGCTATTTGAAGCACACAGGCACTTCAGCGAATTTATTGCATTGATATTCCCTTTTATTTGTAGCAGAGGCCGCCTAATGTCCGTCGCTGCGGTGTGCTGTGTCGCAGCCTTGTTTACGCTGCTGCACTAATTCAAGCTAATTTATGCCGGTAGGATAGCTAGCGCCATGATTTTGCACGATCGCGGCTGAGACATGCGGTGGTCTCCGTGTCACAAGTTCCTTAGTGTAAGGACATAGACGGCCCACCAGCCTTTCAACACTCAGAGGTGGCTAGATCGGGTAATATTACATTAGGAAACATTAGCGCATGCCCTTTGCAGCGCTTAGAAATGGCACGGACGCGATCTAAAGCGCTACATAAAAAAACAAGATATCCATGTGCGTGATTCACAAATAAAAATCTTTGCACTGACTTCCATCTGCCTCGGTATGTATTATTATTCTCTACTACACACAGAAAAGGAAATGGCTACTTGCAAAGGAAGCTTTCAGTGTACAGATCGCTTTATACCGCATTCTTCCAGGCGGTGTCACCGTGGATATACTTCAAGAGTACCTGTAATAAAGGCAGGAAAGGGAAGTGTAGTAGGAAAACAAGGAGAAACACGAGAGACGGCCTGCGGCCGTCAAAGTGAAAGTGGGGGAGGAGAAATGAGACACGGCGGGAGGGGGCGGAGCGGGGAGAGCGGCATGAGGGTGTGAAGCAGCCGGGGCCTTTGAAGTGAAGCTAAGCTTCACTTCAAAGGTGTGGGAGGAGTGCGGCTGAGGGAACAGACGGCGATTTGATGATGTGCACGCGCATTTTAGGTCAATGCGCTTGCGCATTGACCTAAAAGCCACGGGCACAGCACCAAATCGCCACAGTTAGGTAAACTTTGTTTAAAGCCCTATAGTCTCGCTTCTCTCAATGCGCATGCGCATTGATAGGTCACGAGACCTAAAAAGGAACATAGACGGTGTATCGACCACTTGTGTATACTCAAAAGCATTCAAATGCATTACAGGGACAAGTTCCTTCTTAAATTTGGTGCAGTGTATATGTGGGAGGATTTTAGAAACAGTTAATGTGCAAAATATTTTTTCTGCAGGCATGTTACCCAGCATTGTGTAGAGTGTAACTACCACTAGAGTGGTGCTGTAGCTTTCAAGCTGGCGGATGTGTGTGTTCGGTAGGACAGTGTGTGGTTGGAGTATCATGTCCTGTGTGGAACGTGGTGTGCAGTCCTGAGAGGTGGTCTGATCGTGTGGCGACATGCTTATTATCTCTGCAGGTATACATGCCAGGGTTTTCTAAGAGACTGCGAGAAGTAACAGAGCTTGTCAAAAAGTATATAGTCTCAGCCCTCAAGTAAAGATGCATCTCATGGTGTGTGTGCTACCCATTGGTCTTGGTGTAGAGTGGCAGGGTAGCTTGGCTGTCTTTACAGAAATACTTGGGTGCTTTTGTTTGTATCTGGCTGTGGTTATTTGTGACTGTTCTTAAAATGTGTGTCCAAGACAGCGTAACCTCTTGGCACAGGGCATTACCTTCTTATTTTCGCATATGCTTAATCAAACACACTGAACTTTATGTGTGTCCTTCAATATGGATCTTGCGTTTACATTCAATTTCCCATACACAGTAGTGAGTTTTCATTTAACCTGAAGATGAGACTCTGTTTCTTATCCACTGACACCTCTCTTAAATACTGTTTTTAGTCCAGGGTGGAAAGTGCATGTGAAGTGGCATGTTTGCTCTGGGTACTGGGGCTTGTTTATTGAGTGGGATACATTTAGCGTGTTACTCCAACTTCTGGGCTACTTTGAATGTTTAAAATTACTGGAGTGGTTTGCTTCAAACGGTAGGTAGTCAGTGTGAAATCCCCTTATGAATATCTGCCTTGTCCCACTATACTGCATGGCCAAGTCAGTATGGCAGAGACTAACAAAAGGGAGAGCAAGGGATCATGTTCACCTTAAGTGAACGGAGAGTACTCCTGTTCCCCTGATAAAGGACTAAATAAACAAAGAGAGGAGTACCACCATAGAGAATTGAGAAAATTCCTAATGGGGTGTGTGGCTGACAAAAGGAAAGAATTTATCCTTTTGTTTAAAACCCCTCACTCACCAGCCTAGTGGTGACATGCTTCATCATCGGGGTCCACCCTGGTGGCCTAGCGTCACCAGGGTGTGCTACGACACCTGAAATACAGTGGAGCAGGTTGTGAGTGTAAGTGCAGAAAAAATGTGTGTTAAAAATTGTCCTGGTTTAACTTAGTGGGGAGATACATTTTATTTACAAGCAACTGGACAATATTAAAAGGTGTGGCGAGATACTATGAGGGTAGTTACGGCCGGAAGTATCTCGGTATGTGTACTGGTCTACATGTTTCAACCTTAGATGGAATATACCAGGTTTTCATCAGGACCAAAAACAAGGAAGTGGACGGTCTGCGCCAAGTCAGTATGGCCCCAAATCCTTACTTCAGGGAAATCTTTGTAGACTGTCCTTTTCCCTTTTTTAATCACATTTCCACTTCCCTTACCAAACACTCCTGAGTGATTTTCTGCTTTCCTGCAGCCAAGGGATACGGATATTCATTCCTTATTGTTTTTAGGAGCCTGCCTCAGATATTCCTTTTCTCTGGAGTGCAACCATGGTAGAAGGTGCGCTGCACATGCTAAAAGTATAGCATGAGTGTACTGCTTTTTTAGTTCCCCAAAGACTGGGCAAAGAGATCTGGCAGCCAAATTCTCTGATGGACAGCGTCCAACAATAACTTAACACGTCTGTCCAAACTTCCTTTGGCAATAAGTTACTGCAGTTATTAAAGACGATCAAGCAAAAGAGGAAAATTGATGTCTTATTTTCTATTTTAGTCAAGCATAGACATAAGAAGACATAAAATCATATAGTACAAAAAGAACTGAGTTGCACGGATTGGGGATCTAGACATAGCCATCACCCTTTTTTTTTTAGTCCATCAAGGGAGTTGCTTTGTGCCCGTTAGCAAAGAAAATCATAGCACACCCTGAGAAACACTAGATTCTTTTTCCATTTCTCATCGGTTCACTGGTCTCTGTAATGAACGTCCACTCGTGCAGCAAATGTGGTTTGCTACCCAGGAACATCTTTGCAGTACTCAGTCATCATCAAAGGGGGAACTGAACAGGGGAACTCAACCGAGTTGCCACAGCAATCTCTTTTCAATGATTGTCCTTAGTTATTCGTACCGTACACCGTTTGCCACATACAGGCCCAAATCCACTCCACTACGTCTAGTGTCCTTTATACACAGTGGATAATATTAATTATATGAAGCAATATATAGGAGTTGTAGAAATATAATACTGCCTAACAGCAGCTTGTGAGGGATATTAAAATGGAGGGGTAACGTCCTAGTGAAATCCAGAGGTAAAATGGTGATTTAAATGCTTTGAGAAATGGGAGTAAAAGTCTTTGGAAGATGAGGATGATAAAGTAGAGGGACTTCAGAGTGCTTCATGGCCACCAGTTAATTTGTGGAACAACTCTTCATTTAGAGTCTCGTTCTGATCCTTGGCCCTGGTGGACATGAAGATGTAACCTCCGATGTACTCATGGACGATCTTGCAATTGGCCGAGATGCAGCTGAAGGCCACATTGATATGTTCATCAAACTCGATAGCCACCTGTGGAAGGGAGAGACAAAAAGTGGTGAAACAAAGGTAGAAGATTGAGAAACAGTTACTACATGTCACAAACCTGTAGGATGCATTAAATAGTCCTTGTGCGATGACCAGGGAAAACTAACACGAGTGTCATTCATAGATTTATATTTCATCACTGACAGACTGTATCCTGTGACACTTCTCAGGAACACCACCATATAAAATAGTGTCACAAGGCACAAACAAAGATGCAGACTTGACACGTTATATGCAAACTGTCTCCCAAAGCAATGTACAAATAGATGGAACCCTTTTAAGATCAACTTTCTCCAAAATCGCTATATAAATGCAGAGTAGGACTTTCAGATGTATTGTCTCACTCACTAATTCACAGATTCAGAAACCAAACAAGCACTTTCAACTTAATTTACCCACAACATGAAGGATAAATCTTTTGTCTGAAGCTCTCACCTGCCGAATATCCCAGTTGACGTTCCACTGGCGCATGTTGCTGTAGCGCCATGTCTTCACCACGTCACCCACGCTGAGGTCGATGCGGATCAGGCGGTTATTGGCAATGCCCAAGATCTCATCCTTCCGGCAACCTTTGAATCTGTGCCATCGAGGAAGGAGGGTTAAAGACGGTTAATCCTTAAATGGCTATGGGCAGTACTATAACATAAGTCAGCGGTAAACAACATTTACGACGATTCTTTTTATCCGCGGGTAATCACAACGCGGTCGTTATCACGACCGCGTTGTGATTCCGCATACCATTACTCACCAAGTCGTAACAACGACTTGCGGGGGGGGGGGGGGGGGTGCTGGATTTAAAATCCAACACCTTCTCTAGTGTCCGCACAGACTGGAGTTGGAATGGTAAATTATACTATTCCAACTTCCAGCGCCCCCCTGCGCAAGTCGTTGTTACGATTTGCGGAGAAATGGTATGGGGAATCACAACGCGGTCGTGATAACGACCACGTTGTGATTCCCCGCGGAGAAATAGAATGCGGGAATTCATCATATATTCAAGTCAGCAGATCAACAAACGTTGCCAGTAAGCCCAGACCAGGGGTTGCGTCTAATATATTAGGAACCAGCATCCAGGGTAATTTTCGCTGTGCTCCTCTACCATCTTCCTTCTCTCTAATTCTCTTACTTTCCACTACCTCTCCTATTTTGTTCTGTAAGAACATTTTAAAGGCCCATCTGCTCCTGCTGTTACTGCTCAAGACTCGCAAGTTCAGGATCGAGGAGCTGGGAGCTACTCATGCCGAAGCCAGGTCATGCGGCTATTAGGTACACATGGCTTTCTCAGTGTTTGATTGAGTAGTTAATATGTGCAACTGACCTCACATGTTCACGATTAACGAGTTAGTACAGATATTAATTTCATATATGTAGCAGCACTAGTTGTACTTTGAAGCTCTGTTAATATAGACTGTGGTTTCTCAATGCAGGATTAGTGTCTAATATGTACATAAAACACCACCAGTGATGGTTTGAGTTGTAGTATGCACTGACTACCTCAACTTTCCAGGATTAAGGTGGTGTTACGTAAACATGATTTTTCTTGTCCTAGATTGAAGTGTTGGTATCGTCACAAGACCACATCGTTCTAATTTTTTTTATGCTAATGTAGACTATGACCTCACCAATTGAGGTGGTGGTTTGCAACTTCCGGAGTGCAGATATTCGGTATCTGTGAAGACTGACTGTAGCTCACTAATGTTGAGATGGCATGTTGTGGTGTACACATGGCCTTATAACTCTCCAAACGTAGGATGTTGTTGTGTACAGAAGGAAGTGCAAACCTCAAATCAGGTTAGTATTGAGCCACAGCATATTGAGATCTCAGTGTGTTCTAATGACGTCGGCAGTCCCAAGTGGGGTTGTTGGCAGGGTGTTCTCCCTCACTCTTTTGTGCACAATACTATCTGTAATCATCCCAAATGCTCTTCTATAGTTACATGGTAGGTCTTATGACGTTTGTGATTGATGATGCTCTTGATGTGGTCAACGTTCTTAACTCTAGTCAGAAACACTGACCGTAGAAACAAAACAAAAAACATTAAAAGTTCATCTGTACCTGACAAGAAAGTAGGAAACACCAAAATCTGGAAGAGACTGCCAGGCCTGTATAAACCTCATTTTGGCGTCCATTAGAGACAGCTGAGCAACGTTCTGGTGGGCTTCCAGGATACGCGGGGTTAACTGCAAGATAAGCAACCCAGTTCTTTAATGTTACACAATAGCACAAACAGGTCAGGATTACCAGTTGGTAGGCTAGTATCAGAACAAGAAAGGACCCTAGACCCGTGGTAGGAGTTTACCACCGTGAGACATCTAGCCTTGTGAGTAGTGAAAGAGAGCCTTTGATAGCACAAAAACTAGAGATTCCTGGTACCCATTAGGGAGAACATTTCGCCATCTACTGATGACCCATCAGTTTCAAAGATTGTACATGTATAGTGAGGAGTCACACCTCAATTTGAAGATGCTCTACCCAAGCCTAGATCATTACCTGGGGACATGCTAGCAGTGCTTCCGATACAATGAAACCACTTAAAAGAACCTTTGCCCAAATACAAAAAACCTAGGTACAAGGATGCTCAACTTAGTGCATGCTAATCCAATCAAATATGCAAAACACCTTGTTTCCACTGTATTAAAGCCCTTTTATAAGTTGGGGAAAGTTGTAAAAGTGCTTTTGCAAGCCATTACAGAGTGCAGGTAGGAGGAAGCGTGAAAGGGCCACCCCCCTCCTATTTGGTATTCATAATGTAATGGATCACTGGTTTGTGACAGCAATTGACGTTGCAAACTATATTTTAGTTATCGATCGGTTGTTGGTATGATCACTGATCTGCAAAGTTTAAACTGTTCACATGGGACAGCTTCCTCTTGGGAAACCGTGCCAAGAGCCTGGGCTCGGGGGTCAGAGATGGAGGAAAGAGTGGGAGCAGGCAGTGTTGATAGGAAATCTCTGGAGTCCACAGAACTGCATGAGTCAGATTTCTAACCGTTTGATGAAAGGGCTTAGTTCAATACACCGACATTGAATTTAGAAAGCCAAATGGACTGCAACTATGACACTAAATCAATGTTTTCAGGTTTCTAGCGGTGACTTTAGATGAGTTCAGGACACAGCGGCAATCCAATCTTCTGTTTATGAATAATACACTCAAAAATATCACTCAGAAACAGGGACATGTAACAAAGTATTTAATTTCAAATCCTTAGTCTAGTGCATAAAACATGAATGAACCACGCAGAATTAAAAAATAAAAGCAGCCATGTAATAATGAGCAAAGGCAAGATAAATGTTTCTAGAATTTTAGCGAGTCTCACACTTCTTAATACTCTAAACCTTTGCCCAAGTGCTATGCTAACTCTTAGCTAAAGCATTAAACAGCAAACCTGATGTTCAGGTTTCTGCGGATGGATCGCACATTATTGCTCTGAATAGCTGGTTTCAGCTATTCTTTATCAGAGTTCTGCTGAGGAAACAAAATATGTGCTCTCTGCGAAAAACGCCTTTTGTACAACTTCTAAAATCAACTCTCAAACGGACAGTTGCTGACTCAACAATCTAGTGTGACCTCTAGTGATAATTCTAGGGCGAAGACTTCCCCTAATCAGTGATAAAATCCTGTGGTTTATACACTGTGGGGCATATGTATTAAAGAGTTCTATCACCCTTGCACCACGCAATGGGGTGCAAGAGAGACACAACTCAAGTTAGATTTATCAAGCCTTGCTAGGCCATCTTGTGTGGCTTTGATAAATCTAAAGCAACGCAATGCATCGCAAATCTCTGCGTTGCGTTACTCTGCCCCAGGACGGCTTTCCATGGGCGGAGAGTGGGTGTACCCAGGCATCCACTTATGGATTTTGGCACATTCCCAGATTTACTAACTCTGGTAAACCTGAAATGGTTCTAAATGCTACGCCTCCCCAAGGGAAGGTGTAACGAGAAACATCTTTATTTTTCATTGGTATTTCCTCTATGTTTGCTGCATACTGCACACATAGAAAGAGAAAAAAGCCTCAGGAATTGTTTTTGTGCAGGAAGGTGTCCCCTCCTGCACGAAACAAATCCTGTTAAAACGCAGCGCCACCGGACCCCCCTGAGCCATAAAGAACGGAAAGAGCGTGGGTGGCCAGTTACTCTGAAGGACGCAGCAGCGCAGAAAAAGGTGGGCTAGGTGGTAACACAACACGGCAGCCATCTTGGAAAAGGAAGGCCGGTGGTGTGGCACAGCGCAGTAACGGCAAGATGGAGCATACCCTTCACCGTGGGCGGGCTAGGATAGCCAGACAACACCACGGAGTGGATCCCTATGTGCCTGAGGCCAAAACCGAACGAGTGTAGCCTAACAACAGGTCACAAGTGAGGTCCCCCGAACGCCGCAAGTCAGACAGCAGTAAGGAGCAAGTTTTCTCCTCAGTGCCAACATAGCAAGAAGACTAACCTCACCCAGCCAACACCGAAGCAGCAGCGGACACAGTGTGGCAAGCAACAGCAGCTGTGCTCGGAGGAGTCCTGGCGTCCGGCAACACAAGAACCAGGACAATAAGGTGGCCCAGCAGATTCACCTTCGGTGTCATCACAAGGGACAGAGACACCACACCTCCGAATAGCAGCCCACATCAAGAAACAGAGCAGACGGATCAACAGAAGAAGGACAGTCTGCCTACACATCTGGAAAGAAGAGGTCTTGATAGGATGGCCAACAGAGACGACAAATCGGCCAACGACAACAAAAAACTAAGGAAGGATCTGGCTGAATCGCCTATCAAAAGTAAAAACAACCCCAACATTGATGCAGCGATGGACACACTCCTCAAAAAGATAACGGAAGCCAACGACCTAGCCAAGGCCACGAAGAACTCCATGGACAATGTCCAGCTAGAGCTCACTGCTATACGAGCGGACCAGAACAGAATCGCCAGCAGAGTAGGGGAAGCAGAGAGGAGAATTAGCGAGATAGAAGATAGAACAGCCAGCACAGATAGAGATGTACGCTATGTCTTCAAGATATCCAGTGACCTACAGAGAATGTTTGCGGAACAGGAAGACAGGAACAGGAAAGGGAACATCAGGATCCTGGGGGTGCCGGAAGGGGAGGAAGAGGCCGCAGGGTCATGTGCAGCAATGCTAGAAACCCTAATCCCCAAACTGACAGGCCTCAACTTCGAAAGGAATTTCGAGATAGACAAGGCCTACAGAGTACCGGCGATGAAGCTGCAGCAGGCGAAAGGTCCGAGGACAATCATTTGCAAGCCCCTGCGAGCAAACCATACCGAAGAAATGTTTGCCTTCGCGAGAAAAGGCCAAACAGTGAAATGGAAGGGCCAAAAGATAATAATCACCCAAGACTTCTCGAAAGGAACGGTGGAAACTAGGAAAGGCTTCCTAGCGCTCAGGGGGAGGCTAAAGGAAGCTAATATCACGTGCAGCTTTGCAGGGCCCGCAAAAATGAGGATAACAGACAAGAGAGGCACGCGCACCTTTGATGACCCTGCTGTCCTACGCAAATACCTCCAAGGTCCGGAAACAGAGCTAATGGAAGAACCTGGCCCAGCGACAGGGAAAAGGAGGGCATCATCGGATGGCTCGGACACAGGCGAAGCAGGCGGCCGCTAAACACGAGGATACAACCCGGGTACCATAGCAGCGTCAACAAATCCAACAATGTCTACCTCAACACGCCAACACGGCGGCACCATAGACCATTATAAACAAGCATCCTCCTCAGAACTGCTAAGGCAGACCGTGACCCAGACTTACTAAGTACTCTGTTTTTCAGTCAAGAACGCTACATACATACTGCGACGGAAAGACCTGCAGGCGGCACCACAGAACACTCTGTAAGACACATCTACCTCAACAGACGCTTGATCTTTGAACACACCTTGAACTTGAACTCGGAACTTTTGAACTTTTTTCCTACAGTATTATGCATTGCTCAGGAAGTACGCACCACGTGCAGACACCAGCAGTCGGAAAAGAATATCCTTTACCTGAGAAGCACAGCACAGCGGGGGGGGGTAGTTTTTCGACCCCGGGGGGCGGGGGTGGAGGACCGTTGCTGTCGCACGTTTACAGTACATTGACGGGGGAGGGGGGGAGGGGGCCGGGCGGGGAGCCAGGCGGTACAGACAATCATAACCTTGTGGAGTCACTCATTCTCTTTTTCCTTCTTTCTGTCCTTTTACACACCACAGTCCCTAGGCACACCCCGGGGGGGGACCGCACATGCAGGGTGGGAGGTGACCTCTGTAGACCCAAATCTGCCACCATGGACCAACACTAGCACAGGCGCAAGCACAAGCGAAACACACAAACCACCATGACTACACCCACCACACAGTGCCTAGCGCAAATAGCGGCAGATATCAAGATTGTATCCCTAAACGTCAAGGGCCTCAACCACCCCGTTAAACGTCGGAAGACACTAGAGCACCTATATAAACTCAAGGCAGACATATATGTCCTCCAAGAGACCAGAGTGTCGGTAGAGGACGCAAATCGACTCAAGGCAAACTGGATAAGCGAGGTGGTATGCTCACCAGCCGTAAACAAGAAGGGGGGAGTGATCACTGTCATAAGCAAGAAAGCAAAGTTCAGGGTACACGACCACCAAGCAGACACAAAAGGCAGAAGATTACTCACTTGCATCAAAAGAGGACAAGAGACCATACACATAGCCAACATCTATGGCCCGAACTCGACAGACAAAAAATTCTGGGATGAGGTAGGAAGCGAACTTAGCGACATCCCACCAGGGGAACTACTAATCGCAGCAGGGGACATGAACCAAGTGATGGACAACGCCACCGATAGGCACCCACACAGGACCAGCCACACAACGCAAGAGCAGACAATACTCAAAAACCTATGCGCCAAACTGGCGCTGTCAGACCCATGGAGACTACAACACCCCAGCGCCAGAGAATACACATTCTACTCGCATCCACACAACTCATACAGCAGAATTGACTACATACGCATGTCCGCCACGCACACACACCTGACTGAAACAACAGAAATAGGCCCCATATCAATCTCAGACCACGTTCACATCTCACTCTCCATAAGCGGAAAACACAATGAGAAACCAAACCGCAGCTGGCGCCTCAACAGCAACATACTAGATATCCCAACTAACATAACTGAGGTAGAAGAGGCGATTAAGGAATATCCAATGTTCAACGACACCGCAGACACTGACACCATTACCTTATGGGAAGCTCTAAAAGCCACTATACTGGGCAAGCTCCTGAGCATCAAAGCCAGGATGAACAGGAGCAGGAACAAAAAAATCACAGAACTGGAGAGCCAGATAAAGGAACTAGAAAAGAACCACATCGTGAACCTGGTAGACAGGAACACCCTCACCACACTCACAAAGAAGAAGTATGAATTGAACAGGATACTAAGTGAAAGGGCTAACACTTGGATTAACAAATACAAATCCATTAACCTATGCTCAGCGAACAAAGCAGGCAGGGCCCTAGCAGGATACCTGAAAGCCAAACAAAGGCAACACTCGGTCGCATCGATCACAGACAAGAACAACCATACCCACACAAACAACAAGCTAATCCTGGAAACCTTCAGGGGTTTCTACAAGGAACTGTACACAGCGGACAATTCACTAGGGGCAGACGGAGGCGCAAACTTGTTAGACAAACTTGACCTGTCCAAACTAAGCAATGAACAAAGAGACTCACTAGAACAGGACATAACGGGAGCCGAGGTGGGGATGGCTATAGACTCGCTGAAACCAAATAAAGCACCAGGACCGGACGGTTTCACGGCGGCATTCTATATACAGTTTCAACCCCTGCTAAAAGGGACATTGGTCAGAGTCTTCCGGACGTGCGCAGACAGGGGCAGTATGTCCAAATCGATGGCGGAAGCAAACATCGTCGTCATCCCCAAAGAAGGGAGGGACCCACAGTTTCCGCAAAACTATCGCCCAATCTCGCTAATAAACGTTGATTGTAAAATCTACGCAAAAGTAATGGCTGCAAGGCTAAACACATACCTACCTCATCTCATACACAAATCGCAGGTAGGCTACCTAAATAACAGACTCTCACAGGACAACACCAGACTACTCTGCCACCTCATAAACCGCACAGCAAACAACATGGAGAAGGCAGTCATGATCGCGCTTGACGCAGAAAAGGCCTTCGATAGAGTCTTGTGGCCTTTCCTCGACCAATGCATGCGCAAATTCGGATTAGGGGATAAATACCGAGGTATGGTCATGTCACTCTACAAAAGTCCCCGTGCACGAGTGGTGGTCAATACGGCCACGTCAGAGGCCTTCTCCCTGGAAAGGGGGACGAGGCAGGGATGCCCTTTATCACCAGGACTATTCCTACTTGCACTAGAACCACTCCTCTACATGATCAGGAACAACCCGCAAATAACAGGTGTACAAGTAGGAGGGCAAGCCTTCAAACTGGCTGCATATGCCGATGATATCCTGATCACCACATGCGACCCAGAAACATCAATAGAGGCCCTGATGCACACCATTGAGGAATATGCACAGGTCTCCGGATATAAACTAAACCGCGATAAATCAGAGTGTAAACCGATGAACTGCCACACAACAAGGACAGTCCTAGGCACGTCCTGACTTGCGTGGCAAACAAAACCCCTGAAGTACCTGGGCCTCCTCTTCGGAAGAGACCTTGGGTCGACCCTAGATCACAACGAGGAGGCAATGCTGAGGAAGATCAGGAGCAAGCTAGAAGCTTGGAGTCCCAAATTCATCAGTTGGTGGGGCCGAGTAGAGACGATCAAGATGATGGTCACACCAATGCTAAACTATCTGCTGAGCATGCTGCCACTAACCCTGACTTCAGATTTTCACAAAAATATAGACAAAGCAATCAATTCATTCCTCTGGGGGGGGCAAAAGGGCCAGAATCAGCCTAGCAAAGCTGAGACTAAAGAAAGACCAAGGTGGGCTGAACCTTACAAGGCCTGCCTAGCAAAACAGGGCATACACTGGATCTCCCCGACACCAGAGTACGTGCCGGTCTGGCTAGACCTTGAAAGAGGCATCCTGGGGGGAGCAGACCCAATCATGGCGCTAACGGACAACAGACTCCCTGAAGCAAAGAATGCAATCATCAGGAACACTAAGACGGCGCTACTAAGGGTAGATAAGGAACTGGGAGTCAGCATCAAAGGCTCCAAATGGGAATCAATATGGTAGAACTCCAAGGTAACATACAAAGGGAAGACACTGGAGAACAGAGAGTGGTACAGCAGCGGCATCACGACACCGATCCAACTAGAGCTGGGCAACAACCCACTCACTTTTGAAGCACTGCAACGCACGCACAAACTACCAAACAAGGAGTTCTATGTTTTTCTCAAAATCAAGGCGGCCCTCACAAAAGCCAACCTCTCGAAACACAAACCAACCATCATAGAGTTCTCACAAAATCTAAACAAAATAGGCCACCAAACCGCCCACATTTACAAACTCATCACACCAGGTACCACAACACTAAACAATAAAACACTAACATTCTGGGAAGGGGAGTTACAGAGACCATTAAACGAAGATGAAAGGGCCAGATTATGGACCTCAGCATCCAAAAACAAGGTAACCCCACAACTAGCCCAAACTAAATACTGGCTACTACACAGACTACACTGGACCCCGGCCAAGCTAGAAACAGTAGGAGCTAGGGAGAGCGACAACTGCTGGAACTGTCACAAAGCTAGGGGGGACCTAGCCCACGTCCTATACGAATGCCCCACGGTCAAGCCTTTCTGGCACAAAGTATACAACCTCATAGACACGATCACAGGCTGACACACACAAAGAGGCCTAGCAGGCATAACCATGGCCTTCCTGGCTACTGAGCTCGAATCCAAGGAGAACCGCGAACTAGTTGACGTTTTGCTAACGGCAGCCGCCAAAACAATTCTAGGGAACTGGAAGAACACGAGCAAGGCAACGTTCAAACGTTGGTTCAACTGGATAACATTCCTACGAGGGGCAGACAACATCACCACCAATCACCAAGCCGCAAACCACAGGGCCAGAGGTGACATGTGGGCGGCCCTGGATGCCCATTTGGGGCGATAAACCACCCCCCCTTCTTTTTCCCTCCTTCTCTCTCTCTCTTCTCCTTCTCTCTCGTGCTCCACCACAAGCCAGACAGTATACTTGTCGTAACAGCCAATAATTGTGACAAATGTTTTCTTTTTATCTGTATATGTCAAATTTATTCCAATAAAATATTTTGAGATTAAAAAAAAAACGCAGGCACCTGTGCACCATGGTGAAACGAGCCTGCGTTGGTGCTAGGTTCCAAAATGACACCAGTGCAAGGACAGGACAGGACAGGAATGCCCTGTCTTATGTTAAATAGAGTGCATCCCTGCCGTTTCCCTTTCACACAAGCAAGGTGACTTGCCGCACTGCGCGAAAGCTACATAAATATACCCCACATATGACTGCTGATTTCGTCCCATACTTCGAAAAAATCATCTCTATCCACATGTTGATCTAAGTATTCATCTTTGTAAACAAAAAAACATGGTTTTCTACACTGTAAGGGGCCATACTTAAATGGATGCGTCCATTTGACAAAAACATGTCAGCCCACAGAGTGGGAGGTCATGATGATATCAGCATTTTTTATGAGTTATAAGAATTTTACACTTTCTATAAGAGAGAAAGTAAAACTAACATCAGTCACTGTATGAAAACAGTTTAAATAAATGAGAACTCTCACCATTGTTTACCCTGATCTCTTTACAAATGGGAAACTTGATTCGGTAAGGTATTTATTTTTCAAAAAAGCAGCATATGTCCCTATTTGGGAATGCAATTGCAATTATGGAGATTTGCTGTTGTTTGCATTCTCTGTCTTTGCATTTGACGGCAATCGAAAGGGTTGCAAATTGTAATCTGCCAAATTAATATTCATTAAGCTGTTTGAGAATGGACAATATGCAATATGATCTTTTATTATATAGTCACACTGCAAATCCCATCCATTCCCATTCGCAAAACAGACAATGTGCAACTGAACAGCACTGGTTTGCGAATGCAATTAGCACATCCGGTCCCTAAGTTGTTATTTGTGTATCTTTTACCTGATGGCGCCGCGGCCAGGGCGACTGACGCTGGAATCTGGGGACCACGGTTCGATCCCCGGCTCCGGCGGCAGGTTAGCCCAGCACCATGTGACTCTGGGCAATAGCTTGCTTAATCTTCCCGACGGCCCCCCAGCGCCTAGAGACCCTTACGGGTGATTGTGCGCTTTACAAATGTGGACTTTACTTTTTACTTTACTTTTGCTTATCTAGACCTTTAATATTGGATCCCTTATGAATATATGACGTATGCTACTTTTCTAAATTGCCAGCTTGCTTGCACAGTCTTGATTCGACTGGCGAAAGCATAATTCTTCATTCACTCACTTCAAAACTGTTCCCAGCAGGAGTTTCTCATTCAATTTGGCCAATGCATCGATTATGTGAAGCAGGTGATAATTACTGGGAAGTATTTCCTCCCTTTTTTGAAACGTTTGAGCTGTTTTGCTGCTCTTATAATAAAAAGTGGTAACAGCACCCGTCCATACTGTATTGACAGCAGCTGAAGTGCATCAGACTGGGTCTTCCCTGTAAAGATTTGCCTGCGTTCTGTCTGGGGTCTCAGCTTCACTTGCTTTTTTTGTGGAAACTTGCTGCCTCAACTGGTATTGGGAGCCCTGATCAGACAAACAGTAATTGGGCTCACAGCTCCATTCATCCGGTAAAGGTCCATGACAGGAGCATATACCTGGGCTCTTTCTGCCACCACATCAGTAACTAGAAACTTGATATGACACACACACTGTTGAAGACTCAACAAACACAACTACTTAATGGGTAGACATTGATTAACTTTCCGCCTTACCAGCTGATGTGGCCCTTAATCGTGTAAAGCCATTTTCTTCTGCCATCTTGCCAGTAACCAAACCCTTGCTTGACTGCACTTGCGACTGACCAACATCATATTGGTAAACGCATCTGTAAACCAGTTTTTAGCTTCAGGCTGTTCACTTACATTCAAACATTAAAAGATGCTTGACATAGCATACAACAGAGGGGTAACACCTTCCAAACAGGCGCAGGACTTTTGTCTCATGTACATTAGTGGGCTTCTGACTTCTGTCCAATCAGTAATAGACTCTTAGCTGGGCATACTTTTGAGAGGTTATTTACAGCTGGTAACCAACCAGTAGGTCTCCATGATTGGCCTGATACGCCCGGAGACAGGAAAGGATGTTACAGGATAGAGGGAATGGGAACATCTTTGTGGGTGGAGAACTTGTCCCCAATAATCTATTGTTTCACTAGACAGATCATTAGTGCATTGCAGGTAGTCACCCTAAAGGTCTCTAACAAGCAGGCAGGCATAGTGGGAGGAAGCTTGGCTTCTCATCTTCACCCAACCAGTGAGAGGACACATTTCTGGACATAATACTCAGAAGGGACTTGAAGCACCTAAAACATTTAGCTCTTTCCTTCCACCCGGCTAGTAAAGGGGCAGTTCATAAAACAAACAACAGTTGAACTATCACCTCTACTTAATTAATAGCAGACACTGTATCTCCCTTCTCCACCCAATCTACAGTACATCCCTTTTCTGTTCATTGTTCTGACCACACTAAAAGGTCCTCACCTTTGGCACTAATACAACAGACCCTCACCTGCTTGGGTTTGAACTTCTTCTGGTAGCGGGGTGACACCAGAGCTTGCGTATTGACGTTGTCGGAATCGGCAGAAACCTGCGAGCTGTCCGGGTTCGATTTCTGGAGGGTGAGGAAGGATAGGATGTTCTCGATTTCCGACTGGTATGTGCTGTCAGCCATGGTCTTGCCTTTTGCAGCAAGGCGGCAGGCTGCCATCCAATTGGCATATTGATGCTCCTGAAATACCAGCATGAGACAGAAACACAGTTACTTAAGCTCTGCAGGTTTGGTTTTGTGTATCACAGAACTCTGTTCTTAACATTTCTTTCTAAGACTCGCGCCTGAAAAATTAAAGGATGCACCTCTTCAATCTGTTATTGACATCTCTACTGCTGGTGATCTAATGTCTCCATCTTTATTCAGATGGGCATTACTCATGCTGAAAAGTCTGTTGTAAGGCTCTTGGGATGATAGAAGTATAAGCAAATAGAGTGACATTAATGTGTGATTCCTGGTTACTGGAATGGTGTTAATTATGGACCTTTGGACAGAGAAGCATTGTACACTGTGGCCTCACTCCAGTTGTAACATATTATTTGTCAACAGATCCGGTGTCTGCGTGTGATAGCAAGGCTTGTACCTGACCTCAGACTGCGCCATAATCCTAGCAACCTACTTTCAAACTGTTACGATGTTACAGAACCTGATGCTTGGCTGGGATATGTAACTCTCAACATCTAATGTTATACTTCTAGGCCGCTCCAGGGACTGCATGTCAGGTTCTGACATCACTTCAAAAATGTAGAATTGAATGTTAGATCTCTCCACAAATTCAAAACCAAGCTCTGCGTTTGCACCAGAAACCTAATATAAGACTGTGAAATCACTCTAGAAACATTGGGGTATATTTATCATAGGTTGCTTCGCTTTTGCACCACGCTGCCGAAAACGAAAGCGATGCAAGAACAATAGTTACTTACCTGTAATCTGTGGTTCTCCAGTATTGGTGTCTTTCATAGATTCACATGCCTGAATCATTCCCCGTCGTCGGAGTGGGAGTCCCACGGTATATAAAAAAGAAATAATATGCTATAAATACATAGCAAATACCAATAAAAAACAAACCAGGAAGTAAAGTAGCCAAAGCTACAGTAGAAAAAACTTCCACATTAGTGACTATCCCTGTCATTTTGTATAGCCCAAACTGCAGCCAATCAGGCGACAGCACCCACTAGAAGGTTCCCCCCAGAGGCTCAGGCTGTCAGATTTTGTCGCACGGAGTGATAGTAGACCAAAGTATCCTAAGAGCCTCTGAAGGGGAGGTGGGCGGGTGCATGTGAATCTATGAAAGACACCAATACTGGAGAACCACAGATTACAGGTAAGTAACTATTGTTCTTCTCCAGTATTAGGGGTGTCTTTCATAGATTCACATGCCTGAATAAGAGTAGATAGCAGTAAATATCCTTGCTAGGCAGACGCCATAGTAACCCAGCTTGTCAAACTGTGCACATTATCATGAAATATATAAAATGCATTAACATAGCCTGAAGCATGATAAAATGCATCTAGTGATAAACGTTCACACTGAAAACGGTATCAGAAGCGTCTGACTGCAGGAAAAAAGGAGGTGGGAACAGAGGCTCACCTTAGCTGAAAAGAGTACATAGAACTGCTTGACCCCTGGAAACATCGGTCTTACTGGCTGCAGCCAACAGTAGTGATTGGTGAAAGCAAGGCTGCTAACCTAGGTTGCCGCTCTGCCGAAGTGCTGGAGAAGAACTCCAGCAAACAGAGCAGTTGAGGAAGACATTGCCCTGGTAGAGTGTGCTCTAGGGGCTGCTAGCAAAGCTGTTCAACTTGTGCATGGCAAAATATCGATCGGAGCAAAAGATCAATAACGCAACTGTTCGCCCAGACTCCGTTGGGTTTGAACTAATCGTACCCTAGTTAATAATAATAAATTGATCAGATCTGCGAAAACCGAACTATCCCTTGTAAATAGAACATTTGAAACTTCTCCTATTATCAAGTGTATGTAAAAACCCTTTTGTTGATAGTGGTGGAGGAAAAGATGCCTTTAAATTTACAGGCTCGATCCGAAAGAAATTCCGGAGGCACGGTAAGTATGAATTCCGGAGTAACTCGAACCACCACAGAGTTATAGTGAACTGTGTGAAAAGGCTAGAGAATCGAAAAGACCTGAACCTAACTGACTCTAATAGAGGACTGTCAAATCCAATAAAAGGAAAATTACACCTTTCTAAGTCATCTTAGATCATCACTGAGGATAGGTGTAAAGGATAGCACATGAACTGCCCTATTACCACATTGAGATGTCTCGATGGTAATGGACGAACTGGCGGAGAAAAAACATTTTGAAAATTCCTTTGAAGGATTGATTTATATATTTTTGAGGACTAAAAAGATGTGATCCCATCTCGTCGGCATCTGGAGCTGCTGCCAGTTAAGGAACTAGTAGAGTTGCATGAGGCAATCCTGAACTTGCCAGCTAAATGAAAACAAACTGGAAGATCCTTTCTGTTTTAAGAGTAAAAGGATGAAGTCTAGCCGAACAATATCAGATACCGCAAAAATATTTGCATTTGAAACCTTGTCCCTGTTATGGCTAACACTCCCTTGCAAACCGCAGGGATGTTTAGATAGGCGAACCAAAGGTAATCAGGGGCTAGGCCACTGATCTCAAAGATGGCTGTTCCGGGTGATAAACCTGGCCGCTCTGGAAGAAAAATAGATCCGGAGGTGGACACGTCCGAATTGATTCGTACTCCGACTGTAAAAAAGAGAAACTCAGTAAACCAGTCTTGGCGAAGCCATCGGGGGTAAAGAGGAACCCTCGACACCACTCTATCTTGTTCTTCCGGAGAACTTTGAGACCCAAAGGTATCGGTGGAAAATGGAATTAGATTGAGATCAGTTGGACGACAAACGCATTTCCCTGTAAATCCTTGTGGGGATGCCAACTTGAAATGCACCAGTATGTGCTGTTCTTCTTGGTCGCGAAAAGACCAGATCTGGATGCACCCCTCTGCCGAAATTTGAATCCACAGTCCGTAGAAGAAAAACTCACTCGAGAGTGGAAATTGTCGTCCTGCTGAGAGTGCCTGCCAGACTGTTTCTTGTACCAGGAACATGGAATCGCCAGAAAGTTGTGTGCGTTGTATCGCTCATGCACATAGATCACCGGCTTCCTGAGACAACAAAGCTGATCTAGCCCTTTGTGTTTAGTGACATAGTGCACACCAGTTGTATTGTCTATGCGCCACAATACAGTTGTCTCCTTGAAATTATTGCGCAACAAAATTGGAGGGCAAGGAAGATGGCTATTAGCTCAGCAGAATAATGTACCAAGCCCCATATGAGGGCTCCATTTCCCGTAGACCTTCAGCCCCTAAAATAGTGCTCCCCAATTCCTGAGGGATGCGTCTATGGTGATTGTGCAACTTGATACCTTTTTGAGGGAAAAAACACACCTTGTGTACAAATTCTGTCTTGGATTCACCCAAGAAAAAACCTCTCGCATCGAGGAGTGATTGTAATGAGATCTTCAAATGAATCAGAGACCTGAAACACTGCTTATGCAGTTGCTTTAGCAGCTTTATCCTGTGCAGAAGGACACCCACAGGAAGCCGGTGGAGGTCATGGCCAGTTGAAATTTGGAGAATCTAATGAAATAGACTAATGTACGTAAAATAAACAGCAAGAAAGAGCTGCAGGCTTCTCATTCGCAAGAGACAAACACCCTTGCTGAATTTGCATTGATTGTTGATCCTAGAAAATCCTGTGTCGTAACTAGGAATAATTAGGACTTGACATGGTATATTGATAAAAACCAGGCATTGAAACAGTGACTGCAAAGTCTGGATGTACTGGATTGCCTATTAAGAAGAGTGATCCTTCGTAAATAAACTTGTCTCAGAAATGATGAATGCGTATGTATTGCAGACACAGAGAGGCTGCCAGAATCTAGGTAAGAATCACGTGGAGTGGACCGAGAGTCCTAAAAAGATAGGCCTGTGATAGAAAATGATTATAACTTAGAGTATAGATCAGCCACTTCCCGTACTGTGGAAGGATTGGCACCTGAATCTTGACACTCTGGAGGTCGAGTGCACCTGTCAGGTCCTCTGGCAGTAACATTTGAAAAACCTTCTTGAGGTACAATCTTTGAAAAAAATTTTTTCGCAGAGATGAGAAAAATCCGGCGCTACATTTCTGACCAGCTAGTTGATGAGGATCTGAGAGAAAAAACCTAACACCTTATTAGATTCAGAACCACTCCGACGGTCCCTGATGTATCCATAAGTCAATTTGTGAATGACTCGCGCAAATGAGGTGAATGCGGTCATCCTGAAGGCGTAGCAGAAAGGAAATTGCCAAATTCTAGAGCATGCTCTTTTGACATCACAATTAGAATTCCCCACAGATAAATGGCATTGGTGACCAAATTAAATCCCAGAGATATTCCACCCTTATCCCACTTGGAAAGGAGTAATGATGGGCTTTAAAGTAAGTCGTAGTTTCTTGGAAAAAACGACTTCCTGTATACGATCTAGAGTCGAATCATACAGTTGCATACCAGATACTGGGTGGAACTTCTTGGATTAAAATGTGAAAACTGTCCTCGGGCACCCCGAAAGGGTTGAAACCCGTACTGTAGAGAATCGAAGGCGCGGTATTGTCTGGTCAATATGATGGCCCAGAAGTAACAACTATAAAAAAAAGGTACGGCCATTATCTCAGTTTGAACTTGTGGGCGAGGAACCAAGGGTTCTTCCAACCCCAACTCCGCAACACAATACTGCAAAACTTGGAGATGTAATGTGCACTGCACTGTGTTTTGTTGATGATTATCTTTTTCCATCCTTTTTGTTAAAAATTCTAGAAGCGTCAGTTTAGGGGTATTGAAGAAATACGCACATTCTGTGCCCCTATGTCAAAATTGATCCTGTCTAGAGAGCTAAAAGATTTCCAGAGAGACACCAGCGCCGAGCTTTTGGCTTAAGCAGAGCTCAAAATCTCTGCCAATACAATATTTGAAGAGAAAAAACCTTCCGCCTCTATCCTGGTGACAAGGGCTTGACGAAAGCGCGTCACCGTTCCTTACATGAGGAGGGTAAATCCGTCAACATCCGCCGGAGGATAGAATAATAAAGATTCATGCAAGATCTCGTCAAAGGACAGGACATGGCATCCCCAAAGAAACCAAGGCTAAGAGTCTGGTTAAGTCTTAAGCCATTCTAAGAAAATATGGCGTCGCGTAAAAAGACATCACTCCATCCGGAGGATCTTGCTGAAAGGAGGCTACGACTAATAAGTAGGCTAAAGGAACACTGTACATAAGCCCAACTGGATCAAGCGTCGACAAACCTGACCATGGACTGGGTCCAGCATCAGAGAGGTCAACAAAAGAAAATTACCCTCAGTGTCCGCATAGGAAAATTGTTTCAGACTTAAACCACTATGGAGGTGACCGCTGACGCTGTCAGTCTATAAACCCTCCGTAGACGTACTTTTTGTCGTCAACGAAACTGACCCTTAACTTGGCCAACATTCCACAATAAAAACTCACCATCACGGAGGATGATTGATGAATCGAGTATCTTGTCGACTTAGAATGTCGTCGACGAGCCTGCTAGTGACTAAGCTGAACTGTCGTCAATGGGCCAACTGTTTACGGACCTAAAGCCTGCGTGCCAACTGCCGATGTGCCCACTGTTAATGGCCCCAACTGCACTGTGTATAGGCCAGCCTAGAGATGCCGGGCCCATCACATGTCAGAAAGGGCCCCTGTCAGTGGCCCACTGGTATTGAGCCAACCGTCGTCAAAGCTTTCAGTTAACTCTGTCAGCTGAATAGGCTCTCGAACGCCGACGAGACTCTTCACCGTCGACGAGGCACCTCCCCATCGACGAGGCTCCTCACCGTCGATGATTGCTCTTCAGCGTCGACGAGGTACACCCTGTCCCGTCGACGAGGTACCCCACCGTCGACGAGGCTCCTCACCGTCGACGGTTGCTTTCCAGCGTCGGCGAGGGACACTCTTCACCGTCGACGAGGCTCACCGTCGACGGGCTCACCGTCGACGAGGCTCACCATCAACGCGGTCGCCGTCGACGGAGCTCCGTCGACGGAGCTCCCTCGTCGTCGACGAGGCTCGTCGGCGACGAGGCCCCCTCGTCTTCGACGATGCTTCCCGTCGACGACGCCACCATCACCATTGACGTGGCTTGTTGTCGACGAAGCCCCTTCGTCGACGACGATGCTTTCCGTCGACGACGCCACCATCACCATCGACGTGGCTTGTCGTCGACGCGGCGAAACTCGTCGTCGACGAGGCTCATAATAGACGAGGCAAATTTGCACTCGGTTATAAGGCTGTTGGTCGACGAAGCTCTTTGTCGGCTGCGCAGCTCCCTGCGACTTACAACCAGTGCATAAGAGGGCACTGTCAACAGGATCCTGCAGCCCTGTGACACCGTAGAGCACCAGTGACGGCAGAGATTGCCGTCGTAGAATACCAAGAGCGTCTTGTCAACAATCTGGCACGTTCTCAGAAGAAAAGTGCGCAGAACGAGTCTAAACGCCTGAGAGAAAATCTCCTGGGCGTAGATGTGGGAGGCAGACTCAGAGTAGGTCAATGACCCTTTTTTGAAGCAACCTCAGCTTGGAAGCCAAAAACATCAGTGCAACATAAAGGCGCCATATAAATAAAGAAAATCCTCCCACATCAGAAGGGGGTAGCCAAATCACAAGAACATCCCCTTCTTATCCTACCATGTCAGCGACAGGCAGACAAAAAGATCCCTGTATTCGTGAAGATAACCTGAAATGGTCTCAGCTTTCCACCAGTGACACAGGGTCAACAAATAGACTTCATGTGAGAAAAACATCACAAAATTTAAAATATATATGAAATAAATAAAGAAACTGAGCAGAGCTCAGGGAGACTCCATGCACACGACGTGCGGTAAAAAATCTGACAGCCTGAGCCTCTGGGGGGAACCTTCTAGTGGGTGCTGTCGCCTGATTGGCTGCAGTTTGGGCTATACAAAATGACAGGGATAGTCACTAATGTGGAAGTTTTTTCTACTGTAGCTTTGGCTACTTTACTTCCTGGTTTGTTTTTTATTGGTATTTACTATGTATTTATAGCATATTATTGCTTTTTTATATACCGTGGGACTCCCACTCCGACGACGGGGAATGATTCAGGCATGTGAATCTATGAAAGACACCCCTAATACTGGAGAACCCTTAAGTCGGATTCATCGAGCAGCACAAGACCACCTTAAGTGGCCCTGAGTTGCTTAATAAATCCAGAATAAAGCAATGCAGCACAAATCGCTGAGTTGCATTATTCTGCCTTGGGAAGGCGTTCCATGGATGAAGTGTGGGTATTCCCACACACCCACTGTGGATTCTGATGTATTCCCAAATTTACCAATACTGGTAGACCTGGGAATGCGTCCGAATGTGACGCCTTTCCAGGGGAGGTGCAACGAGTAAAAATATCTTTATTCTCCCTTTTACTTCCTCTTTCTAGGTGTACTGCGTTCTGCAGCGCACATAGACAGAAGAAAATGCCTCAGGGATTGTTTTAGTGCATGAAGGAATGCCTTCCTGCACAAAAACAGTCCTGCTCACAACACAGTCACCCTTGTACCAAGGTGCGAGGGTGCCTGCATTCGCGCTAGGCAACACATTGTGCGCCAGACCTGGGAAAAGACAGGAATGACCCATATAATGTTAAATACTGCGCATTCCTGCATTTTCCCTATCATTTTTTTTTTTTTTTTTTTTTTTAAAAGACCTTTATTGTCCAATACACATTTGTACACAGCATTTAGCCTACAACCCAGCCGGGCCAGCTGCGAGGAATGAAGCATTGCAGTAAATATGATAAATGAACACAGCTGTAAGGCCGACAACCCTGGGGTTCGGCAGCGCATGTTAACATTTCACGACATTGTGCATTCATGTGAGCGTTTGGCGTGACAAAAGTGTGCGGTCCACTCAGTTTTCTATATATAGGTTACGAGGTCAGATTTATGATAATGGGCTGGCACTCATCAAAGGTGTCAATGTCGGCCTAGGCCACTATGTCTTTCGCCCGTCATTGGGAAAGGTATCAACGTGGTTCGGCCTTCAAGCGGGTATGGTGCGACTTGAATGAGTGACTAGGTTGCACAATGTCCAAGCGTGTTGGGAGCACGTGGTCGCCGTGCTCGCCCACCCTGACAAAAGTGTCCGCCATTGTCCGCGACGCATAGATAATGCGTCTATGGCCCTAGTTGTGTCGGCTAAAGGGTATATAAAGTGTGAAATGCAAAATCGTATCGGTATGGGCATGGTCTTAAAAGGAAATAGAACTAGATCGTAAACGAACTACTAAACTGTAGCATAAAATACATAAAAGGCAGGTAGGGGTGGATAGGGGCAGAGATAGCCATATTGTCAGGAGGAGGGGGTGTGGAGTTAGTGTGTCAGTCGTGTCCTATGAGGCGAGCAGGCGGGAAACCCGGAGGGAGGGGGGAGGGCGGAGGAGGTCAGGTCCTACGTGCATCAAGGGTACAGGGGGGGATCCGTAGGGTCCGCTGGTGCATCAGTCCGGCGCGATCTCACAGGATTCGGGCCTATGTCGCAGCGCTGCGCGTGCCGGCGCATGCCTGGGGGGGCTAGACAATCGCCTGTGTGAAATAGCCAGATATGTGACGTATTGTGAGTAGAGCACAGTGGTCATGTGGGAGACAGACGGTGCATTGTGTGGGACTCACAGGTTCCGGTATTGGGTGCGGAGGGGGGTGCAGTGTACAGGTCTTTACGTGGTCCCTTGGTCTATGCATTTCTGTAGAAAGGACTGTAGGATGTCATCCCAGTGTTGTGCAATAGGAAATTTTCTGAGCCCTGCCGTCTCCTCACGTCGCAGGACAGAGCTCTCTGCCCGCGCCCAATTCGTCAGCGACAAGCTCCAGTGTCGGATGTGTGGGGGTGTGGCAGCCTTCCACCGCTTGGTCAGCAGTCTCTTGGCTGTGATTAGTCCAAGATCCCAATACCTGGTCTGTACTTTGTTTAGACGTGCACGCTTATACAATCCCAGTATGCAAGCCTCCCATGTGCTTGGTACCTGTTCCTTGGTGCAATGCCGGAGCATCGTGATCACCCCATCCCAATACTGTTGGAGGGCAGGACAGAGCCAGAGCATGTGAAGGAGGTCCGCACCTAGTTGGGAGCAACGTCCGCAGGCAGTGTCTGTGACCGAAAAATACTTATTAATCTTGTCCGGGGTGAGATATGCGCGGTGTAGTATGTAAAGCTGTATGATTTTGAAGCGTGGGTTGCGGGGGACGTTCACCGGGCCAGCCAGTATTACAGCCCACTCCTTGTCCGTCCATTCCTTCCCCCTGTCTGTCGCCCACTTCTCTCTCAGCTGTGTAGTCGTCGGGTGCGTGTGGAAAAGAAGTGCCTGCGCTAACCAATGTATTATATGTGTTCCGTTGCTCATGACGTGAAGATATTGCAGAAAGAGGTGGGTCGGTGGTTCGTCAGACATGTCTCCCCAAGCAGTAGTCATCGCGTGGATGAGGGAGGCGTGTAGTAGAAACTGCCCGGCAGGGAGGGACGTGTCCCTCGCAAGATCTGCAAAGGGTAGGAGAACGCCATCTGAGTAGAGGTCCCCCAGCGAGTCCACTTCTGCGGTGGTCCAGGTACCCAGCTGCGCAGAGGTCAGAGTCCCTGCCGTCGTCGGGGTACCCAGTAACGGCAGTATCGGCGCGTAAGGTATCGTCTCTCGGGTCAGGCGTAAACAACGGAGAAAGCACCTGTGCGCTACCGCAAGCAGCAGCTGTGATGGCCGGGGAGTCCATGTCAATGGATGAAACAATACGTGTATTCGTAATAGTGACCAAACTGTGGTGTCCGTGGCCGTGTCTTCCAGTTTCTTACCACCGAGCCAGCCCGACACCCATTGCATTTGCGCTGCTAAGTAGTAAAGTTCCATGTTGGGAACAGCTAGGCCGCCCTCTGTAGTGGGCATGTATAGTTTAGTCAAGGCAACCCGTGGCCGTCCCTTATTCCAAATCAGGTCACGCAACAGGGTTTCGAGATCTCGGAACACCCGGGCAGGGACATAAGTTGGTATATTTGCAAAATAGTACAGCAGTCTTGGTAGGACCACCATTTTCGCTAGGGCGATGCGGCTCGGAACATTCAGAGGCAGTGTCTTCCAGAACCCAACCTGTGCCCAGATGGATGCAATTGCTCTTAGCAGGTTTCCTTCCAAAACATCTGTAGGGTCTCTGTAAATGTGTATCCCAAGGTATCTGAACGTGGTAGGGCACCACTGCAATCTCTCACCCCCTATATGTATGTCGCATTCCGGAACACTCGGGTTGAAGGAGTAGACCCCGGATTTTGCCCAGTTCACCCTCAACCCCGACATTTCCTCGAAGGCGTCAAAGATAGCAGGCAGGGACGCCGGGACAGTACTCAGATCATTAACGTACAAGAGAAGGTCATCAGCATACAAGGACACCACATGGAGACCATCCGCCATAGGTATACCCCATTCCATGCCCTGCGACCGAAGTTTCGCAGCCAGGGGTTCCATTGCTAGGGAGAACAGTAGGGGAGACAAAGGGCAGCCCTGCCTGGTGCCTCTCCGTACATTAATAGGGTCGGATAACAACGTTCCTGTACGAACTCGGACCGTGGGTCTGCGGTACAATAGCCCGACCATAGTCTGGTAGTCGACCCCCAGCTCAAATTTTTTAATGACCGCTCTCAAGTAGGGCCATTCCACTGAGTCGAACGCCTTTTCCAGGTCCAGTACCAGACACCCAGCTCGTGGCCATTGTCTCGTGGCGTATTCCTGCAAGCGGAACAGGCGACGGATGTTGTGGGATGTATGTCGCGCCGGTACGAACCCGTTCTGGTCCTGGTGTACCAGTGCAGGAACCAAAGGGGCTAGTCGGCGAGCCAATGCGGAGGCGAGGATTTTGTAATCAGTGTTAAGGAGTGCTAGTGGGCGGTAGGATCCCAACTGTGTGCCATCCCTGCCAGGTTTGAGGAGCGATACAAGGGTCGCCTCATTGAGTGTCGGAGGTAAGGCAAAGTCATCTATAGCCGCAGAGTACATCCTCGCCAGGTGTGGGATCAAGATGTCCGAGGCGGCCTTATAGAATTCGGCCGGTAAGCCGTCCGGCCCCGGAGATTTGCCGTTTGACAGGTTAAAGATAGTATCGCGGAGTTCCTCAGAATCCAATGGTGCTCCAAGGATATCCTGTTGCGCCGCCGTCAGGACAGGCAGCTGTATGTCTGACAGGTATTCAGCAATGGCATCTAACGGGACGTGTAAGCGGGAGTGATAAAGTCCCGTATAGTGACCCGTGAACGCCTCGTGAATTTGGCGCTGGGAGTAGATCAATCCGCCGTCTCCTGCCTGTATGGCCGTTATGGGAGTCGAGCGGTCCTCTCGTGCAATCAGCCAGGCCAATAGTTTGCCTGGTCTATCACCCTGTCCGTGGACCCGGGCGGAGTGCGCTGCGAAATTGACGTGTCGCAACTGGTCTAGTAGGCGGCCATGTTTCGCCTTGGCTTCAGTCAGTCGGGCTGTCGCCACTCCTCCCGTGGCGCGTTCAAGATCCAGTAATTCAGTTTCTAGCTGTGTCAGATCTCGCTCAAGTGTGCGTCGCAGGTGCCCCTGTGTCCCCAGGCAGAGTCCCCGGATCACTACCGTGAATGCGTCCCATTCAGTTTGGGAAGATGACGCTGTGCCAGTGTTAAGATCAAAGTATTGAGCCGTCTGTGTAAGTAGGGAGTCGCGGAAGGTCGCGTCTAGTAGTAGGTCCGGTTGCATGCGCCAGGTGGGTATGGGAGGATGTGGATCTTCCCAAGTGATGGCTAGTGTGTGAGGATTGTGATCTGAGTGGGTGCGGCCCATATATTGTGTGTCCTGAATCAATGGGAGGAGGTCAGAGGAAACCATGTATCTGTCCAAGCGTATGTGTAAAGCGTGTGCGCCCGACCAGTAGGAATATGTGCGCGTCGTGGGGTTGCGTGTTCTCCACGCATCATGTAGGTTCCATTGTCGGGCCCAATTGAGGAGTGCTCTCGTGGTGACATGTGCCTGAGCAGCGGCTGGGGGTGCGGCAGACCTGTCCAAGTTCACATCCAAGACACAGTTGTAGTCGCCCCCAAGGATCCATGGGAGTCCATGCCAAGGCGCCAATGCCGTGGAAATGGATTCAAGGAACCCACCCTGGTCAGTGTTCGGGGAGTATAGGGAAGTAAGTACCACAGGGCGGCCATCAAGTCTGCCTCGTACCATCGCATAGCGACCCTCCGAATCTATCTGCGTGTCTATGACCGCCCAGGGAGTGCCCGGTCGTACCCAGATGAGCGCTCCTCGAGCATAGGAGGAGTACTCCGTGGCGTAGAGCTGTCCGCGCCACCGTCGGCGCAGTGCGTGTACCTCAGCTTTGTTTAGGTGTGTTTCCTGTAACAGCACTACTTGAAACTTATGTCGTCGTATGTAAGAATAAATTTGATACCGTCTCGACGGTGTGTGCATGCCTCTCACATTCCACGTGCATATCCTAATCTCAGTCATATCCATCGTCATGGTAAAGAGCACCTACCCCCCCCACCAGTCGCCTCCCAGGCGAACGCCTCCCCCGGGTCCCCAATCCCCCAACCCCACTCACCCCCGACACAGACAATAGCACACTTATAAAGGACATAGGCATCTCTCTGGAGGCAAGGGTGGGAATCGGAGCAGGGTGAGCTAACATTGCTAAACCGTAAGTAATACCAAAAGGTCGACAACGTAACATGTCGCCGTCCAAATGCGCCAAGGAGGCAAAGAACAGTATTTAAGTCTAGGGGGAAAACTAGAGCTAGGTGCAGTTCCAGCAGTTCTCAAAATCCAATTAAGGGAAGATGTTTAGAGGCCCTTCCCCGGGCCATATGGTACATACACCACGTAAGCAGAGACAGTGGTTAGGCAGGCAGCGCCTGCTCTAATGCTGTGGACTTGCGTGGGACCTGTTCGCGCAAGGGAGAGAAGCAGGAGCCATTCCCCAAGTGTCTGGAGCGGGAATGTGTCCGGGTGACAGGGGCAGGTGACATGGGGTGGAGAGAGAGGGGGGGGAACCATGCGGCATGGTTCCACCAGATCATCAGCTGCACAGCGTCCATACCTCAGGTTGAGTACTCACTGCGTAAAGGCCACTCCCTCTGTCACCAGGGCGGCGAGGGTCATCTCTAGCATTGGTGTCCAGCCGCAGCATCACAGTTATTTTCCGGGCTCTGGACCTTTCCCCGCCGCCCCGGTAGCATCCAATGGTCATGCATGTAGCGCTTCAATGTGGCATATCCGCTGTTTGTGGCGTGACGTCTGGCAGCTCCACAGAAAGTTGGGAGTCTGGGATCCCATAAATAGCTTCGTCATCGCTCGGAGTCATCTGTGGGCTGGTGGCTTGAACGTTGTCCGAGGTCGGTGAGGCGCTTAACTGGGAAACTCTCCGGAGCGCATCTTGTTGCTCTTGGATCATTTGGTCCGCCGGTGGGGAGTGACACGTTGCCTCCTCCGGATGGCCGTTCCCGCGGTTTCTGTTGCGGCGTCGCGGTCCACGGTCTCGAGGTCTCGCCTCAGGATATTGTGCTTGCCTGGGGGCTGTATCCGTCCCGCTGTCCAGCCAGTCACTTACTTCCACAGGAGCATTGAAGAAGTAGGTCTTGTCCTGCGCCACCACTCTCAGTTTTGCAGGAAAGAGTAGGGAGTACTTCAGGCCAGCCTCACGCAGTCGTCGTTTCACTTCTAAGAAATCGTGTCTTTGACGTTGCACCTGAATGGTGTAATCCGGGAAAAACATCACAGCAGCATTGTCAATGCGGATTTCCCCCAGCCGTCTTGTTTCCCTCAGTATAGTGTCTCTGTCCCGATAGTTCAGGACTTTGAAGAGGAGCGGTCTCGGGTTGGAGCCGGTGGTGCGAGGTCTCGTGGGCACACGATGCGCTCTCTCTACCACAAAATATGGCGACAGCGTGCCTTCCGGTAGTAGGTCTCTCAGCCAGTCCTCCACTCGTTGCGTCGGTCGGTTGCCTTCCCATTTCTCCGGGACCCCGACGAGTCTGATGTTATTGCGTCTCGCTCTCCCTTCCGCATCCTCAGCGCGGTCTTCTAGGAACTCCACTCTGGCCAGTAGATCCTGAACTTGTCTATCCGTTTGGGAGACTTGGGGGCCAAGTTCCTCAACTGTTCCCTCTAGCGTCTTGGTCTTATCAGCCAGCTTCCTGTGATCCTCACGCAGGTGGGTGAGGTCTATGGCAACACTGTCTATTTTGGTTTCTAGAGAAGTTCTGGTCAGTTGGAGCGATTGCTCCATTCGTTCCATGGCGGCCAACACGCTGTCCAACCGCACAGTGACCGCATCAGTAGCCATCTTTTTCGAGAACTTGTCGGATTTTCCCTTCGGCGGGGCCCCTCCAGTCCCAGTGCGTGTTCTCACCCCCCCGGACATGTGCCAGGCAACTCAGCCAGTAGCGTATGTTCGTGAGGCTGAGGGACAAGGTGGCGGCCTTCACTCAATGCCGGTAGCGTCCGTGGCTCGCAGTATTGTGTCTGCCACACGCGGCGTCGTGTGGCAGTTTAGTTGGCCCCTTGTGTGTCCTCCGTGCGGGCGATGAGCCTGTGTGTTGGCGTGCCTCGGCCAATTGCAGACCACGATCTCAGGGGCCTGTGGAGTCAGTAGGTGACCGTACCTCCCGGCTATGTCATAGGTGGAAGGGTCTCAGCCCAGCTCTGGGTAGGCAGGGTGTGACAGCCTACACCGCGCGGGCTCTGGAGGGTTCAGGGTAGCCAGGTCTCGGCTGCTGCGCATGTCCAGGAAATGTTGGGAAGGTGAGAATATGCAGGCATGGGCCTCCGTGTCGCAGTGTCTCTTCTGATGTCCCCGTCTCTGTCCCACCACTGTTGGTCTGTGACTGATGCGCCATGCCCTCCGCGGCTTTCACGGGTTCAAATCCACACCGGGGGCAGCAGGTGTCAGCAGCCGCCACTCCCTGTAGGTCTGTCCGCCACGAGGGGTCCAGGGGGGGTGTGATGCCTCAGCGTCTTGGCACAGCTGCCGCCATCTCAGTTAGAATCCGCCCCGCGAGGGGGCTTCAGGTGATGACAGGGTCGTAGCGCTGTGAGCTACCATCTCTCTCCATTTCGCCACACCAGCCAGGAGATTGGCGTCTCGGTAGGGGGGAAGGTCGCAGCCCTACCGCGGTGTTCGGTGCGTGGCGCCCATTCGCCTCAGCCTCCCGGCTCTGCTCGCAAGTGCCAGTCGTACCTCCTGGAATGGCCGACGCGCCTAGACGGTCCCCTGGCCCCCGACCCGTCACCAGCAGGGACCGCGTGGGGCAAGTCGTGTGTTTCGTTGTGCGGCCCAGGCGGCAGGTCTGAGCTGCAGTCCGCCGCGGTCGTTGTTCCCGCTGGTCAGGTGGTCTCAGGTCCCTGGGATGCCGTCGCCCACAGACGTGTGAGCAGATAGTGCCACAGCAGCGCCCCCGTTCCGCGCCGCCTTCAGCCCAGTGGTCGCGGCACAGCAGCCGCATCTGGTCGGTCCCCTGTACAGGGTCTCCCAATCCTTCCGGTGTTGAGGGGGGGAATCAGGGGCCAGGGCGTCCAGGCCGTCCTCCGGTCGCTGCCTCAACGGACGAGGGAGCCGCCAGGGCCGAGTCGCGGGTTGCGTGTCTGGGCCTGGCTGGTAGGCCCGGTCCGCGGCCTCTCGTAACTGCCCTCGCCGTCCAGTCGGCAGCAAGCCCCGCCAGAAGGTCTCAGGAAAGGCCGGTGTCACAGCTCCGGTCCGCCAATCTGAAAATCGGCCAGAGTGTTCAGAACTGTCATCTGCAGGTCCGCTTGCGATTTCAGGTGTCTCCGATATGAAATGTCGGAGAATTGGCCCGGGGAAGGGGAGCTCGGCTCGGAGCTCTACCCGGGTGCGGCCGTCACCATTGCGCACCTAGCCACGCCCCCCTGCATTTTCCCTATCATGCGGTACAAAAGGGGGTGGCACAGGGTCAGACTGATTTGCATATGGCCATGTCTGAACTGGGGTGGCAGAGTGGGCTAAAGAACGGTGATGGATCAAACCCAGATCTTTTGACTGGGTGTGAGTGTTTGATTGGTTCTGATGCTCCGTCCATCACCACCCCCTTTTATACCGCTTTTCCCTATCATGCAGTGCAGCACGGTAGATTGCTGCTGTCCTCACAATTTATTAGTATCACCGATTCCTGGATTCACTCACAACTTCAGCACACTTGGGACCTATGTTATGTGTATTTGTAAAGTGCCCTTTCACCGACGAGTGTATTCTCGCGCTGAGCAGATGTGTGTGTCCAGTCCTGTCTATGGGCCTACTTTTTTTTCCTTCTTCTCCACAGTGATTGGTCTACAGCTAGGAGGGGTACTGCATGGCTCCTACACCAACTTGGTCACCTTATATGGCACTCCTTATGAGTGGCTTTCTAATTCTGTTGGGAACGGCAACTGCAACCAATCCAAATTATGAGATCATGGTGTTTCCACAGATCTGTTTATTTTACCATAGACATTTCAGCTCCTGACAGCAGTCAAATTCTCAGTGTGAAAAGCGGGAGGAAATGAGGAATTACCAGTGGAATCAAACATGGCTTTGTCGATACCACCAGTATTGGTAACTTCGAGGGCGGCACAGATCCAGGCCACTCGAAATGTAGGCCTATGTCTGTAGCAGTTAGTCTACCAGTCACTCTTCTTTTGAGTTCCCCCTTACCCCTTTTCTTAACTTTCTCACCAGAATGCCCTTATAACTAACAATCTCATCATCACTCACTGGAGTCTGGATTTATTCACCCCTCTAGAACCCTTAGAAGATATCCATGGATAAAAAGACCAAATGTGAAGGCAACACATTAAGTGAGGTACAGCCAAACATGACACTCAGGCCTATTTACAATAAACTGGCAGACTGCGGTGTTACTCCAAAATTGGTAACATCGACCTCCGACAGTTTTAAAATGCAGAGATGTGCCCATTTACAAAAGTACGGCACACCCCTGCATTTCCTCTAGTGCTGGTGCTAAAAAAGCTGCATAGCGCCATTTTGATGGGGTGCCTCTGCTGCAGGGGCGATTGATTATGTGCAGGAAGGAACACCTTCCTGCACATAAACAATCTTAACAGGCGATATACTCTATCCATGTGTTCTGCAGAATACAGCATATTTGGAAAGAGCAATATACGAGGAGAAATAAAAAAAAATCTCCACGTATCGCCTGTATAAGACCAGGTATTTCCTGGTCCTATTTTTGGAGCTGCTAATACCTTGTAAATATGGGGCAGCATCAAAAAGCAATAGGTGTTGCGGTGGAACACCCACTGCAACACCCATTCCATGCCCCTTTCATGCTAAGTGCTGCGTGAATAGGGGCATTATTTACAACGTGGCTTTGTAAATAAGGCAAAGGACGTAACGCCACAAGAAAGTTGCAAAAAGTGATGTCTGATTGCGTTAACTCTTTCTGTTATGTTTCATACAGGTACCCCAATATAGGCTCAGGTAATAACCAAATCTTTCACCTATATTTCACCCTGCCATTGCACAACATAACGGTTCTTAGTACTGACCTTTTACCTAGTTACGGTATTGCTTACAGGACGTGGGGTTTTCCCTGAAAACTAGCCTCATTCATTATGCATGAGGATTCTTGGAGTCTCAGCAGGACTACCATCTCCTGCATAATAACTCTGTATAAGGGTCATTCTCCTGTCATCCTAGTCAGACATGACCCTGCAAGGTAGATCCCCTGAGGATACCACTTTGGGTATATAAACATCATATCGTTGCTGAGTGAGGGAGAGAAGAAAAAAGACTTCCATGCTGACACACTGACACAAGACACTGAGGTTCCTGCATGCAGACACTCCAGCTCGCAGTGGTGTCATATCCCTCACGGGGTGTCCATCTGGAGACCAAGACGGGGTCTCACAGTCTCTCACTTCAGGTAGTAAGGTTGACTTTATCCTAGAGGGATTCTTGGCTTTACACCTACAAACATGCTAGGTACACTTAGGTACATCTACTTAGGGTTGCATCGTAGGAAAGGTTACAAAGTCTGTGTCTGTAGATCAGCCAGTAAAGCACAAATGAAAAGAGATCCACCCTATGTGGGTTCTGAACATACAGACAGTGAATTTACATCTCCTGTGTGCTTTGACTGTATACAAATGAGACCCAATGGTTGTTCCAATTCCAAGGTGTCCATGACCAAGGGAAGGAGTCCTCCTAGATTGCTCAGGGGACTACTGTGTAACCAGAGCTGGTATCCACCTGACAACTAGTTTTTTCATAGGTGAAATGCAGTTGATCTGCATGAGTGGAGTACTACAGAGAGTGATCTGTATGTCCCAGTGTCAGCGAGCTCCAGATTCTCCTGTGATTTCTAGCAGGAACCATATAGATGCAGCAGAGCCTAAATTGCTACACCTGAAGTTATCGATTGTAGCATAACCTGAGCAGCTGTACCCAAGTAACCGACTGTAGCATGACCTGAGCTACTGCACAAGAGGCATTCCCCAGCAACATGACCTGAGCTGCTACTCAAGAAGTAATGAGGTGGACAATCCTTTTTTATGGGGATGTGTGCTTGTTGAGTGCTGAAGTTGAGCACACACACTCCACCTCTGAAAAGTGTGTGACTGCTCAATATTGCTACTACTGGGAGTTAAGTGCAGAAATGTTTTTACTTGTCCAGTCTGTAGAGCTGTAGTAGGATGGGCTCTGTGGCATTATAGGCAAACATCCTAACTCACGGTTGAGACCCAGTAGCCCTGCTGCCCCCTGAACAAGGTTTGACAAGCACCAGAAGCTTTATTGGGACAGCAGTAGTCAATCCTCATTAGCGATCCTTTGACCCTGTGAGATCCTTGAATCACTGCAGGAACAGACAGGCCTGTTAACTATACTCCTTAGATGCACGTCTGCATTTCAGTGGCTTGATTGCCCACAACAACATGAAATAGGAAAATGAAAGGATCGCCCTCTGCTTGGTCAATAAACCCGAAAGTCCAAACTTGGAAACGTAGAAGATGTGGAGTAAAAAAATTTTCTGAGGTAAGAGCCACCAAAGACCTTAAGGAATCTAAAGGTGCATTCATTTGGCACAACTGATATAGAAGTTGACAGTAGTTTCCACCATTAGTGGTTAGCCTTTTGAGGGAGAGGATAAAAGACAAAACACCAAGAACCTGACATAAGAAAATGGCATCTCTCAAGAAACATCACGTCAAACGTTGACAACATTAGAGGAAGCTTACTTTCCTCTATGATATCTGGAGACAGAAAACGAGTACATATTTCTGCTGAAAGCTTTGGAGCCGCGAAACCTATTCATCTCACTCTGATCTCTCTAACACTCCCAAAATCAATACTGTAGATGAGGACATCAATCTTCAGATTTTACCACTATGGAAAATCATCCTATTTCTATAAGCAGACTTCCAGCCAGAGAAGCTGATGTTAACCCTGATGGTGGCACACTTAGGCAACTGTAACATCACTAAAAACAGTCTGCTGAAGTAAGCCATTGAGAGGTAGCAACAACTTCAAAACCAGGCAGCTGATATGTGCCAGAACCTGCAGTAACAGCATCAGATAAACCAGCCTTGAAAGCACCACACCGGCTCCTGGCGAATGCAAGGTTTAAGGTCAGAGTTATTTGCAGTATAAAACAAGCCCCCCTGGGCAAATGTTGAGGGTATCAGCAGAGGCTAACACCCACTATGGACATAATATGATGCTACACTTAGTTAATATACAAACTGATCATCCAAAGACCCTTTAAGGAAATGAAATCCAGACTCAGGACCTTAACACTCCAACGCCCTAGGTTGTTAAATGCTCGGAGCCCTTGGCTTGAGGGCAGAACTCGACCACCTGTGTATTGAACATCCTGTCCAAATACTACTAAATTTAGACCCACAGGGTGAAGGTGCAGAATATCGGATTGGGACCCAAACTCTACACATTGGACTCTAATACCCCTCTCCAACCCTCTCCACGCAACGCACAGTCTGACACTTTTAGAGCACTGTGAAGTGAACAAAAGGTGATAGGCAGCACTATATAAAACAAATAAATAAACCAATCCAGATTTTTAGATTCCAGACTACGATATCACTGTAGGGAGAGAATATGAAGCTATGCCATCTCTCTAGAAGCCCATGGACACCCAAAGGAAACCATAGCTGTCTCATTTTCCGGGTAAGTATAAAGGCAATAGAACATGGTTTTAATACTGAAGCAAAAGGATACTCTAGTCAAAACCACAAAATATTAAAATCCATCATTAACAAATATCAGCAAAGAAAGGAAAACCAGTGAACAGCAGATTTAAAGATAAAAAAAATAGGCTAGATGGATCCTTCAAGATGAATCGCTACTGAATGCCTAAGAAGGGTGGTTATGCGCGAATAAAGATCTTTTCATGAGTAAATGGAAAACTTGCAAATCACAAGAGGAAGTGCTGGAAAACCTCACTCTGCCTTTCACAAGCAAAAGAGGAACAGGAGGCAGGAAGCTTAAAAAAAGACAACTAAAGCAAGAATATGAAATGATGGGAAACCTGTGCTGACTTACAAATGACCATTTCCCTATAGCTGTGATAGATTTTTACACATTTAAGCGGTATAAACAGTACGAAAACCTTGCCCTCATACATAACCTTTATGTGCCCCAGCTAGTACCACTTCAAAACACTTCAGCACTAGACATTAATTCTTCCAACTAATAAATTATGTTTTTTTAAGTACCCTTTGGCGCATTCTTCGTGTGAGGCGCTTCTTCACAGAATGATGAGCAAGGCGTGGCATAGAGTCTGGGGTACATGACTGGAGCTCACAACAGAATTTTATTCGGCTAATCGACATAAAAGTGCATACAATCAATAATACACCATTTCTTAATTCATGATTACGCACAATATTCATGATACAAGTTACCAGACATTCTTTTGTGACACAATAAAATATGATAAAACAAGCAGTAAAACATACAATAAAAATATAATACTTTTCCCTAATTACTCAAGAATTTCGTATATATTTTGTGACTGCAAAACATGTGGGTTGAAACTCTAATCTTTGTAAGGTCTTAAGCCCCTCTAAGTACTTCTAATTCCTTCACTACGAAAAAGTGGGCGCAAGAACCGTCCTGACTTATATGAGTGCAAAATAACATAAAGATAGTGCTCTGCGTAGACATGTTACCATGCGGGGCATTTTGGAAGTATAGAGAACCAACTGTCCTGTTCTGGAAAAGCCACAAGAAAGTGCACAGTGCAAAAGCGAAGGCAAACAAGATAAAACCTATGCAGAGACGAACAAATCCACGTTTTGTAAAATTCCATTCCTATGGGAGTAATTAAAGCTCCATACTGGGCAATTGTATGCATGGATTCTGCCTGAGATTTTCTTATGTTGTGCCTAAAATAAAAAAATAAAAATTATGGAGATTTGCTTTTGAACTAGCAGTAGCAAAGTCTGGGGTACTAAAATATTCTGGGACTCCTAAATCGGTAGAAGTTTGTTCCATACAATGAAGCCCTGGGATCCCAGCCATATTTTCAGAATGCTTCAGAATGAGCCTGGGGAAACCAGTTTCTGGTGAATACTAAGGGCCTCATTTATGAGGCTGTGCGTCACTTTTACGCCGTCGGTGCGTCACTTTTTGTGATGCACCAGTGGCGTAAAAAATGCGCCTTGTTGCGCCATATTTACAAAGTGACGCATCTAGGTAGATGCGTCACTTTGTAAACCCCTGCGCCACATTATACCTGCGCCAGGTATAATGTATGCAAGGGGGGCGTATTGACACAAGATTTCACTGCGCCACTTCTAGGATGCAAATCCGTCAATATCTTACGCCTGCCTCACAGCAGGCGTAAGACTGACGCAGGCCCTTTCACATGGGGCTTGCCCCATGTGAAAGGACGCATTGCTGGAGTTGCGTCACTTTTGTGACACACTCCAGCAATACGGCACTTTTGCGCCATACAGATACGTCAGAAATACTGACGTATCTGGAACTCCTTGCGCATTGATGCGTCATACTGTAAATATGACGCATCATTGGTGTCGCAAGGAGGGCGCAATGAAAAGTGATGCATCGCTGTTTTAACGCAGCGATGCGTCACTTTTCATAAATGAGGCCCTAAATCTTGAGCCAGAATCCTGACTACTTCCTGGACTGCCCTATATTTGGAACTACTTTTGTCATGCTTCTTCCTGGTTAGGAATTGCATGGCCGCGCCAGCCTCAACATCCTTTTCTTAGTGTTTTGAGAAATAGCTCCTAAAATGGAGGTTTTTGAGGGCCAGGGTTTTTAGAGTAAAGTTAAATAAAACAGCAGATTTTTAAAGGGTTAATAAAGCAACAAAAAGAAAATAAGAGTAATCTCGTAATGCACCAACTCTTGTGTTAACAGATCTAGACACCTTCATATCTAAGAGGTCTCAATATTCATCATGCCTGGGTTTGCACTCTGGATGGAGCATGTCCTTATCATTCAATAAACCCCCTGACCTCTCATGCAGCAGGTCTTATTCTGGTGAGAAGGAGAACGATGTCCATTGATAGAGTAATGGTGAGTACAAAGCACTTACATTGTCACAGCGGAGGTAAACTTCACTCATCCCCTCCGGAGAGGGCACTAGGAGCTTGATGCAGAACTTCTGCCCTGTGACATTGACGTCAGGCACCACCTCGCACCCTAAAGATTTAAGACATTGTGTCAGTTCGAGCTCAACAGGGCAATAAGTGGGTAACATTTTTCCCTCTCTTGCAACACAATTTGTTTCTAATGGAAAAAAGCACGTCTGTTTCCCACCCAACTCAGCACCATTAGTAACCGCGTAGTCTCTTGTACACACACAGATGTAGCCAATCACTGGCCGGAGCGGATAATGACCTACTTGAACATCTGCTCCTGGCTCACATTTGCATCCGACAACTGCACAAAGAAAAAAAAACATTCTTCCACCACAGCATCAGTGAAGGAGGAAAATTATACTTTTCCTCCCATTCCAACCAAAATAATTGATCCCAGGTATTGCATATTCTGACTCTCAGGAACATTAAACTTCTGCACTCAGTTAAAAACTGTTTTTCCCCACAGCAACTGTCAGTGAATCAAGCCACTCCTTATCAACACAATCACCAAACAATGACCACATGCCTACTTCCCGACTCACAGCAACACCCACATACTGCACTCTGACAAGAACTATTCTTAACCATATCCCCAATGATTCATGCCACTCTGTCGCAAAAAATGACTCCGCGTGTAACTGTACCTGACTCATGGCTACATGCAAACAGTGCACTAAGCTAAGTTACTCCTGACCTGCTTCATCATTGAAACATCTAACCGTAGGCCTAGCTTTCTGATCAAAGCCAGGCCCAACCTACTACTACTGCCATGATGAATTTTTTCAACACCAGCACCAGACTGGGCAGAGTCATTCTCCCCGCTGCTGCACTCCCCAACACATGACGACAGGCCCAGCTGGGGCTGACTCACAGCTCATCCCGCCCACTGTTTGGAGTCAACAGATAGAAGTCGACAGAGATCACCAACCAACCGGTGTAAGTAAGCAAAGTTGTTCTTTAAACCTGTGTGCCAATCATACAATGAACTCAAGCTCAACTCTGTGTCACTACCAGACAAATTCAACTTTTGCTTTACACTTAATCAATACCCATTTTTTTCACCAATATCATTCATGGAATTCAGTGTTTCAATGCTAAACCATTCCCAGTTCAAAGCAGATAAGGACCCAAGCTCAGCCCCTCCCCCTAGACTTATTGAAACCCTAGACTAAGCCAATGTCCTTGTAGCATAACGATTGACAGCACAAACTGCAACTACAGCCAATCATCACACCCAGAACTAGCCAAGCACACTAGTATCACTCCTCGCCTAACGCACATGCCTATAACTGAACCTGCACATATTACTCCCCTTGGTCACAGTACTAACTAAATTCTGCATTGGACATAATGATTGACCTGTCACACCACAAGCCACACAATAAATACACATTGACAAAAGGTAAGTCCGACCACAACACTATGCAGCAGCTGCTCATTCTATCCATTAAGAACAGAATAACTTAAACTCTTTGGCACAGCTGTGGCCAAGAAAGAGGGGTTCCTCTTCATACCTTTTAGGTTGAGCTGTTGCACCGGCTCCCCCAGGCATTCTTCTTTACTTTTGTAACACGATATTGATGTGTCTTTGAAGACCACCCAGTGAGGTTTGTATCCCTTCAGTGTGAGACGCTTGGGCCTGCAAGGAGACATTCATGGAGAGTTATTAGTTGAAGGTGAGAAGTACTGGCTGCCCACTGACAGTGCTTAATTTGTTATGCTAATGCAGGGGCATAATGTTTTCAGTGGCGGCTGGTACAGAACAGGGGTGGCGGCTCGGAGGGGGTGAAAAAAAATATATAACACTTACCTCTGCATGGCTGCTGCCTCTCCTCAGCTGTCTCTCTGCTGCTCTTACTGACTCCCGAAAGCAAGAAGCACACAGGCTCCCCAAAGCCAATCACGAGGCTGCTGTTACCAGCATGACAGCAGCGTTGTGATTGGTCTGATCGGCCTGGTTCGGCGCACAGACAGGGAGTGGGAGCCTGTGCATGTTCCCCTCCCAGGCTGTACAATACAGGCAAGCGTAAAACATGCTAAGTGTGCATGACTGTTTGGCCGGCCCAAGATGGCTGGCTAAACCGTCATGCACACTTAAGTGCACATATTTTATCTGCCCCCTGCTCTGGCAGCCCAGCCCAGCCCCACCCCGCCCTAACCTGGAAAATAAAATTATAACATCATGTTATTATCATTTAAAAAAAAATGTTTTGCAGTGCTGAAAAGCAGTGAGGCGACGCTCCTCCGCCTTTGTGGAGGAGCCCCCACTGAATGATTTCCTGGGAGCCCATCGCGAGCACTGCTGATTGCCGGGTGGCCAGATATGAAGGGCTGTCGGTTTAAATTTTGGCTCATGCCTTTTTATTCCACCATACAATTCCTGTCTCTTAATCTCACCCTTGCAGTCTATTTTTCATGCCTATTGTTTTGCCACTGTTTTCCTATCGTTTCTCTCCCTTCCTCTTTCTCACTTTTATCATTTCTGTTGTTCCATGTCAAGGTCTGATGAACAAAAGTATGCCCTGGTCCCTAAAAATGAGTGTCAGTGTCCACCGCCTGCAACCACTGGGGCAAATTAATCTCTATCTATAGAACAAAAAGGGTAAAGTGGGTGGGCCTAAGGTCCTTATGTGCTGAAGTACTGTATGACTAGATGGCTGGCAACCTTTTTTGGGGGTAAGGAGTTTTACAAATGCAAAAATCCAAACCTGGGCGGATTTCTCTGGGAAGGTGCAGCCTGGTGCATTCAAACGTAAATGTAAAAGGAAGTACTTTGAGTGGGTGTGCAGCCTCTGATACTCTTCCCAGCTAGATGCCTCTTGTTTTGGAATTTGCACAAGAAGTGGGTTATTTTTCCAGCAGGTACAGGATGGTCCATTCGATGGGGAGAGAGTTTTGGATGTAAGTCTTAGGCTCAGTGATAATGAAGTACATAACTCTACCAATGTTAACCAAAACGTGATGCCCCTTTTGCCCCCTTGTTTCTACACTGGAGTGCTTGATCTGTGCTTGTGTTTTGCGGTGTCTTGTCAAGGAGAGAGAACAGCAGCTGAGCCTTGCAGGCCTGTTCGGTCACGGCGTGACTCACCTTAAGATTCGCAATGTATCCTTCAGCTCTGGGATGTCGGTCAGGCTGTCCTGAGAAAGGAAGAGGAAGACATTGACTGCATGCTACAGCACAGTGCCCGTTCCTGAGGCCCTTTGTCTGTAACTACCTGACATACAATGCTCGCAATAATGGCGGAAGTGTGTGTCTAAACAAATCAGGAAAGACGGCCTCACTTACAAAAGACAAAGAGATGAAAAAAGCTCAAGAGACCTACAGATTTACCATAGGTGACTCAATGACCTGGATCTAGCTCAAGAACTTAGGAACATATGATGGAGCGTGACATGAAGCAAAACTTGCTAACGCCATGCTCCGCCATTCTGAAAACATAGGGATACGTCATTTTTACAAAGATACGGCGCACCCCTGCAGTTCTCCTAGCGCTGGTACTAAATTAAGCTGCCTAGTGCCAAAGCAGACACCCTTGCACCACACCCTTGCACCAAAGTGCAAGGGTGCCTGCGTTGGCGGAGAGATTGTTTATGTGCAGCAAGTTGTTCATTCATGGAGTTTTGCTGTTTCTACATGTGCTGAACAATGCAGCACACACAGAAACAGCAACAATTCGGAGAAATAAAGCATTTATCCTCGTTTTGCCATGTTAAGGCCAGGTTTTCCTTGGTCTTAATTTTGGTCCTGCCTCCTAGTATTTACGCCACCCTGGTAAATAGGGGGCAGCGTCAAAATCAATGGTCGTTGCGGCAAAACGCCCACCACAACACCCATTGCCCAACCCGTTCACGCTATGTATAGTGTGAAAGGGTGCCTTATTTACAAGGCGGCGTTAAGCCACTTTAACTGGCTTATCGTAGCCTTGTAAATAAGATGAAGCCCTTGTTGCCACAGGAAAGTAGTTAAAAGTGACATTCCTGTGGTGATAGGGGCTTGTAAATATGCCCCTTACTCTCTTAAATGTCTACTTATTGACTCATACATTCATTGTTATGGAGTGAACAGTTGCCAAACACATTGCAGCCTTACCAAGACATCAGTTGCAGAAGACCCACCCAGTTTCACTTCAAGGTGGGACAGCGCGGTGTCCAGGTCATCGAGCCCAGAATCCCGATGCACCTCGGGGCGCTTGGAGGTCAGAGACAGCTTGTTGATGTGATACTGGAAAATAATTGACACACATGCAGGTTAATTTACTCTTAAGTGGTCTGGAGACCTAGAATGGGAGACGCACATGTGTGTGGGTGTATGTGTGCATGTTATTTACTGATCATTTTGGTTCTGATTTCACTTGGCTGAACATAAATGAGCGTTGTGTGTAGTTATATCCTTCAGAACATATCCCGCAGTGCAGAATTGCAAAAATGATGTGGAATAGTCAAAGTAGGCACAGCCCTGTGCTCAGCATTGCAGTGGTGTGGCACCACAGAGCATAGTTCGCGGTTCTGTACCTGTAGTGCAGCAAAAACCATCATCTCTTCCTCTGTGCAGTCTATTTCCTCCAGGAGGACAGCCCATCGTGCTTGCTCATACAGCTGGTTTATCCGCACCATGTCATACTAAAGAGACACAGAGAAACACTTGTGTGAGAGCAAGATCCAGCACGAATAAGCACTAAAGAGATATGAAAACTAAACAACTACCAACTTGACTCTTCGAGACACAGAAAGTCTCTTCCTTGCTGCCTGCCTGCTCAGATAACACTGCTACTGTGCACCAATGGAAGGTCGCCTCAAGAAAGTAACTGAAAAGGTTATGCTTAACTCACTTAAGAGGTGGGTGCTGCCGGGGGTCAAGCGCAATGGGACAGGACCCAATTCTTGGTACGTATCAGGTGGCTTCACCCAAGGATCGCCAAATTACAAAACATTGTTTGGCACATGTGATAGGTTTGTGCCTAATGTATATATATATATATAGGTTCCTGGGATAAAAAATCCCAAAGTCCGGTGTACATTTTAGGCATAATATTCTGTGTTTATTTGTTGCCAGAAATACAAGTAACCAAAGAATAGTTGACACATGTTTCGGCAGTGTGGCTGGCAGGCCAAAGTCTTTCTCAAGGCAGAAAGTCTTGTTAATATATAGTCAATGAGTCTTGTTATTATATAGTGGTGGAGAAAGGTTATGTGCGGTGCTTCAAAACAACTCCCCAAAAATAAATCTCTTGAGTTGAGGACTAAGGTGTTAGATTTGCCTATGTCATGCAACCCTTGGTAGATCAGATCTTGCTGAACCCACCCCTGTAGACTTAGAGGCATTCAAATTCACCTTGGGCTCCAGGTCAAAAAAGCTGTAGTACTTGAAGCGGAGCCAGAGGTTATCGTTCTCCTTCACGTCCTGTTGCATGAGCGAGCGAGACGAGTCCAGCCACCTGCAGAGACAGGGATATGAGCTTCAGGTACAGACTTTGAGACAAGGGCATGCAACAGTCAGTTAAAGGCTGTAGGACACAGACATGAGTTGTCAAGTACTGTAGTAAGCTTGTTCTATCTTCAGGACTGGGAGAAGAGCGGGCAAACTTTGGAGACATCTTTTCTCACCAGGCCTCTTTAAAAAAAAGTGTGGGGCTGTGGCTGAGAGGGCGTGGCTAGAGTACTCCAGATCCCATTCCCTGCACCCAGAGGATTTTAACTTCACTCAAACGTAGAGAGTCCGGGAATAAGCATTCTGGCTCAACAGAGCCAAACAATCAAAACTCTTTTATTTTTGGGGTGCTGCATGTTTAAAATATTGTTGCCAAACTATTTTCTGAACAGATATCTCTCCTTGGGTGTAGATTTTCTATTATTAACTCTAATGAGGAAATATATTTGTAAACCATATGTAGAACGCAATAATTTAGTGAGGTGAGAATTAGGCAAAGACATTCTGTTACCATATTATCTTTTGTAAAAGAAAAGAAGGCAGGACTGTCAAACTAATCTCTCCACAGACAAATCTGTGCATCCTTAACCATGCAGAGAAGGTCGAGCCTGTAGAGGGGTTACAGTTTTATAAAGGTATAGCTTTAAATATGCGTCTCCTATTATTAACTGGCAATTCAACGTCATCCCTTGGATGACATACAGATATTTAGGACTGTGAGGCTACATTGTGCCGAAGGTGGAAAGGATTCTTTTTTTTTTCGTTTACTAATGAGCATCTCAAATAATGACTGTGATAGTTCTAAATAATTTTGTTTGCTTTCCCTTAGGGATGACTTAGTTTACGAACAGGGATATAATGTTGATAAAAGATATTCAGTGCCCGAAATGCATTGATGGCAATTAGTATCCTGAAACTCTGAGAGATGTGATAAAGACTTTGGTCCATCATGGTTTTGCATCACCCGTGCGCCACGCAAGGGGGCGCAAGGGCGATGCAAAACCTAAATGAAACATAGCAAGTCACGCAAGGCCACCATGGGTCGTCCTCCATGACTTGTTAAATCTAGAGTAAAGCAAGGCAGAGAAAATCGCTGCCTTGAGTTACTCTGCAACAAGGATAAGTTCCATGGTGGAGCTTGTGTGTTCCCACGCATCCACCCATGGATTCTGAAACATTTCCAGATTTAGCAACGCAGGCAGACCTGGGAATGCGTCAGAATTGCACGCCACCCCACCAGAGGCGCAGCGAGGAGAAATATCTTCAGTTGAATGCTCAAAGCGAGCTGTATAGTTACAGCAAAAACAGTGTGAAGGATGAAAGAATGTGCATCCTCCCTGAACTTCAGAAGAATAATTGGCATTGGCAAAGGCAATAGAACTGGCATTGGCCACTAAACTTTTGGCTTTGTCAAGGCTTGTTTTGTTTTTGAACTACTTTGTTCTTGGAGAAGCTACCTGGCCCTCATCAATCTTGAAAAACATTGGCTGTAAGAAAAAATATGTTCGGACCCAAAAAGAATAAAATGCGTGCTCCTTGTTAAAGGGCAGAATACCGACATTTAAAGTGAAGTTAGGCTCACCCATTAACCCATTTTGTATGCTGTAGTGAAGAAAAATGTGAATGACACAATAGAAGACCAATGAAAGAAGAGGGCTTGGTGAAAGGCCCTGAAAGTAAATATAGTATACATTTTATTTGAGTAAAATCAAAGGTCTTAGCAAATGCCAGTAATAAGAAATAAACAAGCATTTACAATGCAACGGTCTCGGCATTGCAAAAGTTAGAGCTATTAGCATTGTACATGAACACGATGTGATGCAGCCATTAAGAACATGACACACGAGGCCTCAAGGACTTATTTATAAAAGATTTAAACAAGAAAACTTTAAACAAACAGGTAGAAATGCACAGTAAGTAGCACAGTGTAAATGACTTTGGTGTGTGTGAGACCACTATATATCCAAATATTTTGTGACACGCTATTTGTATGATAAACTGGTGTGCATATCACCGATGCATGCACATTGAATATTAAGTATGGACTTGCTGCTTGTAGATAAACAGGTGTGTAAGTCACTGCTGTAACTCCCAGCAATAATTTAATTCTGGCTCTGGTGTGCATAACACCACAGTATATGCTACCAAATGGCTTGTGGCAAGCTGTTGATAAATTTAAAGGGTGTGCGTGTCACCGCTGAGCTTGTAACCAATAGCAGCACAATGTAATATTAAATGAAGACGTGGGTAACGCAGCTGATAAGCCAGCGTGACACTGTCATAAGGCTAGTAACACATTCTGCCTCTAAAACCTGGTAACGCGCTTTGCCTCTTTAAAAGTTAATTGCGGTACAGGATGATACCATACAGCCAGTCACATGCTCTGCCTCTTCAAAATGTAATCGGAGCAAGAAATGCTGAGCCTTTAAATGTATTAAACACCACCTCAGAGCAGACTCCAATAAGTGCACAGTGATCGCGGGGAGGGGGAAAAAGTGACGCGCCCCACATGCAAGTTTCAATTAACACAACTCTGGATTATTTGGTAAGTGAAATGCTGCCACAGCTTGCAAACGGGTAAAGTTCACGCTATATAAAATCGCATAAATAAACGAGCCCAGCAGCCTCACCGGAAGTCAGGCAAATTCGCCTGTGACGGGGGCGGGGCTGCATCCGGACCGGAAGAGAAGGCGGAGTGAAAGCGTCTTGCGACGCAAGAAGGAGAGCGGAGTCCCTCAGAATTCACCTGGTAAGTTGAAAAGGGCTGGGGGGGGCTCGGTTCCCTCGTTGTGTGTGTGTGTGTGTGTGCGTGCGCGTGTGTGTGTATGCATGTGTGCAACGGTGGGGGAGAGGGGGGGTGCACTCGTGTGTGTGTGCGCGCGTGTGTGTGTATGTGAGCTGGGGGAGGGTGTCTCTGTATGTATGTGCGTGCGTGCGTGGGCGCTTGTGTGTGTGTGTATGCGCATGCGTGTGTGCTTCTCAGGAGACATCGCCTGGCCGCAGCGCTCGTTCGCGTGCGCGTGTCACTTTGAAATCGCCTTCAGGGCGATGCGCGCGGCCAGGATTGTCTCCTGGGAAGCACACACGCCGACAAAAGAGCTTCGGCGGAGACGCGCTTCCGCGCGTTCAGCCGAGCCCTAAAAATCAGAGGGCCGGGGGTGTTATGGGAAAAAACTGAAAACCATATTTCTCTACCTTTTTTGAAAAGCAAACGTTTCTCATACTTTTGGACAAAACACACACTTATATGATGATTCGTTATTTTCTGGATATTTTTTTCAAGCAAACTTATTTAACCAGAGTGCCTTTCAAACATGTCTTCCATGTATTCATTCACATCCGGACCCCCTCCCCCCTTTCATTTGGGAACAAGACTTCTTCTCTCACCTACTGTTGATCTGGGCTTTCTCCAGCAGTGAGCCTGGCCGGTACCTCTTCATGATGTTTTCAGGGGTCAGGCTAGTCCGACTGACGGACAGGACTCTGTAACATTCCTCGGTTTCGGGGCTGTCGGTGAAGTAGGCCGGCATTCCGTTGTACACCTGCTGTTGCTTTGAACCTGGAGGGTGGCAAACACACAGCAGAAAAGGTCAGCCAATGATGTCAAATGTTCAGTTAGTAACTGTCTCATATTTTGCTACATGGTCACGCACCTCCAGACAAGACCAGGCCGGTCAAGTCGTGAACTGCCTCTGCCGATGGGTCTTTCTCCTTCTTTTTCTTTTTCTCCTTCTCTTCTGGGGCTCTTAGTAGAGACAGTTCCTCTGGGTGCCTTATATCTGTAAATAGAGAGGCACTGTTTCTATCTGGATAGTTCTATCCTTCCATTCTAGGCTATATACATTCCATGTCATGGGCTATACAATTCCAAGATATCTAACAGACAAGATATATGACTTTATTTAATTTAAAATTACCATCTAATGGCATGAGATTGCAATGGGATATACTCTTTCAAATCTTTGCATATTTCATTCCATGAAACCAGATATTCCATTCCAATAGCAAGAGATATATCTTTCCACTACATGTAAGACTGTTCAGGGAAATGAAAGAAAACATTCTGTTGTATAAACTACAGCATTCTGAGATGTTAGGCTCAATTACCAGAGATGTACTTGAACCAAGGTGTGGCATATTGGCACTTATAAAGATAAAACAGTATGGGCATTTTGGATCTAATCTGGCACACTACTTAATCCCTGACCCTCCAACTTTGACTGAAGTTAAACTCCTTCAGGTTAGAGAATAGGATGACCGATGGTTATAAGGTATACTGTGAGCATGGGCACTAACTATTCAGCAAGCGACTCCATGTGTCCAGTGTCCATGTCTACACGGCCACAGACTCACACATTTTGGAAGAGGCTGGCGAGAAGAGATGTCTCCAAAGTTTGCCCGCTCTTCTCCCACAGTCCTTAAGATAGTACAGTCCTACTACTGTACTCAATATCACATGTCTGTGTCATACGGCCTGTAACTGACTATTGCTTGCCCATGTCTCAAAGTCTGTACATGACGCTCATTTCCCTTTCTCTGCATGAGGTTGGACGTGCCTCACTCGCTCATGCAACAGAGCGTGAATGAAAACGATAACCTCTGGCTCCACTTCAAGAACTACAGCTTCTTTGACCGGGAGCCCAAGGTGAATTTGAAGGCCTTTAAGTCTACAGTGGGTTGGTTCAGCAAGATCTGATCTACCAAGGGTTGCATGACATGTGCAAATCTAACACCTTCCTTCCTTCGCTTCCTCCCTTCCATCCTCCCTCTCATGGTTCCTTCCTTCCCTGGTTTCCTCTCTTCTCTTCTCCCTCACGTGGCTCCTTCCTTTTGTTCACTCCTTTTGAGCAAAAGCCTGTTATAGAAAGAAGTGCGTGAAAATCCTTTCAATCACTTTCCCCCCCTTGATCCATTCCGTCTTCAATCTAGCAACCACACCATGAAATGTATTACCCTTCATTTTCCATACTTCCATGACGTTAAGATATTTCTTCCTGTGTCATAAGAAAGGCAATAACATGCCGAATTATGCCATGCAATACTAAACACATATCTTCATTTACGTCTGATATTGCCAAGGTGGTGCATGTGTTAAAAGAAAACACACATTTTCCATAGTTAGTGGCTAGGGTAATTTGTGCCCCTCCTCGCTATGTTGGCTCTGAGCATGTGTGTGTTCTCACACTGGACCTGCACCGTAGCCACACACACCGACACATAAAAACCTGTTCTGACAGAGAAAGACAGTGTCTGCTCACTGAGTAACCTGCAGATGCCCACAACGCATTGGAAGACAGGGCTGGAGAAGCTGGCCTTCAGCCGCACAGTCCTCATGTTGGGCAGCAGCAGGGAGATAGGCCGGTGCTGCGGCATGTAGTGGAGCCTGGCGTCGGCCAAGATCCCGTATTTGTCCAGAGTCCAGTTTGTCTTAAGAAGCCACATCCTCTTTTGCTCCCACCACACGGCATGGTCTGACCAGTTCTTGGAAATTTCTGAAAGGAAAAAGTGATAAGGTTACTTTGAGGATTCATCAACTGACCTCCTTTTTAGGTTTTGCCTAGCGAAAGCTGCGCTCTGCGCAGCTTTTCGCGCAGGCGAAATCCTGTTGAGAACTGTAGGGTGCTTTGGGTCGGCCCTCGTCATTGATTGGCTGGCTCCGTAAACGGAGCCTTGCCATTGGACGAGGGGCCTGTCCGTCAATGCCGGACCAGACACGGGGGCGTTCCCGACATTCTTTGCCTTTTGCCGACGTCACGCGACGCCGGGAACGCCCCCGATTCTGGTCCGGCATTGCCGGCACCTCCCTTGCTCTACTGTCATCACCACAACACTGCGCCCATTTTATCCCAAGCTAAACACTCGGAGAGGCGCAGTGACCGGGTCTTTGAAGGCCGCTCTCCCAATGAAAACAAGTTTTCTCTCCGAGTCAGCACGAGCAGGAAGACGAGCAGCGCGCCTCCCAGCTGGCCTCTCGCATCAGCATCCAGAGCTGCCCTGCGCGGTGTGTAGCTTCAGTGGAGCTTCAGAGTGCAGAGTGGAGCTTCAGAGTGGAGCTTCAGAGTGGAGCTTCAGAGTGCAGAGTGGAGCTTCAGTGGAGCTTCAGAGTGCAGAGTGGAGCTTCAGAGTGGAGCTTCAGAGTGGAGCTTCAGAGTGGAGCTTCAGAGTGGAGCTTCAGAGTGCAGAGTGGAGCTTCAGAGTGCAGATTCAGAGTGGAGCTTCAGAGTGCAGAGTGGAGCTTCAGAGTGCAGATTCAGAGTGGAGCATCAGAGTGCAGAGTGGAGCTTCAGAGTGCAGATTCAGAGTGGAGCATCAGAGTGCAGAGTGGAGCTTCAGAGTGCAGAGTGGAGCTTCAGAGTGGAGCTTCAGAGTGCAGAGTGGAGCTTCAGAGTGGAGCTTCAGAGTGGAGCTTCAGAGTGGAGCTTCAGAGTGGAGCTTCAGAGTGGAGCTTCAGAGTGGAGCTTCAGAGTGGAGCTTCAGAGTGGAGCTTCAGAGTGCAGAGTGGAGGTGCAGAGTGCAGAGTGGAGGTGCAGAGTGGAGCTTCAGAGTGCAGAGTGGAGGTGCAGAGTGGAGCTTCAGAGTGCAGAGTGGAGCTGCAGAGTGGAGCTGCAGAGTGGAGCTGCAGAGTGCAGAGTGGAGCTTCAGAGTGCAGAGTGGAGCTTCAGAGTGCAGAGTGGAGCTTCAGAGTGCAGAGTGGAGCTTCAGAGTGCAGAGTGGAGCTTCAGAGTGGAGCTTCAGAGTGCAGAGTGGAGCTTCAGAGTGCAGAGTGGAGCTTCAGAGTGCAGAGTGGAGCTTCAGAGTGGAGCTTCAGAGTGGAGCTTCAGAGTGGAGCTTCAGAGTGGAGCTTCAGAGTGGAGCTTCAGAGTGGAGCTTCAGAGTGGAGCTTCAGAGTGCAGAGTGGAGCTTCAGAGTGGAGCTTCAGAGTGCAGAGTGGAGCTTCAGAGTGGAGCTTCAGAGTGCAGAGTGGAGCTTCAGAGTGGAGCTTCAGAGTGCAGCTTCAGAGTGCAGAGTGGAGCTTCAGAGTGCAGCTTCAGAGTGCAGAGTGGAGCTTCAGAGTGGAGCTTCAGAGTGGAGCTTCAGAGTGGAGCTTCAGAGTGGAGCTTCAGAGTGGAGCTTCAGAGTGGAGCTTCAGAGTGGAGCTTCAGAGTGCAGATTCAGAGTGGAGCTTCAGAGTGCAGAGTGGAGCTTCAGAGTGGAGCTTCAGAGTGGAGCTTCAGAGTGGAGCTTCAGAGTGCAGATTCAGAGTGCAGATTCAGAGTGCAGAGTGGAGCTTCAGAGTGGAGCTTCAGAGTGGAGCTTCAGAGTGGAGCTTCAGAGTGGAGCTTCAGAGTGGAGCTGCAGAGTGGAGCTGCAGAGTGGAGCTGCAGAGTGGAGCTGCAGAGTGGAGCTGCAGAGTGGAGCTGCAGAGTGGAGCTGCAGAGTGGAGCTTCAGAGTGCAGAGTGGAGCTTCAGAGTGCAGAGTGGAGCTTCAGAGTGCAGAGTGGAGCTTCAGAGTGCAGAGTGGAGCTTCAGAGTGCAGAGTGGAGGTGCAGAGTGCAGAGTGGAGGTGCAGAGTGGAGCTTCAGAGTGCAGAGTGGAGGTGCAGAGTGGAGCTTCAGAGTGCAGAGTGGAGGTGCAGAGTGGAGCTGCAGAGTGGAGCTGCAGAGTGCAGAGTGGAGCTTCAGAGTGCAGAGTGGAGCTTCAGAGTGCAGAGTGGAGCTTCAGAGTGCAGAGTGGAGCTTCAGAGTGCAGAGTGGAGCTTCAGAGTGCAGAGTGGAGCTTCAGAGTGCAGAGTGGAGCTTCAGAGTGCAGAGTGGAGCTTCAGAGTGGAGCTTCAGAGTGGAGCTTCAGAGTGGAGCTTCAGAGTGGAGCTTCAGAGTGGAGCTTCAGAGTGGAGCTTCAGAGTGGAGCTTCAGAGTGGAGCTTCAGAGTGGAGCTTCAGAGTGGAGCTTCAGAGTGCAGAGTGGAGCTTCAGAGTGGAGCTTCAGAGTGCAGAGTGGAGCTTCAGAGTGGAGCTTCAGAGTGCAGCTTCAGAGTGCAGAGTGGAGCTTCAGAGTGCAGCTTCAGAGTGCAGAGTGGAGCTTCAGAGTGGAGCTTCAGAGTGCAGAGTGGAGCTTCAGAGTGGAGCTTCAGAGTGGAGCTTCAGAGTGGAGCTTCAGAGTGGAGCTTCAGAGTGGAGCTTCAGAGTGGAGCTTCAGAGTGCAGATTCAGAGTGGAGCTTCAGAGTGGAGCTTCAGAGTGGAGCTTCAGAGTGGAGCTTCAGAGTGGAGCTTCAGAGTGGAGCTTCAGAGTGCAGAGTGGAGCTTCAGAGTGGAGCTTCAGAGTGGAGCTTCAGAGTGGAGCTTCAGAGTGGAGCTTCAGAGTGGAGCTTCAGAGTGGAGCTTCAGAGTGGAGCTGCAGAGTGGAGCTGCAGAGTGGAGCTTCAGAGTGCAGAGTGGAGCTTCAGAGTGCAGAGTGGAGCTTCAGAGTGCAGAGTGGAGCTTCAGAGTGCAGAGTGGAGCTTCAGAGTGCAGAGTGGAGCTTCAGAGTGCAGAGTGGAGCTTCAGAGTGCAGAGTGGAGCTTCAGAGTGGAGCTTCAGAGTGCAGAGTGGAGCTTCAGAGTGGAGCTTCAGAGTGCAGAGTGGAGCTTCAGAGTGGAGCTTCAGAGTGCAGAGTGGAGCTTCAGAGTGGAGCTTCAGAGTGCAGAGTGGAGCTTCAGAGTGGAGCTTCAGAGTGCAGAGTGGAGCTGTAGAGTGCAGAGTGGAGCTGCAGAGTGGAGCTGCAGAGTGGAGCTGCAGAGTGGAGCTGCAGAGTGGAGCTTCAGAGTGCAGAGTGGAGCTTCAGAGTGCAGAGTGGAGCTTCAGAGTGCAGAGTGGAGCTTCAGAGTGCAGAGTGGAGCTTCAGAGTGCAGAGTGGAGCTTCAGAGTGCAGAGTGGAGCTTCAGAGTGGAGCTTCAGAGTGCAGAGTGGAGCTTCAGAGTGGAGCTTCAGAGTGCAGAGTGGAGCTTCAGAGTGGAGCTTCAGAGTGCAGCTTCAGAGTGGAGCTTCAGAGTGGAGCTTCAGAGTGGAGCTTCAGAGTGGAGCTTCAGAGTGGAGCTTCAGAGTGGAGCTTCAGAGTGGAGCTTCAGAGTGGAGCTTCAGAGTGGAGCTTCAGAGTGGAGCTTCAGAGTGCAGAGTGGAGCTTCAGAGTGGAGCTTCAGAGTGCAGAGTGGAGCTTCAGAGTGGAGCTTCAGAGTGCAGAGTGGAGCTTCAGAGTGGAGCTTCAGAGTGGAGCTTCAGAGTGCAGCTTCAGAGTGCAGAGTGGAGCTTCAGAGTGCAGAGTGGAGCTTCAGAGTGCAGAGTGGAGCTTCAGAGTGGAGCTTCAGAGTGTCAAGAGCAATGCCAATAGCTCTAACTTTAACAAAGGCAAAACCATTGCATTGTAAATGCTTGTTTTGTATGTTCGCAAGTGGTGTAACAAAGGCTCCCACAGCCCCCACACTGCGGGAGGGGGGTCCCCGAGCTCCAGAGGGCACCCTCAGCACAGTACAATGGCCTGACAGCTCCGTAGTGAGTCCAGACAGGGGCCCCTCCATGAACTTTGCAGGGGGGCCCAATTAAGTTCCTTTACGCCACTTATGATTGCTGATTAAAAGAGTAGGGGGCTTATTTATGAGCCCTTGCATCACTTTTGCGCCGCCAATGCGTCACTTTTTGTGACGCACCAGCGGCGAAAAATGTACCATGTTGCGTCATATTTACAAAGTGACGCATCTAGGTAGATGCGTCACTTTGTAAACCTCTGTGCCACATTATACCTGCGCCAGGTATAATGTATGCAGGGTGGCCGTTCCCCCGCAAGTAAGCCTCATAGAAGTGATGCAGTGAAATCTATGAGATTTCACTGCGCCACTTCTAGGGCGCAAATGCGTCAATATCTTACGCCTGCCTCACAGCAGGCGTAAGACAGACGCAGGTACATTTATTATGGGACTTGCCCATGTGCAATGACCCATTGCTGAAGATGCGCCACTTTTGTGACACACTCCAGCAATGCGTCATATTTGTGCCTACATATGCGTCAGAAATACTGACGTATCTGTAACTCTTTGCGACATGATGTGTCATATTATAAATATGACGCATCCAGCATGTCGCAAGGAGGGCGCAATGAAAAGTGACACATCGCTGTTTTCACGCAGCGATGCGTCACTTTTCATAAATGAGGCCCTAGGTCTTTTAAAGGATCACTGAGCACTTAGCAAGGAAGGTTTGTATATCTCCTCTCCCAAATATTTTCTTACGAGCCTGCTGCTGGTACTAAAATGCTAGGACTACAGAATACCAAGGCATCCTCATTCTGAAATCATCTTGCACCTCTTTCTTCCACCACTCTACACTTCTTATTTCTTTATCTCGCTCCTGCTTTTTCATCCCTGTGGTCTTTCTTCCCCACAGTGTTTTTTATTTAATCAGGGCTGGACTGACCATTCTGCCACAATGGCATTTTCCTATTGGGCTGCAGGCTAAGGGGTGGCTTTTAGAGGAGAATGTGCCACCATGACCCAACCAAGCACCCATGGCCACATTGTAATCATGGCCTCATGAAGTGTGGGGCTGAATTGAACATTTTTGCCAGGGTTGATTTTCATATTACATGCTGCTCTCCCTTTCCTGAATTTCTCTCTCTTAATCTAGGGCAAAGAACAATGATAAAAAATAAGTCCTGGTCCCCAAAAAATAAGTGCTGGTACGCATTCCCCTTTAACAAGAGAGCAAATTAAGCACTGCCTGTATTGAACAATGAGTATATCCTTTTGTGTGAAATCAGCCATTGCAGCCTGATTATTGTATATTCATTCATTCATTCAAGTATCTTTATCGGAAGAGCTGTACATAGCTGTTTTACCATTAATTTGCATTCATTTTGCTTTAAAAACAAATGCCATAAGCATTATAACAACACAATATTCCACAATCAACTTAACATAGACAATCATAGAGTACTTTTTTTTTTAAAGTCTAGAGTTCTTAAAATATCGACTCACAATACCTCATATTGGCTTATCTCATGGATTTACTTAAACCGTAATAGCCTGAAAGACTGAATAGATATATGCATCTCTAATAAACAAAACAAATGAATGTAAATATTTGTCAGTGCCCTAACTATCCCACTTTGAACAGCATGTGTCATATAGTTTCTCTTTCAAGGTCATTTAAATGACAAATCCAAATCCTACTTACAGTCTACTAGAAGTCAAATACAATAAAATATTCCTTAAACCAGCCTCTTGTTAATTATTATTACTTGACCTGTGTTCCAATGAGGCATCTAGAATCGAACTTTACAAGTGGCAACATAATGCCTGCTACAGTGATTCAAATGAAAAACCATTAATATCCATACTAATATTATAAAGAGAGAGCCCAAACCTTTGAGGCGGGTAATCTCAGTAACCACAGCACCAATCACAACACCCAATACAGCGTTGGAAAGGGCAGTTGCAGCAGAAGGACATAGGCTATGCAGACGGCCACCATATATATATATTTTTTTTTTGCAGAGTTTTATATAGCGCGAACTTGACCCCAACTGAATCAGGTATCGGAGCGCTTTACATAGCATTAGTTACGTTACATGAGGACACACATTCATTTTTGTTAGGCACAGGGAGATTAAGTGATTTGCCCAGAATCACAGGATGTTTGGCGTCGTTACCAAGACTCAAACCCAGATCCCCAGGTCCGAGGTCGAGCGCCTTAGCCGTTAGGCCAACTCCTCTATACATTTAAAAGGTAAAAGAAGCGTGCCAGCAAAGTAGTCCCTTGTGGGCGTGTCTGCGTTGTGCTGTGGGCATGACTAACGCTGGGGGCGTGTGGTACGGCCATCACATCGTGGGCTGCGGGCGTGTGCTGGGGGCGTGACAAATGCTGGGGCCGTGACAAACGCTGGGGGCGTGTGTCCGCCCTTCATGCCATGTGAGTCGTACATACAAGCGCCAATTACGTTGCTGCGCAGCATCAAGGGGCACACTGGGGGCGTGACACGCTGGGGGCGTGAGAAACGCTGGGGGCGTGTGTCCGGCCTTCATGCCAGGTGAACGCAATTGCGCTGCATCAAGGGGCATGCTGGGGGCGTGAGAAACGCTGGGGGCATGTGCTACGTTCCGCCCTTCATGCCATGTGGGTCGTACATTAATCAGAAGATCGTCTGCTGTGGCCGTGTGCTGGGGGAGTGACAAACGCATTCACCTGGAGGCCTGGTAAGTAACGTTACTGCAGCCTCTCCTGCTGCTGTTACTGAACTCTCTCATTCAACGAAATTACATGCGCCTGCTACCATCAACCAGGGCTCTAGCCGGGCTCAGGCGGAGGATCAGTACACTAATTACACACGCCTGATAACATCAACCAGGGCTGCAGCTGGGCCTCAAGCGGGGGAACACACGCGTGCTAACATCAAACAGGCCTGCATCTGGGCCTCAAGCGGGGGAACACGCAAATGAGCGTGTCTGCGGGGACAATTACTGCAGCCTCTCCTACTCGCTGTCACTCAACTCTCTCATTAAACGAATTTACCCGCAGCTGATAACTCTTTCATTCAACGACATTACACGCGCCTGCTAACATCAACCAGGGCTGTAGCCTGGCTCAGGCGGCGGATCACTACACCAATTACATGCGCCTTTTAACATCAACCAGGGCTGCAGCTGGGCCTTCTCCTTCCCTATTCTAATGAAACAAAAAATGTTGTCTACCGCGAGATTTTAAAATAAATTGCCCTTGCCAAATACACACATTACACACATTCTATTTCATACCCGGACAACGTCGGGACGGGCTGCTAGTACCAAATAAAACTGAAATGTAAATAAACTCTATCATCCAGATATATCACAATCTGAAATACCACTCGTAACGGACTGAATCAGACAAATTGAATATGTCTCTAAATTGTCCATGACTTGTCCAAATTCACCATGTTCTAGGCTCAACAGAGCTGTAACAATTTTGTGGAATGCGAGTAAGTATATTCTGCAGGTATGTGCATGCACTTATATGCATACAGGCATGACCCTCGCAAAACTACTTATATGAGCTCAGACTCTATCGCTAGCTGGACCACAGCCCCAACCCCCCGCTTGACTGCCTAAATGATCACAACATCAACCAATCAATCAGTTCTTTGTTTGATTTATGCCATTATTGGATACACAGACATTTACAAACATTTGATAAAGACAGATAAGAGAACTAATTTACTTGAATTGCTTCTTTTTCATCAAGTCAAGCAATAATTATAAACGTCTACCTAATTTAAATACAACTGAAACTTTTTTAACTGAGCCACATAATTTAATATTTCATGTACATTACTAATCTTTTTTTTGGATTAATAGAAGTTACAAATCTATACTGGGTTTATCAAGAGCTTCACAAAATAGTATCATATGTACCAATGATTGAATTGGCCCCTCCATCCTCTTTGTAATTCACTTATTGGCATCTGATTCTTTAACGTCAGCATCCAACATCTTTCCTTGGAGAATACAGTGAGCTTGACTGGGTGTATCTGGGGCAACTGCTATTTTACAAACAAGAAGGTGCTCAAATACATCTTTTTAAAGCCATTCAGTGTTATTATCTTCTGCAACAGAGATCCATTTGTATCCCTGTCCAAGAATCTTTATGAAGTTTTATTATTAAAATAAAAGAGGCACAGGGCTGCCCCACTTCAAACTTTTACTCCACTATCAGATACTGTCCTCAAATCAAATGCTGTGGTAAGATCAATATTAACAACATAAATTGACATTCTTTTTGAAAATACATATTTTTCTACCAGCAATTTCCTCAGGAGGCGGAATCAACTGTCAAATGACTCTTTCTAAAATCAATTTGGGCTTTAGCGAAGATAGCAGATTTTATATTCCATCCCTCTAGACTCACTAACAGGTGTTTAGCAAAGTATTTTCCTTGAATATGCATAGGAATAACCCATCTATACTTTCCAGGCAGGGACTTTTCATCCTTTTTATGTAATGTTTAATCACTGAACCCATAGGCAGTTTCAGAAATGAGGCCCAGTATTCGGTTTGCTACTCAATACTCTTGTTGAGATACCATCAGAACCATGAGACCTGGAAGACTTTAAAGATCAAATATGGGCTACTAGTTCATTTGTCATCGGGGGACAGTTGATGTCTAGGTCAAATGAATACTCAGTATTTGATGTATTTCCCCTTCTCTTCTCCTCAGTTCTTTTCATATTCAGGGGGAGCAATTATCTTCTTATTACATTTAGTTTATACACCTCTGCTAATTGGTTAACCATTCAACTTCAGGAGTAGAGGGTGAAGTTATATTTTTACAGTGCCAGTGGCATGTAATATTAATTCTAAGAAGCACCCTCTTTGTTGATTCACATATCCAATTAAAACTTTCGCTTATTTTTAAAGTTAATTTTTCACAACGTTTTACGAACTTCCTTCCTATACTTCTGAATGGAGAGGCCTCTTTCTCTTTTTGTAATATAAACACATCATGAACACATTTATTTAGAAGCTATTTACTTTATAAATCTCAAGGTAGTGAGCATTCTTTTTCTTCGTATTTGTTAAATGTATTTTCCATTTAATAGTATTAACCTCAAATTCACCATAACATTGTTATAAACTTCAAATTCTTACTAAACATCTTCAATCTTCATTATTTCAATGATCTGCATTAGTAATTTGATATAACATTTTTGAGCCTTAATTGATCAATAAATTCTGTGATTTTTTTTTCAGTGTCTTTCCACCCACCTCCATTTCATGCTCTGAATTCTTTAAATGAATTACAATTTCTAAAGGTTGGTGGTCACTGCCTACCTGATTACCCGCTATCATATATAGAATCTAAATGAAAATCAAATTACTGCATACATATTTAATGAGGATTATTCACCACTACATAATGTCCATAAGATGATCGATAGAACAACTTCCATATCAAATAACAAGGTTGGATGGGGGACATGCTGTTTCCCACATTTACAGACTGATAAACACTGTGAAACCAAGTGATACATTTCCATTCTAAAGGTTCTGGGAGAGGAGGTCTGTCTGACATACCCCTGAATGTAGACTAATGGAGCAACATCCTCACTACAGGCAACAACTCGTAGGATTTACAGAGGGGAGGTTGCCCTACTGAAGATTCTATACCAGTGGCATTAGACACCGGAAAAACTGGGTCACAGATGACACACATAGTAGTGTATATGGAGGAATATGGTATTTCACAAATACTATTCACCTTCCATGTGTGAAAACCTTATAGGAAAGAGTAGTGTGATGTATTCCTATAGGTTCTGTATCGATCCCCCTATTCCTGACCCTGTTCTGGTTAATAATTAACTAGCAGCCATCCCACGGTACAAAAAACCGTTATCTGATTAAGCCACACCACGGCACAGGAACGCGTTATCTGATTAGGTCATAACGCTTGCCATCTAATTAGGCAAGCACTATTCCTCCAGCCCCTGATAAGGCATACGGAGTTCTCAAAACAAATCAAACCTATGACAACCTGGGAAAATCCCTGCGGCTATTGTTTTGATTTCACCGAGAACTTCAGCAAAAGAATGTGCGAACGAGCCCGTTCATATGACATCCTTATTGACGTATCCATGTCCATCCTTACGTCAATCTCGGCACCTTACAGGTATAAATATTACCGACATTGCCTGAAGCAAACACACGCGGTGGTGAGGAGATCGGAGCAGCGAGACTTGCCGAAGAGGCCAGCACAGAGCGGACCCCACTGGCGCTGCCCCGCCTTCCTGACGCGCTGAGAACGAGACGCTGCTTTTCTCCTGCCGAGAAATCCAGCTCCGGCGCTTCCAAGCAGCCCTCGCAGGCAGCTGGAATATCAAGACCAGAGACGAGAGATACCAGCCCTCAACCATTCTAGATCTCAGGTACAGAACTGAATAACCCCTTGCAGAGAATTCTTGATTCAGTCACTTGGCAAAACAAACTTAACTTAAACTGCTACTTATCTACTCCCGCCCACGTATTAGGCTTAGGTCAGGTACACTGGGGTAGGCGTGGTTAGAAGCACCAGTTGAGTACGATTAGTCAAATGTATATATGTATGTATCTATTTTATCAGTTTTAAATATCATATGGCTTAGAAACCATATCAATGCTTCTGCAGTATTATTTTATACTTCTGCTTTTATTGTATGCACTTTACTTAACCATAAGTATCGCAATAATATCGATTCATTTCTCTTGTACGAGAAAAGAGACTGATCAATAAATAACCTCTTTTATTGAACACGCCCGTCTCTTCCTTTTCTCTACAATCTGGTGAAACTAAGAATGCACTGAACTGACTGAGTAAAATAAGTTGTCTTTTGTTTTCACACGACTCTAGAGATACACTCTTGATTAGGGGAGAGCAAAGTTGTCATGTTCTATGGTTGTCAGAAACTAAATCCCTTCTTGTCTATCCAGGGAGGTTAAACTCCTCCTCGCCTATTCGAGAAAGTTTCTAGTGAACTCTGAGCTAGCTGGCAAAACCAAAAACTTTAAGTCTAATATCGTCAGTAGAAGACCTAGTTAACCTCTGTCCTAGGTCTATACTATTGAAGGTATTATTCCAATGCGCAGAGCCTATTGGGATAATAGGAACTACACTACATGGCGCCCAAACGTTTGGATAGGCGATAAAACTAACGCAAGACATTAGAGTAACTCAGTCGTGCTTTTTCACACAGAACCCCTTTTTTCCCATAATACTCCAAAGACGTCTGGAGTGGGTGAAAGGTCATATCCGCCAAACCTCGCAGGAGGAGACTCCTATGTATGGTTCTTGGTTTAGTCAACGTTGAAGGATACACTGTTCCAAAATATTGTGCATCTAATCTTTGTTTCCATAGAAACCTGATCTGCAAACAAACAGAATAACCTTCCTGTCGGTAAAATGATAGACAGTGATGAAGAAAGGGAGACAGCTAGAATAGCAGCTGAACTCCTAGTAGCAGACAATACTCTGCTGGAAAATGACCCAAATGCAATACTCATCCCGGTCAACATAAGGAAATCTATAACCTTAAAACTTATAGAAAATGGACTGACACCAAGAGGTGGTACAGTCATATTCGTAATTGAGGCACACGAATATCGGCAGACAGAGGTATTCTATTCATGGATAAACTTTCCAGCAGCAAACGCTGTAACAAAAGAGTTCCACTATTATAAAATAGAGGAACCACCGGATATCTACACTCCTTTCGAGGAGGTGGAAATACCACTCAAATTCCAAGAGCACCTGCTCTTGTTTAATGGCGCCCTAAAATATAATAATCACATCACCAGGCTCGGTCCACTAGGTAGACCAGGAGCAACGTGGCCGGTCCTAGCCGGATATACACCACATCCAGACATTGAAGAAATGCCTGCAGCAGAGCTTTTAATACAGCTAAAACAACTAATCAAAATACATAGACAATTAGTCCAATATGTAATGCGGACTTCAACAGTCCAACCAGCAGTTAAAATTCCACAGCTGAACCCTCATCAGGGTAACACAAATAAAATTACACCACAGAACATACAGTCCTGTCTGGGTAAAGTACCCGCAAAACGGGAACAAATACCCTTCTGGCTAGCACAAAAAATCACTCAAATAGAGGCGGTGTTTCCAGACACCACCCCGGTAGAAAAACACAGGATTCTGACTATCTGTCTTCCAATGGGAATCGCACCACACGTGGAAGACTGTGACACTTGGGGTACAGTCTTTGCTTCCATATACACAAAAACACATGGTGTACCATCCATGTCAGTAATACCAGATGTGCTAAAACAAATTCAAGATGAATACGGTCCAGAACCCGCTTTAACTCTCGGTATGAAATTACTGAAGGACTTCAAGCAGGTCTCGGCTATATTATTAGCCAACATAAAGGGAGAAGCAGCAAACGTGGCGATCCGCCAGAGGTTAAAAGAGACAGATATAGCAGACCAACCAACTGAAATTGCCAGAATCATAGAGAAATCCTATGAAGAACTAGGAAGAGATAGTCTGGGTGGAATACCAGTGAAACCCCAACTAGTTGAAAGTCCTGAAAAGGTATTTATAAAAAATAATTTAAACACTCAAAAAAAGAGCTGGGATGGAAACAAACAATCCAATCCTAAAGAAAAAAGATTCCAGTCCAGAGGAAGGTCTCCTCGGCGGAGAGAAAGATCTCCGAACCAAGGACGCAGGTCTCCCCAAAGTGAGCCCTCTGGGAAAAAATACAACCTTAGAAATAGGGATAATATAAAGAAACCTGATAGATATCAAGATATTGATACACGTCCCTCTCAATCTTTTCAGACTTCCTCGCAGAAATCGGAAAGAAGAGGACGATCAGAACACAGGGAAGAGCACGTCAAGTCCAAAGACAAGGAACCTGCTCATCCAAATAAAAAGTTACAATTTCCAAAAAAGAAGGTAGCCAGTATTAAAGTAATCAAAGATGCCGAGAATACTGAGAACACAGCTGAAAAACGGAGAATGGGCTCAGACAATGCTAGATAGCGCAGCAGAAGTGAGCATAGCTCGCAAAGTCCTTATGAATCATCTGGAGACAGTGGACACGAATTAATATATTCAAGTGGAAACTGCAGACACGAGAGTTAGCAAACCTCACAAAATATATGAAATAACATTACGTATAGAGGGGGATAAGACTAGAAAAATAAGGGGACTATTTTGGGATAATCTGTCCAAGGGCTATGACATCCTTCTAGCTGAACGAGACTGGCCACCAGAGTTTGTCAGGGAGTGTCCTCATGGCGAAGAAATAATTATGCCTGCCTTCCCAAATCACATTCCAATTCATAAAAAATATACACTTGCTAGAAAGTGGGCAGTAGCTCAAGCTCCTGCTTTATATAAAAATCATGTAGGATGGGATGAGGACTCTCCTCCCCACAAAATCCAGTTAAAATCACAACCTACTGCACAGAGGCAGTACCCAATTAAGCAAGAAGCTAAAAAACAGGTAAAAGAGATCCTAGATCAACTTGAATACCAGGGGGTGATTGAAACTTGCACCTCACAAATGAACAATCCTTTGTTTCCTGTCTCCAATCCAGACAACTCATATCGTCTAGTTTTGGATTACAGACACCTTAACTCATGTTGCAAAACTTTTTGCAGTGCAAAACTCGCATAGTGCTGCACTAATGAATAACATAGTGCGCAAAAAATACAAAACAACATTAGACATCTCTAAAGGATTCTTTTGTCAAAATATAGCACCAGAGAGCAGATATTTGACTGCGTTCTCGGTAAATGGCTCGCAAAAAAGCTTCTGCCGTTTACCACAGGGGCACAAGAACAGCCCAGGATTATTCTCAAAGAGAGTAACAGAATTACTACAAACATACGATGACGAGGCATTATCATATGTCGACGACATTTACCTAACAGATGATGACTTGGATACTCACTTGAAGAGAGTGAACACCATAATACTTGGGTTCGCAGCAGAGGGTTACAAATTCAACTTTAAGAAATCAAGAATTGCCCATCTAACAGTCCTGTTTTTAGGATATGAATTATCAAGTGAAGGCAAAAGCCTGGCTGACAATTTCCTAGAGAAATGTGCTGTACTCCAAGCACCTAGAACACTAAAAAACTTACAATCAATTCTAGGCTTCCTAAATTTCGGAAGAACATACATTGCAAATTACGCAGAAAGGATCAAACCCCTTTATGATCTAATAAAACCAGATTTTAAAAGAATCAATTGGACTCAAAAACACACAGAAATTTTGAGATCTTTACAAACAGACATGTTAATTAAAACAAAATTAGAAACACGTGACAACACACGCAATCTTGTGATTCGAGTCATCCCAGGAAGATGCGGATTCACATACCTGACCTCTAATGAGGGAGAAAAGGTACCAATTGCATACAAATCACACTTGTACACAAAGGCTGAAATGAAATTTAGTCCAACGGAAAAAATTCTGACCGCGGTACAGACTGCTGTAGCAAAGGAGCGGGCCCTAGCACAAGGTAAACGAATAATCATCGTGACACCGATACCAGCCCTGGAGGCGGTAACAAAGGCAAGAATTCAGAATGCTAAAGCACTCCATCCAAGGTGGATACAGTGGGCTAATTCTCTTGCTGCAACAGACGTGGTATACGAATTTGATCCCAACTTAAAAACACAAGAATTTCTCCAATACGAATTTGAATGTCCTCCGCCAATTGAAATTCTGCCTCTGGAACATTACGGCTGTATAATATATACAGACGGATCAGCACAACCCGCAGTGGGGGGTAAACAAGCTTACAGTGCTGCGTGCGCGATTGTTAAAGGTCGCTGGCACGAAGGGAAATTTAAACCAGCGGTCACTAAAACACAATCTCTAGGAGATTGTACAGCTCAGCGAGCTGAACTACTGGCATTCAAGATGGCGCTTGAAAATACCGATCGAGAATTTCCCACACTCATAGTGTGCGATTCGTATTATTGCGTTCAGTCTTACAATGAATACTTGCAGATCTGGCTTCAGAATGGTTTTAAGGATGCAAAAGGAGGCACAATCAAGCATAAAATGCTTTGGGAACAAGTAGTTCATTTGCAAAAAGAACTACCAAAGACTCACGTGATACATACACTAAGTCATCAACGTGATGGCGTTCACGTTGCAGGGAATTCATTGGCTGATGAGGCCGCGAAGGCAGCTGTGCAAACGGCTTCCGTAGCTGCCATCACCCGGTCAAAAACAAAAATAGACAGCGACATATTGCAAGCTGTCAGCGCTACAGAAAAAGATTCGATAGAAACACTCCCGAAAGGCTTTCCAGTGAAGTATTCATATATAACTGATACAAACAATGTTCCGTTTGCTCGAATCCCTGGAGTGGGGGATAGGGCAATTCCAAACATGGAACATAGGTTAGGACTAATCATAGCGGCACACGAAGGACTTGCTTCTGTACATGCTGGCGTCTCAGCCACAGTATCGTTATTAAAACGAAGATACTGGTGGCCACAAATGAGAAGACAAACACGGAACTATGTTCTAGAATGTGAAATATGTCAAAAAATGAAAGTATCAACAGTGAGACGACCAGCGCAGACGCCCCTTCTAATCTCGGATAAACCATTAGCCTGTGTTTACCTGGACGACTGTGGTCCCTTACAAAGGGATGGTAACTATAAATATATCTTGGTTGCAGTGGATTCATGCACGAGATTCATATGGATGTGGCCCCAGCGATCGGCTGACGCCAGAACTGTTATAAAAGATTTGCGAGTCTTTATCAGCACATACGCAATTGGCATGCTGCATTCTGACCAGGGTCCTGCTTTTAGCTCTAGAGCTTATAAGGAGGCTATGACCAGCATGGGCATTGCATTGCGGTACTCTTGTCCATTTCATCCCGAGGGAAACGGAATCGTAGAAAGAAAAAACTGTGACATAAAGCAATCTATAACAGCGAAGGTATTAGGTTCGGGAGCTGGGTGGGTCAAACATCTAATAAGTGTCCAACGTAGTCTAAATAACCTGCCAAGAAATTCTCTGAGGGGATTCAGTCCGTACGAATTATTGTTTGGAACTAGAATGATGGTCTTAGATCTTGACAGTCAGACTTCAGTGGTTAAAGAAAAAAGCTTTGATATCAAAGATCGTTTGGCTATTTTGCAGGACTTAAACGAAACAAGGAAAGACCTGAGCAACATAAAGTTGAAACAACAGCCAACGACCACTGAAGAAAAACCACCTGTCCCAGCAAGAACTGTCTGGATTCCAAAAGTCGGGGATCTAGTCAGAGAAAAGATCGCGGTAAAGAAGGAATTTGGGCCTTCTTACAGAAAAGCAGTTCCTGTCTTGTCTATCAACGGGACAAGATCAGTAGTACTACCGCCCCTTGCTGGTAAAAAGGAGAACAGAGTTGTATCAATCGACCTGATAAAACCACAATCATGTGGCCGATAACGAACAGTAGGCCGAGTGGACTCCCGATAAGTAGTAGAACACCAAGGTTTGCTACAAACACAGAGGTTCAATCTAAGAGGCTACTCACATTTGAAATGCAAACAGAACAACAACAAGGACTATGCAACAATGCTATGGAACTTAAACCTCTAAAAACCCAAATAAAAACATTTAGCAGAGACACACCAATCTACAATGAAGTAACAAATGACTATGCTGCTGCAACAAAACACAATAATAAAGCAAACAGCAATCCTGAAACAATAGGAACAATAGACAGAACGGCATCGGGTTACTTCATCAACTTCAATGATTCATCTGAAAACCTGAGTGAATCAAAGGAACAAACATCAACAAAAACCTTTAAAGACAAAGCTAAGGAACTTTTTCAACATCTGAAAGAAACCTATCTGATTTCTCCGTGGATTGAATTCTGGATGGCCTTAGGTGCACTTATCCTCATACTTTGGCTCATCATGGTACTATGTTTGGGACACTTCTTGAGGGAAAATATGCTAAAATGGACACAGCAAGCCAGAAAATCAACTTGGTCCTCAAACCACACACGTCTTCACACGTCGAGAAAAGAGAACTTTCTTCAGTCAACTTCACAGCCAATCCTATACCCGGTGGGGTAGCATGGGACAATACTGATTATGAAATCTATGGTCCGGTTGAAATCCTGAAGTATCCACATCAAATCAAGATCTCATTGAGTGACTTTGTAAAACCAAGCTCAGTTGCTGATGATTGGGACGTTGAAAGCATTAATAATATGATGTCTGACCTAGTGATGTCTGCTAAATTTACAAAACATGATTATTTGCAGGGTTCGTCTAATTATGATAAAATGTTCTGCTATAATCACTATAGTAATCATTATCTGCATAAATCTGAACAACCTAGAAATATTTTAAATTATAATCAATGGGAACACTGTGCATCCCCTCCAAAAGGTAGCTCAAGAACTTTTTATGACAAATATTCATATTTTTCAGGGTTCAACACAAGTAATGCAGAAACATTTTATTTCAAATTATCAAATAAGACAGGTACAAAGACCATGCTTACAAACACTAAATTGATATATTCAGACTCATTTTTTGAGCAAATGAGTACATTTGGTTTTGATTACTGGGACAAAAATGTTGAAGTAAAAAGTGTTTGGGGTACAAAGGAATGGCAAGTACAAGGTATAGAATCATTGTTTAGAGCCTGCATGATCCCAGAACAAATTATATTTTTGAATGACACTGTTCAACAGACCACCTGTCTTGGCCTAGCCAAAATCAAAGACTTAAACAAACTGTCTATTCCAAAGCCATCAATGAACGGAAATATATCTCTAGATGAGGACAAAGACGTAAACCATATATTAAGCCAAAACAGAACACATCCTGATTGGAAACAGTGGTTGATCTGGCCCACAGATACTAATAACTGTCAAGACAGATTCCTGAACAAAATCCAGGGGTTCAAATTGACAAGGCCAGACCCTAGATATTCCCAAAGACAACACCCAGGGATAATTACCACGTACAGTGTGGGCAAGCTCTGCCTTCAATGGCTACAAACATCCACACTGGCAGAAATTAAGCAACACCTGACTTTACTTACTGATGGTGCTGACTTGCGTGATTTCATTATGGGACCGCGCAAACAGCGTCAAAAACGCTTCATAGCAGCCTCTGTATATGCAGCTTATAACGAAGCCTGGAAAATAACTCAAATTGAAACGTCAGAGAGAATACGGGAAATTGACCGTATTAATTTGGAAAAATCACTTTCTGTAGTGGACAATGGGTTAATGACTCTGTCCTCCAGAATATACTCTTTGGACAGCATTGTGTCTTCAGCAATCGACATAATATCGCAAGACTTACTCTTGTTACAACACGGTCAGTCCCAATTGCGTTCTATTGTGCAACTTGGCTGGACGTTACAAAATCTGCATTCAGGCTATGTGCCTTGGCGTTTAATCAACACAACGTCACTATTCAATATCTTTAACCTTACTGATAAACAAATCAGTATGGCACAGAAGGGTGCTGATTATACAATCCTGAGCATTAAGAAACTCGAGAGATTACCATTGACAATGTCAGAACGACCTGTCAGTGAATGGATAATACATGGAATAATTAATATTCCAATATCTACTTTCAGGTTTCAATACTGCCAAAAATATATACAGGCTGGCATGTACGAAAAATTGGGTAAAGGGTACATTAAGTCAACATGGAACTTGCCCTATTCACATGCTTGTGTCAGTAATAAAGGCCGGAAAGTGTTTCTTAGTGGCAATAATTGTGCCATGTCACTAAGCGGTACACTTCTGTGTAATGGTATTAGTTTACACGGAGCCTGTGTAGGGTCCTCGAATAACCTTTCATGTCACCAGCTAGGCACACCTGCGACACAAATAGAACCATTCTTTAGGAGACTATCGAACGGGAGTTACATTATAATTGTAGACCGCAGATGTTGTAGCTTGGTGCCCGGAATACCTTATCTCATAAGTACGACTGCGAAGGTCATGTGCTGTGAACGAGTATTGTTCCCCAGCGCAATGCCAGACAGGGAGGCAAGGTTATGGCCGAATTTGAAAATTGCTTCCATTCGAGTTGATACTTTAAGCAGAATGAAAACAGTGCTCCTTCAGACGCCGACCAGGCTCACGTCATCAAAAGAAACGTATGATCTCCAAGTTGCAAGGACAACGGCAGAGATTCATTCATTGTTATCAACTAATTCCCCCATACATTTCGCAGAAATCCTGAACGAAATCTTAAATATTTCTGATACCAGTGGAGTCTCAAATGTATTTAAGACAGTGTTTTCGGGGGCTTTAACACCATTTAAAGCCATTCTGGGTATTTTTCCGGACTTTGTCCATTCCATCTTTGGTGGACTTCCTCTCCTTTTGGGACTAGTGGCAGGAATCCTATTTTTGATTCTGTTATTTCGCTATGGCAAACCGTGTCACAGACAAAACACCTGCGACAAGGGAAGAAACAATCCTAGCCATTGGATAACGGGACCGGATATCTAAAATCCTTGGACTGTCCCGGCTTAGAGACCTGAACATGACTTGGTTTCTTTCATTTAGACCAATGTGGCAAAGCTGTGTTTTACCTGTATTAAGGTGCTTGCTATGCGGAGAAGAATGCGTGTTGGACACCTGTCTGACGCTACAATCGGATGCGCCAATGGATGCAGAAACTTTGTTGGGTCCGGTCACGGCTCATGCATTGTGCTGTCCCCAGCGGCTACCAATCCTGATGACGGCATTCGTGGAGACTTCACCACTACGATTGAGGGGTAGTGAGGTTCAAGATGAAAGCAGCATCGATCAGGTACGACCTTCTGTCAGCTATGCTGATCGAAACATCAATGAAGGCAATCATGCTCATGAATGCATGGTAACATCTTTTTCCGAGTTAATGGAACTTTCACAGGAAGCTGTTGAAAGCTTTTTCGAGAGTCTAAATGATGTGATGTTCTCACCAGAGCAGAAATAATGGCTTTTGAGCAAGCTAGCACACGGCGTTCCCAACACCCTGAATTTGGCCTTCAACTTTGATAATAAAGTATTGTGAACAATTTTTCTCCAGTTTACGGACAGCGGAACATAATTTTTTCAGCGGCCCCAAAATATGTTGCAATTTTTCGGGACACTTATCTTCTGCTTAAAGTAGAAACTATTCTTAGAGAACTAAAATTCTATTTTAGGAACTTTAGAGACATTAGCTGCCCTCTGACATGTTCAAATATATTTTATTTTGTGATGAAATGGTCTCGCATTTTTTTCTTCTGTCTTAAGAGCCATTTCATGTGTAATTTTCATATTTTATTAATAATGATGTATGAATATGCGTAATTTATTTAGCATTGTCATACTGCTTGAGTGCATATAATGCATATATATATCTTTTCGTATATTTCATGTTTTCAAAATGCATATGGATGTATTTTGGGGTGGTACGGTATACACGTGCTCTACTAGTATATTTACTATGCCTAGATCTTGTAAATATGGACATAGTCTGCGTGGAGTGTGTGTGATGTATTCCTATAGGTTCTGTATCGATCCCCCTATTCCTGACCCTGTTCTGGTTAATAATTAACTAGCAGCCATCCCACGGTACAAAAAACCGTTATCTGATTAAGCCACACCACGGCACAGGAACGCGTTATCTGATTAGGTCATAACGCTTGCCATCTAATTAGGCAAGCACTATTCCTCCAGCCCCTGATAAGGCATACGGAGTTCTCAAAACAAATCAAACCTATGACAACCTGGGAAAATCCCTGCGGCTATTGTTTTGATTTCACCGAGAACTTCAGCAAAAGAATGTGCGAACGAGCCCGTTCATATGACATCCTTATTGACGTATCCATGTCCATCCTTACGTCAATCTCGGCACCTTACAGGTATAAATATTACCGACATTGCCTTAAGCAAACACACGCGGTGGTGACGAGATCGGAGCAGCGAGACTTGCCGAAGAGGCCAGCACAGAGCGGACCCCACTGTCGCTGCCCCGCCTTCCTGACGCGCTGAGAACGAGACGCTGCTTTTCTCCTGCCGAGAAATCCAGCTCCGGCGCTTCCAAGCAGCCCTCGCAGGCAGCTGGAATATCAAGACCAGAGACGAGAGATACCAGCCCTCAACCATTCTAGATCTCAGGTACAGAACTGAATAACCCCTTGCAGAGAATTCTTGATTCAGTCACTTGGCAAAACAAACTTAACTTAAACTGCTACTTATCTACTCCCGCCCACGTATTAGGCTTAGGTCAGGTACACTGGGGTAGGCGTGGTTAGAAGCACCAGTTGAGTACGATTAGTCAAATGTATATATGTATGTATCTATTTTATCAGTTTTAAATATCATATGGCTTAGAAACCATATCAATGCTTCTGCAGTATTATTTAATACTTCTGCTTTTATTGTATGCACTTTACTTAACCATAAGTATCGCAATAATATCGATTCATTTCTCTTGTACGAGAAAAGAGACTGATCAATAAATAACCTCTTTTATTGAACACGCCCGTCTCTTCCTTTTCTCTACAATCTGGTGAAACTAAGAATGCACTGAACTGACTGAGTAAAATAGGTTGTCTTTTGTTTTCACACGACTCTAGAGATACACTCTTGATTAGGGGAGAGCAAAGTTGTCATGTTCTATGGTTGTCAGAAACTAAATCCCTTCTTGTCTATCCAGGGAGGTTAAACTCCTCCTCGCCTATTCGAGAAAGTTTCTAGTGAACTCTGAGCTAGCTGGCAAAACCAAAAACTTTAAGTCTAATATCGTCAGTAGAAGACCTAGTTAACCTCTGTCCTAGGTCTATACTATTGAAGGTATTATTCCAATGCGCAGAGCCTATTGGGATAATAGGAACTACACTACAGTAGTGCAAATAATCGAGGCAGTGACAGTTTCTTGTAGCCGAGTGTCCAGAGGTCATATTGTTGGGAAGTTAATCAGAAATGATATACCCACTCCACAATAGGAAAGGGAATGTTCATGCTGCTGGCAATAAAACAAACTATATTAGCACGCTGGGGGACATGAACAACTTCAAATGAGGTCTTAAAAATGATGAAATTGGAGTGGATCTTGGACTTTGAAAGGGTGGTAAAACTACTCAGGGAAAGAAGAAAGACTGGAAGACACCAGAGTGGACTACTACTACAACACAAGACGAGATACATCTTCTAATATTTTCAAGGAAACCTTGAACTAGCCCAAAGCACAGCATCCCACAATAAAAGGATTGCAAGGGGACTGTTAATTAAGAGCGGGCCAAGAGAAGCAAGATGGTGATACAGAGGTGGTCTAAGAGAACGATGAAGAGGGAAGGAGGGTACCCTAAGACTGTTACTCATAAATTCAAAACTTCAATAAAAACATGTTTAAACTTAAGGAAACACTATTAAAAAAAATGTCCTCAACCATCTGGTTTAACACTATTCAATATCTGATCTGGTATTCATAGTATAGCTTTGTATCCCTCGAGAAGAATCTTATAATTTTCTTGTTGAAATTCAGGCACTGAAATTCCCTAAAGGGTTGGAAGATAAAATAATCCCTTTCAAGTTCATTCAAAAGATTCTCCAATGACTCCAAATAGCTGTCATGTTTAGGGCCTGGTGGAATATAAACATTTACCAATATCATTTCCTCTGGTATCTTACAGCCTTTAAACTACCTGATACCTTTATTAAAGCCTCTAATTATTCTTTTTGCTTTCACTTTTGCTCTAATCAAGATAAGAGTCACAAATCCTTTTAATAGACGGCCTTTCAAATAGTGTTTATTTGCCTACATTGTTTTTTGATTTTGTCCTAAGTTTGATAGTGTGTGATTTTAAGGCCTTAATAACATTTTCCATCCTCCAATTTTCTATCCATCTTCTATTTTTCTCCTCTCTTTTTCTTTAATGTGATTATGCTGTTGATTCAAAACTGCCTCCTTTATGTGATGTGTTTCTGCCTCCTTGCTGATATTAACATTTAGCCATGTCTTATTCCACTTAGTTCGTAGAATATGCTGCAAATTAAAATATTTCAAGCCAAAACAATCTGTTTTAAAATCAAGTACTAATGAGCTCTTAACTTTCACACTCTTAGGGGCATATTCTCAAGGACTTATCGCAGAGTTAGCTGCACTTTATTGCAACCAAAGTCGTGATAAATTTATCAGCCCATTCACAAGCTGGTGCTAACATCCATTATCACCAGTTTCCCTGCGATAGCATCCTTCAAAAAACATCGCCACAGATGACACCGGCAACTATCGCTAATAGGATGCAGAGTAGACGTTCTCGTGCAAAAAGCCCCGACAACACCACTTCGCAACATTCCCAACGACCAACCAGATCGGCGATAAGATCACAAAACAGGTGATCAGGTGCATTAGCAGCAGGAATTTAACACCTGCTCTTACCTGGTGTAAAGTCGGATGACAACCTGCACCAGAAATGGGATCCCAGGCCAGACCCACACCTGACGAACAACAGATACCATGGAGCTACTGATCATGCAGCCCGAAGCCCCAAGAGGGCAACAACACTCACCGCCAACAACACCAGGCCCGCCACCCCACCCCCCCAAACTACCACAGAGGCAGCCCAGACCAAGACAGCGGATCTTCAGGAAACCCACCAGCCTCACAGACTTAACACCAGAGGATGTCATTGTCCACTACAGGCTCAAAAGGACAACCATCCGCCGCATCTTGAACATCATTTCTCACAGGGTGACGGTACCAACACAGCGGACAACCAACATCCCACCTCAGACAAAGCTGCTGGCCGTGCTGCACTTGTTGGCCTCTAGTACCTTCCCATCAACAACCGCCAGAGTCGGAGGAGTCTCATAGCCAGCCCTATCAAAGTTTATCACAACTGTCTTGGATGCCATCATCAGTCTGGTACCCCAGCACTTTCACTTTCCCCACACTGCGCAGGAACAGCTGGAGACCAAGCAAGGCTTTGACGCCATAGCTGGCTTCCCGCACGTGTTGGGGCAATTGACTGCACACATGTCCTACTTGTGCCCCCTGCCAACACCACACAATTACCGTAACAGAAAGCACCCACATTCCATTAATGTGCAGGCAATAATGGACCACCGGGGACTCTCCACTAATGTCGTCGCCAGCTACCCAGGCAGTGTGCATGATTCTTACATCTTCCGACAGTTCATCATCAACCAGCGCTTCCAGGATGGCACCTATGGGAATGTACTGCTCGTTGGTAAGTACCAAATGAACACACTACACACCTCAACTCCACAATCATGCAACTCACAACTCTGGGAATGCACATGTTACAAACTCACATACAACATGCCAAACAACATGCCCACCCATCAGACACGACAGCACAACTTACTGTGGTAACCAGGGCTAGCCATGTACATAAGCCATAAACGGCATGGGACCTCAGCCACACAATAGCAGATTGTGAGGAGAGGTGGGAACTAGGCATGTGCGAAGGAGGCAAGTGACCCATGAATGAGAATGTACACAATGCCAAGTGTGGTGTGGATGTGCTGGACAGACTGCAGTATGCAGCACCCAGGCCTCACTGCTCACCTGCCGACACCGGCGTGTGTCAAAGAGGACCCACCACGTGCCAGCGCAAGCTCCAAGCCTGAGGCCCGCGACCTTGGCAGCCTCCTGAAACCATCACAGCCTCCACTGCGGTCCAGTAGGTCTCACATTCGGAACTGAGTCTTGATTTCTCAATGGCAGAGTACATATGATTGTACACAAGGAGAGGAGTAAGAGGAAGACGCGGTTCAGACCGGAGGAAAAAAGTATTATCGTTACGGAGGTGATCGAACACTACCAACAACTGCTTTGGTGCCACTAACTCTGTGTTTCGCAAGCCAACGACACGTGTCTGTGGTCCCTTGCTGAGCACTGCCTCCGGCCTACACTGCGACCAAGTAGGTCACACATTTGGAATTGAGTCTTGATTTATTTATGGCAGAGTTTATATAATTGTACAGGCCTCATTGCAGACTGCATCCCCTTCCAGCCCTGGTGCCACTGACTCTGTGCCCCAAAATTCATGGACACTCTCTGGTTAAACTTCGGTGGCATCTGAGTCTATGGCCTGGGGGTTGTTTTCATCATCATGTAGCTGATACTGACTTGGTGGTAAAAATTAGGATGTAGCATTCCACTCCTCCATTTGCCTATTTCGGCTTGCTTCTGCCCTCTGCACCTTGCCCTGGAAGGACACCTTCCACTGTCCCCCAAGACACTCTGTGACATTCTCCTTGGACATCAATGAGGACCCGCTCAGCTCGCATGGCCCTACCTCAGTTCAGCGCAAGTCACCGTCCCGTGGCGGTGTGCCTGTGCCGGCCGCAGTGCATCCGGGTCCACTAACTCCGTGCAGCTCAATTCATGGACCCTTGCTGTTTGAACTTTGAACTTCTGATTGTCTGATCACTGTTGTAGTTCTTGCCAGCACCAACCACCCCGAGGGGGGCTTACACTACCCAACACCCATCCAGCATAGGCCTCACTAGACATGTGACCCTGGTAATAAAAGGGGCCGGACGCACGTGACCGTAGCCAGTCCCGCAAAACTATCTAAGTGTGTCCGTGCGGTCATTGTGTATGCACGTGGGCCCCAGTCCCCACCACATTACATTGTGCTGTGTACAGGGGACGCAACCTTGTCACCTGAGGCAGTGGGGTAGACCTAGGCCTGTAGCTGTGTCGTACCCCCCTGTAAGCGTAAGCGGAGTGGACTGGCATACGACAGTCCAGCATAGGGGTGTGGCTCATCAACCCGGAGCTCTGGGTGTCGTTCCGTTTTGGCCTTGCCAAGGATGTAACTAATGCGTGTGTCTCTGTTGTAGTGTCGGCGTCACCCGTCCTGCAATGTACAATGTTGCAATGTAGCATGCCCCCGGAGTGCGGGATCGGCTGAAGGTGTAAATGAAGGAGCGCAAACCCGTTCAGGGTCCGGGATCATATATGCCAACTGTTGTGTGTGTCGCTATTACTGCAGCATGAGCCAAAGGTCTACCCTCAACCGCATCGCGAGTTCAGCCAGCCATGAACTCTACACCTGTGTACGCCCTATCCTTACCAAAGGCCTACATACACGTGGCCGCCCACCTTCACCGCACAACATCACAGTGTCATTGTCAGGCTTTTGAACATGCGCAGACAGGCATGACAATGGTGTGCCGTAGGAGTGCAAGTGATGCTACCGCGCTGCGCACACTAGTAAATAGGCTCGGGGGAGGGAGGAGCAGCAGTGAGGCTACGTAATACACATTGATGCCCCTCATTTGATACCGGTACAAAAGGGGGTGGTGATGGACGGAGCATCTGAACCAATCAAACACTCACACCCAGTCAAAAGATCTGGGTTTGATCCATCACCGTTCTTTAGCCCACTCTGCCACCCCAGTTCAGACATGGCTACATGCAAATCAGTCTGACCCTGTGCCTCATGGTAAGAGTCCAGCCCGAACTGATAAGCCATGCCTTCCCTGGACCGGAAACAAGCTTCCGAGGACCGGTTTCTGGCATTCCAGCCGTCTTCAGCCCGGCTTGCTTGAATCCAGTGGCAAAGTGAGCAAGGGACTCACGTCTGAGCATACCCTGCCACACTTATGGCGGCCAAAGCGGTACAAAAGGGGGTGGTGATGGACGAAGCATCTGAACCAATCAAACACTCACACCCAGTCAAAAGATCTGGGTTTGATCCATCACCGTTCTTTAGCCCACTCTGCCACCCCAATTCAGACATGGCTATATGCAAATCAGTCTGACCCTGTGCCTCATGGGAACAGTCCAGCCCGAACTGCCAAGCCATGCCTTCCCTGGACCGGAAAAAAGCTTCCGAGGACCGGTTTCTGGCATTCCAGCCGTCTTCAGCCCGGCTTGCTTGAATCCAGTGGCAAAGTGAGCTAGGGACTCACGTCTGAGCATACCCTGCCACACTTATGGCGGCCAAAGCGGTACAAAAGGGGGTGGTGATGGACGGAGCATCTGAACCAATCAAACACTCACACCCAGTCAAAAGATCTGGGTTTGATCCATCACCGTTCTTTAGCCCTCTCTGCCACCCCAGTTCAGACATGGCTACATGCAAATCAGTCTGACCCTGTGCCTCATGGTAAGAGTCCAGCCCGAACTGATAAGCCATGCCTTCCCTGGACCGGAAACAAGCTTCCGAGGACCGGTTTCTGGCATTCCAGCCGTCTTCAGCCCGGCTTGCTTGAATCCAGTGGCAAAGTGAGCAAGGGACTCACGTCTGAGCATACCCTGCCACACTTATGGCGGCCAAAGCGGTACAAAAGGGGGTGGTGATGGACGGAGCATCTGAACCAATCAAACACTCACACCCAGTCAAAAGATCTGGGTTTGATCCATCACCGTTCTTTAGCCCACTCTGCCACCCCAATTCAGACATGGCTATATGCAAATCAGTCTGACCCTGTGCCTCATGGGAACAGTCCAGCCCGAACTGCCAAGCAATGCCTTCCCTGGACCGGAAAAAAGCTTCCGAGGACCGGTTTCTGGCATTCCAGCCGTCTTCAGCCCGGCTTGCTTGAATCCAGTGGCAAAGTGAGCTAGGGACTCACGTCTGAGCATACCCTGCCACACTTATGGCGGCCAAAGCGGTACAAAAGGGGGTGGTGATGGACGGAGCATCTGAACCAATCAAACACTCACACCCAGTCAAAAGATCTGGGTTTGATCCATCACCGTTCTTTAGCCCACTCTGCCACCCCAGTTCAGACATGGCTATATGCAAATCAGTCTGACCCTGTGCCTCATACGAACAGTCCACCCCGAACTGCCAAGCCATGCCTTCCCTGGACCAGAAACAAGCTCCATCACCACCCCCTTTTGTACCGCTCATTTGATACCAGCAGTACATGTCAAACAGGAATCACTCAGTCACACATATCACACACCAATGAACCAGTGAGCCTGCCAATATATCATGCAGAACCAACTATTGACTCATGTCTCTCTGCACTGTCACAGGTGATCAAGGATATGCACTCTGCCCTTGGATGATGACACCCCTCCGAGCACCGAACACACAGGCCCAGTGGCAGTACAATGCGGCCCACAAACGCACCAGGGGCATCATGGAACACACATTTGGCGAGTTGAAGTCACGGTTCGGGTGCCTGGACATCACAGGTGGAAGGCTCCTGTACAGCCCAGACAGCGTGTGCAAGATGATCGTTGCATGTTGTGTGTTGCACAACATATGTGTACGCACAATGCCCCATGGATACAAGTGCCAGATGCACCAGACGATGATGAGGAAGATAAAGCAGGTGGACCACACCCCACTGCAGCCGCAACAGGAATAGCCCGTAGGAACACCATCATTGACAATTTCATCATATGAGCACCTCACATTGTCACGGTCGTTTGCAATCATGGGACAGTACAAAATGCCCACAGGCACAGCATGTGCTAATAAATTCATTACAACACATTCCCTGAGTGCATGTCACTCTTGTGTACAAGCACATTACTCTGACAAGTGTAAGTGCAACAGGTAGTGCTAACAATCTTATATTTTGAGAATTGATGGTGGGTGTGTCACCTCTGTACAGAGAGGCTGTTTAGGGTGTCACGTATTCGAAATGCCATTTCGGTGTGTCACAGGTAGTACGGAATCCTACTCATCAGTTCAGCCAGCTCCTTCTGGCGGTCTAACACACTGCATTGGGTCGCCATGTGTTCTTTGGTGAGGTTCTGGGAGCCAAACGTGGTGGTGGGTGCTTCATGCTGTGTGGTCTGTGCAGGGGGTGGGCTCACCTCGATGGTGCTAGGCTGCCCTGTTACTGGAGGTGGGGTGCGGAGGTTGTCCATGAACCGTTGTAGTTTGTTGTAGTCGTTGTCCTGGGTGTTGTCTCCATCATGATGTGGGTTCTGCTCTGCAGGAGGTGGTGAGTCTCCCTCTCAATGTACAGGGGTGATGCAGGTTCACAGTGTGTTCCATGTATGTTGACACATTGGCTAAGTTTACGTACAGACTGCATGACAATGTACATTGTGACTGTTTGTGAGGAGATGCCTATTTGATGCGGGACAGTAGACTTTTGTACTACATCACGGATGTGAGGTTGCACTCCTACATTGTCATCTCACTGTTTTTTTTCTCTGCTTATATGGAGCATATTCCCGCATGACACGTGGGAATTGCAGGCCTGTCGCTGGTTATCTCTAATTTTTGTATCGCGGTTTGGGACATTGCCGTTTTTTCCGTGTTCGTGTTTCGCATTTTTTACGTGTTGCGTTAATTTTAACACAGTCATTTGACGCGTTATCGTGTCACTATCGCATGGTACCGCCTTTTTGCGAATTCCATGTTAACACGGCGTTATTTTCCTGCGATGGACTGCAATGTTGAAAGTTGCCTTAAGCTAATTTTGCGATAATTATCACACGTTCTTGAGAAGATCCCCCATAATGTTCTTATCTAGTTAGAGTCTTCCAGAACATCTATCCCCATGGTGTAGTTCTGTCATAAAATATCAGCAACAATAACGTTCTCTGTCCATAATATGCTGAGAAATTTCCCCTCAAAAACTCTAATCCAGGCATCATCTGCCCAAACATGAGTAGTGCCACCACTGGCTTCCACTGATTTACACAACTCCTGAGCTTGCTAGATCAAGATCCTCAAATCCCATCCTCTAACACAATAACACCACGCTCCAATTCCTGGGGTTTCATGTCAACCATCTTCAATCCCAATTCAGAATCATCCCCTTACAGAGAACTCCTAAAATCTTCCAATCCCGACTGCACCCCACTAACAACTCCTAGCCACGCAGTAGATAGGAACAGGCTCCATACCACTAGGTGGTAGTGAGAAGAAAGAAAAGGCGTAATAAAAATAAAGCATGGAACCATACGCTACTCAGTTTTCCGCCTCCTTATCTGATCTCCAGTTATGCCGACTGCTTTGATTCTTCTTTTGGAAATCTGCAGTTTACTAGGGCTGGGAGCCCACAAGAACTGTGAGAAGTGGTGGGCCAAAAGCAACATATAGAAGCATGACTGATTTGCATACCCACTTCAGGACATATTGAATGACACATGGCATGAAAGACTAAAAATAATTTGTGACAACCTTATAAAACAGATTACATAGCAAACTATGCATAAACTGTTTTGGAAGTGTTTAATTTGAGCTGGTAGTTGCCAGTGGGGAACACCAGCACTCATTTTTGGGGACCGGCACTTATTTTTCCACATCAGACATTTCCCGAGAGCAAGAGAGGGAAAAACACAGAGCGTCAGAAAACTCATCACAAAGGGAGAAAGGAGGGATATGCATGAATGAGATAAAGAGGCACTGAGTGTCTGCTAGTGGATAAACAGACATTAGGTGCATTTAAGACTGAGTACCCTTGCTATTGCGGCCACGGGCTTCTGAGCTCAGCCTTAGGCACCAAAACTCATTATTTTACAAATTAGGCACTGTGTATTGACAGCTGTGTGATCAACATCAAGTTAAGCTGCATTTTCATACGCATGACAAAGTTTCTAAATGTTGTAAACATCCCATGAAGAATGACACTACCTGTCCAAAAAGTGATTCAACACCTCATCAGAGGTCGAAAGTGCTATATATATGCTACTACAACAAAATCCAATCTTTCAAGCAAAGCAATCATGCACTTTATGTGGTTTTCCATTGGATCGTGTCATCGAAGATTGAGATCATTTGACAGTCTCCTTGTCATGTTAAGTGTGGATGATGAGTTATACAGGACAGCTGTTAGCTACACAAGAGTGTAAAGTTGTTGTGGCTTGTGGGAGTCTTGCAACCATCCAACCTAATATGTGTGTAAGTGGTATATGTCGTGGATTGTCTCTGTGGGGTGATTGACAGTGGGGTTGGATCTTATTGCCTTCCACCTAACTGAATCAATGACAAAGGTAGGGTGGTTTCATTTGTTAATTTAAAGCTCTGCCAGACTGGATTGTTTGCTTTCTGTACAGTCTAAGATGATGCATGTTAGAGTAATCATTGTGATATGCTCGAGGCTGGTTTTCTTTCCTCAAATGTATAGTTTGTGACCTAGAATAGGATGAGCTGAGGCCATGTGGGTGTCCTGTACTTGTCTCCTTGTACATGAGCTGATCTGTTCTCAAAAATACCTATTTCTAGTTAACACTCTTGTCCAAGACCTGGTGCTTATCTATCTGGGATACTTCTACCCTGGTATAATTCTGAAAACCGCTTGCCTATCCCCTTATGCCTGGTACTCATGTTTAACTCTACCTCTATTTCCCTTTTATTCCACTAAGCCTTCACTTTTACGATCTCAGGCCACAGCATCCTGGATCCTTGGCTCCTGGTCCTAATTACTCTCACCTTCCATATGTATGGTCTTTACTCAGTTTGTCTTGTCCAGGGCCCTGTTTCTGAGACTAACTGGTCTTGTAGAAGACGCAACCTCAATTTTCCCTGTAATCCCCGCACAGCCAGTGGGCTGCATGGCCGAGATTTTTGTCAGATTGAGCCATGGCCAGGAAATAAAATTGAGACATGCATTTCAAAAAGTGTTTTGAGAGGTGTGGTGACCCATCTGGCCATGGCGTCAGTGTGCTAGCCTGCAAGTCAAAGGAAATGAAGATATTAATTCAAGTTTCCACTGATGCAATGAAAATGAACACTATGGGGAGAGCATTCCAATGGCACCGAACCAAGAGGATAAGAGAGTGAATCGAGACAGGTGAGTGGGTGGAGGGCTTGTTATCTTTACAGGCAGGTTGAATGTAGCAGGAAACAACTTAGGTAAGCAGGGGGCAGGGTCATAGACAGATTTATTCACAGTGTCAAGAAGGTCCTCAGAGGTTGATAGACGATGAGCCATCTTATTTAGTGGCAGTAAAATCAGGCACCGCATGAAAGGTTCAGTAGGGTGTGGGCATGAAGTGCAGGACTTTAGCAAGTGTGAGGTAAATGGTTTGGATTGGAGTACATGCAGTGCTCATCTGAATCTACCAACTTCAGCTCCCAAGAGGGTGGGGTTTGGTGGACAGTGTGCCAACATAACTCAATGCACCCTAGTCGGTATGGGGTACTCGCCTTAGTTTGCCCTTTGTTTTCCCTGAACTGCTGCCCTCATGACTGGTGCATGCTTTATGGACTAAGAGTAAACAATGAGGTCCATTAAACAGGGATTAATGGATGGAGTAATGGAGGAAGTGGTGGGTCCGGTGGTGAAGGAAGACAGTAGACTGTGATGAGAAGGTGATCAAAGGGCTGATAGAGCTGTTCGTCTGTGTGGTTATGGAAGAGGCTACGTTATACATAATGAAAGGAGATGCAGATGATAGAGGAGTTTGTGGTCAATGTAAAAGAGGTGTTAAAGAGGATGCTGAAGCATAGGATAGAGTATGTGATGGGGAGCCAAGACAGAGGTAATGGAAGAGGAAAAAATGATGGTGGTAATGAAAAAGAGGTAGTCAAAGTGATGGAGGAGATGATGCAGAAGGGCGATGAAAAAGGAGAAGGTGCTGAAACAAGTGAGGTTAGAGGTAACGAGGTGATGAAGTATGTGACAGAGGGTATGGAGAGGCTAATGGAGGAAATGAAAGAGATTTGACCGAAAAAGTTTTGGAGGAGGTGACGGAGGTGATAAACAAAATAATGAAGGCAGTAATGGAAAATGTGAATGAGAGGGTGATGAAGGCAGTGAAGGAGGCGGTGACAGAAGAAGTGATGAAGAAGTTAATGGACAGGACATTGGTCGAGTTCACTGGGATGGTGTTGTAGTCGGTGAAGAAGGCGGAGGTTGGGTTAATGGAGCAGGTGACAGGGGAGATGAAGAAGGGCCCTCTCTGACGTCTGTGTACAGAAAGTCTCATGTGCTGGCCACCCATCCACACCCTCTTGATGGTTATTTTTGGCTGCCCATGACAAAGCGCTCACTCACTTCCTCCTCTCACTCGGAGCTGGTATCACTCGGACTACAGGATAAAGGCTCAGCCAGAACAGGAAGCTGCTTTGGGGAGAGACCTGACCACAGAACCGACTGGGCCTTAAATGATAAGGCTCCAAAGCATCATACTGACCAAAGAAACACATGCGTGGACAGTAAGATGTGTATAGAAACATACTGACAGACACCAAGAGCGGGACCCCTTGTTGTCCATAAGGAACACACACCATCAGCTACAAGAAAGAGGCCTCTTGCTGATCAAAGAATCAACCACAAGGGAAGTGGCTCTCACAGACTATGGAAATAGACACAGTAACAGCCGAGGGAGGCTCTCAAAGAGGATACAAACGTGAACCAAGACAGCAAGAGAGGCAGGAGCATAACACACATCCCCACTTTGGAGTAACAAATCAACTGTTCCTCACAAGGGAACATCCAGAAAATGACGATGCCCCCCACTTTGAACCACATTTCTTATGGCACCAAGCAAACAAAGCAAGACATTGTGCCCTCCCCAGAAGAGCTTGCTTGTCTCTTGTCTAAGCATCTATCCATTAATCCTTTCAAACTCCATCCACCTATTTACCCTTTCACTCATCCATCCATCTACCCCTTCATCCAGCCATCCATCTACCCCCTCTTTCACTCTTCCATCCATTATTTCACTCATCCATCTTTACAACCATCCTTCACTCAACCAGCCATCTATCCATCCATCCATCTAACCTTTCACTCTATCACCCTGTTATAAATCCACCCATCTGTCCTCCTTTTCACTCATCCATCCTATCTCTCATTCATCCAGGCATCTATCCACCCACCATTCCACCCATCCATCCATCCACTTGCTGACCCTCCCACCCTTTAACGTTAATTATGAGCCTTTCTCTGCCGAGTTGCAGACAGAAGAGGCCCAACAAGTAACCACCCCCGCTGCAGCTGCTAAAGCAGGTTGCTGACACCGCCCCTGGCTCCTCCCCAGTGTAGCAGACGGTAATGCATGTCCGAAACCCACTGTCAATAATTAGGAGGGCTCAAAGACTGGAAGCAGACCCAAACCTACACTGCAATTAACCATTAGGGTGTTTGTGTGGTACACACTTAGGGGGTGGAGCTTCACAAAAGTAGCGCAACACAGCGCAGCCCCACGTGAGGCTGCACAGCATTGCACGACAGGGAGGGAGCAGGAGAGCACCGTATCTTCAGAGATTTGGCTCTCTCATACCTTTCCCTTGCGCTGGCGCTGATTTCAGCTGCTGTGCGCCATGCACACACCTTAGCGCCGCAGCGCTAGGGTGTGTGCATGAGGGTACCCTTCCTGTACAAAATACTATGCAAGACACGATGCAAAGCTTTCCCCACTTTGAATACGTGCTGCACAGTGCAGCACGCATGGAAAGTCGGAAAAGCAAGAAGAAATTAAAGCATTTCTCCTTTGAAGGTTCGTTAACTTTTGGCCCAAAACCATGTTTACAAATATTTGTAAATATGGTTTTTCATCAAAAGTAATGGTTGGTTGCATGGGAACTTCCATGCACTACCCATGTACGCACCCTTGGCTCAATGTAATGCAAAGCAGTGCTTCACGCTGCTTTGCGCTACTTAAAGAGTGCTTTCCAGCGCAAAACTTTTGCGCTGGCATAACAACTTTTGCGCTGGAAAGAAAATAGCAAATCAAAAATTTACACTGGTTAGTGTCACTTTTGTGGGATGGGTATGCCCAGACGTGGGTCCCTTGCTCATTGTGCCACTGAATTCAAGCTAGCCCTAGCCTGGCTGAAGAAGGGTGACGTGCTCTGAAACCAGTCCCAGGATGCTTGTTTCTGGTCCAGGGAGGACCTGGCCTGGCAGTTCGGCCTGGACTGTTCCCATGGGGCACAGGGTGAAGACTGATTTGCATATGGCTGGGTCTGAACTGGAGTGGCGTAGTGGGCAAAAGAACGATGGATTTAACCCAGATCTTTTGACTGGGGAGAATGTTTGCATTGTCAGTATTCCGTCCATCATTTGTTTGCTCTTTGTCTCCCTGGTAGAGGCCTTGACTAATGTATTCACCCTACACTCTAGTAAGCCGGGTAACAAAAGATCGATAAAACTTGATGATGGTTGGTATACCCAATCATGTAGGGTATATAAGGCAAAACTAGTTGAGGCAGTAAAGCATAAATCCCCCAGTGAGATACAGGATGCAAGGAAGGCCTATAATAAATCCCTTAAAACTGCTAGGAGGGAGTGGGAAGACAAGTTCTGGGAAGACCTGCTCCAAGCGAGTAAAAGTAGGGACACTAGGGCTTTCTGGACTCTTATAGGTTCACGGAATAAACCCGCTGCAGCTATGAGACCCTGCAATATCCCGCCCCAAACCTGGGTAAAACATTTTGGGGCTTTATACCTCCCTCCAGACGGGGACCTGAATGCTGGGGTGAACCTCACACTAGTAACTGAACCTCATGCTTATGATCTCTTCACTCCTATAGAAATTGAAGGGGTCATAGGGTGGGTAGCTCCCCGCAAGGCAGCGGGCCCAGATGGCCTCCCGGGGGACCTTATGAGGGCATTCCCAGTGGAATGGGGAAGGGTGATTGCTGCTCTCCTGAACGACATCATGATGGGAGGAGCAGTGCCAGAATCTTGGAAAGGGGCAGTGGTGGTCCCGATTTATAAAAAAGGGTGTAGGGAAACCCCGGGGAACTACCGCCCAATAAGCTTGATAGACTCCACCCAAAAGATAGCTGGTAAAGCTATACTCGGAAGGATCCTCCATTGGGTGGAGGAGAATAAAATCATATCGGATTTTCAGGCAGGGTTTAGGGCAGGAATGGGGACAATAGAGCAGGTGTTTAGGTTGGCACTTCTGGGGTGGAAGGTGGTGGAACTAGGCAAGGGTAGTCTTTACCTGGCCTTTATAGACCTGAAGACTGCCTTTGACCTAGTCCCCCGGGAAGAACTATGGAGGGTACTTTACAAACTGGGATTACCCCCTTACATCTTGTCCCTCCTTATTAGCCTCCATGCTAATACCTTTGCACAGGTCCGTTGGGGTAAAAACGGAGAGATCACTGAAAAAATACCGGTGTCTAGGGGTGTAAGACAGGGCTGCGTCCTGGCGCCCACCCTATTTTCACTCTATGTAAATGGGGTGGTAGAACATCTTCAGCAAGAACCAGCCGACGCCCCCTGTCTCGGAGGAGTCCGGATCCCCACCCTGCTTTTTGCGGATGACACGCTTTTGATCTCGAAGACTCCCCAAGGCCTCCAGAAACTGTTAACGCGCTTCCAGGAGTTTTGTGCTGCAAAAGGGCTAATAATAAACGTGGACAAAACCAAATATTTAGTCTTAAACCCACCACGGAAACTGGGTCGCCCACCTACGCTTAACTCTGTGGCCCTAGAGAAAGTATCCGAATTCGATTATCTCGGAATTCGGATAACGGATAGAATGTCCTGGGCAAACCATATAGACAAAATGGTCCTTAACCATAAGAGAGTAGGAGGAGCTCTTATGAGGGAGTACCGGGCCTCACCGAGGAGATCGCTCACCCCGGTAATTGAAATTTACAAGACCAAGGTAGTGACATCAGCCTTGTACGGGGCAGAACTGTGGGGCCACTGCCGTTTGGATGCTCTGGTGACAGCTGAGAGTAAGCTTCTGAAATCAATCATTGCAATCCCCTTGAGCACTCCATCTGTACCAGTGCTGTTGGATACAGGCTGCAAAAGTATTAAAGACCAAGCTCTGCTTCGCCCTCTCCTTTTATGGACTCGAATTTGGAGGGGCGAAGAGTTAAAATCCTACGCCGATGGCCTGAAGGAAATAATGAGCCTGGGTGGCTGGTCAAAAATAAGATGGCTAAGAGACACTAAAAAACTTATGGAGAAAATTGGGTTGGGGGACTACTGGTCATCACGTTCAGCCCCCCCGAAAGAGGTTGTAAAGGCCCTTTTTTGGAAATGGGCCGCGGAGCATCTAATTACAAACTCGAACCATTGTAAGTCTACTGCCGCCTTCTTACTAGTTAAAGACATTGTGGCATTTGAGCCTTATTTGGATTTAATTACCCTTCCCTTTGACCGTGCCCTTTATTTTAAATTTAGAGTTGGTACCCTTCCGCTTGGTGCCCTGGTATCAAACTGGAGTTCTGCGGCCCGTAAGTCCCCAAATTGTGCTTGTTGCCCGAGCAAGTTAGAGTCCGTTGCGCATGTCCTATTTGAATGCCCGGATTATGCAAGGCCTAGGAGTACTTGGTTGAAGCCTCTTTGTTGAATTATGGGTACACGAAGCCACTTAACAGCTTTACGCATTCTAACCACGGACACATCCCCCCCAATTGTATGTGGAATTGCAAAATTTTTAAAACAGTGTTGGCTTATTCGTTGTAAGAGATTGTCAGTAGCGATTTAATTCTTTTTAGTTAATTTATTAGTGGACACTTCATGTCCTTTTATCTCTTTTAAATGTGCTTTTTATACTGACTTCTTAAGTGATGCTTTTTGTAATTGAAAATGATTGTATTGAAAGTGTGCTTATAAGATATCTTGCATATCGAATAAAAGCTTATGACTGACTGTTTGCTGTAACACATATACACTGACAGCAAAAGAGAGAAAAATAAATTCTGACTCCAAAAGAGAACCTTATCACTGACCATACAAACATATATAGAGGTGTGCCTCTCAGTGATGATGTAAACAGATGCACTGACTGCAAGCGAGAACCTTGCCAACTGCAGAAACAGACACACTCACACAAAGAGGTGGCTCTCACCCTGCACAAAAACATAAACTGCCAGCAAGAAGGCTTCTTGGAGACCATACAATCATGTACACGGACACCAAGAGGCGTGCCTCTGATTGGCCATAGAGACAAAGATATTGACAGCAACATAAGCCTCCCACTGAGCATGAAAAGGTGTTTACTTGTACTTACTAATGGCTTCCACCGTCTGCAGCATGACACCGCCAATGTGGGTGCTTCCGGTCACCCTTAGGGTGACAGGTTCTGCATCAGGCCCCAGCTCCTCCACAAATACCATCAGCTCCCATGAAGAGTCTATTGCGGCCATATTCTGGCAGTTTACCTAGAATGAAAGCAGAGGGGAAGCATGTGAGTTCTGAATTGCAATTCCAATTCCCAGTTCTAGAAGCAACATCTGGAGAACTGTGTACATTTTTGGCCATCTCATCTGGAATATTGTATCCAAATAAGGAGACTACATTTGCAGTGTTGTGTCTAGACATGGAGTCCCAGCCGCCACAATGTGTTCAATGTTGGTAGTCATTTTTTGACTATTGCTTGTTAGTCTAAGCTGGAGCAATGTGTGCAATTTGGGGAAGGGCCGCATTTGAAATATTCTACCTGCTCTTCAGGCCTCTTCCACTTAGTGTGAGATATAAAATTAGGTCACATTTAGTGGCAGTGAACACCTCTCTTTATAAAGTTTCTTTAGAGACTGTATTTGCTCTCATCTCAAAAAGCCTTCTCTGTTTTCACCAAATCATGGATGAAAATCTACCCTCTCCCTTATGTTTGGGTGGCCCCTCCTTACTTTCCATTCTCTACTTGACTGCTCTTTCTGGGCATAGGCTGCTTTACGTGACATGCATGTATGCCATAATCTTTATTATTCTATTTCTGTCAATTGCCTTCATTTCATCCCAAAATGTCAAGTATCACAACCTCTCCTTTTTTTAAAGTCATAACTGCAATCTGACAATACCAAGTGCCCTCTAACTCATCTGTTAATCACACCAACCAACTGCGTGAACTCACATACCCTCCCCACAATAATGATCACACCTAGCTCTTGTTAATCTAAACCACCACAAAGAAACTGGTGTAAATGCATTGGATGGTTTTCTTGAGAGTACAAAACGAATCCCTGTAATCACTGGATTTTATGACACGACACGGAAGTCATATTATGCAAATCTCCTTTATTGCCACAGCTCAGCAGCAACAATTGAAGAACATAGAACTTCAATGAACATTCCAATGAGATATAAAGTCCCCCTATGACAAGCAATCTTCCTTCTTTGTTGCTGCTGCTCAGCAAGATAAGTACTACCTTTACAAGCTTAGCACTTTTTACATTATTTGATTACTTAATATACTTTTTGTTGTATGACTAGTGTGTTTTATGCACTTGTTGCCAATTAAAGATTTATCTTGACCTTGTATGCTTGATAGTTATCTCTACAACCTGTAACAATATTTTTGTACCCTTTTAACTTAATTTTTTTGTGTACCTAAACTCTTTATTATGGGTCTTAGTACCCCTTCCATATCCACCTTTCCCCCTCTGTCCGGTTTTATTGTGAACTGGATTAGGTTTTACAAAATCCCTTCTCGTCTTTAAAAAAAATAATAATTATACCGGCTTTTACACGTGCACGAGCGCACGCAGGAGTGCTCCCCCTCGCTTCTCTGCCTGTCAACCTACGGTCCTTCAACGGATCCCCTGGGGCCCCCGATCTTCATTATACTACGGCTCCTGCTTCCTAAACGTGAAGCAACCCATTTCTACCCCCCAATACCAACGCGCTAATACGCGCTAAGGGAATCACACCGAATTAGAGGAAAGTACATTAGCGGCCAATCTCGCACGCTTCACTACGTGCATGACGGCCATCTTACCTCCTTGGGCTCGCACTTTAATTATACATACGGAAGACATGTTGACAGATTGGGATAAACACAACTGTCAAATTCAAGACGCCGGTAATCACATTAACGATTTTCCTCACAAATCAGCTGTTCACCCGACAGAGTTTACTCTGCAAGCCCCCCATATCGACGCATTTACCCAATTAAGCCTCTTTTCATTCGTAACAACGCTTTTCATTCGGAACAACGCTTTTACTCGGTAGGATCCTTCTGTTAACCCTTTACCTTTTTCTTTACAACAAAAAAAAAAGGGGGAAAGAGAAAGGAACTTAGCCTTAATCCTATATACTAAATTAAAATGTCTACACCCCCATCTCAATTAAATATTGAGCTGAAATTAGAAGAGCTTGTCAATAAGGCTCTTGAGAAGGCTTTGGGCTCTATTGATGACACACTAAGTAAAACATTAGAGTCCATATCTCACTTATCGTCTAACCACCCAACAAGTAAACATAATAGGGCAAGCAAGGCTACCAAAAAGAGGGCTATTGGAGGGAAAAAAACAATAAGGGCGCAAAGAAACCCAAAACCTTCATTTCTACACGCTTTCAAAGCGGTGACAAGAATGGTGCCTCGGGCACCACAGATGGGCAAGATAAAGGCCCAGAGCTTCCTATCGACATAGATAGCGATGAGAGCTGAGAGCAGGAAATTTAGTTATCATGCTCTTCTGGATTCAATACCGATGTGGAAGATGACCAATTGAGGGGAACTGGAAGCTCCGAAGAGGCCTCTAAGGCCTCAGGGTCCAACACAGTACTCGTGGACCCATTTGGGGACGAAATGTTCGACCCTCTACTAATTAAACACCCCTTATCTCCGGAGTGGACCCCATCTCAACATATCGTGGACTACCTCTCCTTCTGGCTAAGAAAGGAGATACCCCAGGAAGTGAGATCTAGACTTAGGTCAGAATGTCCGCGCCCCTCCCTACCCAATAAAATAGCTATGACTCCAGAATTAGACCCCAAGGTCGTAGCTTTCATAGCTAAAAACAACAAGGACCCCAGGAAAGGCTTGGACAAAGGATTCAAATCCTGTCAAGATCACCTTCTCGACATCATAGGACTACTCACAAAAATGTTTGAGATGGCCGAATCAGCCTACCTGGGAAATAATCAAATTGACTTGAAAGAGCTCATAGAATAGAGGGCTATATGCCTTGTTGGCAACACCAATACTGCCATTTCCACGGAGAGAAGAAAAGGGGTACTATTAAAATTCGATCCTAAGCTAATCGAATTAGCCAAAAAAGATGGAGGTGCTGACTCACAAGGTCTTCTTTTTGGGGAGGATTTCATCAAGGAAATGGCTAAATACATTAGTGCCTTTAGCTCTATCCAAAAATCCCAGAAATAAATTTTAAAAGTATTCCAAGATAAGAGTTTTTACCAGGGCCGGGAGAATGCGGGGTTGTTTCCGCGGCCGTGGAATACACCCCTCAAGACCCTTCATCACCCGTGGCGGAAGGTTTTCCAACAACTTCGGCTCACACCAGTTCTACCCACAGAGACAAAGGAACCGTGGACGTCCCTTCAGAGGCGAAGGGAGACAACGCTCCTTTTCAACAGGTAGGAACCTCAATAGACCTTTCAGATATCCCTCCAATGGTGGCAGGGAGACTACGTCAATTCGCTGGGAATTGGAATTTAGTAACTGAAGACACTTGGGTCCTCCATACATGGGTTACAGAATAGATTTCACCAATATCCCGTTTCAGACAAGACGAGACGTCCACGAGAGATTATATTCTCACTCAGAGACAAAGACCTCACTCAGAGTCAAAGACCTAGTCTCTCAAGAGGTAAAAGACTTTTACTAAAGGAAGGGGCAATAATTGAGGCAGAAAAACTGGGCTTCCTCAGAAACATCTTCTTAGTAAAGAAGAAAAACAAAGAACAGAGACCTGTAATAAACCTAAAGGACTTAAATCACTGGGTATTCTACCATCACTTCAAGATGGAGGGAATACACCTTTTAAGGGACATCTTAAGAAAAGGGGACTGGCTGATGGAACTAGACTTAAAGGACGCCTACCTGAGAATACTGATCTGGAAACCTCTTCAAAAATTCCACCAATTAATTTGGGAAGGAAAACTATACCAATTTTGCAGTCTCCCCTTCGGACTATCGTCCGCCCCTTAGTGCTTCACCAAGGTACTACGCCCCGTGACCGCTTGTCTCAGCGAAAGGGGAGTGAGACTGATCATATAGCTTGATGATATCCTCATAATGGCCCAGCCAAAGCGGACAGCATCCCTTCACACGAATCTCGCAATATGACTTCTAGAACATCTAGGTTTTGTCATAACACAAGAAAAAGTCTTGTACAATACCAAGCCAGCAAACACAGTTTTTGGGTTTCAGGGTAGATACGATAAAAGCAGAACTGAAATTACCTGCAGAAAAGTTAAGGAAGGTGAGGAAGGAACTAAGAAAGACACTCACAAAAAAGACATTTCCCCTAAGAGTCCTAGCAAGGATCGTGGGCCTTCTATCCTCCACAATTCAAGCTATCTTTCCGGGACCCCTCCACAATCAAGCACTTCAAAGGCTAAAAGCCAGGGCTCTAAGATTGACTCATTCATACTCCCAAATGATATCTTTAGACCAAGAATTGAGGACCGAGCTCCTCTGGTGGTTGAAGAATGCAGAGGCATGGAATGGCAGGCCCATTTTTGGGGAGGAACCGGACCTAATAATAGATTCAGACGCAAGGTTGCAAGGATGGGGAGGGGGATGTGGGAACTCCTCAACAGGGGGGTCGCTGGACAACCCAAGAGAAGAAGTTGCATATCAACTGCTTAGAATTACTGGCAGGTTCATTTGCAATTCGCTGTTTTACTCCAAAGTCAGTGAAATGCTGTGTGACATTAATGATGGACAATGTATCAGCAGTTCGTTATGTCAACAAACTGAGCGGACCCCACTCCAAAGGGCTAACGGACCTAGGGAAGAACTTCTGGGAATACTGTTTGAACAAAGGAATATCAGTTATAGCAGAACACATTCCTGGGTTGAGCAATGGTGTAGCGGACTGTTTCTCCAGGAATTTCAAGGACTCCAGCAACTGGAGGCTAGACAGGCAAACCTTCTTGACTATCCAATCCAAATGGGGTCTCGTCAGAACGGATCTATTTGCAGACCGGTTGAACACTCAACTGAAGGAATTCTTCAGTTGGAGACTGGATCCTCAAGCTCAAGATTGGAGAGGCTTGGCTCCCTATGCTTTCCCGCCTTTTGCAATGCTACTTCGGTTTCTCCTTCACGCTCGACGTTACAGAGAGAACATAACTGTAATAGCACCCCTTTGGAGATCCCAAGCCTGGTTTCCAATCATCCTGGAAATGAGCATAGACTTCCCAATCCTAATCCCCTCTTTCAGAGAAATACTCTTGGGTCCAGAAGACCTTCATCCCCTTGTAGATCAGGGTTTCCTGGTTCTGACAGCATGCAAGATTTCAGGAGACAGTGGCAAATCCCAGGGCTTTTGCCAAATGCTTTCCGACTCATTTCTGAGTCATGGGCATCTGGAACAAGGAAAGCATATCGACTGGCATGGAACAAATGGGTTCGCTGATGTTTTCAACGAGGTTATAATCCCATTTCAGTTGATTTAGTACATGCTAACAACTACCTGTCTGAACTCTTCACTTCAGGCCTGTCTTACAGAACCGTCAATGTCTATAGATCCGCTATTTCTGCAGGCCACTCCCTAGTTAATAGCCTGTCTGTCGGACAGAATTTACTAACCAAAAAGATAATGAGATGTATGAGAGTTCTTATCCCTCCAATCGCTAAATATTCCGCCCTTTGGGACGTTACACTTGTACTTCGTACCCTATCTTCCTGGGGAGAGAACTCCTCTCTCTCTCTCTAAAACGCATCTGTTTTAAACTTACTGTTTTACTATATCTTGTATCCTTCAGAAGAACTTCTGATGTCAAAGCTTCAGATATTTCTAGCAGATCCTTTCAACCAGAGGGTGTTTGTTTTTACCTCAAAAAGAGAATCAAAACTATGTCCTCCTCTATCTTTTACCCCTTTTAGCCCTTTTTTGGGCCCCGGGGGGGCGCTTTTGTTACAGGGCTGTTTTTGCAGCGTTGCTGCAAAAACAGCCCTGCAACAAAATCGGCCGAAAACCGGCCCTGGCAAAGAGCTCGGCGGCACCCCCAACCCCCCGGGGGTTAGGGGGACCGGTAGACCACTTTGCCAGGGCCGGTTTTGGTTCTCAGTCCGGCCCTGAATACAAGTTTATCTGCAACACTTGTGGCAGGGCTTCGCCACTAGATGTCACTGTTACAGCCAGAGACTGTGCATGAAGTGCAAAGGGTTTCGTGAAGGTCTAGCTACAATGGAGCAGTGCCTTGATCTTCATTTGATCATAGGTAAATACACTGTAGCCAGCACCGCCCCATGTGTCTAGCCTTCATGGATCTCTCTTGTGCATTTGGCCAGGTTAACCCCTTTTAGACTCGCACACAGAGCCTACCAAGGCTGTGTCCTTGCCTCTATTATGTTTAAACCAAAACATACCCCTGGATTGCATATGTAAAACGGCTCTTGGCAGTTTTGGCAGGCCCTCTCTTTTTTAGAAACCATCGACCAATCGTAAAATAGGTAGATTGTGGGTGAAAAAAAATTTCATGGAAAATAGGTGCATGGATAAGGAAGGTGAGGAAATCAGACAATATGCTATTCCGCAAACCACATTCAGTACTGAACCTTATCTGCTGGCGTTGGCTGGGCATTGGGAAAGAACACTTCCAATTCGTTTTAGGACTGGGGCGATTGGCTCACTGCTATGTTTTCCTTTGAGGTATTATGATAGTTGTAATATTTGTGCATGTCCCTGCGACGGCTATTCTGATCAAATACTTATGCACTTTGTCTTTTTTTTTGTACATTTTATATTATTTGTTCTAAGCAATTTTGTATTCCTCTGTTGAAACGATGCAATTTTACTCACTGCAGACCAGCTTTGTATTCTTTTACAGATGCTTATGGGAGATGATGTTTCTCTTGCAGTGTTTTTTAAAATCAATTGTGAAATATAAATCCAGGTTTTTGTAAGCAGTGTATGTGCTGTTTTATATCTACTGTACTTTTATGATTATTATTCAAAATCGAATAAGGTTTTTTGATTGGTTGATTGGTCGGGGATTATAATGCTGCCAGATGTAAGATTCTTTCGTTGCAGGTGCTTGCCACTGAGCTTGTACTATTCCAGAAATAGTCAAGAGAAGTTACCTGTAGTTACTAGAAATCGCGAGCAGGAGGGGGTACTCCACTCCCACTAAAGCCTGCCGTGTCAGGCCTCTCACTCCACGTGATGTGCTCCTCACTAGTGTGGTGAATGTGATACAGCTGGCTGCAGGGGGGCATGGTGCTAGCCCGGCGGTACATGCATGCCCTCCCAGAGGGAGACCAGAGAGACGAGGGAGAGACACGACCAAGGACGGCTACAGAAATGAGCTGTCTGACAGCAATGACCCCAAGCAAGAGGTCATTTAAAGATCTTTTTTATCGAGTCAAGTAGCAAAAATGTCATGTGAGATTTTATTTTAGTGCTATGCTTAATTTAAGCCGGTGATTTTCTGTGGTCAGCACCGGCTCTTAATTGCCGGCACTTAATTACCAGAACCTGAACTTATGCTATTTGTGCAATTTAAAGATGAGCAGAAAAACAGGTGTTTTTTAATTCATACATTGTAAACAACTAATACCTGCCTCTCAAGCCATTCTTAAAGCTTTGGCGGCCTCGAACAGTATGAACTGTCAACTTGTAGCAGTGTGACGATTAGTAGTTGTATAAGTAAAGTGGCAATGTGTGGTGCAAACTGCGGTGGACTCCTGGCGAGGGCCGGCACTTATTATTTTTTACAAATTAAGCACTGTTTTAGTGCCCGTATTTAACCCCGTTTTGCTCAGGTTTTACTACTAAGTGCTAATCCTGTAGTCCTGTAATGTGCCTCAACACTCAAATACCTGCTAACAGCTTCCAACCACTGAGGTACGGTTTTTCAAGATCTAAAGTCACTAATACTCAAGTTAGTGGTCACTAGAAATGGCGTCAGGACCCTCCAACCTGATGGTATCACAGGAAAACGTACAGGGCCTGACTACAAGTTGGAAGGAGTGGTATCCTTGGGTGAGTTACCACTCTGCCTAATTATAAACAGGGCCCCTGGAATTATGCAGCAGGGGAGCATCAAAGTATGCAGCAGGGTTGTCTAAATTACGCTGCAGGAATAGGCAAATTATGTGGTACACATTTTCTGATGTTATTACTTCATTGCTTTGTTATTTTTACACTTGGTAATACGGATTGGGCTACAATGTCACATCATTAGTGCCAGTATAAAATCTAAATACATAAATAAGCAACTGAAAGATGACCAGTTAACCTTGTGAATGGTCTTCCAATGCGTGTGACTCATTAACACATATCGGCATAGTTTTAGTAACTTCTGATCTGTTTGAGCACAACACTTTTTTTGTTCAAATCTGCAAATTAAGCAGCAGATGAAGGATTATGCGGCACATGCAGCAAATCCTTAATAACAAGAAGATAGCAATGGCTGTAGAACCGCATAATTTCAGTGACCCTGATTATAATTGGACGAGTGTTCTGCACTTGGGTTTCTTGGGTGTGAGTACAACGGACCTGGAAAACCCATCTGATCACATCATGTTAGGCTTGGGCTGCAAGTGTATCTGGCCAGGTCCAGCGCCGTTCCTGATCCCCCCGCCGCATGGGGACAATGTAATTCACCAACCTGTCGGGCCACATCCTCCCTTGCCCACTGCTACCATACCCACCCTCAACCCAGACCGGCCTGACTCCCATTTACCACCTGCTCAGAATGGCGGTAAATGGAAATGGTATGGAATTAGGAGTTCTGTGTGGAACTGTATGTTGAAAACCCATGCCTGCATGCTTTTTTTCACATTCTTTTTAGATTCACTTTTAACATCGGTATTTATGAGCCAGTATACCATGCGGAAAACTTATTTACGGCCTCACAATAGCCCTGCACGTAAATCCGCATTACCAGTAATCAGGGTTCAGATGCAAGCACCACATGGCTTTTTATTCAGGTGGCGACATGCGGATTAAATGCTATGCAATATGCGAGTGAACTTTGTGCACTGTGGCCAGTTCTAACCTCCCCCATCTCTTCAAAGCGGCCCCACCTGTGCTGAGCAGTGATGTCAGTTAGTAACTTGAGTAGCAGCTTTGAGTAATCCATTTCAGAAAATAACTACATTTTCAGCTTTCTTGGTAGGGTTCAATCTACAGCTTCCCCAAAGTCAGCAAGTTGACTCCAAACAATTGTATGCTGTAGTTTTGACGAAAAGTTGTACGCTTACTTCCTAGACCAGTATTTGCCCCCAGTGAAATGTTTTTCTTGGTTTTCTTAAATTGGGCACTCACTCCGAGGTTCCAGGGTAGTGAAGAGCGCTTGGAGGCAGCCTGTGACTTCCTTGCTGCAGAACAACAGAACTCACCATAACCACAGCTGCACTATTCGACTTGGTCTGGGGGGTGAGCAAAGTTATCCAAGATATGTAACCACACAGAGAGAGCCTGTTGCGAGGAGATAAACGTCATCGCGTGCATGCCTACTCTCGGGCCGGGGGACCACGCCAGCCGCTCTGAGAGAAACCCCAAACTGCATCCTAAAATAGGACCAACCACCACCCCCATCCCGACCTTGCCCGTGGGAGAATAACATTGTCACTGAAAGGGGCGAGATTTTGATCGATACCTTATATCTATTGATCCAAACCTCGATCTGGTCGACTGAACCTTTATTGCCTGTCTTGGAAGGAAACAGTACACCTATCTGCAAATTAGTTCACCCAAGAAAGGACTCTACTCTTAAAGATCACGGACAACTTCTAGGTTTCAAAAGTTTATTGTAAAGATATAATGAGCTGCAAATACAAGCATCTCAGAATGAGATTCACGAGATACACAGGTCCAATTACATACATGTGCTCTCGAAAAGCCCTCAGACGAGCAACAGAAATCACTAACACAAGTTCTAAAAATAGCAAAGCTATCAGCATAGACGCATATCTCTCCTTCATTTAGGTTGGAGGAAAACAAACACAGGTTAGGCGTCCCTACCCTGTTCTAGATGGTATCCCTACTTAACCAAATCCCAACCTAACAAAGGTGTCAGCAATGAATGACCCCCAAGGGAAGTCACCCACTCTAAGTCTCTTGGTGAAAACCTAAAGTTCTCCAGTCATGACCCCTCACTGCCTACCCACCCGCTCTCTAAAGGGTCCTCAGGTCTCTGCTCTAACTCCACCCAAGGGTGCTGTCCCTAATACAAAATAGTCAACAACATTTGAGACGCCCCTTGCGAAACGCCTCTCACGTGGTGCAACTTCAGGCTTTTTCCATGATGCTTTGTATTGGGCCTCAGACGTTAGAGTTGACCTTGCTTCTCAGTCTCTTCTCCGGCCCGCTGATACCCCTTAAACATTCCAGAACCCTCCTCCATGTCTGGGCCGTCTACTGAACAGACCTCTATTCATTCACTTATAATTGGATCCCCCCTTTCCTGTTGCAGACAGATATCTGCCGCCAAGAACCCAACTCTCATAGACTTCTAAAAAGGCTTGCAACATTTCTCAGCCCAGACATGTACGTGTAAATCAATGCTAAAACATTTCAGGCCTACAATATTTCACATTATGATTATAGCATTCTATTTCTTCATTTAATTAAAGCATGTTAAAACTCTTATTCTATTATTTAGAAAACATTACTCTAAATCATGGCCCATTAATGCAATGACCAAAAACGTTAAAACAATCTGTGTCGTGAAAAGAAACACCTTCCCTTTTAGCTCCAGCTCTGGCCCTGAGGCCTACCACGTTCTGCGTTTTACCACAGACCATCTTATATGTTAACAGCTACACGACATAGATTCAAAATAATCACGTCTAATAAAATCATATAATGTCACACATTTCTGTATTAATTCCACTTCTACTTAAATCTCTATATTAGCTATACATTTAGAATATAATTTCAAATACTATTAGCACTCATGGCATTTCTCTTCATGAATTCTGCTCTCTATAGGTAAATGTGATGTACTCATATATTTATATCAGTTTGCGCTCTCTCAGTTCCCCCCTTTGATGACCTCTCGGGGTCATCACTAACATTTAAACGGCAGTTATTGCTGGCATTCTCTGCGCTTCCAGAGCTCTCAGGCTCCTGTACTGATTATCTTGTATGGCAGCCAATCTTTGCAACTGTTCTCTTTGGGCCCTTTCTGACCTTCTTGCTCTGTACCATTTGAATACCCTCACCAATCCCCACAATATTATCCCACAGATCAATATTATGATGATAGGCTTTAGGATATACCAAATAAAGCTTTTGCCTAAGGTGGAAAACCACCCTCCAACTGTACTCATTCCGTGGCCCACCTTTTCCCAGACATTTTCTCTACTCAAGTCTTCGATCTCTTTGTGTATATTAGTTATGTTCTTAATAACTTTCTCAAGGGGTTTTGAAAGGTCTGGAATGTAAGTGCAACATTCCTGAACCTTCAAAGCCTTACAGACTCCGCCCTCTTTTGCTAATAAGACATCTAATGCAAGCCGATTTTGAAGAACCATAGCCCTTATCGATTGCATCTCTCCTTCTACCAGCATTAAGGACTGAGCAGTGCTGGCAGACAACCTGTCGACAACTGTTGCCAGTCGTCTAATTTTAACATCATTAAGGATTATTCCCAAAAGAGGAAACATAGCTCCAAAGACATCTCCAACCATTTCGGCATCACCTACATCTCTCCTTCCCCTCGATGATGTCTGGCCCTCAATGATCAATAAGTCTTGTGCATGATATATTTTGGGGAAGACAATTGCCAAGTAACATGATCCATACCAGTTGTCAGGTAGTCTCACGTAAGCATTTCTTCCACATACAAAATACACATTTGGAATTACTTGCATTCCCTTCAGGAAATCCTTAGTGTAGTACTCTAAATTAAAAGCATGTTCACATTCAACTTCACCCACGTATACATTTTCATAATACGTTTTGGCTCGGTGAAGACATAACTTTCCTTTCTGCGCTTTATCTAAAGCTATTGGACCACTACTACCCTTTCTCTTGTGTGACTTCTCTTCCTCGGTCCAATCTAATTTCCCTTGTCCTGATTTTTTCAAAATCTTTTGTCTCCTGTAACGATCATCCACCTGCCCTATGAACTTTTTCTCGACTTCTGACACCTTGCATGTCAGATTATTTCTACGGGCATGTGAAGTATCTAAGGTAATCCAAGGAATGAAGAATTTGGCCAATCTGTCTTCACTCTTCCAGTAATCCCATTTATTCATCTGCTTATAATTCGGGACTTCTGGCAACACAGAATCATAGTTGGAGAAATAGTATTCAAAACTATCTCTCTCATAAAATATACTAAGCAATAAGCTACATGTAATGCCATATGTCAGAGGGAGGTGATGATATCGAATTCCTTCATCTACAGACGCAGGCAACTGCATGCAGACGTAGCAATCCTTAACCTCCATGGCATCCACGTATTCATACAAAAGTTTAGCATAAGCATTTGACCTAAAGTCTCCTTGGGACTCGTCTACATGTAACCTGCGGGCTTCTGCAGCCAATAACGCTTTCTCTTGAGTGTTTTCCCTTTTCTCACCTGCAACAGTGGGTGTAAGTGTTACTACAGAATTCGCATCAGTTACCTTTACCTCCTCCTCATGTCCCTTTACATAAGAAATTGTTACCACTAAAGCTATTAATATTATCACTCCTACTATTAGTGTACCTATTATACATTTAGCTCTGCGGTTCGGGGTGCCGGCCTCCATTTCGTCAGACAATCTAGCTTTTCCCTTTCTCTTTGCAAAAAAAGTTCTTTTCCTCTCGTTCCTTTACAGTCTCTTTCAATCCTTTTTTTATCTTTAGAATCCACACAGCTGGAGGCTGACAGCCTTTTTCGCAAAAAGTCCTTTCACAGTTCAAAAAGACAACCCTAGCCCTTCTCCATCCACTCAAGGGGTTCCCTAAAATTCTCTGCTTCCTGGGCGCTAGGTAATCTTCTTTCCTTCTGCTTGCTTTATTTACAAAGTCCTTTAACAATCGACTATTAGATTTGTGGTTGCAGCTTCAATAGCATAGTTCAATATTTCCATGCGAAGAGTATGCTCTTCATGTGCTGTTATCGTGGTACCAAAGTCGGGGAATTTCAATTCTGTAAGAAACATGTGTTTTAACTTGCTGAGGCGGGGAGGTCTGGGGAGCACGAATGTTAGTGACCCTTCTTGTTCGACACCGGGTACCAACAGTTGTATTTCCACGGTGATAATGGGCTCAGAACTGGACACCACCACCGCTCGGATCCTCCCTGTCTCCGGTTTCACAGACATTTGTCGCCAGATATGTCCACTCAGGTGTGGAGTATCTTCTGTTAGGCACACGCACTCTTCTTGACCTTCTTCGGTCTGGTGCTTCAGCGCCCTGAGCACCTTCTTCTGGGTCTGAGTCTTCTGATATCGGAGGAAGGGTTGCTTCTGGAGTTGACCTCAGGCTAGAACTTCTTCTTTGCGGCCAATTTGCTTCTCCACGTGCCCTTCTATTCCTTCTCCTTCTGGTCTGTTCTCGCTCTCTTTCAGACCTGTCAGGGTCAGACTCGTACTCCCAGCTGTCTTCTCCTTCTGTAGCGTCTTCTGTTTCGCTGTTGTACTGACCGTCCTCAGCTTGGTCAGACTCGTTCCCTGCTTCCACTGGCACCTCTACAGCTTGGCTAGCCCCCTCTATGGCTTCTTGGTCCTCAGCTGGACGTCCATCCGAGAGAGGAGCTGTTTCCAGAGGTGCTGGAACCCTTTTCGTATGCGACGCGTGTATCCAGTTGGGCAGGCCTCCCACCTTTACAGCTGTACTTGTGATCAGGATGACCTGGTAGGGCCCACGCCAACGAATATCCAAGCAGCTTCTTCTCACATGTTTCTTCACCAGGACCCAGTCCCCAGGATACAGGTCATGGCAAGGGCCCTGGCACGCTGGAACCTCTGCAGCCTGCACCTGAAGGGACACAGAACGCATGGCGTCAGACAGCCCCTTACAATAGTCCAGGATCATATCATCTGTGATATTTAACAGTGCAGTAGCTGGAATAGATGGCAGTCTCATTGCTCTCCCCATTAACACCTCATGTGGTGACAACCCTGTTCTTCTGTCTGGGGTACTACGAAGGCTCATGAGTACCAATGGCAGGGCATCAGGCCAATTCAGGGTCGTTGAGGAGCAAACTTTCGCTATTCTGGACTTGATCGTGCCATTAATTTGTTCCACAATTCCTGAGGCTTCTGGTCGGTAACTGCAATGGAGCTTCTGGTCTATATTCAGTGCAACACAAATCATCTTCACAAGCTCGCTGTTAAAATGTGTTCCCCTATCTGATTCTAAAAAGGCCGGCACCCCGAACCGAGGGATAAGTTCTCTAAGCAGTAACTTAGCCACTGTGAGGGTGTCGCACCTACGTGTAGGGTATGCCTCAACCCATCTGGAGAACACACAAACAACCACCAGGACATAGCGGAGGCGGTTGCATCTTGGCATTTCAATGAAATCTATCTGCATTCTGTTGAATGGACCTCCAGACCTTCCTATGTGACTTAGTGCAACTGGTGTTCTTTTCCCTACATTCAGCTGCTGGCAGGTCACACAACGCTGGCACACTGCTTCTGCTGCTATTCTAAACTTAGGATTGTACCAAGTCTGTCTAAACACTCTCAGCATAGCATCTCTCCCTAAGTGTACTGGACCATGTATGAGTCTAGCCATTGGACTCACCATCTCATTGGGCAACACTGCTCTGCCGTCTGCTGAGACCCAAAAATGAGTCTCACCCATTACACATCCTGCCTTTTCCCATGTTTCTTTCTCAGAATCAGGAGCATTTTCTTGCATGGTTGACAATTCATCCCAAGTATCAACAGTTTCCAGTATCATGGCTAATTCAGTTCTTACATTTATTCCACCCACATCCACCTCTGTGAAAGAGTAACCTTGTTCTGCGCAATACCGCGCAACTTCATCAGCATATCTATTGCCTTTTGAAACAAAGTCCTCATTTTTGGTATGTGCGATGCACTTTACAACTGCGATACTTGCTGGACATTGCAATGCTTCTAACAACAGGCGCACAAACTCTCCATTGCGAATGGGAGAGCCTGAAGAAGTCATGAACCCTCTTTGAGACCATAACTGCCCGTAATCATGAACTACCCCAAACCCGTATTGGCTGTCGGTGTAGATGGTGACTCGAATTTGATTGCCTGCTAAGCAAGCACGTGTTAGGGCAATAATCTCGGCTACCTGAGCGGAGTGTACTCCTTCCAGGCACCCAGCTTCCACAACTCCTTCAATTGTACAAACAGCATAAGCTGCTCTCAACTGCCCAACTTCGTCTCTTACACATGAGCCATCGACAAAGAAAACTTCGTCTGGGTCGGTCAGTGGCTCATCTACGATGTCGGGTCTGGGTTTGGTGCATAGTTCAGTCACATCGAGACAGTCATGGTCTGTATATTCATCATCATCATCAATATCATTTGGAAGTGGCATTAAGGTAGCAGGGTTCAAAACAGAGCATCTCTTGAGGGTCACGTTCTCTGCAGCAAGAATAACTTGCTCATAGCGCGTGAGCCTGCTATTGGTCAGATGCTGTGTTTTGGTCCTGGTCATCAACAGTTCAACAGAATGTGGCACGCACACCTCTAACGGGTGCCCCATAACAATATTTTCACATCTCTCAATGCTGACACCCGTTGCAGCAACGGATTTGAGACATCCGGGCAACGCTGCGGCTACTGGGTCTAAAGTAGCCGAGAAATAAGCAACTGGTCTACGGGCATTCCCATGGATTTGGACCAACACAGACAACGCACAACCTTCTCTCTCACAACAGTAAAGAAAGAATTGTTTATTGTAATCAGGCATTCCCAATGCCGGAGCACGACACAGGTCCTCTCTCAGCTGTAAGAATGCCATCAAACAGTCTTTGTCCCATGGTACCGGATCACTCACCTCTTTGTGCGTCAGTTTTTGCAAGGGCTTTGCTTTCAGTGAAAAGTTCACGATCCACTGTCGGCAATAACCCACCATCCCTAGGAACATCCTGACCTCTCTCTGTGTCTGAGGCGCGTTCATTTTCATGATCGCCTCTATCCTGTCTGGTGACACCTTTCGTTTGCCTTTCTCAATTCTGTGTCCCAAGTACTGTACTTCTGTCAGGCAGTACTGCAATTTTCCCGGGGACACCTTGTGCCCATTGGCAGCTAGGTGATTTAACAAAGCAATGGAGTCTTCCCTGCAAGCTTCTTCTGTTTCTGACGCCACAAGGAGGTCGTCTATGTACTGGACCAGAACTGACTTCTGGGGCAGCACTAGACTTTCAAGATTTTTCTTCAGAAGCTGGTTAAAGATCGATGGACTCTCTGTATACCCCTGAGGGATACGACACCATGTTAGGACGCGATTTTCCAGCTTAAATGCGAAAAGAAAATGGCTATCTTCGTCCAAAGGGATCGAAAAGAAAGCCTGACAAAGATCTATCACAGTGAACCACTCAGCTTGGAATGGAATCTGAAACAGTATCACTGATGGATTCGGTACCACTGGACAACATGAAACGACTATGTTATTAATCTTTCGAAGGTCCTGCACTATCCGGAATTTCCCATTTGGTTTCTGCAGACCCATAATCGGGGAGTTACATGGACTACCCACGATTTCTTTCAGTATTCCCTGTTTAATCATGGACTCGATCACGGGTTTTATGCCTGCAATCGTTTCTGGAGTCAGTTTATACTGGGGTGTTCTTGGGAACTCAGCATGCGGTTTCACTACAATTTTCACTGGGTCCACCCCTTTGACCAATCCAATCTCTTCCCCAGTGAAATCCCATACCTCTGATGCCACTGTCTCTCTCAAATCCCAGGGAAGCTCGTCTACTGTCAAAGTAGGGTACAGCTCCACACATATTCTTGAGTTTGCAACTTTGAAATCTGCATCATCATCATTAGTCAATACCTCCACTCCCTGGGGTGTACAATATATAGTACAATTCAATTTGCACAACAGGTCTCTTCCTAGCAGACACACAGGGCTTGAATCGCAAACCACAAATTGGTGCTCATCGCTGTACTTCCCTATTTTCACCTGTACCGGTTCTGTCAATTGGCTGGTTATTCTCCTGTTTGCGACCCCTACCACCTGTATGGTCTCTCCAGACATGGGCAGGTCTGGAACTGCAGCTGATCTGATCGTGGATCTAGTGGCTCCTGTGTCCACCAGAAATGTCGTAGGGCACCCTGCTACTTCTGCTTCCACATAGGGTCCCCTCTGATCTACCTCTAAGGCTGCCCCAAGGGTGCAGTCTTCTCTTTCCACTCTCTGTCCGGTTAATGGGTCCACATAATAGCATTCTTCACCTTCCACAAACAGGGGCATTTGTCTATAGGTCTTACCCATACTCCCTACTCGAGGAGGTTGCGGGAACTGGGCTCGGGGAGGAGCCCCCCCCCCTTTGAGCACCTTTCCTTGGTATGGCGTCGCCCCTCTCATAGGTGCGCTCTGGACCTCTTCCTCCTCTATCTCTTGCTCTCCGATCTCCACATTGTAAGGGCACTCGCGTTTCCAATGCCCCAACTCGTTGCACTGGTGACACCTAGTCGTTTTCTTCAAGGTAGCTATGTCTACTCTGGGTCTAAAGGTAGTACTCTCCTCATTACCCTTGTTCTGACTGTACTGCTTCTTACCTCCTGTACCTGTCCCTTGCTGCTGTTGTTGCGGTCCCCCCTTTCCTGCTGCCTGCAATTGTACCACCATCAGCTTCTCTTTTAGTTTCTTAGCCTTGGAGTCTACCTCATCACAGCAGTACCTGGCATATCTCAGTATTTCATCTAGGGGTCTACTTTGCCAACAAATCGAGTGTTGCTGAATCATTAAACTAATATCCGGTCTCAGTCCCAGGACGAACTTGGACACGAATTGCCCTATGTCCTTTGGATCCATTACATCCAAGCCGCTATACTGTTTAAACGCCTTCAGCAATCTCTCGTAATATTCATGGACTGTCTCTTTGGGTTCCTGTCTCGTTCTGTCTATTCTGACCCAATCTATGTCTTGCATTGGCACTTTTTCTTTCAGCCAAGTCATCACTCTCTCGAATTTTGCCATCACGATCTCGGACGGCCCATTAGTCCTAGCATCTCTCTCTGGCTCCGTTGTGGGCCACTCAGCGCTAACCTTGCATGCTGTCCACAGATCTCCTGGTACTACAATGTCAAACAGCGTGTTCAGATCTATCCATAGGACCTTTGAGATCTTTACAAATCTCTCCACTTGCTTGTACCACTCCACGGGGCTCTCTCGTAACTTGGGGAAAGATGTGGTAAAAGCAGCTAAATCTCCCCTACTCCAAGGGACATGTACATAGCTCCCATTGGCAACTTCACGCAAAGGGTAAGCTTCTATTCCCTGCTGTCCTGGTGTTATACCAATCATGCTTCTTCTGCCGGTCCCTTTCTTGGACCACCTCTCTTCCCATTTATCTAGTGCCCTCCATGTCCTTATTCCAGTAATCAGTTCCCTTATGTGCGTTTTCAGCCCAATCGTTCTCCTCTCATCTAGATCTCGATCTGAGTAATGTAGCCTGTGGTTACCCTGTAATGCTTTGGTTCTTGACAAGTCCACCATATATTTGCCTGCTAGTTCGACTAACTTCTCATGGACTGCTCTCGCCTTTCGTGTGATGTCCTTTGCCATATACAGTATTTCATCCTGTTCATACATTTCCATTCTTTCCAAAGGCAGGGTACCATCTACCATGTCATCCAGATCTGACCTTAAGCTGGAGACATCAAGTCTCTTGGCTTTTATCTCAGCTCGCAATATGTCTTTTGAAGGGGGCTCACTGGTCTCCCTCCCATCCCAACTTCGAGCTCTGCGTTTGGGCTCAGGAGAATTAATGGGTGGCCTCCCTTGCTCCCATCTCTCCAGGTCCCATGCTCGGCCATCCAATCTTGGAAGGTGATGGAACACGGGCCTTTTATCCCTACTCTCTCTCTGCCCACTCTCTTCTTCTTCTCTCCTCTCACCGCACATCTCTCTGTTATTTTCCCTCTGGTCGCTACACTCCCTTTGCCTCGTATCGCTCAGTATCCGATACGATCCTTCCTGGTTCCCCATATTCCCTGGGCTGCGCTCATTTCTGTCATCACAGGGACTATGGTGCGACCTCTCACAACTCCCATTCTGTTCTCTGGTGGCAGGCACACAGTGGGTACACTTAAAGCTGTTCCTGTACTCTTGCGCTCTCCTCTCCCCTTCACCGAGTATTGGGCACGCCACCCCTCCACTCCCGGGGCCCCCGTTTTCCAGGTCTGTTCTACCTCCATTCCGGGCCCAATGGGTGACTCCCCTACTCCCTCTACAGTCCCACTCCGGGCTACTCTCCCCAGCCCCGCAGTGAGTTCGTGCTCTGCTGTCCTGACTTTCCCTTTCTGCTTCTGCAGCATTGATGCACTTTTGAGCCTTCACTGCCTCATCCCACTGCTTCATGTACTCATTTAGTTCTTGAAAGGATTTTCGTCCAGATCCCCTCAGATCCATTGGCCATCTAGGGCCCCCAGGATCTCCTCCTGGGTCCCCTGCTGTGTGCATCGGGGTGCTCCACTCTCTGGGTATCGGCATCTGACTTGGGGAATTAGTGGTATCGTTCCTCCTTGCCTGCTCTGCTCTTTCTCTGTCTTTCCGTTTCCGTTCTTCCCCTTTTGCTCTCTCTTGGTCATATATCGATATTATAGGACCTATGGTAACAGGTACCTGTAGTGCATCTGGTAATGGGTAGGATGTGGCATTTTCCGTTTCCGGCGCTCTTTGTACCACAAACCTACCGACCACCTGCTGCACCTGACTAGGCTGGAACAACTCTTTCTTTGGCTCAGGATCCCACTGTGAACTGGGAAGCGGTCTATGCTCTCCTGCAATGCCCCCCTTTTCTCCTTCAGTATTCTCGACCTCTCCCCCTGCTCTATTATACGGGGGTGGCCTGTCTGTCAGTAATCTGTTTATCAAGCTATCCTCTGTTTCGCTCTCATCATCTTCTTCTAGGGGGCTTTTATTTACTGGCGCCTCTAACACTGGGTACAGTTTATTTATTTCCAAATTATGCACTCTCCATCTTTTAGCATCCGCATCCCACCTGGCATCCTGTACTGCCCTTACCGAGCGTTTCACCCTTTCTTGTCGTCTGTTCATATTCCTTTCATGCGCTGCCCTAAGCCATGCTTCAAGGGCTTCAAACTGGGTTGGTCTAGGCAAGGGTCTCTTTGAGGTCATGACTGATTTCAATCGATGTAACACCTCTAATCTGAACGTCCCGTACTTCGGGAACGTCAGTTCCTCGTTTCCTTCAGTAATCTTACTCCACTCTGATATCCAGAGGATCGTATGCAACCCAACATTTACTGCCATATAACGAGCTGGCGTACCCTCCGGCGGGGCTTCTTCCCCTTCATACGATCCCCGCTTCTCTTTCTTAAACAGCGCTTTCAACCATTTAAAACACTTCATAATTATGCGCACAAAATCCAGCCTCGCTACTCTGTTTACTTCCTGATGACACTCCACCAATCCTGTCGCGGCTTTGCTAGCTTGGCCTATCACAGCGCGGTCTTTCTCCTGTCAGCCAATCACGTCGCGACCCTGTATGACGTGTTCGCTAGCTGGCCTATCACAGCGCGGTCTTTCTCCTGTCAGCCAATCACTGCGCGACACCACCTGACGTCTCTTTTCTCCGCTTCGCAGCAGCACCCCTCCTTTCTCAACTCGTCTCCCGGTTATGCATGCGTCCCATTCATACACTGAAAAATGACTACTTCCGACCAAGCGGTCACTTCTCTCGACTGTACGTCCACAGTCTATCTGTAATTGTCAACACAACTGACGAGATGTCTATCGTCTCTCTGATAGGTTACTTACACACACAGTAACTTCCGACCAGCGTCCGTTACTCACGCACTCACTCTTACGTTCCCCCTATCTCGGTCTCTCGGGTGATCAATGGTACCTCATGACCCCCTTCACACTAGTTGACAATTACTCTGGGTGTCCGATACACCCGAACCACTTAAGCTCTCCTTGAACTTAAGATTTCCACCGGTTGCGCGCGCTCACAACCTGTTCCACAGTCACTCTACAGACATTCAACTCCGCCAGACATTACAACATAGATACAATACAAAACACCGCAATCTAACACGCATAACCCTTTATACTCACTCTCGACCGATACTGCTGCTTTTTCTGTCTCACGTCATCCGGATCTTCATCTGCGGGCTGTTCTTCCGATCATCGATTTCTAGGGGCCTTGGGGTAAGCTAACCTGGCCTAGGTCACCGTCCTCAAGAAGGCAACCATCCTCTATAGCTACCAACTGAAAGGGGCGAGATTTTGATCGATACCTTATATCTATTGATCCAAACCTCGATCTGGTCGACTGAACCTTTATTGCCTGTCTTGGAAGGAAACAGTACACCTATCTGCAAATTAGTTCACCCAAGAAAGGACTCTACTCTTAAAGATCACGGACAACTTCTAGGTTTCAAAAGTTTATTGTAAAGATATAATGAGCTGCAAATACAAGCATCTCAGAATGAGATTCACGAGATACACAGGTCCAATTACATACATGTGCTCTCGAAAAGCCCTCAGACGAGCAACAGAAATCACTAACACAAGTTCTAAAAATAGCAAAGCTATCAGCATAGACGCATATCTCTCCTTCATTTAGGTTGGAGGAAAACAAACACAGGTTAGGCGTCCCTACCCTGTTCTAGATGGTATCCCTACTTAACCAAATCCCAACCTAACAAAGGTGTCAGCAATGAATGACCCCCAAGGGAAGTCACCCACTCTAAGTCTCTTGGTGAAAACCTAAAGTTCTCCAGTCATGACCCCTCACTGCCTACCCACCCGCTCTCTAAAGGGTCCTCAGGTCTCTGCTCTAACTCCACCCAAGGGTGCTGTCCCTAATACAAAATAGTCAACAACATTTGAGACGCCCCTTGCGAAACGCCTCTCACGTGGTGCAACTTCAGGCTTTTTCCATGATGCTTTGTATTGGGCCTCAGACGTTAGAGTTGACCTTGCTTCTCAGTCTCTTCTCCGGCCCGCTGATACCCCTTAAACATTCCAGAACCCTCCTCCATGTCTGGGCCGTCTACTGAACAGACCTCTATTCATTCACTTATAATTGGATCCCCCCTTTCCTGTTGCAGACAGATATCTGCCGCCAAGAACCCAACTCTCATAGACTTCTAAAAAGGCTTGCAACATTTCTCAGCCCAGACATGTACGTGTAAATCAATGCTAAAACATTTCAGGCCTACAATATTTCACATTATGATTATAGCATTCTATTTCTTCATTTAATTAAAGCATGTTAAAACTCTTATTCTATTATTTAGAAAACATTACTCTAAATCATGGCCCATTAATGCAATGACCAAAAACGTTAAAACAATCTGTGTCGTGAAAAGAAACACCTTCCCTTTTAGCTCCAGCTCTGGCCCTGAGGCCTACCACGTTCTGCGTTTTACCACAGACCATCTTATATGTTAACAGCTACACGACATAGATTCAAAATAATCACGTCTAATAAAATCATATAATGTCACACATTTCTGTATTAATTCCACTTCTACTTAAATCTCTATATTAGCTATACATTTAGAATATAATTTCAAATACTATTAGCACTCATGGCATTTCTCTTCATGAATTCTGCTCTCTATAGGTAAATGTGATGTACTCATATATTTATATCAGTTTGCGCTCTCTCATCACCATACCCAATTTGTGTGTGGTGTGACAGAAAGCTTCTGCGTGGCTTTGCATGAGGATTAACTATTTATTTGTGACACCTGCTCCTGGACTGTCTGTCACTTGAGGGAAAAGTGTAGTATAAAAAAATGGCTGAACGGGGCTTACCTTCTATTTCGTCGTTAAGGGCACTCCGATTGGAATCCGGGGCCAGGGGGCAGAGGTTCCGCGCTCCTAAGACCCAGCATGGAGGGGTGAAGTGCACTCTCCGGCCTAGTGCGCCTGGTGTTCAGCAGGCTCTGGGCCGGTGCGCCACACTGTGTGCCCCGTGTGAATGCAGAAGCTCTGCGTCCCCAGTCTCTCAGCGCGCTCTGTTATCAGATGCAGGTCCGCGCCGCCGCCGCGTGCCAGCTGATGCACGCAACGCCGCTCCTGACCGCGTGCGTGCGCCTCCCTCAGGGTTCCAAGACGTCTCAGCTCGCGCCGGTGCTGCTGCTGCACGAGCGCCCTCCACCCTCTTCACTTCACTTCCCTTCTTTTTATAATTCTGACCGTAAATGGGCGTCAACGGCATCTTTATCAACTTCCTCTCTGTGTCTCACTGAGCCCGCGTCCCCCTCCGTGACATTTCACCTCAGAGGCCGGAAGTACCACGAGTATGCGGTTATTGGTGACGACGCTTATGGCGGGGTGCAAGAGCGGTGGGCATCGAATGACGGCAACCTTAGAGGAGGGCAAAACAAATCAGCTTTCTTTATAGGGTTTTATTAGGGATGAGGCAAGGCGGGCAGCCCTAGCAACGCAAAAACGCCGTGACAGGATGAGGCCTATTGTTGGCTTTGAATAGACAATTAATTGTCCCTTGTCGGGTGTAAGTTGCACATCCTGTGGTATTTTTAATACTGGTGTTTGTGGTTTGTCCTTTCTTTATTTGTGTGTTTTTTGCAATTTACAAAATTCAAACCGGGTATTGTGGAGGCCTCTATAGCGCCGAGGAGCGCTTACACCATAGCGCTCTGAAAATGATATACCACGTACTCCTAACTGACAAAGCACACACCCTGGGATCTTTCTCTGGTGACGAAAGTGGAGGCCTGCAGATCACAGGAGTAACGTGTATAAGGACACATCCACCGCAGGCCTCCACACAGGAAACAAAAACCTACAAAGTGACAGCTGGCAGGAAGCACTTACATGGTCACGTGGATTTCATGTGCAACTAGTGAAATACGCCTCGTTGCAGAGTGCTGAAACTGTAAAAGCAGGAAGACAGGATAACACAGCAGGGTATGCCTAGGTTAAAGGCTTTTGTGGCACGGCTGCAGGATGTGTAATTGTAACAAAGGACCGTGTCATATTTTAGCTGAATAACACAGGCCTCAAAATTCGCTGCTGTGGGCCACTGCCACCACTGGTGGTCCCTGCCTGGCGGGTATCTCTTCGATGGGAGTGCATCCGCCATATGGGCAGATACACTTTGGGTCACAACTCTGCGCTGAGTTGGCAACCAATAACGTAGCCAGCTCTGGCAGTGTCATGGCGCTTTTCTTTTAACTTTCAACCATACACATTGGTAAAGCCAATGCCTCACATAGGCAGGACAGACTGGCTTTACAAATGCTTGCCTTTTATGTCCTGCTAGAAATTTCTTTTTGTTTTTTAGGGGCAACAACCAAAGTGATGATTTGTTTCTAAAAAGCTAACTGACATTAGGCCACAAGTCCAAGGAGTTTTCCTCCCCACGCAACAGGGCCTTTAGTTTTCCTCGCCTAGGTCCACCAATTCTCGCATGGCAGAACCGGGCAGAGAATATCCTATTGTGGTGCCACTGCCACTATGGCCTGTGGATCCTGAAACAAACAGGCCGCCAGGGCGAGAGTTTGAGAAATAGGAATCAGGTGAGCTTCCGCCCCTGGAAACCCAAAGAGGCCTGACCTCTAAATGGGACGGGGAAACTGAGAGTTTGGTGGTCTACCAACCTCTAAATTCATCCCTTGGTATCTATAGAGCCCATTTTATTAAAGCCCAGTCACCCCTCACCCCCCACAAGCTGCCACTTCATATATCATGTAAGGGATAATTTTATCTGAGTAAGCTCTATGCAGGAGGTTCAGATATCCACCATCATTAAGAATTAATCTTTACAAGTATTGGTTGCCTTCTAAGAGGGCATTTGTTTATCACATTGTATGTGTTTGACAGATTATTTTTAAGGCGCCCTGTTTTCCTTTAAAAAAAGGATTTTTATAGATAAACAAAGACAGAAAACCATTTATTTTCCTGTATGTGTTTAATTTTAGATATGTATAAAAACAGATATTCCGTTGTTTTTAATTGATTCTCGATGACTACCGGGCCAATAGCTGTGCAGATTGAGAGGTAAAGGGAGTAAAAAAGAAATACATTTAAGTAATGAGGTTTAAACAACAGTATATATGCCCAAGCTTGATGCAAAAATGTCCATGTTTTCATATAATTTTATTGAATCATCGTCTGTGGTTGTTCATATCATTGAATCCTGTCAGGCATCCAACTAAGAGCATACATTTATCAGCTAAATAAATGTGAAAATATACTAGTTTCAGCTATTATTATTTTTTCACAACACCTAAACTAAAAATGGATAAATACAGATAAAATTGACAAAAAATGAATATGATAAACACAGACAGAAATGCCCCAAAAATAAAACCATAAAACCGGCAGCCCTAATGATATTTTACTATCATAAGGAACCCTTATGTGTGTATAATGAGATGCTTCTCCCAAAACATGCCCCTCAAGGTACCATATGAATCTTTTTACACGATTACCAATTTTCATGACACATTCTGCAGCATGACACCACCAATGTGGAAGTTTCTTGTGACTCTCTGGGTGACGAGCTCCGCATCAGGCCCCACGTCCTCCTCAAACACCATCCGTTCTCAGGATGAGTCTGCAGTTGTCGCATTCTGGGTTGCCTAGAGCGAAATCACAGTTGTCTGTTCTGAATCACAATTCCTCTCACCAGTTTTAGGAGCAACATCTGGAGAACAGCACTCAGTTTTCAGTTTCATCCTCAGTTCAAGTAATGCAAATGAGGTTTCTTAATCTAGATTCATTTGGAAAACACCTGAAGGCAGGACAATCTAGGGACTGTGGGCACAACTCTGGAAGTCCCTTAGTCCTCGCCCGTGAAGCCAATGTAAACTGGATACATTTAAAAGAAATCTGAATACAGACGCTGTATCTGTTTACCAGAAACCACAGTGATCACCCATCCCTCCTTCACATGTCCCAGAAAGTTCGCTCCATTCTCCTTTGTGGCCAATCAAAGAAGGTTGAACCTTTGGTTTCACTTCCCTTATTGACAGATTCTGCAACTCATTGAAAGACCTGTGCTAAAATGGAACTACAACCAACAAACAACCAAATCCCAGCATTGCAAATGGACTACATGTCACAAGACAGCCCTATATAAAAACATAAATACATGAACATATTTTTCATAACTTAATGCCAGCTTTTTTGCCAGTAGTGATGTGTTACTTACCAGTACATTTAAGTAAGCTACCAACCCAAACGTTGCCTGCAAAAAAAATCATATACAGGGTTACGTTTTATTCCTGAAGGTACATTAATTTGCATATCACTAAGGACTGGTTACCCAGCATTATTCTAGGTACCTTTGTGGACCTATCCTTTTCCTGAACATTTTGTCCTGATGATGACTAAGAACCTTTATCGCAAGGGTTGAAACGCTTGCCTACCCAAGTGGCAACCGAGCATATTAGGTAAACTCAATCCAAATGAAAAGAGGGATGATATTGTTCCTGTTCGGTATATATACAAAAAACTGACCTTACCTTTTTTTTATATATCATTGGCAAATACTATGCTAACTGCAAATCCATTATTGGGTATCTTTTTTTCACTTTGAATCACTGGGATTTACTTTTGTATGCATTTCTTAATTTGATTTACACGCTCGTAAAAATAATTCTTTGAATCCATATTCCTTTATATCCACTAAGTACTATTGTTAGACTTGCTTACAAAAACTCGATTTCTATAACTAAACTATCCGAATAGCTGCAAAAACAAAATTAGATGAAGCAATGTTGCTCTATAGAGTATGAAAGTTCCTAGGTTTTATTTTTGGTATACAGGGTAGCCCTCTTTTCCTGTACTGTCCACATCAGCATGCTCCCTGTTAATACAAAAAGCTGTAAACTATGACTCGCAAGAGTAGTCTTCTTTCTTGTTTGGTGTCAGGGTCTGTCATTTGTCCTAGCCGGACCGTGGAGCAGGGCAGGCAGAGGAGGAGGACAGGAGTATAACTGAAGACTTGTGGCTTAGACTGTGGCAACCTTGTTACACCATAGACTGTTAGAGAAGATACCTGTTTCACCCCTTTCCAGTCTCCCCAAGATAACATGCCATTTTGAACGAGTCTTTGGATCCTATCAATCTTTTTTCTGCTTCATATAGCTTGAGCCAAGAACTGCATTGTTGTAAATTAGTCGCATTATCCATAAAGAACGTCAGCACCGGGGGATGATGGTCACTCTCTAGGTTTGACAAATTTCATAACTGCATGTTTTTTGTTATTCTTGAGGACACACTAATGAAACAGAATTTCTGGATTTAAAGAGAAAAATACTTAATCCTGGACCATTCAGGGAAATGTTCAAAGCGTGCTGTACAAATGTGGGACAACAAAACAACATGAATTAGGGCAAGGGGGGGGTCAAGGTGGATGACCTTCTCTAGCATCACATGATTTCTCATCTATCATCCAACCATCTACACTTTGTTTTTAACAATTAAATGCCACTTCAGATCTCTTTAACTCATCATTTGGTCTCCTCATCATTCTGCTAAATTTGACTTGGCCACTCTTTTTCCTGCCTTCCCTCTACCAGGCTGCGCCCCATTGGAGTGCTCAATAAACTGCAGGTGGTGCAGAACACCGCGGCACGGCTGGTAACTAACACCCCCCCCAGAACGCCGTCCCTCCCCCTCCTCAAGGCCCTTCACTGGCTTCCCATCCGGAAACGGGTGGAATTCAAGATTTGCTGTGTGATACACAAGAGTCTACACAATCTGGGACCCCACTACTTGGCGGATAAATTTGTTTATCACCGTCCATCCCGCATTCTCAGGTCCAGCAACCAACTGTTACTTCAGGTTCCCAGACATTACAAGAACAGACAGGGAGGCCGCGCCCTCTCCATCATGGGCCCACGTCTATGGAACAACCTCCCCCTCTCCCTTAGAGAATGCCCGAGTCACTCAGCTTTCAGGAAATGCCTAAAGACAGCACTATTCTAGGAGGAGTCTTCTCGACCTGTTCACCTCACAGCTCCGCGCGGAGATACACCTTCGGGTGTGATGCCGGCGCGTTACAAGCCCATAAATAAATAAATTGGCACGCAAACTCTAGTCTGCATGCACTTCCGATTAAAGAATATTCATACTCCCACGCCCAAGTAACTGAATCCAATGACAATATCTGGACCGCTCTGTCCATCCTCCGCTGTGGACCTTGCACTCCTTATGTGCCCTAGAGCTGGCCTTGTCCTTGGTCTGCAGACTCCACTTCTACCCTATGGCGGTATGTGGCCCGAGGTCTGCTGTGAGTCCCATCATTCAGCTACTCACACAGCTTCTACATCCACAGCAGCACTCCTGAAGTCAGTGGGTGGAGCCAGTGGTGTTAATGTCATTCTGGGGTGCTTCCAGTTACTGCGATTGGATTGAGTATCTTCTGTCTACAAGCTGAGGTCTGCACTATTGCCTACACCTTCAAGCTTCCGAGCCCCACGTTTTGATAACTGGGATTGTTCCCAGACCTGGATTTGTGTGGTCTGCGACCAAGTCTTACAATTCACCCTGTTCTCAGAAGGCACAAGCAGCTTCTGCTCCTTGAGATGAACCCCAGTCGTCCGTGGCTCAGACTTAATGTTGGTCTTGTTGTGAAGCATGTACCGACCTTCTGCATAACTATGGGGGCCTGATGAGGCCGGGGCAGCTTTTATTAATGATTGCCCCACTTAGATGGCCCTGACAACAGGCTGGGCCTTGTAGGTATATATGTGGTGGTTGTAAAATAAAAGTTTTGTTTTCTTCCAAACATATCCAGCCGGATATAAATACAGCATGTGTGCTAAAGATCAAACTCATTTGTATTCTGAAACAATTTCAAAATACCCTTTCTTTTTTGCATTGCTTTTCTAATAATAAAAAAGAGAAAGAAATAGAGCAACATCTCTACACAAGGAAAATGTTTGATCACTTTGCTTTTGATGCACTTTTTCAGCAGCAAACAGGTCCTGCAAAATTTCATATCATAAGATAAGACTATGATATCACAAAATTTCTGCCAAAATGTAATTAATGCAAAGATGAACTATTTGCTGGGGGTTTGCCAGCTATTTCTTCTTTAAACAAGTTGCATAATCCTTTGAACAAAAATGCAATTTCTAATCTTCTTGCTTTATCCTTCTTGAATCCGCCTCACCCTCCTTTATTCACATTTCTCTGTGTGACTCTGGTACTGAGACAAAGACACATAGGCAATTATATCGGGTCACTGATGTGACACCACTGTGAGATAGATACCAATAGTAGGATTTGGGCACTAACATTGGGCATTGGCTGTGACACAACCACGAGAGCCATGGTAAATGAACCCTTACACTAACATGCCACGCACCCCCCTTTAAAAAAAAGCCCTGGGGCTGGGGTCCCCAGGGCCTAACGAGGCTTGGGGAGGGGGGCCATACAGCACACTCCCCTTTTTTGGTATGGCCCTGGGGAAAGGAGTCCACAGGACCTAATAAGGGTTCAGGAGGGGAAATGCACAGTCCCCCTCGCTTTTTTATACGTGGCCCTGAGAATGGGTTGCTTGGGGCATTGTGTGGTGTACACTGGAGTGAGGTAGAGTCTAGTGGCACACAGTGTAACACCATAGAGTGGAGTGGCATAGAATGGAATAGTAAATGGTGGAGTGACGTACAGTGGAGTAGAGTAGAGTGGCGTAGAGGGGGGTTGCGTACAGTAGAATAGCGTAGAGTGGAATAGCATACAGTGGAGAAGCATAGAATGGAGTTTCAATGAGAGTGGCATAGAGTGGAGTCTCATGGGGTGAAAAAGTGTAGAGTGGTGTAGAGGGTACTGGAATAGATGGGAGTGGCTAGAGCGAGATAGTGTATAGTAGAATGGTGTAAAGTGGAGTGGTATAGAGTGGAATAGCTAGAGTGGAGCGGCGTACAGTGGAGTTGTGTTCAGTGGAATAGCATAGAATGGAGTGGTGTAGACTGGAGTGGCATAGAGTGGAGTGACATATCGTGGAATAGCGTAGAGTGGAGTGACTTAGAGTGGAGTGGGGTACTCTGGAGTGGCGTACAGTGGAATAGTGTACATTTGAATGGGGTAGAGTGGAGTAGAATGGAGTGGAGTAGAGTGGAGTGGCGTAGGGAGGACAAGCGTTGAGTGGAGTGGGATAGATTGGAGTAGGGTAAAGTGGAATGATGTACAGTGTAATGGCGTACAGTGAAATAGTGTAGACTGGAGTGGTGTAGCGTTGAGTGGCGTATAGTGGAGTGGCGAAGAGTGAAATAGCATACAGTGGTGGTCATACAGGTGCATGCCGCACAGTGGACTACCGCAGAGTGGAGTGTTGTACAGTGGAGCGGGGTAAAGTGGAGTGGGGTAAACTACAGTGGCGTACAATGTAATAGTGTACAGTGAAGTGACTTAGAGTGGAATGGCGTAAAGTTGAATAGCGTAGAGTGTAGTGGCCTTTAGTTGAGTGCTGTAAAGTGGAGTGGCGTACAGTAGAGTAGCGCACAATGGAGTGGTAGAATGGACTTGCATTGAGTGTAGCGGTGTACAGTGGAGTAATGTAGCGTGGAGTCCCATACAGTAGAATAGCATACAGTGTAGTGGTGTAGAGTGGAGTGTCTTACAGTGGTATAGCGTACAGTGGAGTATCATAAAGTGGAGTGGTGTACAGTGTAATAGTGTGCATTGAAGTGTCGTAGAGTGAAGTGGCATATAGTGGAGGGGTGTACAGTGCAATAGAGTACAGTGAAGTGCATAGACTGGAGTATTGTACAATGGAGTGGTGCAGAGCATAATAGCATATAATGGAGTGGTGTGAGTGGGGTATACTGAAGTGGGCCAGAGTGGAGTGGCGTACAGTGGTTTAGCGTAGAATGGAGTGGCGTATAGTGGAGTGACGTAGAGTGGGGTGGAATAGATTGTAACAGTGCACAGATGCGTGGTGAAGAGTGGAGTGGTGTAGATTGGAGTGTCGTACTTCCAACAGACGCAGCGTGAAAGTGGGAGTACAGATGTAGATGTAGTGTGGCAGGAATATAGGGTGTAAATAGTAATTTTGGGTAGTAGGTGTAAACAGTTTAAGTAGTGTTAAATGTATTAATCTCAAAATGCTTGGTTATATATTGTGTCGCAGTATAACTTTGCGGTATACCTCATTACATGCCTATGAAAAGGTAGTATCTAATTGGCTAATGGCTGTTTTTACAAGCTGTAAAAGGCAGTCATGTATTTTTGATCACAATATCGCTGCGTTCTGGGTTAGGGCCTTAGATATAGGTAAGTAGTAGGTTTTATTGTTTTTCCCTACCTATTACCACTTTGTTAAAGTGGTAATAGGTAGAGAAATGTATTTATATCCTTCTATATATTTTGAAAGCTCTTTACGTAGAACCACATTTAAAAAGCAAATGTAAGTAGTGCGGTAATTTGTAGGTATTACCAGTGTACTTCATAGACTGTTTTGTAAATAATTAAATATTTCAAATGTTTTAAATACACTGTAGGACACTATATTTGTGAAATATAGTGTAGTACAGTGTATTTTTTTTACATATACGTATTTTTAAATATATTTGTTTAAGTAACACAGTACTTCCTAGGTTGCACAGTGGGAGTCTGTATATTTTCCCAAAAATATATAGAAACTTATAAATAATTTTGCCAACCTATTAGCACTTTAATAAAGTGGTAGTAGGTAGGGAAAACCTAATACTTATCTATATCTAAGGACCAAACCCAGAACACAGTCAAAGTGTAGTTAAAACAACATGGCTGCCTTTAACTTTTGTAAAGACAGTCATTAGTCAATCACATAATGCATTGTCATTGGTATGTACAGCAGTATTTTTGAGAAATTTCACGAAACTACGCGTCACAGATATCACTAAATTAAAATGCCTTATAACTTAGAAAATACCCTAGTTACATGTAGTTCCAAAAAGGACCATCTGCACACCATATTCTATTATCCTGCGAAATTTCATGGAAATTCGACAGCTCGTTATCACGCTACGTCCAATACAAAAGTCAATAAAAACCGCCATTACGAGAAAAACGTATTTTTGGACCTCCCCCTTTTAGGTATCGCATAGGCAGTTCATGCGCTGTCTCTTCCAGAAATGCTGTATTCACTCTATGGGCTTACAGCCCGTCCATCACTTGTAACTGGTAAGTTTATGTCCTTTGCAAAGGCTTGCTTGTATGTGGTTACTCTAGCTCATATATCCCTCCATTTCGCATATTGTTGCCATACATGGAGCATGCCCGTCTTACTTGCAGCTTTTCACTTCACGATAGTTACATTTGTTTGTGGGCAATATTTGTTTTTTGTGTTTCTGTCTGTGTTTCAGCTAGGTCTTCTTTTCATCCTTTGTTGTGTTGGTGAAGCTTTTATTCATTTTATGTGTGTTGTTTATCTGTATATTTTCAGCAATACGCAAACTCTTGCTGGTAGTTTAGCTTTGTTTTGGCAAACTTTGGTTTATTGGATACCTTTGCTTTTGGAGACAGCATGTGAGTCACTGTATAAAGGCTTTGACGTTTTGACTCTTTTTTTCGCATGGTGTTGTTTAAGCTAAAAGTGGATGTCACATACAAAAATGTTTTAGTGTGAAAAGTCATGTCGGATGTGCGCATTTGTAGGCTTTAGAAAACGATTTCTTTGATTTCAGACGAAAATGCGCTTAGCCGAAGGGTGCTCTTTTCACATTTGGTATTGTAATTTCATTTGTTTCTTAATTTAGCGTGTAAGGCTGTTAATCTTTTCTTTTTTTGGGGTGTTGCTTATTTGTATTTTGTTTTGCTTTATAAGTATATTAATGACATTTTAATGTTAAGTCATCATGTAAAGGCTTTAGAGCTTACTTTTTTTTGTTTTTAAGCAATACGGCTCGTCTGTAACCTCCAGGCTTGTTGGCATGCGAACTACTCTTCCCCAGCCCTCCCTGCCTTTCAGAGGTAGCGGTGTCTTGGAAAGGTAAATTGTTAAACACCTGGCTACCTTCCTAGCCCTTCTGGGTCTCTGATCAGTCAGGAATCTCCCAATGTTTATAGAAAGCCAGCAACGTTTGAGCAATCACCATTCCTTTACTGTCTACCCAGTCTCCATATTGATAACAAAATGTATATGCTTACAAAAAATTAAGCGAAAGAACTATATAGGAAACACAATATACAGTGGACCGAGTACCTATACAGACACTCGTGGACAGAGAATCTCCACTGTCCCTCTTGCCTCATAGTGTTCGGGTAAGTATGTTTGTCTTGACTGTCTATACCGGTCTTATATACAGCCGAGACCATGTATGATTAATTATGTTTCCTATGGCCCATCTCTATCCTGGTCTTGTTTGCCAAATATAGCTTTTAGCTGGCAGTTCGACATTCTATCCAGAAGATTACCCTGTGGGTAACCCCACAAGAAGGTAACCATCATCTTGGTCACACCCGGCATTAATATAGAAGCCTGCCATCTTAAATTCAGGCATTGGTGTATGTTTATTTGTTTTCTGACTAGCGTACATCTGTGGATAGTCATTTATCTTGATCCCGGATCCTTGGGAGAAGGGACATAATTTTTTCCTTGTTTCCTTTTTTGGTTACTTTCGTCACACTGGGGGTGGTAGTAAATCTTTCTCACTATGCTCTGTAATTTCACCATTCCACTTCTTTTTATGCACTCCCTATGACAGATTATTACATGTATATATGTACATATGATGCTTTTTAGCATTAGTTTTATAATTGTATATATTAGATAATAAGTAGGACTGATAACATGTATTCCCCATAGACATATTTTTTGATATATCCTTACAATACTGTACCCCTGTTTTTTTAATCTTTTTTCCAGATTGTACAAGTACATGGCTATCTGATGAAGGCTCAAGGCCGAAACGTGCGTAGATTATATTACTAGCCATGAAAGATATATACAATTGAATTTAATTTGTGTTTTTTTGTATTCCCCTTTTTGTGTTTGTTGGACATTCTTTATAAATATGATAATTGAATGTAATACAGGATTATTGATACTGTATTGATAGAATGCTGGATGTACAGATTAGTTATTATACAGTATAGATAGGATCTTATCATTAGACCATGGTATTAAGAAGAGTTTGATTTAACATATGTGTTCCTATTAATTATATATGGTAAGCATATACATCCATTACAATTGTTCCTAATTCCCTCGTTTTTACATAAACTATTGAATAATAAAATATGAATTGTGACAAATAATTGTTTATGGTAGTGTACTTGTTTGTATAGGTACTCGGTCCACTGTATATTGTGTTTCCTATATAGTTCTTTCGCATAATTTTCATGCTTACCCTGATATAGGAAATGTTATTAGGGGTACCCTTTTTTGTGACAAATGTATGCTTACAAAAAATTCATGGCTCGGCAACTCAGCCGTTTATTCTTCTGACATCGATAAAAGAAGAACCACCTCGTTGGGGCTGGATAATGACATCAGTTGTCCAGTACTTAAATGTCGTAAGCCAGTAATTTTTATATTAATAAGGTAGAGTTATTGCGTGTTCCACCAGCCATTCCTTTTCCATTACATGATACCACCCCACCTCTTCTTCCATACGCCCACCTCTCCTTCCCTACAAGCTGCCACTGGCTGAGAAAAAAACATTAAATTCTCATTTTTTCACCCCTCCAGGACCTGCTTTCTGTTCACTTTTTTCTGTTGTGTGATTAACGGCGGAAATCTCTTGTCTTGCATGTTCTTGTCCCAGGCTCTCTGCCTGAAGCCTTTGATGTGGGCCTGGTCTGAGCCAACTCCACAGGCAGCCTTTTTGTGCACCTCTGTTTCCTGATCTCTTCCCAACAGTACTTACCGTAGGACGAGAGCAGTTATCCCTGGCGGGGAAGAGAGAAAGTTTACCTGCCTCCACGGTAAATTTCCCCATTTTTTGCATTTCCACACGGCCAAGCTAGCTGCGCTCACCATCGCATTCTCTGTGTCTTCTTCATCCTCTTGAACTAGAACACATGTCTTTAACCAGACACTCTGCTCATTCTCAGACCCCCTTTCCTTGGACAAAATTTAAATTTAGCAGTTACATGCAATATAGCTGTTGTTTAGTGCTGCGGTTATATGAACTTTGGGATATCTAATGGTACCTAAGTGGTCAATTGGGATTTTGATCAGGACTCTCTGATGATTATTTCTTTGTTTTGTTTCTTGCATTCCATATTATGCAATGATTCCAGAACACCGGAAAGATGACATTTGTCTTGCAGGTGCTCCATTTACCAATGTAATGAAGTCTTTTGGCGTTCTCTTTTAGCCATTTGTGGTTGCTCAAGAAACAAGTCACCTTCAGTGGCTTTACACGTCATTAGTACCACATTAACAGCCAAGTACAATAATAACCTAATAAGCAGCTGGCAGAAGAGCGGTTAACCTGTGCGAAGGGCCACATGGGAACACATGACCTCAAGTCATGGTCTGTGTCTCGGTAATTCTCTTGACCAGAAAAAAATGTCTTTAAGCAGATCCTACGTTTTCTCTCTCACAGCCCCTTTCATTGGACACAATTCAAATTGAGCAGTTACATGCAATGTATCTGTTGTTCGTGGACGCAGCTCCTGTTATATGTACTTATGGGAGTCTAATAGTACGTAAGTGGTCAATTGGTAGGCTGACCAGGACTCTCTGTTGATTATTTAGTTTTTTTTTGTTTCTTACATTCTATATCATGCAATGATTTCAGAACCCCAGGAAAAATGACATTTCGTCTTTCGGGCGCTCCCTTTCCCTTTCTTATAAAGTCTTTCTGGTGATCTCCTTTGGCCAGTTGAGGTTGTTAAAACACAAAGGGGACACTGCAACTAGGACGTAGGATGCAAAAAGTCATCCTGAAACGTAGGGGCGCAAAAAGTCACCCAAACAAACAATTTAAAGGGAAGGAAGAAAAGGGGGGAAGGAGACAAAGAAGCCTAGGTATGAACACCCATCGTAACAAAGGCAAATATTGTCCTTAGTTGCCCTCACACACCCTTAGGATATCATGTTTCATCATACACCAATAGGATGTCATGCTTCATCATCGGGCTATAGCTCCACGTGGGGCCGGCGCTGCAATCCCCCACGGGCCCCCAGAAGGGACACTTTACTGGAGATCTTTTAGGACAGCCGGAAGGTGCATGCAGGTGTGCGGGGAAAAGGAGGTATGGGGTAAGATGAGGGAAAAACCAGTGCCTAGTGAAAAATCAAGATATTGGGAGGGTTTATACGCAACAATATGTCGTAATGATATACCTCAAGCAGTAGTAACTATGAAAGACGTTCTTGTTCTAATAGGTATATTCACCTGATGAATCAAGGAATCAGGGGTCAACATGTTTCATGCCCGTAATCGCCAAAAGGTCGGTGGCATTTCGTCAGGACCAAAAACTTATAAGTGCACGTGAATTAAAAAACCTCTCAACTTAACTTAACAGGGCGGCCAGGGAGGTTATGTATCCAGACTCAGGCTACATCTTCTTAATGTGTCCCGCTCCTGTATAGTACCAGTGATAGAGTTCACCCTGGTGTACAGGATGTGGTCTGGATCCTGAGAGGGTCTTCTAGATACCCCTAGCTGGACGTCGGTCTGGATCCTGGAGTAGACCACCTGCTCTGAAGCTTTGCAGGGCCGGGGGCTTCTTTTGTCATCTTTAGTACTCAGCGTTGCGTAGTGCAAGCATTCCTGTTGTGGGGGTGCAGTCTGACCATGCGTGCCTTTTTTGCCCTCTTGCACCAACAGATGTGTCCCGTTTCCACATCCTTTGCTGTTATTTGTGAAGAGCTCCACCTCACAGATGTATGTTCCTGTGTCATTGGCTTGAACATTGTGAATTTCTACGTCGGCCTTCTGCTGCAAGGTGAAGGTGGTGTGGTCTGGCAGGAAGACCCTTCCGCTGAACTTTTCACTGCTGTTGGTCACCTCGGTCATAGAAGAGGAGGAGGGTTCGATGAAAAACCATTTGTAGCCACCGATGCTAAACTTCTCACTGCTATTGAAGGAGCACTGTAAGGTTGCTGTATCACCGGCTGTCACGGTTGTATGCCTCGGCTGAGAGACTGTAATGCCCTGTAATGAAATCCCTTGAATTATTTTATAGTTGCGTGCCGCCCGCAGCCACAGACAGTAAACCAACAGGCTGCAGCAGGGCAAGGCAAGAAGAATGGTGGTGGTCTCCACGCACTCCGACTCCTCGACACGACGGGTGGGGCGGTGAGTGATAAGGTTAGGAGCATGGACACTGTATCTTTAATAGCTCTTGGGTCTCCCCTTGTTGTTAATACAGTTGAGGTTGTTCCCCAAACCAGTCGCCTCTAATAGCTTTACACTATCAGGGCAAAGATTCCACCTCATTAGTAACAGATTAACATCTAAGTACAGTAATAAGCAACTGGCAGACAGCCAGTCAAGCTTTACAAAGGGCCACACAGGTACATGTGACCCCAAGTTTTTTGTAACTCTAGCCGCGCTCACCATCTTATGGTCTGTGTCTCCTTCATTCTCTTGACCAGAAAAACATGTCTTTAATGAGACACTCCGCTCCCTCTCACAGCCCCTTTCCTTTCGTACACTTCAAATTGAGCAGTTATATGCAATATAGATGTTGTTTAGAGCCTGCAGCTGCTGTTATATGTATTTATGGGTGTCTTATGGTGCCTAAGTAGTCAATTGGAAGGCTGGCCAGGACTCGCGGTTCATTATTTTGTTTTTTAGTTTCTTGCATTTCATATCATGCAATGATTTCAGAACCCCAGGAAAAATTACATTTTGTCTTTCGGACGTTGCCTTCCCCTAGTATTAAAGTCTTTCTGGTGTTCTCTTATGATATCTCTTACCAGATTAACAGCCAAATACAGTAATAAGCAACTGGCAAAAGACCATTCAAGCATTGTGAAGGGCCACACTGGAACACATGACCCCACGTCATGGTCTGTGTCTCCTTAATTTTGTTGACTAGAAAACCATGTCTTTAACCAGACACTCTGCTCCCGCACACAGCCCGTTTCCTTGGACAAAATTCAAATTGAGCAGTTACATGCAATGTAGCTGTTGTTCATGGACGCAGCTGCTGTTATATGTATTTATGGGTGTCTAATGTTACCTAAGGAGTCAATTGCAAGGCTGACCAGGACTCTCTGTTGATTATTTCTTTTTTTTCTTTCTTGCATTCCATATCATTCAATATTTTCAGAACACCAGGAAAAATGATATTTTGTCTCTTGGGTGCTCCTTCCCCCCCTTGAAATAAAGTCTTTGTGGTGTCCACTTTTGCCCATTTGTGGTTGCTCCAGAAACCAATCGCCTTTAATTTCTTTACACTATCTGGGCAACGATTTCACCTCATTAGTACCAGATTAACAGCCAAGTACAGTAATAAGCAACTGGCAGATGACCAGTCAAGCTTTGCGAGGGGCCACATGGGAACACATGACCCCACGTTTTTAGTAACTCTAGCGACGCTTGCTATGTCATAGTCTGTGTCTCCTTCATTATCTTGACCAGAAAAACATCTCTTTAACGACACTCTGCACCCTCTCACAGCACTTGTCCTTGGACAAAATACAAATTGAGCAGTTCCATGCAATATAGCTGATATTTAGTGCAGAAGCTGCTGTTATATATATTTATGGGTGCCTAATAGTACCTTAGTAGTCAAATGGACGACTGACCATGACTCTCTGTTGATTCTTTAGCTTTTTTGTTTCTTGCATACCATTTCATGGAATGATTTCAGAACCCCCGAAAAATTACATTTTGTCTTGTGGGCGTTCCCTTTCCCCTTATATTAAAGTCTTTCTTCTGTTTTCTTTTGGCCATTTGGTGTTGCTCCAGAAACCAGTCGCATTTAAGGGCTTTACACTATCTGGGCAAAGATTTCACCCCATTAGTACCAGATTAACAGCCATGTACAGTGATAAGTAACTGGCAGACGACCAGTCAAGCTTTTTCGAAGGGCCAAACGGGAACACATGACTCCACGTCATGGTCAGGGTCTCCTTCATTCTCTTGACCAGAAAAACATGTCTGTAACCACACACTCCACTCCCTCTCACAGCCTCTTATCTTGGACAAAATTCAAATTGAATTGGAATTGGAACTTCAAGGCTTATTTACAAGCCCCTAGTGCCACCGGTGCATCACTTTTTGTGATGCACCAGCGGCACAACTTGCTGTCCCATATTTACAAGGACATGTAAAGCCACTCTGAGTGGCTTTCGTGTACTTGTAAATATGTCCCCATTACGTGCAACAGTTTGCATGAAAGGGGCATGCCATGGGTGTTGCTGTGGTTGTTCCCACGCAACATCCATGGCTTCTGCCGCATTTCCATATTTATGAGAAATCTTAAACCTGGAAATGCGCCAGAATGCTACGCCTTCCAGGGGAGACGTAGAGAGGCGCAATGAGGAGAAAAGTTTTAATTTCTCCTTGTTTGTTTCCTCTTTCTATGGAAAGAGGAAATCACCTTTTGTGATTGTTGTTGTGCAGGAAGTTGTCCCTTCCTGCACAAAATCAAGCATCCCCGGGACGCAGGCACCCTTGCACTATGGTGCAAGGGTGCCTACGTCGCCGTATGTTGGCTTTGTGCGCCAGTGCAGGGTAGAGCAAAGAGATCCGTCATATTGTTGTAGATATGACGCATCCCTTTGCTTTGTATTTAGCGCAGCACGGCGCAGCCAAATGGCTTGTGTTACCCGCTGTGTTAATTCCTTGTAAATAAGGCCCTCAGTTTTCAGCAATGTACAAGAAAGTTCTCATTTTCTCAGAGGTTTTTTTTTTTTTAGCCACTCTGGAGAGTGCATCTTTTCTAGATGGCTCTGTCGTCTGCACCCTCTCTTTGTCTGTGTTCGCTTGTTTAGCTTTTACCACTGTTTGCAACTGCATCCACATTCTTACTGTGTTTTTATTTCCACAATTTGTTTAATGTGCCTGAGTTTATGTGCTTCCAACACTCAAGCTGGACAGCTACGGGTTCCCCCAAATTCAAAGGCTACTAATCTGCAGATAAGGATGCCTGCATTCCTATGTGTTTCATTATGTGCAGAGCTGTGGGCTCTGAGGCTGGGGGAACCACATTCTAGTCCCAGCTGTGGCTCAATTTCTTGTGATTGTGGTGCCAATTAGTTAATGTGGACATGTAAATAAATATTAATTCAGCCTTTCCCCCTTAACATTGAAAGTGAAAGCAGTATAAGAAGCACATGTTCTTATCTAAAACAAAACAGGCCTTGCCTGTGAGGGCTTGTTTATCTCCCTTTATTACTCCTCAAACAATGCTGCCATTCAATTCTTTTGTTAAACACCTTTAAATAATAGTTGTGACTGCAAAACCACAGTAGGTGTGCAAGGGTAATCGGGAAAATTGTACCCTTCACTTATTTTAGCTTATGGGTGTCCAAAAAGTAACCAAGGTGGCAACCTTTACATTCAACTTTAAATTTACCTTTATTCCGCCTTGGACAGTGCTGCCTTACATTTGTTATGCTAGACAACTTTAAATAATATGTGTGACTGCACCTCAACCACGACCTACGTTTGTTTCCCTTTGAACAATGCTGCCTTTAAATTCGACAGCTTTAACCAAAAGTTGTGATAGCAGAAACACAGGATGTGTGCAAGGTACACAGGAAAATGTTACCCTTCACTTATTTTAGCTTATGGGTGTCCAAAAAGCGACCAGGGGGCAACATTTACATTCAGCCTTAAATGTACCTTTACTCCATCTCGAACGATGCCACTTTTCATTTAAGTCAGACAGCTTCAAACAATATTTGCGACTGCACCTCACCCACAACCTAAGTTTTATTTACAACTTTTGTGTGCCAAAAATGGGCTTCAAGGACACACTTTTGCTGTGCTCTTAAAAACAAATAGCATTCTTTCCTAGCTCAGCAAACATGTTATCAACTGGGAACTGCTATACACAAACTTTGTCGATTCTATTTCCCATGAGATAAGGAAATGTGCTTCCCACCTGTCTTTACATGCAATTTACAGGGGAAACTTCATTAATCTTTTGTACATGTGCACCATAATCGAAATCATTTCCATCAAATTTAACAAAATTATTAACAGTCCTTTACACTAGACATGATGTGTATTAATAAATCAAAATTAAACAGTCCTTTACACTAGACATGATGTGTATTTACTATCATATTACCTACTATCCACTTTACTTATTACCTACTACTACCCATCCCATTCTCTATATTAAGCACCCTCAACCCCCATAAAAAAGTGCAGTGTTCACTATGTCATAATACTTTCAGGCAGCAGTTGTTCATGTTGCTACTTCGCTTCCATTTCACATATTAATTCTAAGGTCATACCATCTCTCACAATTAATAAATAACTAAATAATAATGGCTGTTTCTCAGCAATATAGAAAAAACATTGAACATACTATACGACCCCAGTGCTATACAATACAGCTAAAATAAACTATACCAATAGCTCTCGCAGAGCGACACCTATTTGTTTTGCCAATGCTTGTTCTTTGTGCCCCATTGATGAATCACCACAAAACTTTGCATTATCCACCAGCATAGACAAAGCTATAGGTCTGCAAAGTTTTTTTGAGATTCGTCTTACGGGTGCAAAGTTATTAGCGGTCAAAAATCTGAGGAATTCCTATCACAAGGAATCCTAACTATTACTACAGAGGGGCTACTGCCAAATCATAGCATTCATAGCAACACTCATGACATCTCAACTGATATAATTTATGAGAACACTGCATGGTAGCAAGGCGAGCTATAGTTCATGTAGTCTGGTTAGCGACTTCAGAACACTGTGTACGGAGGTGCGTGAGTCACAGTAGGTTTTGGGTGCGGTGCAAATTATAACTGTAAGTTATAACTACACTTTTGTTTTTCTAAGGTTTGTGTAGTTTAAATTGGTTTAGTATAAAAATAATAAATTACATTTTCATAAAAGTGACTAATCTTAAAGCTTTGTTTTTTTCATTGAATTTTTATGTTAAAAAACAACTTTACTCACATAATACTCATTGTGCTATTAATTATTTTTGTTTTTTTGGTACTACTGTACTTTCGAGATAGGTCACAGTTCATTATGAACGTCAATGTCATCTGCGTGACCATTTTTCTTTCAAGAGTGGTTCCTCAATAGTACAGTGGTATCGCCGTAAAATTTACAACTGATATTTACACCATGGAATTATTTTTTATTTCAAATATGGATCCAGGGTTTGATGGCTCGTTTTATTTTGTAATGGTATATGTGTTAGTATTGTAACCGTAGTTTGTGTTTGTAAACTATACGAGTACCGAGTTAGCGATGCAGTGGTATAATGATACTACCAAGGTCCTTTCGCTTTTGTAAATCAGCATTTCATTTTCTTACAGCTCGGTCAATTGTAGGAAAATGGAAGTGTATACCCTTATTCCCGTTCAATTTGATGTCTTCAGAGGAGAAAGTTCTGCTCTTTGTTATAGGGAAAATCTTTTGTTCAAAAGCCACCTTGAAAGTTATGGACAACTGCAATGGCTGAAGAAGGTGATCCTGTGCTGTTGGAAGAGGAGAAAGAGGAGGTGGCGTGGAGGAAGAAATTAAAGGACTCCCTTGTATGGGTTTTTCTTTCTTTGCCACCTGGGGGAAAAGTTAATTCTACACTTGTTATATGTAAGAAACAACGTTATTGCCAACCCACATAATGGCATATATCCTGAATTAACAAACTACAACTCATAAGTACCTTTTCCTAGAACAGCCATACAGATCGATACCGAAATGTAACTGTTTTATGTAGAAATAGATAGCGTTTAGGAGGTTGCATTTTCAATTTTGTCTTTGAAGAAGAAATAGAGCTTTGTTGTTTTTCAACAGTCACCTGAGTCTCTATGTTTATTGGTGGTATTTAGTAGTATTAAGCTGTGTTTATATTCCACTTTGTGTTATTAATCAGTCACATAAAAATGTATTTCTTAACTGTATTTCTTATTTAGTTTTCTATTTTTTTAATTGTCATGTGACCAGAAATGTCTTTCAAATGCCTTTTCAATGCTTGTTAAATGTCATTTCTGCAGATTAGATTATTTTCTTACCTCGTTTTGTTTTTTGTAGTATTGTGCTACAATATTATTCAAGACAATAATTACCTCCTTTCAAAATTAAGTTGTTGGTTTGGTATGATGTAGGTTCATATTGGCCAATCATCTAACTCTTTAAATATTTGTTTGTCTGCCTCTGTGTTCCTTATTCTTCTATGTGAATGTATGTGCAGAAAAACGTGTTTAGGGACCCCCCCTTTTTCTCTGCACCCCGTAAATAATCACCACAAAACTTTGCATCAGACAATGTAGAAACAAGAACAGAAACTGTGACAACGTTATTACTAAGCAAAAATTAGAGGAATTCCTATCTCTGGGAATCCTACCTATAATTATAGAGTGGCTGCAGCCGCTCTGTTAAAAAAAAGAATATATATATGTCGCGAAATTTGTTTGGCCCGGAAGGAGTTTTCATTACCAGCCCCCCCGGCAGCCAGGAGAGAAAGGATTTGGCAGCTGCGCTTCGGCGGTACGGAAAGTCGTATTCGGGAGGATTGTGTTGAGTCGGAGGACCTCGGCGACCTTCAGAACTGTGACCGAGGTGAGCCGTGGATGCTTCTGATACTCGAGGGCTATTTGCGGGTGAAGAGATTTGTGGATTCAAAGACTTTAGAACCATTTGTACTTCACTAGTACGCCAGGTTCTATTTACAGTGTGCATAGCTTTTTCCTCAATCATTGCCGTTATGGCAACGGCGGCTGATGTGATGTTTTCAAAGACCGTGAACTTATAGCGGATTGTTTTTAAATTTACCGGATACGACTGAAGCCAGCAAAGGGAATAGCAATATGGCAGACAAAAATGATGTCAAAAGGAAATTAAAGAGACTGGAGAAACTGCTACGTACGGAGCTAACTAAGTGGTGGGAATTAAAGTCCCTGGAAAAATACAAAGAAGCTGGTAGAGTGCCTCTGGGATTGAGGGTCCTTATTGCACCATCTTTCAAGAACCGCAACCCCCTCATGCTAAAAGAGTGAGCAGCCAACAATCTGGAAGCGTCGATGAACATGGTCTGCATCTTAATTAAATATGCGGAGATCGACAGATTAGACATTGTTCGTCAAATTGATGCATTAAATCATGAACTGAATGCAATGGAGCAGCAAGATGTTATAAGTAAAACGAGAGAAGAAATCAAGAAACGTCTAGAGGAGGAAATAATTAAAACCCGCAAAGTCTATACGTTTGTGCGTGACAAAGCCGATTATGAGAATGGAAGCATTTTTACTTTCTCTAAAAAGTTTGAATCGGTGAAACGACAGGCGTTAACATCTAAAGCACCTACTGCTCAATTGCAACAGACTGATAATTTTGAAACATCTGATACGGAGTTAAGTTCAGTGATAAGTAGTGCAGGTTCGGATGATGGAAATCAAATGGCTTGCCAACACCAAGCACTCAGCGGCTTCACCCCGTCTGAGGAATTGGGGTTTATGATAGAGGACAGACGGCACACACTCAGACCGAGAGGGCTCCCTCAAGCGAAAGACGACATCAACTAAACAAATGCCGCAAAGAGAGGAGGAAACAGAGGCGGCTTTGCGAAAAAGAAGAGAGGGAGAGGAACCCCTCAGTTGAACTAAATAATACCACCACCACTGGGACAGCTAATACTGTCATCAACCTCACGGATTTGAACTTAAATGTAGCAGAAACTCAACTTTTAGCTTTGGGCTTATCCTTCTGTCAGAAGAATAGTTTTAAATACGTTCAGTCGCGTATTGACATGTAAAATTTATACGTAAACTGAAGGTAATGAAATTTCATCAATTGAATAAAGTCAATAGCACTGCTTCCACTATTATTGCTGACTCTCAACCCAGTAAGAATATTTTAATTTCTGACGTGCCTACTCTGAAAATTATGCATTCCCTGTATGATCAAGGTGATGACTCTCCTTCTGATACCCAAGAAGAACTACGATCTATGGGTGTTAACAATAGTAGTGTAGCTGTGAGACCTTTTTGCCCCCATTCTACTTTTGTTCCGATGATGCCCAGAGACGTGATCAACGTTTTTAATGACCGCATGGTTGAAGATCTGAAGGGGTTGAATAGATCGATTGTGCATAACCAGAAGCGGAGGAGTTATGCACAGATTCAATACTCTGCCCTCATGCGCAAAATCAATAACCATGGTGACATCATTGTGAAAAAGGACGACAAAGGGGGTAATGTTGTTTTATCGCCCAGGGATGTATATATCAAGGAGGCAGAAAGGCAGCTTATTGAACCTCTATGTTATAGGAAGGCCTCCTTTAATGAATTGAATAAATTCAAGGACTTAGTACATAAACGACTGGCTCATTGGAAAAGGGAAGGTCCGATCAGCAAAAAAGAATTTTGTTATATGAAGAATGACCATCCGATCACTTCTACATTATACCTGTTACCAAAGGTTCATAAGGGTGTATTTCCTATACCCGGGCATCCTGTTATCTCCTCCCAAAATGGGTTACTTGAGCCTATTTCTAAATATGTTGACTTTTTTCTGCATAGTTATATGGAGGCACTTCCGTCTTACATTAGAGACACTGGTCATTTTCTCACAAAATTGAAGGGGGTCTCTTGGAGTTCAGAGTACTACTTTATTGTGATGGATATCTGTTCTCTTTACACCTCCATTAATCATCAGGATGGTTTACATGCTATTAAATACTTTTTGTCAGACAGAGACATCAAATTTAATGAGCATAGTAAGATGTTAGTAAAAATGGTTGAATTGTGCCTTTGTAATAACTTTTTCCTTTCTAATAATGAGGTTTTCCAGCAGTTGCGGGGCGTGGCCATGATTGCTTCTCCCCCAGTTATGCATGTTTACAAGTAGGCTGGTGGGAGGAGCATGTTCTGGGTCGTGTCCTGGCTAATTCTGGGAACCAAGGAACTGGCATCGTTCATATGTGGCATTTCATAGACGATGTGTTTTTGATATGGCATGGGTCTAGAGAAACTGCGGCAGAATTTGTGGCTAACATCAATATCAATATGCTCAATTTGGAATTTACAGCTACCACTAGCAATGAGAAAGTTGAGTTTTTAGATGTTGAAATTTATATTATTGACAATACAATTCAGACCAGACAACATAGGAAAACAAAGGCTGGTAACTCAACTCTCCATGCCTCTAGTGCCCAGCCCCGCCATCTTATTAAGAGCATCCCCTATGGGGAATTTTTAAGAATTCAAAGAATTTGCAGCAATGAGCGTGATCTTAAAATCAGTCTTAACCCCTTCCATGCTCCGACGGCAACGCTACCTCGCTGGTGCTGATGTCGGCCAATGGCCGATGCGGCCCCGCCCGTTTTGCGGAAGTGCCGCACTTCCCTGTAAGTTTGGGGTTAACACTTTAGAATATCATGATGCCTTTACCCAATATGTCTGCAAGATTAAAGGTTTGTTTACCTGTAAAACAAATTACTCTGTTTATGTATTACAATGTACTTGTAATCTTCAATATATTGGGAGCACTAAGCTCCAGGTTTTAAACCTTATCTTGCAGCATCTTCGGGCTATTGTTAAATCCGATCCCAGCTAAACTGTGGCTCGTCATTTTAAATTGGTACATCAAAATAATCTTAAAGATCTGAGTTATTTTGTCATTTACGCAGTCCCATTTTCCAAAAGAGGTGGGGATAGAGAGAGGAAACGTAGACAGTTGGAGAGCCAGTACATTTTACTTCTGGATACGAAGATTCCTAATGGTCTTAATACAGGGGAAGATCTTTATAATTTTCTATAATTATTTATAATCTTTTATAACTATTTATAGGGTTAATTTGAATTGTTTGATCTTATTATGGGGCAGGCTTGTCCCATCATCCCTTAACTGTGATATATGTAAACGGAGCCATGAAATAATAATAATAATAATAAAGCAATTTCTAAAGCGCCTGGTTACACTAAGAACAGTGTGTCCCCGCGCTAGATTGCTACTATTTCTCAGGAGGCAGAAGTTAAAGAGAAAGAAGCCGAGGACAGAGAGAAGAGAGTGAATTAGATGACAGGAAACAGGTGAGTTTTAAGTTTTGCCCGGAATCTGGTTTCTGAAGGTTCCATTCGGAGGTCAAGCGGCAGTTCATTCCAGTGTTTCGGAGCCAGGTACGTGAAGGAAGAACCACCCAATTTCTAGCAATTTCTAAAGCGCCTGGTTAAACTAAGAACAGTGTGTCCCCGCGCTAGATTGCTACTATTTCTCAGGAGGCAGAAGTTAAAGAGAAAGAAGCCGAGGACAGAGAGAAGAGAGTGAATTAGATGACAGTAAACAGGTGAGTTTTAAGTTTTGCCCGGAATCTGGTTTCTGAAGGTTCCATTCGGAGGTCAAGCGGCAGTTCCTTCCAGTGTTTCGGAGCCAGGTACCTGAAGGAAGAACCACCCATCCTGGCTCTACGGGTACGGGGGGTTTTAAACAACATCGCTCCGGTCGACCTCAGATTCCGGGTGGGGCGGTGAATTGTGAGGAGCTTTTGCAGATAGCATGGGCCTTTGCCCTGGGCGATGCGGTGCGTAAAGCATAAAGCTTTAAATTTAATGCGTTCCTTGACCGGAAGCCAGTGAAGCTTCACTAGAGCAGTCTTCCCAGATGCTCTACGAGGCAGGTTAAGTACTAGGCGGGCATCAGCGTTTTGTGCGCACTGAAGTTGGTGCAGGCCTTTTTTACTCAAACCTAGAAGCAGGGCATTGCCATAGTCAAGGTGGGGTGTGACTAAGGCGTGGACAAGGGTCTTTCTGGCGCTGATGGGAAGAAGGTCAAGAAATGATCAAATCTGTTGCTATGAATGATTTTTAAGCTCTTTTTGTCTTAATTAATTTTTATCTATGTTCTTTTATGCCTGTTTTTTATCGGATTTTAGCTGGTTTTACTATTTTTCGCGTTTTACTGGTTTTAATTCGGTGGAGAGGAGGTGTAGGGTCCAGGTAGCTATTGATTGGGCAAAAGTTGGCTTAAGGCACTGTACTTGGCTGTTTGGTAGGATCTATGGAAGAATTCACTTTGGTCCTACTGACATACATGAATTTGCATTATGTTGCACTTAATATTCTATTGTACTGTCCATATCTTGTCCCTAGATGTATAGATATATGTATATCCAGTTATCAGTTTTGAAGTTTACTTCGGTGAACGTTCTACATTTTTTGCACTAGGCACTTGAACTTTTCTTGCACTTTGTCATCCGCTTTTATGAATTTTTTAACAAATCTACTATGAATTAATATGTGATTTGTATTGCACTTTTGCACAGTTCCATTATGTTGATGTATAGTCACACTGTTTATGAACTCCAGCCCTATTTGTGATTTTTTTACTGCCTAACATATTATTATTTCGGTAATACTTCAGGTATTGTAGTCTACGGGCACTTGCCCTTGATTGGTCCACCACTGTCTAAGATAATAGCATTTGTTATTTATCTTGTTTGAATATTTATATATTTATGTATTTATTCTGTATATGCAGTGGAAATTTTAGCTTGCTATTGTGCTAGCGTGAATACCATTGAAGTTGTTAAAATCCGATATTTCTTTCAGTATTTTTTCACTGTGGCAAAGTAGGAGGAGCATTAATTGTGAGCACCACAGCATTGAACCTCGTTGGTTATTGGCCATGTCATGGGATCAAGACCGGGTTTACCCGGTCGAAACGCGTCATGCTGCTATCAAAGGAGGAATAAAGCACAAATATTTTCACTTCACTTATTTGAGTGGTCTGTACCTGATTTGCGTGACCTGCATTTCTTCAGGATTTTGGTTTTTATATATAATGTAATGTAATGTAAAAATGTAATATATATATACCATATATACCGCTCACAGCTCCATCGGGTAATCGTACCCGTAACAGAAGACGGCACTCTCGGGGGGGGGGGGGGTTCAAAAGTTTTTATTCAGAACTCCGGGCAGTATATATATATATATATATATGTATACACCACTTCCAATTCCCCAAATAGAGATTAGACGCCAACACTGGGACACAACTCATTTAGAATTATCTGTGTTTTTATTTTAAAGCTGTAGCCCGTTTCAGCATTGCTGCCTTGGTCACACAGAGAGCGTTACTCAATTGTTTTATTTATACAGACACTGGTTAAGCACTGGTTACTGAGCCAGGCAAGCATTATGTTTCAAAATACCTCCTGGGTTTGGATTTGTGACCATGTTATTAGAACTGCAGGCAACGTTTTCAACCTGATTATTGTGTTCAGCACCGGCACTTAATTGTCCACACCGGCACAGGTGACAGTTTGCCACATGGTGTTGCTGTCTGTCAGATTTAGAGCTGAGGACCAAAAATAGTCGTTTTTATTACTACAATATGAATTAAAAATTACTATTCCCTGTCACCTGACTTTGGTGGCCTGGATTAGTCTAAACTGTCACACTTGTAGGAGAATGATGGTTAGTAGTTATGTTGGTACTATCATTGGCACGCTAGCAGGGGCAATGGGCGGTGCAAGCTGCAATGGCCTCCTGACGAGGGCTCTGACAATTAGGGCCATATTTAAAAGTCCCTTTCGCCACCGGAGCGTCACTTTTTTTTACGCTTCAGTGGCGTTGCGCCATTCCCCATATTTACAAGGTGGTGCCAAGCCACCTAACATGGCTTAACACCACCATGTAAATATGCCCCTTACTGCCGCAGTCTGCTGTGGCAAAGGGGCTGGCAATGGGTGTTGCTGTGGGCGTTCCACCGCAACACCCTTTGCTTTTTGATGCTGCCGCAGATTTACAAGGCTGTGGCAGCGCCAAAAACTAAGGCCAGGTAATACCTTGTCTTAGAATGGCGATACAAGGAGAATTAATAATTTCTTCTCGTTTTTTGCTCTTTACATGTGTGCTGCTTTCTGCAGCACACATGGAAAGAAAATCACAATTGTTTTATTGTTTATGTGCAGGAAGGTGTCCTTTCCTGCACATAAACAATCGTCCCTGCAGCACAGGCACCCTTGCAACATGGCGCAAGGGTGTCTGCGCAAGCACTAGGCAGCTTTTTTAGCGCCAGCGCTAGGGGGAAACGCAGGGGTGTGCCATATTTTTGGAAATATGGCGCATCTCTGCATTTTGAAAATGTCGGAATGCAGACTTGCCAAATGTGGCATAAGACCTCGCTCTGGCATTTTCTTGTAGATATCCCCCCCAAGTGTTTTTAAAAATTAAGCACTGCTTAGTGGACAGTCAGCAGCGTATGGTTCCAGGATAGCGACTGAGGCAGTGCGGGTGTTGAAATCTGGGCACAGCGGAGGTAGAAGTGGGCTGTAGCCTCCTTGGCAGCATTTTCAGCCCTGGCACCTCATTTTTTTACAAATTAAGCACTGGACCCAGCCATACGCAAATCAGTCTTGACCCTATGCCTCATGGGAACAGTCCAGCCCGAACTACCAAGCCAGGTCTTCCCTGGACCAGAAACAAGCATCCTGGGACCGGTTTCGGTGTAACACTCCTCATCAGCCAGGCTAGCTTGATTCCAATGGCAAAGTGAGCAAGGGACCCACATCTGGGCATACCCTGCCAACTTAGGGCGAACAACGCAAACACAAGGAGAAGATAGACAGAGCGCTGAAACTTTTCAGACACACACCCCCGTCACACATTTGGGTTGAATCCATCATTGTTCTTTAGCTCACTTAACCACCCCAGTTCAGACCCAGCTATATGCAAATCATTCTTGACCCTGTGCCTCATGGGAACAGTCCAGCCCGAACTACCAAGCCAGGCCTTCCCTGGACCGGAAATAAGCATCCTAGGATCGTTTTGGCGTAACACCCCTCATCAGCCAGGCTAGTTTGAATCCAGTGGCAAAGTGAGCAAGGGACCCACATCTGGGCATACCCTGCCAACTTAGGGCGAACAAAGCAAACACAAAGAGATGATAGACGGAGTAGGGCGAACAAAGCAAACACAAAGAGATGATAGACGGAGCGCTGAAACACAGATACACAATGATACTGACATGTAGAAAATGGCCCTGTATATTTGACAACACAAACACTGATACATGGACATGTAAACTAGCTTGCAAAGGTAAGAACATGCCCATTTTGGGACCACAGACACGAAGGCATAATGGATACAAGGAAGGGCACATTGGCAGTTGCAATGTTACTGCTGCAGTTACATAACATGGTGCTAAAAGGCCCTTAGACCAAGAGATAATACTCATGACAGATGCTACACTTTACAAATGCCATCTAACGTTTATTCTCATGGGAATGAACATTGAAGTTACTAATTGTGCAAATGCATTTAGACAAGCTCAAGACTCATTCTCTGGTCCTTATATCACTGCCCTATCAAATGTGACGTGTTCGAGTTTTCTCTTAACAGGGAAAAGTGACAGTGCAAGTGCAACATATATTGTGAGAGCAAATGATTATGTCTTTTCCAGCAGTAGAATAGGATTCTTGTATTGCTCTTCAATAGTATACCGACATGAAGGACAGTTATAGCTGAGTTTACAGCTATATCAGGAATCCTGATGCACTTTAAGAAATAACACTTTTCTCACCAAGGGAAACAACATTGATCAGATGTATGTGCACCGGTTGCAAGCATGTCAAATGGGGGGAGCCAGGGGCTGCATGTGCATGGCTTAAGTTGTCAGCTGTCAGCCAGGGCAATGCCCTTGGTACCTGCAGAAACCTGACATAATAAAGGCTTTGTCTACTTTCTGTGTTTTCCTCTTTGCTCTTCTCCAAGTTCAACAGCAGCAAACGGGAGTCTTTTACTGGCTAATCGTGGGAGTATGGGTTCGGCCTGTGGTTTAATCAGAAAAGTCAGAGTACTTGATGTCACTTCTGCTGCCATGTCTTTTTGTTTACTTCAAGTATGGATGGTCTCTTAAGAGGCGCTCGGACAGTGGACTCTCCATGAAAAGTATGTCAGCCCTGTTGAGCATTGCTGCGGTCCATAAAAAGTATAGCATTACCGTTAAAAATGTTGGTTCTGTACATTAAATGCATAGAAACCAGATTAAAGGGTGCTGGTACACTTCTAATAATAACACAGTAGCAGATTTGGTGATTTTTGTGAGGACTTCGATGTGTGAGCTTCATAGCCCAGCTGATCTGAAGTGGTTGTGTCAATCAAATGTTTAGAAACCCTGCAGAGGCACATTACCATTGTCTATGAAAAGTACAGGAACAGCACGAAAAGCGTGGGTCCTGTCCCATTGAGTTATTATAGTCAGATGGAAATTAGTACTGTACTTTGATGTTTGTAAAATTAAATCGAGTTTTAATCAGTTCTCCAAGCCCAATTTGATTTAAAATGTACGACTATTTATGATTTTTAATTAAATATTCTTTTTTGGTTGGAATCAGCAATATTTTTCAAGAAAGGGATTGTGTCCTGTACTATCTTGAAATAAATATACCCATACTTCAACACAGGAATTCCTCTCACTCGACCAAGTGCCAAATTTCACTTTATGTTACTGTTTTTCCGGGGGGGAGTGCCCCCTTTCACATATAACCCTGGCTACAGCCCACCCCTCAAGACTCTTTTTTAGGTGGTATTATTTTTTCACTCCCATTTAATTACCACCGGTTGGGTGGTCTTCCGCTGCATCTGGTGTTTCGCCATCCGCGGATCACCAGCAGTGATGTGTCTTTAATGTGCTTGTTAACTTAGCCTTTCCATTTCTGGAGATCAAACACAGATATGTATGGTAGTGTGTTATAGAAGAAGCAATGTCACTGGAAACTGATCAAGAGGTGGGTTGTGGGTGGTTTTCAGTGTTATTACGCGGAGGTGTGTAGTGCACCGGACTAGTCATCTGAATGCGAGGGGTTTTGTTTTCTTGTGTGTGAGAAAGTGCCATATTTGTTGCATGGAACTTTTTGCTGAATTGCTGATGTGCTTTGACTGAGTATACCCTGGGCGCCTGCCAATCAGGTGCCCAGGGCCTGTGTTCCTTTCCTAAAACTGTGTTGAAACTAAAACCCAATTGGCATCTCTGGCCACATGTCAGCCCCTGGTAAATTGTACCCTAGGTACCCAGGGCATTGTGACCAGAGAAAACCCCTAAGGGCTGCAGCACTTATTGTGCCACCCTTAGGTGCCCTGCACCTTGACACACACACACACTGCCTTTGCAGGTTAAGTACTAGGCGGGCAGCAGCGTTTTGTGCGCACTGAAGTTGGTGCAGGCCTTTTTTACTCAAACCTAGAAGCAGGGCATTGCCATAGTCAAGGTGGGGTGTGACTAAGGCGTGGACAAGGGTCTTTCTGGCGCTGATGGGAAGAAGGTCAAGAAATGATCAAATCTGTTGCTATGAATGATTTTTAAGCTCTTTTTGTCTTAATTAATTTTTATCTGTGTTCTTTTATGCCTGTTTTTTATCAGATTTTCGCTGGTTTTACTATTTTTCTAGTTTTACTGGTTTTAATTCGGTGGAGAGGAGGTGTAGGGTCCAGGTAGCTATTGATTGGGCAAAAGTTGGCTTAAGGCACTGTACTTGGCTGTTTGGTAGGATCTATGGAAGAATTAACTTTGGTCCTACTGACATACATGAATTTGCGTTATGTTGCACTTAATATTCTATTGTACTGTCCATATCTTGTCCCTAGATGTATAGATATATGTATATCCAGTTATCAGTTTTGAAGTTTACTTCGGTGAACGTTCTACATTTTTTGCACTAGGCACTTGAACTTTTCTTGCACTTTGGCATCCGCTTTTATGAATTTTTTAACAAATCTACTATGAATTAATATGTGATTTGTATTGCACTTTTGCACAGTTCCATTATGTTGATGTATAGTCACACTGTTTATGAACTCCAGCCCTATTTGTGATTTTTTTACTGCCTAACATATCATTATTTCGGTATTACTTCAGGTATTGTAGTCTACGGGCACTTGCCCTTGATTGGTCCACCACTGTCTAAGATAATAGCATTTGTTATTTATCTTGTTTGAATATTTATATATTTATGTATTTATTCTGTATATGCAGTGGTTCTCCGAAATTTTAGCTTGCTATTGTGCTAGCGTGAATACCATTGAAGTTGTTAAAATCCGATATTTCTTTCAGTATTTTTTCACTGTGGCAAAGTAGGATGAGCATTAATTGTGAGCACCACAGCATTGAAACTCGTTGGTTATTGGCCATGTCATGGGATCAAGACCGGGTTTACCCGGTCGAAACGCGTCATGCTGCTATCAAAGGAGGAATAAAGCACAACTATTTTCACTTCACTTATTTGAGTGGTCTGTACCTGATTTGCGTGACCTGCATTTCTTCAGGATTTTTATTTTTATATATATTGTAATGTAACGTAAAAATGTAATATATATATATATATATATATATATATATATATATATATATATATATATATATATATATATACCATATATACCGCTCACAGCTCCATCGGGTAAACGTACCCGTAACAGAAGACGGCACTCTCGGGGGGGGGGGGGGGGAGTTCAAAAGTTTTTATTCAGAACTCCGGGCAGTATATATATATATATATATATATATATATACACCACTTCCAATTCCCCAAATAGAGATTAGACGCCAACACTGGGACACAACTCATTTAGAATTATCTGTGTTTTTATTTTAAAGCTGTAGCCCATTTCAGCATTGCTGCCTTGGTCACACACAGAGCGTTACTCAATTGTTTTATTTATACAGACACTGGTTAAGCACTGGTTACTGAGCCAGGCAAGCATTATGTTTCAAAATACCTCCTGGGTTTGGATTTGTGACCATGTTATTAGAACTGCAGGCAACGTTTTCAACCTGATTATTGTGTTCAGCACCGGCACTTAATTGTCCACACCGGCACAGGTGACAGTTTGCCACATGGTGTTGCTGTCTGTCAGATTTAGAGCTGAGGAGCAAAAATAGTCGTTTTTCTTAATACAATATGAATTAAAAATTACTATTCCCTGTCACCTGACTTTGGTGGCCTGGATTAGTCTAAACTGTCACACTTGTAGGAGAATGATGGTTAGTAGTTATGTTGGTACTATCATTGGCACGCTAGCAGGGGCAATGGGCGGTGCAAGCTGCAATGGCCTCCTGACGAGGGCTCTGACAATTAAGGCCATATTTATAAGCCCCTTTCGCCACCGGAGCGTCACTTTTTTTTACACTTCAGTGGCGTTGCGCTATTCCCCATATTTACAAGGTGGTGCCAAGCCACCTAACATGGCTTAACACCACCATGTAAATATGCCCCTTACTGCCGCAGTCTGCTGTGGCAAAGGGGCTGGGAATGGGTGTTGCTGTGGGCGTTCCACCGCAACACCCTTTGCTTTTTGATGCTGCCCCAGATTTACAAGGCTGTGGCAGCGCCAAAAACTAAGGCCAGGTAATACCTTGTCTTAGAATGGCGATACAAGGAGAATTATTAATTTCTCCTCGTTTTTTGCTCTTTACATGTGTGCTGCTTTCTGCAGCACACATGGAAAGAAAATCACAATTATTTTATTGTTTATGTGCAGGAAGGTGTCCTTTCCTGCACATAAACAATCGTCCCTGCAGCACAGGCACCCTTGCAACATGGCGCAAGGGTGTCTGCGCTAGCGCTAGGCAGCTTTTTTAGCGCCAGCGCTAGGGGGAAACGCAGGGGTGCGCCATATTTTTGGAAATATGGCGCATCTCTGCATTTTGAAAATGTCGGAATGCAGACTTGCCAAATGTGGCATAAGACCTCGCTCTGGCATTTTCTTGTAGATATCCCCCCCAAGTGTTTTTAAAAATTAAGCACTGCTTAGTGGACAGTCAGCAGAGTATGGTTCCAGGATAGCGACTGAGGCAGTGCAGGTGTTGAAATCTGGGCACAGCAGAGGTAGAAGTGGGCTGTAGCCTCCTTGGCAGCATTTTCAGCCCTGGCACTTCATTTTTTACAAATTAAGCACTGGACCCAGCCATACGCAAATCAGTCTTGACCCTATGCCTCATGGGAACAGTCCAGCCCGAACTACCAAGCCAGGTCTTACCTGGACCAGAAACAAGCATCCTGGGACCGGATTCAGTGTAACACTCCTCATCAGCCAGGCTAGCTTGATTCCAATGGCAAAGTGAGCAAGGGACCCACATCTGGGCATACCCTGCCAACTTAGGGCGAACAACGCAAACACAAGGAGAAGATAGACGGAGCGCTGAAACTTTTCAGACACGCACCCCCGTCACACATTTGGGTTGAATCCATCATTGTTCTTTAGCTCACTTAACCACCCCAGTTCAGACCCAGCTATATGCAAATCATTCTTGACCCTGTGCCTCATGGGAACAGTCCAGCCCGAACTACCAAGCCAGGCCTTCCCTGGACCGGAAATAAGCATCCTAGGATCGTTTTGGGGTAACACCCCTCATCAGCCAGGCTAGTTTGAATCCAGTGGCAAAGTGAGCAAGGGACCCACGTCTGGGCATACCCTGCCAACTTAGGGCGAACAAAGCAAACACAAAGAGATGATAGACGGAGCGCTGAAACACAGATACACAATGATACTGACATGTAGAAAATGGCCCTGTATATTTGACAACACTGATACATGGACATGTAAACTAGCTTGCAAAGGTAAGAACATGCCCATTTTGGGACCACAGACACGAAGGCATAATGGATACAAGGAAGGGCACATTGGCAGTTGCAATGTTACTGCTGCAGTTACATAACATGGTTCTAAAAGGCCCTTAGACCAAGAGATAATACTCATGACAGATGCTACACTTTACAAATGCCATCTAACGTTTATTCTCATGGGAATGAACATTGAAGTTACTAATTGTGCAAATGCATTTAGACAAGCTCAAGACTCATTCTCTGGTCCTTATATCACTGCCCTATCAAATGTGACGTGTTTGAGTTTTCTCTTAACAGGGAAAAGTGACAGTGCAAGTGCAACATGTATTGTGAGAGCAAATGATTATGTCTTTTCCAGCAGTAGAACAGGATTCTTGTATTGCTCTTCAATAGTATACCGACATGAAGGACAGTTATAGCTGAGTTTACAGCTATATCAGGAATCCTGATGCACTTTAAGAAATAACACTTTTCTCACCAAGGGAAACAACATTGATCAGATGTATGTGCACCGGTTGCAAGCATGTCAACTGGGGGGAGCCAGGGGCTGCATGTGCATGGCTTAAGTTGTCAGCTGTCAGCCAGGGCAATGCCCTTGGTACCTGCAGAAACCTGACATAATAATGGCTTTGTCTGCTTTCTGTGTTTTCCTCTTTGCTCTTCTCCAAGTTCAACAGCAGCAAACGGGAGTCTTTTACTGGCTAATCGTGGGAGTATGGGTTCGGCCTGTGATTTAATCAAAAAAGTCAGAGTATTTGATATAACTTTTGCTTCCATGTCTGTTTGTTTACTTCAAGTATGGATGGTCTCTTAAGAGGCGCTCGGACAGTGGACTCTCCATGAAAAGTATGTCAGCCCTGTTGAGTATTGCTGTGGTCCATAGAAAGTATAGCATTACCGTTAAAAATGTTGGTTATGTTCATTAAATGTATAGAAACCAGATTAAAGGGTGCTGGTACACTTCTAATAATAACACAGTAGCAGATTTGGTGATTTTTGTGAGGACTTCGATGTGTGAGCTTCATAGCCCAGCTGATCTGAAGTGGTTGTGTCAATCAAATGTTTAGAAACCCTGCAGAGGCACATTACCATTGCCTATGAAAAGTACAGGAACAGCACGAAAAGCGTGGGTCCTGTCCCATTGAGTTATTATAGTCAGATGGAAATTAGTACTGTACTGTGATGTTTGTAAAATTTAATCGAGTTTTAATCAGTCCTCCAAGCCCAATTTGATTTAAAATGTACGGCTATTTATGAATTTTAATTAAATATTCTTTTTTGGTTGGAATCAGCAATATTTTTCAAGAAAGGGATTGTGTCCTGTACTATCTTGAAATAAATATACCCATACTTCAACACAGGAATTCCTCTCACTCGACCAAGTGCCAAATTTCACTTTATGTTACTGTTTTTCCGGGGGGGAGTGCCCCCTTTCACATATAACCCTGGCTACAGCCCGCCCCTCAAGACTCTTTTTTAGGTGGCCATTATTTTTTCACTCACCTTTTACTTACCACCGGTTGGGTGGTCTTCTGCTGCATCTGGTGTTTCGCCATCCGCGGATCACCATGTATTTGTAATGTGCATGTTAACTTAGCCTGTCCATTTCTGGGGCTCAAACACAGACATGTATGGTAGTGTATTATAGAAGAAGCAATGGCACTGAAAACTGATCAAGAGGTGGGTTGTGGGTGGTTTTCAGTGTAATTACGCGGAGGTGTGTAGTGCACCAGACTAGTCATCTGAATGCGAGGGGTTTTGTTTTCTTGTGTGTGAGAAAGTGCCATCTTTCTTGCATGGAATGCCCCCACTTTTTGCTGAATTGCTGATGTGCTTTGGCTGAGCATATCCTGGGCTCCTGCCAATCAGGTGCCCAGGGCCTGTGTTCCTTCTCTAAACCTGTGTTGAAACTAAAACCCAATTGGCATCTCTGGCCACATGGTAGCAACAAAGGGTACAAAGTTCCCCAAAGGAACGAGAGTAAAGACAAAGGTCTGAGGAATGTGTGTAGGGAGTGGTGGGATATCTGCACAGGGAACTGGGGGGTTCCCTTATTGGAACTAGAAAGCCTCACACACCCAGCAAGCTGGATGTCATGCTTCATCACTGTCCTTCTCCTCCTCGTCAGACTGGCGCTGCAATGTCTGACGGGCACCTTATAGGTGCTCTTTGATGGAGTTCTTCTGTTCCGGCCAGTTGGTGAGTGCATGTAAGGGGTTCTAAAATAGTGTAGTACTACACAGCTGTTCGATACACCGGACTTCGCGGTTGCTGTAGGGGTAGGTTTGAGAGGCGATGACCGCACGCCGCTAAGGTACCTAACCAGACCGTGCAGGTCCCACAGGAACAGTCTGCGGGGCCCGATAGGGTTTTCCTAGGGATCATCATTCCAGAGTAGGATCTTTAACCTACCAATTACCGACCTAGTGAGGTTGTAATAATTTTTTCTCTTTTCCTTTCTCACAATTATCCATTTAGTTGTTCACTGTGTAGTACTGTCACTATAGGTCCTGAAGAATTGCCCGATAGGCAAGAAACATGTCGACCTGACCAGAGGGTGGAGATAGCTAGCCATCACCTTCTCTGTGCTTCTATCTCCCCTCCCACCTTTTTTACCAAGGGAACCAGCCACATTAATAAAGGTCACCGTGGACTGCTTCACCTTCTTTTAAATTCACCACTCCCGCATGACTACACTATTTTAGAACCCCTTACACGCACTCACCAACTGGCCGGAACAGAAGAACTCCATCAAAGAGCACCTATAAGGTGCCCGTCAGTCATTGCAGCGCCAGTCTGACGAGGAGCAGAAGGCCAGTGATGAAGCATGACATCTAGCTTGCTGGGTGTGTGAGGCTTTCTAGTTCCAATAAGGGAACCCCCCAGTTCCCTGTGCAGATATCCCACCACTCCCTACACACATTCCTCAGACCTTTGTCTTTACTCTAGTTCCTTTGGGGAACTTTGTACCCTTTGTTGCTACCAGTTCGTTGGACTAGTACACTGGACCCCATTAAATATTGTCCACTGAAGGTTCCCCCCCTTTTTTGCATTATAATCTCTGGCCACATGTCAGCCCCTGGTAAATGGTACCCTAGGTACCCAGGGAATTGTGACCAGAGAAGACCCCTAAGGGCTGCATCACTTATTGTGCCACCCTTAGGGGCCCTGCACCTTGACACACACACACACTGCCTTTGCAGGCTGAGTGTCCTGGTGCAGAACTAAACAAAGAGTCGACATGGCACACATCCCTGTGTGCCATGCCCACAAACCCACTGCCCTGGCATACATCAGTCACCCTCTAGCGGGGTGCCCTATGCCAGTGGTGTGGGCACAGGTGCATGAGCCCTGTGCCCCTACAGTAGCCAGGGCCATTCCTGGGCACTGTAAGTGCAGTGATGACATTAAGAGTATATGGTGCAGGGAGGTTGTCCTTATGAACTCCACAGCACCATAATAGCTACACTGAAGACTGAGAAGTTTTCATATCAAACTTCTCACCACATTAAACCCACACTGATGCCAGTGTAGGATTTAATGTACAATGCACTACAGAGGGCATCTTAGAGATGCCCCCTGAAACCTAACCTACAATCACGTCTTATGTGAGAGGCTGCATAGGCTGCCACACAGCAGACATGTTGCTGGACCCCTGGGTAGAGAGCCATCAACTCTCCTGGCCTGCAACAATGCACGTCCTGGGCGAGGTGCTGGGTCTCCTCCCCCAGGGTGGGCAGGGGGAGCTTCAAAGGCATGCCGCCTTTGTGAGCTCCTCCAGGCCACTTGCTGTACTCAGCAACTGGTCCCCACCGGTTCTCATCCCCACTCTGGTGGGAAGACAGGCGGGAAACCCTAAGTGAGGAAAGGGGGTGTGCCAGCCTCTGCCAACCCCACCCCTCAGGTGGGAGAGGCGAGGTGAAGCACAACTGCGGGCTCCAGCCATCTTGAGGATGGGGAGCCCTGCCCAATCAGAGATAGGCTCCTGCCCCCATCCTACAGGAGAGGAGCAGGATAGGGGTGTACTCACCCCAGGACGGGGACCCATTGGTCCCTGCCCCTACCCTACCTGTAACGCCCTACATTTAGTATTTAGGGGCACCCTGAACCTTCCTTCCTCAGATCCTGATTCGAAAACAAGCAAGAAGATCAAGAAACCAGAAGACCTGCCATGCAGCTGCTAACAAGAGGATGACACCAACTGACTTGGCCCCAGCCCTATCGGCCTGTTGGTCCTTGAACCAGCTCCTGCGGAACTCCGGTGCCTTCAGCGGTCAGCAACCTCAAAAACCCCGGAGGACCGGACTATCATGAGACTCTACCAAAACTGGGGCTCCCACAAGCAGTGGTTCTGCTAAAAAAGCAATACCCCTGGTGCCAGCCAAGCACCGCGAATCCAGCACACTCTGCACTCGCCGAGCCCGGTCTGCCTGAGTGGACAAAGACCCTGAGGACGTCCCCCCAGCAATTGTGACCTGAAATCCAGTGCCCAAGGACCCTCCTCGATGACCCAGTCGACGCCTGCAGCCTCACAACAAGGGACCCCTCCAACCACGACCAGTAGAGGGTAAGATTTCCCGATGTCAAAAGACACCCCTGTACCTGGAGCCCCACGGCCCCCTGTGCCCAACTCCTGGGTGCCTACCTAACCTCCAAGATCCCAACTTACCCCTCGAAGTGTTGGTCGCACCTGAAGAATCTCCGTCCCCGAGCCTGCAGCATTTGCTTATCTTCCAAGTTCTCTTTTGAATAATATTGAGCGCCCGAAGGCTCAAAAGCACCCTGCACCCAGCTGCCCGAGTGCCCTTGGGAGTGCAACCTTGATCCTAACCTACTTCCCCATTTGCCCTGAGCAAGAGACCCGGAGCCCAGCTCCCACAGCCGCGTGGCCTGCTTGCCAGCAGCCACCAACCAAAGGCCCCCGCCGCCCATAGGCTAACATTGGGCCTAACTACCTCCGCACCCGGCTGCCCCTATGCCGCTGAGGGTGTACCAACTGTACCTACCAATATTCATCTAAAATCAGCTGAACAACGAATTCTGATTTACTCACCTGTTATCAGGAGAGAACCCAGTGCTGCATCTTTTAGCCCAGCACTGACTCTGAAAAGTAATTTTAACCGTGCTTACCAGTAACTTGAATTTCCTTCCATAGGAATCCATTGTCTGGTTTTCACCAGAAAAGTTTGTGACGATTTTCAAAAACTACAAATATTCCTTAAAAATCACATGTATGACTTAAACCATGGGTACTCACAAACTTTCTCTCGGGGGCCAACTTTACAGTGTGGTTTGTGGCTGAGGGCCGCACCGGTGGGGGCGGGGTCAGTGGAGGAGGGTGCGGGGTAAGAGTAACAAAAAAAACTGTGACCATAAGGTTCAACACAGGACCCTGCAGCAGACGCCTTTGTCCACTGACCCAGCAGACCCGGCATACACACATCTCTCTTTCTCTCTCTCTCTCGTTCACCCTTCCTCGATCCCTCTCTCTCTCTCTCTCTCTCTCACTCTCTCGCTGTCTCCCTCCATCCCTCTCTCCCTGTCTCACTCTGTCTCACTCCCTCTCTCTCCCCCTCACTCTGACTGTCTCACAGCTTGCCCGTCCTGCCTGCCTGCCCTGCCTGCGCCGAGGATTCTGGAAACGCCCGCGCCAAGCCGGAAACGATCATCCCGCAGTACCGCCCTCTCCCCGCCTGACGTCACACGCAGGAAGCAGAGCGGAGGGAGAGGGAGAGGGAAACAAGGAAACAAGGAACCCGCATCCCGCGGCCGCCGTGAGTGCCGCGAAGCACCATGAAGTGCCGCAAGTGACACGAGTGCCGCGAGTAGACTCGCGAGTCAAGCAGTAAGGAGCAGGAGAAGCAGAAGTACGTCCTAAGCCCACCCTAAGAGGAAAGAAGCCTCCTGACAGCTTGGAGGGGGCCTTTCGGCTCCCTACAAAACCACCGGACGCTGGGCACGGCATGGGCTTAAAGCTTGATCCTACAGGCACACAGAGGTAAGTGGGGAACGGTGAGGCGGTGAAAACGCTGAACTTAACACCGCAAGGTACCCTGTTTACCCTGTTTACCCTATCTTTTTCTAATCCTGGCCTGGAGAACCTCATGAATAAATAAATAAACATAGGGTGACTGGATTGCTGCAAACTTAAGCAAAGACATTCTACAGGGCACGCTTAAGGTAGTAGAGAGCCTAAAGAGATCTTTGGCCCAGTAGGCACTCGTAAATATTCTTCAGACTTCACCCTATTCAGAGACCAAGCCTCGACAAACCATAACAGCGCTGGGAGAAAGCCAATTATGGCCACAAAAAAGTGAAAAAACAGATGGAACACAATTTGAGATCAAGACTTAATGCTGCAAACACTATAAATGTGACAAGCCCAGGCTATTTGGAAGAGAGCAGTGAGTGCTTTGAAATAACTCCGAAAGCTAAATGGAAAGGAGCCAAAAAATCAAAGGCGACGGCCAAAACCCCGGGTAGTGCAGCGTCAAACTCAATAAAGGAGTTTATGGGGAAGCACTTTAAAAAGGTGTTTACACCTGTAAAAGACAAAGACATTACAACAATAAAAGTGGCATCCCTGAATGGAAGCCAAGAGGGGAAGAAGAAAGCAGGTGCCTCCCTTCCCTTGGAGATACATGTGTCCAACTCTCTCAATTTGGCTAATCAATCGCTACAGCTTCTACTAGATCAGGGGGGCCTAATCTCGCCTCGGCTGTCATCATCACCACGTATATCCTTCTCCTATGAAGTAGAGGGAGGATCCTTGGACAGCCCAATTCCATTGAACAGCCCAATCCCTGGGGTAGGAACGGAGAAAGGAACAGAAACCCCCCGAGTAAAAAGTCAAGTCAGAATAGGAGTCAAAATGAATGCCCTTTGGAAGCTGGAAACATCAGTTCAAGACACTGTGCCGAATGGGATAAAACATCTGAACTAAACCACAAACCTAACCGTGATCTTTCATCATTGACAGCTACTTCAATGCTGGACTTAATGTTAAAGTTACAAAGAACCTTGCAAGGCCTCTTAGAGGTCACTTTGTCAAATAACTCTATTCTAAAAACTCAGAAAACATATCTTGCTAGTATAGAAGGGGAGCTGCGGGGGATTAAATCACATATGCCAAACATGATAAGACAAATCCCCGATCCGGAGCCCCAAGATCAGGCACAGGGAGAAACCATAAAAAACCCCAAGGAAAATGAGCATACACCCTGTATGGCAGGCAAAATCCCTAACCCTGATTCTGCCCCGCGGAGGGAGGTCCCGCCCCAAACCGACATACAACCCAATGAGGGCCACCAGATATATATTTTAAAGTGGCCAATGAGGATAATAAGAAGGGCTGAGCAGACAAGACGTGGGCCAATAAATAGAGTAATAGGTGCAGGAATTAAACCAGTAAGGAAGGTGGGCCCCTCCTTGGAGGAAGTAGTGATGACGGAAGAGGAAGATAGGATTAAAGGAAAGGAATTAAAGGGTCCCTACCTGCAGATGAGCATCCCAAAATCGAACAACACAAAGTTCCAGGGAAAAAGTGTAGGCCCACACAATATTCCCAAACCCCAGAAGAAGACAGTCGACAATAAACACATAGGCCAGCCTAAGGGGGGGGGGGGAGAAATTGGGAGGAAACTTAGAGACTTGGGTAACACGGGAGGTGAGAGTAAACAGACCCCATATCCAGTCAGAAAAGGCCGATACGAATGAACCCCCTGTTCCCAGTAGGGCAAGGAAAGATGAAAAAGATAATATGAGGCTATACCTTGAACAGATTCCGTTAAGGCTAGGGGGGAAAAGCTAGGTAAAAGGCGGCCCCTGAATAGGTCTCAACTCCTGCAAGGCTTTTCCAAATGCCAGACGCTGAAAGCGATAAGAACGAGCGACATTAGGGTAGTGGGTTTTAGACAAAATAGAGAAGGAAAAGAGATTACTAGTATCACACTATACTCAAACCTGGTAAAAGACACGATTGAAAAGGCAGCTAACGAGCTACAAAAAGAAGGTATCCGCCTACTAAATGAGAATGAAGTTTTAGTACCTTCCCTCACCCTCACTCCCCTTCCCTCACTCCCTCACTCACTCCCCTTCCCTCACTCTCTCCCTCACTCCCCTTCCCTCACTCACTTCCCTTCCCTCACTCCCTCACTCACTCCCCTTCCATCACTCCCCTTCCCTCACTCTTCTTCCCTCACTCCCCCTTCCCTCCCTCCCTCCCCTTCTCTCACTCCCTCCCACTCTCCCTCCCTCCACTTCCTTCACTCCACTTCCCTCACTCCACTTCCCTCACTCCACTTCCCTCACTCCCTCCCTCACTCCCCTTCCCTCACCCTCCCTCACCCTCACTCCCCTTCCGTCACCCTCACTCCCCTTTCCTCATTCTGCAGGATGAGGTAACTCATGTTTGCGCCTGCAAAATGAACGAAACGCCCCTTTCACTAGTTGTTTTATGTTTTTGTTTGATATCATATTTCGTATAGTAAACCATTATCAGATCTCTCCAACAGCTCGTGACGGATTTCTTGTCAAACTGTAATGTGGCAACTGCTGTAAGCGACATTTAATGTCTGCCCAGTGCCCACATTACCTCTGAGATGTTATTTTGGCAGGGCCTGCGTGGACTGTGAGTTTTTCTCTCTCACTCCCTCTCTCTCCCTCCCTCTCCCTCTCCTTCCCTCTCTCCTCCCCTCTCCCTCACCCTCACTCCCCTTCCCTCACCCCCTTACTCCCCTTCCCTCACCCCCTCAGTCCCCTTCCCTCACCCCCTCACTCCCCTTCCCTCACTCCCTCACTCCCCTTCCCTCACTCCCTCCCTCACTCCCCTTCCCTCACTCCCCTTCCCTCACTCCCCTTCCCCCACTCCCTCCCTCCCTTTCCCTCACTCCCTCCCTCTCCTTCCCTCCCCTTCCCTCACTCCCTCCCTACCACCCTCACTCCCCTTCCCTCACTCCCTCCCCTTCCCTCACTCCCCTTCCCTCATTCCCTCCCTCACTTTCCTTCCCTCACCCTCACTTCCCTTCCCTCACTCCCTCACTCACTCCCCTTCCCTCACTCCCTCCCTCACTCCCATTCCCTCACTCCCTCACTCACTCCCCTTCCCTCACCCTCGCTCCCCTTCCCTCACTCCTTCACTCCCCTTCCCTCACTCCCTCCCTCACTCCCCTTCCCTCACTCCCTCCCTCACTCCCCTTCATTCACTCCCTCCCTCACTCCCCTTCCCTCACTCCCTCCCACTCCCTCTACTTCCCCTTCCCTCACTCCCCTTCCCTCACTCCCCTTCCCTCACCCCCCTTCCCTCACTTCACTTCCCTCACTCCCCTTCCCTCACTTCCATTCCCTCACTCCCCTTCCCTCCCTCACTCCCCTTCCCTCCCTCACTCCCCTTCCCCCACCCTCACTCCCCTTCCCTCACTCCCCTTCCCTCACTCCCTCCCTCACTCCCCTTCCCTCACTCCCCTTCCCTCACTCCCTCCCTCCCCTTCCCTCACTCCCTCCCACTCTCCCTCCCTCCCACTCTCCCACCCTCCCACCCTCCCCTTCCCTCACTCCCACCCTAACTCCCCTTCCCTCACTCCTCTTCCCTCACTCCCCTTCCCTCACCCTCACTCCCCTTCCCTCACTCCCTCCCCTTCCCTCACTCCCCTTCCCTCATTCCCTCCCTCACTTTCCTTCCCTCACCCTCACTTCCCTTCCCTCACTCCCTCACTCACTCCCCTTCCCTCACTCCCTCCCTCACTCCCCTTCCCTCACTCCCTCACTCACTCATTCCCTTTCCCTCACCCTCGCTCCCCTTCCCTCACTCCTTCACTCCCCTTCCCTCACTCCCTCCCTCACTCCCCTTCCCTCACTCCCTCCCTCACTCCCCTTCCTCACTCCCTCCCTCACTCCCCTTCCCTCACTCCCTCCCACTCCCTCTACCTCCCCTTCCCTCACTCCCCTTCCCTCACTCCCCTTCCCTCACTCCCCTTCCCTCACTTCACTTCCCTCACTCCCCTTCCCTCACTTCCATTCCCTCACTCCCCTTCCCTCCCTCACTCCACTTCCCTCCCTCACTCCCCTTCCCCCACCCTCACTCCCCTTCCCTCACTCCCCTTCCCTCACTCCCTCCCTCACTCCCCTTCCCTCACTCCCCTTCCCTCACTCCCTCCCTCCCGTTCCCTCACTCCCTCCCACTCTCCCTCCCTCCCCCTCTCCCACCCTCCCCTTCCCTCACTCCCACCCTAACTCCCCTTCCCTCACTCCTCTTCCCTCACTCCCCTTCCCTCACCCTCACTCCCCTTCCCTCACTCCCTCACTCACTCCCCTCACTGCCTCCCTCACTCCCCTTCCGTCACTCACTTCCCTTCCCTCACTCCCTCACTCACTCCCCTTCCATCACTCCCCTTCCCTCACTCTTCTTCCCTCACTCCCCTTCCCTCCCTCCCTCCCCTTCTCTCACACCCTCCCACTCTCCCTCACTCCACTTCCCTCACTCCACTTACCTCACTCCACTTCCCTCACTCCACTTCCCTCACTCCCTCCCTCACTCCCCTTCCCTCACCCTCCCTCACCCTCACTCCCCTTCCCTCACCCTCACTCCCCTTTCCTCATTCTGCAGGATGAGGTAACTCATGTTTGCGCCTGCAAAATGAACGAAACGCCCCTTTCACTAGTTGTTTTATGTTTTTGTTTGATATCATATTTCGTATAGTAAACCATTATCAGATCTCTCCAACAGCTCGTGACGGATTTCTTGTCAAACTGTAATGTGGCAACTGCTGTAAGCGACATTTCATGTCTGCCCAGTGCCCACATTACCTCTGAGATGTTATTTTGGTAGGGCCTGCGTGGACTGTGAGGTGATGGATGGAGGGGAGGGAGGGTGACTCAGGTATTCAGCCTTCCCAGGCTGAGACATTGAGTACAGTTACATTCGGTGACATGGTGACCTGATAGCAAGCACTACATATTCCCACAAATGAGTGCAGCTGGCCCCCAGTGGCTCACATTAAGTACTGCCAATTGCTGTGTCCCCCAGGTTCACATGCCGTGTTCTCTCATAAACAACCTACCTCCATCCTCGGCCCCAACACGAACCTACAAAACGGCACCGCACAAACTACCTCATCCACCTCTCGCTTTCACCACATGCATCACACACCCACTCACCAATTTATGTGTGCTCAACCCTGACGCTCAAACCCCACCTCGCCCCTCAAGCTCACCCTTCCTCTCTCCTTCAGCTAGTTTCACATCCATTCACCTTTCAGTTTCACCACATACACACCCTCGCACGTAACCACCAATCTACGTGTGCCACACCCTCCCCCACATCATACATCCCCACCTGCTCTCCCCTCACACCCAACCCCCTCATCCCTCAAGCTTACCCTCACTCTTTCACTCTCCAAGCCTCACACCCACCGCTCACTTCCACCACATAGACACCCTCGCACTCTCTCAAGCACCCCTACGCATGTTCCACCCTCACACCCGATCTCTTTCCTTTGCTCGGCCTCGCGCTCTCCCTCACAAACACCCCTCCCACTGCCATTCACCTGCACGCCCAAACCCCACTTAATAATTCCTCAAGCTCCCTCTCCATTGCCTCCTTTTACTACGCGAACAAAACCATGCACAGAAGGGTTTTACAGCATTCACGGGGCGCCCTGTGGCAAAGTAAACAAACATAGTTTTTTATGATATTCGCTTTTAATTTTAAGCTTTGGTTACGCAACTCACCTTCAGTCCATCAATGCCCCTGCGACCTTTTTCCCCCTTTGAACCTTTGCCGCCACGTCCTCCCTTTTCACCTCGACCACCTCGGTCCCCCTTTGAGTCTCTCAGAGTCTTGCTCCGGTTACACACACTCTTTAAAAATGCTTTTTTGAATCATGGGTACGATGTCTGCAAGGTCCGCGGGCCGCCAGGGAAGGCTTGGCGGGCCGCTGGCGGCCCGCGGGCCGTACTATGAGTACCCGTGACTTAAACGCATTCTTTTAATTGTTTACAGGAGATACACCAGTGCTGGATCCAGGATCCAACACTAAGTAAGAAAAAGTAACAAGAAAATTACTTACCTGCTAAGTGAATTTTCTTCCTAGGATAACATTGGTGATTCTATGTGAAAAAGGTTTTAAGTTTCAACTTTTAAAATACAATAATATTCCTTAAAAATCACTATTGTAACCAAAACGCTTTTACTTAACTGTTGACAGGAAATGTCCCAGGACTGAATCTAGGATCCAGTCCTGTGGTTAGAAAAGTAATCTACAAAGTAACCAATTGCAGTTAACAAGAAATTCCCATTGAGCTCATCGTTGCATTGTGTTTAAAATTGTGTTGCCTATTGCAACAACTGTAACTATTGTAATCAAAAAGTCTATTGCCTACTTGAAAAGTATTTAACTAAAGTAACTCATTCTGAGAAAGTATATTTTGATACCTTGTTGGTTCTAAAATAAAACAACTATATATTTCGATACAAAACAATTGGCCTAGAGTTCAGATCTTGAGTGTGTGAGACCATTTGCTGTCTGAGTGTGTACAACAGATGTTTTACACTGTCCTCTGATACTGCCTTACTGCCCGACCAAGCTACCACTTTAGAGAGTAAGGTTATATCTAATTTTAGCCTCTGCCAAACCTCTGGGGACTGTGGACTCTGTGCACACTGTACCTTACTTTGGTCCAGTATAGGAGCAACAGCAGATTGAAACGTATAGCAGACTTTGCCCATGACAATCCTATGGATATTTGTTTCAGGAGAGGGAGAACTAGGGGAAGGAGACAGCTTTTTGTCACTCAGTCAAGAAATATGTGGACACAAATGCCAGAGGACTGGAGCGGGGAAGAGGGTGGCAGTGGCCCCCAGACTTGGCTAAACACCTCCTACCCATCCAGAGAGGTTCATAAAAGTGCCTTGACCTCCAATTTAATTGGAAGGCACTTTTACTCTGCACTACTTACAAAGTGCTTACATAGGGGCTCATGGATTGGCACTTGAACTCCCAAATGAGGGAACGTTTTTGCCTTAGCAATGAACAATTGACAGGGTGCAGGCCTGATGTCATTATGTCATGTCTCTCACTGATTTCAGTCAAACTTGATTCTAAACTCTTTCAAGACCGGCAGACTCCTCCTTGAAAGGCAAATCACATCTGTGAATCAGTTTTCAGGCTTCACAAACTACCAATTTTCCAGGACAGGTCTCAATTACCATAATGCATTGGGGAAAACTGAGTGTTGGGATGTGAGGCAGTGTACGCTCACCCACCTTTTGTTTGAAAAGGCTCCCTTGAGCTAATGAGCTGGTGAGGTCTGGTTGATGAACTTGCACCCATTAACTGGTACAGAGACCTGAAAATACTTTAGGCAGCATTTCCTGCACCCCCCGAAAGACTTGCTGCTCTCAATTGATGAAAGACTAAATCCAGAAACACATGTCTAGAGATATGCAGCACTGGTGCACCACCAAGGGTGAAAAACGAAGAACTGCGACAGGAATAAGTGTTATCATGCACTGCATTTACCATAATGCATTGGGGCAAACTGAGTGCTGGGATGTAAGGCAGTGTGCGCCCACCCTCCTTTTTTAACCTTATATGAGAGACTTTGTACAGTGGTGGGTCAGGGATTCAGGCTTCAAGTTCCACTGTGCTTATTTCCTTACTACCTACCAATCTCAGAAAAGTGCTGAGAAGAGTTACAGAAAATATGTTCCTAGTGAACTTGAATTATACATGTGCTGTCTACTCCAAATGGGAAATTGGCTGCATGCAATAAACCTGATTTCTACATTCTGGTTTGGGCCCTCCATAATAGTTCATAGATCTGTGATGGTGATCTCTGCTATCATTGCATAGGGCTCCACTGAGGACTGAGGTCTGCATTGTTCGTCTTCAAAAAATTGATGGCAGCAGTGGATGCCCTTCTGCCTCTTCAGGGGTTGCACATTTACCCCTACTGTCATGTTTCCCTCCCTGCACTCTCATGCCCACCACTAGGGGCCGCATAGTGTGACTTTCCAGTGGTCTAATAAGCTTTCAGACACTTTCCTGCATGCATAGCTTGACTTCCAGCCATTTGGACACTATTTGGGAATTGACTTCCATTCCCAATCTATGTCGGGTTTTGTGGGAGCCAATCTGCTCATGCTGGAAACTCCATTACCCATAATTCCATGTTCACTGTTTCATCTCTGCCCCTGCAGGCCAAGGATGGGAGGAAGAATTCAGCTAGCTCACCTGTGGCTGGCTGCTGCTAGCCTGCTCACACGTGATGCACATGATTGCTGAGAGCTCTTTTAAGCCCCAGCTCCCTTCAGTCCAGCGTTGGTCATTTTAGCTGTGTACTGGTGAGACCGACTCTTGTTTCCTGAGAGTTGGATATCCTTGTTTCCGGAGTTTCTGAGCTATAGTTTGTCCTTGTTCCTGAGCTGTAGCTGTTTTCCTTGTTCCTGAATTAGCACTATCTACAGAGCTACCTTGGCTCCTTAGCCTTAGCATTCCTTGTTTCTGTTTCTGAGCTATAGCTTTTCCTGGTTACTGGACTAGCACTGCCCACAGTGCTACATTGACTCCTGAGCTTTAGCTACATTCTTATTCCTGAACAAGCACTGCCTTCAGAGCTACTTTGTTGCCTTGATTCCCTAACCAGCACTATTCTAGTATATCTTTGTAGCCTCTCCTTCTGTATATCCTTTTCCAGTCCCTGTCTTTCTACCCAGCTCCAGAGTACTTTACCCCACATTACCTATATTGTTAATGTTGTTATATAAATGTCTTGCACATCCATCCTAGGTGTTAGTTATTCTGAATGTTAAATTGCCTTTAGAGTGCCTCTCCTTTCTGAGCCTGAACTCTCTTCTTCTCTTGTACAGAGCTTCCACTTCGGATTTACTTTCTCCTTTGACTCGCTGTGTGATCTTGGGCAGCTCTATACCCAGTATTTTGCCTACTTTGTCTTCCCTGTCTCCAGTCCTTGCCAGAGTCCCTGACTCATGCCAGTGTCCCAGACTGAATCCTGACACTTACTTAGAAGATCAGTAAGTCATGCACTCTCCCCACTGCTGTGTAGGGTTTCCTTTATCAAGTCCTACTGCTGCAGTCCCATGGGAGCACTCCCTCCCTCTCACCTGTCTCTGGGTGGAGGTAGACCTTGGGCCCATACCTTGCTCATAGTCTCCACTCATCCAAGAGCTGCCTCATCTGTGTTGGATAGGCGCAGGTCACACAGTGATGTCTTGGAGGCAGTGGCTTCTGTCTTTGGGCGGGGGACGTCTGCAACAGGTAGGCCGTACAAGTGCAGCAGTCCACTTCCTCCAAGCTGGCAATTCTTAATGCCAGTTGCTGGGTCCTGATTGGGATAAGGCAATGAGGCAGTCCTGATTGTGGGGGTAGGTCCTGGGACATCCACCTGGCAGCTTCAACGCCCTTTGGCAATCTCAGCTGAGGCTGGTCGGATGCTGCAGGTTGCAGGATTCTTCTTCTGTGATCAAGACCCCTTGGGCACGGATCAAATGGTGCTACAGTTAAACAAACAACAATCAATTGCGCACTCCAACATGAGATGTAGGGTAATATCAATCCCTTCTTCATCAGGGCAGGCCGATCGGGCACACTCTGACAAGTGCCACAGTTGCCATGGCAGGAAAGTATGCTTCTGGAGTGCCGCTGTTCTTCCTTGAAGTTCAATAACTGGCTACAAGCTGGGCGGGCATTAGTCATACTCTTTCTTGAGTCTTGCAAAGACCATGCCCGCTCCGAATGTCATGTTTATGACAGGGATTGGGTTAAGCACTTTCAAGCTCTATATGTCGAGTTAGAACTTGGCAATAACAACTTTGAGTCTCCTCCCTCCACTTTGGGAACAGGAAGCGTTCCTGTGGTATTCACAATAGATGAAACCCTCAATGCTCTTCCCTTGGAAAAAAAATGGAAAAGTGCCTGGTCTCAACAGAATTCCAGTCGATATGTTTACTTATTTGGGGCTCTCACATCAATCTCCTGTCCAATGTGATAGCCTCCGGAGCCCTTATACAGGACTCTTGGAAAGGGGTAGAAATGATACCCATTTTAAAAAAGGTAACTAGGCAAAATCCAGGGAATTATCGTCCTATAAGTCTCATAGTTAATGGCCAAATGATTAACAACAAGTAAAACCTGACAAATCTATGGGACTGGATACAGACAAACAAGGTCCTATTACATTTCCAGGCAGGCCTTAAGACTAACATAAGCACTATGGACCAGGTCTTACGATTTCTGACTATAAAGTGGAAAACAGTTGATATTGATCGGGGGTTGTTATTTGTTGCTTTTGTCGTTTTCACTGCAGCATTCAACCTGATTTCTACATTCTGGTTTGGGCCCTCTGTAATAGTTCATTGATCTGTGATGGTGATCTCTGCTATCATTGCAAAGGGCTCCACTGAGGAATGAGGTCTGCGTTGTTCGTCTTCAAAAAATTGATGGCAGCAGTGGATGCCCATCTGCCTCTTCAGGGGTTGCACATTTACCCCTACTGTCATGTTTTGCTCCCTACACTCATGCTCATGCTGGAAACTCCATTACCCATAATTCCATGTTCACTGTTTCATCTCTGCCCCTGCAGGCCAAGGATGGGAGGAAGAATTCAGCTAGCTCACCTGTGGCTGGCTGCTGCTAGCCTGCTCACACGTGGGTCAGATGGGGCCCTGGAAAAGAGACAAGTACTGATATCCCAATCAGGTGAGGTGTCCGCCGGGCATGCGTTCTGGCACCCACCTTATGTTTGCTATTTATGAAAGGATGTATCTCTTATCTCCTTGACTGCCAAAATGACACCCCTAAAATGGCTGGGTCTAAAGTGCTGCGTTTGCTCTTTGCAGATAACACTCTTCTACTTTCCAAACCAATTTGTGTTTTAAATACCCTTTTGGAGAAGTTCAGCTCATTCTGCAAGGACCACGGCCTCAAAATAAACAATAAGAAAACCAAATGTATGGTATTCAGCAATCGCAAGAAAATTAGGGGGAATTTGGTCTTAGGTGGTGACAATTTAGAAAGGGTAGCTGAATTTGATTACCAGGATGTGAGACTCAATGACTCCCATTAATGGTCAGGACAGATCGATAAAAGTGTATTGATTCTCAAATATAGAGCTGGGTCCATATTAAGGTTTATTAACAGGGCAGCTACATATCTAATGTTGCCACCACTAGAGATTTATAAGACCCAAGCCTGTGTGGCAGCACTATATGCGCTATTAAAATCTTGATCCACTTCACAGACATGAAAATTCCTTTATTAGAACATTGGAATGTAGAGGGGCGTGGCTTACGCGCCGAAGCTACATGGCGGCTTTCCCGTGAGCTCCGGAGAGCTGCTAATTCCCGAGGGGATTCTGGACGGCTTTCGGCATGTAAGAGGCCGGAATTTTATCTGCTGATGCGGCGGAACCTTCACGGCGACGTTTGCTTTTGAGGTGGAGGCTCTACACGGTGTTTCTGCAGCCCTGTGAACCCTGTCTCCTATGCCGAGGTCGGGACGCGGGCGGCCGCCATTTTGAGCTGCCGCGAACGTGTCTCTCCTCAGCTAACTACCATTTCCTCAGGCTGCGCCCAGCACTGGTCCTGCTTTATGCCTCACATTATTGGTTATCAATCACAAGGTATGGCGTTTTTCAGCTAATGGCTTCTCCTTCGCTGACAGTCTTCTTTTTTTTTTCCTACATGTGGCTTCTCACCTGCTTGAGTAACGACCGCCATTTCCTGCATTGTGTTGTGAAGGCATTTTGAATACGTACTTCTTTCACCGCCGCAATGGGGCTCCTCAATGTTAGTTCCTGCCTCACAGTTTTTTCATGAACGCATTGCGGTCATTATGTTCTCTCCTTTCCTAGTGGATTCCTTCATCTTCTCATTTTGTGGAGTCTGACTGCATTACATTTTTACATTTATACTTCATATGAGGTTTTACCCGGAGGTTCTGAAGTAGGGTATCTGAGTTTACCCTTCATTTCTACAGTTTTTCTTCTCGCTTGGTGGCTTTTTTGGAGTACCTCTTTGATATTACTCTCCTGTTTTCTTCAATTTCTTCTGTGGTATTGGTGTGCCCCTATCTTGACAAAATGATGCACGCCCCGGCCAACTTGAAGTCGTCAAACACAGGCACCACACCCAAGCGCCTCAAGAATGATCCCCCTTCTCCGATTCACACCTCTCCGAATCCTATTCTGGACTCCATCTTAGAGGAAGTTCGGGGGCTACAACCCTTTATGTCTGCTACCAATGAGACACTCAAGCAGATTGAAGAGAGGTGGGTCGTTATGGAAGGCAAGGTCTTGAATCTGGAGCAGCGTGTTAGCGATATTCAGGATGTCTCTAATAAGATACCCCTTCTAGAAAAGGAAATACAGCAGCTCAAACTCCACACAGAGGACATTGAAAATCGTAATCGTAGAAACAACCTACGTATTTACGGAGTTCCGGAGAATCTTGAGGGGGCAGACATGGTGTCCTTCATTCGTCGACTCCTGCATGATCTGCTGGACCTTCAACCTAATGCTCATCCACTAAACATCCAGCGTGCTCATCGTCTTGGTCAGTGGCGGCTGGTGACATTTGAAAGTGGTGAGGCAGAAACTCGTCAGCATACTGCACCGTAGCGAGCGAGCGTAGCGAGCGAGCCCGAACCCCCTAAGGAGGGTTCGGGGGGAATTCCCCCCGAGAAAATTTTGAAAAATTAGTGGAAAAATGGTGCATTTTCAAGAAAATTTGAGGGAGCAGGAAGGTTAATAAAGCAATTGTGAAAGTGCAGGTATTACATTATTAAAGAGCTGTCATATAACATAGGTAGCTGCTTATTCAGTATAACCACAGAGCTTTATAACAGACTTCAAGATACAATGCTGAGAACCTCACAGATTGTTTTTATTTAAACTGCAAACAAAAGAACCAACTAAACAGGTCACAAACTATCACCATTCAACATATTTACTTTTTGTATCTAAATTCTGCACGTCTGTCTTTAAGCGCAGCAAATTTTTCAATTACTTGAATGTTAAAGTCAGCAATATTTTGAACAAGCTCGCTCTCTTATAGAGAGCATTGCTAATGCATTGAGTCTTTCCTGAAGCATGGTGTTCCTCAGGAATGTCTTAATCCTATTTAAGGTGGAAAAAGATCGTTCTGCCTCTGAGGTGGTCATAGGAGTGGTAATTACTATTTTTAGTAAAGCTACTGTCTCTGTAAATGTCTTTTCCATATGAAGTTCATGAATTAAAGACAGCAAAGACCTGGCATTTGTGGCCTTCTGGTACACAGGCATTGAGTACATTACTGTCAACTCACTTTTCAGGTCCTCTTGGTTGAGCATCGGATAAGCCTCCACAGCCGCATGCAGAGCATGCTCAGGGAAGGATTCATTATATTTGGCAAAGTATGTACTTTCCAATAATGCGGCACTCTCCAAATGTTTTGTGAAAGCAAAACGGTCTTGTGCATGTACAATTACAATGTCACATATCTCTTTTGCCTTTTGTACCAGAGTGGTGATGTTTGTCCTGTGGTTTGAAAAAATTGAACCGGCTGGCAGTTGGCTGTCTAAATTGTCAACCTCATCTCTCACTTTGTTTATGCTTGCGACAAAGTCCGTGGTACATCTTTTCACAAAGACAGTATCTATGTCTCGTCCTTGTAACTGATTGTATAAACTCTCGACTTTTAACATTATCTTATCAAATAAAAATAGAAAGAACTGAAACTCTCTATCGTTTAATGTTCTAGCAAAGCCACGGGCTTCACTGTGACTTGTGTAATCAAAGGTTTCATTGGTTTCTATGGCTTGAAAACATTTCAGAAGGTCCTCCCTATATTGAAATATTAGTTGGACTGTACGTACGTTATAGTTCCAACGAGTTGAGGCTCCCCTCGGAACCCTTTTGTCCACAATCTCCTGAAGTGCTTCCATTCTTTTTGGGGAACGTGAGAAGAATGCTGCCATGCCTCCTATATCCTTAAAGAAAATTCGTGTCTCTCGGATCTTCGATACTGCCTGTTGCATGATAAGATTAAGTTGGTGGGCATGACAGTGCACATAATGAGCATACGGGTAGACATCTCTAATTCTTTTCTGTACGCCACCATGGCTTCCACTCATTACGGACGCACCATCATAGCTTTGTGCAATAAGTTTTTTTCTTTGATGTACCTCTGGGAAAATAAAGTTGAGTTGATGCAGTAGAGCAGCAGTAATGGTTTCTGCAGTGGAGTTTTTTAAATGAGTGAAACTATAGAACCGCTCCACAACATTATAGCCTTTGTCCAGGTACCGAAAGACTAATACGGACTGCGTTTGTGTGGCCACATCAGTGGTGTCATCAGCCTGAATAGCCACAAAGTCTGTGTTTTGCAACTCTTGGACAATATGGCTTCTCATAATTTCTAGCATACACTCCAGGAGTTCATTTTGTATCGTTTTAGAGGTGCCCTTAAAGACTGTAGCACTTGCTAAATGAGATTCCATTTCCTTGTCTATGCTTGCTACTAAATCTACAAGACCCATGAATATTCCAGGATTTGTGGACCCTTCCGATTCATCATGGCCTCGCAATGCCAGTTCGAAAGCACCACAGAAACGAATGCAATCAATTATTTTCGATAGTATGTGTCTATTTCTATCAACTGTTTGATTGTGTTTCTGTATTGTTTGTCGATATGCATCGCTGATGTGCTGCTCAATCGGTGCGTCTCCTAACATTCCCAGTCTCGTCACGTTTTCCATATGCTTTTTTGAGTGTGCATGCTTCTTTATTTTTTCAGACAGATGCTTCAAGTCCAACACGCCTTCTTTTGTCCAAGTAAAGTCACCATTAAACAGCAAGCAGGGGAAGCAGAACAGTCTGTTTTTTGAAGGGCACCCTGTAAGCCAATCAGCTTTTGTGTACCAGGTTTTGGAGAATGTACGATTGTAACATTTTCCTCTGTCCTTGGTAACTTGTTGGAGTTGAAGGTCAGGCTGATGAGGTCCTAACCTCTTTATCTGTAGTTTATCTTCTAGTGGGCGTGCATGGAATGACTGTGTAATTAACTGTTGTACCGTATTCATCTTGCTGATGCTGTCCGTACCAATATGAAAGAAGCCTGTCAATAGTCAAAGTACAACGTATAAGATTTGGTGCAATAATATCAAATGTCAGTACAAATACATATATCTTGTGCATGACAGCAAGTGATATAGCTCCAACAGCTCATGTTAATGGCCAGCCAGGGGTGGCATAATACATGCTCCAGCCCCTGGTAGGCCTTGGGTGCACCTATGCCCTAGGTACCTATGGTACACTATACAGGGACTCACAAGAGTGACCCAATACCCAATTGGCAAATGCACCTAAAGTACATTGTGTGAATTTAGAGAGAGAACAGCTGTGCTGTGGGTCTGATTAGCAGGCCCACAGCCTTTCTAAGTCATAAACCAGAAAAGCAAAAAGCAAAGAAATTGGGTAACCATAGGAAAGCAGACCCTACTCTCCTACATAACGCTCCCCTTTGGACAACAGGATAGGGAAAAAAATACAGCCTGACTGCCTGCTTCCTCTGTGTGCCATAGTGGCACTGAAACAGACACAGTTTGAATTGAGGGCCTTTAACAAGGCAAGGATAGATAGTGCATTTAACAACCGTTATTGCCCAAAGCACAGGGCTAAGGGCAGGCTCAGTATTACTAAATTCCATCCAGTCAGGGTAAAATGTTCAGAATGTGCACCCACCCCAACCACCATGTAGAGTGAGTGACCACAAACATAGCCCTATCTCAAAGCTACAAAAAAGTATCATCAGTTTCCTTACCTTGATGAAAGAGCAGCAAGGAGGTTGGGCCTCTTCTTCTTTCTTCTCCAAAAATTGCCCAAAAAGTTGGGTAAAGGTTCAGGTTGTCAGGCTTTACCAGGTGCTGGAAATAAAAATATAACAACTTATTTCCATGTCTCTCATATGGGGGCAAAGCTACATTGGCAGCTGAGTAAGAAAATTATTTTGTACAAATTACTCTGTTTGATGCATAAGGTGGTAGACAGCTCTACTACAGTGATGAGTAGGACAACAATCAAACAGTAGTCAATAATAAACACATGGCAGGCAAGCCAGTCGTTAATCCCATATAAACTTGACCCTCTAGTCCCCAGTTATGACATTCCAAAGAAGGTCGTAAACTTGGTATGCAGTTTTTGGGAACACTATCCCGGCAAGTGCTTTCATACGAATATCGCCCCTTGCGCTAGAGTACGCTCCTCAAATACAATTATAGGTCGAAGACTGCCTCAGGAATCTATTTTCAGACCACACGACTTTCAGATCATGCGCTCCCCCTCGCTAAACATGCCTTCTGTACTGTTAAAGCAAAGCAGGACAGCCTCTTTACAGGATCGTATACCAGTATTTTAAAAAAAAGCTGTTGGACCCTGGGGGGGACGAGGAGGGTGGGATGTCTCGGCTCTCACTGCCCCTTACATCCTTGGATCAGATGAGTTTTTCGAAGTCGCAGTGAGTTAACATTGTTTTACAGCAAGAAACAAGTGTGTTTCTTTTATAATTTGTCACTAAATAAATTTTCACGTGGGCATGAATGAAAACGCACTTGCAAAGGATGTCAAAGGGTAATGTATACATTATTTGTTCGAAAATAAAATTATTTTCTACATAAATGATGAAAGATACATATGTTCATTGGAGGTGTTAATTGCCGATGACATTTTATAAGTTTTATTTAATGTAATCTCTTCATTTGCTTCAACCCCATAATGGTAATTCCTGGTATTCTTATACACTTGAAAGGACAAGAGAGTTCACTAATTCAATGCCTTTTTGCTGAATCTGGATGTCAGACTGGCGCTAGCGAGGTGGAATCTGTGCCCAGGCCATGTAAAAGTGTAAACATGACAAAATGATGAAGTAATACTATCACAAACTGTGGCGCATTACATCACAGAAGTTGCCTTTTGCTGCCACATAATTCCAGTGGCCCTGCATATGACATAAACCCAGCAATATATTAGATCTTAGACCTCCAGTTCTGCCTAACTGCAAGACGTGTTACTCCACACCACACACTCTTGCCCCACTGCAGGCAGCAGACACAAAGGCTACTCAGCACCTTTGCCTCAAGCCCCTACTTGTTGCCTCTGAACGCCCACAGCACCCCGTGAATGCCAGCCGCCTGCACCACCACTCTCAAAATGTTTGACAAAACTCGAGTTCTACGGATAGCTCCCTGCCACGCTGCTCCGCGCATTACCCGGACACCCCCTTACTCTGTCCTCCAGCCCCTTAAACATCTACTGCTCTTTATCAACCCCGCTCGGCTCCAACGCACACCCCTCGGAATCGCCCACTCCGCGTGTAGTGGCATATTTTATTACAAGATTCCTTCGAGGCGAGAATCTGAAAAGTGACAGAAGGCCCAGCATCGATTCCAGGGCAGTTTCAAGGTGCCGCGTGGATGGCTTGTGTCGGTCTGACGCTATAGCCCGCCGAGGTGATCCTACCCAAGGTAGTACCAGCAACGAGTGTAAAGGCCAGGCCTGCTATCATTATCAAGGAAGCATCTGCCCCAAAGCCGGGTACCAAAGTCCAGGGCCACACTCGAGAGCGTGCATGAAGGCCGGGTGTCTACAGAAGGTCGCAAGGCCCAGGCTTCACTTCAGGGCCACACACGGTGCCAGGCCAGGGCAGGGGTAAAGTACATTGCATCACAGATAATATTTAATTTTACTTTATTGAAAAAAAGGTTTAGTCACGAGTAACCAACCATAAAACCCCTCTCACAGACAGATATGTTCGGAGTTCACCTCGAGGGGTCCGTCACTCACACAGCCTGTCAAAGCACACAAGAGGCAAGTTTATCTCTTGGACTGCTGCGCAGGACGTGGGTGGTCACCGGGGAGACCAAAGACCCTGCTGCACACCAGCTTATATTCCCTCACACTCAACGCTCCTTGCAAGTCAAGAACACTTTACGTGGCCGCACCACTTTCAAATTTCACCAGCCGCCAGACAGTAATAAAATAAAAACGTTACGTTACTCACATTAGGGGGAGTCAGTCTGACAGTCACACGCTCATCGACTGGTCTGGAAGACTGGAAATGAGGAAATCAGTTCACTTCTAGAACCTTCTGCGCGAAGTGAGTCACGTCACTGTCTGCAATGGCCAATCACCTCAACATGGCTTGATATAGCCATAGGTGATTGGCCAACTGCACAGAGCAGCAAACACCCACGCGCGGCACCATGATCCTGCTGTCTTAGCCAATCCTGGCGCAGGCTTAACAGCGCCACTGCGCCAAGCAGCGCCAGGATTGGGCTACGAGCAGGAGAAAATCTGCCCTGGTTGAGACCGGGGCCCCGGGTCCCTGCCATTGTCTCCAAGTGCTACAGGGGGGGGGGGCGAGGTCTACTGGGTACTACGCATGCGCAGGCCAGTCTCAATTATGAGTACTCCTGCCTGTTGCATGCGTAGTCACCCCGACCCCGCTGCAGCTGCTTACGCTCTCTGGCCTGCCTGTGCGCTGTCACTCACAGAAGTGACTCACTCTCTCTGCCGCAGCCCCGCCCGCCCACTTCCCATAGGCAATGCCCGATTCTGTCGGGTTCGTCCCGGCCCTGTAGCGCTAAGTCAGTGCGCTCGGATTTCTTTTGACAAAGTTTACTTTACTTTGTGTTGGCACCAGTGGCGGTCGTCCATGGCTAGTGGGGTGCTGCCCCAACGCCCCCAATGGACGCACCGCCACGTCCTACATCTAATTCCTCGAAGCCTCGGGGTATCATCCTTCTTTTCCTCGAGTTCACTGAATTAATGACTGTACTAAAAGCTGCCAGGCTTAAACGTCGCTTTGTGTGGTCGGGCCACAGCATCTATATTTCTCAAGACCTGTCAAATGCCACCAATGCTCGTCGAAAAGAATTCTTGAACCTCCGCCCTCAGATGAGACAGTTAAACATTCAATATGGAATCCTACACCCGTGCTTATGTAAAATAACTCATAATGGTCGTACTCGTACCTTTGATGATCCTCAGAAGCTGCACGAATATCTGCAATTTGCGTCTACTCCCACAATGGATGTTACCACCTGATGCCTCTATAGGCATCTTTTGTTTTTCACCTTTGCTGGCATCTCTTGGTTGTACTGTTGTACTTTTTCTAGCCTTAACGTGGTTTCTCTTACTTTGTTGAGCTGTCCTTAGATTTTCTTTCTGTCTCTCTTGACGCTCTTGGGATTTCGCCTCTCCTTCGGCGTCTCCTTGCTCCTGATGTATTGGTGTTTGCATTCTTCTCAGATCTGGTATTCTTGCCTTGATCTGTCTTCTTTTTCCTTATCTTTCTTCTCTCTCTTTTCTCTCCTCTTTCCAGTCTCTCTTTTTTTGTTCTACCAGTATGTATTTTTGTTCGTCATCTTTCTGTCTTCCCTTTCTTTCTTGCTTGCTTGTTCCATTTCTTGACTTTTGCTTTTTGTTCCTTGCTAGTTCGTTTTTGGCATTCTTTGGCATGTTTTTTCGACCTAATGTACTTTTCTTGAATGTTGTTGTTCTCTCTAATATTTGTATTTCTTATTTCTTTTATTTTAGTCAGCCTCCTGCAGTGTGTTCGCCCCGGATGTTTACCCCCCTCCTCACCTCCCTCCATGTGTAATTTTGTTTCATGGAACGTTCGTGGTCTGGGTCACCCTGTCAAGCGTCAAAAGGTATTGTCTCATTTATCTAAGCTTCATTCACAGGTTGCATTCCTTCAAGAGACCCATTGTACGGATTCTGAATCCTCCAAACTCAAGAGACAATGGGTGGGCCAAGTAGTATATTCTCCGGCTGTGAACAATAAGGGAGGTGTTGCAATTTTATTTCACAAAAGTTTATGTGCCCAAATTCTATCTTCCAAAGCAGATACTGAAGGTCGCTGGGTTATGGCTAAGGTTGTTGTCCAAAACAAAACACTGGTTTTACTTAACGTCTATGGCCCTACTCGCCCCTCTCCTGAATTTTGGAATGAAGTCAAAGTTCTCATTTCCTCTATTGACTGTCCCAATATTATTATTTCTGGTGATTTTAACCAATGGTTGGACCCCTTCTCTGACACTCTCCTCTACTAAATTTCGTCCTGACAAAACCCATAAATCTTTCCAATCTGCCATAGCCTCACGTCCCTTATATGATGTGTGGAAAACTTGTAATCCTGATACTCTGGAATACACGTTTTACTCCAATGTGCATCACACTAGATCTAGGATTGATTATATTTTAGTAAGCAAATCCCTCCTCCCCACATTGCATAAATCTGAAATTGGTTCTATTTTTATCTCTGACCATGCCCCCGTTTTTGCAACCCTTGATCTTACTCTCACCTCTTCCAAATTTAGCCGTTGGAAATTCAACAACTTTCTTTTGTCAGATGCTGTCTTTATACAGGAAGTTCAAAAATTTATAGCTGAATTTTTTACTTTTAATGTTCCTTCGGACACATCAGTTCCTAACAATTGGGATGCCTTCAAGGCGGCTTTGAGAGCTTTTACAATCTCTTATGTTTCCAAAAAGAAAAAACTTAATACATCTAAATACTTGGAACAACTTACCTCCATTAAGCAGCTGGAGCATTTGTATTTCTCAACTAAAGACTCTGACTCCCTTCATAACCTTATCAAAGCGAAATCTGAACTGAATCAAATAGCCATGACTGAAGCATGTAATACTTTATTGAAGATTAAGTCTAAGTTTCATGGAGGTCAGAATAAGGCTGGCAAAATGTTGGCAAACTACCTAAAAATTAAATCTGAGCGTAAAGCTGTAGGCCCTATCCTGAATGATTCTACAAACTCATTGGTTACCTCTGACGAAGATATTGCAGAGGTCTTTCATACCTATTATCATAATCTCTATACTGACGATACTCGCCCTACTGATCAGAATTTATCCTCTTTTTTTGACAGTCTCCCTCCACTCCCTGCGCTCCCTGATGAATTTGCACTATTGGAAAAGGATATTACATCCCAAGAAATTCTCCTGGCCATTAACTCCCTTAAAAAATCAAAGGCCCCAGGCCCTGATGGTTTGCCAATTGAATTTTATTCTGCCCTCCATACTATTTTTGTGCCTAAATTGTTACAATTGTTTAACTCTTTTATTGCTGATGCTAAGGCCTCTGGATCTTTCTTAGATGCCCTCATTGTCATAATTCCTAAACCAGATAAGGATCATTCCCAATGTAAAAATTATCGCCCTATTTCCTTGATTAACTATGATTGTAAGATTTTCGCCAAAATCCTCGCATCCCGCCTTGATTCTGTCATCCCCCTTTTAGTTAAAACGGATCAAGTTGGTTTTGTTAAAGGCCGACTTGCAGCAGATAATGCTCGTATGTTTGCTAATGTCATTTCCCATAGTAAACACTTTAAAGCCCCTCTAGCTGCCTTATCCCTAGATGCGGAAAAGGCTTTCGATCGCATTAACTGGCAATTTATGTTTCGTACCTTGCATTGGTTTGGTTTTGGTCCCTCTTTTATTTCCTTGGTCAAACTCCTCTATTCTGCTCCCCGTGCCAGCATTTTTGTCAATAACCAATTCTCTAGATTCTTTCCATTGGGCAGGGGAACGAGACAAGGTTGTCCCTTATCCCCGTTACTTTTCATACTCTGCCTTGAACCCTTTCTCGAGCGAATTCGTTCTAATCCCCAGATCACTGGTTTTAAAATTTCCTCTGTTGAAACTAAATTATCTGCCTATGCTGATGATATTTTAGTGTACATGTCTAACCCTGTCACGTCCCTTCCTCCTTTTCTTAATGAAGTCCTCCTTTACTCCTCAATCTCTGGGTATAAACTCAATTTATCTAAAACTGAAGTTCTACCATTAAACCCTATCTGTTACCAATACATGTTTACCTCTACTGACTTTACGTGGTGTCCCTCCAAAATTAAATACCTGGGCATTTGGTTCTCCCCTTCCCTTACTGAGACTCTTAAAGCCACATTCATGTCCCTTACTCAGAAAGTCCAATCTCTTCTTCAAAGTTGGTCCCCTTTATTCTTATCGTGGTGGGGTAGACTCGATACCATCAAAATGATGATTACGCCCCATATATTATATACTGTATCAATGCTTCCCATGAAAATTCCAAACTTTTATTTTACTCGCTTAAATTCCTTTTGTTCCAAATTTTTATGGAACAACAAGCATCCCCGCATTGCCTTACGTAAGCTTATACGCCCTAAATCGGAAGGCGGGGTTCGCTTCCCTAATTTTAAAGTCTACCACTCAGCCTTCCTCATTAGGCAATCCTTTTCTTTAGCTTTTGATTTTCATGATACCCCGATTCCTAAATGGGTTACCTTTGAACGATCATTGTTACAAGGTTTTTCATTTCAACATACTGTCTTTATGTCTAATTGTTCGTTTTTATCAAAGCACACAGTGATAAAATATTCACAAACGTTATTGCATGATATATTTGCTAAGGATTTATCTCCAATCCAATGTTTTTTGTCCTCTTGTGTCTGGTACAACAAATTTCTCAAATATAAGGGCAGGTCTTTCTATTACAAATACTGGAAAGAAAAGGATATTGTTTTTGTGCATCAGTTCTTTGCCAATAATGCCATTATTTCTTTTCCTGAGTTACAAGTTCTATATAACTTACCACTGTCTTTTCTTAAGGAATATTTGATTCTGTAGTAGGGGATCTCTGTGTATAGTCATAATCTAGTGAATAGTCCCGCCCATGTGCGTGGACCCCGGAGCAATCAAAAATAATCTCTTACAGTGTCAAAAAATGCAGAAAATGCATAGACACTTAAGAGAGAATTTAAAGACAGATAATGCAGCCAAAAGGCTACACTGTCCAGTACTTCAACTAGAAATTTCCACCATAAAATCCACAAAACAGCAAAGCCTGTACAGATTTCCCTTGCTTAACAGCAAAATCCCTCAGGAATGATAGAGAGAAGAACCTGGACAGACAAGCCCCATAGGCTGCCATTATGTGGCTTAATTAGGATACTGTGCCTTTAAGAGAACCTTCCAGAACCTTCTCTCAGTATCCCAGAATGCATAGCAGGTCCAACTTAGCCTCAGTTCTTTTTTCCGGCTCCTGCAAGCAGGACCCTGGAGCATTGAGCTCTCCCTTTCAAGGGTTTTTGTTGGTGTTTTACACTGATTTCGATTTTTGGTACTTTTAAAGTACTCTGGTGACTTTCTTTCTGTGTTTCTGCACTCTTTTTTGTCCAATAATGCCTGCATTATTCGACAAGTGCCCTGAGTGCTCAAGAAAGAAGGCCAAGACAGACTCCCATGAGGTCTGTATTCTCTGCCTTCCCTCTTCCCACATCCCTGAGGAGTGTAGGATCTGCAGAAGCTTCTCTGGAAGGACCCTGAAGGAGAGGAAGAAGATCAGGCTTCAGGGGCTTGAGGAGAGGAAGCTGAAGGCACGAGGTGGGTCAGGAGGGGCTCCTTCTACCCATGCTGAGGCCTCTGGGGGGCTCCCCAGGGGCAGGAAGACCAGCCCGCGCCCAAGGTCTCCGTCTGGGTCAGTTGCGCTGACCACGACGTCGAGGGGACGGTCAACGGCCAGTTCCAGGTCTCCCCAGGGCTCTGGGTCGAGAAAACGTCGCCCGTCGACGTCGAGGAACGTGTTCCGGCCGCCGTCGAAGCCGGTGTCGATATCCTCGTCGTCGCTGTCGGCGTCGAGTGATCGACATCGGAGGGCCCGGCGTCGGCGCTCGCCGTCGAGGCGACACCGCCGTTCGCCGTCGAGGACATCGTCGTCGAGGGGATCCTCGTCGTCAAGGTCGCCGTCGAGACAAAAGGCATCTCCGGCGTCGAAGAGGTCGACGTCGAAGCATTCCAAAAGGCCGACGTCGAGACGGTCGAGAAGATCGACGTCGAGAAGGTCGGAGAGGTCGACGTCGAGGAGGTCCAAAGGGTCGCCGTCGAAGCGATCCAGGAAGTCGACGTCGAGACCGGCGAAGAGGTCGAGGTCGCCGTCGAGGCACCATCGCCCGTCGTCGAGGTTTCGTGGCTCGTCGATCTGGTCGGGGTCGACGTCGAGACGAAGACACGGTTCGACGTCGAGGAGTGTGATTCGGTCGACGCCGAAGGACCGTTCGACGTCGAGGGGACATCGGTCGTCGTCTGGACACCGGTCTTCAGCGTCTGTAGGTCCTAAGGACAGGCCCAGGACTGTGGGGGGCTCCCCACTCTCTGGTAGAGGTGATGGCTCGCCGGGACCGGCGCATTCCGGGGTGGATACTCCGATGAAGCCGTCTACGCCTCCTCCGCGGCCTGCTGTGCCGAAGGGTCCTCCTCCGAAGGCCCCTACCCCGCCTCCGAGGCCGGCTCCGCGGGACCCGCGTCCGGTTGCCCCTCCACCCCCGATCCCACCGAGGGAGGTGTCGATGCCTAAGTTCCCGACGCCTCCGAAGAAGACTCCTAAGAAGTCTGGAGCTCCTGACCCTGGGAGGCCGAAGGAGCGTCCGAGGCCCAAGAGGTCGAGGTCTCGCTCGGGGAGACGGGACAGATCGAGGAGTGGCCGCGGATCTTCATCACGATCCAGGCATCATCACAAGAGACGTCGGTCCAGGTCACGTTCTCCTTCTGGGACCCGTTCCTACTCGCCCACGCTGTCCGATTCGCCGGAGACTAGGGTGTCTCCGATAGACGATATTAGCACATTTCAGGAGGTTCTCCTGCGTGGTGCGGCGAAGTTGGGCATTGAGGTTGAAGCGCCTACGGCTTCTACCTCGGTAATCTTTGAGACTTTACACAAGAGGCACTTGTCTCGCCCCCTGTTACCTCTGGTGCCGGGGCTCCTTGAGCCCGCCGAACAGCTATTCCTGACGCCGGCGACGGTGAGATCTGTCCCTTCCAGGATACTGAAAAAGTACAGGGCTCCGGACTCAGACCCAGCCTTCTTGAGGAAAGACCCGGTACCGGATTCAGTCATCGTGACTGCTGCTCGGAAGCTTCATTCCACCTCCCCTGCGTCCACGGTGCCTCCGGACAAGGAGAGCCGGTGGATCGATTCTGCTGGTCGCAAGGCGTGTGGGACATCCGCCTCGTCCATGAAGGCAGCCAGTGACTCGGCTTTGCTGGGACGTTACGACCGGTCCCTTTGGGACTCGATGGAGCAGTTCGCAGACCTCGTCCCTCGAGACCGCAAGGAGGACTTTGTGGAGATCGTCAAGGAGGGGATGTTGGTCTCTAATCAGGCCATCGGCGCTGCAGCAGACATATCGTTGCTGTCCGCGCACGGATATTGCCACGGGATTCACCAGAGACGCCATGCTTGGCTCAGGTTGACATCGTTGAAACCGGAGGCACAGCAACGCGTGGCGAATCTCCCGTTTTCCGGAGATACCCTCTTCGGGAAGCACGCGGATGATGAGATGGCCAGGATGAAGGCCGAAGCGGAGACCCTGACGGCAGTGGGCCTGGAAAAGCCCAAGGAAAAGAAACCCTTCCGACAGTACCAGCGTCGGTTTGGGGCGCAGGGTCGTGGAAGGGGGCAGTCTGCTGGTCAACATCAACAGCGGCAGCAGCAGCAGCAGTACAGGCAGCCCTTCCAGAAGCGACAGGGTGGTAGAGGTCGTCAACAGTCCTCTACCGCGACCAAGGGCCCGGCCGGGTCCCGTCCCTGAGCTGTTACTTCCCCCTCGTCCGTTACCCGCTCCGGTGGGGGGAAGCGTTCAATTTTTTCTGGCAGAGTGGAGAAAAATTACTCAGGACAAGTGGGTGCTGAATATTGTTTGCAATGGATACAGTCTACGTTTCACCAGCCCTCCTCCATCGATTCCTCCCGTCAGCTCGCAGTATCAACTGCGCGAGCTTCAGACGGAGGCGGACGTTCTGCTAAGGAAAAGGGCGATCGAAGACGTACCTCTGTCTCAAAGAGGAAGAGGTCTGTACTCTCGGTTCTTTCTTGTCCGCAAGAAGGACAAAAACGAGTTCAGGCCCATTCTGGATTTGCGGCAGGCAAACAAGTGGATTCGCAGAGAAAAGTTTCGCATGCTGTCGTTGCATCAGATCTACCCTCAGCTGCAACGGGGAGACTGGATGTGTGCCATAGATCTACAGGACGCATACTTCCACGTGCCCATTGCATGCAAACACAGAAAATTTCTGCGCTTTCAAGTCGGCACCAATCACTATCAGTACACGGTGCTACCCTTCGGACTGAAGTCGGCACCCAGGACATTCTCAAAATGTATGGCAGTGGTAGCGGCACACCTGAGGAAGAACAAGGTGTTTGTCTACCCGTACCTGGACGATTGGTTGATCAAAGCCTCCTCCTTCTCGGAAGCTCGAGCACACTTCCAGAAGACGTGCGTTCTCTTGAACAGGCTGGGGTTGCACATCAACATGTCCAAGTCGGTCCCGATTCCGGTGCAGTGCATCCAGTACTTGGGGGCCTCCATCAATACGCTGTCAGCAAGCGTGTCTCCTTCGGAAGAGCGACGTTTATCACTCGTTCGGAAGGCTCAGGCTCTCATGAAAACTCCGTCTACGACGGTGAGGACCGTGTCTTCTCTACTGGGATCGATGGCCTCTTGCATTTTTCTCACTCCTCACGCACGGCTACAGATGCGTCCTCTGCAGGAGTGCTTGGAGGATCAGTGGGACCAGAGGAGAGGTTCTTGGGACGACAGGATACGACTGTCTCTACATGCTCTTCAGTCTCTGAAGTGGTGGTGCTCGAAGGAGAATCTCCTCAGAGGCGTTCCCTTCCACAAGGACATTCCCACACAGACCATCGTGACGGATGCGTCTCTCCTAGGTTGGGGGGCGCATTCCGGAGATCTGCAAATTCAAGGGACGTGGTCCCCGACGGAGTCCACGTACCACATCAATTTCCTGGAACTGAGAGCTGTTCACTTGGCACTGAAGGCCTTTCATCCGTCCTTTCAGACCAACTCTCTGCTTGTTCAGACGGACAACACGACTACGATGTATTACCTCAACAAGCAGGGGGGCTCGAGATCGCGCACTCTGTCGCAGGAGGCGCAGGCGATCTGGCACTGGCTTCTGGCTCGAGGACTGTCGATAACGGCCACCCATCTGCCAGGTGTGCAGAATGTTCAGGCAGACGAGCTGAGCAGAATCGTGCAGGAAAACCACGAATGGGTCATAAACGACGAAGTACTAGGAGAAGTCTTCGCAAGGTGGGGAACTCCAGACGTAGATCTGTTTGCCACCGCCGAAAACAGCAAATGCCGAGGCTTCGCCTCCAGGTACTACCAGCCAGGGACGCTGGGGAACGCGTTATGGATCAACTGGTCGAACAGCTTTCTGTACGCTTTTCCACCAATTCCCCTGATTCCGGCGGTTCTCATCAAGCTGTCTCAATCCAGGGCGAGAATGATTCTGATTGCCCCGGAATGGCCCAGACAGTGGTGGTTCACGGACCTGCTTCACCGATCTCTCCTTCCTCACATGAAGCTGCCGTGCAGGCCGGACCTTCTCACGAAGTTCGGGGGGCGGATGGTGCACCCCAACCTCTCGTCTTTGAGTTTGGCGGCATGGCTCCTGAAATAGTGCAATATGGCCATCTGAATCTCCCAGAGGATTGTATGGGCATACTGAAGGAGGCTAAGCGACCTTCCACTAGGACTTCCTATGCTTACAAGTGGAAGAGGTTTTGCATCTGGTGCAAGTCTAAGAACTATGACCCTACGTCATGCAAGGAAGATGTCATCCTTCCATATCTGCTTCATCTGGCGCAGTCGGGCCTTAATGTCCATTCCATTAAGGTTCATCTGGCTGCTTTGACTGCCTACAGGAAAGGCCCTTCACAGACTTCCTTTTTCCAGATCCCTGTGATCAAAGATTTTTTGGAAGGCTTGAAGAAAGTGTTCCCTCCTGTCAGGCTTCCTTCGCCTTCATGGGACTTGAATGTGGTGCTGTCCAGATTGATGAAGGAGCCTTTTGAACCCATTCATAAGGCTTCGTTGCAGCACCTGTCCTGGAAGGCGGCGTTCCTCGTGGCCATTACATCGGCCCGCAGGGTGAGTGAGATTCAGGCATTGTGTTGCCAAGAACCTTATACTGTATTTCATAATGCTAAAGTTGTTATGCGTACTCACCCTAAGTTTCTTCCCAAGGTTGTTTCTGATTTTCATATCAATCAGACTATCACTTTGCCTACGTTCTTTCAGAATCCTTCATCTCCGGCGGAAAGGTCTTTACATTCCCTGGATGTGCGGAGGGTGCTGAAGTTTTATCTTGATAAGACTAAAGATATTCGTAGGTCAGACCAATTGTTCGTCAATTATGGCTCAGTCAGGACAGGTCTTGCTACCTCTAAACAGTCCATCTCGAGGTGGATTGTGTCCTGCATACAGTTGTGTTACTACAAAGCTAATAAGACCTTAGGAGGTAAGCCTAAGGCTCATTCCACCAGGGGCAAAGCTGCTACGACAGCTATGCTCCGTAATGTTCCCATTGCAGAGATCTGCAAGGCGGCCACTTGGAAGTCGGTCCATACCTTTGCTAAGCATTACTGCCTGGACACTGATGCCAGGGCAGACGCTCAGGTTGGGCAGGCTTCGCTGCGGAATCTGTTCGCACAGTAGTGGCGTTATTTTATTCTCCACCGCCGCTTGGTGTGGGGATGGGCTTGCCATTCTATTCACTAGATTATGACTATACACAGAGATCCCCTACTACAGAAGGAGTAGTTTCTGTCCTGTAACTCCAGTTCTGTAGTAGGGGTATCTCTGTTATAGTCATAAGCGCCCTCCCGCCTCCCCGGTGGAGTGTTGTTCATGATCATAATGCTGCAGGTCTGGCGTTTCCTACGCCCTCGAAAAGAACTGAGGCTAAGTTGGACCTGCTATGCATTCTGGGATACTGAGAGAAGGTTCTGGAAGGTTCTCTTAAAGGCACAGTATCCTAATTAAGCCACATAATGGCAGCCTATGGGGCTTGTCTGTCCAGGTTCTTCTCTCTATCATTCCTGAGGGATTTTGCTGTTAAGCAAGGGAAATCTGTACAGGCTTTGCTGTTTTGTGGATTTTATGGTGGAAATTTCTAGTTGAAGTACTGGACAGTGTAGCCTTTTGGCTGCATTATCTGTCTTTAAATTCTCTCTTAAGTGTCTATGCATTTTCTGCATTTTTTGACACTGTAAGAGATTATTTTTGATTGCTCCGGGGTCCACGCACATGGGCGGGACTATTCACTAGATTATGACTATAACAGAGATACCCCTACTACAGAACTGGAGTTACAGGACAGAAACTACTCCTTATTACTACTGCTATCTCTTCTTACTTATCAACATTTCCTTCCTTTATCACTCTCCCTTCCTTCTCTCCTTCTTCCCCTCTTTATCCTATATTTTCCCTTCAGCAACCCAAGGCTGCCCTTGTTTATAGAATATTGTCTTCAAATGTTGTTGTGCGGCCTAAATCTGCTGCTAAGCTCGCTTGGGAATCTGATTTGTCTGTCTCTTTATCTGTTGATGACTGGGATGATATTTGGAGTAAGTTGTTTAAGACCTCTGTTGCAGCTCGTATTACCCAATCATTATATTTCATTTATCATAGATCCATTCTCACTCCTCTCAGTATTGCCAAGTTCTCACCTTCTTCCTCTACTCTATGCTGGTCATGTTCTTCACTCCCTGGTACCCTCAAACATCAACTTTATGATTGTCCCCCTGTTTTAGCTTTTTGGAACTCAGTTTGGGATACTTGCATGCGTATATTTCAATGCTCTGTTCCTTTATCATTCTTGACCGTGTTTTTAGGTTCTGTTTCTGTTGATATTGATATTGATCCTTCTAGTGTTAGATTACTGGATCTTTTTATTGCGGTTGCTTTTAAAGTAATTCTCTCTTGTTGGAAGGATAATTCTAAAATCTCTGTTCTTACATGGTGGAACTTCATATGTGATGAACATAAGATTGCTATCGCTTCCTCCTCTTCTGTCTCCTCTAAAGTTAAATCCGATCTCCTTTGGCTCCCCTTCTCCACTTATCTTTCATCATCCCCCTCTCCTTGATAGCTGAGCCTATATCTCCATATTGTATTTACCTTCCCTTCTCCTTTCTTCTTCTTTCTTCTTTTCTCTTTTGTATCTCTCCTCTTTTTTCCCTTCTTCTTTCTCTCTTACTGCTTTACTTTTCTTTCTTATTTACTATCCCCCAATGAACCGTTTATTTTATCATTTTTCCTTTGCCTCATTTATGTATTTTGGTTCTAATGTACTATTGTATTACCTTTGTATTGCATTTTATTTAAACAAAATAAAAAATTCTTAAACTGAGAAAAAAAAAGAACATTGGAATGTTGGGAGCTCCATTGAAAACAATGGAGTGCTCTGGGCTTATAATGGCTGGTATAAGCCTGGAGCACCAACATTCCAATGCTTCTTTGTTCACAGCTCTGGCTATGAACAAAGGCTTCAGGGAACCTGAGGGGTTTCCAATCCCCTCACGCGACCAAAAGGCTTTGTTTTTTTTGTTAGAACATTCTGTCCTCTAGTGACAGAATGTTCTAATAGCCTTATAGCCCTTCGTAGATGGGCTATACCGCTATTAAAGTCCCTCTCCCTTGTTAAAGGCCCTCGCCTTCGGCTCGGGGCCTTTAACGCTGGAGAGGGCCTTTAATAGCCGGTATAGCCCTCTACGGCGGGCTATAAGGCTATATTAAATCTCTGCTGAGGCTACCGAAAAATGTCCCCCTATTGCCTCTGAGGTACGATCAAAATCTCTGAAAATGTTCTGACATAGCCTGCTTAAAACCTATTTTATGTTGTATCAGACTCTGGGCGTCAGAGGAACTGGCCCCGTACAAGACTACCTCTGGAAGATAGTAGACAATAGTATGGCTTCTTTGATTCCTTAGGTCTCCCAGGTAAAAACCTGGTTGTTCGAGCTTAGTCTGTCTGAATATTGGCTGAATCCTTCCTTTATAACCAAGAGCACCCTAGACATTGTCAAACTCAGTTATTGTAATACTGTTTTTGTAGCAGAATCTCGGCTGTAGACTGTCAGTATTTGTCCATCAAATGTGTTTCTCAGTTTGAAGAATTCTTGGACTATGTGAGTGTTCCACTGGCGGGATCCCTGTTTATTAAATTTAGGCTAGGGATTTTGCCGGTAGCCGCACTGACTTGTATGCAACAGCACTTCCATCAATGTATGCCTCTTGGGTTGCAAAACTGTTGAAAACGAAGAACACATTTTATTTTTCTGCTGTGCCTATGCAAAACAGCGTGCTCGCTAGATTGCTCCTCTCTTTCGACTCTTCAAGCTTGAAAATCGGCATACAGCTCTGAGAATCTGTAAATCAGATAATGGGTGTAGCATTGTATATTCAGTCTCTATCTTCAATCTGGCACATCAAATTAAAAGCTGTTGGGACAAATTTCACTATGTGAAAGCGACTTTTAAGATATTATTGTTTTATTGGTATATATTTTATTCTTTCAGTATGCACTGTACACTTTAAGCATATCTACAATAGTTAGCGCTCCGTGTAAACCCCCAATTCTGAATGTAATGCTAGATGTCAGCATGGCATAACAGGCCCTTTTGGACCTTATTCTCAGGTTTCTGCCTCAAGTTTTTGCCCACCGGGAAATTATCTAGCTCGGAGGTACCCCATTGTGTCTTTCACCGTAAGCGCAAAGAATATTGATTCTAATCGCCTTTATTAAGTATAAATTTCAGAATGTTCTTTATATTTTTAACTTGCAGATAACAGCAACTTTGAGGTACTTCTTATTGTAAGCAGATACAACATGTTTTTAACCTATTTTTATTGATGTACTTTGTTGTGATCTATTTATTTTCTTCATATTTTTATCTACCATGAGATGTGTTTCTGTGTACTTTTGTGATTCTCTTGAACCACAACAAAGTTGATGATGATGATTATCTTTGTGAGATGTCCAGAAGCAGTTAGATTGTATTGATATTTGGGACCTGCAGTGGTGGACTTTGTTAAAGTCCTCTGAATTGTCCAGAAATGTGTGACAGTTCTCTTCAGTTATTTGGTGATGTTTTGTTTGGTTTCCTGGCTGTGCAGTACTGGTGATTGACAGCCCTCGTAGCAGATACGTCTTATGTGAATTTAAGAGGAATAAGTTACAATTTGCTGCTGACTGCTGTGTATTATGTTCTTAGTAATTTTGTGGATCATAGCTGTTATATATGCAAGTACATAACTATATAGTGCCACGACGAACCATGGGCCAACTCTTCTTAGCGTACCTGCATATCGAAAGCAGTTTGCTCATTGAGTTGTTTCTAGTTTGTGGGTTGTAAGCTGAGGATTGCTCTTCAGGGTGCAACTGTTTCCTGGGCTCTGTTTCCGGGGCTTGGGAGGTGCACTTATCTAGGAAACAGACATGCTTCCAACTGTCTTGGGAAATATGTACTCCTGGGTGCTTCTAATGTTGTCTGTTAATGATTTTCAGAGCTTGGGGGCTTGTACTGAAAAAGCAGTGCTTCCTACAGATGCATTGTAGTATGGTGGTAGGATGATAAGTGGTGCAAAGTTGGAGCACAGTGTTCTGTTTGGTTGGTATTGCTTGAATTTAACTTGTAGGTATAGCAGGCCCTTTCCTTGGGATGCTTTATGGACAATGTAGAGTGCCTGGCTGGTCCTGATTTATAGCTTAGTGTATGTCTGGGATGACATCTTTACAACGGTGTACTTTGAGTAACAATTGACTGCTATATGTTATCTAGAGAGAGGCACTCTAATTAACGTAAGTCTAATATATTATCTGAATGCTAAGTTGTAGAATCAGAAAAATGAAAATTTGTGACAGGGTTCTGTCTGCTGCACCCATGTCCAAGCTAGAGTACATTGTGCTCATAGGATCCCATATACTAATACTTTTTTTTAACTCACACCAAAACAAATACGAAAATTCATAAGATTACATAGAATATATTAAAATACAGAAAATGGGTAGCCTTGTTATTTTCAGTAAGTCAAAGAATAGGAGAAATATTTCACATTTAGCCACAAGTTGAGTCCAAATTTCCTTGTGCACAAAAAATGGTGAAATGTGTGCTTTTTACGTGAGCCTTGTGTGACACTACTTCCTCCTAATCACTCCAGATATTAGTCTGCAAAGGGGAAGGATGGGTGCATGATCCAATCTGCGAGTAAAATGGAGAAAAGTGGATTTTTAATTTCGGGTCTGATTTTTACCAAGCATTTAATTCTAGCCCCATTGTCCTTCCCTGGTAGCAACCAGTACTTATTAATGATGTAAAAAGGTGTCTTCCATACTGAGAAGGATGAGATACCTTTCACACACGCAACCTGCTTGGAAAATGACTACATAGCTCCCCAACAGAGTACAGGAGGACAGGATGCTGCACTACCATGATCTGAAAAAATAATTCAGTATTTCCTATGTCTTTTGTCACAGTAAAAAACAGATATTGAGAGTAGAACCCCCGCTCGAAGCAGTGGAGTCGTGTTTTTCCCTGCTGACCAATGGTAAGTTGGCGAGCGCGAGCTGCCGCTCGGGTAGAATTTCTACTTGAGCTGCAGGAAGATCAGTGCGAATAGCAGTTTGCACTGCACTCCGACACTTGTGGCACTCCATGGAGTTTTTTGTCACTTCGCGGAGTTCGCGTAGCGAAACTCTTCGAACTCCGCCCGGGCCTGATGGAGCGCTCGCTTCTCACTAAGCTACAAAAATCGCTTGTAAACTAACCACTGAGCATTCTCTACTACACTCACATGACCAAATACCAACAGAAGTTATAAAGGGACTCTCACCCATGTATTTTAGTGGCATGCTTCGTCATCAGGACCCTCAACACGATTGATGATGGTTAATCTGGGTGGGCTCAATCTGATTCAGAGAGATCATAATAATGTAGAGAACAAGTACATAAAGTTATTATCCAGAGTATAACCCAAGACTGGGACTTTATTATAGGTTACCTTTGAGACTCAAAACACACCTGCATGTGTCCATACCTGCCCGCCTCTTTCCCTCTACTAAAAACTGCATGCATCACTCCATTACACTTCATCAATGGAAAATATACACCCTGCTTCTAAATCAAAGAAATAAATATATCAGCCTTTTGCTGATCTGACATTTTCAGACACACCATAAAGCATGCAGAGGAAAGGGGATTTTTGAGGAGATGAAGTCAGGCAGAGAAGAGGTCAGGAAAGGGGGCAGACAAGATCGAGGAAAATTGAGAAGTTAAAAACCTGGACATGAGCCAAAATTGCCGAAATCTGCCGGGACAGCTGGTGGAAACTAGGGACTGTCCGGGCAAATCCGGGACGCCTGGTCACCCTATTTATAATGGAAATAATTCTTTGTCTCTGCATTGAGCGTGTTTTCCTTTTCGCATAAACGTTTTTGGTAGACGTGGAAACAAATATTTGTCGATCATTTTAGGGGGATGAGGGGACCCAGAGGGGGAAGTTTAGAGGAAAAACGTTTCTGGCCGTTCTCCTTTCTTTCTCCACGACTGTGGTCCATTTCTTTTTGCCTGTAGTCGTCCTGTGTTTTTTTATCTTCACCATCTGCCGTCTAAATATAGTGTCTCGTAGCTGGTTGTGCCCTTGTATATTTTTAGCTGCTTTACAACTGCACTACTGTAGCCTGGTAAAACAGATTATCGGGTTAATGTACAGAGGGGCAGATTTATTTCGGACTTGCGCCACGTTTACGCCGCCGTTGCGTCACGTAACGGCAGCGTAAACGTGGCGCATCCCTGCGACCCATTTACAACGTGACGCATCTAGGCAGATGCGTCACGTTGTAAAGCCCTGCGCCACATGTGGGCGTTCCGGCGCAGGGTTGGCGTTCCGGGGGCAGGTGCGCCTCGCAAAAGTGCCTGTGTGAAATCTACAAGATTTCACGCAGGCACTTTTAGGCCAACGCTGCGTCAAAACCCTGCGCCTGCTTGAAGCAGGCGTAAGGCTTGACGCAGCATTGGACAGATAGGGCCCCACAGAGCATTGCTGGAGCTGCGTAGCGCTTGCGACGTAACTCCAGCAATGCGCCGCCTTTACGGCACAGATGCGTCACGCATCTGTGCCGTTTTTGCCCCATGGTGCACCGCATTGTAAATGCGGCGCACCATGGTTGGCGGAGCTGCGGCGCACAATAACTGGCGCATCCCTGGGGATGCGCCAGTTATTGTACATCTGCCCCAGAATGTTTTAGTAACCCGGAAGTCAGAGACTGGCGCAGCCTCTCATCCCTTTGAGGTCCATATAATGATGACCAGTGATTTGAAGGAAAAGTATGTCTGTTTTTTAGGGCAGCAGCTAGCTACTGGTCTAAAGTTGCCCTTGCACAAGGCAGTCTGGGAAGTGGAAGAAAGTCTTCTTTTCTTTCAAAATGTTATTCTCTGACAACCAGCCTTAATTTTTTGGAGAACCAAGGTACCTTTCATTTACTACGTTCATTTTAGGGCTAATAGTTAGTCTGAATGTTTTAGTAAAAGTCCATGCTTTTTTTGGAAAATTTTTGATATTACTTCGGGCCTGGCCATACTTTTTTATTTTCCATCCTATGCAGTTCAATTGCATTTTATAAATACACATCAATATGCTCATATTTATCCCAAAATGCTGTTCGAACGACCTTTGAAAGGTGGCAGCCATACTTTATGTTGCTCATTGTGAAGCTAAATGGATTCTTGAAAATCTGAAATACTCCGCCTTTGATCTCATTATCAAGTTAACACTAAGTTATACTCAGTAACTAATTCTAAAATCTCTTGCCTTCGGGTTCTAAATGTCCTTGGTCTATACCTAAAACCAAAAGTAGCACCCATCTGAAACCTAACAGCTGCCATATGAAAAAACTGGAACTATCCCGTTTTGCAAGCCAAGCCTCGACTATTTGTTTTAACCGTATATGAATACCATTTACACTGCACACTGTAAAGTGTTGCCTGGACCCACTGGCTATAGTGATTACTTATGTGATGTACAGATGATGCCTGCATATATCATACTATCTGAATCCTCTGTGCCTGGGGCAAAACGGTGTTCATCTGCTTAGCACTCAACCTGATACATATATATATATATGAAGGCGACAAGCAAAATAAACATCTAAGAAGAACCGAATTTTGGTCCGTGCTTTGTTTTCTGATCGCGTCTGCCAGTATCATTGCAGAGCATAAGGAACTGAGGTTAAGGCATATATATATATATATATATATATATATATATATATATATATATATATATATATATATATATATGACTTTGGTTACAAAAGACCTATGGTAGTGGTTGCTTAAAGTGAGTGCATTATTTAGGATCAATGTTGCCACTCAAAAGTTTTGTTGGTTACCCTTTCATGTATACCCCCGTTTTAATGGGTAAACCAATGTTTCCCTCATGCAAATTGTGGAACCTGAATGCTTTTTTTGTCTAATTCAAAATGGTTCTGAGATTTGAAACACAAAATGTTTTAATGTTTAATTTCTAACCCAAAATATATTTTCTTTGTAACTTGAATTTCCATCATTTGTAACCTATAATGTTCCGAGACATGTTACTCAGTGTTCTCATACGCAGCACAAAATATTCCTCATGTTATACTGAATGTTTATTGCTATTTGCAACCCAAATGTGCTTCACATATTCAACCTAGAAGGTACATGCACAACCCTTGGCGTTCGTTTCCTGTAAGATTAAGCCACTTTGATTGTTACCTGTGATGTAGAGCTCTCAGGTTTTGTCATGTGAAGTGTGGGCATCTTATGAAATCCTAGTATGATAATTATCAGCACGCTCAGGGGTCGATTTTGAACTTGGTTGGGACGGCTCCGAATCGTATTCGGAATTGCCTAAAGCGATCCGGAGTCCTTGTTTCTGAACGAATACTTCACAGTTCCGGACGACCAAGTACGAGGTCTGAAAAGCCTTAGTGCTGACCGAATCAGTTCCGAAAGGCATTCGGAGAGATAGAGCCTTCCGGAGTCGATTCGTACAGCTCTATGGAACAGGTTTTACGAGCGAGCAATTGCGATGAATGATTCGAACAGCCTTTCCGATTTGGTTTGCCCGGCTCGAAAACGCTTCCACAATCGGCCTTTCGGGGCCTGTAGAAAGCGCCCCTTCGCCCGGGGCCCTCTGAATTGGGCCCGTGGGGTACCCATGGGTCCCTTCTTCCCAACCATGCACAGTGTGGTATGCACCATTGGGTGCCCCCCATAGGGTGCACGATTATCGCCAACCACCCCTTTTGTCAATGCGAGCCTGTGTACGTGTTCGGTACACAGGCACCCATTAAGGTCAATGAGAGTCCGACCAAATCGTACCCGGATGCATTAAATGCATCATTTTCGTACGGTTGGACTCCCCCGATCCGAGTCGTATGGAAAGCATTCCGGACCCGAGTAGTTCGGTATGCTTTCCAAACGAGATCGGAATCGGGCCCTAAGTCTCCAGAAAGCAGATGATTATGGCATCTGATCCCATTAAAGTCAACAGAGAATAATTTCTGGTTGTTGAAGTAGGTTTGAATGGCTGTGACCCCTTGAAGTCTCTGAGAATCATCTGACATGTTTCAGCATGAAAATTATTCAAAAGCTAGTGACACCCTCCAAATGAGGATGAGTTAGGAACTGTGTCTTGCATATTCATTTTATTAATGCACAACTAAATATATTGAGTGTGATACACAAAAATGTGCAATTTCTTGGAATTTACTAACATTTTTAGTACTTTGCCTGTAAGTTTGCACCAGGTGAATGTTATGTCATGTGACATTCCCCAGGCTCTCACTTCCCCAAGGGGTAACTGTACATAGGTCCCACTATCTATCACACTCCCTGAAACCATAGAATAGACATTCTAACGATTGTTCATCAATGCTCGGTGTGTAGAACTCCACACACCAGACATCCCCCTACCTGGTCACTTAACACAAGTTTGACACCATCTTCATCGCTTAAACATGGTTCACACCCACATCTTTGCACATCCTAGACATTCTTCTTCCCACAGGATACAGCATCCATTGTGTTGACAGGAGAAAATAAGGAAGGAAGCCTTGCTGTTATCCATAATTCCTTCTGGCTCTGTACCTTAGTATCAATCAACTCCATGGGGCTGCTGACATCCATTTCCCACTCTCTGCAACTCAGACCGCCACCTTTCATCTCTACAGACCTCAAAGGAAAAAAAAGGACTTCATTAATAAGTTCTCATCTATCCTTCGCACTTTGTCCATACAACATGCCTACACCACCCCCTGAGTGACTTCAAACTCCCATGCAGTACAAGCTCAAGAAAAACAAGACACACCCTCTTCAACCTTATTAATACACTCAATGCGGAACAGCATGTTACACTAACAACGCACTCAAAGGCCACATTCTCGACCTTGTCTTCTCTACATCACCAACAATCCAAAGCAAACCACCCATACCCCTGTATTGGACGGACCACACTGCCACCCCTCTCTCCCTGCTCAGCATCCTACCCACAAACAAAGGCCAACAGAAAAGAAAAGACCAAACCTTCAGAGCCTTGAAAGACTTCTCTATAGACAACCTAAAGCTTAAACTCCCCTCTCACCCTATCAACTCCATATCTGACACCAACAACCATCTGCACACAAATGCAAGCCAATGCCTTTAGCACCCTGTTACTTTAAAGACCTCGCTGACAATAAACGATCTATCTGCAGATAGGAAAGAAAATGAAAAAAAACAGAACTTTTGAGGACCTATTGACGCTGTATTCCCTCCATGCAACAGGCAGACAGATCAACACATTAGCCAAAGCAAAATACTATACCAGCACCATCAATTAAGCAACCAACAGAAGCAGAACACTGCTCAAGACACACTGCATCAACCCTCTTCCGGACCCACCTATTCCTAACTCCATCAGAAAAGTGCCATCAACTTCTTCAATCGATCAATCAATCAATCAATCAATCAGGGAATTGTGAAGCGCGCTACTCACCCATTAGAGTCTCAAGGCACTGAGGGGGTGGGTCCAAGGACGAGGACTTCTGTCTTCTCCAAGTTGAACTTCAGACAGAGGCTGCTCATCCAAGCTGCAACATCTTTCATTCCTTCCTGGAAGCTGAGTCTGGTGGCTTCGGGGTCCTTCGTGAGGGAGAGGATGAGCTGAGTGTCGTCGGCGTACTCGAGGACCGGACAGACTGATCTAGTTGCGGTTGTACTACGGCGCGGAGCGGGGTGCTTTTACTGAAAATTGTGGATTTGCTCACTTCGAAGCAAGGATACTAGACTCACTCGCAGTCTAAAGCGTGTGGGATGGTATTATCACCACATGGAAAGTTACTACCAATTACATTGAAGCCTTGAGAAAATTGAGGACGATTTCCCAGTTTGTGCGACAAAACACCTGTTGGCTGATCAGAAAGAAAAGAATAAAAGAGAGAAGATTTCTGAAACTGTGTTTATAATTTGTGTATACTTGCATCGGTATTTAATATTACACTACAGATATGGGCTGAGGATTTTGTGAAGTCGTCGGCGTAGGATACTATGCTGTCTGACGATGGTGGCGAGGGAGGCCATGTAGATGTTGAAGAGCATGAGACTGAGCGATGATCCTTCAGTGAACAAATACAGAAGATTCCACAGCACATCGACGCCAAGCCCTTTTCAATTCTTAAACCCACCCCTTCTCATAGAATCCCACAATGGCCATGCTTCAAAGCCCTCTCTCTCCCACTTATGACTGACATACTCAACTCCCTTAAAGCCATTTCTTATAAAAACGGTGTCTTGCCATCATCCTTCAACAAAGCTCTGTCTGAGGACTCTATTTTACCACTACTTACCATTGCCAATTACTCCCTCACTTCAAGGCATCTTCCCAGAAGCACTCAAACAGACCAGACCATCCCACTACTGAAGAAACCAACACTAGACCATGATGACTTCGCCAACTACAGCCCCATCACTCACCTGCCATTCATTGGCAGATCATTAAAAAAGCAGTCTATGTTCAATTCCAAGATCACATCAATGCTAACCATCACCTGCACAACTACCAGTCTGGCTTCAGATAAAACTGCAGCACTGAGACAGGTACCATACACATCACAGACCATGTCCTATTGACCACAGATAATGAGGACCCCTACCTCTTAATATTATCTATCAGCTGCTTTCAACAGTCGATCATCCCACCCTCATATGCACCACCCTGGATTCTCATATGGGATTTACTGGCAATGCCCTTCACTGGTTCGCCTCTTACTTTTCCAACCACCACCAGTTTGTTAATGAGGGCACCACAAGGTTACAATGATTCCTATCATATGTTGAGCTGCCACTGTTCCATACTACGTCCGTCATCTTCAAAATTTACCTGAGCTGCTTGTTGCTTTACTCACCGATTACACCATTAAGATTGACCAATATGCCGATGACACACACCTCTGCCTGAAACTCTCCTTTGCTTCAGACATCCAATACTTCAAACACTGCTTGCTCATCTTCCAGACCCAGATGTACAGTGCCTACCTAAAGATAAATCTCACCAAGACAGAAATCCTGTCATTTATTTACAAAGAATTACATAGAACATACAATATAAAACGTGGCTCAATGACATGACCGTTGATGACTTTGAACCCCAACAGCTATAGATAGCAGAGCTGCCCCCGTTCCTTCCGGGAGGGGTCACAATATTTAGCCCAAATGGTTGCCCGGTCACGCAGCGATAGATAGCAGCGCATCGGGAGGCAATCAGCCACACCGATTCAGTAAACGTGTGTTTTAGCAATTTTAAAGATATTTGTTTTAAAGCTGTATTTTTTAACCTGAACGCACTGTACCTACTTGAAATTGACTCACGCAGCACTTTACTATCAAAAGACCCTAACGCAGACGCAGAGAGAGGTAAGGAGCAGAGAACTCAAGCAAATAATTATTTATGGCTGTGAACTCTTTCCTCAAGCCAACAGAATTAGAAATGGAAGTACAATCCTCCTACTCCCTGCGTGAGAGAATCTCTGACTTCTTTGATAACAAAATTCAGAAAATCCACAACTCGTTTACTGCAAGAGTTGAGACGGATAAATCCGATGTGAAGCAGAGCAGTAAGCCAGAGTATTCGTTTACGGAATTTCCCTTGATTATGCTGCAAGATGGTCTGGCTCAGATCCTCAGCTGCAAATCAGGCTCCCTGGAGGACCCTTGCCCCCCTAAATTATGGAAAGAGTTGGCTCACTCGCTCATCAAGGTGTTGATTCACATTTGGAATACATCCCTTGCATCTGGCATTTTCCCTGACATGTGGAAACAGGCCATTGTCCTTCCCCTCAGGAAAAAACGCAATGGAAAGCCAAGAGATCTGAGCAATTATCGCCCCATCTCATTACTACCAGCCAAAGCAAGAAGGCTGGAAAAATTGGTACAGCGACACTGACCAATTTTATTGATGAACATGTCATTCTACACAATACCCAATCTGGTTTCAGACCCGGTTTCAGTACTGAGACGGCTCTCTTAGAGGTGGTAGAATCGGTAAGAATGTTGGTGAACTCAGGGGTATCAGCAATACTGGTGCTCCTGGATCTATCCGCAGCATTCAATACGGTTGACCACTCAAGATTGTTGCAAAGACTCCAGAACATCGGCTTGGGGGCCAGTTTTAGCTTGGCTGAAGTCGTTTCATACCAAACGCACTCATCAAATTGCCTTACAACTCCCCAAGTCGCAACCAAAGCTGATATGGTGTGGAGTTCCTCAGGGGTCAGCACTAAGGCCACTTTTTTTCAACATATATTTGGCCTATTTGGCCCCGTTGTTCTCACTCATTGTCAACTGGGGTGTGAAGGCGATATCATACGCCACTGACACCCAGTTGGTGTTCTCGTTTAAAGAGCAATCGGACGACGTCTTAGAGCGTTGTAAGGGCTGTCTGAAAGATATTTCCTTTTGGATGAATAATAATAAGTTGAAACTCAATGCCGAAAAACCGGAAGTGCTGTTCTTTGAAAAAAATCCCCCGCCACCAGCGGACCTATGATGGTCGCAGGAAATGGGTCCCCCTCGTTTCCCAGCAGCTATGGCTAAAAATTTGGGGTTTAAGTGGCAGACTGATCTCTCATTTTCTGCCCAGATCCGGTAAGTGACATCATCCTGTTTTACCAAATTGAGAAGCCTGCGCAAGTTCCTCCATCTGTTGCCAGAGGATTGCCGCAGAGTCATAATACAAGCCTAGGTGACAGCTAGAATGGTCTATGTGAATGGCCTCTATGTAGATCTGCCAGCTTACTTGATTAGAAGATTACAGATGGTACAAAATGCGGCTGGGAGATTGATTAGACAAAGTACCATTCCGTCATCATATCTCTCCGCACATCAAGGAGCTCCACTGGCTGCCTGTGGCCAGAAGAATCGAATTCAAGGCTTTGAAATTTGCATTCTGCTCAATCCATGGTAAATGTCCGAGCTACCTGAAACAACGTCTTTGCAGCTACAAGCAGATTCGACTGCTGAGATCGAACACACAAAACTTATTGTACACTCCATGGTATAGGAAAGCCGGGACGGGTGGCAGATCTTTCACGGTCACTACTTCCAAGCTTTGGAACTCCTTGCCAAATAACCTACGACATATTGACTCAGAGCCACTATTTAGGAGAGGGATGAAAAGGTATTTAGCTTAGGTTAACATGCTTAGGTTTCTTTATGATCTGACCTCCTTTGCCTGCCACTTATTGCTATAGCGCCGGGACACCTCTGTTTGAGGTAGTTGTTCGCGCTCTACAAATGTCAGTATTATTATTATTATTAACTTGCACCCAATGGCAATTTACTTGGATTCACCTGGACACCAAACTCATCCTCAAGCAATTCATTGCCAGACAATCAAAGACTGCTTGGTACCAGCTCTCTCCTCTAAAGAAAGTCAAACCATTTCTTCCAAAAAATGACTTCGGAACTGCTGCTCAAACACTCGTACTTTTGCACCTAAATGGAAGTAATGCCCTCTTCCATGGCCTTACTGACTCCACACTGGCACCACTTAGGGGCATCCTACACACCACAGGATGTCTCCTCAAGGGTATGAAGGAATATGATCACTCCAGCCCCACCCTGATGGAACTGCATTGGATCCCCTTGCTGGCTTGCACCATCTTCTAAACCAGCTCCATCATTTACGAAGATAGCATAACCAGCATTGTCGCTTATCTTGCAGACAAGCTCACCATCTGTGGTGGTTCTCGGCTCACCTGCAGCCAGTACACCATCGGACTGCAAACCAAGATATGTAAAAAACACCGAAGACAAAATAGCAGGTCTTTTCCATCTATGCACCCAGGATATGGAACAAAACCCATGTATCCATTAGGACCGTTCCAGCAATGATTCCATTTTAGGAAAGAGTTGAAGACACCTCTTTAAAAAAAAATACATCACAATGCATTAACCATTCACAACCAAGTTTCCTCTCCAAGAACTCATTGACTTTATGCTTGCTTGTCATCACGTGCAACACTCTGCTGCCTTTAGGCTAGGTTTGTGCTATAGAAATACCAGATACATGCATTCACGCATATAATTATGCAGAGTAGAAATGCAGTTCCCCAAGCAAATACACATATATATATATATTTTTTATTATAATGGGATAGCAGTTTTCCCAGTGGAGAAACCCATTCCCCTACATCCTCTTCTAGTTTGAAGGTGCCCCATTCTCATTTCCACCCAGAAAGGGAAGCTATTCTAGTCCCTTGCTGGATTAAAAGCCAGAAAGGAACAAATCAGAGTTTGTAAACAGCCACAAACTCAAATGTTTGAGGGTCTTCAAAACCTTACAAGGCAAAGTATGCCAGGCTCCACCTATTCCGCATCCCTTTTGTGGGGGTTACTGCTGTGTAATTCTACGCACTTGTGGCAGAGAAGTATGCAGTATTGAAACCATTTATGCCTGCCAGAAATCCATTTGTGAATTTCTGACAGGCATAAATTAAGCCATTTTTGTCCATTAACGTATGTTCACAGCTGAAATACAATTTGTGAATGTAAAGACAGTCATTAGCAAAAGCATTAGGTCTAGCTTTAATGTGCTAATGTATAAAAATATAGGCATGTACAAATGCTGTTTAGCATAATAAAGCCCATCTTATTGGATTTGCCGAGTCTCAGTGGTGGCTTGAGGGGGGGCAGTAGCAAAAAAGAATTGCTTTCTGTATAGAATACATAGATTACAATAAAATATTGAATGTGACAAATAGTGTGATGATTGAGTGATCTTTTCAGATATGACCTCATGAATTTCAATGGAAACACTTCCAGGAAGAATCATGCACCAAACAGCCAAAAAGCATGAGGTGAGAGAGGCTTACTCCTCTGGGTGCAGCCAAAAGCCCACTCTATGTATATTTAAAAGAATTGGCAACAACAGGTTAACAGACATCTGTGCTATCAAGCCAGACATAAAAAACAGGAACTCAAAATAAGTTGAGCTTTGTCACGTCTGTCATGAAACACCTTGATAAGAGTAGTGAGTTTGGTTACTCCAAATAGTCCTCATATTGTAAACTATAATGGCCCTGGTTGTGTTGTCTAAAATATGCCTGCCTCTTTTATGCCATTTTTCCTATTTTGGATATAAACACTTTTTGTATTTTTAAAGATTTAGAACTCACGTCTGCAGTTTTTAGGTGCTGTAAACAGATGTTAACATTACCAGATGTTATGTTATCAGAGCTTATATAGAGCACAGCTGCCCCAGCCAAGGGGCGTCCCGGCGCTTCCAGAAACAGAAAACGGACCAGATCTCTACAGAGGGAAAGCTCTAACATAAAAAACAAAGACCAGAGAGCTATTTTAATGGAAAGAGATAGGTTTTAATAGCTTTCCTAAAATCCGACAGACCTTCCAAACCACGTATTTGAACCGGCAGGGAGTTCCATAGTTTGGCTGCCAAGCAACGGAAAGAACGTCCTCCCGCTCGACAGCGCTTTACACGGGGAACAGTGACCAAATGCTGCCCTAAGGAACCCAGCGCGCGAGGTGGAGTATACGGGGTCAGAAAGTTGCAAAGCAGGCTAGGCGTAGCGAGCTTCAGTATCTTAAAAGAAAGACAAAGTCTTAAATTGGATCCGCCCCAACATAGGAAGCCAGTGGAGTTTCCGGATGGTGTCAGCAATAGGACAGAACCGAGGGAGCCCCAGCAAGGCTCTGGCCTCCGCGTTTTGGACACGCTGCATCCGGATAATCTCAGCCTGATTAACCCCCAGTAGCAAGGAACTAGCATAGTCCAGTCTGGATAGAATAGTCGACTGGACAATCAGCTGGCGCGTTGAGGGTTCAGAAAACTTCAAGAGGGGTTTAAGACCTCGCAAAAGGCCGAAACACGTACCAGTGACTTTTTTTGGTCTGGATTTGAAAACTGAGGGAAGAATCTATCCACACTCCAAAGTTCTTAACCTCCTCCTTAGGTTCAGGAGTCTTGCCTAGAGCGTTCGGCCACCAGTGCTCACCCCACAGGCTTGCATTCTTTCCGACTAGCAGAACCTCAGTTTTATTTGCATTTAACTGCAAATAGTTGGTAGTCATCCATTCAGCTACGGCCGTCAGGCCATCTCTGAACCTGGAGGCATTGAAGGTGGAACCTTCAGCCAAAGCAATCACTAGCTGCATGTCCTCCACATATGAGACCATCGACAGGTCCCACTGCCTGGCGACTGCTGCCAGTGGCTGGACATACAGGTTAAATAATGTGGGACTCAGAGCAGAGCCCTGGGGCACCCCCTGATCAATAGAATGGACCTGAGATAGAAATGGGGGAGCAGAGACTTGTATAGATCTTCTGGTCAGAAAAGATCTGAACCATTCCAGAGCCAAACCCATTACACCTGCCTCCTCCAGACGTTGTAACAGAACACCGTGCAAGACCGTGTCAAAGGCGGCACTAAGATCCAACAGGATCAGTGCCGCCGTCTGACCAGAGTCAAGGATGGTCCGCAGGTGTTCAGTCATGGCCAGGAGAGCAGTCTCTGTACTATAGCTGGAACGGAAGCCATTTTGCGACACATCCAGAATGTTATTGGAGTGCAAAAAGTTGGTTAATGTGATGTTAACATGAGCCTCCGCCACCTTCGCCACCCAGGGAAGAAGAGATATAGGCCTAAAGTTCTCAGGTTTAGCCGAGTCCAGCGCTGGTTTCTTAAGAATGGGGGGCACCCATGCCTGTTTCCACCGCATTGGCACCATGGCTGACGAGAAGAAAGAAATGATTATCTGACAAAGAGGAGCCAAAAAGAGCGGAAAAGGCTCCTTAAACTGAGCTGGCTTTAAAGGGTCAGCTGGGGAGCCAGATTTAATTTACACACTCAGCCGAAAAAGCTCATCTTGAGACATCTCGGGGATGACCATAAGACTGGAGCTCGGCCCAGGTGTTAAAGAGAGAAACCTAGGGGAAGAGGTCGTAGAAGGAAAGGACCTATAGATAGCGCGCACTTTCTCCACAAAGAAGGAGGCCAGCTCTTCACATTGGAGTTCCGATGAGATTACAGGCGCCGAGTTTTTCCTGGCTCTGAGATCTTTTAAAATCCTAAAATGCATTTAGCAGGGTTGGAACTAAGGTTGATCTCACTGGCATAATAGGCCGCCCGCACCTTACAGACAGCTCTATGATAGTATTTAAGCTCGGCCAGATAACGTGTTTTTTTCCCAGAGTCATAGTCTTTTCTCCATTCGCGCTCTGTTCTTTTACAGGCCTTCCTCATTGTAATCAATGCGTCGTTGTACCAAGGACTGGAATTGTTGATGCGACCCTTAAACCAGCCCGCCGAAATGAGGGAGTCCAACCCCCGTGTGATCCAGGCACAAAACACATCATAACCTGACTCAACGTTGTTATGAGGACCCAAAAAATCAGCACTAAGAAGTGCATGAAAGTCCTCCAATCTCAGTTTACGCCAAGGACATTTAAAAACAGGTCGCTGGGTGGCCTTACCGAATGGCTCTGAGATAGGGAAGGACATTTCTACCAACAGATGGTCAGACCAACCCACGGGAATAGGCATCGCCACAGTTGCAGACTCAATATTAGAAAAGATAGGGTCTAATAGATGGCCACCTACATGCGTGGGACTAGAAACCAATTGGTTTAGCTGAAATGCAGCAAAGTCTGCAAGCAAGCTACAGATGGTATTGTCTTGCGTAAGCTCAAAATGCAGATTCAAATCACCAAAAATACTAACATTAGCAGTCCCCACAGCAAGCGTGCCCACCACCTCCAAAAGTGCATTTTTAAAACTAGTGGCCGGCCCTGGTGGCCGGTACACCAGGATCCCTGAGAGAGTCAGATGGGTGTCCACGGTAATACTAAAACGTGCACATTCACACCCCTCTACTACTGCCTTAACAAAAAGACAGGAATAGCAGGATTTAAAAACCACCGCAATACCGCCCCCCTAGTCTCCATGTTTATCTTACAGATAGAGTAATCCGAGGGCAGAGCTAGGTTTGGTTCAGCTACCGTGTCACTATTAAGCCAAGTCTCCGTCAGACAAAATATATCCGGGGTTTCCTCAATAATAAGGTCATACATTTCTAAATGATGTTTAACTAATGACCTCACATTAAGCTACAGGATTTTAAGCCGTCGCTGGGGATGTATAGTGGAAGGGGGCGGAAGGGACAGAGGAGTAGGAAGAACAAACGTACAGCATGAGCAGCTGGTTGGCCCACTCAAAGGGTTTATTGGAGGAGCTTTACACCGATTAGTTAAAGGATTCATAGCTAATAAATCTTCCCTGGAAAAGATACATAGTCCGGACACGCCTCGGCCAGCATTTCTGGCGAGAGGCGACGTATTGGCGCGGACGGGTGCAGACGGGCTTGCCTTTGGCGTGACTTCGGTGCACTGCCGGTGCGACCACTGCGCGCGTCCTCTGCGCGCGTCCGCTGCGCTCGAGCGCCATCTACCTATTAAATATTAGGCGACAGGGAGTGCAAAACAACTAGACCGCCATCCAAGATAGCGTCTATAAGTGTGGAACCGGAAGTGAGGGTTTCCGGCACTCGGTTTAAATTCCCCCTCCACAACAATCAGCCACGGGGCTGCAGTGGACCGGGGCGCTTGAAAGCAGTCGTGAGAAACAGGTAAATAAACACAGAACGATGCAGAAGCTTTAAAAACAGTGAGCACACATCAAAACAAATGTTCCTAACACTACTGACATCAAGAGCAAAAATACGTTTTTTAAATCACAGTAACCCAGCGTAGCAGCAGTTCATATGTCTGCTGGTCAAACAGTAAGCTAGGCGAGCCCAACCCCGTTAAATACCAGGTGGCGGGAGCGCAAAACAACTAGACCGCCATCCAAGATGGCGTCTAGAAGTGTGCAACCGGAAGTGAGGGTTTCCGGCACTCGGTTTCAATTCGCCATCCACAACAATGAGCCACGGGGCTGCCGTGGACCGGGCGCTTGAAAGCAGTCGTGAGAATCAGGTAAAAAAAACTGAACGATGCGGAAGCTTTAAAAACAGTGAGCACACATCAAAAACAAATGTTCCTAACACTACTGACATCAAGAGCAAACATAAGTTGTTTAAATCACATTAACCCAGCGTAGCAGCAGTTCGTATGTCTGCTGGTCATACAGTAAGCTAGGCGTGCCCAACCCCGTTAAATACCGAGTGGCGGGAGCGCAAAATAACTAGACCGCCATCCCAGATGGCGTCTAAAAGTGTGCTACTGGAAGTGAGGATTTCCGTCACTCGGTTTCAATTCGCCCTCCACAACAATCAGCCACGGAGCTGCGGTGGACCGGGGCGCTTGAAAGCAGTCGTGAGAATCAGGTAAATATAAACAGAACGATGTGGAAGCTTTAAAAACAGTGAGCACACATCAAAACAAATGTTCCTAACACTACTGACATCAAGAGCAAAAATACGTTTGTTAAATCAGAGTAACCCAGCGTAGCAGCAATTCGTATGTCTGCTGGTCAAACAGTAAGCTAGGCGTGCCCAACCCTGTTAAATACCAGGTGGCGAGAGCGCAAAATAACTAGACCGCCATCCCAGATGGCGTCTAAAAGTGTGCTACTGGAAGTGAGGATTTCCGTCACTCGGTTTCAATTCGCCCTCCACAACAATCAGCCACGGAGCTGCGGTGGACCGGGGCGCTTGAAAGCAGTCGTGAGAATCAGGTAAATAAAAACAGAACGATGCGGAAGCTTTAAAAACAGTGAGCACACATCAAAACAAATGTTCCTAACACTACTGACATCAAGAGCAAAAATAAGTTTTTTAAATCACAGTAACCCAGCGGAGCAGCAATTCGTATGTCTGCTGGTCAAACAGTAAGCTAGGCGTGCCCAACCCCGTTAAATACCAGGTGGCGGGAGAGCAAAAAAACTAGACCGCCATCCAAGATGGCGTCTAGAAGTGTGCAACCGGAAGTGAGGGTTTCCGGCACTTGGTTTCAATTCGCCCTCCACAACAATCAGCCACGGAGCTGCGGTGGATGGGGGCACTTGAAAGCAGTTGTGAGAATCAGGTAAATTAAAACAGAATGACACGGAAGCTTTAAAAACAGTGAGCACACGTCAAAACAAATGTCCCTAACACTACTGACATCAAGAGCAAAATAAGTTTTTTAAATCACAGTAACCCAGCGTAGCAGCAGTTCGTATGTCTGCTGGTCAAAAGATGTAATGACACTTCAATGAACAGTATTCTGTAAAAATTGAACAATGAAGTGGCTTGTCAGTTTTCTGTCCATTTAAGCTCCTTGTTTGCATCTATCAAATGAAAAGGAAAAGAAACGGCTGACCAAGGTTATGCACAAGTATTTCTGAGTATGAAACCTAAGTCCATATGTTGTGCACAAAACGTCCAGAGTATGCCGCACCAATACTCTCCTGTCAAGCAGATCAAAAAGTTCATATATACATGGACGGTGCACAGAAAGAAAGGGGTGCTCGGAAGCTCCAACGTGTATTCCAAAATTCCTTTATTTCATTTCCATAAAACAACCTCTACAGCCAACGCGTTTCGTTCACAACGAACTTCGTCAGGGCTGTAAACATTAAAAATATACAAAACTCAGTACCAAAAATAGAAAACCCAAGTATAAAAGAGACACCAATACAAAAACAACATACATGTTAAAAACAATACTTCTTGAAGTGAAAAATTCATGTAATCAGATTGTAGCTCTTAGCTTGAAAGGGAATGACCCAACGAGGGCCTGCATATCACAATGTAATACCTAGCATCAATTTGGCAGAAAATCTATCTAGATTAAAGCATGGTAATAAATCAATCAGTACTTGTCTATAGCACAAAGCATATCATATACATGTCTTTTTGAACTGACCGAGATAGACATAATTTCACAGATTTATATTGCAGTCCAAAAGATAATAAAATGAAGCAATAGAGTAATGTATCAAACAGGGAGCGCTGTCATACCAGAATTGGGTTGTGAACTAATGTCAGTTCATTATGTACAATGGTTCTCAATCCATACCAGCAAGTAGTAAAAGAAGGTAAATGTGTGACACCAAAGTTTAGATTAAAGATACAGAAAGGGATTTATAAGCAAATATGTAAAGTAAAATCTATATATAACCGAGATACACGAGTGGAGAGGAACTCTAAATTTCTATAAAAGGATATATACTTCGTGTCCAGGAAAAGTCTGAATGATATAATGCATCCGTTATCAAAAATACTCCTCACCTTTCAAATATCCAATTTTCGTAGTCCAGGTTTAAATGGGTCAATATGATAATCGCCCACTGGTCAAGGAAATAGATATATATACTGCAAAAAAGTTAAATCAAAACTGGGATCAGTCATCAGGACCCTTCGTATCTATCACAAAACTAAACACCATTAAAGTATCTGGTGTTTTTCACCTATAACTAAGATTAAAACGGAGAAGAAGGTAAACAAGGGATGAAAAGAGGAGTGGAGGGGGAACGTGGAAAGAAAAGGGGGGGAGAGAGGGCATACCCACTCGTGCTGAGGACACATCTTACCTCAATAGTATGATGAACAGGTCCCCACCGTGTAGTAGCGTTGGGAGGGTCGGACCTAGTTCTTGTATATATGTGTAGCGATTCTGGATATCAGGCATAGGGCGGGGCTTCAAGGTCGCAACAACACTACAACTCCCAGAACACCCTGGGCTCAGGCAGTCCGGAACCGGCAATTGAGAAAGGGTATTTAAGCGCCTCCCAGGAAGTGTGAGGCGCTTGTCAATCGTTCCTGATTCCTAGCCTGAACCCGACCATAGTTTTCTCCTACGTCGCAGCTGAGACCGCGGACGCTTTCCTTCCCGCTGTGGACGCCGCAGCTGAGACCACGGACGCTTTCCTTCCCGCTGTGGACACCGCAGCTGAGACCGCGGACGCTTTCCTTCCCGCTGTGGACGCCGCAGCTGAAACCGCGGACGCTTTCCTTCCCGCTGTGGACGCCGCAGCTGAGACCGCGGACGCTTTCCTTCCCGCTTCATATTGGAGGTAAGAACTAGTCTAGCACGGCCGTGCTTTACCAACAGTTCCCTTGTTTATTTTCCCTGACTTTGCTCATGTAACTTACCCAGAAATACATTATCGGTCCACATGAAACTAAGCCTGCATTGTGGGGCGTACATTGCTCCCAGACACGCCTTAACCAACGACTTCCTCTAGGTCCTGTGCTGTAACAGCCTGAGGATTATTATAGGTGTTCAACACGTCGGATACATTTTCTCGCTGAGGTCCCGGCATCCAGCTCAGTGGGGCAATTAGTGAGTAACCCCTATCTCACCCCTTTGTACCTGTCTTGCTCCTCCTTCAAACCGAGTAACGGTTTCCTTTATTTTCCTAGCTGCGCTGAACTCAGAAGACTCTCTCCTCGAGACCAGACCTAGAAGGGTGCCCCATCACCAACTTTTTCCTTTATTCTATCTTTTCCCTTTTCCCCGGATTGCGATCCTTCTCAAGTGTGTTCGACGCTCTGAGAGGGTTGTCATTTACGGGAATTGGGAGGTCTCTCTTCAAGCTGTGGTCCCTGCGGGCTAGAAGAAGACAGGTTAGTGGCATAGCATTATCTGTTTGGGTTACTAGCTGTCTGTTCCCGTGACAATATGTTCTATTAAAAAACAGAAACGAGGTATAACTAAGGACTGATAGACATTCTAAGTGACAGAGGTACATATTCAAACCAATCCACATAACGATCATGGATAAGTATGCCTATAATGAATATGTATTGTGTAACGCAAAATTAAAGACCATGTATTCCAACCCGATATTGACCTGAAGTCACACTTAAACGGCAATGTTAATATTTTCGACATTTACCGGCATAGGGGTGCCCAAGGAGAAATGTTCTTCTATGTACTACAAAGTGCTCAGTAGGACGAAATGCTACTCTTAAACTAAAAAATATATATACATCAATACGATCCCAACCTAAGCAGAAAGTTTTATATTTAAAATCCGCCCACATCGACCAAAAAGTAAAAGTCTCATAAGAGGTATGTCTGGGTAATATCAAACGGCTCAGAGACAAGAAGGTAGCGCCCCACACTATTATGTCACCAATAATTTACCGTGTACAAAAAGCAACAAGTCGATATGGTAATCGCAAACCGAGCCATCGTTCTTGCTCGGTTTAAATATCCCGGCAAAACCCTTAATCGGGTCCCACCCCCGCATTTCCATCGCAGAACGGAAAAAGTCATGTGTCATTGTGATCATATGTGTCCGCCATCTTAGAATGTATAGTTGCTATTGTTAGGAATGTAGTATATTCATATGTATAAATAAAGTTAATGCCAAATACAATGAACAGATGTGGAAATGATGCGTTTGAACAGCTAAAAACGATTTTATGTGAAGCTCCAGCTTTAGGGATGCCCGATTATGAAAAAGATTTTGAACTGTACTGCAATGAACGAGAAGGATGTGCATTGTCAGTACTGATTCAAAGGCATGGAAAACTGAGAAAACCTATTGCATATTTCTCAGCTGTTTTGGACCCTGTTGCAAAGGCATTGCCAGGTTGTCTAAAAGCAGTAGCAGCTACAAGTGTCAGTCTAGAAAAAAGTGAAGGAATAGTGATGGGATTTCCTTTAAGAGCGTATGTACCTCACTCTGTGGAGATTCTCCTCACTAGAATAAAAACACAGTATTTGGCTAATAATATAATGACAAACTACGAGAAAACAATTCTGGGAGCAGAAAATGTGACAATCTCTCGATGTGTAAATGTAAATCCTTCCACGTTATTGCCTGACACCATGGAAACTGAAGTGAGGAATGAGGTTGATCACAAATGCCTGGATGTTCTTGAATACTGTACCAAACCAAGACCAGACATCAGAGATGAGCCATTGCCTGAATCTGACTACGTGATGTTTGTGGATGGTTCATGTCTGAGAACAGATGAAGGTGCTTTGAGTGCAGCATATGCTGTCTGTACAGTGGCAGATGTATTGGAAGCTTCTTGTCTGAAAGGAATTCGTTCTGCTCAAATAGCAGAATTGATTGCTTCGATTCGAGACTGCGAGTTGGGAAAAGAAATCAAGGTTACCATAGTGACCGACAGTCAATATGGTTTTGGGGTTTTCCATCACTATGGACAATTGTGGTCCCAAAGAGGTTATTTGACTTCTGCAGGATCCCCCATACGTAATGCAGAGTTCGTGAGAATGTTTTTAGATGCAATTCAGCTACCTGACAAAATAGCTGTCGTGAAGTGTGCAGCGCATAAAAAGGGGGATGACTACATCACCCGAGGTAACAGGTATGTAGACTCAATTGCAAAGTACAGTGCTAAAAATTCAGCCTCGATTAACAGGGACAGAGAAAAGGAGCATGTTTCAAATCCTTTAATGCTAACAACTGTAGTTGAGACTTGGCAGGTGAGGCAAATGCAGGAAGAAGCAGATGAGAAAGAAAAAAACGTTTGGATAAAAGCAGGATGCAAACAAAGAGAGGAAGATGAAATCTGGGTTTACAAATATGAAAGACCAGTAATGCCCGATAGCATGATCTCAAATATGGCCCGAATGTACCATGGTCAAGCTCATATTGGAAGAGATGCCATGCTCCGCCTATTTAGACAGACGTGGTATAATCCTAAGTTCAGGATGATTGCAGAAAGTTTGTGCCAGAGATGCCTTGTATGCCAACAGCTTAATCCAAACAGGAGAACAATTGTAAGTTTGGGAACCATAGGATGAGAGGGAGGTCCATTTACACAAATGCAATTGGATTTCATTGAGCTTCCGCCATGTAACAGACTTAGATATGTTTTGGTGATCATCTGTTTGTTCTCCCGGTGGGTAGAAGCCTTCCCCACGAGAAGGAATGATGGCCTAACTGTTGCAAAGTTACTTTTACAGGAAATCATCCCTAGGTTCAGCTTCCCAGTGACGATCGAGACAGATCATGGCCCCCATTTTCAGAATGAACTCATGCAAATGGTATGTGAAGCACTGGACATTCGTCAGAAACTACATTGTGCTTACAGACCTGAGGCTTCAGGAGTAGTTGAGCAGGTAAATGGAACTATTAAAAAAAGGATTGCAAAAATGTGTTTGGCAACAGGACTGAAGTGGCCAGATGCTTTGCTACTGTTTTGATGACCCTAAGAAGCATACCTGACCGAAAGACTGGATTAAATCCACATGAAATCCTGATGGGCAGGGTAATGAGACAGGCATTTATACCAGCTAATAAGTTGATGACAATAAATGATGACATCATACTGGATTATTGCAAAAACCTATCTGACGTGGTGACTTCTGTGTTCCATCAGGTGGGAACTGAATCAAACACGAAAGAGAAAAGTCCAGCTCATGACCCAGTTCCAGGAGACTGGGTGAGAATAAAGGTACACCGCAGAAGAAACTGTTTGGTGCCTCGTTGGTAGAGACCGAGACAGGTCATACTGGTTAGCACCACTGCAGTTAAGTGTGCCGGAGTGAAGAGATGGGTACATGCGAGTCATACTATCCCTGTACCTGAACCTGAGAATCCGAACGAGGAAGGTGAAAGCACAACCGATTCTGACTCTGAAGGTGAACCAGAGAAAGGTCCAGATACTGAAGATCGACAGGAACGTCGATATCTGGAGGTATCAGATGCCAGTTCTGCGTCTGAAGGAGAAGGAGAAAGTCTTGAAGTACCGAATTCTGAAGATCAATCTGAAGATCGAGAATTGGTAAAGACTGATACTAGTGAAGACACTGAGCAAAGTGAAGATAAAGCTGATAAGGGAAAAAACTCTGAAGAACAGTCTGAAAACTCTGTAAGCAGGAACGAAGATCCTGAAACTGGAAAGGAAGGAAACACTCACGATAAGGATGAGAGTCCAAGTACCAGCTATGGAGATGTTCCTAACAGAGTGAAAGAACTGTCAAAAGAGAAAACTGACTCTGAAAAAGGAAAAGACGTCGTAAAGTTCATTGTGAATGAAACTGTTGAGGACATTGAAAGTGAAACTGATGACAGTGAAGATGAAATTCCATTAAGAAAGAGTTCAAGGAAGAGGGCTTGGAGAGTGGAACATAACACCACGGAGCCTAAGACAAAAAGATTTTGCAAAGGAGATGATTGGCCTAAAGGAAATGATGGACTGAGATTGAAACTGGTTAACAAAGAAAGAAAGCCAGAGGACCAGGTTAACGAAATAACCAGTCAAAGAGAGACATTGGGAAAGAAAATAGAGGTTGTCCAAAGGCCAAAAAGAGTGAGGAGACCAAATCAGAAGTACAAATCACCTGAATGGACCTATATCGTATTACCTCCAATTGAAGAAGTAAACAGCAGTCAAGAAAATCTGAACTGCCCAAAGACAAATGGGAAAAGTGAGTGAAGAATTGAAGCACATTGAAAGGTTGTAATTGATTAGAAAGGAAAGGTAAAGGTAAAACCTGAAATCCTGTTTAGAAGAAAATACATAGTAAGTGAAAAATAAAATAAGTGACACAAGGTCGAAGAAAACCTGTTAGAAAATTAAAGCTTGTAGGTGACACAAGGTTGAAGAAAACTTGTTAGAAAATTAAAGCTTGTAGGTGACACAAGGTCGAAGAAAACTTGTTAGCAAACCTTGCTGTGTAAAAAAAAAAAAAAAATGTCTACTAATGATCATAAAACGAAATGTTCTATTTTTAGAAAATGGTTCCGATCCTGTTTAATTTGTACTGGATTACTAATATTGATATGGATAATTTTAGTTATTATACTTCCTTTTCAGGATCATTTAGTGAAATTAAAACCTAATGTGAGTTTAAGTGAACAAAATGTGGAATCAAGGTCTAACAAACAGCATGTATATAGGCCAGAATAACATCAAGATAGCTCTATTAGTGACTTCACCAAGAACACGTTTTCAAGATTATTATCTGAGTATGTTAGAACAATGGATGCCAGTGACTGCTATGTGTGTGTAAAGTTACCTGCATCTGTTTTTGAGGGGGTGACCTATCATCATCTCCCACTTACATATGGAGTCACGTGTAGTGTGATTGCAAGCCTGTTTTATCAAACAGGTAAACTGGAATATCATTATTCTAATTCGGATGAAGTCTTTGCGAAGTTGAAAGTTGATAAGACATTGAATAAAAAAAAGCCTGCTACAGTTATGGGAGAATATTTCTTAGAAATAGATGAGTTAAGTCATGACTATGCGTTTAAAAATAATTTTACATGTAAAATGAGAGTAGAAGAGAAAGCCTTCTTAGATATGGTTGAAGAAAGGAGAATTACCTATAAGCGTAAAGAAAAAGTAAAGCATGAGAAATCTAAATATTGGACATTCAATGATGAAAATATTGACGAAAGAAATGTGAATGTGGCTATAAACATAGATACTCCATTGTTAGGAAAATGTTGTATTAGGAGAGACAACACTGTGTATGACAATTATTTTGTGGGAACAAGTCAATGTAAAGATACTTACAGAATCCAAGGGGGTTGGGATTTAAAGGGGGAAATGATCCAGTTTTTCCTGGTGTTTATTTTATCTGTGGAAACAAGGCTTATTATAGATTACCTGACCACTGGTATGGGACCTGCTATGTGGGTTTGGTCTTTCCTAAAATCTTTCATGTAGATAGAGGTACTAATGGAATCCATGAGATAGGTAAACCTTTAAGTCGTAGAAAAAGGGAGAGTGTTATAGAAATAATAGGTGATGTTTTTGGAGCACTGATACCAGCAGTGGGAATATCTTTCAATGCAAATCGAATTCGAAGATTGTCAACGATAGTAGATCGTTTGTCAACAGATACAGCAGGTGGATTCCTAATGGTAAACACCGAAATGATTGCTATGAGAACTATGGTAATGGAAAATCGTCTTGCTCTTGACATAATATTAGCAAAAGAAGGAGGAGTTTGTGGAATTTTGAAGGTACAGCACTGCTGCACCTACATTCCAGATAAAAGTCAAAACATTGAAAAGTATATTACAAATATTACAGAGTTGCATAGAGAAATTGAACCACTGGAGGTTGATTGTATCCTTGAACGACTTGGTAGGAGTTTTACAGCAGTTAAACATTGGTTTCAAGAAATAGGTAGTTCAATTATAGGCAAAATACTAATCCCAGTAACAGTCATAGTATTAGTTATTTTAATAATGAGATTATGTTGTATATACAGAAAAAGAAGGAATGTTAGAAAGTCATTAAAGAAGATGATCCAAGGGAAAAACATGGCGGCAGCTAGTTAGCTGGCCGCGGTGCTCCGGACCGAACTCCCGGCAAAACTGGCTCCACCGCAGCAATGAGGGCACAGTTTCGAGGATATGTAGCTTGAAAACATCGGACTACAAGAGACAACCAATTTCTTAATGTAAAACTTACTGTGGGCACGTTTTTGAGGGTCACGTTTTTCTTTTCTTTTCCCGGCAAGGGGATGCGGCGCGCTACCCTGGTGGACGAGCACTGCCGCGCAGCCCTCTTTCCCTTTCCATGGATCTTGGCCGCGGACAGAGGACGCCGAGGAGAGGACGAAGGAAGAGAGCTCTGTAAGCTGTCTCCCGGAGGCCAGATTCTGCAGGATTTTTTGACCGGCCACAAAAAAGTCAAAGCGCTTGCAGAAGAATCTTCTCCACTGTGCTGTGAGCAGCTGCCTGCCGCCCCCCCAGCTCAAGAGCAGAGGGTCTGTTTAGAGCCCAGGTTAAGGATTTGGTCTGCCGCGCTGGAGCTGAGGAGGGGTAGAAAGCTGCGAAGCCTGGTCCTCCCTTTTCGGGGCTCAGCAAACGCGGCGAATTCACGACGTACACGAGAGAAAGTGCCCTGCAGAGAGGTAGAGCCACAAGGTCAGCTACAGTTTTCTTGTTCAGCTGTTACAGTGGAGGGGTCAGCGGTTCCTGATATCTCTCCTGCTCTAGTTGATACGGAGTCACTAGCGGCGTCTTCGATAACGGCAGCATCTCTGCTGGGAATGTTCTCTGCCCTTACTTTGGAGATAAGGAGGGGCTTTACTGAATCTTCTGCTAATCAAGCAGAGATTAGAAATTATTGTGAGTCATTGGACAATAAAATTGATGGGCTTACTATAAGAACTGGTGCCCTGGAAGAGACAGTAGCATCACATTCAACCCATTTGGATCAGGTGAAAGTCGATATACAGAAGCTTACCAGGGAAGATCTTGCCCTTAGCGAGAGGATGGAAACCCTGGAAAACAATGCAAGACGGGGGAACATTCGTATTCTCAACGTCCCTGAAGGATCCGAGGGGTCAGACATCAAGCAGTATATCACCGCTTTACTCAAAGATTCCCTATGTTTAGAACATTCACTTGAAGAATTGTCTGTAGACATTCAAAGAGTTCATAGGGATCCCTTTAGACGGAACCCCCAGAGATCCAAATCTCGCAAAATTGTAGTCAATTTTCACACCTATGTGTTGAAAGAGCAGATCCTTAACATGGCCTTGAAACAGAAGGCATTGGCTGGGAAGGGGTTTACTTTTCTCTTAAGATCAGACCTCTCCAGAGTCACACTGGAAAAACAATGGGAATTTGGGAGGCGCCTTGATGCCTTTAGGAGGTTGGGTGCAACAGCTCAGCTCATGTTTCCGGCGGCCCTTAAAGTCATGCATAACAACAAGATGTTCAACATTAGGTCCGTACAGGCTGCCGATGAATTATTAATGGAGCTGGGCAACGGGGGTAAATAGGGCATACATATATCATATCTCATTAATGATATCCCCTTCTCACTAAATTTTGATGCAGGTCCTTCACTTGCCTCTTTTGCTAACTTGCGGTGTTGAGTATTCTTATAGTATGAGCTCTCTTTTGTCTCTTTTGTCTCTTATATCCTCTTTTAACAACAGCGGGGGTCTTCTTGCTGGGAGTTCACGGTGGGGCACTATCTACTGGACATTGTTCCAGTTAGATATTGCAAGGGTTTTTCATGGGGGGGGGGTGAGGGGGGCACTTGGGGGGGTAGGTGCAGGGGGGGGGGTGGCAAAAATATAAAAAAGTCCTCAATAACCTAAATAGCGATATAAGGGATGGTAACAGATATATTTTGGGCAAAGATGTGAAGGATGATAACGTACAACTACCGCACTTAGTACAGTATTCTTGTTCTTCCTGGTTGAGGGATGAGTAGCGTGAAGTTTATCTCCTGGAATGTCAATGGCCTCCGCACCAAGCCCCGAGCTAACAGAATTTTGCAATACTTGCGTGACTTGGATGTGCAAGTCATTGTGTTGCAGGAGACTCACTTGATTCATAGTGAAATGCTCACCCTCATCAGGAAAAACAGGTGGATCGACTTTGTGGTCTTTACCACCCAAACAACGCACACCAGGGGTGTATCGGTTATCTTTAAAAAAGGTGCCAAAGCTAGGTTGGTGTCACAAACTGTGGATCCTTGTGGCAGATGGGCCATTGCGTCAGTTATTATAGCTGGGTCTCAAAGTACAGTCTTGGGCTATTATGGCCTGAACCAGGACGACCCTTCAGTTCTGGAGTCTGTTTTCTCGCAGTTGCTTTCCTTCTCTGGCCCCACAATATTGGCCGGTGATTTTAACGTTGTGCTGGATCCTGTCTTGGACAGATCTGCTAACAGTCGTTCCCTTGTTTTGTCTAAGACTAGATCCTTCCTACTGGATGCTATGAGGCAATATGGCTATGTGGATGTCTGGCAACAGAGGTCTGGGCAACAACAAGGGGTCTCTTTCCGTAACTTTAAATATCATCACCAGTCAAGGATTGATTTTATTCTAATTAGTCAGAGACTGGTAGATTCTGTTAAGACCATTGACTATCTTCCGTCTCACCTTTCAGATCACTCGGTGGTTGAGATGGAATTGGTCCTCCATACTAAGAAGCCCCCGGTACGTGGTCCTTTGACCGTTCTCTTCTTTCCCATCCAGAGGACATTCTATATCTAAAGTCGAAGACCCACAATTTTTTTTATATCTAATAGTGGCTCCGCCACAAATAGAATTATTTGGGACTCGTTTAAGGCTACCTTGAGGGGGCTTATTACGGGTAAAGTCGCCTATCGTAGGAAGCAATACAAGGAGGAGATTTCTTCCATTGAAGCAGATATAGCCCAACTTCAACAGGATATAGATACCAACCGCACAGCCTCAGGGTCTGTTTTAGATCTTCTTCAGAATCAATTGTTGGTCTTAAAAGGTAGCCTCGCCTCGGTCTTAAATCTTAGAGTCCAACAGAGATGGGAGGCCAGCAAGTTGCCACATTTCGAATATAGTGAGGGTGCTGGGAAACTACTGGCATGGAAGACCAAAATAGATCAGGTCCGCAATAATATAGCTGCGATCACAGTAGAAAATAACACCTTTTCATCAGACGAGGAAATCAGGAGGGCCTTCAGGGAGTTCTTTCAAGTTATATATGAAGAGGATAAGGTAATACCATCAGAGTCTATTGTAGGCTGGTTGAGTAACATTGATCTTCCCTCTTTCTCCTCTGAGCAGTCTCAATATCTGGATAGCATTATTACGGAGGATGAGGTGAGGTCAGCCATCAGGAAGGGAAAGAAGGGGAAGGCGTCCGGACCCGACGGGTTGCCGGCTGAGTTATACAGGGCCTTGGAATTAGAAATTGTTCCCTTCATCACTATCCTTTTCAATCAAATCCTTCTTGAAGGACTGCCACCTCTGGTGTCTTGGGACAATGACTCTATTACCCTTATTTTAAAACCTGGTAAACCTAAGGAGGTCTGTGGGTCGTATAGGCCTATTTCTATATTAAATGTGGATTATAAAATCTTCACCACAGTTTTGTCAACTAGGCGGGCCTCGATTGCCCCTTCGGTTCTTCATTCTGACCAGAAGGGCTTCCTGAAAGGAAGACAACTCTATGAATTGACTTATGATTTAATTGGCGCAATCTTCCGTTGGCCGCCCTCACGCTGGATGCAACCAAGGCCTTCAACAGAGTTAACTGGGTGTGCCTGTCGGAGGCCTTGGCCAAATTCGGCGTGGGTGAGGGGTTTCGCCGGGTGGTAAGCTTGCTGTATAATAATCCATCTGCGCGCCTACGAGTTAATGGAGACCTGTCGGACCCTTTTTCTATCTCTAGGGGGACCCGGCGGGATGCCCGCTCTCCCCCCTGCTTTTCGATTTTTATATCGAACCCTTCGCGCAACAACTGAGGGAGGAGGTTACCATCAAACCATTTTTCTATCAGGGGTGGATGAGGAAGGTAGCATTATACGCCAATGATGTGCTTATTTTGACATCAGAGGTTACCACCGCACTCCCGGCTATCCTGAGATTGGCTCATATATTTGGACAAATGTCAGGATATGAGATCAATGCGGCAAAGACTGAAATGCTGATCTGGAATGATGATGACTGTGTGACAGAGTTTCAGGCAGGCACCTCAATGCGGTACTTGGGCTTGACGATTGTGAAGGACATTAATAAACTTGCCCAGGTTAACTTATCAGCAGTTGTCAAAGAATGCCGTAAGCTTCTCCAATCATGGTCGCACCTGCCACTTTCATTATTAGGAAGGGCCAACCTTATTAAAATGTCGATCCTACCCAAAATTTCTTTTTTATTTATTACTATTCCCTTATATTTCGATCAAGCTATCTTAACTAAGTTTCAGTCTAACATTACATCTTTTATCTGGAATAACCATCTCCCAAGAATAGCATGGAAAAAATTACGACGACGAAGGGATAAGGGGGGCCTGGCGGCTCCAGACTTGAAGATTTATGCATGGGTCTTCCAATTATCCCATTCCCGAATGCTGCTGAAAATGCCCACAGATTCTGGGGTGGGCCTAATGTTTGCAGCTATGTTGGACGGGGAAAGAGTTAATCGCTCGGGCTTTCTTTTTAAATTTGGCAATCCCAAGTTAAAAAAAATATCAAACTAAAGGTTCTACAAGGTCTTGCCAGAACATGGGCCGAAGTTATGAAATCTACAAAGCAAGGTTACCTTTGTCAAAAAACACCGTTGTGGGGGTTACCTGAAAGCCCTGCTTGGCTTGAAGACAGCCTAGCTATTCCTTTGAGAGAGGCAGGCCTGGAAGTTTGGGGAGACCTCTTTTATGAGGGGGATCTCCTCTCCTGGGAACATCTGCAGGCCAAGATCTGCCCCAACCTCTCACGGTTCAAATATTTGCAAATGGCTAGCTGGACTCAAGCTTATAAAACCTCTTCCGCTAATAGAAGCAAGTCCAGACTTGGAGGATACAGTCCACTGGTGTCTAACCTGGTAAACCTTGGTCCAGCTAAAAAAGAGATATCCAAGTGGTATAATCTTATACTGGATGAGTCGGATGGTGACTTCGTTCTGCCGGAGTCGCTGTGGGGCTCTTCACTGACGGACCACAATCTCCAGGATCTTTGGTCGGCTTCATTTGGACTCTTGTGGAACATTGTGAAGCCTTCTTGGCTACGCAGGAATCACATCTTCACCCTGCATAGGGCATATTATTCCCCTCTTAGGCTGTCTAAATTTTCCGAAGGCGATTCAGTGTCTTGTGCTAAGTGCGGGCTTGTTGCAGCATCAGATGAACATATGTTTTTCGAATGCCCTCGCTTAGTCACATTTTGGGAGGAGATTGGCAAGTCCCTCACAGCATCATTGGGAGCCTCCGTCACCATAGACTTATCTCTTGTGATATTTGGCGTCCTGGAGGGTGTACAGAGTTCAGCCAAAAGCCTAGTGTTTTATGCAATGCTGTTAGCAAGAAGGGAGATCTGCAGGAAATGGGAGTACTCTTCATCTCCTACCTTTAGGGACTGGCAAGTTTCAGTCCTGCAGACCTCACGCACTGATTTGGCCAGGTCGGGCAACCAGAGCAAAAGGGCTTTTTGGCATTTATTATCATGGGTCCATTGATTTGACCGGGGTTTTTTTTTTTTCTTTTTTTCCCGGGTCCAATGATTGATCTGCTATGGTTCCCCTGTTGCTTGCACCATCGGTACAGCCGATACCCGGTCTTAGTCCGGCCCGATTTGGCTGTCACTTACACCAAGGTTTACCGTAGCTGGGTAAATGGTGGACTCTGTGCCTCTCCGGAACGCTGACGACAGCTGAGGGATGGATGGCCCCCACTATGCTTGTGTCCCTTCCAGTTTTCTGATAAACTGAGACAGCTGATCTCTGTTAATCTGTTTTGGCATTACGTCTACATGGTGGTTATGAGGACAAAAAAAAAAGAAGATGATCCAAGAAAAACGAGAAAGGGAAAGAGAAAAAGGTGACATAGAAATGGAGGAATTCCGAGAAAAGATTTTTTAAGAGACTAAAGAAAAGGATACGAAAGTATATATTCATACTAATCTGAAGAATTTGAAACATGTTCTGATAAAAATTTGCTAAATTTTGGGAAATATTTGGTGATAAATCACCAAAGGGGGGAGTTGATGGAGCAAGGTGGTGAAAAAGAATTGTGTGTACCCCTTGCAAAGTCACACTTCAATAACAATAACATGAACTAATTGAATGACGTGTGGAACTAATCAATCTAGAGTAAAAATTGCACCTACACAAGTACACGTGGGAATTAATTTCTGCTTATGTTGCAATCATAATTAACTAACTATGTGATTCTGTCGTGTCCTAAACTAATAAGCAGCTTTTAAATAATGGAATGCAGTATAAATGTGCTTTTGTTTACGTATTTTGTGGCAAAAACCGAAGGATAGGTGAGTATATTACGCCTAAATGTCGCTTATTTGCTAGGTAAACATAAGGGCTAAAATTCAAGAATTAACTTTCGTTTGTGTTTGTTTCTATGATAGTTCCCATTCTGGCCTGTGAGGCCTAGGAAAACATGGATGATTTTCTGAACTGCGAATAGAGAATGGAGTGAGCATGCGCGAGCCCGACTCTGAGTTCGAATGCGAGCTGTTTGTGCCTGGAGTAAAGGCAGTTCAAGGACAAGAGTAGCCTGGAAGTATAGATGGCTGCCAAAAGATGAGCACAATGGTTCAGAACGTGTGAAAATCCGGCAAAGTAGCTAAGTGAGAAACAGGACAAGGACGCACGAGGCCCCGGAGAATGAACCATTTTAAATCAAGCTGACGGAAGCGGAATAGATGTTGTAATGATAAAGTGATGCTCATCCACCCCAAATTTGTCCAATCAGAACTCAAATTCATGCTGAAAGTTACACTTTTAGATAGAGCTAGTGAAAAAGGTATAATAAGTGCTGATTTTAGAGAGGAAAAAACTCCTTTTCGATTTCCTCCTGGGATGCTGTCCGTATGCTGATTTTCCTGAGATGTAAGACTTTGAAAAATGTTCTATTTCTTTTGAACGAGACTTAGAATTTAAGTGAGGTTATTAGTTAGGGAAATAGGGAGAAAGAATGAATTTTGGGAACTATCAGTCTTTTGCTAATACTTGCCCTTTTGAAATCTGAATAAAAATGTCTATTTCTGAATTTTCCTAAATAAATGGAATTAACTGTTTTGAAATAAAATCCTTATTTTCTTTTAAAATGTCGACCTTGAATAAATAAATAAATAAATAAAGTGAATACATTTTAGACTTGCTAAATTTTGCTTTTAATAAAAACTAGCAGCCCGTCCCGACGTTGTCCGGGTATGAATTGCTGCCGGCCAGTAGTATATTGTTTTGTAGGGATTTCGTTTTGATAGCATTTCTTATCTGTGACAGGCCTGTGAAACGCTCCGATTCACAGTGCACTGCTGATGCACTTAAGAGTGCGCGTTCAGTAGTGTGTGAACTCAGGTTTCCCTACTTTATTTTTCCTTGCAATATTATATAGCGCAAACTCGACAACATGGCATGAGCACAATTTACATTACAGGAGAACACATTCATTTGTTGTAGGCACGGGGAGACAAAGCGATTTGTCTGGAATCACAGGATGTTGAGCTGATGCCGAGATTCGAACGTAGCTCCCCAGCTCTAAAGTTCGCAATTCTAGAACTTGTGGCGGGAGGTGTGTCTAAAAGTGTATGTCGGTGCTGATCATCAATGAGAGAGACCTGTGCATTTTTCAAATCGGTGGTGAAAAAATATGAGTATGTTGCTGGAGATGTGGGCCGCCGTGCCACCAATGTACTTACTGGGGGAGGGTAAACACCCATTATTGCGCAACTTTCTTTCCGCATACCATCACTCTGCATACTTTCATTACGAAAGTTACATGACTCCGCAATGCCATTATAACGCATGGCATTACATTTTATATGCTTTTACCACGCATACATTTACAACGAAATTCGTTGTAAATGCATGAATGGTAAAAGCATGTTTTTTTAAATGTTTGGATAAGGTAAGTATGGGTATAGGGGTATATGTTTTGGGGTGTTTGGGTATTTTAAGGGTTCAGATATAGTTTTGGGTTATGGGGTACAGGGGTAGTTTTAGGGTTCAGGGCTAGGTTTGGGTTTTGGGGTATAGGGGTATTTTTAGGGTTATGGGGTAGGTTTGGGTTTTGGGGTACAGGGGTATTTTAAGGGTTCAGGGCTAGGTTTGGGTTTTGGGGTACAGGGGTATTTTTAGGGTTCATGGCTAGGTTTTGGTTTTGGGGTACAGGGGTATTTTAGGGTTCAGGGGTATGTTTGGGTTTTGGGGTACAGGCTTATTTTCATGGTTCAGGGCTAGGTTTGGGTTTTGGGGTACAGGGGTATTTTTAGGGTTCAGGGGTAGGTTTGGGTTTTGGGGTACAGGGGTATTTTAAGGGTTCAGGGCTAGGTTTGGGTTTTGGGGTACAGGGTATTTTAGGGTTCAGGGGTAGGTTTGGGTTTTGGGTTACAGGGGTATTTTTATGGTTCAGGGCTAGGTTTGGGTTTTGGGGTAGAGGGGTATTTTTAGGGTTTAGGGGTAGGTTTGGGTTTTGGGGTACAGGGTATATTTATGGGGTTAAGATGGGTTAGTGTTTAAGGGTGTTGGGGTATTTTAAGGAGTAAGGGTGGGTTATGATTATGGGGTGCAGGTGTATTTAAAGGGAGCAGGGTGGACACCCGGAGCTGGAATGTACAGAACCTGGGAAGAAAAAACAATGAAATATTGGGCACAACGCTCGCTTTTTTTCCCCCGTAATCCCGCGCCCCGCACACGCCCACGCCCCCAGCACACGCCCACAGCACACGATATGAGACATGGCATGAAGGGCGGAACGTATCACATGCCCCCAGCGTTTGTCACGCCCCCAGCATACGCCCACAGCACAACGCAGACACGCCCACAAGGGACTACTTTGCTGGCACGGTTCTTTTACCTTTTAAATGTATATGGTGGGCGTCTGCATAGCCTATGTCCTTCTGCTGCAACTGCCCTTTCCAACGCTGTATTGGGTGTTGTGATTGGTGCTGTGGTTCCTGAGATTACCCGCCTCAAAGGTTTGGGCTCTCTCTTTATTATATTAGTATATATTAGATAAATGGAGAATTAAGCTGGTCTTGAGTTTTCCTACGCCTAATTTTTTACTAGCAGATCCGTCAACCTAAAAGGTGGCGTGTCTAAATAAAATGTTTTGCTGATGAAAACCATGGTGAATCTCTTTAAACTGCAGGTGTAAATAGTATAAATATTTGGTTTAGTATTAGACACTCCACTATGATACAGCAGCTCTCCTTTGAATTTCACCGATCCATGGAGTAGGGTGTAAGTGTTTGTGAGTAACTCGCAGTGTCATGGGCCCCACTGTCGAGTAAATGTATGATTTTGCACTTCAGGGAAAAGTGATATGATTTTAGAAATTATTTCCGGAGAACCTCTGCATCAAGCCCCTGACAGATGACAGTGCGATCCTCTTAGAAAGGGGCAGGCAGTAGGTTAGTGAACTTTCTTTTCAGGTATTTTATAGTAGTTTCAATATCTTTTTTAAACTTCTCATAACTTGAAAGTGTGTAATTTCGTATATTTATTTCTGTCAATACACTTAATTGCTTGATTTGACTTGCGGAAGTGTCACTCTGTTACACATGTTGTCACATGTTGCCATTGAATGTCGCTCATGTGTACAGTGAAATCATGAAAATGTGACACATAAGAAGTCAGAAAACCTGCCAGCTATGAGTACGTGCTTGAGACCGAGAGACAGTATAATCTCCTAGCTGCACTTGCTATGCTATAAAATGTGCTTTTTAGGCTACCGCGTGGTCATGAATGATCAGATTAATTAAGATCATCTTCTTAGCAGCTGCAGTGTCTGCCTTCTGTTACTGAGAACTGCAGTCACCCCTTCCATTTATTGTGCTTTGCAGCAGTTTTAAGATCTTCCCAGAGTTTCTTGTTGCTAAAATGGGTGTAATTTCTGATATTTATATGTTTTCCGCATGTTCGTTGCTTGATTTTGCTCACGCGTAAGTGTCACTCATAGTCGTTGAAATGTCACTCACAATTACATTGGAATTATGAAAATGTCACACATAGCAATCTGAAACCTTGGCAGCTATGTATCATATTACTTATGCTTTTTAATATTTTCTCATCTGCTCACAGCTCGAGTACACCATGTTTCTCTTCAGTTCAGTCACATTAAGTTAACAATTCTTTTAGATAAAGATCTCCCCCACCGCTGGTAGCAGTTTTTATATGTACATGGATCTGAATACAAAGCCATGCGAGTGGAACTATTCTTGTACAGTTAATTTTATAGGGAATAACAATAAACGACTCATTTGTGAATGTCAAATCAAGCAAAAGTACTTGAAGAGTGTGGAGTTAAAAAATGTGAGCATTCTTCTTATCGAACTTGGTCAATTTGAGCATAAATCCACCTAGAGTTGATTCCATAGACTTTACAAGCACTTCGCAACTTCCACCTAATTAACTAGGTATATAAACAAAAGGATGCTGCAGTTCCCCTTACATTTCTGAATGGTCCTAACATTCAGGGAAAATGCGTACAGGCTGCTGTCACAGATGCCCACTTTCAACCTGGTCTACTTTTTAGGGCTCGCAAGCGAAAAGCCCTTTTACTAGGGTTTCAAAAATGGACCTTGAAATTCCACACAGCTCGTGCATGTGCATTTCAAGGTCCATTTTGATTGGTCTTTGCATGCGTGCTGTTTTATAACAGAACACGCAATAGGCCATAGGCGGTCGCGTAGCTCCGCCTACGGCCTATTGGTGTCTGTTACGCGCACCATAGCCCATATGTCTTCAATTATGGCGGCCAGACTCGGCCGCCATAATTGAAGACATATGCTCGCAGTGGCGCGCCCGTGGCACCACTCACAAGCTTCTTTTTTTTTTTGGGATCCATTTCACGGCGAAGCGCTGACGTCTTCTTTAATTCTGACAGCAACTCAGCCTGTGAGTTGTGCCTTTATCTAAGCGTATGAAATTAGAGCTTTATGGCAGAGAGAAGACACATTAAAGTCCGGCTCTTTTTGGGCTACATTTTATTTATTTGCAAGCAGGGCGATTTTTTTGTGTTTTAACTTATGTGGAAACATTGTGCATGGTGTTTATGCCTCACAGAAAAGTGCCAGGCTGACTGGGTTGTGCTGTGATCATGAAGAATTCCTAGTTTTTTCTTCGCTGGCCTCCCAGACTGGATTTGCCTGCTCGCAGATGTCGGAATGCACCTGAGCTCCACACTCTTTAATCACCGCCGCAGGCTGGGTTGACTTTAGTATGCTCAGGCTGCACTGCCACAGTGGAATACAAGGCAGTGAGCGGAGGCGATTATTTTTTAGGCAGCAAAAACAATACCCGCTATGATGTCTCCACACACATCACCACACCAGTCTTGCAGTGTAGCAGGCAAGGACTTGTGAAACCACAGCAGACGAAAGGCATCTTTTTTTAAGTACTGCCCTTCACTTTATTGTGAAAAACAAGCTCTCTATACATTTCTGACAGCAGTCGGAGTATCGTGTGTCTAATTGCTTGTGTGTTTTTTTTTAAGGAGTGTGTGTGTGTATGTGTGCGCACAATTGCCTGTGTGTTTGTGAAGGAGTGTCTGTGTGCTCAACTGGCAGTGTTTTTTGAAGGTGTGTGTGTGTGTGGTCACAACTGGCAGTCATTTTTGAAGGAGTGTGTGTGTGGGCACAACTAGCAGTGTTTTTTGAAGGAGTGTGTATGCGTGTGTGTGTCTGTGTGTGTGGGCACAACTGGCAGTGTTTTTTGAAGGTTAGTTATGAACCGTGCATGCGGTACATGGGACACATGCTAATTTCAGAACCATATATATATTTAACATTGATTGATCATTTATTTTTTTGCACAGTACCAAATATCAGTTCTGCCCTTTCTTAGCACTGAAAATAACAGATGTTACGAATACTTAACCTATAGCAATCAATGCAGCCACCTTGGAAGGGTGAAAGGCTGACTGCCTTGAAGTGATTCAAACGCTCCTTCTCTGTCTCGCAGCATTTATCAGCCTCACTGTGTTATGTTTATAAAACGTACGGGTAATGTGCGTATTTCCTTATGTCATGCCAAATCTTACCCTCGAAAAATCCTTGTTGTAAGCCTGCATGCTACTTTGGCAAGTAGCCGCCTGGACCGGCGAGTCTGTATCAGACCGCTCTGATGCAGCTTTCTGTACATGTGGGTTTTTCCCTGCATTTTTTATATTGCACAACGTTGCTCCAAGGGCACTGTGGGGCTTTATAGGACCACCAGATTACATTACATAAGGGTAGTCATGTTTTTAGGCACGTAGAGATTAATCGATTTGCCCACAATCACAGGTTGTAGAGCAGACGCCGGGACTCAAACCTGTGTCCTAGTTCTAAAGTCGGCAGCTCTGGTGGTTGGGCCACATCCCTTCAACTGCTCTCGGCGTTAGGCCCATGCTATACAATACCCCAATAAAATCAAAGGAATAGTACCGGCTGCCATAAAAGAGCCACTCTCTCCTTGGTAAATGCAGTACCGTGGGCTTTGTAGGAGCTGCTTAAAACTGCTAGGACAGATGAAACAAACTGCACCGTGAAGGACGTCGGCAGACCCTGCGTGACCCCCTCACTGCTGGCGTGAAGTCACTCTTTTCGCAAGGTTAGGAACTGTTTGAGGTAGGTAGTGTCGGTGTCTTGCTTCTTTGTAGCGCTTTGAGTTGTTGACTGTACTCCTTTGACGGACGTCAGGAAGAAGAAAACCGTGACATGCAAACTGCTCTAATTTCTCTCGAAGGTGCATTAACCCACTGAGGTGCCTCACCGGTTCAGGAAGGTGCATTAACCCACTGAGGTGCCTCGCCGGTTCAGGAAGGTGCATTAACCCACTGAGGTGCCTCGGCGGTTCAGGAAGGTGCATTGACCCACTGAGGTGCTTCGCCGGTTCAGGAAGTGAACACGTTCGGTGTGTTCCAGTGGTGAACTGTGAGGTCCGTGTTCACGCGTGGGAGACTCGGTGGCCCCCTGGCACACACCCCTTCTGCCTGTACTGACCTGCTCATGGTTGGAGTCTCTGGCACGTGACCTCGTGCAAGCCCCGCCCCTTCTACTCCCCCTCACTTGTGCACAATTTCTGTGCAGTGCTGTGGCTTTGTAGCCAGATGTGCACTATATAAATCTCTCTCACACACAGCAAGATTCACAGTTAGAGAATATATTGGACAGTACAATGTCTGCTTTTAAAGTTCGGGCAGGCCCTAGATTTCCAGGAAACCAACCTGCGGAAAGAAATAACGCAAGTTGCAGTTCAAAAACAAGCACTGGCACAGCCAACGGTAGGGCGCTGTCTACCTTTTGGCTTTGTCAATGCTAGCTTTCTTTCTCTGTTTTTCGTAAAAAAATAATTGTCGGTGGAGCTACACAGCACTCACCAGTATATAAGAATCATCTAAAGGCAAAATAATGTTTTGGGTCACACATTGCATTAGCAGCTCTGAAAGGAACTACTTTGAGTGCAGATGTGCTTCTTGTGACAGAGAAAAATTCCATCACTCATGTTGGACTTAGCCAATGGCTGCGGAGGGCTGACCTGTTACCCCTCGCTGCATGCTGTAGTGGTTGGAAGAAAAATGTGAATGACATGACAACAGACCATTGGAGGAAGAAGGGTGGCTGAAAGACTCTATAAGCAGAGCCACATGAAGGTCATTTGAGGATCTAATGTGAGGGTCACTTTAGGAGCTAACATGAGGGTTATTTTATTAAATGCTTTAGATTAACCATTGTACTGGTACACTGCTTCTTCCCAGTGGCAATAGATGCAAAGCAGAAGTGTGCCTGGGATTTATTGAGGCTTAACAACAGTGCAAGGTATAACTCGGACCGACCGTCAAGGGAGAGCAGGGAGTCTGGAAACACATGCAACCACACACACAAACACAACACACACAACAACACACACACACAACCACACTTACAACCACACACACAACCACACACAATCACACACACAACCAACCGTCAGTGCACACTTTCACCAAGCACAGACACCATCAGTCATCAGTCCACGCTTTCACAGGGCACAAACACCACCAGCCGTCAGTGCATGCTTTCACCGGACACAAACACCACCAGCCGTTAGTGCACGCTCCCACCAGGCACACACCACCAGACGTCAGTGCGTGTTTTCACCAGGCACACACACACCAATAGCTGTCAGTGCACGCTTTCACCAGGCACACACACACCACCAGCCGTCAGTGCATGCTTTCACCAGGCACACACACACCACCAGCCGTCAGTGCACACTTTCACCAGGCACACACACACCACCAGCCGTCAGTGTACGCTTTCACCAAGCACACACACCACCAGCCGTCAGTGCACGCATTCATCAGACACACACACCACCAGCCGTCAGTGCACGCTTTCACCAGGCACACACACACCAGCAGCCGTCAGTGCACGCTTTCCCCAGGCACACACACACACCACCAGCCGTCAGTGCACGCTTTCACCAGGCACACACACACCACCAGCCTTCAGTGCACGCTTTCCCCAGGCACGCACAACACTAGCCGTCAGTGCACGCTTCCACCAGGCACAGACACCACCAGCCGTCAGTGCACGCTTCCACCAGGCACACACACCATGCTTCCACCAGGCACACACCACCAGCTGTCAGTGCACGCTTCCACCAGGCACACACACCACCAGCCGTCAGTGCACGCTTCCACCAGGCACACACACCACCAGACGTCAGTGCACGCTTTCCCCAGGCGCACACACACCACCAGCCGTCAGTGCACGCTTTCACCAGGCACACACCACCAGCCGTCAGTGCATGCTTTCCCCAGGCACACACACGCCACCAGCCGTCAGTGCACGCTTTCACCAGGCACACACCACCAGCCGTCAGTGCACGCTTCCACCAGGCACACACACCACCAGCCATCAGTGCACGGTTCCACCAGGCACACACACGACCACACGTCAGTGCATGCTTCCACCAGGCACACACACCACCAGCCATCAGTGCACTTTTCAATTGTTAACGCATCCACAATTAACTGTTGTACAATCGCAGTAAGGCGTACTTTACTTTTAAACATATTCATTTAAAGCGCAGCATGCCACCATTGCTACAAAAATAAATACACATTTTTTTGGCCTACAATTTTTTGACTTTTGTTGCAATTGGTGTTGCAATATTTAGCAATGCCAATAGCTCAAACTTAATTAATGCGAGACCTATTGTATAGTAAATGCTTGTTTTTTTTACCCTGCAGCAATCTTTTAGCACGAAACTGCAAACACCAGAATGAAAATTTGCTTTTGGCTACAAAAAGAAAAGGATGACTTATTTTTTTAATTCATCTCATTACATGGGCATTACTACTTTGCTCTACTACTCGTGGTGAAGTATCACAAAAAGGCTTATGAATTTCATACACAAACACATGAAAAACAGAGAAATATCCCACAGAAGCTGTCTGAAAACTTAGCAGCTACGTGTTGCCGCCGCCGCGCCCAACCCTAGTTATCTAAGCAAACGGTTGACTTGCACTTTAACAGTAGATAAACAGCACTTTCAATTTAACCAAATACACAGGCACGGTCAAACCTTACAAAATGGACGCGGCCTTGAAAGCGAGGCTTGCAACGCGGTTGTAACGCAAACAAATCCAACGTGGTTGAGTCAATTGTCACAGGAGGAGACCGGCGGAGGGATCCTCCCACCTCCGTAAAAGGACGTGAGAAAGAGTCCTTGGGCCTGAAGTCCTTGTAACTCTATCCAGGGACTCTTAGTGTTATTTCGGGATCTGTCCGTCAGGGTCCCTGCCCTACCCATGTCACCTCACTGGATTCTGGCCGCTGTCTGGCGCGGTCGATCAGTACGTGTACTCCGCGGAGCTTGCCAAGTGCGGGTGACTGATTACAGCACTGTAAAGCCAAAAGGGTCTATTCGTGACGTCACTGGACCAGCACGTGTACGGACTTCGTACAAACCTCTGTTTCCCGCGCTTTTTATTCAGACCGGTGTCTCCTGTGCGAGTGCCTCTCACCTGGGCTCCAGTGCAGCAGTCATGGCCGGAAAAGGGGGAAGAGTGGACCTCAGCGGAATGGGCTGGAAGGATGCTCGTGGTGAGTGAGAAATTTAGGCAAAGGCATGGGTTACTGGTATACATCTCAAGTTATTTTAAAGGTGCATTTCTGAATTTTAAAAAATTGTTGAATTCAGTCTTTTTTTTAAAGAGAGTATGTGCTTTTTAGGTCTCGCGACTAGCGATTCACTGCGCAGCGTTGCTCGCGCAGAGAGAGTCCTTTTGTCCAGGGTTCTGAAATGGACCCTGGATTTGTACACGCTTGTGCGTGTGTTTTTACTTTTGTGGCCTGCTATTGGCCTTTGCGTGCATGTTTGTTTTTAAAATAGCGCACAATAGGCCAAAGGCGGGCGCATTGCTCCGCCCATGGCCTATTGGTGTCTATTACGCGCATTCCTGCCATATGGTTTCAATTATTGTGCCCAGACACGGGCGCGATAATTGAAACCATATGGAGCGCGCGCAACACTCGCGGCTTTGTTTCCAAAAGCGATGCAGGACTAGTTAATGGGAGTTGCCTTCTCAGGTAGTATTACTGGCTTTTCCTTCCTCCCCCCCCCCGTTTTGCAAGCTGGGCATTTTTATTTTTCTACCAGCACCCTTGTCAACTGCCAAGTGTTTCCTTAATGTTGCGTCGACCCAGGGTGCAACCGAATAGCAATACCTACAATAATAACATAAGGGATAGAAGAGTAGGGGTTCATGCATTTTTCAACACGTGAGTCAGCAACCTATGTTCCTTGTTTAATGAAGCTCCCCAAGCGCTTTCACTTTAACAGCTATTAGTTTTAAATATGCTCTGCACCCCCTCTCACCCGCTGCACGGATGCCGTGCTAAGCCGCGCTCTGTTAATTAAAAAAAAATGTTCCCCCATCCGCCTTCGCCACTTTCAGACTCGCAGTCGCAGCCTGGCCATGGACGAGGGGTAGGAGGAAGGATCCGTGAAGCTCCCCGAGGCTGGGAGAGCAGGATCAGCTGCTGCCCAGAGGGTTGATTCCTGGCACTTGACCCCCCCCCGTCCCCCCTCCTCTCCTAGCGGGAGTTTCACGGCTCAGGGTTCCGATGCCAACCTCAGTGCCTTTGATCGCTCTGGCCGGGGCAGCATTGCAAGGCAGTTTCAGGCGCTGCCTCACCTCTTCCGAAGTTTTATTTGTCCACCATTCACACGGGGTAGGGGCTAAGGAAGTGTGGGCATGAGTGAGGGGGAGGGGGCTCCAACAGGTGAGCGGGGAAGCACTCGCAGGCCGCACCAGAGCCTAGGCCACCGCTCTGCCTCTGTGACTTCCTTTCTCCTGCCGGCTTTCACCCGCTGTTTAGCTGTCCAAATGTGTCAGCGGCGTTGGGTGAGAAGGAGAGAGCGGGGAAAATGGAGGTTCACAGCTAACCCTGAGTGTGAGCTCACAGTTGTGCGCGGGGGCTCGCAGCTTCTCGGCTCGGGGTTGACGGCCTCCCAGCTCTCCCTGCGCCCCTACTACCCAGCTTCCCGGTTTCACGGCTCACAATCTGCAGCTGCAGGTATCCCGGTTTTCCGACTCCCTACCATGGGGCTGCCTCACTGCTTCGTCATTAGTGTGAAGGGTCAGCTGCATATTGTTCGTACACTCTAATTAATGCTCACTGTTTGTCATAAGGGAAAATAATTAAAATAAAATGTAAGAACTGCAACTAGCGAGTAAAGTTGTCAAACGATGATTCCTCCAAACTTTGTATACTCATAGTCTTTTAGTCTCATTCCCATGTCTTTCCGGCTTGTACACCAAAAGGGTGATATCCTTAACCATACCTTTTACATCTCTGTTTTACAGTCTCCTCACTTTCCTTAATACTTGTCTCCCTCTGTCCATTTATTCTTTCCACTTCTTTCTCAGTCAATGCAGAAGACTCTTATATTTTGTTTTCTTTTCCTCTTTTTCTGTCTCTTTTGAGGAACCTAATCCTAGCAAGACTGCGATTCCTTTCTTTGCTGCCCCTTCACATTGTGACACATACTGAGTATGCGGTCGGGTGAGGAGTTATCAGGTAGTACCGAGCGGGTTTGCCGATAGGAACAATGTTTCCACGAGGCGATCCTGCCCTTGCCTAAGACCATGGAGTGTAACCAAACACTCGTTTATCATTTCGAGTAGATTACAAACCGTATGTACAGAAAAACACGCATGTCTTATTATTAACAGCGTACAGTATAAATAATTAATATTTACTTTTAAAAAAAACACTTTTTTTCATTTGAATATAGGAGTGGAAATACAGGGCTGGACCCTGTATGGTCCTAATGAAAAGCTTGGGGGAGCTTGAAACATGTCGACCATAACACTGATCTAGCTCAATTAAAGTTAGAATACAGTGTTACCCCTTTTTAATTTTATACCACACTAGGAGCAAAATAAATTGTTGAGGCCCACTAGCACGGTATTTTTAATTTCACACCCACTCCACCATCACCACACTTACACCACACATAGTCATCTCACAAAACCAGTGCTCCAGCGTAGTCGCCTTGTCGCAGCACGCCCCTTTTCGTAGAGAACTGGGATGGCCCCAATGATGAAGCATATCACCGTGGGGCAACCCCGGTGAGTGAGGGGACTCTAGAAAGAAATTTTTCTTTCTTACATAATTTGGTACACACTGACTTAGTAAGCAGTAACCACTAAACACCAACCAGGTCTCTGGACCCTTCATATTGGGTTCCTGTATTGCATATCTTGTGTTCTCTCACTTTTTTGTTCCTTTGTGCTTCTTGTTAAATTTTAGTTCCCTTTCACAGCTATATACACTGTTTTCTTTTGACGCCTTGCTAAAGGAGCACATTGGGTCTAACTTTCACATGTCTGACTCCTGAGGCACCCAGGACTATAGATTGACCACCGTGGCTTAACTGATTTCCATTTATTTTGTATCATTTTTTGTACAGCACCTTAAATAAAAAAATTCCATAAATAAATAAAAGAGTTGTAAGGAAACTCGCAGTATTTGCTGTTGAGGCAGGACACGCTCTCACCTAACGCTTTGTTAGTTTTATAGCATGCATTTGCAATGCAATAGGTCTCGCATTCGCGGGAGTTTAAGCTATTGGCATTGTAATTGACAATGCCTTTTGTTTATCTGTTTTAAAAAACCCATAAATAAAAGGCCTTCTCATTTACAATGCCAGTAGCTCAAACTCTCATAAATGCGAGACCTATTGCATTGCAAATGTTCGTTAGTTCTTGTTTCCGTTTTTCTACTTTTCCACATTGTTACTGAACTATTCAACCCCTGTAAGTCAAGTGACAAATTAACCCCTCCACTAGTTAGGGTCAGGGCCAGTGCATGAAATGGGGAAAATAGAAGTGCAGGTACTCTGCACTAGAATACATGCTTGTTTCTGAGAAGTGTTGGCCCTCTCCAATTAAAAGTATTGCATTTTTTTTGAGAAGTGCCGGTACTCCCCATCTCAAAATAAAAAAGTGATGGTACTCCGTACCGGACAGTATCGGCCCACTTAAAGCACTGGTCAGGACTTTAAGGGGGGTGAATAAAAGGAGCACTCCAAAAGGTGTAAGACTTATATCTAGGAACCCTTTCCAGGAAAAGTGACCTGCATAATTAAGACTGCGGTTTAAAATGTAAACTAAAATCCAGTGCTTGCCACAGCGAACCACCCAACCATTACATTTTGGTGCCTCACTGTGAGTTTTTAGGTCGAGCCTGGGCAGCGCATTCGCTGCTCTGCAAGACATGCTGTATTAAGGTATGGCTGTGAAGCTCTGCCCAGTTTTTTCATTGGCTTGTCATTGTCAACTGTGGCTTTTTAGGTCTCGCGACCTGTCAATGCGCATGCGCATTGAGCGGAGCGAGACTAAAGGGGCTTTACCTAACTGGCGATTTGATGCCGTGCCTGTGCGCTTTTAGGTCAATGCGCAAGCGCATTGACCTAAAATGCGCGTGCACAGCATCAAATCGTCAGCCATCTGTTGCCCAGCTTGGTGCCGCTCCACCCCCTGCGGCATCAAAGGCTTTCACGGCCGGCCGTGCTTTCAGTTTCACGAGCGCCGCATTGTTTTCACGGCCGGCCTCTGGCCGTGACTCGCATGTCTCCCTCCTTCGTGCCCAGCCCCCCTCCCAGCGCTGCCTTGTTAAAAGCGACCCGTTATTCTTTTGGGCAGGTGATGGTTTGCGGGCCACTGGTTGATGTTTCACACTAAGCCTTCTTTGAATGTCACATTATAAATTTCCCATTGCACCTGGAGCATGCATAGTTCATTCAGTGGGGACCTTTAGTGCAGAGTGCAAGTCGGTGCACGAGGAGCCTCGTTAACATTCTCGAGCACCATCAATTTCAGTACACAACTCATAAGCTGAAGATCCACGCCAAACAAAAACTCTTTCATTGCAGCGTGATTGATCTAACTCTCTAAATCTCTTGAAAAATATATGTAGAGTCATCTACATCCATTAGGGGCTGCCAGCGGGCGGAGCAAACTGCTGTGATGTCAGGCGATGTGCTTGCGACTCCTGGCTCAGAATGACATTTGTCAGGAGATCATCGTTATGCATGCTAACTTATTTTTCATAAACAGAATCTGTTATGTATGATAGCTTTGAACTCGGTGCGCAGCAGCTGCGCCAGCAGGAGTCTGGCAACGCTGTGATGGGGACTTGCATCACGCACTTACTAGTGAGCATTGCCGTACTGCTGTGGTAAGAGTTGTAACCTTTGGCACGGTGCACAGTTTAAATGTTGCAGCCAGCGAGCAGAGGCCTGCTGTAGTCATCCTCTGCATTTATGATTTCCTGTGTCACTATTAGAGCTGGAGCTTGAGGCGGCCTGAACTTGGCGTGTCCCCCAACCTGGCTCTAAAGCAGTGTCCCTGCGGCTAGCGATGGAGGTATGTGCCATGAGTCAGGCCAGAGCACACTGCAGGCTCACTGAACCCCCAACTACACTTCAAAATAACAGGTTTAATTAACCACGGGACTTTGGTGGAGGAATTTCAAAAAGAAGTTGCCGCACTCAAGCTTGTTTAATGTAGGTGTTTATAACAAGTATATAAAAGGCCCTTTCATCTCTTTCTATGTTTATTAGATAAATGAGGCAAAATAAACATTTGCTCTCGCACCGGGTAAGTATTGTGTAAAAACCCGCCTAAAATGGAGCGCCGCATTCCGATGCTCTATCTGTTTGCAATCTACCTAGCAAAGCCGCGACCAAAGTTTACCTATTGTGTTTCAGCGGGAAAAAAGGTGGTAAAACGTAGGCGTTGACTTATTTGCATCTTTATAGAGGGGTTGTAGTAGAACTGTGCCAAGATTTTGACAATCTTCTGATGCTCAACCATTCATTAAATATTGCAGCTCCCGTTTGATTTGCGACGTTTAACTAACTGGTAAGTCACTGGTAATAATTTTGAAGGGCAACATATGAGTTGGGATGGATTCTTACTTGCCAAATAACCGCGGATAAGTTGCGCGGCTTATTAGCGTTGGAGGGGGCGAATCAAGTTGGGTGAAAAATGTCCATACTAAGTGTTGGAAGGGTGACAGCCACTTTGTCAGGTCCATAGTGGAACTTTACTTTGTGAGTTACCATTATCCGCATAGAAAACACCCTCAACCTTTACACTGAGATGTTTTGTTCTCTGATCGATATTTTGTCGAGGTATTTTCAGTAGCTTGTGTGATTTTTGAATGTGCACTATGCTCTAGCATGCAATTTTAATACGAGATGATAGCAGGTGCTCACACCCCCTCACCCCCTCACCCACCGTCACACCCTCACCCTAACCCTCACACCCCCTCACCCTCACTCGCCCTCACACCCCCTCACCCCCCTCACCCTCACACAACCTCACACCCCCTCACCCTCACACACACCCTCACACACCCTCACACCCTCACACCCCCTTACCCTCACACCCACTGACTCTCACCCCCCCTTACCTTCACACCCCCCACCCTCACCCCCTCACACACCCTCACTCACCCTCTCACCCCCTCACCTTCACCCCCCTCACTCACCCTCACACCCCCCTCACTCACCCTCACACCCCCCTCACTCACCCTCACCCTCACACCCCCTCACCCTCACACCCCCTCACCCTCATACACCCTCACTCACCCTCATACACCCTTACCCTCACACCCACTGACTCTCACCCCCACTGACTCTCACCCCCCCACCCTCACCCCCTCACCCACCCTCACTCACCCTCACACCCTCACAACCCTCTCACCCTCTCACCCTCACACACCCTCACAACCCTCACACACCCTCACCCTCACACCCCCCTCACACCCCCCTCACACACCCCTCACACACCCTCACACACCCTCACACCCCATCACCCTCACACACCCTCACACCCCATCACCCTCACACCCCCTCACACCCCTCACACCCCACACACCCTCACCCTCACACACCCTCACACCCCCTCACCCTCACACCCCCTCACCCTCACACCCCCTCACCCTCACACCCCCTCACCCTCCCATCCCCTCACCCTCCCATCCCCTCACCCTCCCATCCCCTCACCCTCACACACCCTCTCACCCTCACACACCCTCTCACCCTCACACACCCTCACCCTCACACACCCTCACATCCCCTCACCCTCACACCCCCTTACCCTCACACCCCCTTACCCTCACACCCCCTCACCCTCACACCCCCTCACCCTCACACCCCCTCACCCTCACACACCCTCACTCACCCTCACACCCCCCACCCTCACACCCCCTCACCCTCACAACCCTAACAACCCTCTCACCCTCACACACCCTCACTCACCCTCACCCCCCTCACCCCCCCTCACCCCCCTCACCCCTCCTCACCCTCACACACCCTCACCCACCCTCACAGCATAACAAAACATAGCATAGCATTACAAAACACAGCATAGCGTAGCATAACAAAAAAGCATAGGATAGCATAGCATAACAAAACAAAGCATAGGATAGCAAAACAAAACAGCATAAAAAACAAAACACAGCATAGCAAAACAAAGCATAGCATAACAAAGCATAGCATAGCATAACAAAGCATAGCATAACATAACAAAGCATAGCATAACATAACAAAGCATAGCATAACATAACAAAGCATAGCATAACACAACAAAGCATAGCAAAGCAAAACATAGCATAGTATAACAAAACACAACAAAACATAGCAGAACAAAACATACCGTAACATAACAAAAATTAGGATACCAACAAAACAAAGCATAGCATAACAAAACATAGCAAAACACAACAAAACATAGCATAGCATAAGAAAACACAACAAAACATAGCATAACAAAACATATTATAACAAAACAAAGCATAGCATAACATAGCAAAGCAAAACATAGCATAATAGAACAAAACATAGCATAACATAACAAAAATTAGCATAACATAACAAAACAAAGCATAGCATAACAAAACATAGCATAACAAAACATAGCATAGCAAAACACAACAAAACAGAGCATACATAACAACATAGCATAGCAAAACATAGCATAGCATAACAAAACACAACATAGAATAGCATAACAAAATAAAGCTTAGCATAGCATAACAAAACATAGCATAACAAAACATAGCATAACAAAACATAGCATAGTAAAACAAAGCATAGCATAATAAAACACAACAAAACATAGCATAGCATAGCATAACAAAACATAGCATAGCAAAACACAACAAAGCATAGCATAGCATAACAAAACCTAGCATAACAAAACAAAGCATAGCATAGCAAAATTAAACATAGCATAGCAAAACAAAGCATAGCAAAACAAAACATAGCATAGCATAACAAAACAGCATAACAAAACATAGCAAAACACAACAAAGCATAGCATAGCTTAACAAAACACAACAAAACATAGCAAAACATATAATAGCATAGCAAAACATAGCATAGCATACCAAACAAAACATAGCATAGCATACCAAAACATAGCATAGCAAAACAAAGCATAGCATAATAAAATATAGCAAAACATAGCATAGCATATCAAAACATAGCATAGCATAGCATAGCATAGCATAACAAAACACAACATAGCATAACAAATCAAAGCATAGGATAGCAAAACATAGCATAACAAAACAAAACATAGGATAGCAAAACATAGCATAGCATACAGCATCACTCAGGGGCACCACCACAGCATCACTCAGGGGCACCACAACATCACTATGCGCTACCACAGCGTCACTGAACATTACAGCACTCGTTCGCCATCACAACATCACTCAGTGCCACCACAGCATCAATCTGTGCAACCATTTAACAACAACTGGTTCAAATATGTTCTCTCAATGTTTCAAGCTTTATTACAAATGTAACAAAAAGATGTTAATATTTCACTTCTGTTCTTGGATTTTCGTCACAATAAAACACACTGAACATAATCTTCACAAAAGTTATTTACAAAAGTTTAAGCTATTGCCATTATAAATTACAATAACTTTTATTTAAGTATTAATTATTAAAAAAATTAAAAGCCATTGTTATTTGCCATATTGCATTACAAATGCTATAGGTGTCACATTTGCGAAAGTTATAACTATTGGCATTGTAAATAACAAAGCTATTATGTACATGTTCAAGGTTTTCTGGATGGTATAGTTAAAGGAATCCAAAGGATATCTTTGGATTTAGTAGGTATGAGGTTGTGAGGAGGAGTCCGAGAGAAAAACCCTGGGACCCGAATACTTACCTCTTGTAGTCCCGTACTCTTCTTGTGAAACACTGCATTGTGGCTGGAATGAAAAGAGAAAGCAAAGAGTTAAACATTTCATCACGGACTCTCGTACAGGAAGGAGGTGGACCCTCCCAATGAAGGAACCAATCGGAAACCCCGTACGATGGAGATAAGGGTGTCACGCAAGGGAGACGGGGCTTATTGGAAGAAGAAGGAAGAAGAGGGGGAAAGCCGGAAAATGCTGCCGAGGAGATCCAAAGTGGAACACCGCTGAAGGGAACGGAGAAACAGGAGGAAGGCACCCTAATTGAGGACACCAAAGTTGGCGAAGAAACTCAAGAGGACTGGAGTGGTGAAGAGTAGTGGATGCCCCCAGGAGATCCCTGTGTACTGCTGCAACTCAGGAAAGTTCAGCCACCAGCGGTGAGTGACCTAGAGGGGGGGTTGGGAATCGCAAATACAGAAAGGGGTAGAACCCCAAATTAAGAGATCGCATTAGTCTCCCTAACTGTGGTGGTAGGAGAGGGGGGCCCCAAACGGAGGAATTGAAAGTGTTTACAGTACTATAAAGTGCATTCCTTGAATAGAGATGCGCGGCACAGGGTCAGGATTTGCACCATAGTGATAAGTGCGCACCTGAACCTCTCCGGGATGAAATCATGAATTAAACGACTTTATGTTGAAACAATATGGTCACTGTTTTCTAAGTAACCTGGTAGAAACTGGTCATTATTGGTTTTTTTTGTGTCCAAACCATATGGGTCTTGTATGGGCCTTGACTTGCTCCCATTAGGGGATGTGTTTCCCTCCCAGGAGTGTGCATGAGAAAAGGAAAACAGAGAGGTTTTGCCCTTATGATTAGTCTTAATGCGTTTACCCCTCACCAATTCTTTAATCGAAATACCATGTGAGACAGCCCCTTTCACATTCACTCCTGGTGTGGTGAAGGACACTATCCTTACTCAAAGAAAGAAAGCTCAACAAAATACTTACCACCACTTCCTTCTGTCTTATAGCCTCATGGGGACCTCTGCCTAACGAAGACCACCCTGTAAGGAAGAGAAAGGAGAAGACATCACCACGCCGAGAGAGAAGCTAAACTCAGCACAATACATTTCTCCTAAATAACCAAACTATTTAATAACATACGCAAAAATTGAGATGATATCAAGCCTCCTAGATTCTGTTTCTGCCCATCCCTCCCACAGAGGTCTACAGAGCATCCAGTCCCATAGCTGTCAATTTAGATGGTGCTGTAGTTATGATGGTGTCTAAGGGAGGGGTTTCAGCACTCCTAAAGAAAGACATTCCCTTTCTTCTGCTGTTCCAAAACTTTGCACATTTCATTGATATTAAACAGGTTAGTTGGGTATCCAGCAAAACCGGGGCTTTGGCAGCCAAGCAACAAAACCTGCAGACAGTGGTTCTACACCTTGGACAGATTACAGTTGGGAATGATGATTTCATTACAAAATTGGAGGCTACCCTTATGCATAATCTTTTATTGCCTCTCCTGAACAGCAGCCCCTTTAAAGAACTTCAACCATAAACAATCCAGAACTGGAATTTATAAAGTCAATAAATGTCTCCTGCATAGAACACTCATCCTCTTTTAAATGCTGCTCCTGATCAGTTAAGTACATGTTTTACTTGGCCATTTACTTGGCGCATAGTGGTTGGGTTTGTATGATGGTATATATTTTAGTGTGAGTGTTGCTTGAATGATGGTGTATTCAACAAAGCTTCTAATTTTTAGAAGCAGTATGTGTGGATTGCCTCATTTAAGGTGAGGTTTGTTTTATAGGAATACGTGCTTATTGCAAGGAATTGGGTAGAAATTAAGGGAATAGAAACAGTGACTGTCTGGTAAGCGACGTATGTCATTAAAGTTTGATTAATATGCGGTGAATTCTTTTTTTGTTTAGAAGCTACTGCACCTGGGCTTACCGTGTCAGTTTCAAGCGGACTGTGGTGATCGCATGCGATCCGCTGTCAGCTCGTGTTGGCAGCGGATATTGCGTGCGGCAGAAGAGGGGTCATGCGTCTCCTCAAAGCTAACGAGGTTTGCTTGGTTCCTCGAGGCTCCCACTGGTAGGTGGGAGACCGAAATTAACAAGCAAGTTTCTCTTCAGGTGGCGTGACGGACTGATGATGTCACACCACCATTTGTAAACAGGATTGGCTGCCGTAGTCTCTAGTGAGAGTGGCAGCCATCTTAGTTTGGGCAGCAAAAGTAAAGTAAATAAGGAAACAAGGGTGCGAGAGAAAGAGATTTGCCTAATTAAGAAAAAAAAGAAGTTAAAAGAAAGAAAGAATAACAATCGGAATTTTGAGTGTCAGAACAGCAGCAGAACTGTTTAGGAGAGTTATTTGGAGTACAGGGAGCACTTGTGAGGATATTTACAGGGTGTTTAGGAGTGTGTTAGTTTGTGTGTATTTGAGAACTAAGAAGGACTTCAGATGAGGCTAGTGTTAGTTAGCAGGCAGTTGAAGGAAGAGTTAGTGAGGAGACTTTAAAGAGGCTGATCCAGTGTTAGATGAAAAGTTCAATAAGAGAGATGGTTGAGATTGTTATGTATAAGAAAAGAAAGGAAGTTAGATCAGAGGAGCATTTTTGGTCTTTTCTGAGGAAGGAAACAAAAGAGAAAAGACTGGCAAAAAAGGCTAGGAAAAGAAAGCACATGGATAAGAAAGTGAAAGATGGATTTAACTCCATAAAGAAGAGTGGTGCTGGCACGCAAAGGAAAGGTGTCCTTGGCGGCACGCAGGACTTCTCCGATGAGGAGTGCAATATGGAATTTGAAGAAAGAAATTGAGAGAGGAGAGAAAATGTACAGTGAGTACGTTTTTGATGTGGATCATGAGGATGATTTTAATGATGATCTAAAGATGGACCAAGCCTCTACCTCAAAGACTGCGATAAAAGATCCTCTTGGTGAAGAAATGTTTAGCCCTTACGAATTACGGTACCCTATGAGTGCAGATTGGTGGCCACTGGACCATGTTGCTAAGTTCATCAAGCAATGGATTAGGAAACCTTTAGAAAGAGAGGTTAGGGGTGTGTTGAGAGCGGAGTGCTCAAGGCCACAGATAGACAATAAGGTCTGCTTTACACCGAATCTGTACCCTGATTTAATATCATATTTATTTAAGTTAGGGAGAGACCCACGTAAAGGCCTGGAACAGTCCTTGAAGCAGTGTCTGGACCGTTTATTAGATGTGTTGGGTCCATTAGTAAAAATAATGGACTTGGCAGCTGTTGTGCGGTTGGAGCCAGAGGGAGATGGTCTTCTTAGGCAATGCTGATTCTGGATTGTTGGTAGAAAGGAGAAAATCAGTTTTGTTGAAGAACAGTCCAAAACTGGGAGATATAGCAAATAAGGAACCTAGTGAGGAGGCTAAAGGCGTATTATTTGGAGAAGGTTTTGTTAAAAGACTGGGGAAACATGTCTCTACCTTTACAGCGCTGGAAAAGGTGCAGACTAATATGAGGGAAGTATTTGGAGGTGTTTTTGGTAGGGCCAGTAGACGGGGACCATATGCTGGCCGAGGTTTTCAGATGTCCCACTACATCTATACCTACAGAGGAGAACTGGAAGGGGCTTCCTGGGTTCCTCAGGCTTCTTCCCACAAAGAGGAAGATACCCCAGGGCAAGAGGTGGACGAGGAAGAAGTCAGTCGGGTCCAGGCACTCGAGGTGAGTATTCAGATAACTTCTGGTTCTTCCCAAGAAAAAGTAGGAGGACGATTGAGGATTTTCCTGGCAGAATGGCAGAGGATAACAAAAGGTCCTTGGGTTTTAAATGTAGTACAAGGATTCAAAATAGTTTTTGTGCAGCAACCAGTTCAGATTGTAGAACCAAAGGCATTCGTTTTGCCTCAGGAACAGGCAGAGATTGAGGATTTAGAAGTGAAGGAAATGTTAAAAAAAAAAGGAGCAATATGAATGGTAGAGGAATGTTTGAAAGAATTTGTATGCACCTTGTTTTTGGTAGAAAAGAAAGACAAGGGATGGAGATCGGTGATAAATTTCGGAAGTCTGAATCGGTCATTAATTTACAGACATTTCAAGATGGAAGGGATACATTTTTTGAGGGACATGTTGCAGTTAAAGGATTGGTTGGTGAAGTAGGATTTGAAGGATGCCTACTTCACGGTTCCAATGAAGGTATGCAGTCAGACATTTCTTCAGTTCAGGTGGAGAGGCCAATTAAATCAGTTCCCGTGTCTACTTTTGGCCAGTCTTCAGCACCATGGTGCTTCACGAAGTTGATGCGTGTAGTAGTGGAATACTTCAGAGAGCGAGGTTACCATTTGATTGTGTATTTAGACAATATCTTATTGATGTCGCAGAACGCAGTGGAATTGAAGCGGCAGCTCAAAGATGTAATAGAAATGTTAGAGAGTTTGGGTTCTTGACAATTTTTAAACCCGGTCAGAGTCTGGATTTTCTGGGGTTTGCAATAGATACAGCTGGAGAGGTGTTAAAGTTACCAGAGAAGAAGGTGAAAATGATAAAGAAAGAATTCTGCAGAAAATGTCATTGACCTTGAGGGATTTGGCAAGGATTCTAGGTTTGTTTTCTTCGATTCAAGCAATTTTTCCTGGGCCCTTGCATTATCAAGCCTTGCAAAGCAGATGAGTTAAGAGCAGGATTATGGTAGGGGACCAGGTAGAGTTGTATGTGGATGCAAAGGAAGAAATAGAGTGGTGATTGCGCAATTTGGAGGTTTGAAATGGAAGAGCAATATTTGGTTGTCTGATGGATGTAATCCTGGAGATGGATGCAAGCCTATTATGATGTGGGGGTTTCGTCTGGGGCTTCAGGAAACAGGTGGGGCTTAGTCAAGGCGGGAGAAGGACCTACATATAAACTGCATGTAGCTGATTGCAGGGTTGTATGCATTGAAGAGTTCCAAAGAGAAGTTACAGGGTCAGACAGTGCTTATGAAGATGGATAACATTTCAGCAGTAGCATATGTAAACCGGTTTGGGGGTTGCAAATCGAAGAGTCTGTCAGATGTAGCGAAGGAGTTGTGGATGTTTTGTTTGGATAACAAAATTGCTTTAAGAGCGGAGTACCTTCCTTGAGTACGGAATGTGATAGGGGATTGGAACTTCATGCATGTGAAGGACTACAGCGACTGGATGCTGGAGACAGAGTATTTCAGGAGGATCCAAGAGGTTTGGGGTCCTTTGGAAGTGGACCTGTTTGCAACGAGGTTGACATGCCAATTGGAGAGGTATTACAGTTGGTTGCCGGACCCAGAGGCTGCGGTGGTAGACGCCTTTCAGCAAACTTGGTCGAATATGAAAGGTTATGGTTTCCCTTCGCTTACCAGACTTAAGTCTCATTACATGGAAATGCGACACTCGGACAATGATCTTCAATGAACTGTAATGCAGAAAGTCAGGGGTGCTCCTGGACTGTCTAAAAGACAGTTGGAGAAAGGGCGGAGATGAGTGTATCGCCTCAAAAGCCATGAACTAGGTCTCAATGACTCTATTCCATGAGGCCAATTAATACATAAGTGAGACATATCCCTTTTTTCCAAGACCACCATATGCTGTGGGAACAGTTCTGAAGAAAGCCTAGGACCCATATGGCCGTTTTTAATAGGCTGAAACATGTTGACAGTGACACTAGGGTCATAGGACCATTAAATCCTCACAACCCCAACATTTCCCTTGTTTTAATATCCCATAAAACTCCGCTAATAAAGGGATTCCTGGAGCTTCCAGAGGATTTGTAATCTTTAAAACCCCCTGGCCTATTCTTCTAAGTTCTCCCTGAGATGTGGTCGAGCCCACCCTGACCTTTAGGAGTCAGGGTGAACCCTATGATGAAGCATGACACTACTAGAGTGTGTATGAGGGTTATTTATCAAAAAAGAATTGCTCCCACTCACGCAATTAAACTAGTAATATAGCTCCAAAAGAGAATAGTGCCCAACATATAGTGCAATTAGGTGGGATACATATTATCAGTGCTAGTGTTTTTTGAGATACAGAAGAGAACTAAGACTATATCGACTTCAGTATTTTACCCGAAGTATGAGGAGTGCAAGAAGTTGTGTGTAGTAGATTGTCTAAAGGAGTATGAGTGTAGAGTAGCAGAGAATAGGAGGGATGGTGAACATCAATTACTGATTTCGTTTGTCAAGCCTTATAGAGCTGTAAGTACAGCAACAATCTCACGGTGGGTGAAATGTGTGACAGAATAAGCGGGAGTTAATATGGAAAAGTTTAAAGCTCACTCCATCAGGGGAGCTTTGGCAAGAAAGTGTTGTTGGCATGGTGGAAGTTTGGAGAATATTTTGAAAGCGGCGGATTGGTTGAATGTGTACACCTTTGCAAAGCATTATTTTAGACCAAACGAGCATATGTCTGAAGTGGTGTTAAATGACTTTCAACATACCTAATTGTAGCCTCCGGTCTTGTAATGAAATGACGATTCTCAGATTAACATGACCAGAGAATCAGGATTTCATTAACCCCTTCCATGCTCATGACGAGCAGAGCTCGTCATGAGTTGCGCCGCTCGCATGCTCATGAGGAGCTCAGCTCGTCATGTAACGCGGTATTTCGAAAAAAGCCGCACAGCGTAAAAATTACCGCCGCACGCATGCGGTTAAAGACGCGTAGGATAACATTATCCCACCCTCCACACCTTTAATTTTGGTATTAATAGCATGTTGTAAAAAAAAAAATTTAAAGGAGAAAAGGAAAATATTTTAGACTGGATAAGGAAAGATTTATTTGTGAAAAGGTTTTTGGTATTATGCTTTTCTTTTCAGGACTTGGTTTGGTCGGATTTGGTTTCTTTAATACAGTTTTTTTTGTTTACAGAACTCAGTCATGGGGAAATAAGAATATTTTGGTTTTGGAGGTGGAGGAAGATGAGAAGCTTCTTCGCAGAATCACATTTAAAAGCGGATGAGTATTCTATGCAGGAGACATTTATTGACTTTATAAATTCCAGTCCTGGATCGCTTATGGTTGAAGTTCTTTAAAGGGGCTGCTGTTCAGGAGTGCAATAAAAGATTATGCATAATCTTAGCCTCCCCGTCTTTAATGAAATCCTGACTTTTGTCATGTTAATCTGAGAATCGTCATTCTGCCGCAAAGGCATAAAAGTGCCTCTCAATTGTAACTAGCCGTATATTTATATAAAAAAAACCTTTACAGTCTGAGAGATGCTCTGAAGCCATTGTCTTTGCTTTTAGAATTCTTTCAGTCTAATGAACTACTTTTATTGCATGTTACACCTGTTTTAGAGAGGTGTGCATCGACCCTAGTATGTCTAAAGAGTGAGTTGGGTGAGTATATGCAGTAGTTTAAAAAACTGTACCACCTGGAAGAAAATAAGTTTGGAAACATTTCTACTGATGGCTGGGAAATAAAGTTATCAGGACGATGCCCACCACCAGCAACAATCCAAAGTAACTGTGGGCTCATTCACAGTGTGGTTAGGTACATTGATGAGAGGTTTTCAAATTTTAATTGCATGCCAGTTCAAGGATTTCAAGCATTTGATTGTACACTGTGGCCAGAAATTAGAGAAGAACTCTATAAATATCTCTGATATTGAGGCAATTGTTCACTATTTTGAGGTACTTTCATCACAGATAATTTATGGACTTAAAACCCATATGAAAAGCTTTCAGGCCAAAGGCATTCCTGTATTGCCTGCGTACTCCATCCTGTTAGTTACAAAACCTTCCACTTTGACTAATATATTCAAGCTTGTGGAGATGATGTTCCCCATCAGTGAATCTACAGCAGAAGATGGATGTGTGTTTTCTGCATTGAATATCATTAAGTACCAACTAAGAACACGGTTAAATCAAGATGTTCTTCAAGACCTAAAGCTTCTCAAGATAGAAGGACCCAACTTTGAGGAATATGACCCCAGCAGAGCTATTGAATTCTGGCTTACAACAGGAGGCACAAAGCAAGTGTGCAAGTGTGCGGAGATAAGAGACCACATCTAGATTCATAACTAATAAAGTATTGCCATTATGACTCTTAGAGCAGCCTGCCATGCAAGATCATTTATTGTTGTATTCCTATACAATTTCTATACTTTTGGATTATAGGGATAATATTGCTTTTCAAGCTTTCTTTAGCATGATTACAAAAAAGCATTGAATTGCTATTGATTTTAATAAAACAAAATAAAAATATATTACATTTTTCTCTGTCAGCCCTTATAATGGATGTAGAGAGTAGGTGGGACAAGTGGATTTTTCAGGACATGGTGATCTTAGTAGCATTTTGTCAGTTAGCAATTAGATTATTTAAAAAATGTCACACCCCTGTCATGGCTTATGGACTCCTACTGTAAATATTAGGAAGCTGCCTTTTAATAATTCCATTTCTGTGCTGCTTAATTTTGCCACCAAGCTAGGCAATAAACTGATCAGAGAAATTTTACAAATATATAATCTCAAATGTATATAGGTGACTTTATATGGGGTGGGAATCTGGGGCCACAGTAACAACAAACAGCTCCAGATGGCGGTGGGCGCCCTTTTTTGGAACTTTTTGTCTGTCCTAAAGAGTTGTTCTTCATTTGTTTGTCACTTCAAACTAGGGGCTTTGTTCTTATAAGATGTGATTTGAATTCAGCCAATTTTACTGTGACATAAAGTATGGACCTGCAAACATACTGTTTTTAAATTGCATGTTTATTAATGGCTGTCTTAAATTGAATAGGTCTCGTGCATTCCCCTGGTTCAAATTTGTGACACAATTTTGCTGGGATCTGGGCCATGCTGAATATTTTAAATATTCTGATGTATTTCACACTGTTAGGAGTGGTGACCTAAAAAAACAATGTGTGCCATTTCCTGAAGACCAAAGGTTATCCTGGGAACTGGTGAGATGTAGAGTTACCAAAAATCTGTTGACCCTTGTTACGGATAGTGTGTATCCATATCTAACTTATGTACAGAATCGCCAGCAAAGGTTCATGTTAACTTGTTTTAAATTAGACATTTTTTATCACTTAATCACTGTTTTTTTTTGCGTTTTCTATGCATTGCCTCAGAAACGTTTTATACTACCAATTCTTAAGGGAATACAATTTTAAACAATGTCGCCCCGTACTGTTGTTTTTACAACAATTGACTTCTTTAGCGATTTACTGTGAAATCTCTAGTTTTTTATGGTCTGTAATGCAGTTAAGGAAAAAAATTATCAAATAGCAACAACGTTTCACAGTCTATTTTTCAATGTTTAATTGTTTGCTGTTTTACACTCATGGATATATAATTTATTTTGTTTAACATGCATTTATGTTTTTTTATGAAAATGGAATAAAGCTGATTATGATGCGACTAGTATACTTGCTACCTCCTCGAAAGCATATGGGGGGGGGGGGTGGAAATCCGTGCCTACCCCAAGGGGGACAGAAATGCTATATTCATTGAGTATTTTCCCAGTGGGCCTATCCCACCACTTTTCACCAATTATTTCTCAATATCTAGTGTGCTTGCTGCTTCCCCAGGGGGCAGGTTGGGGATAAATACAACCTATTTGAAGGCCCCTAGGTGGGACTGAAATAATTCTGCCTTTTGACCACTTGCCCATACCCGAGGGAGGGGGAGGCAATTAAACCTAAAACAAACAAACAAAAGTGGATCCCTACTTGGGGATCACAGCCAAGAGGCGCTCCCCCAGACAGGGATCCAATTGGGAGAAACAGCTGGAAAGGGGGCATAAAGTATTTTCCTTTCTCTTTCATAGTGACATTTCTTGGTGACCTTTTCCCTTTCAGCTAAGTAAACCTCTTTCATGAACCTCATTCCTGTTTTCTTCAGATTTGCTGAGCTAGAAGGGATTCCACATTGTTGCCCTATGAGTAGTACAGTTGTTTGAGTTGTAGCAAGAATAGCTGTGCCTTGTTAGTCAAGCTACTCTAGTTTTTCCTTTAGCACGTTGACTTCTCTGAGGGTTCGGTGTGAAAGTGTGTCTCTGTAATGCGCTTCTGTGACCTTAATTTCTGTCTTCAATTTATTCCTGTATTGTAAGACTGGATGCCTTAAGAGGGAACATCCATCTCACACTCAATCTCGGCATTTCTTCCCTAACAATGTCTATGTGAAGTGCGGCATGGTCAGACAGGGCAATCACCCCTATTTCGGAATGTGTTATCAAAGCTGGAACAACAATATAGTAATTCCTCGAATATGTCCTGTAGACATAGGAAAAGAAGGTGAAATCCTGCAAAGCTCCAGTTCTCAAGATTTGTTCTGGAGTGTCTTGGAGAAACCCCTCATACGGGAGCCCGTACCTGATTTATCAAGTCTGGGGTTCCATACTACGTAAATTTCCCAGCAGTAAAATGTCTCCCTCTTCCAAGTCAGCCAGAGAATCCACCACCTGGCAAAGAAATGTATCTTGGCCTGTGTTTGGAGAACATACGGTCACTATTGTAATTTTTCTCTCCTCTAGTGTTACCCTCATCATCTAATATCTGCCCTCTTTATCCCTCTTAACCTCCGTTGCAAAGAACGGAAGATGCTTAAGCGTAAATAGTGCCACCACTTTGTGTCCTGAAGACCTCGATGCATAAGATGCATGTGGGTAGTGTTTGTCAGAGTCTGGACTCATCCGGTTTCCTTAAATTAATTTTCTGAAATGTACAATTATTTCATACTTCCAACCATTTTTGTAGTCCCCAGTCTATGTGCACTCACTAGGGGAATTTAATTTCTCTCTGTTTTGTAAAAGCTAGTGTCTTCACCATTCCGTGATGTGTAAAGGAGTTAGGGAACAATTTAAATCAATTAGACATGTATGTTCGGAATCATTTAACCTTACTGTAAACTCTTCAGTATATCTGGAAATAGATGTTGATGTCTAAACACCTCCCCTTCTCCCTTAGACCCCTAACATAATAGTTTAACCAATAAAAAAGCAAAAAAGATCTCAGAAAGGGTATCCAACTTTGCGGGTGGGGTCTCCATCTTTGTGATGGGAGCATCCTTTGCCCCAGCTAGAGGGCATTGTGTGCACAAAATGTGCACAGCAGTCCACAGTTCTTAACCATCCTTGGAGATTCCACTGGCCAATTCCATCTTAAAGTTTTCCAATTTGCGGGTAGGTTAGTGCTCAGCATATGTTATTTCTTTCCCAGCCAATTTACCATTCTTTGCCCCAACCTCCGGTCTGTGCGAGGTCTTGTGATGTCATCATCAGATGTAGAGTTTAGGCTGCTCCTTTGTCTGTGAAGACGTGGTGTGTGCTACTCGGATGTCAGCAAAAACTCTCCTATTGTTCTGAGGTCGATGGTCTCGCCGCATCAGATTCTTCCTCTGTAAGCTGGATATCAAGTATTTTGCCACCCTATGTTTATTTGATAGATGACAGGATTTGTTCTTTTAAAAAACTATGTCAAAGGGAAGGGAGACATTTGTAGCAAATGTTGTTGTCTTTAAGATAATTGATGATCGGGCAGAATTGCTGTCTTCTGGCAAGCATGGCAGGGGTAATATCCTAGAACGGAACACAGCCATAATCTTTAAATTGTATTTGATCTCAATCTCTTGCTGCTCTTAATACTTTCTCTTTAATTTAGAAGTTATGGAACTGCCAGAACGTCTTGTGGTCAATGTGCGTCAGACAAGGGTTGGGGTCCCCCTCTGTACTCTCCGCCACTCTTTTCCCTTCTTACCGTGCATGGTCACCATCTTTGAGGTCCATGTGACTGCTTGAATTTCTTCCTAATCTGCAGCAAGCAGGGTTTGTGGGTCTTTCTTTTGAACACAGGGCATTGAAAAGATCTCTTCCGGCATTGCCATGGCCAGTTGGAACAGTCTTCCTACTGTGTAGTGCCCGCTTGTGGGACACCACTAAAGAGTGAGCTAGGGACGCTGCCATCTTGCTCGTGGGAATACTCTGACTCCTCTGTACTGTTTTAAAGGTTTTTTTGATTACTTCACTGGCTATGCAGACTTAAAAATGCAATATACCCATGAGTAGGATGCTGAATCAGCTGAGTGTGTCTGGGGGCCATTGACAGAAGGACCGAGGTTAAGGGGTCTTTCAGTGATATCTTGAGGGTGTCACCTCAAGCTGATCTTATGGTTGGCTGCAGAGAATGTCTCTTGAGGCTGTTCAGAAGGGCAAGAGACCCTTTATTTTAAAGGTTCCTTAGGTGCCCTAAAGAGTATCATTATATGCTATCCCAAAGGCTTTGAAGTTACTTTCCTGAGGGTGGCCTGAGAGTGTCTCCGGAGGGTCTGTGAGCGCTCAGAAAAGTGTCTCCTCAGAGGCTGCATGTAGAGTGTTGGGCTTCATATTTATGGAGCCATATAGTTGTAACAAAGCTGAGACTTAATTTTGTTTTATTTATTGTATTTAATTGAAGTGAGTATCCCTTCTCAGGGAAGTGTGGTACACAGCATAAGCAATATAAAAGAACATTTGCGGTTGAGTTAGTTACATTATGGTAGGTGATGACAAATTAATATTTGAGTTTTGGGATGTCAAACAGTAATTGCAAATCAATAGCACATCAACAAATCAACATACATAGTGTACATACCAGCAATCTGGGTATGGAGTGTGCATGATAGCAAGAGTAGGTAGATTTGTTGTACACTTGGACTTAGAGCTTGGAGTTTATTGCCCAGCAAAGTAGAGTTCGTGGAGATATGTTTTCAAGTCCTGCATGAACTCAATGAGAGATAGTGTGCATCTGAGTTGATTCGGGAGTAGATTACAGAGGAGATGGCAGATGATGTTAAAGGATCTGGGCGTGGACAAAAGGCACATGGTTTAGATTCTGTTAGGAGATTCAGATTGGTCGGTCCTAAACAGAGAATTGGCATATAGGGTGGAACAAGTCCAAATAGAGGATGTCGTGCAGCACAGTCTGGGTTTTAAACACTTGGGTAAGAACTTTGAATTAGGTCTTGTTTTTAAAAGGTACACACTTTCCTTTACACCAGTGACAAAAGATGACTAAGTGTCTGTGCAGTTTATTAATTTTAATTATTTGATAAAGTGTGCTCTACCAGCAACTGGTTTTCTTGTCATGACCGAAAAAATAATGTACATTTAAGTATAAGAACACTGATAATTTGGAGCATCACAATGAAGACATATTGGGAGCTTCGTGAGTAAGCTGTTAGAGTAGACTACCTTACTCAAGACTGTACTCATGTCTTGCATTTCATTGATGTGGATAAGTGTTAATGCTTTAACAAGTGGCATGTCAGTAATAAAAGAATCAACGAAGGGCTAATGTTCATAAGAAAAAAGGAGAGGCAGGGTCTCTCGTGGTGGAGAGTGCCTGGACCAGAGTTATATATGGGGACAGTCAGCAGGACTGTTTTGTGTTGCCCTCACACAGCCGAAGGGTCACTTTGGCAGAGATCTTTCCAGAGGCGGCCTTATGATGAGTGCAAGTGAGGTGATTTGTGATGTGATGTGGTGGGGTGTGAATAAAGGTTAAAACTGGTAACGAAGATCCTGTACTATACTTTAATGAGGGATTTGCCCTTCCAGGGATATAAAACCTATGGCAGGAGAGTGCTTCCTCAGGGTTTTTAAGGAACTCTAGTAGTCTGAGTGTTGAGACTTAATATGCGAAGTATCCTATCGTCTCGAGTGAGGGACCTGACTCCAGTCACCTCTTCACAAGTGTGTCGACATGTTTTGAGCCTATTCTGGTCATAGGGATCCGTGGCGCTTCATCAGGACAGAAACCATATAGTGGACAAACTACCCCACACTGACTTGGTGCCCCTCGGTGCTACCTACTGTGTGTGTTTTGTTCCAGGTCCGACCCAAAATACAGGAATATGGCAACATCGGGTGGCATGGAGGTGCCGCATTAAATCATGCCCAGAGTTCTGGCGGGCGAACAGCATGTCTGCACCAACCCGTCTTCGCGACCCGAGATATGCTTTATCAGTAATAGCCTGTCTTAATCTCCATCTAAATGACTACCATTCCGATTTGTTGTATAAGGCCACAACACTTCATGTTCTCTTTGAAAATATTCAGCTTCTTGGAGCACAATTGGAGAAAAACTTCATTGACTTTTAAGGCAACTGCAGCAGCAATAGTCAACTGTGGAATCCTCGTAGGAACCACGTTTCATCAGCTTGCAAGGATGCAAAAACAATTCTCTAAATCCAGACAACAGAAAGGGACAGGAGCTTTAGTTTGCTACATTCAAAAATAAAAAAGTCAGGTTCTTGTTCCTGATTGTGCTGAGTCTTTCCCCAAATATCCAGTTGAAGATTGCATTCAGGACTTTCAGAAGGAGTTGGGATAGATCCAAGTTGGGTCCATCAGATTTTTTGAGAGGGGTACAAGATCAAATTTTCCAGCCCGCAGGACCCCAGAGACGCCTTCATCCTAACAATACAAAGTGATTGACTGCTGAAGCTATTTTGATTATTTGACCGCTGAAACTCTCTTGCTTTGAGAAAGCCCTCGGCCAATGAGCCACTGGGCAAAATACGTGTCAGCTGCATTTCTTTGTCTTGTGAATTACATCACTGAATTAAAACGGCACACCATGCCCTAAAAGATGCTTGGACTTTGAGAATTATTCTCCTGAATACCACTGAACATTTGGCATATCCTTCCTCCCAAACCTATTTCCTGAAAACATCTGCAATGAGAACCGCACTTTTCTGGGCCTCAGGTGCTGGCAGGGAAGAGAGCGTTGATCCAACTTTCTCTTCAAGAAAGGGGGAATGGGCTATACTCTGTTGTCTTTCTGATTCCCAGGATAAAATGGGGCATCAGAATTGCAGAATTGTCAGAGTCTTGAAGGAAGTGAGCTGATGGGTAAAACATATCCCTTTAAAATTGAGTCCCTCCAGATGATTGTTCCTGGTATATCATTTAGCCATTATATGATCGCAATAGGTGTAATGAATGCTTATTTTACACTTAAATAGCTCGCTTACATCATAGTTTCTTGAGGTTTTGCATACTAGATGAAAATGCCCACTTTTGTGTCCTGCCTTTTGTTTGAGACCGGCACCAATGGTGTTCACGAAAATGGTAATCCCAGAATTAATACTTCTATGCCTTCAGGAGTGGCCAGTGTACCCATAACTCGATTATTAGTTACTCCATGTGACCTTGAAGTCTAAGGTTCTGGAATGTTTGGAAGTGATCCAATCCTATCTGTCTCCCCATTACTTCCTTTTGAATGTGTCCAGGCTCTAGTGAGTGCCATCCCAGAATATATTTTTAATGGGAGGACAGTTCAGGACAGCTATAGGCATGCATTTTCTTTCTGAAACCAGGGCAGTGGGATTTTTTTTTTTTAAACCTTTATTGTGCAATAAGAAATATACAAATACGGGCCTACAACCATTCAGGCCGGCCACGACACAGTATGAGCAGCCGATGACTCCGGAATGATTGTCACCGGAATCAGCCAACAATACAAAAGCAACCAATTCAGACTAGAAAGGATAGGTACGGCCATCGAGCAGGAGCAAAGAAGGTTAATTTTTTAAATAAGGAGTATCGCAGGATCAATTGCAGTATATGAATATCCGAGTTCCCAGAGTGGGCCACGAAGCAACAGCAAAACATAAGGGCATCAATACGGATAGTTATCAGCAACAGTTTACACCATACAGGAAATAGACGCCATATAGCAAAGCAGCACCCACCGTGGCTCGTCGCTTGTCTACTTATCACCCAGTTACACGTTTTAAACAGAACAGAGGAACCGGAATAGCGACAGTGAATATAATCACCCGCCATACTAACCTAAAAGAGAAAAAGAGGGAAGAAGGGAGGGAGAAAGGGAAGAAATAATGTAAGCAAGAAGGAGAGAACGCCGCGCTGGTGCAAGCACCCCACAGTAATAAGCACGCAAAGAAGTAAGGATATCGCCAGCAAGGTGGGCATGCGAATCGTAATCGAAATGCGTGAAGCGCAAGAAGGAGAACAACGCACCTCCAGTCCCCACCCTCAAGCATACCATGGGAGACGGGGACAGACGCGGCGCTCCGATAAAGGGATACAAAAGGGCCATAGGACTAAGGAAAAGAAAACAGAAAGAAGCCCCAACCCACCCACCCCACCCTGCACCCCTGCAGAAGGCTACTGCCTACCCCCCTAGCAGCGTGCCTGTCACCCTAAATCAGAACCCGAAATATAGAGAAGTCGAGAAGAGAGAAAGGAATAAAGAGGCAAAAAAAGGGGGGAAAAGAAATCAAGAGGGAGGGGAAGGGGACCATCAAACGAGGCGTTCGGCCCCAGCCCCCCGCCCGCCCACACAATTACACAGCGTCTAAACGAGATCGACACAGTCTCAGGTATCATAAACTCACAAGGGGATCGTCCATATTATCATGAGTGGGGGTCAGCCACAGCACAATCCGTTCACCGGTAGTCCTCAGGGTTCAGTTTGGCTCACCCCTGGCCCTTCTTAGACATCACTATCACATATGAGGTAGCAGTGGGTAGCAAACACCGCAAGATGGAGAGGCCATCCGATCGGAACAAAACAAGGCAAGGATACAGACCAGGGGGCCCCGGTAACCAGCAACAAAACAAGAATCGTTCTCTGCAGTCCGGATCTCTCAACAATGACAACAAGAGCAACAAAAACCAGGAGTTCAGTCTAGCCGAATAGGAAAGCAGAGGTTCCCCCGCAGAACAACAGTACGACCTCACCAAAGTAGATCGGAGCAGCAGTACACAACGCTCCTCGGACATTCGGGCAGGAACGGGCCCCAACATGGAGCCCACGTCCCCACACTCCACACTGAAAACTGTCAGAAGATTCGGGGCCGCAGGCTTGCAGACTTGTCGATGGACAGCGGCAGCACTCCTCGCAGCGATCGAGGGGGACGAAGCAGCGTCACCACGACACCACGAAGCCGATCCGCGTCCATGAAGAACGGTCCATCAAAGATGGCGGCGGACCGCACACCTTTCACAGGGGCACCGGGGGCCAAGGCCGCATGCAGGGATTGCAGGGCGTCAAGAACATCACCAATCGTGGGCTCACGCTCATATGACCAGGCCCCCGCGCAATCCAGCCACACAAGTCCGCCGTCCTGAGGAAATCCGTGTCCCAGGTCGTCGGCCGCCATCTTGAGGGTTCAGCAGCGTCACCACCCTCCGCAACTCCCGGAGCGGGCTCCTAAGCGAGGACCCCCCTGGAGTTCACACAGGCCCCACTAATGGCAATCTTGGTGCAGAAAGATGTGCCACCAAATTCGGGGGGTCCGCCTGCACCACCACCCGCGGGCATCGCAAGCCGACTCCGGGCGCAGGGCTTCAGGATGGCCGGACGAGGCAGCAACGGGGGGGGGCACCCCCTGCACAGTCGACCCCCGTCCGCGGCGCACCGCACTCCACACGGGGCCTCCCGGCCGCCAGAACAGGCCTGGTCAGTATCCACCGGGACAATCGCACAACGGCCTCTCACCGTCGGCTCTCTCTCCCGTCAGGGGCCGCCGTCGACACCGCCACCCCGGCTGATCCAAGCAGGCGAGGCTCCGGTCTCCACACCGCGAAGGCCCGGACCAAGCAGGAGCACAGCCTCGGAACCACAGCACGCAGGAGCCCCCAGATCAGACGGTGAGTAAGAGCAATGCTTTACGTTTCCGTTTCTTCCCGAGTGTGTCGTCTCGGGGCAGGATATTTGACAGGATTTGCGTGTTGGGCAGGAAGGCTGACGGAGCTGAGCTACAGAGCGGCCATTGCGGTCGCGAGCTTGGCTCCTCCCCCGGCAGTGGGATTTTTAAACCTTTAATTTCACTCTTCCTGGAATTAGAAGCAGCCTCTGCCAGCAAGTGTAAGGAACTTCATGGCCACATGGCTTTATGTATATTCGCACTTCCATGGGAAGACTACATCTTTGGTGTTTAATCTTATATCTTCATGCTCATTGGTCTCTAACATCCCAGTGTTTCGATATCCTGGTGCCACTGACAACCAATATCACTTAGGCACTTCTGTGGTGGGTGGACTGAGTTTCTCTTGCCTTCCAATGAAGCCAGAGACTCTAGTGAGTGTTGCAATGAACGCCAGTTTATTTTGATGGGGTGCCACTCTGACAGGTAGGTAAATTCAGGCAAAATGGTCCATGGTAGAGAGTCTCAATTCATCGACTTAGAGAGAACTGATGGCTTTTCCAGACATCAATCTCAACTGGCACCCACCTTCAGATTTCCCAGCTTCCACCTCTGTAGAGAGTAACTTTACAGCATCCAGCTCTGCAAGAAATGACATTCCTGGTTTACAGCCAAAGCCATTTTTAGGTCTCGCCTGTCAATGCGCATGCGCATTGAGCTTGCGAGACTATAGCGTCTTAAACAGACTTTACCTAACTGGGCGATTTGGTGCTGTGCCCGTGGCTTTTAGGTCAATGCGCAAGCGCATTGACCTAAAATGCGCGTGCACATCATCAAATCGCCGTCTGTTCCCTCAGCCGCACTCCTCCCACACCTTTGAAGTGAAGCTTAGCTTCACTTCAAAGGCATCCCCTCCCCCCGCCCCCTGCTTCACACGTCTCACGGCCGCAAGGCCGTCTCGTATTTCTCCTCCCTCCCTCGCCTCCCAAGTGAATGCCATGCAACTGTGGGACACTCTGTTTTTGAGAATCCAGTGACTGCCTCGTTGAAGAAATGCCATAGCTGCTTGAAGCTTTTTCTATATCTGGTGCTCTCAGAGTGTACTTTACGTATTTATTTTTCTAGCAGAGAAAAGTACACCGAAGGGCACATGTACGTTTCACAGAATTCATAAGTGTATACTCCGGTCAAATGTCAATACTGTGGCCTTGCGTGCAGCTGCATTAAACCGATTTGCATATTCTGTGGCCAGCACGCCTGTGTTCATTCACCTTTGTTTTAGGATTCAAGTTATACTTTCTTATTTCGCTGTGATCTTGTGATTTTTTGGTAACTAAATAATGGTATTAATTACTACCAAATGCTCTCATTTTAGCAAATACCTCGCACATATTCAAACGTAAATCTCGCCATTTGCATGGAAATGTTTGCTCCAAAGACATAGCCCACTGCGTTATTTTGCAAGGACTGGAACTTGTTACCTTATTCACAACCTTTGGTATCAATCAGGCAAGTTAACTGTAAGCTGTGTCTGAGGTCTGTGGCACAAAGGCCCCTGCTGCTTCACACTACGGCCCGTGTCTCTCCCCCATCGCCGCTCTCCCCGCTCCGCCCCCTGCTGCGGCCGTTTCGCATTTCTCCTCCCCCCTCCCCACAGCAATGCCCTCCGTCTTGTTCGTCTTACTGTTTTAGTTTTTTTGGTAACTAAATAATGGTATTAATTACTACCAAACGCTCTCATTTTAGAAAATACCTCGCACATATTCAAACGTAAATCTCGCCATTTGCATGGAGATGTTTGCTCCAAAGACATAGCCCACTGCGTTATTTTGCAAGGACTGGAACTTGTTACCTGCAATTACAACAAGAACTCCTGCTATAAACAAATTAACCCTCTGTGGTATCTTCTCTAAATTCAGTGATCGCTTCAGGTTATTCACAACCCTCGGTATCAATTGCCATTATAAATTACAATAACTTTTTATTTAAGTATTAATTATAAAAAAATAAAGGCCATTGTTATTTGTAATATGAATACATATAAGTCACGTAAATAAAACATATTGCATTACAAATGCTATAGGTGTCACATTTGCAAAAGTTATAACTATTGGCATTGTAAATGACAAAGCTATCAATTTAGCTATTTTAAAAACCAACACATAAATAAAATATGTGTCATTTACAAGACCAATAGCTCCAACTTTTCTAATGCGAGACCTATTGCATTTCCAATGCTTGTTAAAAGAAGAAGCCAAGTAAGAAGACTTAATTTTCCAGCAACCATCTGAACAGGAAGCTATCTTTAGATTTAGCTGTATCCTTCTCTACATGAAGTGACATCGCTGGTTTCCATTTGTCATTTCCTGTGATTGGAGCAGAGTGTTTTGACTGAATTGAGGTAATCCGTGTGTTTTGGTCTTCTCCTTTTCTTCTCCTCTTTTCATATGGTATGTTTATTTTCATTAAACTATCGAGTGTACCTGGCCCTGAAGGCTTTGCCTTGGTGGATCTAGTTTTCAGTGGAGCATAGAGTTTTAACATGCATACTCATATTAGTGTTGTTGATGTGGGAGCCTGGAAGTGTTTGGGCGGGTTGTTGAACATTTCTTCGACTTTTTCCAGATGGATATCTCTGATGGAATGGCAGTTTATTTTATGTTTTTGGTTGTCATTGATGCAGAGGTTTAGTATAAGCAAAGGTGAAGGGCATGGCAACATTATGGGTCCACTCCAGGGCTGTAGGTGTCTAGTAGTGAATGTAAGGGGATGTGAATATGATTATATAGAGTGTGTGTCCTTGAAGTGGGTTGGATTCCTGATGAGTTATTTTAAGTGATTTGGGAAAGTGAGTGGGAGTTCATGTATTTTGTGTTTGAATTTGCCGTGGAGGTTGAAATCTCAGAGGAATGTGGGGTAGGTGTTAGAGATATAGCTAATGAGGGCAGATATTTCTTGGAAGTGCGTGTTTGGTCCAGTTTTTTTTGGTCAAATCTGTTTTATTAGCATTTTCAAAAGATTACGTTGCATATCACAGTAGAGGCATTATCAATGCAGGCAAGTTGGTGTAGGCATATTAGTCATACAAGTACAGGCACAACAAGATATTCCGCTATAAGTTCAATGTACAAGACGTGCAGCAAGTAACACATGGAATATTCGCACAAAGTTGGTTGAGTCCAAATGCATACTCTGGGACTGTGTACAATAACCAGTACGCTGAATCCTTGCCCACCCACATGATTTAGGGAAAACCCTCCGGCTTGGGCTTACAAACAGATGATGCATTTCATGAAACAACAAAGAGAAAACTTTAACTGTAGCGGCAAAACCACATTCATACTCCAACCCTCCTTCCACCCCCCTCCCCCCTCCATCCCCCTCCTCCTAGGCCTTCAATCACCCATTCCCACCCCCGCCCCCACCACCAGAGCATTTGTGCTTCTACGGGCCTCAGCTATGCTTGCATGTTTGCCCTCGTGCCTCGTAGGAGCAAAAACTACATGCGAATTACCTCGGCAGGAGAATGACCTGTGGTATGCTCCCATCCCCATGCGCGTCCCCGGTTCCCTCCATGTCACCTGTGCCTCCCTCCCCAGCAAGCAACTGCAGTGTAGTAAGCATGTGTTCCCATCGCTCCGCTATGGGCTCCTTCCGGAGCCCCAACGTCTCCTCCCTCATATGGCGGTCCACTCCGCCCGGGCCCACGCCTGGAGGGAGGAAGTCCACGCCCGCACACATGGCAGGTCACGTACCTTCCACCTCCTCGTGAGGAGACGCTTCGCAACCACCAGCCCCAGCCCCAGGTCCAGGAAGCGGGACGACACCTTGTCTTTGGGGGGTCTCCTGAAATGGTGCAGAATATACTCTGGCCAATCAAAGGGTATAGTGCGGTTGGTGCATCGGCTAAGTAACTCGCTAATGACGCTCCAGTAGGTGCACAACACAGGGCAACTCCACAGTGTGTGCAGAAATCCCGCCCCCACCTCATTGCATCTGGGGCAGAAGGCATCAGTACGACGGAAGTACTTGTTGATCAACTCAGGCGTAAGGTAAGCCTGTGGACAATGAAGAGCTGAATATGGCGGAATCGCATGTTTCTGGGTATGCGCACCGGGCTTTTAAGGATCCTTTCCCACTCTTTGTCGGTCAGTGGCCGTCCCAGATCCAGCTCCCACTTGCCTCTAAGAGGCCCCAAGTTAGTCGCTGCACGCGCCCGTAGCGATGCTGCAAACCAGTGAACCAAGAGTTTGCCTCTCCCCATGACATGGAGGTACTGCATAGTTAAATGTTGTTCAGGCTCTGTCGCCATGTCTCCCCATTTGGCGGACAGTTTCGCTATCAGCGAACAATGCATTAAGAACCCCCAGGGGGGAGCCCCTCCTCCGTCACCAGCGTCTCGTACGCCGCGAGTGTCCCATCTCTATAGAGATCGACAAGCTTCTGGATGTCAGTCTCCCGCCACTCCGCAAGCATGCGGGACGTGAGCAGGAGAGCCCTCCGGCAGAATAGCTGGTGCGTAGGGGATCGTGCCGCGTGTGAGGTGCAAGGCTCTCCGGTAACACTTATATGCCACCGTCAGCAGAAGCGGAGTAGGGTGCTCCACCGGCGCCAGCGGATGGAAAAGTTTGGTTATACGTGCTAGGGAGTATGGCGGCATAGTCATGGCCGTGTCTTCCCTGCCTTATCCGCTGACCAGCGGGCAATCCATTGGAGCTGCGCAGCTAGGTAGTAGTGCTCAAATCAGGGAGCAGCCAGTCCCCTTTTATCTGTTGGGAGGAAGAGCTTCGCTAATGCCAACCTGTGCCTGGAGGTGCCCCAGATAAAATCCCGCAGCAACTTGTTGAGCATGGAAAAAAAGGAAGCGGGGATGAACAGAGTTAGGTTGACGAAGTAGTACAGGAGTCGGGGAAGCATGACCATTTTGGCCAGGGCCACTCTGCCAGTGGTTGTCAGCGGGAGCATGGCCCAGAAGCGCATCTGAGACCTGAGCGCTGCAACCACTCTCCCGAGATTCCCGTCAAATAGGTCGATCGGGCGACGGTATCTCTGGATCCCCAGATACCGGAAGGTGTCCGCTTTCCATTTCGCGTGCCCTCAAGGTGGTATCCCGGGTCTACGGACCCTTCGCTGAATGCGTAAAGGCAGGATTTACCCGCATTTACCCGAAGCCCCGAGACATCCGCAAACATGCGCAACAGCTGTGCCAGTTGGTCTGGTATGTATCCCACATCCTTCACGAACACCAGCAGATCCTCCGCATAAAGCAATACCTGATGGACTGCATCTCCCAGCGGGATGCCATTGCCGAGTGTCTGCCGAATGGCCGCTGCCAGGGGTTCGATAGCCAACGCAAACAGCAGCGGGGACAGGGGACAACCCTGCCGGGTGCCGCGGCCCACCGCTACTGCCTCTGAGATGTAAGGACCCAGGCGCACTCGAACTACGGGGTTCTTGTATAGAAGGTCAACCATTCGCAAAAATTCAGGGTCAAGCTCATAGCGCATCAGGACTGCCGACGTGTTTGGTCCAGTTGTCTGTAGATCATATGAAAGAAGGTTGATTTTGAGGTTAAGATAGGGAATATCAGTTGAGGAGTTTCAAAGACTTAAGTATGGTAGAGTTGCTAAAAGTGCAAGGCCAGAATTTCCTTTAAAACCCACTTCCTATTTTAAGTGGACAAGAAAGGTCAAGAGAGCACAATCCTCAAGTATAAATACATTTAAGACTAATAAGATTTTTAGTCATAACAACAATTAATCCAAATGCAATCAGCAACTTGTGATGTAGGACAGACCAAATCAGTGAATAAAGTTCATATTTATGCCATCTTTTTCTTTATTGATCCATAAAAGTTATTTTCCAATTGATAAAACGACAGCCGACATGTGTTTCGTCCGTACTCTCAATAAGTACAAGGACTTTTTCAAGGCTAATGAAGCTGGAAAATGCGGCGCATGTATCATCAAATCATATAGATGTAAATATGAACATAAGGCTCCAGAGTCAATAACAAAAGTCCAAATTATCCGAATGGGTCAAGCACAGCGAGATAGCTGGGCAGATGTCAAGGTGAGGTTGACACTATGAACTCCAAATAAATAGCCACAATCCAAAATATCCATGTGAGTCACGCGTATTGAAAAACCAAATAGATGGCAAGATGAAGAAGTCAAAACGGACTCGGCACTAGTTAAATATCTTCCTTACAGGGTGCCAGTATCCGCTTGACCGATTCGGATAATTTGGACTTTTGTTATTGACTCTGGAGCCTTATGTTCATATTTACATCTATATGATTTGATGATACATGCGCTGCATTTTCCAGCTTCATTAGCCTTGAAAAAGTCCTTGTACTTATTGAGAGTACGGACGAAACACGTGTCGGCTGTCGTTTTATCAATTGGAAAATAACTTTTATGGATCAATAAAGAAAAAGATTGCATAAATATGAACTTTATTCACTGATTTGGTCTGTCCTACATCACAAGTTGCTGACCTTTCTTGTCTAGATATACATTTGTCAATCCTTTCGGTTTGACAATCTTGATCCTTCCTGGTAGTGGGGGATATTGGTCTATGTAGCACTCCGTCTTTGATATTTAGATAGATTATATTGACTGTTCCAGCACTGGTCTCTAGTATACTGTCATAAGTGTATGTGCGGTTTTTTCCAAATCTTTGGAAACACCACTACCGATTCTTGTTTGTACTATTTTAAGTGTGTGGTCTACATGTTGGATGCTCAAACATCAGGGATGAAGATGTCCAGGATGTGAGTGGGGGAGAGTGTGAACCATGTTTCAGTGATGAGTGCACCCAGGTGGTATTGGTGGAAGATGTTGGAAATGTGTGGAGTATGCATTATTACAGAGTGCACATGATGCAGCACTGAGACAACCACATTCCAAGTATTCAACTATGCCCTTCCTCCTCGGTGACTGTAAGAGTCACTGCCTTCAACACCCTAAAAACATTCATAGATTTTTCAGGCACTATCTTGAAATTATTCACATCTACCTCATCAACCAATGTTAGCTCATCCAAATAACTTCCACAAGATCACAGATACTCCTAGCCTCTGGGTAGTACACCATGGTTCCATCCTCTCTCCCATCTACATGAAACCTCTTTGACCCTTACTTGCAAGATAGCAACATCACAATCCATCAGTACCTAGGTAATACACTACCTATAAAAAGAAAACTCAACCAGTGAAATACAGAGACTCAGATCCTGCCTCAAACTCACCCAATCATGGGTGTCGACCAGCTACCACAAGACTAACCCCCTCTTTGCCAACAGTTCCTAAATCAAGCCAGGCTCTCCAAGTTAAATATAACAGACTTCATCCCAACTAACAGACTATGATAAATATGTGGTAGTCACCCTAGACAACGACTTCTCATCCAAACAACACATTGTAAGTAAGACCAATTAAACTTTGTACCTACTCTTTTTGTTGAAGAACGTGCTGCTTTATCCATAGGAAGACAGCTTCTGTACAACCGTTCACTCCCATTTGGATGGAAAAAATACCCTGCTCCGTAGTCTCTCAGAAACCACAGTAACAAGGTAGCCTGCTCAAAGTGGCATGTCTCATTAGGTCCTCAAAGAAATTCAACCACATCACCACAACGTTGAAAGATCAACACTGGCTCCACCTTCCAACTTTGATCAAGACCATCTCTTATTAAGCCCTCAACAACAAGCCCCAAGGTTATCTTGCGAACAAATAGGCACGTCTAGAGGACAATGCCAGACTAGGAACTGGCTGTCGCCACACTGGAGACAAAACTTCGCAAGAAGAAAAAAACAGAAGGCAAGCCTCATTTTTTCAAACTCCAGGATTTGGAGCAACATCCCCTTCATCTCCACTACAATTCAGAAAACAGTTGAAGACATCCCTCTTTAAGGATCACTACCCCATACCTGACATTTTACCTTTGACCTTTCCTCAGTGATTGTATCTTTTTATGCATCATGTCGATTGTTCAGGTCTCTGAAGCTCCTGAGCAAGGGGCATGCTCTACAAATACATGTATGCATGCATACATACAGATGCAAGCTCTTCAACACTTCTCCCTCCATCTCCAAGATAATCATGTTCAAGATAGATCAGACAATTTGGTGAATATAGCATACATCAATCATTTGGGTGGGGGAAACATACCAAATCACTTACTTACCTTGCTCTTCGGTCTGGGCCATGGGTGCAATCTCATTTCGCTGACTGAATTCCTTACATAAAAGGAATGGACAATGTTGAGGTGGCTCAGGAGAACTGAGTATTCCCATCCTTATAACATATTTCCCTGGGCATTTTTAATAATATATGAAGCTGATCCTTTTTACCTTGTCAAGCAATGCCCAACCTCCTCACCTCTGCTCCCGCATTCAGGAGAAGTGGTCTTAGGCAGGAGATGCGCTGAAATGAGATGACGCAGGAAACTCCTGTATGCCTTCCCTCCTTTTTCCTTATTCCACAGACTGACTAATCAAGCACTAAGATCAGGGGGACATAGTGCTAGTACCGTTTGAGCCCAGTAATCAATTGTAAAATCCAGAAGAGATTATCCCTTTCAGGTTGGTGGTTGAAAATTGGGTTTTACAAAGGAAATGTCTTCCTTGTCACCTTGCAGAGACCCTTAGGAACTTGTGCAGAGCCCTTACTCTAAAATCTTTCTCCTGAAATATTTTCTGATGTGCCCCTCCCCCATTTTCTTTCTTCATTAAAATGTGTTTTTCAGTCTCTCCTTTGATTTCAATGGGATGTTTGTGATCTTGTGGAAAAGTAAATTCTGCCATGTTCTGTGTCCCTACGCGTTCTCCATCATATGTTATGTGTGCATGATTAAATATGCATATGTATTCCCCATGTTCGATTAAAGACGCAATTTTAGTTGTGTCCATCTCTAGTATGTCTATTTCCAGTTCTCGTGAAAGCTATGAATATCAGGCCTATGTAAAGCTACGTTGCCACGTTTCTCAGTGTGCACGTTATTTCATTATAAAGTCCCCGTTCCTAGGCCCCAAAAGGGCCCGGACACCAGATTTCAGCTTCTGTCTCCTGAGCCCTCGCTGAGGAGCGATACAGCCCCCACCTGTGTTCCTGACCCTTCACTTACTTCCTGCCTCACAGTGCCCGGCTCAGCCTGGCTCTGCCTCTGAGTCTGCCAAGAGTATGTTATGATTCCAGTTATCAGTTCAGTCCTCCTTCTCTGCATTCCTAAGCTACTGAACTGCATCAATAGTTTCCGTCATTGTCTAGCCTTTACGTCTCCATGTAAGAGAAATACTGCATTTAATGGTCATTTAATATTCTTCATCACGCACTACATGTAGAATAATGCATGCTCCAGTCTTAGAGTCCGTTAGCCTCTCCCCTCCTGACTTTTAGTTTATATCAACATGTTCTCTAAACATCAGATACTAGATACTGCTTAGGTACATGTCGCCCTGACTCTCCAGACTTCAGTCTCTGCTCCTAGCACAGAGTTCATAGCCCCCAGCTTCTCCTAGTAACACGTCATTGCCAAGTTTGCGCGCACCACCAGGTTAGAGGTCCCGACTCCTTAGGTAGCCCCCTCCATGTTTCCGCCCCACTCATGACATATTCTGTTACGTTTACATCACATGTCTATGTATACGCCTCTGTTACACCTACTTTCACCCTTATCTTTCGCGACTGCTATTGACCACACCCACTGCTCCGCCTATCGTATGTATTGTAATGCAACTGTTTTACTATATATGCCTGTGTATTGTTATTAAATGTTACGCCAGTCTTTTCCCCAGCGCGCGCTCTTCCCAGATCCAGCCCCGGCAGCTGCCGGGCTCTGCCATCCTGTTCCCGTGCAGGTTGTCCTGTTCCTGTCCTTTATGCTGTATTAAACCTGCAAACTCCTACTACCTCGAATCTTGACTCTTATTTATTGAGCTATCTGTTATTCATTTATCCATTCAAAAATAGAGGTATTATTTATTTATTTACCACATAATGGCGCCCGAATAGGGACTTGCCCTTTCCCCACGCGTCGGTGAAGCCACGCCGACCCCCTGACCCTCTGCAGTCGTGACGGAACTCTTCTGCGCACCGGCAGATATTTCTGCTTCAAGTATCCCTCAGGCCCACGGAGGAGACGGAGGAGGCGGTCCAGCATCCAGACGAGACGTGGAGGAACGCGGCGAGTCCCGACCAGAGCCCAAGCCAAGAGTCCAAGGTCCGAGGTATCCGGAGGCCCACCCGTAACAGAAGTCCGAAGTTCGTCCGTCCGGCGTCGAAGCAGTCCAGTCCAGTCTGAGGCCTTCCGTTCTTGCCGCCCGGTGAGTACCGTTGCTGGGGTAGTATCTAGACAGGGTCAATCTAATTGACTCTGGTCCGTGGGTTGGTGGTACACAGACCCACAAACGAAGTGTCCACTTCGGTGGATGCGGGTCCTGACGTGTCTCTTTATGAGACCGGTAAGTTTCGTACTGTTTCAGCAGTGCATCTAGTTTCTGTTCTAGTCAGTTCTGTTCTCGAGAAAAGTCATGTATTCTGTTTTCCGTATTCCAGGTAGTATTCTGTTCGAACTGTTATTTTAAATGTTCTTCATGTATTTTAATGTCGTGGTATGAGTGTGAAGTAATTATCGTGTTTATTGTGTATTGTATTGTGTCCAGATTATAGTTCAGTCATGCCACTCTTTTCAAAACTGCGTCAGTTAAAAACCAGAAAAGGTCTGCTAGAAGCAGCAGTTCCTGTCCCTCCTAGGGACAGTCCAGGTCATTTTATGTATCAGAAGCATGGCATAAGCGCCATATTGTATCTAGATTTATGGGTAGAGTATACCAAGGGTTTGGAAGAAAAGTATAGATGGCCTGTATCAGGCACATGGGATGCCGAGTGCATCATGAGAGTAGAAGAAGCATTATGGAAAAAGAAAGCCAGACAGTCACAGAAAGATGCCATCGAGTTATGGCGCAAAGAATCTCATAAAAGAACCGAAAAAGAAATCAGAAAGTCTGAATTAAGTAGAGAATCCTTAGAACGAGCACAAGAAAAAGAATTAATCGAGATAGGTGAACGAGTTAAAACCGAACAGTCAGACAGACAGAGGCATGCTCTTGTTAAGGGTATGTATCCTCTTCTTGCCGAGGGCTTGCCAAAAGCGACCCCGGAGGCATCCAGTAACTTTCCGCCACCACTAGTTCCGACCAAGCTACGTCACAAACCGACCGCAGCTGATATTTTCATTTCGTCCTATTTGGACGACACAGTCCCAGAATATGCAAATCCTGTTCCTGCTCCGCCAGTCCTTGTAAATCAGGCACTTCCCGCTCCTCCAGACACCGGAGTACCTGTTACGGTACCCCAGGTCCAGCACGCCATACAAGTCCAGCCTGCATTTCCATTTCCCACTCTGCCAGGACGAAGAGCATCAGTAGACGACTCTAGTTTAGGGGCCGCAGGGGGAGGTACTCCAGGAACCCCGCCGCCACACAAGCGTTTAACGTTAGCCGAATTACATGCACAAGCGTCACAGCGTACGCCCAGATATCAGTCTGTTGCAGAAATAAGAAAAGCCCTTACCGAATGTGGCTATGATCCAGTCCCAGGCGAGGATAATATGGTTTTATATTCATTACGCGTAAGAAAGGTGACCGAGTATCTAGTCACCCTACCAGATATGAAAGAAGATCTAGACAGAATATATCGTTTCATCCGTACCGGGAATGATCCAGAAAGTATTAGTGATGTCATGTGCCAAAGAAAAGCTGAAGTCCAGCTCATGCTATTAAAGTTTCTGATTAATTGTCTAATAAGAGAACAAGATTCCCCGACCAAAGATCAAGCCGAAATGAAAGCCCTGACAAGGTGGAGTGATAATATAGCCGAGGGTAAGCACAGAACCATCAGTAGTATAGAGAGTATGTATAAGAAGATTCGTAAAGAAATAATAAGGATACACGAACAACGCAAAGCAGCACAAGTAAGCGAGAAAGAAAGTAACTCTGATACTGAAGAGGTAGAGGACGAGAATCCCGACAGAATAGCGTATGTAGGAAAATCTAGATTTCCAGGTCGCCATTTACGTCTAGAACACAAGCCAGTTTTTCACCATCCAGCACCAGAACAAGGTTCTCTAGAACAAGTATTCCAAGCTACCGATCATATTCTGAAATCACGAATCGGTTATAGCGAGTTAAGTACTATGCATGAACAAGAACTAGTCCGATCAGCAGTCCGATGGATTACTGATTCTACCACTTTTCCAGACGAAATAGTGGCACAAATGTTTCTGAAAATGCCCCCAGCCGAGCAACGACTGGTGGGTATGTATATGATCCAGCCCCTCATTACATTGTATGAGGGTCAGCATTCTGATCCAGGTCCGTTACATGATGTCCTGAACGAGTTACTCCAGTATAAATGGAAAGGTTTAGGTACCGATTTAATTAGTGTCATTCTAGAACAGCGTCACAAATATAGTATGTTTTTGAACCCGCATTTTGTTCATGTCTCACCTCCAGAAGGTAAACCCTTTTACATAGACAGACAGAATCCGTTACGAGAAGTACATCCAGTTAAGACAGCAGGTGGTGAAATGCAACGAGTGTTTGTTTACACCCCGATTACAAAGATGGAACTCTTAGAGATGAAAAAGTTAATTCCCTGTCATGATAAAGATCCAGCAGGGTTCCACCGAGAATTAAAAGACATGCTCCGTATGGGAGAATACACGTATCCAGACGTTATTAAAATGTTAAAAGTCTTGTTGCCCGCAGGGGTATATGAGAAACTCAAGGAAAAAGAATGGGAGGTGGGAGAGAAAAAGATCGATTGGGCAGTTCTAGAAGCCGAAGATAAGGCACGAGTACCAGGTACCGGTCTTGGAGATAAATGTAAAGAATTACCAGAATTGTTAATACAAGTTTTACCCAGATTATTGACAACTAGAAAGGAAGACTGGGATGCAATCTCAGCCTGTAAACAGAAACAAGACGAAGATATTAGTGATTATTATTCTAGATTTGAGAAATGTTTTAGCATCAACAGTGGCCTCAAGACAAGTAGTGAGTCATACCCTCATCTTTTTGTTACTAAATTAGTCGAGAATTCAAGCCCACCAATTAAAAACCGAGTTTTGAAAGTCGAAAGTACCTGGCAAGCTAATACCCCGTCCCAGATGTTACAGATGCTCCAATATCACCAGAATAGAATCAGAGAAGAACAAGAACATGAAAGGAGACGTATGAAAGACACGAAAATGAAAGTGCTAGTTGCACAATCTATTCCACAAGACAGTCAGAAGAGGGGTCCGAATGTAGCCAGTCATCCTGCAGCTCCCGTTAAAGGGAACTGCAATTATTGTAAACAGCCAGGTCATTTTATAAACGAGTGTGCAGTTCTGAAACACAACATAGCTACCGGTAAGACTAAAGAAAGACCACGTCCGCCTAGACAAGAACAAGTTTCACAGACTCCTCAGCCACAGAATGCACAACAGACAGTTACAGCACCGCAGCCTATTGCTGCAACACAGCATGTTACACAGCAGATGTACCAGTATGCTCAGTCCGAGTATCCAGAGTATCAGCCATATTCATGAAACAGCCTAGAGAGGGAGGTAGGCTTGCCTCTCATCGAGATACCTGTAGATCAAGAGGGTCCCTATGTTCACAGTCAAGTATTAGGGAAAGACAGAAAGTTTCTGATTGATACAGGGGCGAGTAGGACCACTATAAGCCACGCCGAAGTTCCAGGGGCTCCGCTCTCAGGCTCTAGAAATGTTTCCCTTGGATTTTCAGGAAAGCCTATTGTAAATGAAATATCAAAGCCAGTTACTCTAGAAGTAGGTCCATTGTCCCGCACTACTGATCTGTTACTTACTAAGTCATGTCCAGAAAACCTATTAGGCATTAAGACACTGAAAGAGTTAGGTGCAGTTATATGCTGTTCCCCAGAGGGAATACGATTGTTCCTACGTGACTTCAAGGGTCACTATGTATTACGAGATTTTGATCCAAGATTGTCTAATGTTCCGCAGCATCTATGGGCGCAAGGTCCGACTGATGTTGGCTTTATGCAAATCACACCCCATCGTGTGACTCTCAAGCCAGGTGTAGTGTTACCACGAATCAGACAGTACAGATTGCCACCAGAGGCTGTAGCAGCCTTATCCAAAATTATTGACGAGCTCATGGCTCAAGGAGTAGTTGTAGAAACTGACTCCAATGTATGTAATTCTCCGATCATTCCAGTCATGAAACGTACTGATCCGAATGCACCTCCAGTATATCGATTAGTGATTGACCTTCGAGAGCTTAATAAATGTATTATTCCGCAGTACCCAGTTGTCCCAGATATCTCTTCCCTATTGACAGCCATTGATTCCGAAGCCTCATTTTTTACAGTCATAGATCTCAAGAATGCGTTTTTCAGTGTCCCCATTCATCCAGACAGCCAGTACCTTTTCGGATTTTGTTTAAATGGAAGGAGCTATATGTTCACACGAGCTCCTCAAGGTTTCACAGAAAGTCCTAGTATTTACAGTCAAGCACTCAAGAGGCAACTAGACAACATTCACATGCCAACTGACACTGCCCTGCTCCAGTATGTCGATGATCTACTGATCACAGCCCGTTCTGAACGTGCTTCCGAGCGAGCATCCCTTACAGTCTTGTATTTCCTAGCCGAGATGGGGCACAAGGTGTCCCCTTCGAAGCTTCAATTCTGTGTCCAGCAAGTGATCTACTTAGGCCACTTACTGTCCAAGAGGGGTAGGCAGTTGACACCAGACCGTATCCAGTTAATAGCGAGTCTTCCTCAGCCCAAGACCCAGAAGGAGGTACGTGCTTTTATCGGCCTTACTTCTTATTGCAGACAATGGATTCCTCAGTATGCATTTCTAGCTAAACCACTGATACAGTTAACGACACAGGAGGCAGCTGTATCGACTGTCCTCCCTTGGACATCTGAACATACACTTAGTTTTAATGAGTTAAAGAAAGCTTTATGCCAAGCTCCTGTTCTAGCTACACCGAACTACAGTAAGTCTTTTACACTTTTCGTCACTGAACGTGAAGGTACAGCATTATCTGTTCTCACACAAGATCAAGCAGGACAATACAAGCCCTGTGCTTATTTTTCGAGCACATTAGATCCTGTAGCCCAGGCTATGCCTGCGTGCCTCAAGTCAGTTGCAGCCACAGCACTAGCTATCAGACAAAGTGATTCCATAGTATTAGGACACTCCCTGACAGTACAGGTTCCACACTCCGTGGAAGTTCTTTTAAACCGAACACAAACTCAGCACTTGACAATTGCACGTTTAACAGGTTATGAATTGACACTGTTCCAGCCACACATAGAAATCAGACGCTGCAATGTTTTAAATCCTGCTACACTGTTACCATCAGTTACTTCGAATTCTGCCACACACGATTGTGTGGAAGTAGTCAACATTATGACAAAACCAAGACAAGATCTGACAGATATTCCATTACCAGATCCCGACCTGACACTTTATGTGGATGGTTCATGTATGAGAACAAGTACAGGAGAACTAGTCGCCGCGTATGCAGTGACTACTGACACCGAAGTTATAGAGACACACCGTATTGACACCCTATCTGCTCAAGCAGCAGAGCTAGTTGCTCTGACTCAAGCCTGCATACACGCCAAGAACCTGAAAGTTAATGTTTACACAGATTCACGTTATGCATTCGGAGTTGTACACGACTTCGGAGTGCTCTGGCAGGAGAGAGGTTTCATGACTTCTCATGGAACCAAGATTCAGCATGGTCTCCTTATTCAAGCTCTGTTAGATGCAATACATTTACCGACATCTATTGCTATCATGAAGTGCAAAGCACATACGAAAGTTACTGACACTATTTCCCAAGGTAATGATCTAGCAGATCGTACAGCCAAGTTTACAGCACAGACTCCTGACATTCCAGTTAAACCGACACAGACACATACTCCAGATCCGACTACATGTATGACAGTTAAAGACCCTACTCAAGACGTCATAGATATCCAGTTACATGCTACTCCCGAAGAAATCAAGAAATGGTCCGAACAAGGAGGGGTCCAGACAGATCAGGGATGGGTAACGAAGGGTAGAGCCACATGGTTTCTCCCCGACTCTATGGTTCAAGTCATTATCAATACTGCACATAGTCCAGCACATTTAGGAGAAAAAGCAATGTTAGACAGTATCCAGAATATTTGGTTCAACAAGCATTTACGAGCTGCAGCCAAGCAGAAAGTCCGTACCTGTATGATATGTTGTCAGTTCAATCCAGGTAAAAGTGTCCCGGTGGAACAAGGTGGATTCCAGCCCCCTGACCACCCTTTTGAAGTCCTCCAAATGGATTATATTCAGATGGAGCGATGTCGAGGTTTCAAGTATGTTCTTGTAGTGGTATGCGCTTTGTCCAGGTGGACGGAGGCATATCCAGTCCCAGATTACACAGCCACGACCTATGCCAAGCAGTTGGTTCGTGAATTCTTCCCCCGTTATGGACTCCCTAGAGTCGTATATTCTGACAACGGCCAGCCATTCTCATCTGAACTCATGAAGCACGTTTCCCTTCTGTTAGGGTACCAGTGGAAGTTCCATTGTGTACGCCACCCTGAAGCAGCCGGTCTCGTAGAGAGACATAACCAGACTTTGAAAATCCGTATTGCAAAAGTTTGTCAAGAGAAAGGTGTGGACTGGCTAGTAGCTCTGCCAGTTGCTCTGTTTTACATGCGCATGGTCGCACATTCCAGATCAGGTCTGTCCCCGTACGAGGTCGTTTTCGGCCGCCCCCCTAACATGTGGGGTACTCCTAGACCCCGAAGTATTACCGATGTTTCAAGTAATATGCTGACAGATTACCTAGCTTCCTTGATGTCTGCCCTCAACTCTTGTCGTTCACAGGTTGCCGCCGCATTTCCAGACAATACCGAGGTGGCACCGCATGAAATCGTTCCCGGATCCATGGTCCTAGTGCGAAATTTCGATCGTTCAAGTCCGCTGGAGCCTCGCTGGAAGGAGCCCCGACAGGTCCTCCTCGCCACCCGTACAGCCGTGAAGTTGGAGGGACGCAAAGGCTGGGTGCATCTTTCGCATATTAAAAAATTTTATGGACTGAAACCTGTCTCAAAGAACATTTCCGAGAATTTTAAGGACTGCCAAAGTACTATTCTTAAGGACTGTCCCGCAAAAGACACTGATACTGCACCCTCCCTGTTAGAGAAAACTCCGCAACAGGAGTATAAATTGAAGTTAAGGTCTAGTAAAATAAGTCAGCCAGTTTGATTGTCTAAGTCCTCCCCTAGGTGAAACGGTTAGACCGGTTTCTGACATGTATAAAATAGACCCCCATAGTGAGAGAGTTAGTCAAAACTCAATCCGATGTATCGTTTTTCTAAGTTTCATATTATTTCTCAGCATTATGATTTCCTGCACCAGTTATGCATTTTATCTGTATTTCCCAGTTTCTCATGTAAATAAGTCTTCTAATGTTACAGTAGAGCACACGTTTAGTGATCTGCCTCCTCATGAACTCTCTTACCGCCTCGCTATGCTTAACAATTCTTTTATCCGCATGTTACATTATTCACACCAGACCAGCAATGCCACTAATTGTTGGGTGTGTGGTCGACTCCCCCCTTTCCAGACCCCGAAGGGAGTTCTGCCACTCTTTCCTTATCCATTTTCACATAATGGTTCGTGTGGAGCATGGTCCACGTTAACGTCATCCTCAACAGATATGTCTTTTCTTAACAGTACATGTTTCCCAGACAAGCAAGGTCTTCCCCACAGAACCGGGTTAGATCTAGAAAATGAAGTTTACAATTTAGGTAATTATTCTTCGAATTTCATGGTCCTGAATGTTCAGTCTGAGTCCACTCCAGACTTACCTGCTATTTCAGTACTACCAGTCAAAGGCGAATTATGTGTCCGAAATTATGGTTCCGTACATGTAGGACATAGTGATTGTACTACTATTGTCAAGTATGGTGACAGTAGGAAATCTATTTTCAAAGCTTCACGTCATTCTTATTTTATTTGTGGTCAAACTGCATATGTTCGTCTGCCCCTCGATTGGGAGGGAACCTGTTACATTGCCTTCCTACTGCCACCAGTTTTCCTAGCTCCATCTGATTATCACAGAAACACACATCTAGTACACATTAGACATAGAAGGGAGTCCCCGATTGTCGATTATACTGAAACTGCTCTAGAACAGTATACAGATTTCAATAGAGGTTTCTTCTTCTTTATAGGACCTATCCAGAATAGTAAGCTAATCCGTAGGTTAACCAGAACCCTTGAAGCTGTAGTAAATGAGACTGCCTCTGCTCTAGGTAACTTAACTGAAGAGCAATCTGCTATGAGATTTGTCGTTTTACAGAATCGTCTCGTCCTTGACGTCATACTGGCCGATAGGGGCGGGGCCTGTAGAGTCATCGGATCTAGTTGCTGCATTTTCATTCCAAATAACGCGCCGTCTGTTTATTCAGCTATAACCAGACTCCATAAAATTGCCCATCTGTTACACCAAGATCCAGGCACCTGGACATGGTCCGGTTGGTTCTGGAATATAATTTCCGTCTGGGGATGGAAAGTCTTGTCCTTTCTAGGTATTGCAGTAGCGATCATATTCAGCTGCTGCCTCTGTATACAATGTGGCCCTGCGATTTGCGGCATTTGTGCTACCTCTTGTATTCCTAGTCCCAAGTCCCGTTCTAAATCCCGTTCCCAGAAAATTCGAGACGAGCAAATGATACTGTATGAAATGATAGATGGTATCATGAATATTGATGTTTCCTGATGGAAACGTAGTGACAAGGAGGGAATGTGGAAAAGTAAATTCTGCCATGTTCTGTGTCCCTACGCGTCCTCCATCATATGTTATGTGTGCATGATTAAATATGCATATGTATTCCCCATGTTCGATTAAAGACGCAATTTTAGTTGTGTCCATCTCTAGTATGTCTATTTCCAGTTCTCGTGAAAGCTATGAATATCAGGCCTATGTAAAGCTACGTTGCCACGTTTCTCAGTGTGCACGTTATTTCATTATAAAGTCCCCGTTCCTAGGCCCCAAAAGGGCCCGGACACCAGATTTCAGCTTCTGTCTCCTGAGCCCTCGCTGAGGAGCGATACAGCCCCCACCTGTGTTCCTGACCCTTCACTTACTTCCTGCCTCACAGTGCCCGGCTCAGCCTGGCTCTGCCTCTGAGTCTGCCAAGAGTATGTTATGATTCCAGTTATCAGTTCAGTCCTCCTTCTCTGCATTCCTAAGCTACTGAACTGCATCAATAGTTTCCGTCATTGTCTAGCCTTTACGTCTCCATGTAAGAGAAATACTGCATTTAATGGTCATTTAATATTCTTCATCACGCACTACATGTAGAATAATGCATGCTCCAGTCTTAGAGTCCGTTAGCCTCTCCCCTCCTGACTTTTAGTTTATATCAACATGTTCTCTAAACATCAGATACTAGATACTGCTTAGGTACATGTCGCCCTGACTCTCCAGACTTCAGTCTCTGCTCCTAGCACAGAGTTCATAGCCCCCAGCTTCTCCTAGTAACACGTCATTGCCAAGTTTGCGCGCACCACCAGGTTAGAGGTCCCGACTCCTTAGGTAGCCCCCTCCATGTTTCCGCCCCATTCATGACATATTCTGTTACGTTTACATCACATGTCTATGTATACGCCTCTGTTACACCTACTTTCACCCTTATCTTTCGCGACTGCTATTGACCACACCCACTGCTCCGCCTATCGTATGTATTGTAATGCAACTGTTTTACTATATATGCCTGTGTATTGTTATTAAATGTTACGCCAGTCTTTTCCCCAGCGCGCGCTCTTCCCAGATCCAGCCCCGGCAGCTGCCGGGCTCTGCCATCCTGTTCCCGTGCAGGTTGTCCTGTTCCTGTCCTTTATGCTGTATTAAACCTGCAAACTCCTACTACCTCGAATCTTGACTCTTATTTATTGAGCTATCTGTTATTCATTTATCCATTCAAAAATAGAGGTATTATTTATTTATTTACCACAATCTTAATATGCCAATCTCGACTTTGTGGACTCTGTTTGTTGTCATTAAAGCCTTTAGGCACCCGTAAGAACTCCTTTGGTGAAAGTGAATTACTGGGAACTCACCTTTTGTGTGTGTGGGGGGGTATCTAAACCAGTTTAAATGCGTCAATTCCTTTACTTAGATTTACCTTTGGTTCTTCAGGCTCTTTAGCATTCCCCTATTGAACCTTTGCACTCAGTTGATCTAAATGTTTTGACCATGAAAGCAACCTTTTTGATCACTTTTACCCCAGACCAAAGAATAGGTGAAGTGGATGTCTTATTGTGTAGCACTCTTTTCCTTACTGTGTTAGAAGATAGTGTAGTGCTCCTACCTAATTCAGTGTTTCCTCCTAAAATACCCTTCTCTTTTCATACCTCTCAATAGATTGTTTTATGTGCACTTATATCTTCCCCTTCCTCAGCTGAGGAAGAGTTGTTGCATTCCTTAAATATCAGGAGAGTTGTACTCATCTCCTTTGACAGGTCAGGATGTTTTCAGTAATCAAGCCATTTCTTTGTTACTGTTTGTTCAGGAGGACAAGGTCAAAAAGCTACATTTATATCTATCAACAGATGGATTAGGCTCAATTTTGTTTAGCCTAGTCCTCGCCAGGTGCTCTTCCTGAGGGATATTCAGGGAAGGCCGACAAGAATTCTTTTAGCTTCTTGGATAGAATTTCAAGATATTCCATTAGCTGAAATTTGCAGAACAACAACGTAGGCTTCAACCAACACTTTCATTCATCATTATAACCTCCGGGAAACTGAAAAGAGTAAAACATGTTGATATGTGTGCAACTTCTCTTCTCTCATAATTTTTATATTCAGTGTTATGCATTAAATTTACATGGTAAGCTAATGACTTGGATGACTGTAAAGGACGTACAGGCACATGCATCAAGGTAGGATTTAGTGAATCCTTAATTGCTATAATTAAGGAATCGCAATTAAGGACTCGCAAAAGCCTATGTATGTAGGAATCGCTGTAAAAACAGCTATTCCTACACATTCCTTATTTGCGACTCGCAAATTGCAACTCACAAATAAGGAATGGCTTCCCATTCATTCCTATCGGCCTACAGGCCCATAGGAGTGAATGTGAAATTGCATGAGCAATTTGCGAGTACCAATAGGTCCTCACAAATTGCGCATGCAATTTCAGGGTGCAAGGGTGTCAAAAGGACACCCTGTTGCACCCCTGACATTGATCTGTGCACATATGTTGCGCACACACATGCCCTAAGAGCATGCGTGTGCGCAACATGAAACTTTGAAAATTGCACAAAAGTGAATTTTTCAAAGTTTTTGCAAATTACCATGAAGTTCAACTTCAGGGTAATTTGCCCCCTCCCCCCCCCTATTACCGAAATCGCTATTTTTTTTACTTTATTGCATTGCATTTAAGGAATCTCCATTTGCGATTCCTTAAAGGCTATCTCAATTTAAAAGTAATCGCTATTTAGAGATTACTTAAATTGCGATTTTTGCATGTAGGATGATGCATCCCAAATGCAAAAATACCGGTCGCAAAGGGGCAGATTCTGAGAATCTGCCCGTTTGCGACCGTTTTTTTTTATGCTTGTGCCTGCTAGTGCTTTTATAACAACCAGTAGCAGAGCAGGTGGGTGAGGTTTTGCATTAGCATCGTTTTCCTGTGTCGAGTTGAGATTCAATGCATGACTAATGATCAAGATGAGGACGAGTAGTACTAAGAGTAATGAAGATTACCATTAAGTAATCAGGGCATTAAACACCTTAGCATCATGAATTAGGAAGAACAGGGATATTTAGAGAGAGTTTTAGGGTTAGGTTGTCTGTTTTACATTTCAAAGATCAGTCTGTTGGGCAATCTGCAGTTTGGTCCATAATTTCTGCTAATTGCATAGAGTGGTTTCAATGCTATTCTTTGAGGACAGTCCTGTGCGGGCCCTGAACCCTATCTGATCACTGTGAATACCCCATACCATCGGTACCTCTTGATCAGATTTCGGCTCAACCTGATACACTATTCCTTGGGTTCCTTCCGACTTGGTGTTCCCCAGAACAGGCAGATCCCTGTAACTGCGATAATTTTTCAAACCAGGATACATTACACTTTTTTATGTTTTGCGACTATTTTCAGGAATGTAGAAGGAAGTTTTTATTCCCAATCCTGAGGGAGGCTGGATTTACACAAGTTAGGCCAGCACTTGTGTACCTACAGCAATTAAATTCACCCCGAATTATGTTTCATGTCGCAAACTTCCTGGTTGCTGCTATGCGCGTCAGGAAAAAGTCCAACATCCCAGTATCAACCCTATGCGTCTCTGATTAGAATATTATATTTCTTGGTAAATTGTTTTTAGGGTCAAGCACATCCAGATGGTAGTATTTTTTAACATGTTTTTTAAACCTATATTTATGTATGTGTTAAAACTATGTCAAATTGTACAAAATGAAATGTTTAAATATGTATTTTTCCTTTTACATACAATCAAGTTTTTAATTGTGTATTTAATTGTTACTTTATTGTACCATGTCTTTTTTTATATTAAGTTATCGAATAAAGGAATTTTGACTGACTGACTGACAGTCCTGTGCAACTTTTACACAACCTTCCCAGCTCACCCCTTTGGTTTTTAATGTTTTTAAAGTAGCCCAACGCCCATAAAAATTAAGTTCAGATCATCTTTTTTTAAAGTTGGATTTTTGCAGTGCTTCTTGGTCCTTGCACGTGGCCTAGGTTATGGGTTAGGATTACAGGGACCAAAATGGCCTTGCATTTTTGTGTCAGATGTTTGCGGTTTTAATTTTCAAGTGTGCTTAGGTTGTTAGAGTCTCCTAGTATGTCAGAGTTAGGAGCTAGTTCCAATAGTTTTGGAATGGACTTTTGCCATCAAGAAATTCTTTCACTCCTGTTATAAAGCTCCTGTAGTCTCCTGTATTTAGGGGTCTCCTATGTCATTTAAAGTTTGTATTTATTAGTTGGATTGTCAGCAAAGTAATTCTGTCTTTCTGAGTGCAAGGCCCTTGTAGGTGGCTGTTAATGTACGTTTTCTATTTTTTGACTGAATTCCCTACATCTATGACATGGTGTAACCACTCGTTCATTTTTTGGGTTTCGGTGAGGGTTCCCACCAAAGGAGGGGAGATGTCTTCTAGTAACATGGCCAGTTGTGATTCTGCCTGTGCTTGATGCCATTCTAGGCAGAGGGTAGGGCATACCTGATTGAGTGAGAAGCCCTCAAACATAAAACTCATACTGGTGAAAACAAGGTCCGCCGCTAAGCATGGTCTGCACTCCAAGGTAGCTGACTTGCATTTCTCCATATTGTTGGGGTACCGAAGTTGTCCATTGGAGTTTGATGAGGACAGCATAAAAGAGCTGCGAGGTCAACTGGAGGTCCTCTGGTTGCCCTTTGTCAGATGGGGGTGCTACAATTCAGAGACTAGTTCACTCAGGTAGGTAAAACAGTCCTGCCTTAGATGCATGTAGGCTTGGATCTAATTTTGGGGAGATGGGATTCATGCAGTTTGGATGTTCAGAAAGTGTCAACGTATGTTAACACAATTCCTTTTTGGAGGAAGGAACGCCTTAAAAACACTAGGCAAAAGAGAACAAGTTTAGTGTTCTATATCAACTTGAAAGGGGCCTTGCTCTATTCTGGAGAGGAGTTTGTTTAACAATAGAGGGATTATTTTCAAACTTATACATGGGCAGAGCCGTAGTGCCTGGGTTGGACTGGAAAAGGAAATTGATTCCATTTCCCAAGCTAGACACCTGGTAACGAATCTGTTTAGTGGAGTGGTGTGGCTCAATGGTTAGAGGCGGCAGACCTGTAAGCAGAGAACGGCCCGGGACCAGGGTTCAATTCCCGACGTGGCAGGGTCTTGAACCAGGGTCAACGGACTCGATAATTCTCGCCTTAGTGCCTACTCCAACCAGGGAACACACTCGGCAACTCTGGGCATTAAGCTTGCCTCATCTCTACAACGGCCCCCCACAGACGCCGGGGATGCCTGGTTTCACCCTGGAGATACCCAGAAAAGGGACCATCTCACAAGGAAAACCAGGACGGGTTCCCCAGCGGTCTACAGCGCCAGGACACTCGGGTAGAGTAACAGTGCGCTTTACAAGTATCCCACATTTACATTTACATAGGCGAGTAGGGGGAGGGAACAGTGAGTGGTTTGATTTCCTGCTCTTCCTTTCTTTTTGGCCACCATCAGTTAAATACGTTTATATAAATATATCCATGAATGAATGAGTAAATACATGAGGAAACACTGCTAGTGATAAATAGGTTAAGAAAGGGAACAAAAGCACTTTTTAGAAACTTCACAACGTGAACTAAAAAATAACAATACTAGGCTGTATTTGATACACCGGAGCCTCTAAACCATTTAGGCTGTGGCTTGCCACACCTCACTATCAATTTCCCAGTTATACATGAGGGCCCAAATGCGTTTCCCTAGCCCTTCCATCCTTTCCTTTCATATATACCCTTTTCGAGATTATAGATTGCTAAAAGCCACTGTTGGAATGAGGGTGTGCCAGGATCTAGCCAAGCAGAAGAAATACATATTCTAACTACTGCCATGACCACAAAGACAACCTTTTGTTGCACCACCGGCACTGCTTCCTCCGTAACCCCTAATAACATTAAATTTGCTGTAAGTCTTATTTTAATCCTCATAGATTGCATCAAGAATTCTTCAATAGTTGTCTTTAGAGTCTCTAAAATCGGACAGGAAGCAAACATATGAATGATGTCGGCCTCAGCCCTACAACATCGGGGGCAAAGAGTTCCTTCTCTACCACCCCACTAGGCGATCTTGGCTGGCGTATAATATAATGAAAAGATTGTTTTATAATGCTGTGCTTGCAGCCAAGCCGTTCTCAATATGGAGTGCCCCAGTATAAGAGAATCAAAGAACTCAGCCCCATCGATACCTAGCTTTTGCTGCCACTTCTCACAATGTTTCTCTAGATCATCAACCATCAATTGTCTCATCCCTCCATATATTTGGGTGATGGTGCAGTCCTCTGGATCTCTTGTCGCCTCTATTGTGGATTCTTTGGCAAAAGCTCTTTCCCTCCCTTTTTCACAATATAGTTCTGAATCTATAGATATTAAAATAATTATTTACGGTCAATATTAAAAAGCCGCTAGACCTCCTCAAATGGTATAACTGCACACGAATCGAGCAGGTCCCCCATCTTCTCCACTCCTAGTGCATCCTATTGCAACATGACACGGTCATGTAATATTTCTGGGAATGACAGATTTCCATAGACCGGGGTATAGAAATTCATCCTTCCTATCCCTAACTTTTTCCTAACAATAGTCCAAACAGAGGATGCCGCCACTAAGATCTTAAATGTAACTTTTTTATGTTCAACTCTTTTTATTGAGGCCCCGAAGATGGGGTACCGTGCCAGTGACAAAAACACAGCGATAAGCCTACAACCCAACTTGGGCCGGCCGCGTCATAAGGAATGTGTAAAAGGCTCAGCAGAAAAGCATAACAAGGCATTTGGCAAGCACACTGTAATGTCCACAACCCAAAAGAAGGGGGGGGGGCGGCCGCGCTTATCTTCGCTATTCAAGCTAACTTTCAAGCTTAACAGACACTGGCCATGATTGCTCAGTCCCAAGGGCCAGATGCAACCTAGGAACAAAAGGGGAACTAGGAAAGTCATAGGACCAAACAGGCCCAAACAATAGTGCAATGTCGAAAGGGGGATTAGCAAGTAAAAGCAAAGAGATGAAGAAAGTGGGAAAGAGGAGAACAAAGAGCAAGCAAGGGACAGAAGTAGTAGGGGCCACGGGAGGAACATCGGCTAGGGACATCGCCGGAGGGATCCACCCTCCCCCACCCACGCACTGCAAGCTGTTCAGACACATTATGGAGGGAGCAGGGCATCCTCGACCAGACCCAAGGTCCGCAGCCTAGGGGGTACATGACGCGCGTGTTCCACTTTGCAAAGGTATTTGATCAAGGGCCGCCACACTTTGTTAAAGCGCGTGTCACGGGCCTGCAATCTAGCCGTGAGGAGCTCCATGGTCAGCACATGCCAGAGGCGCAAAAACCATGTAGTCACTGGTGGCACATCAGTTCTTTTCCAGTAAAGAGCAATGAGCTGCCTGGCTGCCCCCAGCATCTGAAGCGCTATCGTCCAGTCACTTCGGGTGAGCGCCAGGAGCCCAGCTGGTTTGACCCCGAGTAGGACAGTGCTAGTGGCATCAGGCAAAGGGAACCCCAAAACCCCTCTGATATGGCTCAGAACCTCCTTCCAGAAGGGGGCCAGTGATGGGCAAGTCCACCAGATATGTAAAAAGTCCCCAGTCGCGGACCGACACCTCCAGCACACAGGTGAAGAGGCCGGAAACATCTTATGCAAACGCTGCGGGGTATAGTACCACATAGTCATAATTTTATAAGCGTTTTCTTGCTGAGGAATGCTACGGTATATCTTGGGTATGTCACGCCATAGCCGCAACCATTGTATAGGCGTGATGTCAGCGCCCGAAAGGGATTGCCAAGGAGCCTGGTAGGCATGGGAAGGCGGCGCCCGGGGGTGCTGAAGAATATGATAGATCTTGGAGATCAAGCCCTTGGAGTCGGTGAAATAACGGGCCAGTTTCTCGAATGGGGTGAAAGCCCGGGTAGCCGCTCGATAAGTCCCATCCCCCATTACCCAGTGCCGTAGTTGGATGTACTGCATTTCGGCGTCAGGTGACAGTCGGAATTCCTCTCTGCAATGTGCAAAGGATTTTAGGATGCCCCCGTCAAAGAGGTCCGTAAGTACCCTGCAGTCAACCTTGGGACCATCTACGAAAAGCTCTAGTGCGGAGGGCCGGCGGGAACCACGGGTTTCCCTCTATCGGAGTATGCGGCGAGGGGAAGGTGGTGAGACCCCGTCGCACCGCTACCCTATCCCATATGTCCAGCACCGTTTTCGTTGGCACCGCCAGGTAAGCACTCGGGGAGCGTCCCGCCCTATGGGTCCATGCCAGATTCCATATGGTGGGACCAGTCACAGCTCTGTCCATGTGCAACCACCCCTTTTCACTTTCAGTAGTACCCCACTCCACTATATAGCGGAGGTGGACGGCCCAGTAGTTCTCCACTAAGTTGGGGCACCCTAGTCCCCCCCTATCTCGGGGCGCCATCAGGATTGCCTGCGAGAAGCGAGGCCTCTTACCTCCCCAAACAAACCTGGTTAAGTCCCGTTGTAGAGCCCTGATATTGTGCAGCGGAATGGGGGTAGGCATGCTCTGGAATAGGTATAGTATTTTGGGCAGGATGGACATCTTTATAGCGTTTATCCGACCCAGCCAGGATGGCACAAGTGCCTTCCACTTCCGCAGGTCCTCCAGCACCGCTCGCCTATAGTCTCTCCAGTTAACAGTCGTCCAGCCGTCGAGTGAGGGGGTCAGCTGTAGGCCCAGGTATCGGATCTGCTGCCCTGTCCAGCGGTAGGGTGTCGCCTGTTCAAGGCGGGGGATTTCTGTCTGGGGGATGGTGAGATTAAGCGCCCACGACTTGTCATGGTTGATTTTCAAGCCTGACACATGTTCGAATAAGTTAAGCACGGAGTGCAGAGCCGGAAGGGATTCGCGTGGTCTCGTAGGCGTCAGGATGAGGTCATCAGCAAAGAGCGCTAGTTTGTGATCAATACCACCTAGAGGGATGCCGTGAATGTCAGGGGCTCGGCAGATCATATCGGCCAACGGCTCAATCGCCAGGGCAAATAAAAGAGGCGAGAGCGGGCACCCCTGTCTGGTTCCTCTGCCTATGACGAACGAGTCCGTGAGTTGCCCGTTCACTCGTATCCTGGCCCGCGGCGCAATGTAGGGCGCCATGATCCTAGCGACCATCTTCGGACCGATGCCTATCTTATAGAGGACCGCTCTAAGGAAGGACCAATCCACGCGGTCGAATGCCTTCTCGGCATCCAAAGAGAGGAAACAGGCCGGGATCTGCCAATGCTGGGCCTTGCCGACGAGATGCGCCACCTTCCGCACATTATCCGCCCCCTGCCTCCCTCTAATAAAACCAACTTGGTCAGGGTCGACTAGGCCTGGCATGTGGGGGTCCAGGCGTTTTGCCAATATCTTTGTGTAGATTTTAAAATCAGTATTCAATAGGGCAATCGGGCGGTAGGACGAGCACATTGCCGGGTCCTTCCCAGGTTTCGGAATCAGGGCGATCTCCGCCATCCCCATGTCTGAGGAGGGGCCACGGTCGTCAGCAAAGGAGTTAAACAGCCAAAGCAAGTGGGGGCCCAGCTGCGCCTGAAAAACACGATAAAAGGATAGTGGAAGGCCGTCAGGGCCGGGCGTCTTCCCTAAGTTCAACTCCCGCACTGCCGCCGCTATCTCCTCCTGCGTGATCGCCTCCTCTAGGAGTTGGGCAAAATGAGGGTGAAGTGTCGCACCGCTATAGTTCCCAACCACTTCCTCTATGAGTTCCCGGGGGGGCTTCGCCGCAGTGTAGAGGGACTCATAGTAGTCTCTGAAAGCGTCACATTTAGCCCTAGCCGCCGCCACTCTGGTCCCGTCCGGTAATTGCACATTGGCTATGTGAGCCTTAGCGGCTCTGGCCTTCAACCGCCTCGCTAGCATCCTCCCCACCTTATCGCCACCCTCGTGATACTTCTGCTTCAGTGCCACTAGGGCCGTTTCGGCTCTATTGGTACGCAGCAGGCGGAGCTGACCCCTTAAGTTGGCCAAGCGCCTCCTTGTTTTCTGAGTAGAGCCGCTCTGATCGCGCACCTCGGCCTCCCTCAGCTCCTCCGTCAGTCTGTCCTCTAGGGCTCGCGCCTCTCGCACCCTTGCTATCGAGAGGGATGTGATGTGGCCCCGTATCTTAGCCTTGAAGGCGTCCCACACCACCGGGAAGGGCGTTTCCGGTAAGTCATTGTGCTCGAAGTAGGAAAGGATGGCCTCACGGATGCTCTCCACATCCGCCGCATCGTGTAGGATACTCGGCAGGAGATGCCACTTCCTCTCTCTCGGGGAGCCGGCCGCTGGGTCTTGTAGGGTCAACGCGATGTGAGCGTGGTCGGAAATCGAGATGTCAGACATTTCCACCCCTAAAACGTCGCGGGAGAGATCAGGGGATATGAACAGGAAGTCGATGCGAGAGTAGGACCGGTGGGCGTGGGAATAATATGAATACTCCCTTTTATCCGGGGAGAAGTAGCGCCAGGAGTCAAAGAGTCCCATGTCCCTGAATTGCTTGCGCAAGGCCGAGGACATCGCCCCAGTCCCGCTAAAGGAGCTGTCACTCCTATCTAGCCGGGGGTCCCACACCAGGTTCAGATCTCCTCCCACCACCAGTGATGAACCGTTCTGCGGTACGTGGTCCCTCAACAGGTCCCTAAGGTAGCGGTCCTGCGCCTGATTGGGAGCATAGATGTTACATAGGGTAAGGCGTCTCCTTCCCACCTCCACTCCCACCTTAAGAAAGCGTCCATCGCCACTTTTGAAAGGTCTATCTGTACCCCGCCTGATGCCAGCCCTACACAAAATCGCCACCCCCGCTGTCCTGGTGTCCGCTGCTGCCCAGAATTGCAAAGGGTACTTAGGGTGCCGCATGCGCAGGGTGTCAACTTGGAGAAGATGGGTCTCCTGAAGGAAAATAATGTCCGGATTCTGGCGGATAAGATAGTGCCACACCTGTTTGCGTTTATTGGGTGAGTTAAGGCCCTTTACGTTGAGGGACAGAATCTTCAGGGGGCCTCGCACACTTCCAGTCACATCAGAAGCCATCAGGGGTCGCTGTCGGAGCCATCACCGCTAATCTACACACAACATTCACCCCCCAGTCACACACCGCCTCTCCATTCCCCCCTATAGCCACCAGCATTTCCCCCCCGGGTCCCAAGCAGGAAAGGAGAAAGACAGAAAGGAAAACATGAAAGAGCAGAAAAGGAAAGGGAAAGAGAAGACAAAAACCTGTCAGCCCGGAGGGCTGTACATTCGAACCCAACAATCGCGGCCAACGGGGCCAGAGTCTTCTGTCCCCATTACAGGGCATCCTACACCCACAGGTTTGGACGCCCTCCGGGATGTCACTCCCCAGGGGGCAGGTCAGGGGGATCGTGGTGATCTTAGGGTACAGTTTGGCGCGGGGCTCCCACTGCCCCGGATCTCAGCTACCATGATCTAGGGGCGAAGTAGAGATACTCCCATCACTCCAGTCTACGTATTAGAACCAGGAGATGTGGTGCCAACGCACCAGGAAGGGTGCAGTACAGTCAAACCCTCTGTCAGGGCGCAGGAGAGCCTCCTCCCGATTCGGCCGAATCCCCCTCCAGGGATCGAATGTGGGCTATAATGTCATGCTTAGCCTGACTGTGGGTGTTCTCCGCGGAAGAAGGAGCACGTCGCCGCCTCTGCACCATGGTCCAGTCCAGTCCGGTCCGGCCGGCGTTCTCTTTCGGGTAGGAGGATGTGCTGGGCTCGCCGGGGGAGACGTCGACATGCGGAGTAGTCGTGCCGCTTCAGTGTAGGACTTCAGAGCTCTGCGTCGACCCTCCCACTGGAAAATTAGCGCAAACGGGTGCCCCATTGGTAGGGGATGTTCATGCTCCACAGCTTTTCGGTCACCGGGCGGAATGCTCGCCTTCTCTTTAACGTATTGGGCGCCAGATCTTGAAAGATTTGAATTTTGTGGCCCTTGTATTGAAGGTCAGGCTGGTCTCGCGCACGTTTCCAAATCTCCTCTTTCTCCACGAAGTAGTGCACCCTGGTCAGGATATCCGGCAAGAGACCCGACTTCCCCGTGGGGGCCGCCACAAGATGTGCCCGGTCTAGTGTGGGGGTGACGCGTCCTCGTCCCCCCCGGACCTCGTGAAGGAGCTGCGCCACATAGTCCAGCACGTCCTCCCCCTCTTCTCCAAGCGGGACTCCCCGGATACGGAGGTTGTTTCGCCGACTCCTGTTTTCCAAATCCTCCTGCTTGATCTGGAGGTCGATGTTCTGTTCCTCAAGGGTCAACAGGCGTTGCCATATTTGTTCCTGGTCCTCCGTGCGCGTGTCCATAGTTTTCTCCAGGCTATCAACTCGGTCCCCAAGTTCCGTGACCTCCCTCCTAAGCTCAGTGACGCAGGAGTGCACCTCCGTCCGCAGGGATCCTATCTCCGCCTTGAGCTCAGTCATGAAGGCGGCCATAAATGCCTGAGTGACCGGCGGGGACTCCGCAGCCGTCCGAGATGGGCCCTCCCCAGGCCGCGGGCGCTCCGGTCTTGCCCCACATGGCCACCACAGTGTTGTCTTTAGGGGCCGCCGCCGGGTCGGCCCTAGCGCCTTTGTTGGAGCGTGTCATCGTCCTGTTCTTGATCAAGCGGACCACCTCCCGGTCCGGAGGGTGAGTCTGCCCACCAGCAAGTCAGGTGAAGTTGCTCCACTGCAGATGCCCAAGAAGCGATGGCAGAGGGAGGGGGGCGGGTAGGCCCACCGGGAGAGTCGCAGCAGGCAAGCCTCGGCGCAGGGACTAGGCCCACCCGAGTCACTCCAGGATCCCGGACCCAGGCCACCAGTCCGCAGCAGTAAAGCAACAGTGGGCCACTTCACCCCACCCCCCCTCAAGCAATCTGGGCAGCTCACCTCTTCTACGCAGTCCAGACCTGCCGTGTCCGTCCCCGCTCACCACTCCCCGTCCAGCCGCCGGACGCTCTGTCGCGGCGCGGTGCAGGGTCCGACCCCAGCCGGGTGCAGGCGTGAGACTCCCAGTCCGCCACGTCCCACGTGTTGCTCACTCTCCGCAGGCCACCTCTATAGAATCGTCGCACCCCGAAGCCTCACCCTGCAGGCCAAATGGCGGTCGCCGCACAGCACAGTGCCGGGCCTCGTCACACCTCACCTTCCCGCAAGCTGTGTCTGCCGCCGGGAATCCTCCGCCAGGGGCTAGGCAGGGGTCGTTGCAGGTAGCCTCTCACCGGCAGCACACAAGAGGGGCACATGAAGGCACCAGCAGCAGTCCGCGTCCAGGGCAGTCGCAGGCGGCCTCTTCGCGGCCGCTATACCGCTCACCCAGCACCCGGAGTAGGTCACTCCCCCCGGAGTCACAAAATGGCGGCCGCTGCCCAGGATGCCCCGATCTCTCGCGCCAAGGGTCGCCCTCCGGGCGCCGCACACAGGAGGCAGCCACCGGACACTCAGCCGCGATGAGTCCACCCCTCCGGGGCACCCAGGGGAGCGGGCAAATGTCGTCTCGCCTCTTCTGCACCGCTCACCCAGCAACCGGCCGTTGCTCCCGGGCTCTAAGATGGCGGGCTCCGCTCTCGTTGTGCCGTCTGCCCTCTCCAGAGATCGCCCTCAGGACGCTGCAACCGCACAGGAACTGGCCGCGGACACTCGGTTCCGGCGTGTCCACACCTCCAGGGCACACAGGGGAGATGTTAAGTGCCCCACGATCCGCAATGATAGCTTATATCGGCCGGCGGCAGCGGGAGCTCCACCAGAGCACGTCTGCTCACATCGCCGCTCAAGCCACGCCCCCAAAGTAACTTTTTTGTTGAAGCTAGGTTCATTGCATCTCAGAAGCCACTGGGGGGGCTTCTTTCCCTAATTGCAACATATATATCTGGGGGGGCATCACTTCTCCACCAATCCACAACCTTTCCTCCAAGCAGTCCCCGGATATATTGAATAACTGCTGCCCAATAATAAATTTTTAAGTCTGGGATCGCCCCCCCCCCCTCTTTCCTGGGGAGGGAGATGAACCTAAGCGCCCTTCTCGTCTTTCCGTGTGCCCATATAAACTTGTCGACCAATCTTTCCATCCCTTTGAACCAATGATTTTCAAACTCTAGAGGAATTGTTCTGAAAAAGTACAGAACCTTTGTGAGGAATATCATTTAAATGATATTGCACCGTCCGACAATTGAAAGATGCAAATTATTCAACCTATCTAGGCCTTTCTTCCCATTTTCGTATTGTAAGGGCCAAGTTTTCCTCCACCATTTTGCCCAGTTCGGAGGTTATGGTGACCCCTAAATACACTGCAGATTTCGTCACCCGTGGATCTGACAGGCTGATCTTACTGTTTACAACAATTTGTGTCTTCTCCTGGTTAAGCAGATAACCCAAAACCACCCCAAGGTGCTTTGCCTCAATCTCTAGTAGGGCTTCATGGGGGTTAGGTGTAATTACGGCCAGATCATCTGCATACCCCGAAATTTCGGTATCAAGGCCTTGAAGCCGAATGGGTTGAATTGCTATATTGGCCTCAGAATTCCGTATTAGGGGATCTATGTAGAGTGCAAATAAGAGGGGAGAGCATGGACACACCTATCTAGTTCCCTGTGTAATGTGGAAGCTGGATGCTGAAGTCCCGGTAAAGTGACAAGTGCGGGAAAGTGCAAGGAATAAGTTGCTGTCCGTAGGGGCTACCGTGCTGTGGGAGCCTGAGGCCACTTTTATGCGCCACCTGGCACTAGAAATCTGCGTTGGTGCCTTCTGGCGCTTGGGACGCTGGATGCTGAAGTCCCGGTAAAGTGAAAGGAATAATTTGCTGTCCGTAGGGGCTCCCCTAGTGTGTTTTTTTTAACATTTTGTTTAGAAAATGTTTATAAATTAAAATCATGTATTTTAAATATTTAATAAACCGTTTGAATTACTGTGCTGTCATTTTTTTTTATTACTTATAGGTCAATAAAAATATTTACAAACAATTACAATTTTATTTTACATTAAAATATTTAATATATATATCTTAAAGTAGTAAACGGTATTACTTTTATCTATAATTTACCCTAGGAGGATCTCTAACACAGTGGTGGATATCTCTGCCCTAATGATGTAGATCACTACCTTCGTGATGGAGAATTACGCCCTGGTGGTGGTGGTGATCTCTGCCTATGTGTGTAAAGTTACTGGTATTGTCTGGTATTGTCTTTACCATCATAAATTCAGTCTTAGATGCCTCTGCCTCCTACTTTCAGGAGGTGGAGACAGGTAAGTCTATACATCTGCACTTGGAAATGGTGAATTGCAAAAAAGTGTAGATTTACACCTAGGTGTAAGAATAAATGTAGTCATGAGTAAATCTGTATGTGTAAATTTACCTATTTAAATCAGGCCATATATATTTACTCCTACAAATGATTAAGCTGTCACCCCATTCCCTTTCAGATAGTGTTTCTTCAGTTAAACCACAGCAAAAAGAAATAAAAGCTTTATCATCAGACATATGAATTACAAATCCATTGCAACAACACTGAAGAAAGGCCATTTTTGTGTAAACCATGGCTTGTTTTTAAAAAAGTTACATAATTGAATGACTCTAGTTCATTTTCAATTTAACTTTATTCAATATCTGCAACAAGCATTGACAAAGTCAAAAAGTTGGCCAACATCTTTGAAAGGTGATAATGAGACCAGTTATCTTAGCTAATGCTAGTTAATTTGGTCTGCTTAGAGACTGGGTTAGCTGTGTGCTAGCCATGTTTAATACAAAAATTATAAGTAAGAATGCATAGATACATAGATGGGCTTTGGGTCAGTCCTCTCACTGCAGTGATCTAGTCAGCTGCCATTCACATTTTGCTCTGCCCACCGTAGCATACAGCATAGGGCATTGGTTCAGCCCACTGCAGCCATTGGCTGTCTTGCACTGTCAGTGATATTATTGTTCCTGATTACATATACACATCCACCTAAACAGCTGAGCGTATGTCAGCGCCAGGACTGATAGTACAATACTTTACATTTCCAATATATGTCATCACATTCTTCAATGATACCCTTTCTTTACCCCAGTAACAATCACATTTCCCTGTGAAGTTAATGAAAACTAAAAGTTTCCATACTGATACTTGATATCTAATACTTCTGCGTCTGAGGAAAATTGAATTTTGCCCTGCTATGTGTCCCCTACGTGTTCCCCATCATGTTGTAAATATGCATGATCTCTATGCATTTTCCCTCCATGGCCGAAAATAAAGACGCATTTACAGTTGCGTCCAACGTTAGTATGTCAGCTATCCAGTCCTCCGTGAAAGCCACGTGAATTAGGCTTTTAGGCCTATGTTGCCAACGTCTTTACATGGTGCACGTTAAATCATCGAGATGCACCCGTTTCTAAGGCCCCACAGGGCCCGGACACAAGATCCAGGCCTCAAACCTCCTGTAACGCTCCGAGAGATGCAGCCCCGCCCGCATCCCTGACCCTTCCCTTACTTCCTGCCAAGACAACGCGGTGCCCGGCTCGTCCTGCTTGCCAAGAATATATTATGCCTACAGTTATCTGTTCAGCTCCCCGGATTCACATTCCTAGCTAACGAACAGCATAAACATATCCATCTACAGTCTAGTCTTTCTGTCTCCATGCAAGTGATTTACTGAATTAGTATCCATAGAAGATCCGTAGCCCACGCAATACATAAAGAAATATATGCATATACTAGCCTTTAGTGACAAGTAGCTTTTGCCCTGATGACTTTTAGAATCAAGCAACATGTACTCTAAACACAAGATATCAGATACGCTATAGGTACAGGTCGTTCTGACATCCCAGACTTCAGTCTCCTCTACTAGTGCTAGAAGTCAGCGCCCCCCAACCCTCCCCAGTTACACGTCATGACTCGTTTTGCGCGCACCAGTAGGTTAAAGGTTCCAGCTGCCCATGAAACCCCCTCCATGTGTACACCCACCTATGACACTTCTGTGACGTCTACATCACACACCTCCGTGCACGCCCTGTGCACGCCTTCTTTTACGCCCATATGTTCTTATCTTTTCTTTTTCACTTGTTACGCCTACTGTATTCAATGCAACTGTACAGTTCTACTATATATATTGTATGATGTTAATGAAATGTTGAATATCCCTTCCTGAACCTTAGTAGGTGATGGAACCCGATGTCCATTGGCTCGAGCCACTTAATTAAAGCCCGTATGACTCAGATACCACGGACTCTGCCTCTCATTTATTGAGCTATTCTTATAATCATTTAATGCATAGAAAAATAGTCCCGGTAATTTATTTATTTACCACATAATGGCGCCCGAATAGGGACACTCCCCTTCCCCACGCGCCGGCGATGTAACGCAGGCCCCCTGATCCCTTCTACAGCCGTGACGGACCCCTACTGTGCACCTGCAGGTTTTCCTGCTAAACTCCCTCAGGCCCACGGAGGAGACGGAGGCTGCGGTCCAGCATCCAGACGAGGCGGTGAGGAATGCGGAGAGTCCCGACCAGAGCCCAAGCCGAGAGAGCAAGGTCCGAGGTATCCGGAGGCCCACCTGTTTCCGAAGCGCATGCGTAGTGCGTAGTGCGTAGCAGTAGCCAGACGTCGTAGCAGTCCGGTCCAGTGTCGAGTTTCCAAGGCCTTCAGTTCTGCTTCCCGGTGAGTACCATCGCTGGGAACGCATCTAGACGGGTGCATTAAGTTGTGCCCGGTCCAGACGGGTCTGGGTACACAGATCCGGTCCAGACGTGTTCACCTAGGTGGATGCGGTATGACGTGTCTCTTTATGAGACCGGTATGTTCTGTACTGTCTTAGCAGTGCATCCAGTAATTCTGTTTTCTAGTATAGTCTCTCGAGATTTCCAGTATTATGTTTTCTATGTACTAGGTAATATCTGTTCGAACTGTTTTTAATGTGTTTTGATGTCGTGGTATGATTGATTTGTTTGCTATTCATTACTGTGTTCATTGTATGTTCAAATATGCCTCTGTTTTCAAAGTTACGTCAGATAGGAACCAGAAAAGGGATACTCGAAGAATCAGTTCCCGTCCCACCTAGGGACAGTCCTGGACATTTCATGTATCATAAACATGGCTTAGATGCCATACTGTACTTAGACTTATGGGTAGACTATACCAAGAATTTGGAAGAGAAATATAGATGGCCTGTTTCAGGAACCTGGGATGCTGAGTGCATCATGAGAGTAGAGGAAGCATTATGGAAAAAGAAAGCCAGACAATCCCAGAAAGATGCCATAGAATTGTGGCGTAAAGAATCACATAAAAGAACAGAAAAAGAATTCAGGAAAGCAGAACTAAGTAGGGAAGCATCAGAAAAAGCCCAAGAAAGGGAACTACTAGAAGAAGGTGAACGAGTTAGAGCAGAACAGTTAGACAGACAAAGAAATGCCCTTATTAAAGGCATGTATCCCCTTCTTGCCGAGGGCCTGCCGAAGGCGACCCCGGAAACACCCTGTAATTTACCGCCACCATTGGTCCCGACTAAGCTACGTCATAAACCGACCGCAGCTGAAATTTTCCTTTCTTCCTATTTAGACGACACTGTCCCAGAATATACAAATCCGAATCCTCCTCCGCCTGCTCAACCTCACAACCCTGTTATTAACGCGATTACTGTTCCTCCAGCCACTGGTCCTGGAAATCCTTTTAATCCGCCAGTAACCCAGGACCAGCCTACATTACGTATGCCTACTTTACCAGTCACACTACCAACAGCGACGGCACACCCAGTATTAGTTGATGATTCTATTTCAGGAGGAGCGGGGGGAGGTATTCCTATCACCCCGCCTCAAGTAAAACGAATGACGCTGAGAGACGCAGCATTACAACGCACGCCAAAAGTAGCTACATACGCAGCCCTCAAACAATACCTTACTGATTGTAGATATGACCCAGTGCCAGGCGAAGATCAGATGATATTATATTCCATACGTCTACGACGAGTTACAAACTATTTGACAATCATACCAGAATTTTTTTTTTTTTAAATCTGTTTATTAGCAAGTACATAGAGCATTAACATGCATACATGTCCACAGATACAAGCTTGTTATCAATCCAGAAGATACATGCATGCGTTAGGTCAGATCATATAAAGAAACATAGCGAAATCGATTTTTAATTTTTACCGAACCAACAAACCCAGTGCACACCCGGTCCCACCCGCCACCCTCAGGAATCCCACCCGACACTCTCTCAGTTAGCACATAAATGAAATATCGAAAAAATGGGTCAATCCCAGTATAGTAATACACAGTGTAATTTGAACGCACAGGTATGGTAGAGTAACATGAGTGATGGGCCGGGGTCCCCCGTACCCCATCGCAGAGTACCATAGATTGTGTCCGTGCATGGGAACGTGTAGCAGGGCCCGGTGATACCAGATGTGGCTAGTCACTTGCTTCACCCTCATCCTCATCATTTCCAGCCTCGAATGCCCCCAGCATGGCAAACCAATCCATTGAGATTGGAGTTTTCCGGAGACCCCTCCGTTCCTCCCTCTGTAGTGCTTCACCCTCCGCTTTGCCTCAGCGCACTACTTCCGCCCGCCACAGGTCAGGGTTAGGTGGTTTGGACGACTTCCATCTGATCGTGATAGCGCGCTTTGCCAGCAACAAGGCCAGATCTGAGAAGCGCGCTGCCACGGTCCTAGCGCGTGCTGATGGCCCCAGCCCAAGCAGTGTACGTTCCAGTGTAGGGGGTCCGTGCAGAATACCAGCTTGTTCTAGGGAGTCATGGACAGCGGCCCAGAAATGCCCTAGTTTAGGGCACTGCCACAGCATATGTACCAGCGATGCATCGTCCGCATCACATCGGGGGCAGTCACTCTTGGCAGTAGGGAACATCACATGTAGGCGGTGTGGTGTCAGGTAGGCTCTATGTAGTAACATCAGTTGGATGAATTTGTATTTGGGGTTCCTAGCTACCTTTTTGGGGAACTGAAGTATGCGCTTCCACTCTGTGTCCCTCAGTGGCCTCCCTACGTCAGCCTCCCATGCCGCCCGGAGTGGTGACAGCGTAAGTGCCCTCCCAGTTCTTATGCCAGCCGTGAGCCATCTGGTCAGATGACCACCCGTTCCCATGAGATAAAGCATGGCGACGAGAGGGTTCGTGACCGGCTCCCGCCCTTCAGGCGACCATATGCGTGCAATATAATGGCGGAGACCGGCGTGCAGTAGAAATGAGCCGTTGGGGACGCCCTGCTTGGTCCTGAAGTCCTCGAAGGATAACAAGTGCCCCTCTGCAAACAGGTCACCCACTTGTGTGACACCTGCGTCACACCAGGGCTCCAGTAAGGCCGCCGTGAGTGTGCCCGAGCCCAGAGGTATGCCCATCAGTGGGACTGTGGGGGCATAAGGTGTCCCGGGGGACGTGTACTTCAATGCCTTCCGCCAGTATGTTATCGCCAGTTTGAGAAGCGGTGGAGCGTTTCTAGGTAGGTCCGAGCCAGGCAGGAGCAGGATGTGTACTCTCCCCCTAGCATGGTCGTCCTTTGAAGCATTAATCTCATGAAGATTACGGCCCGCCACCCAGTAAGCTAGCCATTGCAGCTGACACGCATAACTATACGCTCTGAAGTCCGGCAAGCCCATGCCTCCGGAGTCGGAGGGGAGCTGTAACTTGGCCAGGCCTATGCGTCTGCGGCCAGGACCCCAAACAAGTTCGGTAAGGAGGGAGTCGAGGGTCCTAAATGTCACCGCCGGGATCTGGAATGGCAAATTGGTGAAGTAGTAGATGAGACGGGGGAGCATCACCATCTTGGATATAGCCACCCTGCCAGGTATTGAGAGCGGTAATGTCAGCCAGAACTGAATTTGCGATTTCAGCGTTCTGATGGCCCTCCCCAGGTTGCCGTCCACCATCATGCCCGATTCTCTGTATATCTGTATCCCAAGGTATCGGAAGGTGGTTTCCGCCATCTGGAATGTATGAGGGGCAAAAAGCAGGGGGGTCGACCCATCCGTTGCTGCAAAGGTGAACCCATAGGACTTAGATCCACTGATAGTGAGGCCAGAGATCTCTCTGAAATCCTCAAAGATCCTGGAAACTGGACTCAAGTCGCCTCTCAAGTCGCGAAAAAATGATATAATATCATCCGCATACGCAGATACAATGTGTTTCGTACCGTGCCGTCGTATGCCATAGTGGGGGGCCATCAACCTAAGTCTACAGAGCAACGGTTCCAGGGCAAGGACGAAGAGGAGAGGGGAGAGCGGGCAGCCCTGCCTGGTGCCTCTTGCTATGGCAATGGGGCCTGAAATTTGATGGGAGGTGCGCACTCTGGCCGTGGGGAAGGTATATAGCAATCTGACCCAAGCGATAAATTCGGATGGTATCCCAAAGTTTGATAGGGTGGTGAACATATAGTCCCATCGTAGGGAATCGAATGCTTGTTTTAGGTCCAGAGATATGCAACCTTCGGAGGCCATGTCTACATTATCTCCGAGCATGAGCTGGGTTAAGCGCCTGAGGTTCATGGCCGTATTACGGCCCGTCACAAAACCACATTGATCGGGGTGGACCAGCTGTGGCACATATTGAACAAGCCTCGACGCCAGCACCTTGCTCAATATTTTTGAATCAGTATTGAGAAGGGACAGCGGTCTGTAATCGGCCATCTGCAGACCATCTTTGGCCGGTTTCAGGAGGGACGTGATCAACGCCTGCATGGATGATTGCGGTAGAGAGGATATACGTAGGGCCTCTAAATAGACAGTGTGTAACCGTGGTGCCATGACGTCTATATATGTCGCATAGAATTCGGCTGGTAGGCCATCCGTGCCAGGGGTCTTTCCCTTCGGAAGGGCACGTATCGCCTGTCTAATTTCCGCTACTGAAATAGTACGCTTCAAGTCCTTGCTCTGGCTGGCAGTAAGTTGCGGGAGGTCCAGACCCCCCATGAAGGCCGTAAGTGCTGTTACCGATAAGGGCTGCGGGGGACCGTACAGCGAGGAGTAATAATCCTTGAATGCCGTATTAATCCCTATTTGGGTGGTAACCGGGCAACCAGATTGGTCCAGGACCCTCAGAATGGGATGGCTTATCGGAGAGTCCCGTAGGAGGCGGGCTAGTAGCGTACCGGCTCGGTCTGCCTGTGTATGCTGTCTATTCGTGTATTCCCTATAGTCTATAAGCCGCAGATCCTCCAGGAGCTCCGCGTGTCTAATATGTGCCTCTTGCAGTGGTGTAAAGTGAGCATTGGTGCCTGCTGCCTCAGTCTCTAGGGGCGCCAGTGTGCCCTCCACCTCTGTCAGTTGGCTGATCACCTCCCGCCTCCTCCCCACCCTATTGGTCATAGCAACCCCCCTAATACAGACTTTGAAAGTGTCCCACTCTATCTGCCTGGAGCTGGCCGTGTTCTCATTCGTGGTGAAGTAGGTGTCAATAGTGTCGGACAGGGAGGAGCGGAAGACCGAATCCTCGAGGAGATCAGGAGACAGTCTCCAGGTCGGGATGGGAGCCAGCCTCCTACCCCATTGCCATTTAATTTCCACGGGGTTGTGGTCCGACAGAGTTTTCCCCATGTGCTGCGTCTGGACAATCAGTGCCATAAGAGAACGGGAGCAGAAAACATGGTCAATTCTGGTATGTAGCAAATGGGGGGTGGAGAAAAAGGTGTATTCCCTGTCCAGAGGGTGGAAGCTACGCCACACGTCCGCCAACTCCCAGCCTTCAGCCCAGCTCGCAAGCGCATCTGCCTGTTTCCTGCTCTCAGTAGCCTGTAAGGGGGGATGTGATCTATCCATCCTAACATCAAGTACAGCATTGAAGTCGCCCCCAATGATCCAGCGAAGATCAGCCCAACCCGCCAGTACCTCGTTGACAGTTAACAAAAATTCCGACTGGTTCACATTAGGTGAGTACACACATCCAATGACAACCGCCTCCCCATCCAACAGTCCCTGTACAAACACATAGCGACCCTCCTTATCAATCCGTTGTTCCAGCATTTGAAAGGGAAGAGAGCCACGGAGCCAAATCGCAGCCCCCCTTGAGAATGCAGAATAAGAGGTAGAAAAAAGCTGCCCTCTCCATTTCTTGCGCAGTTTCACCGCTTCAGCAGCGTTCAAATGTGTCTCTTGTAAGCAAGCAATGTGTGTTCCCCTGCGGTTGAGGTGCGCAAGGATTCGGTGTCGCTTGTGCACCGATCCCATGCCACGCACGTTCCAGGTACACAACTGGTAATTGTTAAGATGTCCCATTACCATCTGTGCGGAGCGGCAGAGTGAAACTACTGGGTGACCCCACCCGACTCGTCGTGCTATTAAATGAGAGTGTCTTGCAAACATGTAACCCCAGAACAAACGGGTCCCTGAGCCAACATACCCAGGAGCCAAACCATGGTGCCCAACGTGGGCACAAGTCAGTCAAGTTCGTGTGCATTCCGGGGGTGGTAAGCCTCCGTCGGACGTCACTGAACGGACTGCGTGGGATTGGTAGCCCACAATACAATGGGCCCCTGCACATACAACCCACCATATGTGAATGAGGGGATTAGTCATACGTTACCACCCGTAGAGGATCAACCGTGTCGTGGCTCAAAACTCCGCAGCCATCTGGGCCGTGACCTTCGGGAAGAGCTGCAAGCTGTCAACTGAGCCAGAAACCTCAGTGCGGGTGTCGGTGGTGTCGGTGAGTCTGTCTCCGGGTGCTCCCGCGTCGTGGGCGGCCAGTGCCTCCTCAGTCAGGCGCTGTTGCGGGGTTGTTGACGAGTGGTCCACTGCTTGGTGGCCAAGGGGATGCGCTGCAGACGATGTCCCGTGGGAGGAATGGTGTCCGGGGCTGCGAGCATCTTCTCGTCGGACTGGTGAGCTCCTGCGGGTGTCACTGCGGTGGTCTGCGAGAGGGTCCTGTGATGCCGGCGGGGCCAGAGTGACCTCCATCCACTCCGCTGCCTCCTCAGGCGAGTCGAAAAAGTGGGACCTGTTGTTATGTAGTATTTTGAGCCGAGCAGGGAACAAAAGTGCATATTTCATGTTCCTGTCCCGCAAATTGCGCTTCACCCCCAGAAAGGTGGACCTGGCCCGTTGCACAGTGGGAGTGAAGTCAGGGTATACCGATATGTTCTTATCCTCGAAGCGTATTGGCGTTTCTTCCCTGGCCGCTCGCAGGACCGTGTCTCGGTCTCGGAAGTGGAGGAGACGAGCGATCAGGGGGCGAGGGGGTGCTCCTGGTTGCGGGGGTTTCGCTGGCACCCTGTGGGCCCGTTCCACACTGTAGAGGGCGGTGAGTTCCCTCTGGCCCACCAGCTTTCGCAGCCAATCCTCCACGAACCGCGTGGGGTCCCTCCCTTCGCTTCTCTCCGGAATGCCCAGGATGCGGACGTTGTTGCGGCGGGCCCGTCCTTCAGCATCGTCCACTCGATCCCATAGCCGCTTCAGCTGTTTCTCCACATTTTCCAATTTCGCGGAGTGTTCCGTCTGCTGCGGGATTAGGTCATCCAGCGCAATTTTTTGCTCCGCCACTCGGTCCGCCAGTTTATTATGGTCAGCCTTCAGTAGAGACAGTCCCGTCGCCATGGTGTCCATGCGCGATTCCAGCGCTTCTCGCGTTGCGCGAATTTCATTCAGGATCAAATCCAGCTTGGCGTCCTGTGACCCCTTACCGGTCGGCGGAATGATGTCCATGTTGGAGGAGGCCAGGGGGTCGTCAGAGCCCGTGGACTGCGCGTCCATCTGAGCGCCCTGGGTCCGAGGCTTGTCCCTGTGTTTGCCCATGGATCTCGTTAGCAGGGTGGCGCTGTAATGGGTGCAGCTGCCCGCCGCAATCCCTTCAAGTGTGCGGTGGTGGTTGCGGGAGGACTACCACGTATTGGGCAGAGGCTGAAGACGTAAAGGTCCTAGCGTTGTAGTAGCGCAGGGTGTGGCTGTGTGCCTCCGGCGTCCCCTCAGGCGGGCATGACCCCAGGCCCACAGAGTCAGAGGAGGGGAGGAAGCGGTGGGGTCTAGGCCACTGCAGAGCTTGTCTCATCCGCTGTGTGCGCGGCAAAGGTCGGGGCAGCAGCGCCGTGAAATGGCGCCAAAGCGCGGTGAGCACTCCCTCACCTCAGACCCCTGTGTCCGAGGGCCGCGTGTCGCCAGTGCGTGTGTCCCTGAGCAAGGTATCCAGGTTCTTCAGTTGGCGAGTCAGGGGGAGGTAGGGCGAGAGTGCCGGGTCTCAGAGGTCTCGCTCAAGCCCCGGAGCGATGACAAGATGGCGCCAGGTTGCCAGGAAAGTCGGGCCGATCCGCGTTTCAACACCGGCAGCCCGTGCAGGATGAAGCCGGTCTCGCGGCGGAGGCAGCAGATTGCGTGCACTGCCTGCTCCTTGATTCCTGTCCCCGCAGTGGAATGCCTGAGTCCCGCTAGCTCCGCGGGTGGGCAGGGGGGACAGCCCCGCGGGTCCTCGCAGCAGGGCGGCCGGCCAGTGGTGGAGCAGCCGGTCGGGGGGGTAGCAGGATCCTAGTCAGGATGGGGCACCGCACCGCCCGCCGCCGTCCCGGCCGGCGATGCAGTAGGAATCAAATCCCGGGTCCCGACCGGACCGCGAAGGAGGTAGGGGGTAGGCCGGCTTAGCCAAGCACTCGAGGCCGGGGTTCCACTCCGGTCCACAGGCCGCAGCGGGCGCCGTCTTCAGATCTCGCCGATAGAGCGGTCCAAAAGGGAGCAAGTCGCACCGCTGCACGCCGCTTGCCCCCGGAGACAATCTGGGGAGAGATCAGGTGGGCTGCAGTCAGGGTGTTACAGGATAATTAGCTTATTTTTGGGCCGAGGACGGAGCTGGGGAACTACACGTCCACCATTGACGGCTCCAGGCCACGCCCCCCGACAATCATACCAGAAATGAGGGAACATTTAGACAACATATATCATTTCATCAGAACAGGGGAAAGACCAGAAAGTATTCACGAGGCTATGGCACACAGGAAGGTCGAGACTCAAAATATGATCTTGCAGTTTTTGATAAATTGTTTAATAAGAGAACAAGACCATCCAGGTAAAAACAAAGACGAGATGAAAGTCCTGATAAAATGGAGTGACAACATAGCAGAGGGGAAACACAGTAAACAAGGTTGTATAGAATCCATGTATAGAAAGATTCGTAAGGAAATTCTAGGCATACACGAAAGGGAGAATGCAACGAGAGAAACCGAGAAAGAGAATGACACCTCAGACGAAGAGGTAGACACAGAGAACCCAGATAGAATAGCGTACGTAGGTAGGACGAGACCTTTTGACAGACCCACACGCCTAGAATGTAAGAAACCTTTTCTTCCTCCCGTACCAGAACAGTGTTCTCTTGAGCATTTATTCCAAGCTACCGATAGAGTTTTGAAACAACGAATAGGTTACAGTGAGCTTAGTACCATGCATGAACAGGAACTAGCCCGATCAGCAGTTCAATGGACTAGTAATTCTAGCACATTTAAAGACGAAGTAGTGGCCCAAACGTTTCTGAATCTTTCCCCAGACGAACAGCGACTGGTGGGTATGTACATGATCCAACACCTCATTACACTGTACGAAAGTCAGCATTCTGACCCAGGTCCTCTATATAATGTATTGGACGAGTTACTCCTAAACAGATGGAAAGGCCTAGGTACCGATTTGATTAATGTCATTTTAGAACAACGCCACAAATACAGAACGTTCCTGACTCCACATTTCGTTCCTGTTCCACCCCCAGTAAGGAAGACATTTTACATAGACAGACAGAATCCCTTGCGAGAAGTCCATCCTGTTCGGACAACGGGAGGTGAGCTCGAACGAGTATTTGTTTACACCCCTTTAACGAAAATAGAACTACTGGAAATGAAAAAGTTAGTGCCCTGTCACGATAAAGATCCAGCAGGGTTCCACCGTGAATTAAAAGACATGCTCCGCATGGGAGAATACACGTATCCCGATATCATTAAAATGTTAAAGGTCCTGTTGCCTGCGAGCATATATGAAAAACTTAAAGAAAAAGAATGGGAGGTGGGAGAGAAAAAGATTGACTGGGCAGAATTAGAGAACGAAGATAAAACACGAGTTCCTGGTACCGGTCTCGGGGAAAAAGCCAAAGCATTGCCCGAGTTGTTAATACAAGTCTTGCCAAGATTACTAACCACGAAAAAGGAAGACTGGGATGCCATCTCAGCCTGTAAACAGAAACAAGACGAAGACACTAGTGATTTTTATTCCAGATTTGAGAAATGTTTCATTATTAATAGCGGCTTGAAAACAAGTAGTGAATCGTATCCACATCTTTTTGTTACCAAATTAGTAGAGAATTCCTTAGCACAAGTTAAAAATCGAGTACTGAAAGTTGAGAGTACCTGGCAAGCTAATACCCCGTCCCAAATGTTACAAATGTTACAGTATCACCAGAACCGAATCAGAGAAGAGCAAGAACACGAAAGGAGACGTATGAAAGACACGAAAATGAAAGTACTAGTTGCACAGTCTGTTCCGGTGGATAGTCAGAAAAGGGGTACGACTCAGACCAGTCATCCCGCGGCTCCCGTAAAAGGGACATGCAATTACTGTAAACAGCCAGGTCACTATATAAACGAATGTGCCGTTCTGAAACACAACATAGCTACTGGTAAGACGAAAGAAAGACCGCGTCCTCCTAGACAGGAACATGTTCCACAAAATACGCAACCACCGCAGAACGCACAACAGACAGTAGCAGTACCGCAGCCTATAGCTGCCACACAACAAGTTACACAGCAGATGTACCAGTACGCACAGTCAGATTATCCAGATTATCAGCAGTATTCATGAAACAGCCTGGAGAGGGAGGTTGGCTTGCCTCTCATCGAGGTTCCTGTAGATCAAGAGGGTCCCTATGTACACAGCCAGGTATTAGGGAAAGACAGAAAATTTCTGATTGATACAGGGGCAAGTAGAACTACCATCAGTCATGACGAGGTTCCAGGGGCCCCTCTCTCAGGCTCAAGAAATGTTTCCCTTGGATTTTCAGGAAAGCCTATTGTTAATGAGATATCGAAACCAGTTTCCCTAGAAGTTGGTCCATTGTCCCGAACTACAGACTTGTTACTTACGAAATCATGTCCAGAAAACTTACTTGGTATTAAAACATTGAAAGAACTGGGAGCAGTGATTTGTTGTTCTCCGGAAGGAGTGAGATTGTTTTTACGTGATTTTAAAGGACATTATATGTTAAGAGATTTTGATCCAAGATTACTGAATGTACCACAGCATTTATGGGCGCAAGGTCCTACGGATGTAGGTTGTATGCACATTACACCATACCGTGTCACTCTGAAACAGGGAATTGTACTACCACGAATCCGACAATACAAGTTGCCACCTGAGGCTGTAGCAGCCTTATCGAAAATCATTGACGAGCTCATTGCTCAAGGAGTAGTTGTAGAAACTGACTCCAATGTATGTAATTCCCCTATCATTCCGATCCTTAAACGTACTGACCCAAATGCACCTCCAGTCTATCGATTAGTGATTGACCTTCGAGAACTTAATAAATGTATCATACCCCAGTACCCAGTGGTTCCAGATATCTCTTCCCTATTGACTGCCATTGATTCCGAAGCTGCGTTCTTTACTGTCATCGATCTCAAGAACGCTTTCTTTAGTGTCCTCATCCATCCGGACAGCCAGTTCCTTTTCGGATTCTGTTTAAATGGACGAAGCTATAAATTTACACGTGCACCTCAAGGGTTCACAGAAAGTCCTAGTATTTACAGTCAAGCACTTAAACGACAACTAGATAGTATTCACATGCCGACTGACACTGCCCTGCTTCAGTACGTTGATGACCTATTGATTACAGCCCGTACAGAACGTGACTGCGAACGTGCGTCACTGACAGTCTTGTATTTTCTGGCAGATATGGGGCACAAGGTGTCCCCTTCGAAACTGCAATTCTGTGTCCAGCAAGTGGTGTACCTTGGTCACTTGCTGTCCAAGAGGGGTAGACAGCTGACACCTGACCGTATCCAGTTAATTGCACATCTTCCACAGCCCAAGACACAGAAGGAGGTACGAGCTTTTATCGGCCTCACTTCTTACTGCAGACAATGGATCCCTCAGTACGCATATCTAGCCAAGCCACTGATACAGTTGACAACACAGGAGGCAGCGACATCGACTGTCCTCCCTTGGACCCAGGAACATACACTTGTTTTCGAAGAATTAAAGAAAGCTTTATGTCAAGCACCTGTTTTAGCGACGCCATGCTACAGCAAACCTTTTACACTTTTTGTCACTGAACGCGATGGTACAGCATTATCTGTTCTCACACAAGATCAAGCAGGACAACACAAGCCTTGTGCTTATTTTTCTAGCACATTGGATCCAGTAGCCCAGGCTTTGCCTGCGTGCCTCAAATCAGTTGCAGCCACAGCTTTAGCTATCAGACAAAGTGATTCCATAGTGTTAGGACACCCCCTGACAGTACAGGTTCCACACTCCGTGGAAGTTCTTTTAAACCGAACACAGACTCAGCACTTGACCATAGCACGATTGACAGGATATGAACTGACACTGTTTCAGCCACACATAGAGATCAGACGCTGCAACATATTAAACCCTGCTACACTGTTACCCTCGATTACCTCAAACCCTACAACACATGACTGTGTGGAAGTTATTAACACCATAACGAAGCCAAGACAAGACTTGACGGACATTGCATTACCTGACCCAGACCTGACACTTTATGTGGATGGTTCATGTATGAGAACAAGTACAGGAGAGTTAGTGGCAGCATATGCAGTGACTACTGAAACTGAAGTTATAGAAACACATCGTATTGACACCCTGTCTGCCCAAGCAGCAGAGCTCATCGCTCTGACCCAAGCCTGCCTACGAGCCAAGAACCTGAAAGTAAACATATATACAGATTCACGTTATGCATTCGGAGTCGTTCACGACTTTGGAGTCCTCTGGCAAGAAAGAGGTTTTATGACCTCTCATGGAGCCAAGATTCAGCATGGCCCCCTCATTCAAGCTCTGTTAGAAGCAATACATTTACCTACAGCTATAGCCATCATGAAGTGCAAAGCACATACGAGAGTCACTGACACCATTTCCCAGGGTAACGACCTGGCAGATCGAACAGCCAAGCTTACAGCTCAGTTTCCAGACATTCCAGCTGACACGACAAATACAGACGTTTCAGTCCTGATGACTTGCATGACAGTCAAGGATCCTACACAAGATGTACTAGACATACAGACACATGCTACTCCAGACGAAATCAGGAAATGGACTGAACAAGGAGGGGTCCAGACAGATCAGGGATGGTTGACGAAGGGAAAAGCCACATGGTTTCTCCCCGACTCTATGGTTCAAGTCATCATTAATACAGCACATAGTCCAGCACACTTAGGAGAAAAAGCCATGTTAGACAGCATCCAGAACCTCTGGTTTAACAAGCATTTATGAGCAGCAGCGAAGCAGAAAGTGCGTACCTGCATGATCTGTTGTCAGTTCAATCCAGGTAAGGGTGTTCCTGTGGAACAAGGTGGATTTCATCCTCCTGACCATCCTTTTGAAGTCCTCCAGATGGATTATATCCAGATGGATCGATGTCGAGGATTCAAGTATGTCCTCGTAGTTGTATGCGCTCTGTCCAGATGGACAGAAGCATATCCAGTCTCAGATTATACTGCCGTGACCACTGCCAAGCAGCTGGTTCGTGAGTTTTTCCCTCGATATGGTTTGCCCCGTGTCGTGTATTCAGATAATGGACAGCCATTCTCGTCCGAACTCATGAAACAGGTATCACTTCTGTTAGGGTACCAGTGGAAATTCCACTGCGTACGACACCCCGAGGCAGCTGGCCTCGTCGAGAGACACAATCAAACTCTGAAAACACGATTAGCGAAGGTCTGTGCAGAAAAAGGTGTAGATTGGATGGTAGCCCTGCCGGTTGCCCTCTTTTATATGCAAATGGTCGCCCATTCTAGATCTGGTTTGTCACCGTATGAAATTGTTTTTGGTCGTCCCCCAAACATGTGGGGTACACCTATGCCTCGTAAAATCACCGATGTTGACAGTAATATGCTGACAGATTATCTGGCTTCCTTGATGTCTGCACTACTCTCTTGTCGTTCACAGGTCGCGGCTGCCTTCCCGGACAACACCCAGGTGAAACCGCACGAGGTCGTTCCTGGAGATCTAGTCCTGGTTCGAAATTTTGATCGCTCAAGCCCTCTGGAGCCCCGCTGGAAGGAGCCAAAACTCGTTCTGATGACCACAAGGACCGCCGTAAAGCTAGAAGGAAGAAAAGGCTGGCTCCATTCCAGTCATATCAAGAGCTTCCATGGACCGTGTCCAAAGACTTTTTTCAAGGACTGCCCCGATACTGACTCTAAACTTCCTCTGTTAGAGAAACTCCGCAGCAGGAGTATAAAATCAAACTGAGGTCTAGTAAGTCAGACAACGTTTAATTGTTTAAGTCCCCCTCGGGTGAATCGGTTAGACAGGTTTCTGACATGTATGAGATAGACCCACATAGTGAGAGAGATAGACGAAACTTCAAGAAAACGAAATATTGTAAAAATCTCCGAAGCAAATGCATCGTTACATTATTGTTTGTTTATTCTGAGTCTTACGATCACATGTATAAGTTGTATGTTATATGTATTTTTTCCTCCTCTCGGTTCACATTTACACCTTTCCTCTAATGATACTGTAGAGCACACATTTAGTGAACTACCCCCTCACGAGTTATCCTATCGACTTGCAATGCGCAACAATACTGATCAGCTACACTAGAATCCAGGCGCCTGGACTCGGTCCGGCTGGCTCTGGAGTGTAATATCTGCATGGGGATGGAGAGTACTGTCATTCCTGGGAGTAGTAGTAATGATCATATTCAGTTGTTGTCTCTGTTTACAATGTGGCCCAGCGATTTACGGCTGGTGCGCCACAGCCTGTATTCTACGTCCTCAATCCCATACCGAAATGATAAAAGACGAGCGAATGATGCTGTATGAACAGATAGATGGCCTCATGAATATTAATGTTTCCTGAAGGGAACGTAGGGAACAAGGAGGGAATGAGGAAAATTGAATTTTGCCCTGCTATGTGTCCCCTACGTGTTCCCCATCATGTTGTAAATATGCATGATCTCTATGCATTTTCCCTCCATGGCCGAAAATAAAGACGCATTTACAGTTGCGTCCAACGTTAGTATGTCAGCTATCCAGTCCTCCGTGAAAGCCACGTGAATTAGGCTTTTAGGCCTATGTTGCCAACGTCTTTACATGGTGCACGTTAAATCATCGAGATGCACCCGTTTCTAAGGCCCCACAGGGCCCGGACACAAGATCCAGGTCTCAAACCTCCTGTAACGCTCCGAGAGATGCAGCCCCGCCCGCATCCCTGACCCTTCCCTTACTTCCTGCCAAGACAACGCGGTGCCCGGCTCGGCCTGGCCTGCTTGCCAAGAATATATTATGCCTACAGTTATCTGGTTAGCTCCCCGGATTCACATTCCTAGCTAACGAACAGCATAAACATATCCATCTACAGTCTAGTCTTTCTGTCTCCATGCAAGTGATTTACTGAATTAGTATCCATAGAAGATCCGTAGCCCACGCAATACATAAAGAAATATATGCATATACTAGCCTTTAGTGACAAGTAGCTTTTGCCCTGATGACTTTTAGAATCAAGCAACATGTACTCTAAACACAAGATATCAGATACGCTATAGGTACAGGTCGTTCTGACATCCCAGACTTCAGTCTCCTCTACTAGTGCTAGAAGTCAGCGCCCCCCAACCCTCCCCAGTTACACGTCATGACTCGTTTTGCGCGCACCAGTAGGTTAAAGGTTCCAGCTGCCCATGAAACCCCCTCCATGTGTCCACCCACCTATGACACTTCTGTGACGTCTACATCACACACCTCCGTGCACGCCCTGTGCACGCCTTCTTTTACGCCCATATGTTCTTATCTTTTCTTTTTCACTTGTTACGCCTACTGTATTCAATGCAACTGTACAGTTCTACTATATATATTGTATGATGTTAATGAAATGTTGAATATCCCTTCCTGAACCTTAGTAGGTGATGGAACCCGATGTCCATTGGCTCGAGCCACTTAATTAAAGCCCGTATGACTCAGATACCACGGACTCTGCCTCTCATTTATTGAGCTATTCTTATAATCATTTAATGCATAGAAAAATAGTCCCGGCAATTTATTTATTTACCACACTGCTGTGCAGCTCCTGTACCATTATATTAAAATTACATGCCATTTGTTTAACAACATTTTTTTAATTCAAGCATGTGGCAGCCACCTTTAGGCGGCATGTTTTTCTTCTGGGGCACATTGTTGGATTAAAAAGCATCCATTGCACCAGCTTGCCAAGGCCTGTTAGTTTCCCAATGCCTGTTTGAACACGGCTTAGATTTGCTTACATTTAATAATCGGCTAGCTATTTCAGTTATTTCATGATTTCTTCATTATTTCTCTGTCCTTTTTTCGCCCGTTTCCGAATTACAGTGAAAGAATGTAACTAGTGATTTAAAATTAACCATTCATGCTCATTTAATTAGCACAAAACATGTAATGGATGGGGCTTTTGGACAGTCAACAGGGTATATTTTTCACCTAAAATAACTGCATTTGATTCAGAAATGCACTTTTTCAGTGCCGATATCCTTTCAAGCCATATAACATTGTGATTTGTGCGATTCTTCTTTTTTTTCGTGGTCTTTGAAGATTTGATCGATGTTAGCTTGTTTGTACTGTTTGGTTGTACGTTTGTAAGAATATGTGCTACTACTTATATTCAAAATAAGACTAGACTCTTGTGCTGTGACTTCTCTGCAAGAAGGCTGCTGTTTTTAATGACAACTCTCTGGTTTCTCTCCCAATGCAGCTTATTTGAAGGGCCTCAGCAGCAAGCAGAGGCAGGAACTCTACAGCAAGAAGGATTTCATCCGGCTGAAGCAAATACCTACGTGGAAGGACACAGCTAAAAGTAAGTCAGGTGACAATGGGGACTACCCAGACTCTCCTTCAGGGAGTGCGAGAGGAAAGGGAGGGGAAGTGAATGATAGTGGAAGATTGATCTATTTTAACGTTATCTTTCAAACAAATCTAATTATGGAAAAGTGGATGTCCGGGTCAGTGACCCAACATGCGCATTCTGTTCCGAGAGATCATTTTATGGAAAGGACGTTTTGAAGAAAGGTTCATATTAGTGAGTGGTAATAGACTTCATGAAAGGAAGCTAGCTGGTTGTACAGTAGATTGCCATTGACTTCAATCGTACCATTAGTTTGCGTTTTGTAATTTATCATTTTCAGCTGTTTTTGTCCAACAAGAAATATGTGGGGTCTCATAGCAGCTGTTCTGTATCACATGTGCTCGAAGTTGCTTACTAAAGGGAAAAGGCACCAATTGAGGCTTTTTTTATGTAACAAATCGACTTTCTTCTATAATTGTGTAACAAATGCCACACATTTCATTCATTTATGGGGCAGCAACAACATGAATAAAATTAATTAGGAGCTTTGATTTTCTTGGTACTTTATTTAAAATGTTCATATGTTAATAGTTTACATTTCGGAATTGTGATACACATTTTTGTAAATGTGTGTATTAAAATGCACCTTGGTATCTTTGTTGTTTTTCAAGAGCATTTAAGATTTATTTTAAAGTGTGTAACATCTATGATTTTGCATTTAAAAAAAGAAGGACCAATAAAAATGCTTCATACTTTTCAGCCTCTAGGGTGTTCTTTTTACAGTTTAATTAGGCTACAAAAATCAGCTTTTAAATATGCATAGTTAAAGAAAAAGGGAAGATCCCCGTTCAGATCAAAGGCATTTTCCATCTTCATAGTTCCAAACGTAAGGGATGATGTGAAATCCATACAGGACCATTCAACACACGGGGTAAGCAGGGAACCCTAGGAAGTTCCCTAGATTTAGATGGAGAGGAGATTTTTAATATGCAACACTACATAACACCCTGACACTCCAAATCTGCTCACCTCAAAGGATCGCCTATTATGTAAATTTAATTGTATTGTGTATGGTGCACTGATTGTCGCTAGGATATTACATAGAGTGGATTAGCAAATTTTGCAACACCAAATTTGAAATTTTGCGGCTCACAATTGTGTTTTTTTGGGTTGCAGTTTTACCTCACTTTACTTATGGCTTGCTTCACTGGGTTCTAAGGACGTTTATCCACGGAGACCATTCCTTGCGCCAACTTTGCCTTTACATCCACACAGAAAGAGTCTCCCTACACGTCCAAGTGTGGGCGGGCCATCTCTCAGGGTTTTAGATGTGCACTGCTCCCTGCCCCAAGTTGGTTACTTTTCTGTGCATCTTCTCTGTGCTGGTGGCTTCTCTTGTCCCTTTCCCTTCAAAATATGTCTTTAAATGCACTGAGTGCAGGTGGCCTTCCTTTTTAATCTCTCATTGCAGGTAGCCTCATCATGCCCAATCTGTTGCACGTGTGCTACTTCTGCGCTTCCTTGTGCAGAAGATCTTTGTCAGCACCAGAAGGATTTTTTTATTTATTAAATAATTCAGAACGGGAGAGGAGCTTCCCTGGCGCCCTGAGTTGTTTTTGTTGTACCTGTACTATGCAGTGCGCACAGCTTACTGACATCACACTAACAAAAGTGAAAGCAGACCGTGCTTCAGGAGCAGTCAGCTTCTACTTTCAATGGTAGCCGTGGGACATAACTTTGCCCCCTAAGGACCGATCTGGGAGGGAGAGGTGCCACTGAAAAGGGGACAGACAATGTCCCCTTTCTAGTCGTACCTCTCGCTAGTGGATTTATGCATGAGGATTGCGGTGAGACCTTGATCCCCAAGCAAGGATCTACCCACTAGACTCTAGGGGTGGGGGAAGTTGCGCCCCCAAGCATAGTAACATGCCAATAAACTAGATTCAGGCCTCAATAGAAGTAAATGGGAGAAATACTTCTCCTGATTATCATTTTTAAATTTCCGACTTTGCTCCCCCAAATATTGAAAATAGAACAGTCTTTCTAGCCCCTGGGTAGGCCATTGGGGACTTTACCCTCAATTTCCTGCCACCCTCCTGAGGGCAGAAACCCCACATGACCGCCATATTATATATTTGGAAAAAAGAAGTGGTGGAGTAGCTCACCTTCAAAGGGTCAAAACAGTGTTTCTGCTCCATGGGCAAATAATGAGGTTTACACCAACCTGCCCCTCAGGCGAGCAAAATAGCCACTAGACTAAGGGTGTGTGAACTTTGCGTAATTTGCTTTTGTGAAATTAAGGTAATATTTTTCATAATTACACGAATAAATCCAGGAGGTCTACCAGCTTCGACCCATTCCCGCCCCTCTAAAACCATAATGGACTTTCTGACCCCTCTTTCACCCACTCATCCATTTACCCACTTATTTATCTAACCATTCATCCATCCTTCCTACCTTTCTTTCACCCTTTCTGCCATTCAATATTCCTTTCTTCCTTCCCTTTTCTATCTTCCTTACCTATCTTTCGTTCTTCCTTGCTCTCACTTGCTCTCCTGTTGACGCTGGTATTCATTTATAGTGTTAATTATGAGCTTTTGTCTGCTGAGATGCAGACAGTAGAGGCCCATATAGAACCCTACCCCAGTACCCCCTCTGTAGCTGCTAAACCGGGGGGAGGGAGTGTGTCCTTACTCCCCTGCCGAGCCTTACTTGTGCTCTGCCTCAATCCCCCGAAAGTTCATCTATGACCTCTCTGTCACTTTTCTCATACTAGTTCCTGCCCGATTAGTACTGCTCCACCGGCGAACTATGCCGTAGACTCACAGCTCCAGGAAACAAGCATTGGCAAAGCCACTAAGTCCAGTCTTTATAATGTGTTTGCCAAGTTGTTGCCTTTGCCAGTATTTGTCTGTGAAGTATTGTTTAAAAATAACAATTTCAAAATACTGTAGAAAAAAGCAAGCACATCTAATGGCATCTCCGAATTGTATACTGAATTCAATGTTTTCAATTGTTATAAATGACATGGATTATTTTTCTGAATGACTAACGGAGACTGCAGAAGAAAGTGGTATGACGGGGGTCAATGGGTGTGTCTGCGGCACTTCGAATGCCACTAGCCCCTACCACAGATCCTAGTTATGTTTATCTCACACGCTCATATTTTCATTACTCAAACAATTTCAATTCAAATTATTTACAACAAAACAATTGTTATTCAGTTATCTAGTACAGGTAACAAGCACTGGCAAAGTCAGTAGGTCTGGGTTGTTTTAGGTATATGTGTTTGTTATTGCGTGATATGGCTGGATGTAGTAGAGAAAACTCACATAGTGGCAACCAAATACTGGTTAGGGGCACAGTGTGTGAAAGGCAGGATTTCAGTTTACATGTTGAAGCTGTGCCTTTGATTAGGAAGGCCAAACCTCTTGCAAATGATTCCAAACTCATTTTAAATACCACCATTTTCATCCCACTGAAAGCAGTGGAAGCAGGTACACCTTGGGCCAAAAAAGGCAAGCTTCCCTCCTTCATAGGAGAAGTAAAGCTATAGCAGAAGCACCAGACTTTTCATATCGCAGTACGTGTACAAATGAAGCAGCAGTAGTGCAACATTTGCTTCCTCACAGAACATGCACAGCATGGCAGTAGTAAAGCAAGTTTCCATCTCACAAAAGGCAACTATATAAATCTTCCATTCCCTGCAGAACACTTTCAGCAATGCAAACTTTTATCAGTCACAGAATGTCGTGTAGTTCATATAAACCTATATAGGTTCTGTGCGTTGAGACAACATAGCCTGTAGGACTGGTGTCCAGAATGATTCTAGAGACCCACACCGGGTATGTTAGCCTGTATACTAGTTAGCTATCACTGCCACCAGAAACCCCTCTTACCAAGGAGAGAATAGTTCTTGGCAACTATCGAACATGACAACCCTGATCCCTCAGGATCGTGGAAACAGTGCAATATTTTTCGCTGAGTCACTCGTGCTCACTTTGTCTCAGAGAAATACACAGAATAAACAGTGGGGACCAGTGTTCCCTCGAAGGTGCACGGCTGTGCACGCGTGCACTGCTGTGTGTGTGGCGCGCACACACATACCAAGAGCATTCACGCCACCGCTGCAGCGCGAAAACCAGGCATTTCGAACTTGCCGAGGAAGAGGCATTTAGCAAGTGCTGCCTCCCAAGGAGGGAGTACTTGCTAAATTTATTTTGTTTTCTAAAGTGCGGCTCTGGGGCTCATTGTGTGCTTTTGTTTATAGCATTCGTGTTAATTGCAGAGCGTGACGAGCTGTGATTAACATGAATGCTTTTTTAATAAAAGCACACAATCTGCCCTGCAACCACACTGTAGAAAACACAAGAAATGCAGCACCAAACACAGCGTGTGCTTTTAGAATCACCTAAAAGCACACGCTGTGTTTGTAGACCTGCTGCATTTTTTCTCTTAATAGTGCTGGGCTGCAGGATGATTGTGTGCCTTTTTGGAAAGTTTTCATGTTAATTGCAGGTCAGGAAGGGCGCTGCCATTAACATGAAAACGTTAAGAAAGGCGCACAATCACCCTGCAGCTGTGCTCTAGTAAGGGAAGAAATACAGCAAGCCTACAAACGCTTCCAGGAACCAGGTGACATATTTGTGGACCAACGGCCCGGGCAATGAACATATTAACAGAAATAAAGTGATTATTGTGAAACGTATTAGGAGGAGGGTGACGCTGCAACTCATGTTTCCCAGACTACCTCTTTCGCCTCTTTAATGAACATGTAACCAAGATCCACAATGTTATTTTATTAGTATAGGGATGTTTGCGCTTTTTTCATTGAGATTGTTTTCAGCCTCTTCCTCTGTTTGAAAAAATTGACATAACCTTTAAAAAATAGTTTCGCTCGAATGAGGACGGAGGGCTTGGGTTTGGGAAGGGAGGAAGCGCCACTCTTCGCAGCAAGAAAAGTTGAAAATGACAGAGGCTCTGGATATTGTTTGACACCTGACCAGCCCTGTTTCCAAGGCATCATTACAGGGGTAGGTATTCACCCATGTAGACATTTATAATGCGGAAGAACTGTGCCTATCGGCAAGGAGCATAATGGGAGCGGAATGTGCACACCATCAAGAACTCAATTCAAGAGAAAATGTGCACCGCTGTAAAATGCTAACACTGGGGAGAAAGGCACACCTCTAAATATTATATACTGAGATAGACAATTATGAATACGATAGTAATACTGCACGAGAAATGGGCAGCTCTCTAAGACAGTACTAATGGGGAGAAATGTATATCTGTAGAACAGTAATAATGAGAGAAAATGTGCACTGCTGTCAAATTAATGCTGAGAAACATAGCAACATCTGTAAAACTAGACATACTGGGAGAGAAAAGGGCTCACTGGAAAGACAGCTACTGTAGGACATCTGCAGATCTGTAAAGCATTGGTATTATGGTGGAAATGTGCCTAGATGTGTAAAGCTAAGGATTGCACACATTTGTGCACAACTATCATCCACAAACAAGTGAGTGAAGTGATATGCCCTGGATAGTTAAAGCCTTGCTTTTACTTCCTCCCCTTATCTCCAAAGGCTCAGGATCCTGCAGTGTCAGAAGGGAAGGTAGGCACCCAGAGGGCAGAAGATATACATTCTCTACCCTTAACTTGCACTTCTGAGGGGTAGCCATCAGTGTGGACTCCCAAACTCCTGCAGCCCGACTGTCCATCTGAGAACCTACATAACAACACCCCTTCCCAACACACCACAGGAAAAGCACCTGACTGGAGTGGAGCTGCAACCTTGGGGCCTCTGTGTGCGTGCATGGTGAATACAGAGTACTCTGACTGCATGAATGCCGGGTGAGTAAAATGCCCATGTGACTGCAAAGTAAGATATGTGACTGTACTTGTGCAGGGAGAGTGGTCTGCCTTTGTGCCTGCAGAGTGAATTATGCAAGTCCACTGTGTGAGCTCAAGGTGAAGGATGTGCCTGTGTGAGTGAGTGTGTGGAGGTTCATTAGTTTGCCTCCGTAAGAACTGGGGTGAGTGCTGGGGTGCATGGTGAGCGATGTGTCTGTGTGAGCGTACAGTGAGTTGTGTGACTGTGAGTATACTGGATGAGGGGTGCGAATGCACTCAGTGAGTGGTGTGCACTAGTGAGAGCAGGGTGAAGGGTTTGCTTATGTTAGTGTAGGCTGAGCAAAGCGGTGTGCATCTGTGAACACAGGATAAGAGGAGCGAGGTGTCTGCATGAGTATAGGGAGAGTGGTGAGTCTTTGTGAGCTCATTTGCATATTTTCAATGAATTGTTGCAAGGTTTCTTGAAATGTAGGACGAAAATGCACTATTTGCACCCATTTTTTCTACATTTTTCTTGTGAAATAGTAACAAACTAATAATTAGTCTCATAGTATCCCCGTCTCCATGGTTGATTCAAGCTCAATCGCTGGGCTCTCTCGCGCTTTCTCGCACTTTAAATTCAACTCAAAGTTTTCTGCCTCACCACTTTTTAAAAGCACCAACCGCCACTGCATAAGCTTAAAAGTGGAAGCACAAACCATTTGTCTCCGAGCCATGGATTTTCTGTCATCAGCACTTGTCCTCCGAGCAGTTCAAGCATGAATGGCAAAATATCCTAGTTTGCAAATGTTTTCTATATAATTCTGTTTCTGCAATATTTACAGTATAATACATCATCTGCTGCATAATTTGACAATTTTAACAAAAAAATTGTTTGTAGCTCAAACGGATCAAATGTTACTAAAAAATGTGACTAGTGTTTCTGAGAAATCGACAGCCCTTTGTAAAGGTTGACTGATCACGTTGTCACTGCTGGATTAGTATGTCACCGGTGTAGCTACCACCCACCGGTGTGTCCAATTTTCACATCATGTGTGTGCTTCTGGTCACCAAAAGGGTGGTGTGTTTGTGGGAAAACAGCAGGCAAGACCCGCTCCATGGATCACCCTTGTGATGGCTGGTACCCCCAGAGTTGACTCACAGGACGGCTGATTGGTGCACGGCTAATGGATCTGTTAAATTCTGGCCTGCCTGCTCAGCGCTGTTCATCAATATTCTATCTCTGACGCATAGCGTTTTAAATTTGATGGCACATTTGCATGCGCATATATGTCAGACAATTTTAGCGTGCTGGTGCTGGTTCATTGGCAGTGTGCCTCAATTGCAGTATTGTCAAAGGGTAGCTAGAATATGTGACTAATGCATTTTAATGCGGTGATGCGGACACTAGCATTAAAATGCGTTAGTCGAAAGCCTGATGCGGCCCTATCCTAACCTGGCCCTGAAACTGCGAAAAGTAAAATTATAAGAACAGCGTTAATATAACTTTATTTTTCCTGCTCAGAGAGAGCATTTGTTAAAGTTTTTGTTAATTGCAGCACCCTTAATGAGCTGAAATTAACATGAAAAGTTGAACAAATGCACACAATCTCCCCGTGGCCCAGCTCTATTAAGGAAATAAATACAGCAACATAGCTGCCAAGTTTTAAAATTGATTTGCGGGATGATTTCAAACCTGCCTTAACACCGTTCACGTGCATCTGTATGTGAGGAAATGCACAGTTGTTTCACTTTTTTAAGCAAAGGTTTGGAGTGATATTTGGCGCTGCACCCACATGCGCGTCTGGTTACTGGTGCACATAGCCTTGGTTGCAGCGCACATAGACCTTACGCAGACCTTACACAGACGAAAGAAATTAGAGGGAACATTGGTGGGGACGTTTTTCAATAAGCATTTATTGAACCAGCGTCATTCTAACTGCAAATAGGTGTGCTGAAACAACCGGAAGACAGAAACAGATATAAATGATTGTAAGCACCAACAGAGTAAAAGGATGGTAGATGTCTATCATTGTGCTAAAACCATGAATACAGGCAGGTATATAAAAAACATGACAGTAATAAAAGCGTACTCATACGATGCGACCCTAACTAGATGTACCTCAGTGTACCTAGCATGTATGTAGGTGTAAAGCCAAGAATGCCTCTAGGATAAAGTCAACCCCATTACCTGAAGTTCGTGACTGTGGGACCCCATCTTGGTCTCAAGACCACTGTGAGCTGGAGTGTCTGTGTGCAGGAACATGAGCATTTCGCATTAGTATGGAAGTCATTTTCTCCTCTCTCGCTTCAGAAGAGATATGGTGTTTATATACCCAATGTATGTACCCCCTGAGGATATACCTTTGCCCCAGTATTGGAACTTTCATAGATTCCCATGCTTTGTATCATTCCCCGTCGTCGGAATGGGAGCCTCGGTAGTATAAAAAACCATAGAAACAAAAGAGAAACCCAGGCCTAGGCCTCATCTCATTTTGTATTCTATCCACCTCTTTTTGTGAAAAAGAGACCAAACTTTTGCCAGGACCAATCAGAGCAGCCTCACCCTCTAGAACCTTCCTGAGAGAGCTCAGAGCCTCAGATTTTTCTACCGCACGTTGTGCTAGGGAGTCTCCACTGAGCTCTGCTCAGTTTTCACTGTTTTTCTACTTATTTCTTCAAGTTTCTGCTTCAAATCGTCATGTCTGACAAGGAGAAGAAGGCCTTATTCAGGTCCTGTGCCTCTTGTGGCAAAAAACGTCTTTTTGTGGAGGATAAGCACGATAATTGCATCTATTGCTTATATCCTGACCACAAGGCCACAGACTGCAAGATCTGCAGGACTTTCTCGAACAAGACTCTTCGGGACAGAGAAGGCCGGCTACTTACCTGGCTTCAGAAGATGAAGACACGCAAGGAGGTGCTCTCTTCGGATGAGGAGGATTCCGTGTCTGCTGCTTCCTCGCAAAGATCAAAGAAGAGGGGTAGGTCTCCCCCTGGTTCTTCGACATCTGAGCCCCCTCTTAAAGCCCCTCACAAGATCTCTGACAGGTCTGAGAGGGCTGGTCCCCTTCAATCTCCTCACGAAAGTGTAAAGGAGAGGCAGGGACAGGCTACAGCAGTGGTGCCAGCCTTACAGGACAAAAAGGAGGTGGTGATCCTTTCTCCTCCGTCCAAAAAGATCAAGCCCAGTGATAAACACTCTACTGGCACTTCAGGATCTGGGCCGGAGAAAAAACAGCGTCCGTCGACGACGAGAACACCAGGTACGTCGACGACTGTGACTTTGGCTAAAGTTCCCGCGGTTTCTGTGGCTCCGTCGACGGGCTCGTCGACGGTAGCGGTGTCCACGACGACGACTTCGTCGACGTTCAAGGTTCCGAGCTCGTCGACGATGATGGCTTCCACGTCGACGACGACTAGCAGGCCGCTGTCGACGGCCGCAACGACGACGAAGACTACGTCGACGACGTCGACGACGACGGCTTCCACGTCGACGACGATGATAATGACGACGAGTTCGTCGACGAGACCGTCGACGGTGGTCCCATCGACGACGAGGATTGTGTCGACGAAGGCTGTGGTGCAGTCGACGGTTACAGTAACTGATGCTCCGACGACGACGGCGTCGTCGACGAGACCGTCGACGGTCCAAAAATTGCATTTTCCAGTTCAGAGAATGAAAATCACGCCGGAGATGACGTCTCCGCGACGAGTCTCTTCCCATCTACCGACAATGCTGTTAGATGATGAGTCTGACGAGGATGAGTTTCAGGACAATTATGGACCTGCCTATAGTCCCTCGGACTTGAACGTAAAGTTGCAGGAGACGGACACGGAGGAGTATTTCGACCAGGCAGGTGGCCAACAACTACATCCTTATGTTGTGGAAGAGCGACATCCGCCGAGTTTGGGACAAGGCATGGTAGCCATGCCCTCCTCTCTCATTTCGGATCTTCAGGACATGCTTCAGGATTATCGTAAAAGGTTTCCGTCAGACCCTTCCGGACAGACTACGTTTTTTCCACTTCCACTACAGCCGCAAGTGCAGCCGGCTACTAGTGTTCCGGTGGTACCCTCCACACCACCGCCAGTGACACCTTTGGCCCGGGTTCCCACACCAGATCCCGTACCACTGCCCGATGCCCATCAGGATACCTCTTCAGATGAGGAGGTTGTTCCAGTGGATCCCTTGATGGATCCTTTACAGGACCCTGACCCGGATCAGGGGGACAATGACCCGCAAGACCCAAATGCTGCTGGTCGTGACACTTCCATCTCCCCTCCGGTGGATATAGGGGGTTTTCATCATCTGATGGAACGGGCTGCTAAGAGGTTTGGACTACCTATTTCAAGAGAGGAATCGGAATGTTTCCTTTATGACTTTAAGGAACAACACCAACGCTCTGTCAAATCTATTCCCATTATAGAGCATGTATGGGAGGAGGGCATGAAGATCATGCAGAGTCCTGCCACGGTGATTCCAGTCCTCCCCAGGCTGGAGAAGAAATATAAAGCTCCTGAAGGCAGTCCAGCTTGCCTTATTGGTCAGCCAAAGCCTGACTCGGTGATTTCTCAGGCGGCACAAAGCAAGTCAAAGAATCCGTCCACACCGTTGACCACTCCTCCGGACAAAGACGGCAGACGTCTGGATAATGTTGGAAAACGATTTTCCTCTATGGCCAGCTTACTGGTTAGAGCGGCGAATGCCCTTGCCATCTTAGGCCGTTACGACCGCCAGATGTGGTGCGACATGGAACCCTTCGTGGACCTATTACCTGAGCCCACTAAGGAGGACGCCAAGAAGGTGCTGGCGGAAGGAGAGAAATCGTCTGCAGAAGTGATTGACTGCGCAATGGACATTGCTTCCACGGCCTTCCGGGCCTTGGCCGGCTCCGCCGTCTTACGGCGTCAGGGTTGGCTGAAGGCCACCTGGTTTCGTCAGGAGGTCCAGAACAGAGTCCTAGACCTCCCTTTTGATGGGGAGATGCTGTTCGGGAAGCATGTGGATGATACCCTACAGAATATCAAGAAGGACACAGACACAGCAAAGTCCTTGGGCTCTCTCACCTATCGCAAGGTCCCCTTTAGGGGCGCACGAGGGAGAGGATTTACATCTTACAGAGGAAACCAACAACGTTTTTCCTCGCAGTCTTCCCAGTCATATAAACCCAATTACTCGAATCAGCGACAAGGGCAATCAGCATCTTTCTCTCGCAACCCTCCGCGAGGCCGTCAACAGCGACAAGGCCGTGACAACACCAAACGACAATAGCGGCCTCCCGGCTCTACCTGCTGTTCCTCCCCTCCCGATCACATCAGTGGGGGGCAGGATATCCCTTTGTCTGGACAGTTGGATGTCAATAACATCGGACCAATGGGTCCTCAACATCGTGAAGAGTGGCCATACGTTGGAGTTTCACGACTTTCCTCCAACACGAGCTCCGGGCGCCATCCGCTCAGGACATCTAGGATTACTACATCTAGAAGCCCACCAGTTGTTCCTCAAAGGAGCAATAGAACCGGTCCCGCTCTCTCAGAGGGGCCGGGGGTTCTATTCAAGATTCTTCCTAGTGCGGAAGACGAAAGACACTTGGCGTCCCATCCTCGATCTTCGGGAGCTCAACACCTATCTCGTAAAGCTCTCCTTCAGGATGGTCACTCTCCAGGAAATTCTTCCTCTCTTAAATCCAGGCGACTACTTGGCGTCGCTGGATTTAGAAGACGCATATTTCCATATTCCAATACACCCAGCTCACAGACAATACCTTCGCTTTACAGTGGGAAAGAGCCATTTCCAGTTCAAAGTGCTTCCATTCGGCCTTCGATCGGCACCGAGAGTGTTCACCAAAGTATTGGCACCGGTGGCAGCTTTCCTTCGACGACAATCTCTCGAAGTTTTCCCTTACTTGGACGACTGGCTCGTCAAGGCACCATCTTTCCAGGACGCTTCGCAAGCCGTGTCTACTTGCCTCCATTTGTTCCGCTGCCTGGGCCTTCAGTTGAACGAACACAAGTCAGTCCTCCTGCCTTCCAAATCTGCAAGATTCCTGGGGTCCGTGCTGGACACCACGCATTGTACGGCTCGTCCCTCAGAAGAGCGACAACAAAAATTGATGGTTTCGGCTCAACTACTCTGCCGCAGCAAGGTCCTATCGGTCCGCCAATACAAATCCCTTCTCGGATCGATGTCCTCCTGCATACCATTAGTACCGCATTGCAGGCTAAGGATGCGTCCTCTACAGGAGGAGCTGGACAAGCAATGGCGCCAAGCAGAGGGGTCGTTCGACGACAGGGTTGTCGTAACATCAGCAATGAGAACAGCGAGCGAATGGTGGCTTCAGAAAAGCAATCTCGCCCAAGGCCTAACGTTCAGGATTTCTCCTTCACCCATGGTGATGACCACGGACGCCTCGTTGGAAGGCTGGGGTGCAGTGCTCCGAGAGCTTCAAGTCAGTGGCCATTGGAGTCCAGGACAGCGGCAGTGCCATATCAATTTCCTGGAGCTGACAGCCATTCGGTTGGCCTTGCAAGCTTTTCTACCCAGAGTGGGCAATCGCTCAGTGCTGGTCCGGACGGACAATACGACGGCCATGCACTATGTAAACAAACAAGGAGGCACCAAATCGCAGACTCTGTCTGCAGAAGCTCAACGGATTTGGGATTTCGCAATTCACAACAACATCACTCTGAGAGCCGAGCACTTGGCGGGAACTCTCAATGTCAAGGCGGACGCCTTGAGTCGCCAGACGGAAGTGACTCACGAGTGGGAGTTGAATCAATCCATTCTCGACGGAGTGTTCTCAGTTTGGGGGATGCCGACCATCGACCTCTTTGCTTCGCCGGAGAACGCCAAATGCCGGTTCTACGCAAGCAAGGTTCACCATCGGGGGTCCCTAGGGAACGCTCTTTCGATGGCCTGGTACAGCGCGTTCTTTTACGCTTTTCCTCCCATTCCCCTCATTCCTCGAGTTCTCAAGAAAATGAAGGCGGAACCCTGCAGGATGATTCTAATTGCTCCAGCGTGGCCCAGACAATTCTGGTACACAGAACTGCTGCGACTCTCCCAAGCTCCTCCAATTCACTTGAGGCCCATTCCGTCCCTCTTGTCCAGGAGTCAGGGACAGGTTTTCCACCCGGATCCGAGATCCCTCCACTTGACGGCGTGGCTCCTGAACACAGAGAATTCAGTCATCTAGCTTTGTCTCAAGAATGCAGAGAGGTCTTGGCTCGTGCCAGAGCACCAAGTACCAACAAGACGTACACGGCAAAATGGAAGAGATTCTGCTTGTGGTGTCAACGGGAAGGTCTCCATCCTTACACTTCCCAACCTCATCAGTTGCTGCCGTATTTGCTATCTCTGGCTAAGTCTGGTTTGGCACATTCATCAGTAAAGGTGCATCTAGCGGCCATATCAAGGTTTCGACGCAGTTCGGCAGGTCCTTCCTTATGGTCCTCTAGGGTGGTTAAACAATTCTTGAAGGGCCTATTCCGGATGTGTCCGCCAGTTCGTCCTCCTCCACCAGTGTGGCAGCTCAACCTTGTCTTGGCTCAACTCATGAAAGCTCCGTTCGAGCCGGTTCACAAGGCAGACTTAAAGTTCCTCTCCTGGAAACTAGCACTCCTCTTAGCTCTAACATCGGCTAGACGAGTGAGTGAGGTTCAGGCACTCTCCATAGTGCATCCATTCCTGCAATTTACTAAACAAGGTCTGGTTCTTCGGACTAATCCCAAATTCATCCCGAAAGTGCCATCTGAGTTCCACTTGAATGAACCGGTGATTCTGAAAACCTTCTTTCCACATCCTTCTACACCTGCGGAGCGTACGCTCCATTCTTTGGACATTCAACGGTGCTTAAAGTTTTACTTGGAGCGCACACGTCCCTTTCGGAAGTCTACTCAGTTGTTTGTGTCCTACAGTGCACCTCGTAAGGGGTTGCCTTTGGCAAAGACTGGCATTTCCCGCTGGATCTCCAGTGCGATTCAATTCTGTCATCAGGAAGCGGGCAAGCCGCTGGACGGCAGAGTCCGTGCACATTCCACGAGGTCGGTGGCTTCATCTGTGGCTCTCTTTTCGGGAGTTGCCATTAAAGACATCTGCAGGGCAGCAACGTGGAGCAGTACTCATACCTTCACGAAACACTACTGCCTGGATTCTGCAGGACGAGATGATGCGGCTGTTGGCCAGGCAGTCCTGCGTAATCTGTTTCATTGAGAGGTGAGCTTTCCCTACGATCCCTCCATCCTGGTGAGCACATTTTGTTTGTTTTTACTGTACTTTATGTATTTTTCTATGGTTATGTGATGCCATGTATTTACAAAATGTGTTCATGGTGCTGTACTGCTAGCTATTCTGATACAAAGCATGGGAATCTATGAAAGTTCCAATACTGGGGCAAGAAAACAAGTTACTTACCTGTAACTTTGGTTCCCCAGTATTGGTAACTTTCATAGATTCCCATGCGCCCGCCCACCTCCCCTGGGAAAGCTCATCCTTTTACAGAGTTAGTGGCTGTTTGCACAACGGCTACGAAAATCTGAGGCTCTGAGCTCTCTCAGGAAGGTTCTAGAGGGTGAGGCTGCTCTGATTGGTCCTGGCAAAAGTTTGGTCTCTTTTTCACAAAAAGAGGTGGATAGAATACAAAATGAGATGAGGCCTAGGCCTGGGTTTCTCTTTTGTTTCTATGGTTTTTTATACTACCGAGGCTCCCATTCCGACGACGGGGAATGATACAAAGCATGGGAATCTATGAAAGTTACCAATACTGGGGAACCAAAGTTACAGGTAAGTAACTTGTTTTCTTCTGTGTTATGTTGGACTAAGATGACGGAAGGAATAACCCTGATGCATAGTTATTATGCAGGAGATGGTGTCCTGCTGTGATTCCAAGACTCATCAAGCATAATGAATGAGGCTAGTTTTCAGAGAAAATCCCATGTCATTTAGGCATTACCGTAACTAGGTAAAAGGTCAGTACCAAGATTCGTTATGTAGTGCAATGGCAGGGAAAATATAGGTGAAAGGTCAGGTTGCTACCTGAGACTATATTGGGCACCTGTATGAAACAAAACACCCACTCTTCATCTGACTGAACGACATATGAAAAATACTACATGTACTTCTAAAATATGCAGAGAATCTAATAAGCAAATAATGCATAAAAATTGCTTAAAATGCTAGTATAAGCTGTAGAAGTCCCTTAAAGAAGTCTCTTCAAATATGTTCGTATGTATGGTCTGAACAACTATGAGTGCCTGAAAGTCCTGCAGTACTAAAAAATAATCTATTGTTTAATATTCCAAATTCAGGTTGTTTTGAAAAAAGCCACATTTTTCCCAGCACACAATGAGCCAAATGTTTGTGTCCTGGCTGGGTGACGCAACATCTCTGTTGAAGAAGATACAATGTGCCCAGTGAATAAATCCTGGATGTTAATGTAGTCATAGCATTGTCAACTACAGCTAACGCCTTTTCTAGGTTAATTCTATCTATTTCACAAAGTCTCTCTGTGGCTTCTTGTTGAGAGATCTTCCAGATTTCATTATAGACAGAATATAAGAAATGTTTCTTTCAGGGACCTATTAAAAAATCCCTTAGATCCACCTCATCTGAGAGTAAAGATAAGTGCTGTTTCACCTGGGACAGATTTTAGGTTTTTAGCCAATCGAGGCACAACTTCCCAACACTGTATGATGTCACTACCCCCGGATGTTCTCTTTGTACATAGCATTGGGCTGGTCTATGGATACTAATCCCTTCGGTTGTACCCCTGAATCTTGATTGACATCTGTTTGTGTCTGTGGACCAAATTCACCATCCCATCCAATTGCGGTCTGAAGTATTGTACTGCTTGATGTCATCTATTGTATCCCCTTCACGTTATGTATAATTGATGTGTAAAGGTGTGGGAATCCGAGGTGTGCTCAAATCCTTATTCTTGGCTATCCCAAGACAGGAAGTCTGTTGCACAGTGTCATTCAGAAATATCTGCTGTGGAAAGAGGCACACTCTAAATTGTGCGTCTGTCCCCTGAACTTGCCATTGCTTTGAACCCTAGACTGATTTTATGTCTATTGTGTCCTTCCATAAATTGAAACCATGTTCAGACAGTTGGTAAATAAAAAAAGCATAATAAATCTGTTTGGTGTTAGCATATTTTTCTGTGCAGTTGTAGATGCAACCTTATAGTAATACGAGGTTGGGTCAGAAGTGGTAAACCCTGAAAAATTAGAACATTTCTGTGCAAACGTTTTCGATGTACCTTTTGGTGGTGTTGGGCAATGTTCCCATTGGTGGTATGTGAAAACATTTTGTGGGATACTGGATTTGTGTAAATAGTGATGACCGGGGGGGCGTGTTCTTGCCAGCGATGCGGTGAGACGTGTCTCTATGGAGTTCCGGCGGTCAGCTACCATTATTAGCTATTAAAGCAGAGCTGGGTAGCTGCAACTGCTGTCCTAGGGGTTGACGTTGCCCGCTGTGATCTGGGGCACCCCTGGAGAGACGGAACTGTGCTCGGCAGCGATTTCCCAGACGGAGGGAGGTCGAAGGCTCGTGGCTTGGGCCGCCATTTTGTGAGTCCTCTGGCGGAACCCGCCCTGTACACTGCCGCCTCCTCAGTGTCCCTGTAAGTCGGGCCGGTGGGCGACGCTGCGTCTCCTGGCTGTTTGGTGGCGGCTGAAGTGGTCGGTCCAGTGGCGTGTCTGGTGACCGTGACGGCGATGCCCACGCCGGAGCGAGCGGAGGCGGGCGAGACCGAGCAGCCTGGCGGGGCCTGACCTGCGGCACTCGCCTAGAAGTGGAGGCTGTCACCCCTGGTGAGAACATTGATCGGGGTGACCAGGGAGGACGGTAGAGAGACTACGCAGTGCCCGGCAGTGGTTTGAGTCCTGGAGTGCTACGGGGGAGTGGCGGTCTGACAGAGCTGACTGCCACCTTGTTAGGTCTTCGGAGGCGGCCCCCCTGAGGCCTGGTGACTCCCCGCATAGGAGACGGAGCTGAGCGGTGGCGTAGCGGAGCTATTGCCCTTGTGCGACTCGAGGTGGTTGAGGCGGACGGGCTGGTGACGTCCCGATGGACGCATCGATAGGGCCCGCATCGGAGCTGGCAGAGGGGACGAGTGAGCGGCCTGGCAGACCCTGCCCTGCAGCACTTGCCTGGAAGATATCAGCGGCACGGATCCGGACAGGGCTGCATGCAGACTCTGCCTCATGGGGCTATCGGGCCCACAACAGGTACAGCGTGGCTGAGACTAGGGGCTGCAGGTGAGGGGCGGGACGCGTGCTCCCCTGCCATTTTGGGACTCTCCCTCCGGGTGGCCTTGAGACACTGGTTCCTGCGCGCTGCTGCACCCGGGGAGCCTGTGCCATACGCAAAGCCTCTGCCCCCTGTGACACTCCTTGCGGGGGTGCAGAGGGACTCAGCAGACAGCGGCCCCACACTGGCAGCTGGGCGAGTGCGGGGCACCTCGCTTGGGATGAACATGCCGCCATTTTGTGACTGTTGAGCGGGGCGGCCCGCTCCGGCGCTGTAGAGGCCTGACATTCACAACCCACTGATTGGAGAGTTGGGGGGTGACCGGAACAACTGCGCTACGGCAAGTGCAAGGTCGGGGGCCCAGATGGGTGGCACAGTATACCGGCTGGTCGGAGTGTGTTGCTGGCTCTAGAGGGCTTCAGGACTTCTGACAGTGGGTCAAGCACGGAGGGCACGACCTCGCTGTTTCGCTTCTGAGACCACCTTGACGCGCTGAGGTCTTACCGATAAGGACGGGGGAGGAAAGGGTTACTGCCCATAAGTAGTGGTCTGCTGCAACCATCCTTTATAGACCGTGCACTCTGCTTAGGACCTCTGGGCTGCCACTCAACTACCCTGGGGAGAGATCGCTGGAGACCTTATCAAGCATGCTGATTTACAGGCGTCGCTGCGCTGCCCCTGAGAGGTCTAATCTGCTTGCCATTACTGAGGAGAAAGCATATCGCTGACCGGCGATCCCCTGGCCTAGAGGCCCATTGGCGACTGCATGGATCACGCTGCCCCGCTGTAGCTCCTGCACTGTCCCGGCAACCCGCACACCCTGCGCTGGCACTGTGAGAAAGACGCACCGCTTTCCCTGAGGGTAACTCTACATACGCCTGCGAACAGCCACGCGTGGAGGTCCACATGTGACTTTACCGTCCCGTATCAGTTACATTTGCCGCAACCCTAGGAAGCTGACCTTTGGCCACAGGACCGGCCCCACGGCCTGGTTGCTTTCGTGAAACAGCTTAACTGGGTCCTTGCCTGGTGACCCCCTTGGGACCTTCCTGGCCAGTGCTGACCGCGACGACCTGGAACGCTGGTGGCGCCCACATTGCGGCTGGACTTCGCGAGCTGTTAAAGGAGGCCGGCCCGCTGACGCCCCAGCGACTGCTTTTTCTACCAGAGAAGTACACAGAGGGAGTGAGGGGAGATCGTTTGGCGATTAGACAGACTTGCAGGCTATCGCACAGATCCTGCTGCCCCTCAACATCGGCGCCTTCGAGACCGCTTGAATCGCAAAAATTACACGCACTAACAGGGGCAGGGATGCCCCGGTGCCTGCTTCCAAGGATACCACGGTGACTGAGCTGTGGGGCAAGACGGGCTCCTCCGCCTCCGCGGAAGTGACCCCGCCGGCTGGGAAAGATTCACCCCCGGTAACGCAGGCATTCATGGCCTCCTTCATGTCTGAATTGAAAAATGAAATCGGCTCCTTGCGCACTGAAGTACACTCATGTGTTCGGTAGCTTAGGAAGGAGGTCACGGACGTGGGCGAGAGAGTGGATGGGCTGGAAAAGACGGTGGCAGCGACTGGCCACCCTAGAAGACCAACACATTGAGTTGCAGCTGAAACAGGAGGACTTGGAAAGCCCAGCCGCTTAAACAATCTCCATATCCGGGGGGTCCCTCTTGGGGCCGAATGAAAGGATATTATGACATATGTGGCACAGCTGCTCCACGAGGTCTGGGGGGATAATGACGCATCTCCACCGGCTTTGGACCAAGCTCACCGTGTATCCGGGCCCACGGGGCAGCTTGGTCTCCTTCCGGACATTTTAACCAGAGTCCACTTCTTCACAGAAAAAGAAGCTATCCTCCGGGCGGCGAGAGCCAAACAGGATCTCACATATGATGGGCACAAGATACAGATCTTCCAAGACCTAGCGCCGAACACCCTACGACGCCGTCTTGACTTCAAGCCTGTGACAGACAAATTACGAAGCCTGAGCATCCCCTATCAATGGGGCCATCCCTTTGCCCTTATCTTCACCTCGGAGTCCAAACGAAGAGTGGTACGTTCCTACCAAGAAGCGGCTCAAATACTTCGACTCCCAACATCACGCTCAGCCAGCCCCACTCATCTCCCGCCTCCTCCACAAGTGCCTGCCAAGCCGTCCTGGTCCACCGTGCGGAGGCGCAGACCCTCACCGCCCCTGGATGCCCAAACAGCCTCACAGGCTAAGCAGGACATTACTGAACATATCAAATCCTTGGAAGGGGATGAATTGTAAGAGAGCTCAGACCCTCCTACCCCTTGATGTACTGCTGCAGTGCCGGTAACAAACTCTAAGTTGGCCACAGAAGACATGGCTCCCATTTGGTAGGTTTCACTGTTCACCACTGCGCTCTGGGCGCCACCTCAACTCCCTTTTTGCACAGTGGCCGGGGCCGAAGCCTCCCGCCTGAACGAACTTGAGAGCAGCGGAAGACCTACCCCCCTCTGTTCCTGAAAAAGGTGACGTCTCTGGGCCCACCCAAACCCGAGGGTTCAGGCTGGCTCGCAACTGGAACAGGACACTGTGGCCCGGTTGGCCAATGTTGGTTGTTTACCTATTCTTCTTCTTTTCCTTTCCTACTTGGCTGCTTCCTCCTTTCTTCTTCTATCTGTCATTCGGGTGTGGCGGGCGGGAGACTACAAGGTTGTGGTGGACCTATATCCGCAGGGAGGACCCACTCCTGAACCCTCCTTTCTGTGGCCTAGTATGTCTCCATGCTGGTGTGATGGCCTGATCGGTGGTTGGAAATACCTATGACTTTACCCGACCCTTTAAAGGTACTATCCCTTAATGTCAAGGGGCTTAACTCCCCCAACAAGAGACAGCAACTGTGGCGCTATATACTACAACACGGCCCAATTATCATTTTCCTACAAGAGACCCACCTATTAAAGGCGACACCAACTGCATGGCACACCCTAAATATCCTCTCCAACTCTGGGCCACAGCTGATACCAAAACGGCTGGGGTGGCTATCTTATGCAGTAAAGGCATCAGGCAGGGGGAAACAAAAGTCTTCCGCAGCCCAGAGGGGCGTTTCATCCGAGCAGGTGTGGAGATTTGGAGACGCTCCCTCAAATTGTGCAATGTCTGCGCGCCAAATCAGATGCAGGACTCCTATCTCCGAACCTCACTGCGGGAACAGGTGCCACAGGGCGATCCCTCCCTGATCCTGGGGGAGATTTAGACCTGGTATGAGATCCAACGCTGGACCATAGTGAAGCTTCCTCAAACGGATCCGGAGCCATGTCTTCTGCTCTCCGGAAACAGATAGCGGATTTGGACCTGATCGATTCCTGGCAATATCATTCTCCTGAAGTGCGGGATTACTCGTACTACTCGCATGTTCACTGCTCGTACTCGCGCTTCGATTATTTGTTTGTGTCGCACGCCCCTATAGGAGATACGGTAGCGGCATCTTTATCTGACATCTCAATATCCGATCATGCCCATGTTGAGCTTCTCATGCAGGATCCGGCCACTTGCCCCACCCGTATACAGCGGTGGCGCTTGCTGCCGCACACCCTGCGGGACCCAGCCATTGTGGAAACTCTACGGGCTGCCATTGACTCTTACTTCGGGAGCAATGATTTGCCTGAAACCCCATTCCCTGTGGTGTGGGATGTCTTTAAGGCAACAATTCGCGGCCACATCATGTCGATAGCGATTGCGCGGGAAGCCCGTCGCTTGGAGGAAGGGCTCTCCAAAGACATTAAGAGACTAGAGAAACAGAATCAGGAGCATTCGCCACTTGCAGGCCGGCGGAGGCTTGCAAACCTCCGGGGTCAGCTTTCGTTCCCTGCGCAGCTGAGCGGACCCTACTCGCCCTCAAATAACGGTATTTCGAAGGGGGGGATAAGGTGGGCAGATTACTGGTGAAACGTCTGAAGGTGCGAGCGACGAAGGCCCACATAGTGAACATTCGGTTGGCGGAGGGAAAGAGGGTCACCACGGAAAGAGCTAAGTGTGAGACCTTTAGGTCCGACTACGCCGCTCTCTATGCTGCAGATGAGCCATCCCAAACGCATATCGATGATGTCCTAACTAAGTGTACCTGTACCCCAATACATCCACAACACGCTAAGCAATTGTACGGCCCCCTCCTGGCAGAGGAGCTGACGGCAGCATTGAGAGATCTCCCCCTAGGGAAAACGCATGTTTATAATGCAACTTCAACCATACCTACTACGGTTATACAACTCCTTCTCAGATACGGATGGGCCATCGTCCACGATGGGTATGGCGGAAATAGCCCTCATTCCCAAGCCAGGAAATGATCCCACATTGTGTGCGTCCTACCGCCCATTGCACTGCTAAACACGGACTTTAAAATTTATACCAAAATGCTGGCTAAGCACCTAGAGCCACACATGCCTGGCCTTGTAGCGCCTGATCAGTTTGGCTTCATTCGCAATAGGCAAGGGGCTGACAATGTGCGTAGAATTGCACACCTGGTAGGGAAAGCGCATCATTGGAATATACCGGCCTGCCTTTTGTCGCTTGACGCGGAGAAGGCGTTTGATCGGGTAGACTGGAGCTTTCTTCCTGCTGTGTTGCACAAGATCGGCTTGGGGCCGAATATGATCTCTATGATCATGGCCCCCTATCACTCGCCACAAGCGAGGGTTCGGGTAAATGGGCAGCTCACAAAACCCTTTTCCATACATAGGGGTACGCGGCAGGGTTGCCCCCTGTCTCCTCTGCTATTTGCCCTAGTGGTAGAGCCTCTGGCGAAATTGATCAGACAGGATGCGGACATACACGGCCTCACTTTTGGGGGCCATCAGAATAAAGTGGCGCTATTCGCAGATGACCTTATCCTCACGCTTTTGCGCCCAAGCACGTCTCTCCCGGCGCTCCACGCCCTGTTACAGTCATTTGAGAGAGCCTCAGGCCTTAAAATCAATCATGGCAAATCTGGGTATGCTCAGACGTGAGTCCCAGGCTCTCCACACCACTGGAGTCAAGCTATCCAGGCTGATGAAGGCTGATAGCCAGAAACCGGTCCTTGGATGCTTGATTCCGGTCTGGGAAAGACATGGCTTGGTAATTCGGACTGGACTGTTCCCATGAGGCACAGGGTCAGAGCTGATTTGCATATAGCCAGTGTCTAACCCAGGGTGGTGTGGAGTGCAAAAAATCGATGGATTTAGGCCCAGATCCTTGTACTGGGGTGAATGTATGACATTGTTCTACATTCTGTCCATCAACTGTGTTATTTGCAATTTTCACCCCGAGTGGGCTGGGTATGCTCAGACGTGAGTCCCAGGCTCTCCACACCACTGGAGTCAAGCTATCCAGGCTGATGAAGGCTGATAGCCAGAAACCGGTCCTTGGATGCTTGATTCCGGTCTGGGAAAGACATGGCCTGGTAGTTCGGACTGGACTGTTCCCATGAGGCACAGGGTCAGAGCTGATTTGCATATAGCCAGTGTCTAACCCAGGGTGGTGTGGAGTGCAAAAAACAATGGATTTAGGCCCAGATCCTTGTACTGGGGTGAATGTATGACATTGTTCTACATTCTGTCCATCAACTGTGTTATTTGCAATTTTCACCCAGAGTGGGCTGGGTATGCTCAGACGTGAGTCCCAGGCTCTCCACACCACTGGAGTCAAGCTATCCAGGCTGATGAAGGCTGATAGCCAGAAACCGGTCCTTGGATGCTTGATTCCGGTCTGGGAAAGACATGGCTTGGTAGTTCGGACTGGACTGTTCCCATGAGGCACAGGGTCAGAGCTGATTTGCATATAGCCAGTGTCTAACCCAGGGTGGTGTGGAGTGCAACAAACGATGGATTTAGGCCCAGATCCTTGTACTGGGGTGCATGTATGACATTGTTCTACATTCTGTCCATCAACTGTGTTATTTGCAATTAAAATCAATCATGGCAAATCTTGGGCTTTAAACCGTACGATTCCGGAAGAGGAGATACCGGTCTTAAAGAAGCTGGCTCCTTATCAGTGGGCCTCGGATCATATCCGATACCTAGGGCTACTATTAACTCCTTCCTTAGACACGTGGACACAGGTCAACTGGCGGGAATGTAAAAAAACTGTCCTGGAGGACCTACGAAGGTGGAAATCCCTAACTATCTCTTGGCTGGGCAGGCTTAACGCCGTCAAGATGTCGATACTCCCTAAAATGTTATACCTATTCCAGTGTTTACCCACCCCTATACCACAACACCAGATACAGGGCCTCCAAAAAGACATCACTAACTTTATATGGGGTGGGCGTAGCATGCGGTTTTCTCATAAAATTCTCATGCTGCCGCGAGACCGGGGGATTGGCGTGTCCCAACCTCTTGGAATTCTACTGGGCCTCGCACCTCCGCTTTGTCTCTGAATGGACAACCACTGAAAGCGAGATGGTGTGATTTCACATGGACAGGGTGGTAACGGGACGTACCATTCGGGACCTTACGTGGCTCCCACGCACGGCACGTTCCCGTAGCGCCTATATTGCAGTGCCTACCAAGACAGTCCTAGACATATGGGACAAGATGGCTGTGCGAAAGGGACTAACGGTCTTCCCCTCTCCGCATACCCCCATTGCCGGCAACCCATTATTCCTTCCAGCTTTCCACTCCCAAACATTTGCCAAATGGCTACAGGGGGATTGTAGAGTGATTGGTGATCTATATGAGGGGGGCACCCTTAAGACATTCGCCCAGTGCAGGGAGGAATTCCGTCTCCCATTGGAGGCGGGACTATAATACCCTCAGCTGCGACACTGGGTATCTTCACCAGAAATGAAACAGGCAGCTGTGCAGCCATTCACTCCCTTTGAGCGGTTGGTCCGCTCATTTGACGACTCGAAAGGCCTTATATTACGGACATACCAGATCCTGCAACACCCCCCGACGCTCACCACACATTCATATGAACGCCAATGGCAGCTGACTTCGGATAGCGAAATCACGCCTACACAATGGAACGGCCTGTAGCGCAACATCGTGGCATCCCACAGTGGAAAAATGCGTACAAATGTATGACGCAATGGTATTATATGCCCAATCGGCGCACAAAATGTTCCCCGCCACGTCCCCCTTGTGTTGGAGGTGTCTGACTGCATCTGGCGACTTCATTCACATTTGGTGGGGCTGCCCACTCCTGACACTGCTCTGGAAGGAAGTCCTTACTGGGCTTCCCCCTGCCTGAATCTGCAACCACGATCCTACTAGGCCTTAAACCGGAGAACCTAAAAGCACTCACTTGCAGCAACTGGACCATAGCGCTACATATGCTTGGGGCGGCTAAACTTATAACGCTATACTGGAAAAAAGCGGAGACACCCCCGATTGTTTCCTGGTTCGTGCGCTTGTGGCATGTGATCACTATGGAACTCCTCCCAGCACGACTACATATACAAGACACTTCAACGCTGTCTGGCGACCATTAGTTCAATACCTCTGTAAAATAGAGCACGCGTGCCATTTACCCTCTAAGCTCAGAGCACTGTGACTCTTTGAGGACGCCATACTCCCGTCAGTCGTAAGCAGACTCCTCACAAAATTAGACCAGTCGTCACCACCACTCCCCTCAGCAAGTGTCAAGATCTGTATCCACCATATCTGCCACTAACACAAGCCACATCTTGTCCGCCCACTCACCCACACGCACCACTTAACCCTCTTCTCCTGACTCTCACCTTTTCTTTTTTCGATCTTTTCTTATGCCTCTTTCACTACTCGCATTATATGGACCTCTAGCCCACGTTATGAATGTTACTGGATTTCAACAGGTCCTGGGAATCCCCACAACCAGCTCATGTAACTACATGTAATTGATCACGCGGCCGGCCCAGCAAGGGTTTTAGGCGACATGCTGTGTCTTTACTTGCCGGAATTCTGCATCTCTCTACGCTGGGAGACATTTGATGATAACCCGGCCGGCCCTAAATGGGTTGTGGGCTTAACGCTGTGTACATGTGGACCCATGTCCTTTTTCTTTTTTTTGCTTTAAAAAATAAAACAGACTTTGACACAAAAAAAGTGATGACCATAATGATGGTAATAGTACATAGTGTCAAAATCAGATGTGTCCTCTAACATTTCATTGCTTTAAAATGCAGCGGATTGTTCTAAATCAGACGACATATTATGTGCAGTTTCAAAATCTCATTCGTTAGAAAATGTACTGGAGATAATGATATCATTTCTAGAAATAATAAATAAATGTGGTATTTTCAAAAGTTCAGTGGGACCAAATACATCATAATCAACCTTGTCCCAACTATACCATCAGGAATTGGAACAGCTGTAATGGTTACGAAGGACAGGTCTCGTTGTTCATGATGAGCTAATATATGAGGTTTCAGGACCAAGTTCACTTTGGAAACTGCAACGTATCCTGGGAGATAATTTCCGTTCATGAGTAAGCAAAAGACAGTCACTAGGCCAATCCAGAACAGAAAAAAGCAGCATTCCAGCTATTATCCAGAGCTGGAGCCAAGGTGATACTAACTAAGTCTTTTTCAGAAATGTGTAGAAATCACGATTTTGTTGCTTACTGGAAACTGGAGCTAGCATTGTCTCAGGTTCACTGGGATCAAGAGAGAAGGTATCAAAATCGATTAAGTAGCCACATGCAGTCCGATTTATCTTTGGTAGCTCAGCAGGTTCTGTTGAACTGTCAGGCTTCTCTTGTCGAGGCATGTTGATGTAGACATCGGTTGAAGACCGTATTGATATTTGTCTTTCATTTTGGTTTTAAAGTTCTGTTTCCAGAGGAATGAGTTCCATTTCATTGTTGGAAATTCCATCATTTTGTATAGGTGACTCTTCAAATGTTATGAGTCTTTCCATCTGAACTTCCTGTATGGTAGCAAGAGGAGAGCATTGGGTACTCAGGAGCCCATGAGGCCTCCTATTCAGTATCGGCCACATAGTGTGGTTTGATCAGATCAATGGAGACAAATCTCTTTTCTTTTTTGCCAGGAAGAGGCGTAAGAAGTGCTGTTCTTGTTCCGACAGCCAAGACAGGGACTGGCTTTCTTTATGATGGCCCAAATTCTTTTTTGTCCACAATCTTTTCTCTGACCAGATCCACAACTTTGGGGATCCAAGCAGGTTTTGCCGTGACTGATTTGACTTCCCCATTGGCACTACGTTTTACTTGCTCGTTGCTTAGTAGTGCCCGGGATTCATTCAGATCCTGTAAAACAGCGAAACCTTTATTGATGTCAAATGATTTTTCATCCATCACTGTGCTTTCACATTCTTGTCCAAAATAGGACCTCGTAAGGAGTGACACCTCCTAGGGAACTTCTTGGCATATTATTAAGGGCTCGTTGGACCCCGTATAAGTGATTGACCCAACTACCATCTGAACCTAATACTCTTGCCGTTAAGGATTGCTTTAAGTCTCGGTTTTTCCTCTCCACAACCGAATTTCCCTTGGGATGGTACAGAGAGGAGTACCGCAATGCTACCCCCAAACTTCCCATGGCTTCCTTGTAAGCCCTAGAGCTAAACGCAGGGCCACGGTCAGAATGTAATGTGCTAACTGCATATGTCCCTATAAAGATTCGTAAATCTTTTATGACAGTTTGAGCAATAGCCGAGCGCTGAGGTCATACCCATAGGAATCTAGAGCATAAATCCACTGCCACCAAGATATACTTGTAAACCCCATCCGATTGTAGAGGATTGGGTCCAAATAGACACAAGCGAGAGGTCTGTCTGATATCAGTAATGGTGTCTGTGTGGAAATCGAAAACAATTGGCGTTAGCATGAGCTGAAACCGTCTTGTTTGTAGCATCCATTTTGTCAGCTATGTAATTCTTCAGTCTTCACTGTAGCTTGCCTTTCTACTCTGCTTGTGTCGTCAGCTTTAGTTAACTCCTTCTGTACCGAGCCAAAGCAATGTATGAGAAAAGGCCTGTAGCTGCTAGAATGCACCTGGCTAAAGATGCAACTGTCGATCACTCTTTGCTACTGTAAGCAGTTCTGTTTCCCCTCCCACTTTGCTGACTAAGTGATCTCCATCTGCCCATGTTTGTCTGTAGTTATTCCTGTGTATGCTTATACCTTCTATTTGTAACTACATGCTTACCAGTGCAGAAAATTCAGTATATATACGCACCATGGTCTGTGTATTCAAGCCACTACCTCCTGGAACACTTGAGGGTGTTGTATGGACGTGGTCTCACTCATGGGTGAATAAACTTGTTATTTTGAATTTCAGCTTCAGTGTCAATCTCTATTTTGTTGGTCTAAGGGCCCGTGAACAAGATAAGTGTAAACCCTGCACCGGTGTGGCCCTTAAAAAGGCAAATTTCCACAGATTGGCACCTGATATGCGTCCTCATCGGAGACGCGGCTGCTCAAAGGAGTGGTCTTGACAGAAGAATGGAATTTACTGAGGAGACATCCTGCATGAGGAGACCCTTGTCTTTGCAGCCAAAGTGATTTTTCCAGTTTTCTTGATCTGACCATCCAGGTGGTGGCCAGTCCCGACTGAGGTATCTTTTGGCGTAATTTCTGCAGTGACCATTAGGTCGACCAAGTGATTGGCAGTTGGAAGTTGGAGACTCTTGTTTGGTAAGGTCGCTGAAGCTGCACTCTTAGTTTCCTTGGCCATGATTCTGGTTTTGTTTGTTTGATTTATTTTTTGCAGAAAATAAAGGCAGGTAATGTGGAGATTTTTCTCTACTTTTGAATAGTTTAGACACGTAATATTTTACACAAAATTGGTAGTATGCTTGTTCCCAGCACACTCCATAGACTGTGTTGCTGTCTTGGAGGTACCAAAATGGATTTAGACAGAAGTCAGCCGGCTCCCCCATAGCGGACACCTAATATGCATTTGTACATTAAGTATGGTATTTCTTCTATAATGTATAGTACACTGTGGAACAAATATACGAAAAAGGATCCTGATTTATGATGGCCTGTGAATGGGTCATTTGACTTTAAAAAGATTCAGTATGTAGAGTAGTGTTTGTTTAAACGTGAGAGTTGACAAGATATGTTTGATTGTGTACGAATGTGGGAGAAAGAAGTGCAAGAGAGTGAGGAAAGGAGAAGCTATAGCAGAAAAAGAGCAGCTTAAAATGATATATCAAAAAGCATTGGAATTGAAAAATAAGGAAATGAGGGAAATATAAGAAAAAGATGAAAGGGAGTGTTGTTTAGAGGTAACTGGTGAGTACCCTATTAGGCACCCTATTTATCCCATATTTAATACACGTCAAGATGATTCCATCTTGTTAGACAGACCTCCACGACCGTATAAATTCCCTAGTGCCACTGATAATGAGATTTCTGACGAGGAGCGTTTGTCTTCAGATGAAAAAGATAAAGATAAGCAAGGTGGGCATCAAACTCGCTCTACTTTGACCAAGGAAGAGAAAGATAAATTACGGGACATTGCCAGAGAGGAAGCGCGTTGGACTACTACAGCGATGGTCCTCACAGTTACTGTTCAGACTTGGGAAAACGCCAGTTATATTTTTTAGAAAAATTATCTTGGGAGGTAATATATGGTTGTCGGCATAATTGTAATGAAACAGAGCCAGATGATATAAGTATTGATTATAAACAGTTAGTAAATGGGACTTTCCCTTTATCAAACTTACCCGATATGATTAGGCGAGTGGTTACATTATGAGATGAAACATTGCGTTTATGAAAAGAGAAAGGGTTAGCTAGAAAAAATAACATTGTAGAAATAGCTTCATCTCAGACAAAGGAAGTAGATGTTTCAGTAAATGCGAACAAACCTAGAAGTAGCGAAGCTGTTATGAAACCAATGCATGAAGCAGCACCTCTGTATGTTCCCCCAAAGGGAGTGGGAACGAATGAGGATAAAACCTCAGATGATGCAAAGGAATATTTTATTTTCTAATTGGATCTATACCCCTTGGAGTAGAGCAGATGTTATGGCTCTCTACCCTTTGGATGTGTCGGACGGCTCCCAGCTATCCGAATTGCGCACACGTGAAATTTCGGGCGCATCCAAAGGGTTAAAGCTGCTTTGCCTGATCCGCGGAAAAATCTGGGCGCTTTTTATGAAGAAGTGGAAGGAGCTATTAGATCCTGCCTATGACCCTGCCAGATATTTATATGTTTTTGGACTTATTTTGCCCCTTGATATGTGGAGAACAATTCGGAAGGTAGACGATATTGCAGCTTATGGTGATACTTGGGTGCATTTAGAGGAAATAGATGTGGCTAGAGAGCCTGCGCAGAAACCGCAACAGGTGATATTAGATCTTCCCAAAGCTATTGTAACTAAGTTGAAAACTCTTATACCCCCTAAGAAAATAGATTGGATTTGAAGAGCCATTCCATGACTTTAGTGGGCAGTCATTGACAGATGACACGGGTAAGCATTTGTTCGTCGACAAATTTGACGCTAACATGTTGCCAGAGATAGCTAGTCGCCTAAAGGCCAGTGAGAGTTCATGGACTACGTCTTTCCCAGTCTCCCTTTTGACTATGGCCCAATATTATGAGCCTCAGTAATTGGAAGCAAAAGGCAAAGAGGATAAGAAGGCTAAGGATTTAAAGATGAAAGTTATGTTGGCTCAAGCCTATGGTCAACCATTCAAAGGTAGTGGTAGAGGCGAATGTGCAGTATATACCCCTGGTGTACCCCCTTTCTCTCGAGCAACGTTATCTTCTGATCAGTGTGCCTATTGTAAAGAGATTGGGATTGGCGTTCTGAGTGCCCCCTTTTGCGAGGTCAGCAGTTTCAGCGGGGTAGAGGAAGCATGAGAGGATGCCCAGGGAATTCAGGACAAAGGGGAGGAATAGGAAATTGTACCAGATTTGAGGCAGTTGAACATGGACCAAACTACTCTAATACTTTTGACAGACGGAATCAATTTCAAATGACAGATTATTCGACTGATGGTCTTGGGGATTCTAATTATGCATAGGAATGCCTAGGATGGGGTAAGGAACCGGTTGAGGTCTCAGTAGATCAGAAGGGTCCTTATGTTGATGCAAATATTTTGGGTTCTACTGATCATTTTCTGGTTGATACAGGAGCTACTCGTAGTGCTCTGTCTAAAAAAAATGGGTTCCTAGGGCTATCCCTGTCTGGCGCAATAATAACATCAATAGGATTCGATGGGACACCTACACTTAGCTGACTGTCACAGCCAATTGCATTTAGTCTTGATAAATTCACTGCAGCATGTCCATTTTTGCTTTCCCATAACACACCGGATAACATTGTGGGTATCGATATGCTTAAACATTCCTGTGCTACAATACGTTGTTCCCCAGAAAGTATGCGTGTTATTTTAAATGATAACTATCCCGTGCTTGCAAGGTCTTGTCTCACTAAAGAGGATGTTGCTTTTGCATCGTTACCTAGTACTTTGTGGGCTACATCAGATACTGATGTGGGACAAATGGTTATTCCACCAGTACATATTCAAGTGAAGGAAGGTGCTTCATTGCCTCGACTGCCCCAATATAAAATATCTTGGGAAGGTGAAGAAGCATTAATACACATTGTTCAGGATTTGATCAGAGTGGGGGTTGTGGAAGAAGTCCCTTATAACATTTGTAATAGCCCTATTCTTCCTATTTTGAAAAATGACTGACACTAAAATTTACAGATTCATTATTGATTTATGAGAAGTTAACAAAATCGTAGTGCCCCAATACCCGGTAGTCTTTGACATCACGACACTTCTTACTATGGTTCCTCCTACTGCCACTACATTTAGTGTCATTGATTTGAAGAATGCATTTTTCTCAATACCTATTCACCCTGACAGCCGCTATTTGTTTGGCTTCACTTTGAATAATCGATCCTTCAGATTCTGTAGAGCTCCACAAGGATATACAGAGAGTCCTAGCATTTATAGCCAGGCATTGAAATGGCAGCTTGGTTCTTTTTCTGTACTGCAAGGGGTTGCTCCTATTCAATATGTCAATGACATCTTGTTGGCTGCCGATACCCCTGAACAGTGTGAAGAAAGAACACTGTCCCTATTAGCATTCCTTGCCTCTCATCATCACAAAGTCTCTCGGAAGAAATAGCAATTTTGTAGACAGCAGGTAACCTATTTAGGTCACCTCCTTTCTAAGGAGGGACGTGCACTCACACCAGATTGCATTCAAACTATTTTAGACACTCTTGTGCTCGTACTCAAAAGGATGTCCATGCACTGATTGGCCTTACTTCTTCCTGTAGGCAGTGGATCCCTAGCTTTTCGTACATTATTAAACCCTTGTTGGACCTTTTGATTAAAGACACTCCGAAGCCTCTCCAATGGACTACTGAATGCCAGAATGCCTTTCAACAGCTACGTCAAGCTCTTTGTTCTACACCTGTATTAGGAACTCCAGACTACACTAAGACTTTCACACTCTATGTACACGAGAGGGAAGGTCGTGCTGTCGTGTATTTCTATAGGTTCTGAATCGATCCCCCTATTCCTGACCCTATTCTGGTTAAACTAACTATCAAGTTAACTAACAGTCAGCCCATGAGGCAAGAAATCCCCCATGATGCAGATACCGTTATCTGACGCAGTCACACTACGGCACAGGAACGTGTTATCTGATTAGGTCATAACGCTTGAGATCTAATTAGACAAGCGACATTCCTTCAGCCCCATATAAGGCATACGACGTTCTCATAACAAATCAAACCTATGACAACCTGGAAAATCCGTGCGGCCATTGTTTTGATTTCACAGAGAACTTTTGCAAAAGAATGTGCTAACGAGCAAGTCGTATGACATCTTTATTGACGTACCTATGTCCATCCTTACGTCAATCTCGGCACCTTTAAGGTATAAATATTGCCGACCTTGCCCTATGCAAACACACGCGTGGTGACAAGACGGAGCAGCCATACTTGCCGAAGCCGAGAGCAGAAGCAGACCCCGCTGGCAGCAGCCCCGCCTTCCTGACGCGCTGAGAGACGCACTGCTATCTCAAGCCGAGAGACCCAGCACCGGCGTTTCTGGGCAGCCCTCGCAGGCAGCCTGGAATATCGAGAGCAGAGAAAGAGATACCATTCCTCATTCATCCTAACTTCCAGGTACAGAACTGAATAACCCCTCACAGAGAATTCCTTAGTTATTCACTTGGCAAAAACAAACTTAACTTAAACTGTAACTTTCTATTCCCGCCCACGCATTAGACTTAGGTCAGGTACACGGGGTAGGCGTATTTAGAAACACCAGTTGAGTACGTTTAGTCAAATGTATATGTGTATGTAAATATATTTTAATCATTTTAAACATCATATGGCTCAGAAACCATATCAATGTTTTTACAGTATTATTTTATACTATTGCTTCTAATGTATGCACTTTACTTAACTATAAGTATTGCAATAATATCGATCCATTTCTCTTGTACGAGAAAAGAGACTGATCAATAAATAACACCTTTTTATTGAACACGCCCGTCTCTTCCTTTTCTCTACATTCTGATGAGACTAAGAATGCACGTACTGACTGAGTAAAATAATTGCCTTGTGCTCACACGACTCTTGAGATTGACTCTTGATTAGGGGAGAGCAAAGTTGTCATGTTCTATGGTTGTCAGAAACTAAATCCCTTCTTGTCTAATCAGGGAAGTTAATCCTTCCTTGAACATTCGAGAAAGTTTCTAGCGAACTCTGAGCTTAGCTGGCAAACCCAAAAATTAAGTCTAGCATCGACAGTAGTAGACCTAGTTAACGTCTGGCCTAGGCCTTTACTGCTGTAGGTACTATTCCAATGCGCAGAGCCTATTGGGAAAATAGGAACTACACTACATGGCGCCCAACGCGTTTGGAAAGGGCGATAAAACTAACGTAAGACATTTAGAGTAACTCAGTCGTGCTTTCTCACTCAGACCCCTTTTCCCGAATACTCCAAAGACGTCTGGAGTGGGTGAAAGGTTATATCCTCCAAAACCTCGCAGGAGGGAACTCCTATGTATGGTTCTTGGTCAAGTCAACGTTGAAGGATAAAAAAGTTCCGAAATATTGTGCATCTTATCTTTGTTCCATAAGAAACCTGATCTGCAAACAAACATAATACCATCCTGACAGTAAAATGTCAGAAAGTGATGAAGAAAGAGAGGCAGTTAGATTAGCTACTGAACTCGCAGATGCTGATGCTACCATGCAAGCAGCAGACGCGGATATAATACTCATTCCGGTCATTAAAAGGAGATCTATAACCTTAAAACTTATAGAAAATGGACTGACACCTAGAGGTGGCACAGTCATATTCGTAATTGAGGCACACGAATATCGGCAGACAGAGGTATACTATTCATGGATACATTTTCCAGCAGCAAATGCTGTAACAAAGTACTTCCACTATTACAAAGTAGAGGAACCTCCTGAAACGTACACTCCTTTCGAGGAGGTGGAAGTACCACTCAAATTCCAAGAGCATTTGCTCTTATTTGATGGCGCCCTAAAACATAACAATCACATTACAAGGCTCGGTCCTTTAGGAAGACCAGGAGCAACGTGGCCGGTCTTAGCCGGATACACACCACATCCAGACATCGAAAGAATGCCTGCAGCAGAGCTGTTAATACAGCTAAAACAACTACTAAAAATTCATAGACAATTAGTTCAGTATGTAATGCGGACTTCAACAATTCAGCCAGCGATTAAACTTCCACAGCTGACCCCTCACCAGGGGAACACAAATAAAATTACACCACAGAACATCCAATCCTGCCTAGGTAAAGTTCCAGCTAAACGGGAACAGATACCATTCTGGTTGGCACAGAAAATTACCCAAATAGAGGCGGTGTTTCCTGACACCACCCCATTAGAAAAACACAGGATTCTGACTATATGTCTCCCAATGGGAATCGCACCACACATTGAGGACTGTGACACTTGGGGTACAGTCTTTGCTTCCATCTACACAAAAACGCACGGTGTTCCATCCATTTCGGTAATACCAGATGTGCTAAAACAAATTCAAGATGAATACGGTCCAGAACCTGCTTTAACTCTTGGTATGAAATTACTAAAAGACTTCAAACAGGTCTCGGCTATATTACTAGCCAACATAAAAGGTGAAGCAGCAAACGTGGCGATCCGCCAGAGGTTAAAAGAGACAGATATAGCAGACCAACCAGCTGAAATTGCCAGAATCATAGAAAAATCCTATGAAGAACTAGGCAGAGATAGTCTAGGTGGAATACCAGTAAAACCGCAACTGACTACAAGTCAAGAAAAAATATTTTTTAATAATAATAATTCACCAAAAAAGAACTGGGATGGAAACTAACAATCCAATCCTAAAGAAAAGAAATTCCAGTCCAGAGGAAGGTCTCCTAGGCGAAGAGAGAAATCTCCAAACCAAAGACAGAGGTCACCGCAGAGTGACCCCTCTGGGAATAGATATAACCTTAGAAATAGGGATAATATTAAAAAACCTGATAGATATCAAGACATTGATACACGTCCCTCTCAATCTTTTCAGACTTCCTCGCAGAAATCGGAAAGAAGAGGACGATCAGAAGAGCACGCCAAGTCCAAAGACAAGGAACCTGCTCAACTAAAAAAAAAAAATTACAATTTCCAAAAAAGAAGGTAGCCAGTATCAAGGTAGTTAACAATGCCGAGAATACTGAGGACACAACTGAAAAACGGAGAGTGGGCTCAGACAATGCTAGACAGCGCAGCAGAGGTGAGCATAGCTCGCAAAGTCCTTATGAATCATCTGGAGACAGTGGACACGAATGAATACCTTCAAGTGGAAACTGCAGACACCAGAGTTAGCAAGCCCCACAAGATATACGAGATAACATTACGTATAGAGGGAGATAAGACTAGGAAAATAAGGGGACTATTTTGGGATAACCTCTCCAAAGGCTATGACATCCTTCTAGCTGAAAAAGACTGGCCACCAGAGTTTGTCAGGGAGTGCCCTCATGGCGAAGAAGTAATTATGCCTGCCTTCTCGAATCAAATACCGATTCATAAAAAATACACACTTGCTAGAAAGTGGGCAGTGGCCTTAGCACCTGCTTTATATAAAAATCATGTAGGATGGGATGAGGATTCTCCTCCTCACAAAATCCAGTTAAAATCACAACCAACTGCACAAAGGCAGTACCCAATTAAGCAAGAAGCTAAAAAACAAGTAAATGAAATACTAGATCAGCTAGAATACCAGGGGGTGATTGAAACTTGCACCTCACAAATGAACAATCCTTTGTTTCCGGTCTCCAAACCAGACAATTCGTACCGTCTAGTTTTGGATTACCGACACCTTAACACATGTTGCAAAACCTTTGCAGTGCAAAACTCACACAGTGCTGCACTAATGAATAACATAGTGCGCAAAAAATACAAAACTACCTTGGACATTTCCAATGGATTCTTTTGTCAAAACATAGCACCAGAGAGCAGATCTTTAACTGCATTCTCAGTAAATGGCACTCAAAAACAATTCTGTCGGTTAGCCCAGGGGTACAAGAACAGCCCGGGGGTATTCTCAGCGAGAGTAACAGAATTACTACAACTATATGATGATGAAGCATTATCTTATGTCGATGACATTTACTTAACAGATGATGACTTGGATACTCACTTGAAAAGAGTGAACACCATAATACTTGGGTTCGCTGCAGAGGGTTACAAATTCAACTTCAAAAAATCCAGAATTGCCCATCTAAAAGTTCTATACGAAGGATATGAATTATCAAGTATAGCCTGGTTGACAATTTTTTGAGAACTAGAAGAATAAAAAATCTAAAATATGAAAAGACGTATCCTCTGCCAATCGACATTCTGCCTCTACGACATTACGCCTGTGTAATCTATACAGACGGACATGCTCAACCCTCCGTTTGGGGAGAACATGCATACAATCCCACATGTGAGATTACAAAAGAAGTGTGGCGCGGAGGTAAACTAAGACCTCTATTAACAAAATCACACTCAGTAGAAACTAATTCAGAACTACAAACTGAAATAATAGCTTTGAAAATGGCGCTAGATAATGCGGATCGCGAATTCCCGACACTTATAGTGTCAGATTCATATTACTGCGTCAAAGCATATAACAAGGATTTGCAGACATGGATTCAGAACGGTTACAAAGATGACACAGATGCACCAATAAAGCAGAAACTGCTCTGGGAACAAGTAGCTCTTTTGAAAAAAGAACTACCAAAGACTCACGTGACACACTCACTGAGTCATCAGCGTGATGGCGTTCACGTTGTAGGGAATTCATTGGCTGAAACAGCCGCAGCGGCAGCCACTAAATCGGCTCCCGTAGATCGAAAAAAGCGTACATTAAAATACATTGACGGTGAAACAATGCTGGCGGTGAAAACGTCATCAAAAGGCGACTGCTCAGCGTTACCGATCAACTATCCACTCAATTATACATACATAATCGATGCAAACTCCGTCCCTTTTGCTCGAATCCCTGGAGTGGGGGATAGAGTGATTCCAAACATGGACAGGAGAAACTTGTTAATCGCAGACGCACACATGGGCGAGGGTCTCAGACACCTTAAATTAAAAGATTCTCTGGAAGAATTACAATCACGGTACTGGTGGCCAGGCATGAGCCTGCACTACACCATGTTTGTAAAAAACTGCCCAAACTGCAACAGAGATCGCAGTGGGGAGAGAAGCAGTTTAATACCTCGTCGTATCAAGGCAGATAATATTACCAGCAAAAAGAATGGCTTGCGATTAACATATACAGGCTAGTTTCCACTTATAATGTAGATCACCAGCACTCGGCTGACGTCCGGACTATTATACAAGATTGCGAGTCTAAATGGCATATACGCTAAGAGCATGCTACGTTCGACCATTGTTTTCACTCAGGCAATCCAGCCTGGGGGGGAAACATGGCCAAATGAGCACAGCCCAGCGGGAATCTTCTCACTTCCTTCCTGAGGGTACGGGATGGTGTAAAGAAAAAACCAAGGCAGAAAGCAATCTATAATAGAAAGGATATTAGGTTCAGGAGCTGGGTGGGTCAAACATCTAATAAGTGTCCAACGTAGTCTAAATAACTTGCCAAGAAATTCTCTGAAGGGATTCAGTCCGTACGAATTATTATTCGGAACTAGGATGTTGATCTCTGACCTTGATAGTCAGACTTCAGTGGTAATAGAAAAAACCTTTGATGTCAAAGACCGTTTGGCTATTTTGCAGGACTTAAACAAAACAAGAAAAGACCTGAGCAACATACAGTTGAAACAACAGCCATCAACCACTGAAGAATCACCACCTGTCCCAGCAAGACCTGTCTGGATTCCAAAAGTCGGGGATCTAGTCAGGGAGAAGATCGCGGTAAAGAAGGAATTTGGGCCTTCTTACAGAAAAGCAGTTCCTGTCTTGTCTGTCAACGGGACAAGATCAGTTGTACTACCGCCACTTGCTGGTAAAAAGGAGAACCGAGTTGTATCCATCGACCTGGTAAAACCACAACATGTGGCCGATAACAAACAGTAGGCCAAGTGGACTCCCAATAAGTAGCAGAACACCAAGGTTTGCTACCAGTACAGAGGTCCTAACAAAGAGGCTCATCACATTCGAAACGCCTGCAGAAGAACAAGAAAGACTATGCAACAATGCAATAGAACTCAGACCTCTGAAAACCCAAATAAAGACATTTAGCAGAGACACACCAATCTATACTGAAGTACCAAGTGAAAATGCAAAAAACAAAAATCCTGAACCAATTGGAACAATTGACAGAACTGCATCTGGTTACTTCATCAACTTCGATGATTCCTCTGACGGCTTCAGTGAATCAAAGACACAGCCATCATCAAAATCCTTTAAAGACAAAGCGAAGGAACTTTTGAAACAACTGAAAGAAACATATCTGGTTACTCCATGGATTGAATTTTGGGTGGGTTTTGGTGCATTTATCCTCATACTTTGGCTCATCATGGTATTTACTTTGGGACGCTTCATTGAGGGAAAATATGCTAAAATGGACACAGCAAGTCAGAACATCAACTTGGTCCTCAAACCACACACATCTTCACACGTCGAGAAAAGAGAACTTTCTCCAGAACTTTCTTCAGCCAACTTCACAGCCAATCCGATACCTGGTGGGGTAGCCTGGGACAACACTGACTATGAAATTTATGGTCCGGTCGAAATCCTGAAATATCCACACCAAATCAAGATCTCTTTGAGTGACTTTGCAAAACCAAACTCATTTGCTGATGATTGGGACTTCGAGAGTATTAACAACATGATGTCTGACTTAGTAATGTCTGCTAAATTTACAAAACATGATTATTTGCAAGGTTATACAAATTATGATAGTATGTATTGCTATAACCATTATGGTAACCATTTTTTGCATAAATCTGCACAACCTAGAAATGTTTTAAATTATAATCAATGGGAACATTGTGCTACGCCTCCAAAAGGAAGCTCTAGAACCGTTTACGACAAATATTCATATTTTTCAGGTTTTAACACAAGTAATGCTGAAACATTTTATTTTAAATTGTCAAACAAGACAGGGATGAAAACCATGATAACCAACACAAAATTGATATATTCAGATTCATTCTTTGAAAAAATGAATACTTTTGGATTTGATTATTGGGACAAAAATGTTGATTTGAAAAGTGTTTGGGGTACAAAAGAATGGCAAGTACAGGGTTTAGAAGCTTTGTTTAGAGCCTGCATGATCCCAGAACAAATGATATTTTTAAATGACACTGTTCAACAAACCACCTGTCTTGGCTTAGCCAAAATCAAAGATTTAAATAACCCGTCTATTCCAAAGCCAACAATGTTTAGCAATAGCTCTGATACAGATGAAGAGATAGACGTAAACCATATACTTAACCAAAACAGAACACATCCTGATTGGAAACAATGGTTGATCTGGCCCACAGATACAAATAACTGTCAAGATAGATTCCTGAATAAAACACAGGGTTTCAAAATGACCAGGCCAGACCCTAGATATCCCCAAAGACATCACCCAGGGATAATAACAACCTACAGTGTGGGCAAATTATGCCTTCAATGGCTACAGACTTCCACACTGCCTGAAATTAAGCAACACCTAACTTTACTTACTGATGGTGCTGACTTGCGTGATTTCATACTGGGACCACGCAAACAGCGTCAAAAGCGTTTCATAGCAGCCTCTGTATATGCAGCATACAATGAGGCCTGGAAGGTTACTCAAATTGAGACAGCAGAAAGAATACGGGAAATTGACCGTATCAATTTGGAAAAATCACTTTCTGTAGTGGACAATGGGTTAATGACTCTGTCCTCCAGAATTTTTTCATTGGACAGCATTGTGTCTTCAGCAATCGATATATTATCGCAAGACTTACTGTTATTACAACATGGACAGTCACAATTGCGTTCCATTGTACAGCTTGGCTGGACGTTACAAAATCTGCGTTCAGGCTATGTGCCTTGGCGTTTAATCAACACAACGTCACTATTCCAAATCTTTAACCTTACTGATAGACAAATCGGTATGGCGCAAAAGGGTGCTGATTATACAATCTTGAGCATTGAAAAACTAGAAAGATTACCAATGACAATGTCAGAACGACCTGTCAGTGAATGGATAATCCACGGAATCATAAATATTCCAATCTCAACCTTCAGGTTTCAATACTGCCAAAAATATATACAGGCTGGCATGTACGAGAAATTGGGAAAGGGGTACCTTAAAACAACTTGGAACCTGCCCTATTCACATGCATGTGTCAGTAATAAAGGACAGAAAGTGTTTCTTAGTGGCAACAATTGTGATATGTCACTAAGCGGCACGCTTCTGTGTAACGGAATTAGTTTGCATGGAGCCTGTGAAGGGAATTCATACAACCTTTCATGTCACCAGCAAGGCGCACCTGCAACTGAAATAGAACCATTCTTTCAAAGACTCTATAATGGGAGTTACATTCTTATTGTAGACCGCAGATGTTGCAGTCTTATGCCCGGGACTCCTTATCTAGTAACTACAACAGCGAAGGTCAAGTGCTGTGGACGTTCTTTGTTCCCCAGCTCCTTTCCAGACAGGGAGGCAAGGGCATGGCCCAGTTTGAAAATTACTTCTATTCGAATAGACACTTTAAGCAGAATGAAAACAGTGCTTCTTCAGACGCCTACAAGGCTCACGTCATCAAAAGAAACGTATGATCTACAAGTCGCAAGGACGACTGCAGAGATACATACATTATCAACTAATTCCCCCGTACATTTCGCGGAAATCCTGAGCGAAATCTTAAATATTTCGGATACCACTGGGATCTCAAAGGTATTTTCGATGGCATTAACACCATTCAAAGCCATACTGGGTATTTTTCCAGATTTCGTCCATTCGATTTTTGGCGGACTTCCCCTGATCCTGGGACTAATTGCAGGAATCCTATTCCTAGTCCTTATTTTTCGTTATGGCAACCCATGTCACAGATCAAACTCTCGCGACAATGGAAGATACGATCCTAGCCATTGGATACCGGGACCGGATATCAAAAATCCTGGGACTCTCCCGGCTTAGAGACCTAAACATGACTTGGTTTCTATCATTTCGACCAATGTGGCAAAGGTGTGTTTTACCTGTACTAAGGTGTCTGCTATGCGGAGAAGAATGCGTGTTAGACACCTGTCTGACGCTACAATCGGATGCGCCAGTGGATGCAGATACACTGGTGGTTCCTACCAAGGTTCACACTTTGTGCTGCCCTCAAAGGCTGCCAATCCTGATGACGGCATTCCTGGAATCTTCACCACTACGATTGAAGAGTAGTGAAGTTCAAGATGAAAGCAACATCGAACAGGTACGACCTTCTGTCAGCAATGCAAATCAGAATGTCAATGGAGACAATCATGCGCACGAATGCATGGTTACCCCTATTTCCGACTTAGTGGAACTTTCCCATGAAGCTGTTGACAGTTTTTTCGAAAGCCTGAATGATATGATGTTCTCTCCAGAACAGAAATAGAGACTTTTGAGTAAACTCGCACACGGCGTTCCCTGAATTCGGCCTTCAACTTTAAAAATAAAGTCACATGAACAATTACAATCCAGTTCACGGACAGCGATTTTTTCAGCAAGCCCCTAAAATATTTTTCTTCCTATATATTTTTTCCGGGACACTGATCTTCTGCTTAAAGTAAGAAACTATTCCTAGAGAACTAAGATTTCTATTTTTAGATACTTTATATAGACTTTAGCTGCCCGCTGGTAGGTTCACAAATATTTTATTATGTGATGAAATGGTCTCGGACTTCCTTTCTGTATAGCCATATTAAGAGCCATTTCATGTGTATTTCTCATATACCAAAAAGCAATAATGCATAACAATGCGTGTTTACTTTTGCATTTAATTCATAGCTTAAGTGCATACAATATATATGACTGCAATTTTTCAGTATATTTGAAAATTTCGAAATGCAATTATGTATTTTGGGGTGGTAAGGTATACACTATACTCTATAGTATGTTGTACTATGTTATACTATGCATAGATTAGTAGATATGACCATAGTTAGCGTGGAGTGGGTGTCGTGTATTTCTATAGGTTCTGAATCGATCCCCCTATTCCTGACCCTATTCTGGTTAAACTAACTATCAAGTTAACTAACAGTCAGCCCATGAGGCAAGAAATCCCCCATGATGCAGATACCGTTATCTGACGCAGTCACACTACGGCACAGGAACGTGTTATCTGATTAGGTCATAACGCTTGAGATCTAATTAGACAAGCGACATTCCTCCAGCCCCTGATAAGGCATACGACGTTCTCATAACAAATCAAACCTATGACAACCTGGAAAATCCGTGCGGCCATTGTTTTGATTTCACAGAGAACTTTTGCAAAAGAATGTGCTAACGAGCAAGTCGTATGACATCTTTATTGACGTACCTATGTCCATCCTTACGTCAATCTCGGCACCTTTAAGGTATAAATATTGCCGACCTTGCCCTATGCAAACACACGCGTGGTGACAAGACGGAGCAGCCATACTTGCCGAAGCCGAGAGCAGAAGCAGACCCCGCTGGCAGCAGCCCCGCCTTCCTGACGCGCTGAGAGACGCGCTGCTATCTCAAGCCGAGAGACCCAGCACCGGCGTTTCTGGGCAGCCCTCGCAGGCAGCCTGGAATATCGAGAGCAGAAAAAGAGATACCATTCCTCATTCATCCTAACTTCCAGGTACAGAACTGAATAACCCCTCACAGAGAATTCCTTAGTTATTCACTTGGCAAAAACAAACTTAACTTAAACTGTAACTTTCTATTCCCGCCCACGCATTAGACTTAGGTCAGGTACACGGGGTAGGCGTATTTAGAAACACCAGTTGAGTACGTTTAGTCAAATGTATATGTGTATGTAAATATATTTTAATCATTTTAAACATCATATGGCTCAGAAACCATATCAATGTTTTTACAGTATTATTTTATACTATTGCTTCTAATATATGCACTTTACTTAACTATAAGTATTGCAATAATATCGATCCATTTCTCTTGTACGAGAAAAGAGACTGATCAATAAATAACACCTTTTTATTGAACACGCCCGTCTCTTCCTTTTCTCTACATTCTGATGAGACTAAGAATGCACGTACTGACTGAGTAAAATAATTGCCTTGTGCTCACACGACTCTTGAGATTGACTCTTGATTAGGGGAGAGCAAAGTTGTCATGTTCTATGGTTGTCAGTAACTAAATCCCTTCTTGTCTAATCAGGGAAGTTAATCCTTCCTTGAACATTCGAGAAAGTTTCTAGCGAACTCTGAGCTTAGCTGGCAAACCCAAAAATTAAGTCTAGCATCGACAGTAGTAGACCTAGTTAACGTCTGGCCTAGGCCTTTACTGCTGTAGGTACTATTCCAATGCGCAGAGCCTATTGGGAAAATAGGAACTACACTACAGTGCACTCTCAGTTTTAATACACACACACGGTGTTAAGCAACGTCCTTGTGCATATTTCTCAGTTGTCCTTGATCCAGTTGCTCGTGCGTTGCCTGGGTGTTTTCGAGTGGTGGCAGCGACGGCTGTGTCCATACCGCAGAGTGAGGGAATAGTCTTGTCACATAGATTGCTTGTGCTAGTACCCCATTCAGTTGATGCTTTGTTAAACCAAACGAAAGCACAACATTTGACTAGTGCCTGTTTGACAGGCTATGAATTGACACTTTTGGCTCCTCATATCACACTGTAAAGATGTTTGACTCTGAATCCTGCTACATTCCCAGCTACTCAGTCTCAGTCAAAAGAGCTACATGACTGTATATCCCTTACTGAAGAAGAAACAAAGGGTCGTGTTGACCTACAAGATACACCTCTTTCTAACGTTGATGGGGAATTGTGGGTCGATGGATCCTGCCTGAAGGTGCCTGATGGCACTACATCTGCTGCTTATGCAATTACAACACTTCAGACAGTAGTTGAGACAGCTCGTATTCTACAGAAGTCAGCTCAAGCTGGCGAGTTGATAGCCCTGACAAGAGCATGTGAGCTTAGTACAGATTTGCTTGTTAATATTTACACTGATAGCCAATACGCCTTTGTTGTGGTGCATAGCTTTGCCCAACTCTGGAAAGAAAGAGGCTTTCTCACTTCACATGGGACACAAATAGTGCATGGGAAATGTCAGGGCTAGGGTGGCTTGCGGTCTAGGGCCCGCCCCACTCAGCTTTCGGGGGTTCCCGTGTGGGAAAATGCATCTGTCCTCCTTGGGAGGGCGTTGGTGGCTGATGTGCGTTAGGCCTGCTTGTTCCTCTGTCTTACATCCCTGTTAGGATGTCTGTGCAGTCTGTCTGTCCTTCAACTGCTGTTTTTTGCTATTCCGCCTAATGCGTGAGGTTTGGCATGTCGGGAACGTCCGCCTAATGCGTGAGGTTTGGTAGACTGGTCGCATGCGTGAGCGCCGTAGGCACGCTAGCTTACGCGACCGCGCCCTATCTTCTGTGCTTACTATTCTGGACTATTCTAGGGATAGGTTGTGCCTCTCCTTTCTCCCCAACTTGTTTTTTGCCAGATCCAGCGTTTTGGAGCAGGAAATCACCGGAGGCTTTCGGAGATCGTTCCTGGGGGCGTGGCAGTTTCCAGCTTTCCTCATTTCCAGGATTCCAGGAGAGAAGAGTCGTTTTGTGTGCCCAGAAGGGACGTTAGTCCTCCAGAGAAGTAGAGTAGGTCGTACTCTACAGGTAGGGGCAAGAAATCAGAGTTCCTTGGCGCAAAATTTCTTAAGTGCATTCATATGTTTTAAAAGTGACAATTAGTTTGCTAATTAACCATTGATGTTTTAAATGCACTGTAAGTCTAAATCGCTTTATGTTTTTTCCTTTGAACAAGTGAAGTGCTTCTCATTGTTGGCAATGGTTATATGTTTTCCTGAGAAGCGCAAAGCTAGCTATTTAGTAGCGTGTTAATTCTATTTAAGAACAGTATATTTTTGGCGCTATTCTTTATTTGAGATTTTTGGTGAAAAGGTCAAAAGGTGGTTTTAAATGTGAAAGACAACATTGTGATAATTATAGTTTGCTCTTCAAGCTTTGGTAAAGGAGTGTATTTACTGAAAGTGGTGTTGCTTCTTAGAAAGAAGAATCTGTCGCAATTCACAAGAGAAGAGACTACACAACATAGTGAATAGAACTGTGATTGATGAACGCTTATTTACAAGAGGCTATTTGGATTCTCAGTGAGAGTTTGATTAGAGTCTGGTGTTTTAGAAAACACCCAAGTTTGGTTTTAAAGGTCTTTGGTCAACTTTGGATTTCCGGAGTGTATGTAAATAACTTTTCCTTTTCAGATCTCCTTCCCTGCTGTTCCCTTCCCAATTCCCTTTTCCCCCCCGCTTGATCACTCCAAGATTCTGTGTAATAATTACATTCGGAATTGGAGGTATCGAGAGGTGGGTCCTTATTACTTCACGACAGACCCCGAGGAAGACTTCGCCTGACAGAATAGTAAGCCCACGAATAATTTTCCTCCCGGTCTGAACGTGAAGTCATAATGACTACCATCAATGACATAATGTCTGCGATCATGCGTATGCAATCAGACTTGAAAGAAACCATGAATGCAACTGCTTTGTTAGCAGCTAAAGTAGACAACATGCAATTGCAGGGTACTCCTCTTCCTGATGATGTTCAGGAAACTGGTGCTAGTAGAGCAACCACTAACATAGCTGTTACAGTGCCTCCTCAGATTCCTTTAGCAGCTCCTGAACGTTTTTCTGGGGATTCTTCCAAGGTGCAAATCTTTTTGACCCAGATAGAGTTACATTTTGCTTGTAGACCAGCTGCGTTTCCAACCCCTCAGTCTAAGATAGCGTTTTTAATTTCATATTTGACCGGTGATGCCGGAAACTGGGCAGTTCCTTTGGTCAGACAAGATGACACCCTGTTATATAACTGGAAACGCTTTGTGGAAGAATTTGAAAAGGTTTTCGACCGACGTACCGTAACTTTATCAGCAGATCGAGAACTGCTTCAGTTAAAACAAGGAAATAGAGACCTTGTTTCTTATTTGTCTCACTTCAACAGACTGATCGCTGAAACTTCCTGGCCAGAGGAAAAAAGAGCAGCTCTTTTTTATCAAGGTTTAAAAGATGATCTAAAGGATGTTTTGGCGCAAATAGACCCTCAACCAACTGTTTGCTCTGATTTGATTAACCTAACTCTGCGATTGGATCACAGACTCTCTGAAAGAAGAACAGATAGAAAAAAGATTGACAAACCTAGTTGGAGATCTGAAGTCAAATCTAGATCACAATTTTCAAACACTGAAGCTAGTTCTGAGCCAATGGAAATAGGAACGTTAAGACAACCCTTGTCAAAGGAAGAAAAAGACAATCGACGAAAGAATGGACAATGCCTTTATTGTGGTCGAAAAGGACATTTCGTGAAAGACTGTTTGACTAAGCCTAAAGGAACATTTCCTAACCCTAGTAAATCAGCAGTTCTGGAAAAAACAGATCAAAAGTCGGAAAACTAACTGGCCCAAGATGTTTGAAGGGAGATCTCTTGGGAACCATTGCCTTCCCTTCTGTGAACTCATGTGTCTCTAACTACAAAGCACATTTTAGATTAGTAGTGCAAATCAGGTTAAGTCGAGAAACATGCCAAATGGAGGTTTTAGTTGATTCTGGAGCTACAGGTAATTTTGTGGATTTAGAAACTGCCAAACGCCTAGGAATCATCTGTGAACAAAAAGAGACTCCAGAAATTGTCCAAGCAGTGGATGGAAAAATCTTAGCTGGAGGGCCAGTAACCATGCAAACTTCTAAAGTCGTTATGTTCTGTGAAGATGCTAAGCAACAAATTCATAAGGAAGAGCTCCAATTTGATGTTATCCAAGCACCTCAATATGGTTTTATTCTTGGGATGCCTTGGCTTTGTTTACATAATCCAACCATAGATTGGCGGAAGAGAGAACTGGTGTTTTTGTCTGACTTTTGCCATTTATCTTGTCTAAACACCTCAAAAACAACTCTAAGTCAATTGGCCACAGCAGAAGAAAAAGAAACACTTTTGCCTAAAATATACAAAGACTACGCAGAGGTGTTCAGTGAAGCTAAAGCAGCCCTCCTTCCTCCTCATCGTAGCTATGATTGTCAAATTGATCTCGTACCAGGTTCTAGTGTTCCAAATTGCCGCATCTATGCTCTGTCTGAAAAAGAAAACCAACATTTAAGACAGTATCTTGATCAATATTTGGAGAATGGTTTCATCCGCCCCTCCAAGTCCCCGGCAGCATCTCCGTTGTTTTTCATTCCAAAAGCTAATGGGGAATTAAGGACCTGTATCGACTATAGGGCGTTGAATAAAATCACTGTCAAAAATAAATATCCATTACCACTCATCCCTGTTCTGTTAGACCAAGTTAAGAAGGCCGAAATCTACACAAAATTGGACCTTAGAGGGGCCTACCATTTGGTTCGTATCAGGCATGGTGATGAATGGAAGACTGCTTTCAAGACTCGATACGGATTATTTGAATACTTGGTAATGCCATTCGGGCTGTGCAATGCACCAGCAGCTTTCCAGTTTTTTCTTAATGATGCCTTGAAAGAATTTTTGGATCTTTTTGTTATTGTCTACATAGACGATATTTTGATCTATTCCGATTCTGAAGCTGAGCATGAAGGTCATGTCAAAAAGGTTTTGAGCACTCTTCAATCTCACAACTTATATTGTAAACTATCAAAATGTGATTTTCATGTTCGAGAAGTTGAATTTCTAGGAGTTCTCCTCACTCCCACTGGAATGAAAATGACTGACAGAAAGATCAAGGCGGTTGCTGATTGGCCTACTCCTACATCAATTCGAGACATACAATGCTTCTTGGGCTTCGCGAATTTTTATCGACGCTTCATTGATCACTTTTCTGCTGTGGTGGCTCCTGTTACACGTTTGTTGCGGAAAAAGGTGAAATTTGAATGGACCTCAGAAGCTGAAAATGCATTCCAGAAGCTAAAAAAAGCCTTTACTGAAGCACCCGTTCTTATGCATCCCAACGTAGAAGAACCTTTCATCATTGAAGCTGACGCTTCTGATGTAGCCATAGCAGCCATTCTCTCTCAAAGGCATCACACTACTGGTCAAATGCATCCTGTTGCTTACATGTCTCGAAAACTAAATCCCGCAGAGCAAAACTATGTTATAGCTGAAAAAGAACTACTTGCTATTCTCGAGGCCTTCAAAGAATGGAGACACTACATAATGGGAGCGAAATTTACTGTAACAGTTTATACAGATCACAGAAATCTACAGTTTATGAGTTCAGCTAGAATGTTAACCCCACGACAACTCCGATGGATGATGTTCTTTGCTGGTTATGATTTCATAATAACTTTTCGCCCAGGACAAGACAATAAGAAAGCCGATGCCTTGTCTAGAAAAGACTCTTCCTTGCATCGCTTTGAAGGGACACCACAACCTATAATCGATCCTGGCAAGGTAATCAGTGTGCTCTCAGCAGATCAGTTTCTGGAGAATATTCATGAAAGCTTTCCTCCTTCTCAGTGGAAACTATGGTTGAACCCCAAAAAGGATCAAACTATCAAAGAAGGAATACCTTTCCATGGAAAACAAGTATATCTGCCCTCTTTGAAATTACAAGAAACTGTGTTCAACTGGTTACATTCACATCCTATGGCAGGACATCCAGGCCCCAGAAAGACTGTGGAGAAAATACAAAAGATGTTTTGGTGGCCTACGCTACAGAAGGATGTAATAATGATGGCTAACGATTGTGAGGTCTGTGCAAGATTTAAAACTGATCACACGAAACCAAAAGGTTTTTTGCAAGTTTTACCAACACCAACTGAACCATGGAAACATATTTCATTGGATTTCATCACTGACTTGCCACCAATCAATCAGCATACTGTGATTCTAGTGGTTGTGGACAGTTTAACCAAATACGCACATTTCATCGCTTGTAAACAATTGCCAACTGCTGGACAATTAGCGCAGTTATTCTTGCAACATGTGGTGCGCTTACATGGCTTGCCTTACAATTTTGCTTTCAGATCGTGGTTCTCAGTTCTCTTCTAAGTTCTGGCAGCAATGGTGTAAAAATCTACAGATCACTTCCAATATGTCCACCAGTTACCATCCTCAAACTGATGGGCAGACCGAAAGACTGAACCAAACATTGAAGCAATACTTGAGATGTTATGTTACGGACTCTAAGAAATCCTGGTTGGATTTACTTTGGATCGCTGAGTTTGCATACAATACTTCGCCTCATTCGTCAACCGGGTCCTCCCCGTTTGAAGCTCTTTACGGCTATGTACCTAACACCATTCCTTTGACTCTGCCCAATGATGGGAGTGGTGTGCCGGCAGTTAGAGACTCTGTGCAGCTTATGCAGGCTATTCATCGTCAGGTTCAAGATCGTTTATTGCAAAGCAAAAGGAAATACAAGGAACAGTATGATAAGAGACATCGTTCAGGTCCTGAGTATGCCCCTGGAGACAAAGTTTGGCTATCCACGAAGAACTTGAACTTTAAACACAAGAATATGTTTCAACCTAAGTTCATTGGTCCTTATCCAGTCCTGCGTCAGGTGAACCCTGTGACATTCAAACTGTTGTTGCCCAGGTCCCTGCGCATTCATCCAGTCTTTCATACTTCCCTTCTTAAACCTGCTAGTCAGACCCTGGCTCCTCGTCCAGCACCAGTTTTGGTTCATGGCAGTTGGGAATATGAGGTCCAGAACATTTTGGATTCTAAACGTCGGCTCTAGGTTGTGGTATCTTGTCTCCTGGAAGGGGTACGGTGCTGAGAATGATTCCTGGGAGCCGGCTGGCAATGTTCATGCCCCGCGTTTGGTACGCCGTTTCCACCTCCTTCCCCCTCTGAAGCCGGGCCCTAGACCGCTCTTGGGAGGGGGGAGTACTGTCAGGGCTAGGGTGGCTTGCGGTCTAGGGCCCGCCCCACTCAGCTTTCGGGGGTTCCCGTGTGGGAAAATGCATCTGTCCTCCTTGGGAGGGCGTTGGTGGCTGATGTGCGTTAGGCCTGCTTGTTCCTCTGTCTTACATCCCTGTTAGGATGTCTGTGCAGTCTGTCTGTCCTTCAACTGCTGTTTTTTGCTATTCCGCCTAATGCGTGAGGTTTGGCATGTCGGGAACGTCCGCCTAATGCGTGAGGTTTGGTAGACTGGTCGCATGCGTGAGCGCCGTAGGCACGCTAGCTTACGCGACCGCGCCCTATCTTCTGTGCTTACTATTCTGGACTATTCTAGGGATAGGTTGTGCCTCTCCTTTCTCCCCAACTTGTTTTTTGCCAGATCCAGCATTTTGGAGCAGGAAATCACCGGAGGCTTTCGGAGATCGTTCCTGGGGGCGTGGCAGTTTCCAGCTTTCCTCATTTCCAGGATTCCAGGAGAGAAGAGTCGTTTTGTGTGCCCAGAAGGGACGTTAGTCCTCCAGAGAAGTAGAGTAGGTCGTACTCTACAGGTAGGGGCAAGAAATCAGAGTTCCTTGGCGCAAAATTTCTTAAGTGCATTCATATGTTTTAAAAGTGACAATTAGTTTGCTAATTAACCATTGATGTTTTAAATGCACTGTAAGTCTAAATCGCTTTATGTTTTTTCCTTTGAACAAGTGAAGTGCTTCTCATTGTTGGCAATGGTTATATGTTTTCCTGAGAAGCGCAAAGCTAGCTATTTAGTAGCGTGTTAATTCTATTTAAGAACAGTATATTTTTGGCGCTATTCTTTTTTTGAGATTTTTGGTGAAAAGGTCAAAAGGTGGTTTTAAATGTGAAAGACAACATTGTGATAATTATAGTTTGCTCTTCAAGCTTTGGTAAAGGAGTGTATTTACTGAAAGTGGTGTTGCTTCTTAGAAAGAAGAATCTGTCGCAATTCACAAGAGAAGAGACTACACAACATAGTGAATAGAACTGTGATTGATGAACGCTTATTTACAAGAGGCTATTTGGATTCTCAGTGAGAGTTTGATTAGAGTCTGGTGTTTTAGAAAACACCCAAGTTTGGTTTTAAAGGTCTTTGGTCAACTTTGGATTTCCGGAGTGTATGTAAATAACTTTTCCTTTTCAGATCTCCTTCCCTGCTGTTCCCTTCCCAATTCCCTTTCCCCCCCCGCTTGATCACTCCAAGATTCTGTGTAATAATTACATTCGGAATTGGAGGTATCGAGAGGTGGGTCCTTATTACTTCACGACAGACCCCGAGGAAGACTTCGCCTGACAGGAAATTAGTACATAATCTCCTTACTGCCCTAATCTATCCTAAGAAAGTGGTAATTTTTAAGTGTAGCGCACACAAGAAAGTGACTGATAAAATAGGAGCATGCAATGCCTTTGCAGACTACACAGCTCATGAGACTGCAATGCAACAAAGTACTACATCTATGTATGTAGTTAAATCACAGGCTGAACGATGGCATGATGCCAGGCAAGAAGTGCTGTACATGCAACAATCTGCCTCTGTCGATGAATTAGACCAATGATCCAAGGAGGGAGCATTGGAGGATGAGGGCTGTTGGAGGAATAAAGAAATGACAAAATGGAAGTTACCCACTGCCTATTTACATCTTATGATTCACATGGCACATGGGCCGGCACATGTTGGAGCATCCTCAATAGTAAAGCAACTTATGCAAGTTTGGAATCATCCAGAGATTGTCGGTATAGCTAAGAAACTAGTCTAGTCCTGTCTGATCTGTCTCCAGTATGATCCTGGAAAGGGAACACAATCTCCAACAGGAGGGTTTGCAATACCTACTGCACCTTTAGATACTCTGCAAATGGATTATATCCAGCCTGAACGCTGTAACAATCTGAAGTATGTTCTGTTAGTGGTGTGTGCCTTTAGTAAATGGGTGGAGGCATACGCCACGAAGGATAATGCAGCTCTTACTGCAGCAAAGGTGCTCCTAAATGAGTTTTTCCCCAGATTTGGAATTTGTCGAGTTTTGTGGAGTGACAACAGACCCCATTTTATTGGGCAAGTTGTTGAGTATCTCATGAAAGGGTTAGGAATTAAGCAGAAGCTTCATGCTGCTTTTCAGCCGCAATCAGCAGGACTAGTGGAACATTACAACTCTACCCTTAAATTAAAACTGGCTAAAATATAGGCTTCCACATCTTTGAAATGGCCTGATGCACTGCCCTTGGCATTGCTGTCGATTAGATCGATACCACATACCCGATCTGGCCTCAGACCGTATAAGGTGTTTTTTGGAAGGCCAATGAATATTTGGGGGATTCCTAAGCCACGCCCTATACATGATGTACCCTATGTATTGATGAATGAATATTTGTCTCAGTTGACTGACAGTTTGTCTTCTATTTATCAATAGGTTCGGGAGACTCTTCCAGACAGGTCACAAGGTGAGGGCCACTGCTTGCACCCTGGTGACTTTGTCGTCACAAAGTACTTCCAGAGAGCCAGTTCCCTAGCACCTAGATGGCGAGGCCCTGAGCAGGTGCTTTTGGCTACCAGGACTGCGGTTCGAGTGACCAACCGTAAAAACTGGGTCCATGTGACACATTGCCGGAAAGTATTGCAAGACCTAGTGAGCCCAGCTGCATAGGCAGATCACCGCGACATCCTGGCTACAGAGATAGGACAAGCTACGTCACCTGAAGGACCTGAGGAAGTCTTCATGGACCACACGATCCCTGATACATCTGGATATCAGCTGCAACCCCGGAAGAAAGACACTTTGTTGCTAAAAAAGACTGTTTGAGCCACTGTCCTGGGTGGTTAAAGACTGACTATAAGGGGGGGTAGCCTTTTAGTGACTGCTCGTCTCAACCTCAGTGAAGAAACCAATGTCTGCCTAGGACCTTAGGGCACCATCTGTTTTATTGTTCAACAACGAGATGAACTTGCCTAAGGAGAAGAAGCAAACTGCAGCAAGAGTCTGTGATTGAAAGAGTATGTTCATTATTGGACTCACTTCGATTGTTATTATTGCTACAATAACATGGGTTGTAGAGGGAGTAGCTCCTGCTCGAAATCTGCTGACTGCTACTACTCCTGTCCCCATTGAACACCATTACTTTACTCTTCCTTATCATGAGAAGAAGCATAGAATGTCCTACCTCAATAACACTTTTATTCAGATGTTGCACCATACTCACAGCGCTACAAATGTTACCAACTGCTGGGTATGTGGAATGATGCCAGCACATCAGAAAAAGGGAGGAACGTCTTTTATTCCCTCGCTGTTTTCACACAATGGCTCTTGCAGAGCCTGGTTTGTATTGTTGTGAGATTCTGAAGTTGCTAACATTATTTATGCTGATGTAGGAAAGCTAAAAGCTCAATTGAATAGGGTTTTTTACCCTGATGAGAAAGGACATCCACAAGCTAATGAAACTGTATGTTTAATGGAGGAGTATCGTCAAGAAAATTTCTCTGCACACTACGTTTTCCCTAACACTTGAACAACCAAGGGAAAACAAACCTTCTGTTAATGCTGTCACTAGAGCTCGAGCTGAACTTTGTGTGAGCAGTATTGGCAGTATACCTGTGGGAAAAAGTGACTGTACTTTAGTATTGAACATTACTGGACTAAACAATAGTTTTTGGTCCTCACACAACACCTATTTCATTTGTGGAAGTAAAGGTTATTACCACCTACCTATTGGTTGGTCTAGAAGCTGCTATGTGTCCTCTTTGCTTCAACCTGTATTTTGGCACCTGCATCCTACCATAAAGACTATAAACTGTATAATGACATTTCTAAGAGCCGATTCAAGAGGACAATAAACAATGATGAGGTGGATCAAACTGATATTGCACTGCAGCAGTATATTGACTTTAACTTGGGACTATTCTTCTTTGTTGGTGCGGCCTTAAACAGCAGGAAGATCAGGCGCTTGACACGTGTTGTAGAGGTTGGAACCAATCAGACAGCCATGGCACTTGGAAATATCACAGAAGAACTACTAATTGTGAGAATTGTGGCACTCCAAAACAGATGGTCCTTAATGTCATCCTGGCCAACCGTGGTGGAGCATGTCGCATCATTGGGAGCAGCTGCTGCATATACATCCCTGACCACCCCCTTCAGTTTTTGATGCAATTTGCAAGATGCACAAAATAGCCACTGAAATCCACAAGGATTCAGGGACATGGACTTTGACTGCATGGCTATGGAATATGTTTACTGTATGGGGCTGGAAATTACTGTCAGCTCTATGTATATTTGTTGCGATTCTTTTAATTTCTTGCCTATGTATTCAATGTGGCCCGATGCTCTGTTCCCTTTGTATTTCTACCTGTACCTCGTGTATACCTACTAAACAAAATGCTAAGAATGTAAATGCCTGCCTAGCAACGGACCAGGAAATTAATGTACTCATGAGAATAATGTAAATGAGATCTTCCATGTACCTTCCAAATCATAGAGATGTCTTCAGCTAATGCTAAAAGGTCTGTCTGTGGAAATCGAAAATAATTGGTGTTCGCATAAGCTGAAGCCATCTTGTTTGTGGCATCCATTTTGTCAGCTATGTAATTCTTCCGTCTTCACTGTTTCTTGTCTTTCTATTCTGCTTGTGTCATCAGCTTTAGTTAACTCCTTCTGTACTGAGCCAAAGCAATGTATGAGAAAAGGCCTATAGCTGCTAGAATGCACCTGGCTAAAGATGCAACTGTCGATCACTCTTTGTTATTGTAAGCAGTTCTGTTCCCCGTCCCACTTTGCTGACTAAGTGATCTCCATCTGCCCATGTTTGTCGGTAGTTATTCCTGTGTATGCTTGTTCCTTCTATTTGTAACTACATGCTTACCAGTGCAGAAAATTCAGTATAGAGGCACCATGGTCTGTGTATTCAAGCCACTACCTCCTGGAACACTTGAGGGTGTTGTATGGATGTGGTCTCACTCATGGGCGAATAAACTTGTTATTTTGAATTTTAGCTTCAGTGTCAATCTATATTTTGTTGGTTTATGGACCCATGGACAAGATAAGGGTGAACCCTGCACTGGTGTGCCCCTTAAAAAGGCACATATCCACATCTGCGCTGGACGTGCTACGGTGGAACCCTTCATATGCTGGAAAATGTCGCAATTTAGGACAACATTCTTTGTTTGTTTGGTTAACCCAGGCCACCAATAGCATTGTTTCAATAAAGAAACTGTTGCGGTAATCCGTGCTTGTCCAGAACCTAGACCCTCGTTTGCAGCTAGAATTAAACCTACTCTGTGATCCATGTTTGGTATTACTCTATCCCCCACCCCTGGAATCAGAGTATACAGAATGTTATTTGCATCTAACTTGGATGAGTACTTGAGTGGAAAGCCTTTAGGTAAGGCAAGGCTGGGCTGTTTTTGCATGAAGCAATGACAGCTATCATAATCTGTCCGTCTATTCTCGTTTTTGAACGAGTGATTGCAGCTATGGCAGCAGTACATACTGCCGCCTTTGCGGCTTCACCAGCCAATGACTTCCCGTCAACATGAATGCCATCCCTTTGATGACTCAGCGTGTGTATCAAGTGAGCTCTTGCTAGTTCGTTTTTCAACTCCGCTACCTGTTCCCATAGGATTTCATGCTCAATTGTGTTACCTTTTAAGTCCTTAAACCCATTTTGACCCCAGTAGTGTAGATATTCATTGTATGACTGGACACAATAAAAAGAATTGCACACAATAAGCGTGGGGAATTCTCGATCCGTATTTATTAGTGCCAGTAATAGGGCTTTTAATTGTGCTAGTTGTGCTGTGCAGTCTCCTATAGACTGTGTCTTCGTACTGCTGGGATGGAACATACCATCCTGCATATGACCCTTCACAATCGCATACGCAGTGCTGTATAGCTGTCCACTTCCTATGGCCGGCTGAGCAAATCCATCAGTGTAAATTATATATTCATGCTGATCTAGAGGCATTATCTCATTCGGTAGAGGATATTCTTGTTCATATTGCAGGAATGCTTCTGTTTTTAGATTAGGGTCATATCTATATTCTTCATCTGTTGCTGTGAGAGAATTAGCCCATTGTATCCATCTTGGATGTAAGGCTTTAGCATTAGGAATGTTTGCCTTTGTAGCAGCCTCCAAGGCTGGTACCGGAGTTATGACAATTATTCATTTCCCCTGAGCCAGTGTTCTTTCTCTTACTAAAGCGGTCTGTACTGCTGTCAGTATTTTTTCTGTAGAAGCAAAGCACATTTCAGCGTTTGTGTACAAGGGTAAATTGTATGCTATAGGTACTGTTTCTCCTTCATTAAAGGTTAGGTAAGAATACTCAGATTGACCCCGTATAACAAGGATCAAAAGGTTGCTGACATTTACGTGTGTCTGCAAGTGTTTTGAAGCTATCATGTCGACTTGTAGGGAACAAAGGATATCTGTGTGTTCCTGTGTCCAATGCCTAACTGAAAAATCAGGTCTGATTAAGTCGTAGAAAGTTTTTACTTTTCTGCGTAATACAAAATGTATTGTCTGCCAAAATTTAAGAATCCCAATATGGATTGCAAGTTTTTCAGCGATTTAGGAGGTTGGAGCAGCGCATACTTTTCTAAAAAGTTAGCTGCCAGGCTTTTCCCTTCACTTGACAGCTCATATCCAAAAAATAGGACATTGAGGTGGGCTATTTTTGATTTTTTAAAGTTGAATTTGTAGCCCTCAGAGGCGAACCGCAGAATTGTATTGCTTACCCTGATCAAGTTCCTTCAAATCATCATCCGTCAGATAAATATCATATACATAGGACAATGCCTCTTCTTACAAATTCGGAAGAAACTCTGTTACCTTAGCGGAAAACAACCCAGGGCTATTCTTATACCCTTGGGGAAGTCGTCAAAATTGACCCTCTTAGCCTACCTCCGAGAAGGCTGTCAAATACCTGCTTTCAGGTGCTATATTTTGGCAGAAGAATCCATTTGAGATATCAAGTGTTGCTTTGTATTTTTTCCGCACAATGATATTCATTAATGCGGCACTGTGTGCATTCTGTACTGCAGATGTTTTAGTGCATGTGTTCAGATATCTGTAGTCTAAAACTAGACAATATGAATTATCGGGTGTCATTACGGGAAACAAAGAATTATTAATTGAGGAGGTGCAAGTTTCTATTACACCCTGGTATTCAAGTTGATCTAAGATCTCCCTGATCTGTTTTTTCGCTTCTTGTTTTATTGGGTACTGTCTCTGTGAAGTTGGAGTAGTTTTTACTGGGATTATATGGCGAGGTGACTCGGCATCCCATCCAACGTAGTTCTGATATAATGCAGGAGCAAGGGTAACCGCCCACTCCTGTTATTATTATTGTGTCTTTTATAGAGCGCACAGCTATCCCAAAGGGGGTCCCGGCGCTAATTGATTAGAATAAGCTCCCTGAAGACAAAGAGTTACCGGCAGAAAAGAAAGGTTTTCAAAGCGCAGCGGAATTCCAATTTAGTCTTAATCATGCGCAGATTAAGAGGCAGCTTATTCCATTGTTGGGAGGCACCTAGTTCAAATGTTCTGCCTCCAGAATGGGATTTTTAAAATCTGGGTGTAACCAGTAGACATTTAGAATTTGAACGAAGTGATCTCGAATTGCAGTAAGGACGAAGAATGGATCTAAGATGGGCGGACCCATTGCCCTGAGTGGAGCGATAGGCTAATGTCATGGCTAGGCTAATGTATGTGTGTTTTAAGTATTTTGGAACGAGGTCAGGAAAAGCCAGCAAAATCACAGTTTCTCCCTTTGGGCAATTCATAACAATTTCAGGAAGCCTATCTCTTTCAGCTAAAAGGATTCATAGCCATAAGTCAGGTTCTCCCAAAAGAGATCTTTAACTTTTCTGGGTTTGTCCCCCTCCATCTGGAGTGTTACTACATGTAACCTATGTGCGCCACTTACCCTCGTATCAGGTGTTTCTACCGTGATATGCTCATTCAACTCCGCTGTCACCAGAAATTCCATCAGGTTCTGGTGAGCTATTGTTACTTCTGCTGTGCTGTCTAGCATCGTCAATGCCATTCCCCGTTCAGAAGTTTTGTCCTCAGAATTCTGGGCATGTCAAACTTAAAGACCTGCTACTTTCTTCTTTTCAAATTGAGGTTTTGATTTTGGCTTTTCTTCTTTCTTGGAAGTATAATCTGAAGTGCATGGCATGTCTCTGTACTTTGTATGCTTTTCTTGTCTGTGCTCTGACTGTCCTTCTCTCTTGGGGTTTCTTAGGTGAACCTTGAAAGGAACGAGAGCAACGTGTATCACTATCCTGATACCTGTCAGGTTTTGTAATATTATCACGGTTCCTATGGTTATGCCTCCTTTCTAAGGGCTCCGGTTGAGGAGACCTACCTCTGGATTGTGATCTATTCTCTCTATACTTTTGTTTTTTATTGTTATTATCCCATTTTGTCTTGTGAAAATGACATGCTTGCGTGATGTTATCCTTTTCAGGACCTCCAATCAGTTGAGGTTTTGTTGCTCTAGCTCCCAAACTATCTCTACCTAGCTCAGCATAGGTTTCCACGATAATTTTAGGTAATTCACGTTCCTGATGTAAAGGAGTGAAACCTCTCAGGCGTTGGTGTATTGCCACTGTTGCTGCATCCCCTTTAATGTTAGCTAATATGATAGCTGATACCTGGGCAACATTTCCTAATAATTTCATCTCTAAGTTCAGAGCAGGTTGTGCTCCAAACTCATTCTGTATTTGTCTTAATACATCTGATATTACTGCTAATGACGAGATACTATGAGTTCTGGTATATTATGCAGCGAAAACTGTACCCCAAGTGGTACAATTCTCTAGCTGGGGAGCTATCCCCATTGGCAAGCAGATTGTTTGCATTCTGTGTTTTTCTTTAGGGCTTGTGTGTGAAAATACTGCCTCTAGCTGGGTTAATTTTTTAGCTATGCAGAATGGCATTTGCTCACATCTAGTGGGCATTTTACCCATAACGGCGTGTAGTGTTTTTGGTGTTATTTTCAGTTGTAGATCTGAATTTGTCCTGTTTGTGTAGTTCTTGTTTTCTGAAGTGTGAGTGTTCTCATCACGAACTGCATCAGGTTTCTGTAGAGTTTTATTATTTCTTTATGAAGTGGACTTATGTCTGCCACTGGCATTGAGTCAATGTCTGGGTGTGGGGTATAGGGTGCTAAGGCTAGCCAAGTGGCTCCATCTCTTCTGAGTGGACCTAGTTGAACTTTGTCTTTTGTGTGGGGGAGGGTACTTTTAAACCAGTTTATGTGCTGGTAGGTGAGCGGAATTTCAATGTCCTCATATGGACAGTATCCATCTGGTGTTTCATCTTCAGTGTAAGAATGAAATGTATTTGATTTTGCATCTGCTTGTGGGAATTTAACCCATGAAAAGAATACCTCTGTTCTGTATGTCTTGTGAGCCTCAAACACGAAAGTTACTGTCCCACTGTAGCGTAGTTCCTATTTCCAGAATAGGCTCTACACATTGGAATAATATACACTATAGGTTTGGCACAGTATGCCTCCATCGAGTATTTAAACTTAATTACTTTGTGTGCCAGCTAACTCAGAGGCCACTAGAAACTCCTTGTAAACAAGAAGGGAGTAGTTTCTGGCAACCGCATAAACATGACAACTTTGTTTCCCTTTACAATTGGAATACTCTCCGAATTGTGGAAACAATAGATAACAGTTTCACTCAGCTAATCGTGCATGCTTAGTTTCTGCAGAGTTACACAGAAAGAGTAGACGGGCGTTTCAATAAAAAGGATTTCTTGAACAGTCCTATTTCTCGTGTAAGAGATAGGAGCTGTTACAATCATAGGACAGTATGCAAGATATATTATGTACAGCGTGAGCAGTAAAAAGAAATAATACTGCGCTAGCATTATCTTTTAGCTATGACACTTATATTAATTTACATAAATAACATATTCTAAAAATGCGAGCACTCATACAATGTGTTCTCTAACTATTTCTACCCCAGTGTACCTAAGTGTAGGACAAGGTAAGAAGTAGGTGCTGTATTCTATATTATGGTATACTATAGTTTAGTTATGCTAAGTTTGTATGGCAAGAGTCCTTCTAGGTTCTTGTCAGCTCGATACCTTAAGAATGAGAGAGGTTCCGGGTCTCGAACTCTAACACCCCACGAAGGGAGTCAGAACACTGAAAGCTGGATTCTCTGCGAGCAGGTATGACAGCGTCTTGTCAGTGCGTCAGGCCGGGACACGGGCTCCTCTAAGTCGAGGTCTCCTCCTTACTTGCTGTTCTTGCCGTAGCAAGGGAAGATATATTTATACCTGGTAGGTGGCTAGGAATGTTAGCATTGACGTAAAGTCGGGCAGAGGAAGACGTTAGAAATGAACCTTTAGGGTATAGCGGTTCATGCATAATAAATGATTTCTTGGAGAAATCAATAATCCTGGGCTAGGGAAACTCCCAACAGCTTAAGGGTCTGGTGTATTTGAATAGCATGGCTAATACCTAAATAAGGACTGGGATCTTGTGCCTATATAAGGGCAATGCGAATTGTGCCTATATAGGGTCATGTATCGTGAAAACCTATATACGGACATCTAAAGAGGAATACAACACCACCTCTAGGTGTGATTGCATAGCCTGCTAGTTTTTAAGTAAGGGCAGTTCTGCTTGTTGGGGATATACAAAATAAAACAGATTAGAAAACGCAATCTGCTAGCTGTGGCATTGCTACTGACAAAGAGACGAGTGGCTATGAAATAGGGGAGTAGACAGACACCACACTATAAAACTTGGATCACGGATATGACTTATTGCAAAGAACAATTAGAAAATAATATGGAGGATATACCAGAGACATCACGCCCTAAAGATTTTTGGGACCTGCTTATGCAATATTTAAGGTCCAGGCAAGCAGATGAATAAAAACTAATTGTTGAGCGGAAGGACAGGACAGCTATGTCACTTAATGGGAAATGCACTAAATGCATTAAATGATGCGGATTATGATGTAGATTATGCTGACACATGTAAAGACTATAATTAATGTGCACAGAAATGATATGCAAATAATATGGCATTCACAGCACACCTCTGTTACAGGAGACATGTACTCAAAAAACACAAACATGGAATGTAAAGATACAAAATGAGAAATGTATTTCATGTATATTGTGCCTAACCATCAATAAAAACAAAAACGAAAAAGGTAAGGGCAGTTCTGACATTTTCTGAAATGTTAATTTACCCTTCCTGTTTTTCCTCTCTTACTGGGGCGGCACATTATATAATGAGACATGACAGAAATTCAACATTTTTTTAAATTTATGTCACATATGTATGTTTTGTATATAGTGTACTGTCCACTTCACCAGTCACCACATGTCACCTTCTCACAATAGTCGCCTTTGTATTTTTGCAATTTACTTGTATTTGTGACCGCCATTTAATATTCAATACTTCTTGAAATATATAAGAGTAAATCAACTCTCCTTGTGTTTTCCTGGTGTGTTCTCAATTGAAATTGTTTTTTCATTTATTGAGTAAAAGGAAGTGTGAAACACCTTTTCTCTTGTATTGAATACATTTATCACAGCAACTGTATCGCCCAACAGAACCAATTGTTTTCTGTATTAGTGTGGATGGGTAAGCATTATGCCATCCTTCCACTGCATTATTTGTTTTGGCTTTCTGTGCCAAGGCGCTGTTATATAGAAATTCCTCCATGGTATTTGGAATTTGGGTTGGCGTCTGCGTCCGGAGGGATGCAGTCTGCCAACCCAAGTATCTTTGAAATTATCCATTAGATGACTTAGTTTGTGGTCGTTTTGTTGGTAGAAAGGCCTTCTATTAATAAATGAGTGTGCTAGCTACCTCTGTGACAAGGATATAGGCTAGTCCCATCATTTTTCTAATTTGGAAGTCAAATTGACTGTTTGTAGCATATTCTACACTTAGTGGATATTAGTAGAGGCGTCTCCATATGCTTTGAATAAAATGATAGTCACAGCCTTGTATGGCTTTGTGGGGGTAAATTTTTTATATGATTTGAATCATGGCTAGGTCTAAGTCTCTGATTACTTTATGTTGGTTGTAGTTATTTGTTTTAAGATAAATATAGTTTAAGAGTTCATAGCAAGTGCCACTTTGTTTACTTGGTAGAAGGGCATATATAAAAGGGATGTTTGTGTTTTGATATTCACAATGTATGGTGTATATATGAGTGTATGGTTTGCGATACATTTTGAAAGTCCCATCCATCTTCCAGGTTTGACAGTGGCTTAGACTTAGTAAGTTATGTGCTGTAGAAAATATTAGGATTCGTCTAGCATTGTTTAGGTAGTCATGTACCAGGAAGGGTTCCTCATTATGTGTAGTTTGTGTTCAGGTATTTCTATATCTTGGTATTTTCTTGGGGCAGGGAGAGTATCGCTGGCAGCTTTTTAAGTTTGTGTAATTACACTTTTTAAAGTAGGTACGGGTGGTAGTTGGTCTGTGATGTATTCAGCTACTTTAGGGAGTATATCTTTTGGGATTTTTGTTGGGGGCTTTTGGGAGCTAGTGATTGCTTCTCTTATTCCCTGCAATATCTCCTTTGCTTATATTTCTTTCAGATTAAGGGGGTGATTGTGTTCCATAAAATTAATTAGAACATCATGTTTTGTAGTGGTTCTCCCATTGAATGCATTATGATAATATTTGGTGCATTTCTAATTTACGTTTTCTATTGATGAACTTTCTTTGTGACTTAGTAATTGCTTTCCTTTCTGGGATGTTATGTGTCATGCTCTCTCTGTCATAACTGTTAATATGGTCATTGTATAAAGAATTACAAATAAAATGCTTATATGTGTGTTATATGCAAATTAAATTATGCCAATACGTTTATCATTATTTATACTTACATATATGTTCTTTTTAGATGTTTCACACTTATACAACTTTTATGTTGGGGGTGCTGTAATGTGGAGCAGGTACTTTCTTTTCTGTTGGGCGAAAAAAAGGGCATCAGTTTCATTTTTAAATGTTTATTTGTTGGTAGTTTGTAGAGGTCTGTTGGGCGAAAAAAAAACATCAATTTCATTTGTAAATGTTTATTCGTTGGTAGTTTTTAGAGGTTGTGGTTGTTAGTTTTTATTTTAATCACTTTTGGGGTGAGTTTCTATTTTGTAATCATTTACATATACTTGCTTTTTATGTATTTTTCCTTGTCTGTGATTGGTGTTGTTTTTCTGCAGCTTAGCAGTTTCTCAAAGTTGTAGTATTTTGTTTTAGTAAGTAAATATAAAGAGATAGAAGTTGGAGAGTATTTTGTTAATTATATACAAATTTAGAATTGTAATTTTATTTACAACAAAATTTTAGGTTAAATATAAGTTATACATACGTTGCAAGGTAGTTGTCGAGATGTATATTGTTCTTTTTTTCAGGGTCTGGTCAGAGAATCTGGCTGAGTTTCCTTGTCTTGCAGCATTTGTCGATTTTGCTGTATTAAGTTGATAAAATTTGTGTGCCTTTTATATTGTTGATTTAATTGCTTGTGTGAATTTATTGGTTAAGTTTGGGTATAGTTTGATTTTGATAAGTTTAGTTTTAATTAGAATTTTGTTTTCAGTTATGTCCTTTTATGGTAAAAGCTAATTTATGTTTTATTTATAATGTTTAATATATAGTACAACAGTTCTAAATATTATATATACATATATCCACAATGTGGTCCCTTTGTTCAGTGCGCTCTAACAGCGGGTGATCTGCGTGGGGGCAAGATCCTGGCCCCTAATTCAATTTTGCACACAAAGAACGGGGCACTCTGGAGTGCAGATTATTCAAATGAGTTCATTGGCACAACTCAACCAACACATTTCAGCCCACACGGCTTTGTTCTCGGTAAGTGAGTCCTTTCTTTATTGCACTATTTAAACCCAGCTGGCCTCAATGTGGCATTCTGGGACATGTAGTGCATTAAATTCAACATTACACTATTTTCAGAAAGGAAATGTACCTGTTATTGCTATTTTCAATGGAGGACAGTTTGTCCTAAGAGGCATACTTATGTTATGTCATGATATAGTATCCTGCGACAATGTAATTTTACCAATTCAATACACATCATTAGTTTTTATGATATCTTGGCAAAATAAATTACGTTTTAGAGTTTAGTACTCAGCATTAACTTTTTATGGCACACATTTTACTGAGTTGACGTTTATACCGTTTTTTGGCGGGATATAGTGTCCTATGGTCTTTTACCGAGCAGTGGTATCTTGGCATTCTTTAGATGTTTACAGTAAAGTACTAATTATTTTTATTTAATGTTCATTCCAAATGTGTATAAAGTTCTTCGTCATTGTTCAACCCCCTCTGGGTCTTTGTTTGAAGTCTGACGATATAACGGGATTCCATCTGACATCGTTTTTATTCTATTTCCACCACGCTTTGATGCCATATTAGCACATTGCTCTCCAAATTTCCTTTTTGGCATAGTAGCATATGTTTAGCAGTTGCATATGAAATACCTTTGTTGTTGACTGCTCTGTTGTGCTTCAGAATGCGCTTCCGCAAGGTGCGGATGGTGCTGCCAATGTATTTACTGCCACAATTGCATTCAATGATCTATATCACATATTGTGTGGTGCACGTGATTTTTTGGTTCAGAATAATTGTGTTTCTGTTGGGTTCCACATTGGTTTTCTTGTTTTTACCAATCTTACATGCCTTGCATGAATTGCATTTTGTAAAACCATTTTCTTGTTCCATTAGCCAAGTTGTGTCTAATCGCTGTTTGAAATGGCTTTTTAATAGTATGTCCTCTAGAGATTTTGTTTTTCTGTAAGTTACAGTTGGCTTTGGTCCAATAAGTTGTCCTATATCAGGACCTTTTTCAATCAAATGGCAATATTTTTAGATCTTACCCATGATCCTTCCACTTTCTTTACTATATGTGGTTATAAATCGTGGCACTTGTTCTTCACAATTTTCAGTTTTTTTCTTTGGTATTAATGTGTGCTCTCTCGTTTTTTGATCAATTCTTCTCCTGCTCTTTTTCAATGTGGATTATTTGTACCCTCTTCCTTTTAGCCTTTCCATGGCTTCTTTGATTTTTTCTTCAGCATCCTCTGGTTTGGAACAGTTCCGCTTCATTCGCATGAATTCTCCATACAGTATATTATCAACTAGTGATTTTGGATGGAAACTTGTTCCATGTAAAATGCGGTTAGTTGCTCTTTCTTTTCTGTAGAGTGTGGAGTGTATCTCGTCATCCTTGATGTATATCAGGGTTTCAAGAAAGGTAATCTTTGTTCTGTTTGTATTGCATGTGAAGAATAGACCAATTTGGTTGCTATTCAATTTTCTAAAATATTTTTGAAAAATCTTGTTCTGTCCCGTTCCATATTAGGAATAGATCGTCTATGAAACGGACCCATAGTATTATTTTGTCTAGGTCTTCTTGATTCTCCACATCCCACGCCACCAATTTTCCCCACCACCCCATTGTAATATTGGTATGGTTTGGAGAAAAAAAAATGCCCACGGCAGTTCCACAGCGTTGTTTAAAAAGTTATTTATTGGAGTAAAAGAAATTGTTGGTAAGACACAGTTCGATCATGGTGAGTAGCATTTGGGTGTGTTTCATCTCCGATATTTTTCTTTGTCTTCAAAAATATCTACATGCATTTAGGCCTATCTCATGTCGGATCGACGTGTATAGCGATACCACATCTATTGTTATCAACAGGAGTTGACTATTCCACGTGATGCCTGTGAGTATGCTTAAAAAGTCGCCTGTATCTCTGATGTAAGAGCTCATGCTCTGCGTAATTGGAGCCAGAAATTGGTCTACATATTCAGAGAGGTTGTCATATAATTAATCACATGAGGATACGATTGGCCTTCCTGGTGGGTGGTGGAGCGTCTTGTGAATCTTCGGCAAGAAGTATATCGTCGGGATAACTGGCAAATCTTTTGTCAGAAAGTTTAGCTCATCATCATTGATCGAATTTTCATTGTGCCATTTTTTTTAGATTAGCATTCAATTCCATTGTCATTTTGTTTATTGGATTGTTTGGCATTTTGCAATAGTTTGTTGTGTCCTCTAGTTGTCTATATGCCTCTTGCAGGTACTCCTTTGTAATCCATGAGCAAAATGTTGCCCCCTTTATTGGCGGGTTTTATTATGAGCTCCTTGTTTTCCATTAGTATTGTAATTTCTTCCCGTCCCTTCTTACTTAGATTCTCTCTTTGATTTTCATTTCTGGTGTTTGTTATTTTTTCAAGCTCCTCTATTATTGCCTCACTGAATTGATTAATTCTGTTTCCAGGAGGTAAAACAGGGCAGTATTTCGATTTCTTTTTTAATCCGCTCCCCACTCTTTGGTTTGTTTCAATTTCAAGATGTTCAAGAACTTGTTCTTCCGACATTTCATCCTCATTTAAATTGTACAGTAAGTCAAACTTGTTTTTCAGATCTTGTGCTTGGTCAATGCTGATCATTGGATCAATACTGGCTGTTGTAATTTGTCCTTGTAATTCAAGAGGTTTCTTTTTGTTTTTATTAGAATGTATCTTGGCTAATTTTAGTTTCCGAACATATTTATAAGTCAATTCTTACTTCTGTGTAATTGAAATTACTCTCCAGGCAGAAAGATAATCCTTTTTTCAATGCTGTCTTTTCGTCCAATGATAATATGTGCTTTGAAAGATTCACAATGAGATTGTTTTCTATTTGGAACTGTGCAATAGATATTGCCTTTTTGCGTTTGCCCGTCTGTTTTTTCTGGTATTTATGAGACAGTTTCCCCTCTTCCTCTGCCACGTCCCCTTCCTCGTGCCAAGGTTTGGTACATATGCAATAGGCGCATTTCTTCCAAAAAATTGACTTTTGGGATGGACGCCGCCCCGCTCGTCACCTCCGGTTCACTCAGATCAGACTCACTCGCGCTCGTATTATTTGGTGTTGTCTTGGACATTTGCAGTGGATAATTCTTTTCCAATGTGTCAAATCGTTTTGCAAAGGTCAATATTCTACCATGTTTGTAGTCCTGTTCGTCTCTCTTGAATTTACGTTTCTTGCGTTTTTGAATTTCGATTTCATATTTCTCCAATCTTGCATCCATCTCCTTTCGTAATTTTGCAATTGCTGCTTGATCAGTGTGGCTTTCTACTTTTGCTTCCATTTCTTCCAATTGCTTGGTTATCTCTATTACATCAATCTTTGCATTTTTTAATAATATTTGCATCATGTTTAAAGAGCATTGTGAATTATTATCCGCCCATTCCTGTAATAATTCAGTTTTCGTCTCTGAGCGAGTGGGCATGGTTAAAATACGTAGTCCTCTTGGAATTCGTTTGACTTTTTATACAGTTTTTCCATTTTATTTTATTTTATTTTATTTATTTGGTTGAACTGTTGTTTTATCGTAAAATCTGCTGCGTTACTGTTGCTGTTGTCTCTCACATTAATGTCCTCTGTCTCTGTGCTTGCCTGAAACAGTGTTGCCGCTGTTGTAATCCTTTTCTCCTTACGATCTGAGTTTAAATAGTGAAATAAAGAAAGGACTCACTAACCGTGAGCAAAGTTGTGAGAGGGCTGAAACGCGTTGGTTGAGTTGTGCCAATAAACTCATTTGAATAATCTTCACTCCAGAGTGCTGCGTCCTTTGTGTGCAATATATATATATATATATATATATATATATATATATATATATATATATATATATATATATATATATATATATATAAAGCTCCCAAGTTCTTTTGTTGTTCGTAATCCAGAAAAAGAAACAGCACTCGTAGGGGCGGGGGTTTCCAATGCCAACAGACTTTATTGGCAACCCAGAAACCAACAAGACGCGTTTCGGCACTTAGCCTTCGTCAATTGACGAAGGCTAAGTGCCGAAACGCGTCTTGTTGGTTTCTGGGTTGCCAATAAAGTTTGTTGGCATTGGACCCCCCCCCCCCCCCCCTACGAGTGCTGTTTCTTTTTCTGGATTACGAACAACAAAAGAACTTGGGAGCTTTATATGTTTGGCGGGCACACCCCCGCCTAAAGAGCACCCGCTCGAGTGTGCAGCGGCTGGTGGTTTTGGAAGCGACCCCACGGACCGGCGAAGCAGGAGACGGACCACAGGATCTGGCAAACCGATATTATTAAATCACATATGTATATATTATTAGATTGTTGTATAAATATTTGTAGTTTATGTAAAAAAAAAATTGTTCATGTCATGTACTCAGGTAATTTTTGGGGTGAAATATAAATATTTTGGTGATGTAATATATTTTTTTACTTAAAACATGTTTATATATCTATTGTAATTGTTTAATATAAAAACTGGGTATTTTGATGTTTGTTAATGATAATGTAATTTCTTGGGTGATATTATTGTATGCAATATTGTGAGGCGATATTTTTGACAAATCATATGTTTATTGAAAGGTAACACTATTTGTGTTACCGATTGTTGTGTTTTTAATGCAAGTTAAAATTGATATTTTTAACAGTGGTATTTTTGTTCTTAATATTTGTGGTTTTGTTAGTTAAGTATAGGTAGGCAAATAATTTTAACAATATACATTTTCCCATTTTTAGCATCGCTTATGTGTGCATCGATATTATGGTAGTGATCCAAATCCGTTCAATAGTTTTTGAGAAATTAAGGTTCAAATATATGTGTATTCCTGGACAGTTGGGTTCGCAAGAGTCTTAGGAGAGTCCCATGGTCATGCGAAAGCAAAAATAGAGCCATCTAATTGGTCGAAAGGTCTTTTTTTCCTGACTTTCTCTTGCTGGAGCGGAGGTTCCTGCGAGTCCTTCGGGAGCTTGCGCTCTAATTGGCTCACTGTTGGAGAAACAGAAATGAAATGGCCACCTTTATTGAATAGGGGGAAGCTTCCTGGTGTGGTGAAAATGATAAGAAAAAACTATATAAGGGGGCAGGGTATAAAGGCATCCTGACCCTTAGTAATTGATAGATCTATGAGACATTTTCAGTGTGATAAAGCGAGCTGTAAACTCTTTAAAAAACAAAAAAGTTTGTGATCCCACTGGAGTTTGCGGGAAACTCTTATGATATATTATATATTATTGTAATACTTTACTTTGCTTTTTTTAAAAACCTTAGATTTTTTTTTTTTTTAAAGGTTAAAGGAACTTTCTAGTTAGATAAAAATGTCAGTTAAAACATACCTTTTTAAACAAACAAAACCACTGAAATTAACCCGTTATAGTTATCTCAAGTGTGATGGCCAGGCCCTTCATCCAGTACATCTTCCAACCCTCACCTCTTGCGTGCTTGGACCGCCCAGTACCTAACCTGCAGCCAGTGCAGCTCAGCTAGGGTTGAACACAGGGCCTGACCTGCAGCCAGGCCCTGTACCCTAACTTCTGCCCTCTCAGTAAGGCTACACTCATTTTACCTAATACACTCAGATATGAGGTGCCAACAGTGGCTTTGCTTGGCGTTTTTGTTTTTTTGGACACTCATGAATCAGAAATGGCTCGGGTGTGGGGCACAAAATGGCAGTTGATTCAGAAACTGAAATGGATGCTTGTGAGCTTGGGAGTTGGCTCCTTTGTTTTTTTACCCCTAGGAGTGCATTTAGAGAGTTTCAAGGCGCCCCCAAAAGAATTCACCCATAATTCAGCCAATCACAGTTTGCAAAAAATTCAAACTTCTATTTACATCATTTTCACATTGTGACTTGTGATTTAAAATGGAAGAGAGATACAAACATGTTAAACATTTAAATCCCACTCAGCCACTTTTTAAAATGGCTGAGTGGATTTAAATGTACTGAACATATTTACACCAAACCAAATCTGAGTGGGATTCAAATCTACTGATCATATTTACACCAAACCAAAAAAGGATGCTATCTGGGTAAAGTTCTACTTTCATTGCTGTTTGTTGAGACTTTTCAGTAAAATTTCCCACGGAATCTAAAAAGGGAAATCACTTTTTTCACCCTTTGCCCTGAACTTTATTTTACTGGGGACAGATCTTCACAAAAGTTGGCATGCTGAAACTTAGCTGATAGATGGGGTAGCTTTCGTCTTTAAATGCAAATTAGTCCATAGGGTCAAAAGTTATGGATAAATGAAAAAATGTCTTCTCATTGGAAACATTATCTGAACCATAACTACTCAGTGGTTTTTGCCAATGTGTAATGAAAAAGTTCATCACAACATAAAAAAATCTAAAAGTAATAGAGAGCACTTGTTGCAACAATGCTTCATTCATGTTCAACACACCTACTATTGTATGGGGGGAGAGTGAACAGTCTCTAAAAACACCCTATGGAGCACTCTAAACAAGTAACAAGTAATTCATTGACAGTTCGCCTTATCCAGTATTCCAAGTAGTCTATTAAAAGGAGTGATTCTTCTTTAAGTCAATTGAAACACTGGAGTCATAATGAAGTATCCAAGATTTTTATTCTTCGTACGTCAAAATCTAGTCCACCCAATGTGTTTTGTCCTTAGGAGTACTTCATCTGGCTGTGAACAAAAATACATATATCTCCTTTAAAACACGTATGGCTACAAAACATACAAAATTGAACAAATCATTAAGGCTCCCCAAACCCAACATAAACCACCTCTCTTTTAACAGTGATCAAGTTAACCAAAAAAAGAATTCTAAAATTGTAATATCTTATAGAAGTAGTTTAAAAAACGCTTTCCATCCCCCCCCAAAAGTATACATATTTAGTACTCAGGTAGTATTATACTGTATTTGTGATCATAATGAAACTCAGATTAATACATTTCACATCTAAAGAAATCTATTATTCAAAGAAACGGAATCAAAAAATATATTTTTCTAATTGAAAACACTCAAGTGTTCAATTTTGTGTGTGTGTATATATATATATATAATCAAACTAAAAAGGAAGTGCCTGCTGAGGTAAGAGCCCACACCTGGAATTTGAATAGCTGGCAATTTTATTTGGTGGTGCTGGATGCCGCAAAATCGTGATGACTCACTTGATAAAAGTTCTCCTCCTGACGCGTTTCGTGCTGCCTGCACTTAATCATGGTTTGCAGTCTAAATGTTCAGTGGGACTGCTTTGCCTTGTTTTGAAGCACCTGAGTACTACGGGGCCCCGCCACAGTGGGCGTCGCCACAGCGAGTGGCATTCTGGTCCTTGCGGTGTCTTCGTTTTACCCCAGTGGGTTGCGCGCCGTCTCACTCGCTTTTCCATAAAATTGTTACCCCAGTGGGTTGTCGTACATCAGTTTTCTTTGCACCAGCAGTTTACTCCCCCAAATGCAGCTTCCAGTTCCTTCTCCATAGTGCCGGTTGACACTGCAGCAGGTCTGCAAAGCAGCAGGGCTCTTCACCGCGGTCCAGGCGGAACCGCTAACATCAAACTCAAAAGGAAGTGCCTGCTGAGGTAAGAGCCCACACCTGGAATTTGAATAGCTGGCAATTTTATTTGGTGGTGCTGGATGCCGCAAAATCGTGATGGCTCACTGGATAAAAGTTCTGCTCCCGACGCGTTTCGTGCAGCCTGCACTTAATCATGGTTTGCAGTCTAAATGTTCAGTGGGACGGCTTCGCCTTGTTTTGAAGCACCTGAGTACTACAGGGCCCTGCCCCAGTGGGCGTCGCCACAGCGAGTGGCATTCTGGTCCTTGCGGTGTCTTCGTTTTACCCCAGTGGGTTGCGCGCCGTCTCACTCGCTTTTCCATAAAATAGTTACCCCAGTGGGTTGTGGTACATCAGTTTTCTTTGCACCAGCAGCTTACTCCCCCAAATGCAGCTTCCAGTTCCTTCTCCATAGTGCCGGTTGACACTGCAGCAGGTCTGCAAAGCAGCAGGGCTCTTCACCGCGGTCCAGGCGGAACCGCTAACATCAAACTCAAAAGGAAGTGCCTGCTGAGGTAAGAGCCCACACCTGGAATTTGAATAGCTGGCAATTTTATTTGGTGGTGCTGGATGCCGCAAAATTGTGATGGCTCACTGGATAAAAGTTCTGCTCCCGGCGCGTTTCGTGCTGCCTGCACTTAATCATGGTTTGCAGTCTAAATGTTCAGTGGGACAGCTTCGCCTTGTTTTGAAGCACCTGAGTACTACGGGGCCCTGCCCCAGTGGGCGTCGCCACAGCGAGTGGCATTCTGGTCCTTGCGGTGTCTTCGTTTTACCCCAGTGGGTTGCGCGCTGTCTCACTCACTTTTCCATAATATTGTTACCCCAGTGGGTTGTGGTACATCAGTTTTCTTTGCACCAGCAGTTTACTCCCCCAAATGCAGCTTCCAGTTCCTTCTCCATCGTGCCGGTTGACACTGCAGCAGGTCTGCAAAGCAGCAGGGCTCTTCACCGCGGTTCAGGCGGAACCGCTAACATCAAACTCAAAAGGAAGTGCCTGCTGAGGTAAGAGCCCACACCTGGAATTTGAATAGCTGGCAATTTTATTTGGTGGTGCTGGATGCCGCAAAATCGTGATGGCTCACTGGATAAAAGTTCTGCTCCCGACGTGTTTCGTGCTGCCTGCACTTAATCATGGTTTGCAGTCTAAATGTTCAGTGGGACGGCTTTGCCTTGTTTTGAAGCACCTGAGTACTACAGGGCCCTGCCCCAGTGGGCGTCACCACAGCGAGTGGCATTCTGGTCCTTGCGGTGTCTTCGTTTTACCCCAGTGGGTTGCGCGCCGTCTCACTCGCTTTTCCATAAAATTGTTACCCCAGTGGTTTGTGTTACATCAGTTTTCTTTGCACTAGCAGTTTACTCCCCCAAATGCAGCTTCCAGTTCCTTCTCCATAGTGCCGGTTGACACTGCAGCAGGTCTGCAAAGCAGCAGGGCTCTTCACCGCGGTCCAGGCGGAACCGCTAACATCAAACTCAAAAGGAAGTGCCTGCTGAGGTAAGAGCCCACACCTGGAATTTGAATAGCTGGCAATTTTATTTGGTGGTGCTGGATGCCGCAAAATCGTGATGGCTCACTGGATAAAAGTTCTGCTCCCGACGCGTTTCGTGCTGCCTGCACTTAATCATGGTTTGCAGTCTAAATGTTTAGTGGGACGGCTTCGCCTTGTTTTGAAGCACCTGAGTACTACGGGGCCCCGCCCCAGTGGGCGTCGCCACAGCGAGTGGCATTCTGGTCCTTGCGGTGTCTTTGTTTTACCCCAGTGGGTTGCGCGCCGTCTCACTCGCTTTTTCATAAAATTGTTACCCCAGTGGGTTGTGGTACATCAGTTTTCTTTGCACCAGCAGTTTACTCCCCCAAATGCAGCTTCCAGTTCCTTCTCCATAGTGCTGATTGACACTGCAGCAGGTCTGCAAAGCAGCAGGGCTCTTCACCGCGGTCCAGGCGGAACCGCTAACATCAAACTCAAAAGGAAGTGCCTGCTGAGGTAAGAGCCCACACCTGGAATTTGAATAGCTGGCAATTTTATTTGGTGGTGCTGGATGCCGCAAAATCGTGATGGCTCACTGGATAAAAGTTCTGCTCCCGACGTGTTTCGTGCTGCCTGCACTTAATCATGGTTTGCAGTCTAAATGTTCAGTGGGACGGCTTTGCCTTGTTTTGAAGCAACTGAGTACTACAGGGCCCTGCCCCAGTGGGCGTCACCACAGCGAGTGGCATTCTGGTCCTTGCGGTGTCTTCGTTTTACCCCAGTGGGTTGCGCGCCGTCTCACTCGCTTTTCCATAAAATTGTTACCCCAGTGGTTTGTGTTACATCAGTTTTCTTTGCACCAGCAGTTTACTCCCCCAAATGCAGCTTCCAGTTCCTTCTCCATAGTGCCGGTTGACACTGCAGCAGGTCTGCAAAGCAGCAGGGCTCTTCACCGCGGTCCAGGCGGAACCGCTAACATCAAACTCAAAAGGAAGTGCCTGCTGAGGTAAGAGCCCACACCTGGAATTTGAATAGATGGCAATTTTATTTCGTGGTGCTGGATGCCGCAAAATCGTGATGGCTCACTGGATAAAAGTTCTCCTCCCGACGCGTTTCGTGCTGCCTGCACTTAATCATGGTTTGCAGTCTAAATGTTCAGTGGGACGGCTTCGCCTTGTTTTGAAGCACCTGAGTACTACGGGGCCCCGCCCCAGTGGGCGTCGCCACAGCGAGTGGCATTCTGGTCCTTGCGGTGTCTTCGTTTTACCCCAGCGGGCGTCGCCACAGCGAGTGGCATTCTGGTCCTTGCGGTGTCTTCGTTTTACCCCAGTGGGTTGCGCGCCGTCTCACTCGCTTTTCCATAAAATTGTTACCCCAGTGGGTTGTGGTACATCAGTTTTCTTTGCACCAGCAGTTTACTCCCCCAAATGCAGCTTCCAGTTCCTTCTCCATAGTGCCGGTTGACACTGCAGCAGGTCTGCAAAGCAGCAGGGCTTTTCACCGCGGTCCAGGCGGAACGGCTAACATCAAACTCAAAAGGAAGTGCCTGCTGAGGTAAGAGCCCACACCTGGAATTTGAATAGCTGGCAATTTTATTTGATGGTGCTGGATGCCGCAAAATCGTGATGGCTCACTGGATAAAAGTTCTGCTCCCGACGCGTTTCGTGCTGCCTGCACTTAATCATGGTTTGCAGTCTAAATGTTCAGTGGGACGGCTTCGCCTTGTTTTGAAGCACCTGAGTACTACGGGGCCCCGCCCCAGTGGGCGTCGCCACAGCGAGTGGCATTCTGGTCCTTGCGGTGTCTTCGTTTTACCCCAGTGGGTTGCGCGCCGTCTCACTCGCTTTTCCATAAAATTGTTACTCCAGTGGGTTGTGGTGGGTTGTGGTGAAGAGCCCTGCTGCTTTGCAGACCTGCTGCAGTGTCAACCGGCACTATGGAGAACGAACTGGAAGCTGCATTTGGTGGAGTAAACTGCTGGTGCAAAGAAAACTGATGTACCACAACCCACTGGGGTAACAATTTTATGGAAAAGCGAGTGAGACGGCGCACAACCCACTGGGGTAAAACGAAGACACCGCAAGGACCAGAATGCCACTCGCTGTGGCGACGCCCACTGGGGCGGGGCCCCGTAGTACTCAGGTGCTTCAAAACAAGGCGAAGCCGTCCCACTGAACATTTAGACTGCAAACCATGATTAAGTGCAGGCAGCACGAAACGCATCGGGAGCAGAACTTTTAACCAGTGAGCCATCAAGATTTTGCGGCATACAGCTCCACCAAATAAAATTGCCAGCTATTCAAATTCCAGGTGTGGGCTCTTACCACAGCAGGCACTTCCTTTTGAGTTTTATGTTAGTGGTTCCGCCTGGACCGCGGTGAAGAGCCCTGCTGCTTTGCAGACCTGCTGCAGTGTCAACCGGCACTATGGAGAAGGAACTGGAAGCTGCATTTGGGGGAGTAAACTGCTGGTGAAAAGAAAACTGATGTACCACAACTCACTGGGGTAACAATTTTATGCAAAAGCGAGTGAGACGGCGCGCAACCCACTGGGGTAAAATGAAGACACCGCAAGGACCAGAATGCCACTCGCTGTGGCGACGCCCACTGGGGAGGGGCCCCGTAGTACTGCGAAGCCGTCCCACTGAACATTTAGACGGCAAACCATGTTTAAGTGCAGGGAGCACGAAACGCGTCGGGAGCAGAACTTTTATCCAGTGAGCCATCACGATTTTGCAGCTTACAGCACCACCAAATAAAATTGCCAGCTATTCAAATTCCAGGTGTGGGCTCTTACCTCAGCAGGCACTTCCTTTTGAGTTTGATATATATATATATATATATATATATATATCTATATATATATATATATATATATAAATATATATATATATATCAATTCAATAATTCACACTTTTCTCCTCACATCCAAGGTTGTATGAATAAAGCACGAGCTCAAATTGCATCAAGAGGATTTTATTCCGTGACTGGCAACCAAGAAACTCGACGCGTTTCGGGAGACTTCCCTTGCTCACGAGTCAAGTTGTGTGAATCTCATTGGTGTAAATAAACAAACATGTGACACATTGACATAAACAATAGACTACCGCGATTTTGTCAACAAAGCGGTAATACGGGATGTTTCATCCTAACAACAGTTTACATATGTATACTTCGGTCCAAAAAACCGGTTTGTATGATTTTATAATTGTGTCTACAAAACTAAATTAATTGTTGCAAAAGCAATTCAGTGACTTTACTTCACCATGTTCGTTGCACATTATCAATAAAGTTATGTGAGTTCCTAAGTCATTGTACAGGGCCATAATTCATTAAGTCGACATACTATATCAACAAATGACAATTGCTATTTTTAACCTAATGCGGTTTACTAATTAAGCCACAAAGCTAGAGCACATCTGTGCTGTTCAACCAATGCCTTGATTTAAACTCTACGAGTCTACGTCCGCTTAAAGTCACAGTCGACAAATTGTAATTAACAGGTATTGCCCCAGTGGGCTAACGTAATCCCCCAAATTACATTTCGACGGAACATCAAATTATACATAATTTAAAGAAGTGCAGACCTGTGAATTCTTATTGTGGCAGCTACCAATCTTGCCCGAGTGGGCGTTTCTCTCTCATTCCTTGAACATTCAAGTATGGCAAACTGCATTGTGTTGTCTCAAAGTTTTAGCGGAGTCCACATTCCCTGAAATAAAATAATAATGACAGTAAACTACTCAAAATTATATCACCACAAAAACACACAAACATGATATTTTTACAGAGTTAAAAGAGAATATATATACACAAGCACATATGACAATATCAGAAATCGGATACTATAAATGGGACCAACTGCGGGGCTCCAATATGGGAGCAGAACAGGTCTAATTGCATTATTATATTCTATGCCGCATGAACCAATTGAAATGGAAGTACATTTAGGCTAGTTGGTTCACGCGGCATAGAATATAATAATGCAATTAGACCTGTTCTGCTCCCATATTGGAGCCCCGCAGTTGGTCCCATTTAGAGTATCCGATTTCTGATATTGTCATATGTGCTTGTGTATATATATTCTCTTTTAACTCTGTAAAAATATCATGTTTGTGTGTTTTTGTGGTGATATAATTTTGAGTAGTTTACTGTCATTATTATTTTATTTCAGGGAATGTGGACTCCGCTAAAACTTTGAGACAACACAATGCAGTTTGCCATACTTGAATGTTCAAGGAATGAGAGAGAAACGCCCACTCGGGCAAGATTGGTAGCTGTCACAATAAGAATTCACAGGTCTGCACTTCTTTAAATTATGTATAATTTGATGTTCCGTCGAAATGTAATTTGGGGGATTACGTTAGCCCACTGGGGCAATACCTGTTAATTACAATTTGTCGACTGTGACTTTAAGCGGACGTAGACTCGTAGAGTTTAAATCAAGGCATTGGTTGAACAGCACAGATGTGCTCTAGCTTTGTGGCTTAATTAGTAAACCGCATTAGGTTAAAAATAGCAATTGTCATTTGTTGATATAGTATGTCGACTTAATGAATTATGGCCCTGTACAATGACTTAGGAACTCACATAACTTTATTGATAATGTGCAACGAACATGGTGAAGTAAAGTCACTGAATTGCTTTTGCAACAATTAATTTCGTTTTGTAGACACAATTATAAAATCATACAAACCGTTTTTTTGGACCGAAGTATACATATGTAAACTGTTATTAGGATGAAACATCCCGTATTACCGCTTTGTTGACAAAATCGCGGTAGTCTATTGTTTATGTCAATGTGTCACATGTTTGTTTATTTACACCAACGAGATTCACACAACTTGACTCATGAGCAAGGGAAGTCTCCCGAAACGCGTCGAGTTTCTTGGTTGCTAGTAACGGAATAAAATCCTCTTGATGCAATTTGAGCTTGTGCTTTATTCATACAACCTTGGATGTGAGGAGAAAAGTGTGAATTATTGAATTGATGTAAGGGCTCGCCACCCAGCACGAGCCTCTGTCACGATGTGGAGGAGTCAAGGCGGCGTTCGGCGTCTGCGGAACTTAATGAATATATATATATATATATATATATATATATATACATATATATATATATATATATATATATTATTTTTTTTTTTTTCTACTGGTCATACAAAACCCTCTAGTATTCACACATTGTTTAACAAGTATAACTCATGTTCCTTCCGATTTAGCCAATTTGACTGATTGAATAATTGGAGGTCAGGTAGCATTTAAATCCTAAGTGGAACCTGAAAAATTTAATTGGAGGTCAGGTAGCATTTAAATCCTAAGTGGAACCTGAAAAATGTAAAAAATCACATCACGGTTGTGAAAATCCCTGTTACACTGAGTGATATTTGTAAACGCAATATTTACTCTAAACAATTTAACCTTATTGGTGAACACACTCTCCCACTCATACAGTGATATCCAATCACTTCAGCAAAAACGTAACCGCATTTAAAAATCTTGCTCCCCATATGCCAATACCATACATCCCTCACGCCAACTCCACCACATCCATCAACAGTAGAATGTTTTTAAGACATTAATAAATCACACACAACATGCCCACATAAGAAAGCAAGCCACAGATCTCCAAATATTATTTTCAACATGTTGGTAAGTATAATTTTTTTTCACTTGCCACTCATTTTTACGTACAGTTATTTCAGGAGGAAATCGAGTATTTACAGGCAGAGGATCTACATTTTTGCCATGTCTAAGGAACCAGTCATTACTAGATACCACTTCTCACCTGATGGCCATTTCCTGGCCACTTATCTTTCAAGAGGGTAGATATGGACACTGTAGGAATCTCAAAGCAAGCCAATCATGCTGCTTTCGGCAGGTACTAAGATGCAGCACCTGCCAAGTCCAGCAGTGTATCACGATGCCAAAGTTACCCGTAGATAAGCAATGAGTGGCAAAGGAGTTTTATGCTACTGCCCTTTTATCTCAGGTATTAGATGCCATCAGTTGCACACACATGGACACCATACCACAGCGAATACCTTTACAGCCACATACAGTACTCGGACTCAAGAAGCTTGCAAACTGTGATGCCATGGGCTGCTTCACTGATGTATAATCCTGCCTTTATCTGTACACTCCACAGCTACTTTTTCCAGCAGTCTCATCCAAATTAGCATGCCTCAATGTAACATGCATCCACTTCCACATCTCTTCTTCACTTATGTATTCATAGATTACATGTTATGACAATATATATCATTCACACACAAAAGTATTGTCAAGACGTCCTAACACCACTCAAAATTCGCATTAAAGTTAGATTACTTACACCCATAAACAAGTACATGTACTCCTAAATGCATTTACAAATTCCATTTTAATTACATTTTCATTCAACTCCAGGGATACTTTCTAATTAATAGACATGTTTCCCTTTCCATTTACTTTTCAATTAATAGACGTTTCCCTTTTCATTTCCTGTGATACCTGTTTTGATCGCCTATTTACCAGTTCCACCTCTGCGATGTAGATGGAAAACACCATAGCATAGGTGTAGAACTCTGCAGTCGGGGTGACGTTCGCCGCCTAAAGCATCAAACCTGAATTTATCTACAGGAATAGGGAGTAGATCTTTCCTAAACCGTCCAAGGACCACCAAACAATCTTCCATTCTGCTACTCCTTTTAATCCAGATATGTCCCAAATGGCTGAGGATTGAGAGCAGAGGGCCTCCAGTTTCTCCAAGGGGGAATTAGACATCACTGGGAGGGTGTTCTTGAGAAGTTTCCTCAGCTTTACAGGGGTATGTGACCCAGCCATGAAGCACAGTTAGAGATATGGTAAGCCATCGCCAAGCACTGCAACGCAGTTGGTACCCACACCCTAAAGGAGGCGGAGTGCCTCAGGTGTGGGAAGGACCTCAGGAGCTGGGTAAAATCGAAGACCGACAATGTGCTGAAGGTATCCTCCAAGCCCCACGTGTGGTAACTCTGGGTCTCCTCACTGCACAGGAGAGCGCTAAGAATTGCCTGGAAACCCTCCCTGCCCAGGCCTACAAGTGGCAGCAAGGTGGTAAGTCATACATCTTTAATGGTTTAAAAACGTTTCCCTGTTGCTTAAAGGTTTTGTAGTGTCCTGTCTCATGTTCCATTTGCTTTGCTTTCTGTCCATGTTGTATTTCATGTTGTCGGCTGCAATGTGAGCTAAATAGAAAATCTATAGATTGTACTTATCAATGTTTTAATTAAATTATATTTTGTATATTACGTTAGAATAAAGTTTTTTTTTTTTTTTTTTTTAAACCTTTATTGAAAGACACGTATAAGTACAAGCGCTGGCCTACAACCACAGAGGCCGGCCGTAAAGTCAGGAGAATCAAAATAACAAAGCAATGTATACGATAGGGTGAATACAGGATGGATGCAAATAAAGTCGTTACATCGCCAGCGCCAGGATAAAAGAGGTTTCATTTTACATTATATAAAGGAGGCAGCAACCATATCTACCAGCGCGTCATGCAACATATACAGAAAAGAAGGGGGGGGGGCGGGAGGGAAATAGCCCCCCACGCAAGCAGACGACCACAGTAGGGCAAAGCCCAAAGACCTCACACGCCCATACCAGGTGCAGAATAGAGGAAGAATACCAGCAAACAAATAAAGTGGACGCCACACGTACAGCCCACCCGCCCCGAAAAAGGAGAAAGTGCAGACGCTAGCGAAACAGAGGAGTAAACACCAAGGGACATAGCCCACCCCCTGGAAAAGGCAAAAAAGGGACCATAGAATAAAACAAACTAAAATAACAAACACCCCCCCCACCCTACATCACTGTAATGGCTACGGCCTACCCCACTAAACAGCGTGCCTGTCGCCCAGAGTCACCCGAAATATAGAAAAAGAGAAAGGGAATTATAACGAAGAAAGAGAGGGGAATAAGAAAAGGAAGGAGAGGAAAAGGAAGAAAGAGAGAGGAGAGGAGCCAGCGACCGAGACATAAAACACTACCCCCCGCAACAATAATGCACTAATCGAGGTCGAAAAGGAGAGTCAAGAAAAGCCTACACCAGGATGTAGACAGGAACCATCCAGAATAACGAGGCCCGGAGATGCCATGTAAAAAGGGTCCCACAGGCATCCGGGCACGATCACCCCTGTCCACTTTTATGAAGAGTCGAGCTTCCCAACCCCGCCACAGCCAAAAAACAGCAGAACACAGTGGGTCCATACCAGTCAGGAAAAGCCGGTGGGATCTCCGCAAAACAACGTCCCGGCAAACTAGAAGCAACCAGGAGAACTCGGCAACAGTCAGAATGCAAAAGTTCCTCAAAGATCCACGTGGTCAAGCACAGTATCTGGGCCGTCCAGCACGAAGCAAAGAAAACAGGATGTAGAAAGCACTGCAGCATCGGCACCGGGTCCGCTAGATCCCATAGAATCGAGCACCCAGCCGGAGATCCCAGCACAGCCGCCGGCGAAGTTTCAGGCAGTACAATTCGGGGAGACGACACTTCGTCACAAAATGGCGGAGCCACCATGGCAGCTATCCGCAACTCCAAGGCTCGACATTTCAAGGACAGGTCGATCCGCAGAGCAGACAGGGCAAACCAGATAGCACTCCGAGTAGGGGCCGCCCAAACCAAACGAGGGCTGGAGAAAGCAAATGCGGCAACCTCCCTGTCTCCAGGAGAAAGACACCCCGAGGGGCCATCCGCCATCTTAAGTACAGCACCCTCCGCCATCGCCGCAGGTTCTTCCAAGTCCATCAGGAGCACCGGCGGCCCCAGGGCTCACCGCCAAACCGCGGCGGATGGCGCTCGGCGGAGAAAGGAGAGTCACCAGAAGAACGGGCGTGCTCCCCACAGCACTCGGGGGGAGCCCAGCACCGGATCCCGGGCGGGACTAACAACAGGAGTGGGTTTCTCACTTGAGGGGTGCCGGACAGCGCGGCTTCTCTTCTTCGGGCCGGTAGGCGAACGGACATGCGGGGTGGCCCACCAGCGGGGGCGGGTCTGCCCCGGGGGTCCCGGCCCGCGGCTCTCAGGCTCCCACCATCGGGTCTCTCCACCGGTTCCGGACCGCCGGCACTCCGATCATCTCCGGGCAGGCACAGCACTCGAGGCCCCGGCATCAGGGCCGGGAAGGCCAACAAAGTGACCAGGGCAGAACGCCGGAATCACTGCACGCCAGAGCCCCGGAAAAGGATGGTAAGTGACGGCTCTTCCTCAGTGACCAAATTCGGAACACCCCGAACAGGATGAAATACAGGATAGGTGGCGGGGAGGAAGAGATCACGGAGCGAGGCGGTTATGCGACCGTTCCGATCGCCATCTTGGCTCCTCCCTGTACGTTAGAATAAAGTTAATGTATTTAATTGACTTTAGTTGTTAAAATTAATTGGTTGTCACTGTTGACCTGACCTTATTTTTTAACAATGATTGGCGTTTTGTTAAATGTGCAATCCACTAACGTTATTGGGTACTTTTTTTAAAGCCATACACACATCTTACATCGCATGTTATATAGATATATTGTTTGCCTAACTAAACAAACATACAATTATCATTGCATAGAAAGCACATACGACTTAATATTACAAGTATCTGCCATGATATTCATTTAATACACATAGATGCTGTCACAATATATTATCACATGTTTAGCTTCCTATTATTCTTCTCTTACTTTGTACGATCATGCATTAATGTCATGTTGACAGTTTTTCACTACATCTTTGGATCACCTAACATTTATGTTTCTATATAATGCATAAAAGATATTTTTGCTTTCCCAAAAAAAATTATAAGTTTGTTTGTTAATCAGTCACCCAGAGTTAACTGTGACAGTTTCAAGGTGTAAGCTTTTATGGAAAACTATATTTGCGTATGTCGCATTGTCACATTTTATTGATAGTTAATATTTCAATTTCATGAAGAAGGGGAATTATCGCTTTTCAATGTATTTATTTTTCCTTTTCAGCTGGCAGCAAAATGACATGTGGTCAATAGCAGCAGGAATGTCGTATGTAGAAGAACTCTGCTGTTAGGCAGGCACACAATGAAGATAACAGCACTACTACAGAGGAGGAGAAGGGCTCACCTACAGCTGAGAGTCACTTGATCACATGCAAAGAAACTTCAAGCAACAGCAGCGGAGACCACATGCCAGGAGGAAGCAGACAATGGAATCCCCCTGGCCAACAAGGAATATCATCTGTGGTGCCCCAAGAGCAGGCCTCGTTGTCATTGTGGTCTGAAGCTCCCTCTTCTCCAGTCAAGAGACCACCACAATAGTGGGACCTCCACCCACAGCCCCTGTTGCCCTGCTGTGTTCTAGCCCTCCCCTGCAGGTGTTGTGTTCCTAGTATGTCTACATCCCTAAACCTGCATTCTTTTCAGTGCCCTAACAATCTTAAATTAAGATTCCCCCGATATATTCAGGCGCGGTCCCTGTGCTCGAATACTCTGAATTTACTTTCTGTTCCCGATTCGTGAAGGCTAGTCTTGAGGGTAGAGCTTTTTCGGCTAGAACAGCTAAATTGTGGAATGCCCTACCACTTTCCATTCGTAATGCAAACTTGGAGTCCTACTTCAGGAAACAGCTAAAGACATGGCTTTTTAATCATTAATCCCTTTTCATGTTGTCGTTAACCACTCAGTTTATTGTGCTGCTCACTAAGCGCTGGGACACATCCTTTTGAGGTAGCTCTTTGCGCTATATAAACTTCAGTATTATTATTATCTTCAGATCCAAAGGTGGTGTCTGGTAGCACTCTGAAACCTTAAGATATTACATCTGTTGAGGATTTCCCGGTTGTCCTGGTCTCTGAATAAGAGGAAGAGAATGGGCAGGAAGGGATTTAGATGACATTTCATTATATATAAATGATGTTGAAAAATGTAGGTGCACTTCGCAATCTCATAGCATTCAAACCCTTCTCATGTAGAAAATGAGTCCATGGGTATATGCTTTTCAAAGAGTATTAATTTCAGTTCAATTTTAAATTTTTGTTGTTCTTATTGTCCAAAATATATATGCGCACAATAATCCATCACAGCCAATTATTCGACACCTAATGTGTTTTGGCCCATAATGGACTTTCTGTAGGCTGCAAATCACCCAAAAAACAACTCTTTTTGCAATACGATTGATACAATATTAGGATTGAAAAAATAGGTATATGACGATAAGATCTATAGTGACTACCTCACACCTACAACATGTGATAACGCTACATTATTTTTGCATTATTAATAAGTGGCATGGCAAATTGTATGTGTGCAACAAATTGATTAAGACAAATCATGCTGTTCATCTCAACAATGATGATATTTCAAATTTTTTGAAAATAGAGGGGCCACTTGCAGCCAAAGGGAATAGGGCACTTACAAAGTGAGAAAAGAAAGAACCCTTTGAATAAATTTCTTAACAGGGAGGAACCTGTCTACAAGTAACGTTCACCCAAATGCACTCTTATTCTCATTTGTCACTATCCACACATTTTAAGATGAAACCATATGTAATAGGGAAACCTCTTATAACTAGGCCTGTGCGGTAAATTCCGTTCCGCTGGCAGAATTTGCGGAATTTGGGTAATTTCGCGTTCCGCGGAGAACGCGAAATTGCCCAAAATTCAGCGTTCCGCGACTTCATGAAATTTTTTGCTTGTTGCGTACTCAAAATGCGTGTTCGAGAGATATTTCCCCCTGAGCACGCAAAAAGCAATTGCAAACAGGAAACAAGCATGGCGAACAAGCAATTCCGCGTGTTCGCGGAATTTCTGCGTGTTCGCGGAGATTTTCTACAGGTTCGCGGAGATTTGCGTAACACGATTACGCAAATTCCACTCACCCCTACTTATAACACTTTATGTTGGAAAAATATATCACATATATTTATTGTTCACATTACAGAATTACTCAATAAAAACACAGGAATGGCCGGTCAGTCAATACATTTGATATCACAAAAATTCATAAAAACACAGTACAATTAAAATATTAATCACAATATGCATGAAAATACAAAAAAGAGTGAAAAAAACCAGGGCTAGACTGGAGAACTCAGTCTTGGCAGTTTACACATCCGTTATCATGTCATATTATGGGCATGGAGATAAGCATTCTATAATTGGCTTTTTTACACCAATGCCCAAAGGGCGGATTATGTATCAAGATATGGCGTTGACGCGTTTCGATGGAAAAAGCCTTATAAATCCATCTTTCTCAAGATTTGGGTATAAGCACTCTGTATCTTGTTAAACAATTTTTCATGCAGACACCTACAATAAAATACAGTCATTATTCCCATATAATATAAAATCATCTATAACCAAATCCATAAAAATATATACATAGCCAAAAGTAATTCTAATGAACATTGTGAACATTCTTTTCTCTAAAACGTTAACCAGGGGGACTATATATAATAAGGTACATGTAAAGCTTCCATCCTATTTCCTTCCGAAATTTCCTTAAGATGGATTTATCCAGATGGGCAAAAATGACGAAGGCCAACTGCCCTGCCTGTAACTACGCCAGAGAAGACATTGCACATATTCTTTTCGTTTGTCCAGCATACAGCGAAATCCGAAAATGCTGGATCATCCCATTATGCAAAAATCTTGGTTTCAGACACTGTGCACACGCCTGTAGAGTGCTAACTTATGACACTGCCCCTCTTATTGTTTTTGCCGTTTCCCGGTTTCTACTAGGCATGTGGCGGAGAAGAACTGTTTTTTTACACAAGAAATAATGGACTGCTGTTTTCTTTTTCTATTTTTTTATCACACCTTTGATAACCAAAGTTTAATAACTTTTTAATTCAAATGCATTAATGTCTTATCACTGTGCTTGTATATATTTTATTGCACTTTTATGGTCTCTGACCGAAATAAAGTTATCAAAGTAAGTAAGGATTTATAATAAGAGGAGTAATTAAAAATGTCCATACAGTAACTCCAGCATCTCCATGAGGGAAACAGTAATACACTATTGAAACTCTGGCTCCTAGTAAACTTCCCTTTAGATATGGTACAATCTTAACACACTCAATTACCAAACTCCATCAACATAACACTCATTACTCATCTTTATCTATCATCTACTTCCACCTGTTCAACATTCAGTAGATTCACGCCCTTGAATATTATATCACGTCTCACCTGCTTAAATAGGGGAGACTCCCTTAGTTGTGGTCTTTCACAAATTTTTTCATTGGGAATATCAATAAAGCCCCAGATTAAATCGGAACGTCTTTTCTTTAAAACTGTGGGCAAAAGCAAATCAACAAACACCTATTGTTTATCTGCCGTATTCTTATAGTAGCCCTTCTCAGTGGTCTTGACTTAAAAAAAAAAATGCTTGACATAGCGGGGATTGCAGCGGGTACAGTATACTTGAAGACTGATTGTATCTAAAATACGGACCTTCTCTGTATTTTTCCTGCATGAATACACATTCAACGCATTATATAGATGGCATCCTAATGTGGTTAACCTGCCTAAAATTCAAGTATGTGAATTGATTACCTTTAGCAAAGAACCGAAAGCGTAGTAGAATACCGCTTGGTTCTGTTGATAGTTCAACCTCGAACTGGCATTACACGTGATGGGCGATGTTGTAGCTATCGGTCCCTTTAATAATTAGGGATCCTATAGAAAAGACAGTTATCATAATTGTTGTAGTTATGAGATATTTTAAAGCTGCACCCTTGTTAGTTCGAGTATTCTAAGTTTGCTAATTTCTACATATATCCCTTGTACATGCCCTAATCGTTTGTTTATCTAGATTTAATTACAACGATTTCCTGATGTTATTACTACATTAATGCTGGAATATCTACAAATTCCTGATTACTGGTGCTTTGTCATATTAGGCTTCTGCTTTGTTAGTTCACAAGGGACCAACTAAGAGCCCAGTCCTACATCCAGTGATTTATACACGCTGAACAATACGGGTTTTAAACTAAACGCTAAGGTAAGACCAACCATCCTGCTTACCCCAACCCTGCAGCGTCTAAGATCGTTACATTTGCTCCTCACCGTGCTAGTATGTTGATCGGAGATGCGGTCGTCTCCCACGGGTCAGCCTGTGTGTAAATCTCAACCCACTTTCCTACATTTATTTATATCGCCTCTTTTAATTTGGTTCCTCCCTGTTATGAAATTTATCCTAAGGGTTCTTTCTTTTCTCACTATATTTCAATGTTCTCATGATCAGAGAATCAAAGTGCTTATCATGGTGACTATTTGAAAAGTACGAGCTTGCAGTTGTTCATATGATGAAGTGAAAGTTACTTAATTGACTCAGTATGTATGGTTGCTTGGATATACCAAGACGAAATATCAGCTCCCATTGTACTAATTTAATATCCATACAATTTATGAAAAAGCCTTAAGTAGAAATATAAAATCAATGGGCCTAAGTTGTATGAGCTAAAACATTTTACAGTATAATTCCGATCATCACAAGTGAGGTGTACAGAAGTCACATTGGCAAAGTGACTATAATGATTTCTGTAAGGGCCATCATTTTTTCATGCTCCACAGACAGAACTCTACACAAAATGATGCAACTCATTATCTACCTTGATGCCCCTAGTTGTTGCCCTAAGTCTGCAAATCCATTAAACCACTATACTACTCAAATGGAGTTCCCTATCCCAATCTCTTTGACTTGAATTTATCAGGTCAATACCATGATGACAGATTTCTAAATTTGAACCATGGACATCTTTATAGTTTACTACCGAATCAAACCAAAAAGTGGTGATCGTTTTGATATGTTCAGTCAAAAGGAGATGTGATGATGTTTGGTAAGACTTGCATATAAATAGGCACTATGGAATCGGATCCACCATTTAAAGGATTTAGTGTTTGAAATACATTTTGGATTTTTTTCTTAATCTGATATTGTCTATATATACAGTATTTTGCAATCCTTCTTGGTTCCTATCTATGGGATAATTATGTTCAGTTGGAAACAGAATTGTGTTTCTCCAGTATTGGGGTATCTTTCATAGATTCACATGCCTGATTAATTCCCCGTCGTCGGAGTGGGAATCCCACGGGACATAAAAAAAAATGATTATGCACATAATAACCATAAACTAGGTAACATAGAACCAGGAAGTAAAGTAGCAAAAAACTACAAGGAAAAAAACTTCCACATTTATGACTTGTCCAAGTCGTTATATACTGTCCAAACTGCAGCCAATCAGGCGACAGCACCCTCCAGAATGTTCTCCTCAGAGGCTCAGGCTCTCAGTTTTTTTTACCGCACGTCGTGTGAAGGGAGTCTCCCTGAGCTCTGCTTAGTACTCTTCTTATTCTTCAGGAATTTCTTCATTTCTTGATGTCTTCTTCTAAGAAATCTCTCTTTAGACCTTGTGAGTCTTGTGGGAAGCTCTGGCTGTTTTCTGAGGATCCTCACAAGAAGTGCATTTATTGCCTGTGTCCTGATCACCAGGAGAGGGACTGCAAAATATGTAGGACCTTCCCTCATAAAACTCTCAGAGACAGAGAAGGACGTCTCCTTCTGTGGCTACAGAAGATTAAAGATCAAGACAACCCCTTATCTGATGTGGGCAGTGTTGCCTCTGGCTCAACTATGTCCTCTAGGAAGAGGATTGCTGGGGAGGATTTGTCTTCTCCTGGGGCTAAGATGTCGATAAAACAGCCACCCTCTAAAGGTGCTGAATTGCCTTCCACCTCAAAAAAGGCTCCTCCACCTTCTAAAAGTAAGCCTCTGCCTACTACGCCCCTGAGAAGAACTGCGAAGTCTCTGGCTTCAAAACGACTTTCTGAGAAGGATTTACCTCAGGAAAAAGTTCTGTCGTCGACGACATCAACGACGACTACTACGTCGGCGAAACTCTCCGTCAACGCTACAACGACTTCGACTGCCACCTTCTCATCGCTGATACCACCGATGATTATGACGTAGGCTTCATATCAGTCGACGCTGGTTTCCTTCTCCGTGAAGCCAATCTCGTCAACGAAGGAAATTATATCTACCGTCGACGACGAAGATTAGGATGATCTCATCGACGATTGCCTCGTCGACGACTGCCCCGTCGTCGAAGACTGCCTCGTCGTCGAAGCCTGCCTCGTCGTCGAAGCCTGCCTCGTCGTCGAAGACTACCTCTTCCTCGACGACAGCCTCGTCGACGGTTACCCCATTGACACCAGTTCAATCGAGGACGACTCCGTTGACGGCCCCCTCGTCGACGCTACAATTATCATCTTGCACAGAGTTGCAGGTTTGGTCAGCGTCTACGACCACGGCATCCTCTGCACTGTCTACATCTGTGCAATTGCCGGCATTGACAACAGCATCTTCCTTGCTGCACAGACATGGTTCTTCATTGGATGCCCTCTCTCCACTGCATATTTCCCCAACTTAGGTACCTCTAGAGTTACCTGAGCAATTACTGGTTTATGGGGAGAAGGATGATGAGTTCGAAGAGGATGACAGATTTCGCACTGCCATGAGGCCTTCAGGGTTGGTCATTAAATATCATGAGGAGGATCAGGATGAAAATCTTTCCCCAGAGACTATAGGTCCAGCTCCAGATGCGATACCTGCGGCACAGATGCCTTTAGCTCTGCTAACCAATCTACAATTCATGTTAGACGATTATTATAGTAGTTTTCCTCCAACTGAATCGGCTGAGTCCATTCCACCAACATTTATTTATTTATTTATTTTTACGATTTGTAAAGCACAACTTTTACCCGTGGGTGTCTTGGCGCTGTAACTCAACTCATTATCCCAGTGAGAGCATTATCAGGTTTCAAAAATAGTACAGTTAATAGAAAAGTTATTGGTCAAACAACCAAGTTTTCAGCAGCTTTCTAAACTGAAACAATGAAGGGGTGGATCTTATTGCCATCGGAAGAGTATTCCAAAGTCTGGCAGCGGTGTTTGTGAAGCATCTGTCACCCCAATTGGTGCCTCAAGCTTCCTTTTCTGCATTGAGGTCACCCAGACCACCTTCTCCAGTGCCTTCTCATCATTCCCATGATGCTCACACCTCGGACGACGATAGGGAGGAAGGAGAACTGGACGACAGATCACTTCTTACGGAGTGGGACGATTACCAGATACAAACTCCGTCTCCTTCAACCCCAGCTCCCATCGACTCTCCTCCAGTTGACATCGGAGGCTTTCATCTCCTTATGGAAAAGGCAACACAAAGGTTTCTCCTGCCTATGGAAGCAAAGAAGGATGAGTGCTTCCTACATGACTTTAAAGATCAGCCAAGGAAGCAGGTATGGACTATCCCGATCATTGACTTCATTTGGAAAGAAGGATTGAAGGTCATGAAAGCTCCTGCTTCTGTTCCTGCGGTCCTGCCTCGCCTCGACAAAACATATAAGGTACCAGATAACTCACCTCCATGCCTCAGAGGTCAACCAAACGCTGACTCTGTTATTGCCCAAGCGGTACAACGACGAGCTAGAAACCCCTCCTCTCCGGTCACAGCTTCTCCGGATCGGGATGGCCGACGATTGGACGCTATTGGAAGAAAGGTTTCCACCATGGCAGAAACAACCGTCCGTGCTGTTAAGTCACTGGCCATTTTAGGTCGGTATGACAGACAGATGTGGTCGGACATCTCTCCCTACATCGACATGTTGCTGAAACCATCTAAATCCGAAGCTTTAAAGATCCTGCAAGAAATCATAGATTCTGCCGTGGATGTCGCATCTACAGGATTTAGACAACTAGCGGGTGCCGCAGTACTGCGAAGGCAAGGCTGGCTAAAATCGACACCTTTTCACCAGGAGGTTCAGGCAAAGATTATTGATATGCCGTTTGATGGTGAATCACTATTTGGCCAACATGTTGAGGAGGCCCTTCAGGCCATTAAGAAAGATACAGAGACAGCAAGATCTCTTGGTACTCTCCAATTTCGGAAGCCGCCCTTTCGTGGCGCTAAGGGCCGTGGATCCTTTTCTAATCAAGGAGGCTATAACCAACAAAGGTCATACCAGTCCTTTCAAAGTAACCAACGATACTAGCCTCAACTACAACAGTCTTACGGACAATGAAATACCTTTTATTTGCAGAATAAAAGGAAGCCCTCCTGTCACGGACAAGATTCATCTAAAAAACAGTGACAACCGCCCCCTGCCACCTCTTCTACCGCCTACCCCTTTAAAAGTTGGAGGAAGAATCTCCCAATTTTACTCTAACTGGTCCGCTATAACATCAGACAAGTGGGTCCTGGACATTGCGGCCAGAGGCCATGTTCTAGAGTTCATAAAGATTCCTCCAAACTCTCCCCCCAAAGGCCCACCTCCAGCTCACCTCAAGGAGCTTTTTTCCCAAATAAATTTGATGATACGAAAGGGAGCTATCGAAATGGTCCCTCAATTGCAAAGATGAACCGTGTTTTATTCAAGGTTTTTCCTGATAAAGAAAAAATCTGGAGAATGGCGCCCCATTCTGGATCTTCGCTCCCTCAACAAATACTTAAAGAAGTTATGCTCCCGGATGTTAACGCTTCAAGAAATCCTTCAACTCCTTTCTGCGGAGGATTGACCTCCAGGACGCGTATTTCCATGTGCCAATTCTACCCAGATACAGAAAATTCTTGCAGTTCAGAGTGGCAGGCAGGGACTTCCAGTTCAAAGTCCTTCCTTTCGTACTACGTTCAGCACCCCGTGTGTTTACCAAGGTTCTAGCACCGGTGGCCGCACACCTTCGTCTGGAAGGGATCCAAATTTCTCCTTATCTAGACGACTGCCTTATCAAGGCGAATTCTTACAAAGTCGCAAGCGCCCTTATTCAGAGATGTTTGTCCCTCTTCCAATCTCTGGGCCTCTCCATCAATATCAACAAGTCTCATCTTGTTCCATCGCAAGAAATATGTTCTTGGGAGCCACGTTAGACACACAACTGACACAAGCATTTGTCTCAAACGAAAGACAACAAATAATTTGCAAACTTGCCCACCTATTGCGATCAAAAAGGTGTGTTTCAGTCCGGCAGTTAAAGTAATTTTTGGGGATGATTGCTTCCTGCATCCCTTTGGTCCCCAACTGCCGCTCAGAATTTGACCCCTGCAAGAAGAGCTCAACAACCAATGGTTGCAGGTTTCGGAGTCATTCGACGATCTCATTCGCATCACTCCTCAGATGCGAGAAGCCTTACTCTGGTGGACTGGCAAAAGGAACGTGGAAAAAGGGTGCGCATTCCTAGTGGAAGCTCCAAGTTTTACCATCACCACAGATGCATCCCTCGAGGGTTGGGGAGCACACCTTCAAGGTCTGACGGTCAGCGGCAAGTGGAACGTCCAGCAGCGGACGTGGCATATCAACCTTCTAGAATTGCAAGCCATCTTCCTGGCTCTATAATCCTTTCGCACCATCATTCTGGGAGCTTCAGTACTAATTCAAAGAGACATCACAACAAGTATGCACTACTTGAACAAACAAGGAGGAACAAGGTCTGCCCTGCTCTCTCGTCAAGCCCAACAAATTTGGGACTGGGCGATATGACACAGGATCAGCCTGTCAGAGATCCATGTTCCGGGAGTTTCCAATGTCCTGGCGGATTCCCTCAGCAGATCAACAGTATCCAATCACGAGTGGGAGCTACATTAACCAACGTTGGATCGAATTTTTCAGGAGTGTGGTCGTCCCGATCTAGATCTGTTTGCGACCAATCCGAACCGCAAATGCCCATTCTTTGCAAGTTGGCTTCCCCGGGGTCACGCGGGAATGCGTTTTCGATTAATTGGTCGCAGATATATGCTTACGCCTTTCCTCCGATACCGTTGGTTCCCAGGGTTCTCCGGAAAATGAAGAGAGAGCCTTGTCGCCTAATTCTCATTGCTCCCAGGTGGTCTCGCCAGTTCTGGTTTACCAAACTCCTTCTTCTCTCAGAATGCAATCCCATTCAGTTCCGACCAATACCGAACCTTCTATCCATCCAGAAGGGACAGATCTGCCACCCGGACCCTGCATCTCTGAGATTAGCGGCCTGGCGCCTGAACACCTTGAATTTGCTCTTTAAACATTCCTGCGGATTGTAAGGAAGTCTTAGCCAACGCTCGAGCGCCTTCCACTGTTAAGACGTACAGGCCTAAATGGAAGAGATTTTGCATGTGGTGTCAAACTGTCAATATTCATCCAATCCATGCAAAACCGGAGCAGATTCTACCACTCTTTTTGCACTTGGCAAGATCAGGCCTTTGCCATTCTACTCTTAAAGTATTTTTAGCAGCTATTTCAAGATTTCGACAAGATTGTTCCAACTCTCTTTATTCAGCTAGGATCATTCAACAGTTCTTCAAGGGATTGTGTCGGATGTTTCCTCCTATCCGGCGCCCACCTCCATCCTGGCATCTTAACGTGATGCTCGCACAACTAATGTGACACCCCTTTGAACCTATTCATAGAGTTGATTTGAAGTTTCTGTCGTGGAAGGTGTCTCTGCTATTAGCTTTAACATCAGCTAGGAGGGTCAGTGACATTCAAGCCTTCACTATTAATCCGCTTTTCCTTCAATTCACCTTAAACTCGGTAGTGCTACGCACTAACCCCAGTTTTATGCCTAAAGTACCTTCGGACTTCCATCTAAACGAGCCATTAATTTTAAAGCCTTTCATTCCTATTCCTCAATCACCTGCGGAAAGGACTTTGCATACCCTTGACATCAAGAGATGTCTCAAATTCTATTTACAACGGACTTCTACGATCCGTAAATCTGACCAGCTATTTGTAGCCAATGGAAGACTTCGCCAGGGACATCCATTATCAAAACAAACCATAGCTCGTTGGATTTCTGCTGCAATTTGTTTCTGCCATAAGCAAGCAGGAAGACCATTACAAGCAACTCCGAGAGCATATTCTACAAGAGCAATCTCCTCCTCTACTCCTCTTTTTGCTGGTGTGCCTGTTCATCAAATCTGCAGAGCTGCAACATGGTCCAGTAGGCACACTTTTACCAAGCACTACTGTTTGGAAGCTGCCAGTGATGCAGATACGTCTGTGGGACAAGCGGTTCTCCGTAATTTTTTTTAAATAAGGTGAGCCTCTGTTCTTCCCTCCTCCTCTGTACTGTTCCTCACACACATTTTAGCCATGCTTATTATTATATATATAAACATTGCCCTGTATATACAGATACTAGCAGCCCGTTCCGACGTTGTCCGGGTATGAATTGCTGCCGGCCAGTAGTATATTGTTTTGTAGGATTTCGTTTTGATAGCATTTCTTATCTGTGCCAGGCCTGTGAAACGCTCTGATTCACAGTGCACTGCTGATGCACTTAAGAGTGCGCGTTCAGTAGTGTGTGAACTCGAGTTTCCCTACTTTATTTTTCCTTGCAATATTATATAGCGCGAACTCGACAACATGGCATGAGCACAATTTACATTACAGAAGAACACATTAATTTGTGGTAGGCACGGGGAGACAAAGCGATTTGCCTGGAGTCACAGGATGTTGAGCTGATGCTGAGATTCGAACGTAGCTCCCCAGCTCTAAAGTTCGCAATTCTAGATCTGAGGTTCTGTGAATTCTGAACCCGTGGGTTCGTTTTTGTGTATGGCAGCCATTTTGTGGTTGCCCTCACGTAGGCCGATGATTGTGGCTGAACTAGTCTTTTAAGGACATTTACACCTTAGCTCGAGCTCGTGCTGACTCCTGTTTGACCTGAGTGAACTGACCCTGTTGCCTGAAGCTGACCTTGTTTAAACCAGTTCCTGCCCTTTAGCTGATCAAGATTAAGGATCAGAGCACAGGACATCATAAGGTTTTACTGCACACAAACATGCCTTATCCTACTTCTATCTGTTTCTGTTCCTTCTTTTATGGGCTGTTTATGATATGGGTGGTGGTCCTTTTATTATGGGTTTGTCCGGCTTGTGTAAGACGGAATTTTAGGCATTTTGCATGCTTGCAAAAGCAAGGACTGCCCCTTACTTTTATGCTGAGTATTGTAACCCTGAAGCATATATAAGACCACTGTTCTCTGTACTCCTCAGACTACCTCATTCAGTTGCTATGGCTTCTGTGTGACGTGACCTCACTTATTAAATTTAATAAAGATGTCTTTTCATATTTCAGCTTCTGTGCCAAGTTTTTTTTCTATTAGTAAGTATTCCCTGAGAATGAAGATTACAGTTCTTCAAATGGCGCGGCCAACGTGGGCTTCATCAGAGAAGTGACTTTCTGAAGGAGTGATTTTGTCAGGAGACTGAAATCTACTGAGGAGGAGAGGATGGGACTCTGCTACTTTGTGCACAAGGATTCTGGAGATTCTCTGTCTTCGCAGCCCGATATATTTCTGATCTTCCTGATTTTGATCCTCCACATGATGTCACTCCTGACTGAGAACCTTTTTGGCGTGAGTATTCTAAAAAAGACCGTTAGGTCATGTAGAACTTGACAGTTAGAATTTGGATAACCTTTTGATTAGTAAGAATAAGAAGTACAAGTGGGTCGCTCCCACGACTTTGTTTGGTTTCTTGGTTTTGATTTGGTTATTGCAATTACCAAAGCCGAGGGGTTGGTTTCTTGGTTTTGATTTGGTTATTGCAATTACCAAAGCAGAGGGTCTCGTATATTTGCGAGTATATCGTTTTTGATAACCCCCTGAAGTTTGAAGCTAGATTAGTGAGCTATAAGATGCCTGGTCTTAGCAAATTTAGGACTGTAACTTTGGAACTTTGGAATTTGTGTTGGCCAACTTTGGATTTGTATAGGTTTGTATATGTGAATTGCAATTTGTGTAGAACAGGTAATGAGGAGAATTTTCTCTATTTGGTTTAGTTGAACGGTGCACGTACGAAAAGTACATTAAGCACTACATTGATTATAATATTGTATATTTTGCAATATTTTTGGCATGCCTGTTTAAAATCTCACATAAGAAGAATGTGTGGCTTTATTTGGAAGGTACCATAGTGTGATGTGAAATTAATTAGCCGGCTCTCCTAGAAGGAATACTTAAATAGGTATAAGTATACAAACATATTTCTCCGTTGTGATTCTGTAATCCCCAGGGAATTAAAATATGACAAAATACAAACAAGGATCCTTTGTTCTGTGCATTTTTTTTGATATGTAGAACGATTTTTGGTGTTCTGCTAGCCAAAGTTAGTGTATTTTCGCTTCTTGGACATACATCAGTTTGTTGGGCTGTTTTTGCAGTCTTTTGAAACACAATTGCGAAGCGTTTCTTGTAAATATGACTTACAACTAGTATTTACAAATGGTTTGGTTTAAGTACAGTCTGTGAGCTGTCCTTTGTTTTTGTTCTGAGTATTGGTTTGTGGGTTAAATGTCTGTTTAAATGTCTATGTGGTTTTCCCATTAGTGCAATTTCTGTAAGTGAATAGCGTTGGCGCTATTTATGAAATGCATGGCTAAAGCACGCCGTATTGTGTATCCTGAGTGTTTCACCCCTTTCTGTTTATGTCTGAAATAAGGGATGCAGCTTGCTTTTATATGTGGTATTATCAAAAATGATTGGGTTTATTAAAAATAATTATTAAATTATGAAAAATAATTATTAAAAATAAGTGCTACAAAATTCGTTTTTTACTATTCATGAAGCTTAATGCTCATACTGTGACCTCCAAGCATTATAATGTAATTTGAGTTGTGTTGCACTGCATAATTTGTAAATATATTTTTATTGCAGGAATCCGTTATAGTTACAAGTTAGTCACCCGTTCAGTGAACCGTAATGCAAGCACCAACAGTGGAACAGCACTCATACACGGCCATTCAGCCCACAACCCGGAGGTCGGGCGGCGTTTACATCTAATCATTGCAGTAGGATTCAACGGTCTGTCAATGCTGGACAGGTAAAGATGAAATGTAGTCTTCCGCTTTTCTAAACAACCCGAAAAAAAAAACCTCCCTCCCAAATTAACAAACCCCCCAGAGGGCTAATTTCCAAATCTTCCGAGCTATAGATCTCCAATGTTAACGGGAGCAGATGACTCTCCCCTCCCTCTATCTCCCTCCCATCCCGCCATCGGTGGTCTAGTGTACATTTGAAGAGCGTGTGGCAAGAGACAGTGTCCTTTCTGACGGGAACACCACGTCTGCGTTACTCTACAGGGATAGAGGCTAGTCACCATCAACACTATCAGTGTCAGTGTGTGTGTCGTGATCGCGCAGGTCCTGTACCAATGCCTCCCACGCCTGAGCCGCCTCTAGCGCCTGCTCGTTCTGTTGCCGCCTCGCCAGCTGATATCGCAAGGTGCTCTCGCCCCCCGCCCATTTAAGAAGTTCATTGCGCCATCTAGTGCCTGTTGGACCAACCCGTGCTTTCCAATGTCTGGTTATTTCCCGCTTCGCCAGGAGCAGCCCCAAATCAATAAACTTACTAGAAAGTTTATTTTTGGGGGTGTGCGGGAACCAGTGCAGAATCCCCACCGCGGCGTCAAACTGCAAGGACCTTTCAGTCACTCTGTTAAGCGTGTCCCCTACAAACGTCCAATATAAGGTCAACGCGGAGCAGGACCATAACATGTGAATGAGGTCAGCCCCGAGCTTCCGGCACCTAGGGCAGGCCGCCGTGTCCGAGGCGAAGTATTTCTGTATTTTCTCCGGGGTCAAGTAGGCCCAATGCAGTATATAAAAGTGGACCAATTGGAATCGAGCATTACGCGTACTCTTCCATGCCCGGCGTATTAGCTGGGCCCATGTGGTCTCCGGATTGTCCTTCCCTTTGTCCACCTCTCATCGGGTCCTGAGCGTGTCCAGGGGGGATAGCCTCTCGGCGATCATCCTGGAATACAAGCACGTTACCGCCTTGACCGTCCCCGCCGTCATCATGACGTATTGAGACGCCGCTGACAACTGCGGTTCCTCAGTACCATTCTTCCAGTGAGCCTGAAGAGCCCTCGTGACCGCCGCGTGTAACAAGAAGTCGCCCCGGGGGATGTCAAAGCGGTCCAAAAGCGCCTGAAAAGGCAAAAGCACTCCATCCTCATAAAGGTCGCCCATGAGCTGTATGCCCGCGTCTTCCCAAATCGGCAGCTGCGACCAGTCGCCGCCATGCGGTAGTGCAGTGAGCATCCCCAGCGGGATCTCCGGGGCATAAGGGCGTGTCACTCCCAACCTGCGGTGTACCCGGTTCCAGCACGATTGTATAGTGCGTTCTTCTTGAGTGAGGTCCCTCAGAGCTAGTCGTTGTTGCAGTGCGATATAGGATAGAACGTGTCTGGGTATGCCACGCCCCCGTGTCTCCTCCGGGCCTCGAAACTCCCGCGCTATTTCCTGAGTGTAAATCTGCAGTTGGGCAGCCATGTAATACGTTTCAAAGTCAGGCACGGCCAGCCCCCCCTCCGCTTTCGGTCTCATCAGGGTCCTGAGCGCCACTCTGCGTCGGCCCGATCCCCAGAGAAACGCCACGATCAAGGAATCTAGGTCCCGAAAGACAGTCGGCGGGATCCAGATCGGAAGTGTCCTGAAGTAATATAATAGCCGAGGAAGCGCCACCATCTTCAACAATGCAATTCGTCCCGCCACTGACACAACAGGGAGGCCCAAAAGGACATACTACCCTTCAGCGCCCGGATGCATCTGGAGACGTTGCCCTCAAGGATGTCAGCAGGGCTATGATAAACGTACACCCCTAGATATTTAAAGCAGTTAGGCTCCCATCTGATCGCTCTGGGAGTGTCAGGTTGGGGCTCACCTCAGCGGACCGGGAACAGGCAAGTCTTCGCCCAATTCACTCTGAGGCCTGATACCTTGCCGAAGGCAGTGAGTACTGCATCGGCCCCGGCCAGGGCTGCACCAGCATCCTCAAGGAAAAGCAGTAGGTCGGCATAAAGGGAAATGTGTTGTTGTCCCGACAAGGCCCACTGCCCCCTGTAATAGGCCCCGGTACGAACCGATAGCGCCAAAGGTTCCACCGCGAGGGCAAACAGCAGCGGGGATAGCGAGCATCCCTGTCTCGTGCCTCTTTCCACTGGATATTGTTGGGAAATCAGCGGGCCCGACCGAACTCTATCCACCGCCGAGGCGTACAGCACCGTGGTCCATCGCAGGAACCCCTCCCCCAGGCCAAAGCGGCCTAGTACTCTGCGGAGGTAGTCCCATTCTAAGCTGTCAAAGGCCTTTTCCAGATCAATCGAGAGGATCATGGGACAAGGGGCCTCAGCGTGGTCTCCTTCCAGCAGGCGAAACAAGCGGCGCATATTCATCGTAGTATTACGCTTGGGGATGAAACCCGCCTGGTCGTCATGAACCAAGGAGCCCATAAGGAGCCCATGTGACCCAGCAATCTCGAGGCTAAGATGCTGCTCAAAATTCTATAATCGACTGTAAGCATCGATAGCGGCCTGTAAGCCGCCGGCTCACCGCCCTCCCTATCGGGCTTTAGCAGGGGGACCACAAGGGCCTCTCGCATCGAGCCAGGCAGGTGCCCCAGGCGCCTCGCCTCCTTGTAAACCACCATTAGCCGTGGGGCCAGGAGGTCAACGTAAGTAGAGTAAAACTCCACCGGGAGTCCATCTAGTCCTGGCGTCTTGTTTCGCACCATCTTTTTTATGGCGCTGCGGATCTCCCCCAGCTCCGCATCTCTCCCTAAGTCCTTCGCCTGTTCAGGCTCCAGGGCGGGGATCGGCAAATCCTGCAGGAATTCGTCAATAGGAGTAGCGTCTAGTGGCAATCTACTGCGGTATAATACCTCATAGTAGCGTCGAAAGCAACCAAGGATCTCTGGTTGGGTATAAACCTCCACGCCCTCCGCAGTTCGCATAGCCACCGTGGGCGAAGTACGCCTCGTAGGGTTGGCCAGCCAAGCTAGAAGCGCCCCCGATTTATCACCTTCAGCTAATGACCTAGTCAGGTAAGCCTTGTGGTCAAAGCTTCGCAGCCGCTCAGCTTCCACAGCTACCGCCTCCCTCGCTGCCGAGGTCTGTTGTTGGAGCTCTGGATGGCCGGGGCGGAGGAGCTCCATGTCACGGAGTTTCTGATCAGCCTTGGCCAGGTCCTATAAGAGGACCCGTCGCATTCCCACCTTCTGCGTTATGCAATAGCCCCTAACTACCACTTTAAATGCGTCCCATTCTGTGGCTCTCGCCCCAGCTGTGCCCTCGTTCTCCGCAAAGTACTCAGTGATCCTGTCCTCTAGGTCACTCCGAAACACCAGATCTTCTAATAGCTCGGGGCGCAGCCTCCAAGTCGGCACACAGGGGGTGCTTGGAAGCCACCGAAAAGCAGCCAATAGAGGATTGTGGTCGGAGACGGTCCTTGTCAGATACTCAGACCTTACGGCCGAGGAAACCAGCTCCGCCGACCCCAGCAATCCGTCCAACCGCACATGCAACTTGTGCAGGCCGGAGAAGTGGGAGTAATCCCGGGTGTGGGGGTGCTGGGCTCGCCAGATGTCCGTCAGTCCCCACTTAGTCTGCCAATCCATCCTACCCCTGGTCACTCGGTGGGTCGGTGAGTCCGGGAGGGGAGAATGAGATCTATCAAGGTCGATGTCCATCACCGAGTTGAAGTCCCCCTCATCAAAAGAGGTCCCGACAGGTAGAGGGCCAGGGAGCCCGACAGAGCGGTCAGAAAGGCAAGTTGGTCCGTGTTAGGCGCATAAATGCAGCAAATGTTCAGCTCCCTTCCCCCCAGCCTGCCAGCAATCGCCACGTATCTCCCCTCCGGGTCCACTGTACATCTATGCACCTGCAAGGGAACCCCGGCCCGTACCCAGATCAGCGCGCCTCTAGCATAAGCTGAGTATGTGGTGTTGTATACCTGCCCTCTCCATCCACGCTGTAACGCCAGTCCCTCTGATTTGGTGAGGTGTGTCTCATGCAGCAGTGCAATCTGTACGCCCCTGCGTACCAGGTAAGCGTGGACTTTGTGGCGTCTGGACATAGAGTGCATGCCCCGCACATTCCAAGTGATTCATTTCAAAGTGGACAGATCAGCCATTCTCCCATAGTATCTCCTCCAGCCTCCCCCAACACTGCTCAAGCACAGGCAAGCACCTAGTTAGTTCCGCACCGATGGCGAGTGCACCCCCCAACAACAACATAACATCCCCAAAACATACATCTCCCCCCCCAGAACAGGTTCCAAATAGATCCATCTTGTCCCCATCCAAACTATTCTCACAGAACAATCCCCCCAATCTAACCTGACGGTAGCCACCGCAGGTGCGCCTTAAGGGCAAAGTGGGGGCCGAACGTCGATAGGGGGTCTCCGCACCTCAATGCTACCTAAGTGCGATCGAGCCCTAAGTTACGAGGGCTGAAAGAGGGTGCAACCCCAACCCACCATACAAACAGCTACCCAACAGTTCCCACAGCAAGACCCCCCTCCTCCCCATCACCCCCCCCAACCAGAACCGGCTCACCCGAAAACATCATTGTCCATCAAGCAGGCCTTCCGCCGTGTCTGGAGTGATCACAGGGAGTTTCACGCTGTCAGACTCAGAGCCCTCCGTGTCCGAGCGGTCACCACTTTCGCCAGGCTCCGAAAGTTCAAGTATGGGTCCGCCTTGGGAGCCAGAGATACTGGAGACCATCTCCAGTGCCCTCCATCGCTCTGCCTCAGTCTCCACCGTCGAGGGTCGAGCAGATCTACCTCTGCGGTTCCGGATCCTTTTCGTCTTCCGTTGTAGGGTGATCTCAGAAGTGGACTGGGAGGAGGACCCAAAGCCATCTTTGCCAGCTCTGTACAACTCAAGCCAATTGCATGCGTCCTCCGGGGTATCAAAGAACTTGGTTGTACCGTCCAGGATGATGCGGAGCCGTGCTGGGAACAGTAAGGAATATTGGATGCTCTCACTCCGCAGTTCCTGTTTGATCGCCAAAAAGGAGGTCCGTCTCCGCTGAGTCTCGTATGTGTAATGTGGAAAAATGTTCACTCGACTGTTCGCCACCTGAAATGGCCCATTTCGTCTGGCGGCATTGAGAAGGAAATCCCTGCGCGGAAGTGAAGGAGCCACGCCACCACTGGACGTGGGGGCCGGCCCTGTTGCGGCGGTCTGGCTGGCACCCTGTGTGCCCGTTCCAAAGTATAGAAGGAGGAAAGCCCCTCTGGCGCCACCACAGTCCTTAGCCAATCCTCCAGATATGCCACCATGTCCTCACCCTCAATTTTTTCTGGTAGGCCTACTACCCGAATGTTATTCCCCCTATTACGCCCTTCCACATCTTCCGCCCGCCTCTCCAGTGCATCTATGCGGGTCAGGGCGTCCTTCATGGTAGCGTTCAAAGTTTTTTGTGCGGGTTCCAAGAGTCCCACCGAGCTCTCCACCTCTTTGACTCTGTCCGAGAGCTTGCCGTGGTCCGCCCTGAGCAAGCCCAGGCTCGTCGCGACTTGGGCAATGTCCTATTGAAGGGCCGACCGTGTATCAGTGATCGCCAGCAATATCCTGTCGAGCTGCTGCTGAAGGTGTGGACTCCACGGGCCCTCCGGGTTTAAACGTTCTTCGTTATCAGGCGCCTCCACATCTGAGGCAGTCTGAGTGCCTCCCTTAGCACCCCTCGGCTTCCCCATAGCGGTCTTAGTCTCCAACGGAGGTCTCGGCAGGCTCCAGTCGGGGGAAGGGTAAGCGGTGTGCTCCCAGACACCGTCGATGGGTCCGTGTTGGCGCGGCACCGTCTTGTTTATACCCCTGCCACTCGGACTCCAGTTGCGCAAAGACGGGCAGACGTCCAAGGAGGCCTGCCCATCCGTCGAAAGTCCAGAAAACCAAGGAGGGTATCAGTGGGGCTTCGCAGGCTCGGCGAGGGCCCCGGGGCCAGAATGCAATGGCGCCTTCCGCTGGCGCCACGTGGCGCAGGTACCCAATGTGTCCCTACTCCCCACAGTTCGCAGAGGTGGTAGGTCAGGTGGGAGCCAGCAACCCCTTTCTCGGAGGAGAGGGGGGAGGGGGGGCAGCGGTCACCGCTAGGCAGCAATATAGCGCCGGGGTCGTCAGTTCCCCTAGGCAGCGTCACCTGTTGTAGGCCCTGCCGGCCGTCTGGGATCCAGCCCAAGCTCCGTGTCACCGTCCACACCGTCACTCCGATCCCTGGTGGGGCTCGATGCCCTCCCTGTGTGGTGGACTCAGGTCCGCTCGCTGCTGGAGCCAGAGATCTAAACGGTGGAAGTCCGTGTAAGGTCGAGCAGTGCGTTGCGAGCCTCCGCCCCCCCTCTCTCACGGGGCTCCGTGGCGGAGAACGGCGGTTCCAGATGGCGTCGCCTGGTGAATTTCCAGGCGCCCTTGGTCCCCCAGGCAGCCGGCGTTGGCTTCACCCCCCCCAGGGGGGAAAGGAGAAAGACAGTGACGTCGGAGGCGCCGGCCTCTTCAGGTCCACGGACCACTTCAAGAGCTCGGGGAGGAAGCGGGTGCCATCTTGAGCTCCGCTCCGTGCTCCTCGGGGGTACTCGTTCTCCCTGGGCGGGCTCTGTTGCAGGTCCCCAACGTCTCCTCCTGGGTCAGGACCCACAGCGGTCTCCGATGTGGGGGTCGGGGCGCCCGTGTTGCCTGGGAAGCAGGATAAAGGACGGCTCGATCGCGGAGCCGAGCGCTCAGGCGACCTCCGCCATCAGCGTTCAAGCCACGCCCCCGTTGCACTGCATAATGAGGACATTAGCATATGACATCTCACTTAGCGCAGGCGTAAAAAACTCATTTTTCTAAGGATTTACATGAGATATGTCTAATGTCTGTAATGTGTAAAGAACATTCTGAGGATGATTAATATGTAACATACTGATAGGATATTTATTCTTAAGTGCTCCAAATATCAAAGTCGAATTTGGGTATTTTTGCCATTTATAATAGCTTTAAAGTGCTTTAGGCTTCAGTAAATGCATACATTTAGGTATAATAAAAATTTGCAGGCTGTCCCCATTTGGGGTTTGCTTTTAAATGACCCAGTGAGACCCATTTAAGGTTGATGAAATAAGTACCATTGCAACAAGCATTTGTTCTAAAAACTGGTATGTGTGTTATTAGGTTCTGTGAATTATTCACAGTAAATGTTGTTTAATAATCTGGAAACAGAGATAATTTTTTTAGCGCCTAAAAAGGAGACATTATTTTTCAAAATAGAGTGAATTATTGCAGGTTAGGAGGAATTAGGAAGGCCTTTTGCCTTTGTCAGCCTCAGAATGAGCAGAGGGTGGGGGCTAGAAGAAGCTGCAGCTGGCTCAAGTCGCGCTGAGATGCTATCTTAGGTTTCCCTGTAAACAATGGAAGAAGGCTGTCATGTTGACATTTGTGACCCTTTAAAATTAGGGCCTTGTCTCTGTGGAATGCAGAATGACCTTGCTAAACGGGCCTCTAAAAGAGGGGGGTTTCTGGTTTCTCCATAAGAACATCAATAAAATTAAAGAACTTAATTCCAAAGGGACAATATAAAAAAGGGTTTCTTTGAAAGTCCCAACACATGCTAAATGCTCTGCAGAAATGATATATTTGTATCTCTGCCTCTAAAAAAATAATGTCTGCTAGTTGCTTTTATTTGACCGAAAATAAAGCATTGCATTAAGTCTTAGACAGAAAATAAGACGAAGCTTTTTATTGAAATTTTGAAGACTACATGCCTAAGTGAGAAAGAATTGTGGCGCAAGGCTAACATGGAGTGTCAGTGAAAGAATTTTACCTTTGGAAAGTTAAAAGGGCTTCATGTTGCAAGGTGACTGACAAGATGGTAACAGTTAAGTAATGGAAATTTATTTTTGTGTCTGTTAATGTGTATTATGTTTTGTCTTCTGATTAAAAGTTATAATTGATGTCTGTTTGTTATGAGAAATGTCTCTCTTTTGTGTGTTGTGTATTTTTTTTTTTTGCTTCTGCCCACAGATCATTCATGGATTGTTCTGGGTAATTTTAAGGCTGACAAGACACGTGAGTTTGGTTGGTTGAAAAGAGATGTGTTTTTGCGTAATTTCTTTGAAAAGAAATGTTTGTGCATTTTACATATTCTTGCATTTTTTCCTTTTATGAATTGTTCCTGCTGGTCCTGTGTGTCAGAAGTGACACACAGTAAGTTGCATTTGACAGCCAAATCTCCACTACCTGGTGATCTGCTGTCAAAAAGGAGGGTAAGGAAAGTAAAAGTAAGTGTGAGGAAAATAAGAGAAAGTGTGTAAAAGAAAGCGTAATTTTGATGAAAGTGTAATTTTGATTTTAAACCTGACAAATTAAGAAGGCCTCAATAGTGGGGTTTGGGCTGCAGGTTCACAGTGCATGAAGTACAGGACTTGAAGTGGGTGCGTCACCGCTCATTTACATATGTTATTGTCTTGTCTATGTTTTTTGTGCTTGATATACAGCAAGTATATCTGATGGCTTGACATGTGCGTTTTGTGCGTTTTTTTGCATGTTTTTTGTTTTATGTTGCTGCTTTTAATACTATTACAAGTTTACCTGTGTTGTGAAGGGATATACACGACGATGTGTATCGTGCAAACAGTTGGGTAGATTTGCTTTGACATTAAATTTCACAGACAACACTTCACCAGTGCATGTCTATTTTGGCTATATAGTATTGAAGTAAAATAAAAGAGATATACAGGAAACAAGGTTTCACCTACAGTCATGTTACTGCCCCCTTTCCTGTAAGGAACAGGCAGCCCTAAATTTATGTATCCTGAATTGGACGTAAGGATAAATTATAGATCTGTGACTTTTGTGCATGGTGACCTAATTTTTATATTACATTAGTCAGTTTTGTTTTGCTTCCTGAATAGTGTATGGCTTTGTACCATAAAGGAAACAAGGCTTAATTTTTCCCCTGATTGATGTTGCATCGTGCCTAGTAATTGGGGATTTTAGTTGTGTCCTAGTCCCATTTTCCCTTTTCCATATTCCTTTCACCAGTTAGCCTTCTTTTATTGTTATTATTGTATTAGGTTCACACTTCCAGATTGCAGTAATGTACTAGGAACCCCATATTATGTATAAATCCCTTTGTATAACTAGACTGGTTTTTAAGAATTTTCTTTAGGCCTACCTCGATGTTTTCCAGTCTGACCGTCATGGTAGTGATGGACTGGTTAACTGACTCAATGCTATTATAAGACAAGTTTCCAATTTTGATTATTAGCCTGTGTATTGCGTAGTGCACTTGATGCGCAGTTATTAAAAGGGAGGTATCTACATGTCCCTGATAATCTGTATCATGTGATTTCTCTTTTGAAATGTTTTAGATAAGGAATTTAGGAACACCTATATGTAATTATTGAGAGAAAAAATGTGTCTACCCCATTAGATGATGCTACTATGTGTGAGGACATCCATTTAGATAAAATTCTCATATAGTTATCTACCCTTAGATGGTAGAGGATATGCTCTCACATGGAAACCCAATTGAAGAAATTAGAGGCACTGTTTTGCTTATTGCTTTTGTCTTTGTATTCTATGAGAATGACAGTGTATTTTAGATCGCAATAGTTCCATGGCGTATAGCCACTCCTTTGAAGATTGCAGGCCACCTGTTTGCAGTCCCTTTGTTAAATGAACTGTTTTTGTACTAAATTGAAGGAAAATAACAAAATGTGTCCCATTTCCTACATCACTAGGTTCTGCGGGATTAAGTCATAATAAGTCATAATAACCTGCGTAACTCACCCACAATCCCATTAGCCCACAATCCCATTAGCGACAGCTAACAGACGAAAAGTCCCAGCACCCAGACAGCGATCGCCAGCGTGCCATCAATAATATCGCCAAAGTATTGTGCTTGCTTCATCAGAAGGCGTTGAACATCAAAAAAGAAGGAGGAGCTGGTTTTGCCACAGAACCAGAGTTTCAGTGCAAAAGAGCGAAAGAATTGAGGCTTCAGTCTTCCACCTGTCATGTACTGGTAACCTCTGACAGTGTGCAGTCCCTTGAGTCCCTTGGCCTGAGTTTTGGCCACACACCCCCTTTTCCTTTGCTCCAACGGAAGTGCAGTGCACCGGAGGATTCGAGATTGGCAAAAGGCATTACATTATGGTGCCCATGAAAGAGCAGCCTGAGCGTTCTCTGACACTGAGTAATGAGTGTTGGAGCCTGAGAATGTAGGCCCGGATCTGCATAAAATGATCTGTGCCCTTGATCAATGGAGAGCACACTATCTGTAGTGCCTGCCGCAGAGAAGAGATATTGGTGCACTGCATTGAGACATTGAGACTTTCGAATGAGCTATGAGTGTTTGCCAGGAGGGCACTCCAACGGATACTGAGAAGGACATTTTCATGTAAGGCCTGAATGAAGAGGCCCATGCGGTAGAAAACAACAGAAGAGGATTTGATGAACAATAGAAGCCTGCCGGAGAGGCTTGGACGGACTCTGGGTATTTCCCGTGCGATTGCATAAAATGGGTGTTAGGAGACTGATTCTTGTTATTTTGCTGGCATTATTTTAAAGTAGTATTCTGTTTAGTAAAAGCAGAGTAAAGTCCATTCCCTGTGGAAGAGTATCCCTTTTAACCTCAGAGCATTGATGAGGATCACCACTGTTTCACCTGAACATATAATAAGTTACTGAAATGCATAGGAGCCATAAAAAAATGTTACTAGATAATTTTAGGATTTGCTTTCTGCTTAGAGTTGTGAAAAATGATATTTTTGTTTGTAATAGTGGTCATTACTTTCTCCTGTTGTCTATATGTTCTTAATAATGTGTTTTCTAGTATTTTTAAGCATGACGTTGTCTTTTGTGGGTTGGATTGTTTTTGCTACCCAATTGACATCTGTACCCAATTCCCAACCTATGTCTCTTCCTACTACTACTTCTTCGCATTCTTTCCATATTTTACCTGAACATGAACTGGGTAGGAGGTCAGAGTTTACTAATAATTCATTTGTACAGCTTCTGCATCAACACCAGTTAGTAATGAACACCACTAATTGTTGGGTGTGTGGTCTTATGCCACATACTACAGATAGAGGTATTCCTTATTTTGCAATATTATATAGTGCGAACTCGACAACATGGCATGAGCACAATTTACATTACAGAAGAACACAATAATTTGTGGTAGGCACGGGGAGACAAAGCGATTTGTCTGGAATCACAGGATGTTTAGCTGATGCCGAGATTCGAACGTAGCTCCCCAGCTCTAAAGTTCGCAATTCTCGAACTTGTGGCGGGAGGTGTGTCTAAAAGTGTATGTCGGTGCTGGCCATCAATGAGAGAGACCTGTGCATTTTTCAAATCGGTGGTGAAAAAATATGAGTATGTTGCTGGAGATGTGGGCCGCCGTGCCACCAATGTACTTACCGGGAGAGGGCAAACACCCATTATTCCGTAACTTTCTTTCCGCATACCAACACTCCGCATACTTTCATTACGAAAGTACCATGACTTCGCAATGCCATTATAACGCACGGCATTACATTTTATATGCTTTTACCAGGCATACATTTACAACGAAATTCGTAGTTAATGCATGAATGGTAAAAACATTTTTTTTATATATTTGGATAAGGTAAGTATGGGTATAGGGGTATATGTTTTGGGGTACTGAGGTATATGTTTTGGGGTGTTTGGGTATTTTAAGGGTTCAGATATAGTTTTGGGTTATGGGGTACTGGGGTAGTTTTAGGGTTTAGGGATAGGTATGGGTTTTGGGGTACAGGGTTTTTTTTTAGGGTTCAGGGCTAGGTTTGGGTTTTGGGGTACAGGGGTATTTTAGGGTTCAGGGGTAGGTTTGGGTTTTGGGGTACAGGGTTATTTTTATGGTTCAGGGCTAGGTTTGGGTTTTGGGGTACAGGGGTATTTTAGGGTTCAGGGGTAGGTTTGGGTTTTGGGGTACAGGGTTATTTTTATGGTTCAGGGCTAGGTTTGGGTTTGGGGTACAGGGGTATTTTTAGGGTTCAGGGCTAGGTTTGGGTTTTGGGGTACAGGGGTATTTTAGGGTTCAGGGATAGGTTTGGGTTTGGGGGTACAGGGTTATTTTTATGGTTCAGGGCTATGTTTGGGTTTTGGGGTACATGGGTATTTTTAGGGTTCAGGGGTAGGTTTCGGTTTTGGGGTACAGGGGTGTTTTTAGGGTTCAGGGCTAGGTTTGGGTTTTGGGGTACAGGGGTATTTTTAGGGTTATGGGGTAGGTTTGGGTTTTGAGGTACAGGGGTATTTATAGGGTTCAGGGCTAGGTTTGGGTTTTGGGGTACAGGGGTATTTTTAGGGTTTAGGGATAGGTTTGGGTTTTGGTGTACAGGGTATATTTATAGGGTTAAGATGGGTTAGTGCTTAAGGGTGTTGGGGTATTTTAAGGAGTAAGGGTGGGCTATGATTATGGGGTGCAGGGGTATTTAAAGGGAGCAGGGTGGACACCCAGAGCTGGAATGTACAGAACTTGGGAAGAAAAAACAATGAAATATTGGGCACAACGCTCGCTTTTTTCCCCCCGTAATCCTGCGCCCTGCACACGCCCACGTCCCCAGCACACGATATGAGGCATGGCATGAAGGGCGGAAAGTACCACACGCCCCCAGCGGTTGTCACGCCCCCAGCACACGCCCACAGCACAACGCAGACACACCCACAAGGGACTACTTTGCTGGCACAGTTCTTTTACCTTTTAAATGTATATGGTGGGCGTCTGCATAGCCTATGTCCTTCTGCTGCAACTGCCCTTTCCAACGCTGTATTGGGTGTTGTGATTGGTGCTGTGGTTCCTGAGATTACCCGCCTCAAAGGTTTGCGCTCTCTCTTTATTATATTAGTATAGATATGTATATATATATATGCATATTATAGCATTTCTATGTATGTTATTGCATAATGCCTTTTGTACATATGATTATGTTACAAGTAGCGTCTTACGAGCATTATTATGGAGGTACTGCTTTCTACTCTGATTCAGGCATGTGAATCTATGAAAGATACCCCAATACTGTAGAAGAACAATAGTTACTTACCTGTAATCTGTGGTTCTCCAGTATTGGTATCTTTCATAGATTCACATGCAACTCACCCACCTCCTCTCAGAGGCTTATTTATGCTCTTTTCACTTTGGTTCACTCTTGTGCAAGAAAATCTGAGAGCCTGTGCCTCTGAGGAGAACATTCTGGAGGTTGCTGTTGCATGATTGGCTGCAGTTTGGACTGTATATAATGACTTGGACAAGACATAAATGTGGAAGTTTTTTTTCCTTGTAGTTTCTTGCTACTTTACTTCCTGGTTCTATGTTACCTATGTTATGGTTATAATGTGCATAATTATTGTTTTTTTAATGTACCGTGGGACTCCCACTCCGACGATGGGGAATGATTCAGGCATGTGAATCTATGAAAGATGCCAATACTGGAGAACCACAGATTACAGGTAAGTAACTATTGTTCTTATTTGTGTAGAGAAGATTGAATAATGTGATTAATGTATTGTGGATATTGCTACAATGTTGATATAGCATCATATTGTTCTAACTATGTTCCAAGTTTTGGTCACAATGAAAGAATGAATGAATGAATGAATATGTACTTATAAAGCACATGGCTACCAAAGGCCTCCCGGCGCTAGAAACAGAACCATTACCGATATTAAGAGCATCAGGGGAACAGCAGGGTCTTCAGAAATGTACGAAAAGAGAGGTGATTGGTCTCAAGCCGAATATGATCTGGAAGTTGATTCCAACACTTCGCCGAGATGACCGAGAACAGCCATACGCCACTCCGCGCTCGATTTACTCTAGGGACGACTGCGAGACATTTCTTCTCAGAGCTTAGTGCTCTTTTTGGGAAGTAAGGAGTGATGATTGATCTTAAAATCGGAGGTGCCCTCGAAGACAGCACCTTATGGGCAATGCAAAGGGCCTTAAATTGGATTCCCTTGGCCACTGGCAGCCATGACGATAAGGAGCCTGCATCAGAGAGCGCGCAGCACAATTTTGCACCATATGCAGCTTTTTGATTGTAGAACACGAGCATCCTAGATAAAGCACATTGGCATATTCAAGCCGTGACAAGATCAGGGCCTGCACCAACAGTTTCCCAGCATTGAAAGGTAACAAGGGAAGGATTTTCCTAATCATTTTTAGGATTCCAAAGCAAGTGGCTGCCACTCTGCGTGCTTGCTCCTTGAACTCCAGTTTGTGGTCGACCCACACTCGAGACTTTTTATATGTTCTTTAGGTGCGGGCATAGCACCTAAGCATAGGGTTGATGTTAGCGTTTTTACCTAGAAACATCAGCTCAGTTTTTGCACCGTTTAGCTTTAGGAAGGAATTATCCATCCATCCAGGCGGATACTCTCCCCAAGCAATTGGCCAAGCTATACGGTTTATCATCCAGCTGATTGAGGGGCACAATCAACTGTGTATCATCTGCGTATGAGACGATCTTAACCCCAAAGGGCTTGACCACTTCAGCCAAAGGTCGCAGATAAACATTAAACATTAAAAAGCGTGGGGCTCAGGGATGAGCCCCGAGGCACCTTACATCGCAAAGTCATCATCTCTGAAATAAAGTTATCCTCAAAAACTTGGAAGGACCTTTCACCAAGGAATGACTCCAGCCATTCACGCAAGGATCCTGAAACCCCAATTTCTCTAAGTCTTTCGATCAGAAGTTGGAGATTGACCGTGTTGAAGGCCGCGCTGAGATCGAGTAATACAATGGCTGCGGACCCAACGACATCTAAAATTTTCCTGGTTTCCTCAACCACTGCTAACAAGGCCGTTTCCATGCCGTGCTGGGGTCGAAACCCCGTTTGAGAGGAGTGCAGGCAATCATTCTCTTCCAGAAAAACAGAGAGGATGGAATTAACATATTTTTCTGGTAAGAGCGAAATTGGTCGATAGTTTACAGGATCCAGGGTGGGTTTCTTCAAAAGGGCTCTAACCATGGCCTGTTTCCATGGAGATGGAACAATCCCAGTGGAAAGTGAAAGGTTATTGAGGTCCAGAGTAACTGAACTAATAGAGTAAAAAACCTGGTTAAGAAAGAGCCGGGTAACCACATCACTAGGGGAACCGGATTTCAGATGGTCTAAATAAGATTTTAAAGATTTCAAATCCATCGGGGAATGGTTTCAATGACAGGATCTGAAGATTGAACTTGACTGTCTGGAGGGGGTGTAATTACCAATCCTGATAGAGGCGAAAATGTGGAATAGATATCATCAATTTACTTGAAAAAGAAGTGAGCCAAATTGTTACACAGTCCGAAGGAGTCAGCAGAGGGTAGAGGAGGCTCAGACGGCTTAAGGAGAAATTTGGCAATGTAAAAAATTTCCCAGGGGGTGGGGGTTGGAGGCAGAAAAGATCTTCTTTCCAAAGTACTCTGCTTGTGCTGACCTGATTTCTGCCTTATAGGTTTTAATGGCTTCCCTATACTTTGATTTCTTGCCCACGGAGAAGTCCCTTCTCCAACTTCTCTCCAGGCGCTTACAAATTTGTTTCTGCTCTTTGAGCTTAGGGGTGTACCATGCTGCACAATGAACCTCTTTTTTACTAGTCATCAATTTTTTTCGGAATAAGTGAATCTAGCGAAGGTTCCAGCCATAGATTCAATTTATTATAGGCCATTTCAGGGTCATTACCTAAAGTAGGTCTAGATTTCTCCAGAATCAAAGCCCAGGAGTCAATAGCCAATTTAGACCAATTTCTGCTCCACGTTTTTGTCCTTTCCCGAGGCTGACCACCATCCTGATGAATCCAGGCAAAGGGAATCATAAAATGGTCAGACCATGGCAGAGGAATGTGCTTTCCTACTGTCAGGTTATTGATATTGGAAAAAAGCGGATCAAGAAGGTGACCTTTCTGATGGGTGGACCCGGACACTTTACGCTTCAGTGCTAAAACACCTAAGCTATCAATTACGACTTAGGCATCCTGTAGTAATTAAGTCCACGATAAACGATATAAGTTATAGTAGAGGTTTATTCAAAGTACAGGTGCTGCGCAGCAGCTAGTTATTCAGATCGTAACTGACACTCTCTTTTTGAACCAAGGTTCTCTTCATAATCTTAAGGTTAGAATATGACGCAACTGAGGTACTGAGGATGAACAGAACATTACACATCCGTAGAGGATTCCTTATTAAAATGGAGATTAACACCTTGAGTGCTCATGACGAGCTCAACTCGTCATGAGCCACGACGCTCCGCTGCTCATGACGAGCTGAGCTCGTCACGACCGCGCCCGTTAAATGGAACGCTCGCATGCTGAGCTGATTCCCCTGCTGTGCTGAGCATTCCATTGGAACGGGCGTGGTCATGATGAGCTCAGCTCGTCATGAGCACCGGAGCGCTGCGGCTCCTGACGAGCTCAGCTCGTCATGAGCACCGGGGCGCCGTGTGCGCCCCCCGCCCCCCAGCACAGCGGGGGGAAACAGCCCCGCACGGAAGGGGTTAAGATCTCCTAATACAGAAAAGGTTGGAGAAGGAGCTAACTAGTTTAGCTATGTTTTCCGGGAGATCCCTGATGATATGGCCGCTGTGTCCTGGAGGTCGATAGATAAGGACACCCTATTGTGAGAGCCTATTCGATTTTAACTACCACTCCTTCTCTGGAACCTTATTTAAAAATTGTTACTGACCCACTCCACAGATACCTGCTAACAAAATTTAGAATGAATCTAATTCACTATTCACTTGGTTGTTTTCATTTGTGGGCTAAACCTGAAGATACCCCACCCTGTGGCTGTGATAAGTTTTCAAACCAGGATACTCTCCATTTAATGGTTTTTTGTGGGCATTATACTGTTGAGAGGCAAAAATATTTAATCCCAATCCTGAAGGATACCGGTTTTACCCAAGTCCGGCCAGCATTAATTTTTTTGCAAACACTGCCTAACACTTTTATTATGTTCAGTGTCGCAAGTTACCTAACAGCTGCTTTTAGATCAAGGTGAAAGAGGGTCCCGCAAACTGTCCCCTTTTAACCTGTTTACACTCTTAATTAAATTTTAACATATTTTCAAAGCATTGTTAATATTTTATTGATTATGAGATGTAACTATATATATTGTGCATTTTAAATTTGTTCGTGCTGTATTTGCCTTTTATGATTTTAAAAAAAATCGAATAAAGTGTATTTTGACTGACTGACTGACACCCTATTGTCCAATACAATATATTGTTTTTAATTTTATTAAAAAAGGGTGTATATATGTTTTTGTGATTTGCAGCCTTGAGAAAGTCCATATTGTGACATAATGATGCGTCAGCTGTCAAAAAATTGGTTGTGATGGATGATTTTATGCACATATTTTTGGGACAATAAAGATGGAAAATGTAACTGAAATCAATACTCTCTGAAATACTCTCTGAAATACTTAAGTCCGTGGACTCATTTAGGTCTTGAAAGCTATGAGATCGCTTACTGTACACAAATTTGTTCAAAATGGAGTATATTCTGGCACAAAGTGACAGAGTTGGGATCAATGGTACCTGGCCCCATAGGCCCTGATATATGAAGCCTTTGCGTTGTGCTTGAGTCCGATGTCTCATTAATGGGACATAGGTGTGATGCAAAGATCTGTAGGATGAATGAAGCTTTGAAAATAAAAATATACAAAGAAATAATATAAATGCATGTAATAGTATCAGAGTCTACTAAGATGCCTGTGAAAGAAATGGCATAAAGAAGAATTTACTATGGTGTAGAAATTGGTATTACTTGGTAGTTAAACTTGTTATTAGTAGGCATATGCTGACTGGCATGAAGTGAGACACTGTAAGGTAGTATGAATTAAAAAAAAATATTTTACTAGATGTTTGTATTGGCGACATTTTTGGGACAGTATGGATAAGGGATACGTGGTTTATAATAATTCTATAACAAATATATAACATTTCCAGATCCTTATGCAGAGAGAAATATTGTTATGCATATTGAAAGTGATATTGCATAGACTCATCAGTCTCTGCTAGCCCTCCGTTATCCATGACTAGTCCTCATATTGAAGCAGTGGTTGGAGGAGAAGCGGATATGGTTGCAGTTGGCGAATGGCCAGACAACACAGGATGTTCAAAAATGAATTTGACATAATATGAATGTGTGCCTTACATGTGTTTAATATTATAATTATACGTGGAGCACATGGTGGTGTGAGGCCGCATGACTGACCCATTTAGGCATGACCTCTTGTGAGACATGGTCCCTCCCTAGGTATTCCACCCGAATATTGACAACAGACTATTGTGGGGCCAAAATATCGTAGCACAAATTTTGAGGACCAAAACATCACGAAGGCAAGTTATATTAGGTAAGCATAGGCTTACTATAAGTAACTCCACATATCGGTACCATAACGATATATGTATCTATCTGGCGGTAATAATTGTAAATCTGTCCTCGCCTATATGCATTTGCCTTCTGGATATTGTGGTCCTTGATATGTTTGCCACAATATTTTGACTCCACTGTATTTTTGTCCTTGATAATCGGTCATAAAACCCTTCATCACACTTAACAAAGGCAATAAATAGCATGCTCTACCCCAGCTATCTGTGTATATGGTTGATCCCATGTTGTTTTGTCACATGTTTGATTTTTTTTCTAATAGATATTTAACGAAAGCGGAATGTAAGGTGTTAAATTTGTGCATTAGGTGCAATACACTTCAAAAGCCTCCTGACTATCAGCAGAATTGATTTCCTGTGGAAAAATATTGTAATATATATTTTGCATGTTGGGTGTTTCTAGTCCACAAAATTCAACGGTATGAAAACACATAACTTACAGGAAACCATGAAATATGGAAAATATTCTACCTGTCCTGTGCAATAAGAATTTCATCAACGTTATTATGTCCCACAAACCACTCTTGAGAGCTTTACAATAGTAAGGACCTTCTGGCAATGTTATACCAAGTTATGTGGAAGTGTTTTCTAAACTCCAGCATGAAAAAGGCAAATTATGTGGCCCATTGTATGGCAGTATTAATTTGATCCATTTAAATTGGATACACCCTTTTTTGTTGTAATCTGCAAATTATGTAACAGATTATTTTTAAAGTGTGGTAAATCCACAATTATGCAGTAAACAGTACAGGCACAGAATTTCATATTACTGCAGGCCCTTACCATTGTCCATTCTTTTAGCAACTGTATCCATGAATGCTATACTTTTTAATTCCAATTTGGCATTTTTGTAAGGGGCACCATGAAGAGAACAGCTTTAACAATTTCTCCCATATAGTAACAAACTGTTTTTTTAACATAACAGTGGGTGATTTTTTCCAAAACTAGGAATGCATAACTACATAATTGAGTACTGCTCTCTTCTTTTAACTGTAGACAACAAACAGTAAAGTGCAGTATTTAATTTACTATTGTCATTAAACATGTCTCCGTTTGAAAAAAAATAATCACTCTAGGTACTCTAAAATAAAATGCAAAGTAATAATAAATAAAAGGTAACGGAAAATGGCCTTCTGTTGCCATATTAGCGTTCTGTTAAGGCGAAATCAGAGTCAGTGGACGGAAAGCGCATACAGCAACTGGCGGCATGGAGATCATTGTCTGCCAACTGATCCACAAGAGGGCAGTGTTGGACAATATAAGAAAAATATCCTACTACACTGGAGGGTTTGAATGCAAGATGAGATCAGGAAAAAAATAGAGTAAAAAAGTCGATCTTTGAACTTTTAGCATCAGCAAAACGCTTTGGATGATCTGGTGTCAGTCAATACTTGAAGTGCTGATAGATACGTGCAGATCCTCTTTATCCTAGGGTATTTGCTTTCTAGAATTTTCGGCACTTTCCCATTAGAAGGAGTGCAGGTGCTCAGTAACTGACAGTGCCTGAATATATAAAGCACTGATTTCAAGACAATATAGACTGCAACTTATTTCAGTCTCAGTTGCTTTAGAGTTAAATATGTCCACCCTATAGGTCTTCAGCGCTCTGCATCTGCTCCTAACTTTTTACCCAAATTGCAAGATAGATTAAACAAGCATTTACAATGCAATGGTTTCGCCTTTGGAAAAGTTCGAGCTATTGGCATTGCTCATGAAATTTTTTTTTTTTACTTATAAATAAATGGCATTGTTATTTACATTGCCAACGGCTGACACTACAGGTGCAGGCACACCCGTCCAATGGCAGAAGTACTGAGGCTGCCATGAATCTAGAGTTCTGTACTGCCATTTACCAACCTGTGTTGGTAAATGAGCCAGATGGAGACCAGTCTCGAGGCCCCCTTAAACTGAAGGTGCTCAGACCCACTAGCACAGGATCAATGCCACCCAACCTCCTGCACTCCACCCTAAGGACACACCGTGCATGTAGGGTGTAGGGTGGAACACTGCTACCACCTAAACACGGCGTAAGCCGCTCACATTAGCTCAGGAGCAGATTCACTGAAATTATGAAGCACGGAAGCACCGAATCATGCAGCACTATTAACTACATTATTTGGCACAAAGGGCAAATTATGCAATACAGTGCAGCACATTCTATGGCGATATTATTTCACTATTTTGTCATTGTGGGTAAATATTTCATCTTATTTCCACCAGGAACACCTAAATACAAAAAGTATCTATTAAAATTGACCATCTAAAATGTGCAGAGGGTCTGCCATTGTGCTGCACCGCGTTTCGATCTTTCTTTAGTGAATGTTTAGCCGTTTCAGCTAGAAACTATTTTTGTTTAAATCTGCAAATTATGAGGAGATGGTGGTAACTGCGGCAAATCTATAATCATGCAGAAAACGCAGCAGCTGCAAAATCGCATAATTCCAGCGACCCCGGTCATAGGGTGTCACTATAACCAAGATGCACCGGACCTCGAGCCTTTCCTCTAGCAAGCGCCTCAAAGCAACCGCGCTCCGTAGTGAGCGCTACACAAATCGACAAACATAAGGATATTTGCCCAGGTTGGCGTTGCCCTTCCTGGTGGAAGAAACCCTTCTTTAAGACTATACTTTTCTCCAAAACCTTGAAGTTGGCCTTCTGTCGCCTGGCCCCATTAATCGATAGCTGAGACGAACGGTGGCCTACGGGGGACATTCCCCGTCTAAATAAGTAATATTCTGATTGGAACCGCCTCTAAAGGCCGGGCCCTTCCGAATACCACAATTCCCCTTCTGAGCACCGAGGCCTTGGGCAGTCTGGTGAACGCTGGTCTTAGCGCCAGCCTGACCCTGGGCTGCTTGTTAGCGCTTGGAAGAGAGCTGCCTGTCACAACAGAGTGATCATGAACCCAGGCAATCTCTGCCTTACACACACTCGTGTTCATCATCTACGCATTCTCACGCACACGCACTCTTCCACTTACCCACCCAAGCACGCCAACATACTTTCATTGATGTAAACACTCGTGCACCCATGCGCTCTCACTCACATCCACAGTCACGCACTCGCACTCACTCATGCATCCAGACACTCACTCGTTCAGAGCAGGGCACTCACTCAAATGCGGACATGATCATACACTCACACTCTAGGGCTGACAGACACTGGCACAAGCTACCTTGCGGGCTTCTACTCACAAACTTTACACTTTCGACTCACTTCGGCAATGATAGATAGCGCCACAAAATAAACCCTGAGTCTGTTCTGCCGCTGCTTTCTCTGCAAGCCCTTGTGTGCGCTGAACAGGGCGGCACCTTTGCTGCCTATGAATACCAGCCGTAAATAAAAAACACCCAAACTGGGAGAGCCCTTCAAAAATAACTCCTGTGAACTCTGTGCCTATACACCCCTCATGACAATCCGCCTCGAGGCGCTACAGTTTGCAGGTCTATGCATGTCTACACACTCAACCATTCAACTCCGGGAAAGGGGACAAAGAAGAACCTCTTCCCCCGCCACCCAAAACCCACACCCAAGACCCAGCGCGAGGCCACTCACTACCAAATGGGGTACCCGGCCAGCACCCGGGTGCCGCCCACCGTGCACGAGACCAGTATGCCCAGCAGGTACAGGATATCCATCAGTCCTGGAGGGGGGGGTCCCGGGCGGGGGACAGGAATTCAGGGAGCCCGGTGGAGGAACATCCAGGGAGGAGAAAAAACACCAGCGGCACCCCTCAACGAGCAATTAAAAAACGCGGTCTTCCTGGCGCCACAACCTCTGGCAGAACAAGGAAAGGCACGGAAGCGGGGGAGGGGGCGGGAAAGACACGGAAGCGGGGGAGGGGGCGGGAAAGACACGGAAGCGGGAGGGGGGGGGCGGGAAAGACGCGGGAGGGGGGGCGGGAAAGACACGGAAGCGGGAGGGGGGGTGCGGGAAAGACAAGGACAGCGGGAAGGGGGGGCGAACAAAGACACGGACAGCGGGATTCAACCATGCGGGACCAAGACGATCAAAGAAATGAGGGAAAACAGCCAAGAAAAGAAAAAAAAAAGTCCACGCCCACAGTGCCCACGTCTTCATGACGTTGCAGAGAGGGAAAGAATCGTCGGGAACGCCCACCAATCGCCTCGGGAAGTGACGGACAGTTCTCTCTTCCAATGGCTAGCCTCCATTTATGGAGCTAGCCAATGGAAGAGAGAGGCTGAACTGAAGTGTACAGTGTAACTCAACAGATTTCGACCTGCGCCGAAAAGCTGCGCGGCGCAGCTTTTCGCCAGGTCGAAACCTAAAAAAATAACGTGGATCTCTTGCTTTGCAGCCAACCCTCGAGGTAGGCACATCTGTCGTGTATTTCTATAGGTTCTGAATCAGTCCCCCTATTCCTGACCCTATTCTGGTTAAACTAACTATCAAGTTAACTAACAGTCAGCCCATGAGGCAAGAAAACCCCCATGATGCAGATACCGTTATCTGACGCAGTCACACTCCGGCACAGGAACGTGTTATCTGATTAGGTCATAACGCTTGAGATCTAATTAGACAAGCGACATTCCTCCAGCCCCTGATAAGGCATACGACGTTCTCATAACAAATCAAACCTATGACAACCTGGAAAATCCGTGCGGCCATTGTTTTGATTTCACAGAGAACTTTAGTAAAGAATGTGCTAACGAGCAAGTCGTATGACATCTTTATTGACGTATCTATGTCCATCCTTACGTCAATCTCGGCACCTTTAAGGTATAAATATTGCCGACCTTGCCCTATGCAAACACACGCGTGGTGACAAGACGGAGCAGCCATACTTGCCGAAGCCGAGAGCAGAAGCAGACCCCGCTGGCAGCAGCCCCGCCTTCCTGACGCGCTGAGAGACGCGCTGCTATCTCAAGCCGAGAGACCCAGCACCGGCGCTTCTGGGCAGCCCTCGCAGGCAGCCTGGAATATCGAGAGCAGAGAAAGAGATACCATTCCTCATTCATCCTAACTTCCAGGTACAGAACTGAATAACCCCTCACAGAGAATTCTTTAGTTATTCACTTGGCAAAAACAAACTTAACTTAAACTGTAACTTTCTATTCCCGCCCACGCATTAGACTTAGGTCAGGTACACGGGGTAGGCGTATTTAGAAACACCAGTTGAGTACGTTTAGTCAAATGTATATGTGTATGTAAATATATTTTAATCATTTTAAACATCATATGGCTCAGAAACCATATCAATGTTTTTACAGTATTATTTTATACTATTGCTTTTAATGTATGCACTTTACTTAACTATAAGTATTGCAATAATATCGATCCATTTCTCTTGTACGAGAAAAGAGACTGATCAATAAATAACACCTTTTTATTGAACACGCCCGTCTCTTCCTTTTCTCTACATTCTGATGAGACTAAGAATGCACGTACTGACTGAGTAAAATAATTGCCTTGTGCTCACACGACTCTCGAGATTGACTCTTGATTAGGGGAGAGCAAAGTTGTCATGTTCTATGGTTGTCAGAAACTAAATCCCTTCTTGTCTAATCAGGGAAGTTAATCCTTCCTTGAACATTCGAGAAAGTTTCTAGCGAACTCTGAGCTTAGCTGGCAAACCCAAAAATTAAGTCTAGCATCGACAGTAGTAGACCTAGTTAACGTCTGGCCTAGGCCTTTACTGCTGTAGGTACTATTCCAATGCGCAGAGCCTATTGGGAAAATAGGAGCTACACTACATGGCGCCCAACGCGTTTGGAAAGGGCGATAAAACTAACGTAAGACATTTAGAGTAACTCAGTCGTGCTTTCTCACTCAGACCCCTTTTCCCAAATACTCCAAAGACATCTGGAGTGGGTGAAAGGTTATATCCTCCAAAACCTCGCAGGAGGGAACTCCTATGTATGGTTCTTGGTATAGTCAACGTTGAAGGATAAACAGTTCCAAAATATTGTGCATCTAATCTTTGTTCCATAAGAAACCTGATCTGCAAACAAAAGACATAAGCTTCCTGTCGGTAAAATGGCAGAGAGTGATGATGAAAGAGAGGCAGTTAGATTAGCAACTGAACTCGCAGATGCTGATGCTACCATGCAAGCAGCAGACGCGGATATAATACTCATTCCGGTCATCAAAAGGAGATCTATAACCTTAAAACTTATAGAAAATGGACTGACACCTAGAGGTGGCACAGTCATATTCGTAATTGAGGCACACGAATATCGGCAGACAGAGGTATACTATTCATGGATACATTTTCCGGCAGCAAATGCTGTAACAAAGTACTTCCACTATTACAAAGTAGAGGAACCTCCTGAAACGTACACTCCTTTCGAGGAGGTGGAAGTACCACTCAAATTCCAAGAGCATTTGCTCTTATTTGATGGCGCCCTAAAACATAACAATCACATTACAAGGCTCGGTCCTTTAGGAAGACCAGGAGCAACGTGGCCGGTCTTAGCCGGATACACACCACATCCAGACATCGAAAGAATGCCTACAGCAGAGCTGTTAATACAGCTAAAACAACTACTAAAAATTCATAGACAATTAGTTCAGTATGTAATGCGGACTTCAACAATTCAGCCAGCGATTAAGCTTCCACAGCTGACCCCTCACCAGGGGAACACAAATAAAATCACACCACAGAACATCCAATCCTGCCTAGGTAAAGTTCCAGCTAAACGGGAACAAATACCATTCTGGTTGGCACAGAAAATCACCCAAATAGAGGCGGTGTTTCCTGACACCACCCCGCTGGAAAAACACAGGATTCTGACTATATGTCTCCCAATGGGAATCGCACCACACATTGAGGACTGTGACACTTGGGGTACAGTCTTTGCTTCCATCTACACAAAAACGCACGGTGTTCCATCCATTTCGGTAATACCAGATGTGCTAAAACAAATTCAAGATGAATACGGTCCAGAACCTGCTTTAACTCTTGGTATGAAATTACTAAAAGACTTCAAGCAGGTCTCGGCTATATTATTAGCCAACATAAAAGGTGAAGCAGCAAACGTGGCGATCCGCCAGAGGTTAAAAGAGACGGATATAGCAGACCAACCAGCTGAAATTGCCAGAATCATAGAAAAATCCTATGAAGAACTAGGCAGAGATAGTCTAGGTGGAATACCAGTAAAACCGCAACTGACTACAAGTCCAGAAAAAATATTTTTTAATAATAATAATTCACCAAAAAAGAACTGGGATGGAAATAAACAATCCAATCCTAAAGAAAAGAAATTCCAGTCCAGAGGAAGGTCTCCGAGGCGAAGAGAGAAATCTCCAAACCAAAGACAGAGGTCACCACAGAGTGACCCCTCTGGGAATAGATATAACCTTAGAAATAGGGATAATATTAAAAAACCTGATAGATATCAAGACATTGATACACGTCCCTCTCAATCTTTTCAGACTTCCTCGCAGAAATCGGAAAGAAGAGGACGATCAGAAGAGCACGCCAAGTCCAAAGACAAGGAACCTGCTCAGCTAAAAAAGAAATTACAATTTCCAAAAAAGAAGGTAGCCAGTATCAAGGTAGTTAAAAATGCCGAGAATACTGAGGACACAACTGAAAAACGGAGAATGGGCTCAGACAATGCTAGACAGCGCAGCAGAGGTGAGCATAGCTCGCAAAGTCCTTATGAATCATCTGGAGACAGTGGACACGAATGAATACCTTCAAGTGGAAACTGCAGACACCAGAGTTAGCAAGCCCCACAAGATATACGAGATAACATTACGTATAGAGGGAGATAAGACTAGGAAAATAAGGGGACTATTTTGGGATAACCTCTCCAAAGGCTATGACATCCTTCTAGCTGAAAAAGACTGGCCACCAGAGTTTGTCAGGGAGTGCCCTCATGGCGAAGAAGTAATTATGCCTGCCTTCTCGAATCAAATACCGATTCATAAAAAATACACACTTGCTAGAAAGTGGGCAGTGGCCTTAGCACCTGCTTTATATAAAAATCATGTAGGATGGGATGAGGATTCTCCTCCTCACAAAATCCAGTTAAAATCACAACCTACTGCACAAAGGCAGTACCCAATTAAGCAAGAAGCTAAAAAACAAGTAAATGAAATACTAGATCAGCTAGAATACCAGGGGGTGATTGAAACTTGCACCTCACAAATGAACAATCCTTTGTTTCCGGTCTCCAAACCAGACAATTCATATCGTCTAGTTTTGGATTACCGACACCTTAACACATGTTGCAAAACCTTTGCAGTGCAAAACTCACACAGTGCTGCACTAATGAATAACATAGTGCGCAAAAAATACAAAACTACCTTGGACATTTCCAATGGATTCTTTTGTCAAAACATAGCACCAGAGAGCAGATATTTAACTGCATTCTCAGTAAATGGCACTCAAAAGCAATTCTGTCGGTTAGCCCAGGGGTACAAGAACAGCCCGGGGGTATTCTCAGCGAGAGTAACAGAATTACTACAACTATATGATGATGAAGCATTATCTTATGTTGATGACATTTACCTAACAGATGATGACTTGGAGACTCACTTGAAAAGAGTGAACACCATAATACTTGGGTTCGCTGCAGAGGGTTACAAATTCAACTTCAAAAAATCCAGAATTGCCCATCTGACGGTCCTATTCTTAGGATATGAGTTATCAAGTGAAGGTAAAAGCCTGGCAGACAATTTCCTAGAGAAATGTGCCGTAATCCAAGCTCCTAAAACACTAAAAAACCTACAGTCAATTCTAGGCTTCCTAAATTTCGGAAGAACATACATTGCAAATTACGCAGAAAGGGTCAAACCCCTTTATGATCTAATTAAACCAGACTTTAAAAGATCCAGTTGGACTCAAACACACACAGAAATTTTGAGATCCTTACAAACAGACATGCTAATTAAAACAAAATTAGAAACACGTGATAACACACGCAATCTTGTGATTCGAGTCATCCCAGGGAGATGCGGATTCACATACCTGACTTCTAATGAAGGAGAAAAGGTACCAATTGCATTCAAATCACACTTGTACACTAAGGCTGAAATGAAATTTAGCCCAACGGAAAAAATTCTTACAGCGACACAGACAGCTATAGCAAAAGAACGAGCCCTGGCACAAGGTAAACGAATAATAATCGTGACACCGATACCAGCCCTAGAGGCGGTAACAAAGGCAAGCATTCCAAATGCTAAAGCACTCCATCCGAGATGGATACAATGGGCTAACTCTCTTGCTGCAACAGACGTGGTGTACGAATTTGATCCTTACTTAAAAACACAAGAATTTCTCCAATATGAATTTGAATGTCCTCCGCCGACCGAAATTCTGCCTCTAGACCAATACGGCTGTATAATATATACAGACGGATCAGCACAACCCGCAGTAGGGGGTAAACAAGCTTACAGTGCTGCGTGCGCGATTGTTAAAGGTCGTTGGCACGAAGGGAAATTTAAACCAACCCTCACTAAAACCCAATCTCTAGGAGATTGCACAGCTCAGCGAGCTGAACTACTAGCATTCAAGATGGCGCTTGAAAATACCGATCGAGAATTCCCCACTCTCATAGTGTGCGATTCGTATTATTGCGTTCAATCTTATAATGAATACTTGCAGATCTGGCTTCAAAACGGTTTCAAGGATGCGAAAGGTGGCACAATCAAGCATAAAATGCTATGGGAACAAGTAGCTCTTTTACAAAAAGAACTACCAAAGACTCACGTGATACATACACTGAGTCATCAACGTGATGGCGTTCACGTTGCAGGGAATTCATTGGCTGATGAGGCCGCGAAGGCAGCTGTGCAAACGGCTTCCGTAGCTGCCGTCACCCGGTCAAAAACAAAAATAGACAGCGAAATATTACAAGCTGTCAGCGCTTCAGAAAAGGATTCGATAGAACCACTCCCTAAAGGCTTTCCAGTAAAATACTCATACATAACTGATGAAAACAATGTTCCTTTTGCTCAAATCCCTGGAGTGGGGGATAGGGCAATTCCAAACATGGAACATAGATTAGGACTAATAATAGCGGCACACGAAGGGCTTGCTTCTACCCATGCTGGCGTCTCAGCCACTGTATCATTATTAAAACAGAGATACTGGTGGCCACAAATGAGAAGACAAACAAGGAACTATGTTCTAGCATGTGAAATATGTCAAAAAATGAAAGTATCAACTGTGAGACGTCCAGCACAGACGCCCCTTCTAATCTCGGATACACCATTAGCCTGTGTTTATCTAGACCACTGCGGTCCCTTACAAAGGGATGGTAACTATAAATATATCTTGGTCGCAGTGGACTCATGCACGAGATTCATATGGATGTGGCCCCAGCGAACGGCTGACGCCAGAACTGTTATAAAAGATTTGCGGGTCTTCATCGGCACATACGCAATTGGCATTCTGCATTCGGACAATGGTCCTGCTTTTAGCTCTCGGGCTTATAAGGAGGCCATGGTCAGCATGGGCGTGCAATTGCGATACTCTTGTCCATTTCACCCTGAGGGGAACGGAATTGTTGAAAGAAAAAACCGTGACATAAAGCAATCTATAACGGCAAAGGTATTAGGTTCGGGAGCTGGTTGGGTCAAACATCTAATAAGTGTCCAACATAGTCTAAATAACTTGCCAAGAAATTCTCTGAAGGGATTCAGTCCGTACGAATTATTATTCGGAACTAGGATGTTGATCTCTGACCTTGATAGTCAGACTTCAGTGGTAATAGAAAAAAGCTTTGATGTCAAAGACCGTTTGGCTATTTTGCAGGACTTAAACAAAACAAGAAAAGACTTGAGCAACATACAGTTGAAACAACAGCCAACAACCACTGAAGAATCACCACCTGTCCCAGCAAGACCTGTCTGGATTCCAAAAGTCGGGGATCTAGTCAGGGAGAAGATCGCGATAAAGAAGGAATTTGGGCCTTCTTACAGAAAAGCAGTTCCTGTCTTGTCTGTCAACGGGACAAGATCAGTTGTACTACCGCCACTTGCTGGAAAAAAGGAGAACCGAGTTGTATCCATCGACCTGGTAAAACCACAACATGTGGCCGATAACAAACAGTAGGCCAAGTGGACTCCCAATAAGTAGCAGAACACCAAGGTTTGCTACAAGCACAGAGGTCCTATCAAAAAGGCTCATCACATTCGAAACGCCTGCAGAAGAACAAGAAGGACTATGCAACAATGCAATAGAACTAAGACCTCTGAAAACCCAAATAAAGACATTTAGCAGAGACACACCAATCTATACTGAAGTACCAAGTGAAAATGCAAGGAACAAAAATCCTGAAGCAATTGGAACAATTGACAGAACTGCATCCGGGTACTTCATCAACTTCGATGATTCCTCTGACGGCTTCAGTGAATCAAAGACACAGCCATCATCAAAATCCTTTAAAGACAAAGCTAAGGAACTTTTGAAACATCTGAAAGAAACATATCTGGTTTCTCCATGGATTGAATTTTGGGTGGGTTTTGGTGCATTTATCCTCATACTTTGGCTCATCATGGTATTTACTTTGGGACGCTTCATTGAGGGAAAATATGCTAAAATGGACACAGCAAGCCAGAACATCAACTTGGTCCTCAAACCACACACATCTTCACACGTCGAGAAAAGAGAACTTTCTTCAGAACTTTCTTCAGCCAACTTCACAGCCAATCCTATACCTGGTGGGGTAGCCTGGGACAACACTGACTATGAAATTTATGGTCCGGTCGAGATCCTGAAATATCCACACCAAATCAAGATCTCTTTGAGTGACTTTGCAAAACTAAACTCATTTGCTGATGATTGGGACTTCGAGAGTATTAACAACATGATGTCTGACTTAGTAATGTCTGCTAAATTTACAAAACATGATTATTTGCAAGGTTCTACAAATTATGATAGTATGTATTGCTATAACCATTATGGTAACCATTTTTTGCATAAATCTGCACAACCTAGAAATGTTTTAAATTATAATCAATGGGAACATTGCGCTACACCTCCAAAAGGGAGCTCTAGGACCGTGTATGACAAATATTCATATTTTTCAGGTTTTAACATAAGTAATGCTGAAACATTTTATTTTAAATTGTCAAACAAGACAGGGATGAAAACCATGATAACCAACACAAAATTGATATATTCAGATTCATTCTTTGAAAAAATGAATACATTTGGATTTGATTATTGGGACAAAAATGTTGATTTGAAAAGTGTTTGGGGTACAAAAGAATGGCAAGTACAGGGTTTAGAAGCTTTGTTTAGAGCCTGCATGATCCCAGAACAAATGATATTTTTAAATGACACTGTTCAACAAACCACCTGTCTTGGCTTAGCCAAAATCAAAGATTTAAATAATCCGTCTATTCCAAAGCCAACAATGTTTAGCAATAACTCTGATACAGATGAAGAGATAGACGTAAACCATATATTAAACAAAAACAGAACACATCCTGATTGGAAACAATGGTTGATCTGGCCCACAGATACAAATAACTGTCAAGATAGATTCCTGAATAAAACACAGGGTTTTAAAATGACCAGGCCAGACCCTAGATATCCCCAAAGACATCACCCAGGGATAATAACAACCTACAGTGTGGGCAAATTATGCCTTCAATGGCTACAGACTTCCACACTGCCTGAAATTAAGCAACACCTAACTTTACTTACTGATGGTGCTGACTTGCGTGATTTCATAATGGGACCACGCAAACAGCGTCAAAAGCGTTTCATAGCAGCCTCTGTATATGCAGCATACAATGAGGCCTGGAAGGTTACTCAAATTGAGACAGCAGAAAGAATACGGGAAATTGACCGTATTAATTTGGAAAAATCACTTTCTGTAGTGGACAATGGGTTAATGACTCTGTCCTCCAGAATTTTTTCATTGGACAGCATTGTGTCTTCAGCAATCGATATATTATCGCAAGACTTACTGTTATTACAACATGGTCAGTCACAATTGCGTTCCATTGTACAGCTTGGCTGGACGTTAAAAAATCTGCGTTCAGGCTATGTGCCTTGGCGTTTAATCAACACAACGTCACTATTCCAAATCTTTAACCTTACTGATAGATAAATCGGTATGGCGCAAAAGGGTGCTGATTATACAATCTTGAGCATTGAAAAACTAGAAAGATTACCAATGACAATGTCAGAACGACCTGTCAGTGAATGGATAATACACGGAATCATAAATATTCCAATCTCAACCTTCAGGTTTCAATACTGCCAAAAATATATACAGGCTGGCATGTACGAGAAATTGGGAAAGGGGTACCTTAAAACAACTTGGAACCTGCCCTATTCACATGCATGTGTCAGTAATAAAGGACAGAAAGTGTTTCTTAGTGGCAACAATTGTGCTATGTCACTAAGCGGCACGCTTCTGTGTAACGGAATTAGTTTGCATGGAGCCTGTGAAGGGAATTCATACAACCTTTCATGTCACCAGCAAGGCGCACCTGCAACTGAAATAGAACCATTCTTTCAAAGACTCTATAATGGGAGTTACATTCTTATTGTAGCCCGCAGATGTTGCAGTCTTATGCCCGGGACTCCTTATCTAGTAACTACAACGGCGAAGGTCAAGTGCTGTGGACGCTCTTTATTCCCCAGCTCCTTTCCAGACAGGGAGGCAAGGGCATGGCCCAGTTTGAAAATTACTTCTATTCGAATAGACACTTTAAGCAGAATGAAAACAGTGCTTCTTCAGACGCCTACAAGGCTCACGTCATCAAAAGAAACGTATGATCTACAAGTCGCAAGGACGACTGCAGAGATACATACATTATTATCAACCAATTCCCCCGTACATTTCGCGGAAATCCTAAGCGAAATCTTAAATATTTCTGATACCACTGGGGTCTCAAAGGTATTTAAGACAGTATTTTCGATGGCATTAACACCATTCAAAGCCATACTGGGTATTTTTCCAGATTTCGTCCATTCGATTTTTGGCGGACTTCCTCTGATCCTGGGACTAATTGCAGGAATCCTATTCCTAGTCCTTATTTTTCGTTATGGCAACCCATGTCACAGATCAAACTCTCGCGACAATGGAAGACACGATCCTAGCCATTGGATACCGGGACCGGATATCAAAAATCCTGGGACTCTCCCGGCTTAGAGACCTAAACATGACTTGGTTTCTATCATTTCGACCTATGTGGCAAAGGTGTGTTTTACCTGTACTAAGGTGTCTGCTATGCGGAGAAGAATGCGTGTTAGACACCTGTCTGACGCTACAATCGGATGCGCCGGTGGATGCAGATACACTGTTGGTTCCTACCAAGGTTCACGCTTTGTGCTGCCCTCAAAGGCTGCCAATCCTGATGACGGCATTCCTGGAATCTTCACCACTGCGATTGAAGAGTAGTGAAGCTCAAGATGAAAGCAGCATCGAACAGGTACGACCTTCTGTCAGCAATGCGAATCAGAATGTCAATGGAGACAATCATGCGCACGAATGCATGGTTACAACTATTTCCGACTTAGTGGAACTTTCCCATGAAGCTGTTGACAGTTTTTTCGAAAGCCTGAATGATATGATGTTCTCTCCAGAACAGAAATAGAGACTTTTGAGTAAACTCGCACACGGCGTTCCCTGAATTCGGCCTTCAACTTTAAAAATAAAGTCACATGAACAATTTCACTCCAGTTCACGGACAGCAATTTTTTCAGCATGCCCCTTAAAATATTTTTATACATATTTTTTCCCGGGACACTGATCTTCTGCTTAAAGTAAGAAACTATTCCTAGAGAACTAAAAAATTTCTATTTTTAGATACTTTATAGACTTTAGCTGCCCGCTGGTAGGTTCACAGATATTTTATTATGTGATGAAATGGTCTCGGACTTCCTTTCTGTATAGCCATATTAAGAGCCATTTCATGTGTATTTCTCATATACCGATAAGCAATAATGCATAAAAATGCGTGTTTACTTTTGCATTTGATTCATAGCTTAAGTGCATACAATATATATGACTGCAATTTTTCAGTATATTTGAAAATTTCGAAATGCATTTATGTATTTTGGGGTGGTAAGGTATACACTATACTCTATAGTATGTTGTACTATGTTATACTATGCATAGATTAGTAGATATGACCATAGTTAGCGTGGAGTGGGTGTCGTGTATTTCTATAGGTTCTGAATCAGTCCCCCTATTCCTGACCCTATTCTGGTTAAACTAACTATCAAGTTAACTAACAGTCAGCCCATGAGGCAAGAAAACCCCCATGATGCAGATACCGTTATCTGACGCAGTCACACTCCGGCACAGGAACGTGTTATCTGATTAGGTCATAACGCTTGAGATCTAATTAGACAAGCGACATTCCTCCAGCCCCTGATAAGGCATACGACGTTCTCATAACAAATCAAACCTATGACAACCTGGAAAATCCGTGCGGCCATTGTTTTGATTTCACAGAGAACTTTAGTAAAGAATGTGCTAACGAGCAAGTCGTATGACATCTTTATTGACGTATCTATGTCCATCCTTACGTCAATCTCGGCACCTTTAAGGTATAAATATTGCCGACCTTGCCCTATGCAAACACACGCGTGGTGACAAGACGGAGCAGCCATACTTGCCGAAGCCGAGAGCAGAAGCAGACCCCGCTGGCAGCAGCCCCGCCTTCCTGACGCGCTGAGAGACGCGCTGCTATCTCAAGCCGAGAGACCCAGCACCGGCGCTTCTGGGCAGCCCTCGCAGGCAGCCTGGAATATCGAGAGCAGAGAAAGAGATACCATTCCTCATTCATCCTAACTTCCAGGTACAGAACTGAATAACCCCTCACAGAGAATTCTTTAGTTATTCACTTGGCAAAAACAAACTTAACTTAAACTGTAACTTTCTATTCCCGCCCACGCATTAGACTTAGGTCAGGTACACGGGGTAGGCGTATTTAAAAACACCAGTTGAGTACGTTTAGTCAAATGTATATGTGTATGTAAATATATTTTAATCATTTTAAACATCATATGGCTCAGAAACCATATCAATGTTTTTACAGTATTATTTTATACTATTGCTTTTAATGTATGCACTTTACTTAACTATAAGTATTGCAATAATAGCGATCCATTTCTCTTGTACGAGAAAAGAGACTGATCAATAAATAACACCTTTTTATTGAACACGCCCGTCTCTTCCTTTTCTCTACATTCTGATGAGACTAAGAATGCACGTACTGACTGAGTAAAATAATTGCCTTGTGCTCACACGACTCTCGAGATTGACTCTTGATTAGGGGAGAGCAAAGTTGTCATGTTCTATGGTTGTCAGAAACTAAATCCCTTCTTGTCTAATCAGGGAAGTTAATCCTTCCTTGAACATTCGAGAAAGTTTCTAGCGAACTCTGAGCTTAGCTGGCAAACCCAAAAATTAAGTCTAGCATCGACAGTAGTAGACCTAGTTAACGTCTGGCCTAGGCCTTTACTGCTGTAGGTACTATTCCAATGCGCAGAGCCTATTGGGAAAATAGGAGCTACACTACACATCGACACATCCAAGTTCATAAAGGGTGCAGTGAAAAGGAGGAACCGAAAGCCTACAGAGCCCTTACTCCTTATTCAGCCTGAAAAGCTGAAATCCTTTAATTGAGAATGTTGTGTAATGTTCCTGCAGGTGTTACACTTCTAAATGATTTCCAACCTAAAACTAAATTTAATTTTTTCCGTAGAACCTTCAATCTGTGTTTAATATGGGAGCGCCTTTTACTTAGATGCTCTCTGATGGCCTTCCTCAATGTGAAGTGCTCCGCCCTGGGTCCTTAACGTGAGCCCATGGTTATTTTGTGCGGGTTTTTCTGGTGCGCCTTAGGAAGTGCTTTAAATGGGAAGAAATAAGTGCAGGTACTCATTAAAATCAGCTAGAGGTGTAGTGAGGGGGCGGGGCTAGGGGCGAGCTAAGGGCAGGACATGATGATACTTAACAACTTCTATATTAGTTGCAGCACACACCAAAACACATGAGAAATGTGTTTATATAAACAAAGCAGGTTAACTCATCACACAAAATGAAAGAGAAATGTGATAATATGTTAACGTTACCTTTCTTTGCAATAGTTGCACCTACTTAAGGTCATACTGTTAATTGCTGCTTGGCACAATATTATATATTTTTGAGCACGCGAGTAGAAAGAAACTGAAAATACCCCCACATCGCACCAAAGCTCTTATGGTACCAAGCAAATGAAGCAACTCATCATGACCCCCCACAGAAGATATCTCTTGTCTCTTCCATCAATCTATCCATTCATCCTTTCATCCTACCATTTACCTGCTGATGTCCACCATTTAACCGTTACATTCTATCGTCTCTTCAGTCTTTCATCAATCATTCAGTTTTTCACCATTCCGTCTATCCACCCTTCATATGTAAACCTATCCATCAATCCATCTCCAAACCTATCCATTCATCCCTTCAATCGTCCATCTCTTTATCCACCCTTTCCCTCATTCATCAATCCTTTCGCTCATCCATCCATCAACCCTTTCACTCCTTTATTTCATCCCTCCTTTCACTCATCTGTCATCCACCCTTTCATCCATCCTCCCTACCTTTAATTCATCCATCCAATCTTTCACTTATCCACCCTCCATCTGCCCTTTTCTCCAATCATCCACCCTCTTTCACCCATGCTTGCTTTCACTCATCCATCCATCTATGTATCCATCTATACATCCACCCTTGCTCACTCATCCATCCACTCACTCACTCACTCACTCACTCATTCACTCACCCACCCACCCACCAACTTTCCCTGTTACGTTATTTATGAATCTTTGTCACAGAGCAGACATGTACAAAGTGCCACACATTTTCTTTAAAATTACTCCTGAGAGTGTCTTGATTCTCTCTCTCTTTCTTTCACTTTTTTCTTACAAAAACAGGCATACACACAAACATAGCAGACACACAAAAGACTCATGTATTATAAAAGCCATCGTTTCTCTTCACCTGCCATGGCTTTTTTAATTGCCACCAGGGCCGGACTGGCCGTAGCCTGATTGCCACTGCCAGGGGACTGAAATGATTCCTGTGCTTGCACGAACGCACAGGATAGTGTGAATGTGATTGACAGCACAGGGCCTGAATGGACCCTGCTCCGTCAAGCACAGCGTGATGGTGAGCACCCAGACATTATTCAAATGAGCCCTGCTGAATAGCTCAGCTGGGGCTCAGATCGGGGCTACAGAAGCGGCGTCTTGGCTGCCACAGACACGTTCCTCTCCTGCTCACCAGCACAGTTAATGAGCCTACCTTTTCACGAGAACCGGTACTCTCTAGGGCAGTAGATAAGGGCCTAGTACTCAGAGTGATAAATCAAAGAAGTGCCGGCACTCAGTACCGGTGAGTACCGGCCCATTTAAAGCACTGGCCTTAGGTTGAACGCCTTAGCTTCTGAGGGGCTTTCTCCGAAGTCCCTTGTGCATCCCTGCTACGGCAAGGCTGCTTGTAGGGGCGGGGGAGAGCTGGCCCCACTTTTGTGGCTTTTACTATTTGTTGCTTCATTTAGTGCTTGGTATCATGTTCACTGTTGTCCTGATTTTTGTGTGTTTCCCATTATTCGCTGTGACCATTCAATTTCGTAATTCGAGTCTTTATCCAGTTGTTATGCATGAGCAGCTGGTTCTAGGGAGAAATAATATATTAAGATGTCCAGTGACAACCCTCTTGGTGTCTTTTCTATTCTGCTTGATGAGACTTTCCCTTCGGCCCTCTAGTGGCACAAGTGGGCTTCTGTTTTAAAGCATACACTGTCCACCTATTTAGACTTGATTCTGGAACTTTTGTAGCATTTGCTGCATTATTATTGGAAGCCTCTGCTCTTTGGACGGGTACCTCACGCGATTTCTTGGTCAGAAACGTTTTAAGGCATGGGCAAAGTGGCCTATCACAGCGTTTAACATATTATTAAAAATTAGAACCAGCGGCCACTGGCACGGATTGCGGGTGGCGGGGAGAGGGTAGGTGGCAGGGATGCGGGAGGGGAGAAATAAAAAGTAAATAACACTTCCTTCTTTGCCCGGTCTGTCCTCCTCGCCACTTCTCTCCTCTTCGTACCTCCCTCTCTGGAACAGTAAGCACCGAGGCTCCCCTTAGCCAATCACAATGCTGCAGTGGAGCGTTGTGATTGGTCTGAGCGGCGTGGTTCGGCGCTCAGATGGGGCCTGGGGGCCTGGGCATGTTCTCCACCCAGGCTGTAATGCTGCCTATGTGGAGAACATGCAAATTGTGCATGAATGTTTGGCCGGCTCGAGAGATAAAAAACATTGCATATGAAGCTCGAAATTGCTAACAATTTGTGCAACATATCATGCAAACCTCTGGTTAAAAAAGAGGAATAAATACATAGTGCATAAAGTGTGAATCATCTGACTATGCAGGTATGGTATAGTCTGTTAGTTTCTGGGGCTATGGTTCCTTTTCCATTAATGTACGCTCAAAGTGCGTGTGCTTTGTGCAAATGGTACTTGTTTTATTTTTTAAGGTGCGTTTTGACCCTTCATGATCTTTGTGATCAGAATAATGTGCACCTAATGCCCGCTACATCCTAGTTGATTATTCATAATCATCATCATCATAAAATCTTTATTTCGGTAAAATACCATAAAAGCACAGGTTAAGAACATTAGCAAATGTATGTTTATTAGACAATTTATACATACCAATTGATTTTTACACATCGCATCCAAATTAAAAGAATAAAAACTGTAATGTTAAAAAACAGATCCGAGTTGTTAACTTCTTTGGGGTACTGGGGACGTGATGGAATTAATCATTTAACCCATATACCATACTTAACCCTGAATGCTTGCATCTCTTCGAATACGCCACATAGCTGCCAAAAATTGCGACATGGCAAAAACAATTGGTCCCGCAGTATCATTTTTTAATACTCTCATCATTATCCATAATCCTAAATGTGCGAGAATGTTCAGGTTGAAATAGCCTGGTAAATGACTCCAGACCTGTGTGCCACCAAGATGATTCTCCACCAGATTTAGGAATTGTATTCCCCGGCAGGCTAGGGGTATTAAAACTCCAGTCAGCCAGGTGTTGAAAGCTTGCCTGCAAGTACGGATGTGCAGTTTCAAAAACAATGGTTTAAGTTGCTTCTTTCTATGTCCCAAAACTGCAGGATATGTGCAAAAGATGTGGACAATTAACTCTAATGTGTATCTACCCTTCCGTGTTGGAATAAGATTTTTTTGTGTCCAGACGCCCAAAGTAGTATAACATACGCAAACATTTTAAAACCAACGAAAATTAAGCAGTCAGATCCGCTTGGGGCCTCAAACTGTAGTGTGTATTAACTACTGTCCAGGCATGTTGTCTCTTAGTGAATGTATTCTTGACCTGTAGCTGAGAGAAAAGCTTTGTTGAAGAATTGGTTATTCGAAAGAAGGCTGCTCTTTCCATGAGAAGTGTGGCTCAATGGTTAGAGCGGCAGACCCTGATGCAGAGGTCTAGCCCGGGACCAGGGTTCAATTCCCCGCCTCGCCGGGTCTTGAGCTCAAAAAAATTCCACGGACCTGATAATTCTCGCCTCGGTACCTATTCCAATCCTGGAGTCCCACTCTGCAACTCTGGGCAATAGCTTGCTTAATCTCCACAACGGCCCGCACAACGCTAAGGATGCCTGGCCTCCACCTTGGGGGTGCCCAGGAGTGGACACCCCACAGGGAAACCCAGGATGGGTTCCACAGCGGTATTCGTACAAGCGCCTTGAGACCCTTGCGGGTGAGTAGTGCGCTATACAAGTATCAATTTACATGCTACTTGCCCATGCTTCTTTGATGCCTAGTTCGTCTATTATCAATCCTAAGTAGACCCCCAAAGATTGTTTTAGTTTTTTATATTATCTGCGCCTCGATTTCCAACCAGCAGAGGTTATTCAGAGAGTCGCTCGCTGAGGCACTGAGTCTCCAACATAGTTTTACGAAAGCACTCATACTGAACCTTTCTGATTTTATTAAAGCCAAATTCGAGTCGAACCTGGGCTGGGAAAGTTGATTCTGGCAAGCAAAAATTGTTTTGTTGGCATGTGTTTGTAACTTTTAATTCTGTTTGGTAGTCTTATTAATAGGTCTTGTGTTAGCCAGGACCTTTTGATTTGACTAGAATGATAACTATTCTGTACTTTTAGGGGCTTTCCAGGGGCCCTCTTTATCCAGTGGCCTGTTGTCATTCACATTTTCCTCTGCTCACTACAGCATACAGTATGGAGCAGTGGGCCTGCCCTATTCATCCATTGGCTATCTTCACTGTGTGCGATGGCATTCGGCCCATTCAGAAGAAGCATAACAACACACAAAGTAGTTCCCATCAGTGCTAGGGATTACTATGGCAATGTGTGCTTTTATAGACAAAAAAAGTTTTTCTTTTTAGCCACAATTTTTTATATTAATGAGGGCCCAGCCACTGCCGCAAAAATAAAGTATTACGAAATCCATGACAAACCAAGCATTGACCAAACCAAACGGCTGGCAGTCAACCCCCACACCTATTGGCTTTGTCAGTGCTTGTTATAATTATGCTGGGTGTTAGACATTACTACTTTTATTTTTGTGTATTGTTAATCGGTGTTCTTATGTTGTGATGCTATGTCAACAATAAACAATTAGTTAACCTCTTTTAAAGAGACAGATGCTTCTACTTCTGTTCCATCATCTGTGGGCAGGAACACTGGATTTATGCAAGTGTGTGGCCACTGCGTTTTCTTCATGATTATGGATTTGCCACATAAGCCGTCTTCTGCGGCATAAGCTACATATTTTTGAAAAAAATTATTTCTAGCCGAAATGGATCAGAAGTTACTACAGTCACTGCAACACGTGTTACAGCAAGGTGGAAGGCCGAATGCAAAGTAGCCTGGGCGGTAAATTCCGTTCCGTTCGCGAAATTGCCCAAAATTCTATGTTCTGCAACTAAGCGAAATTTTTTGCTTGTTCGCATTCTAAAAGTGCGTGTTCGGGAGATATTTCCCCCCGAGCACGCAAATAGTGATTGCGAACAGTAAAAAGCACCGCGAACAAGCAATTCCGTGTGTTCGCGGAATTTCTGCGTGTTCGCGGAGATTTTTTACCGTTTCTCGGAGATTTGCGTAACGCGATTACGTAAATTCCGCCCACCCCTAAGGTTGACTGTTCACCTTTCCGTTGCTTATACTGTATTTAGATGTTAAACCGATACTAATGAGGTGAAACCATTGACAAGACAGTGTTAACATGTGTCACAAAGACAAAATGATAAAGTAAAACTATCACAAAACCTTCTGTGCTTCGTTGCATACCTTGCCTTTTCTTGCAGCATCATTTAGTCAATCCTTCTGCATAATTTGGCCCTCCCCTGCCACACAATTCCAGTGGCTCTGTCTGTGGGTGAGGAACACTTCCTCTGCTGTTTTACTAGCTTTTACTCTGCTGAGTATACGGACACCAGTGGGGCTAACACCAGATAACTGTTTGCAAAAGGACTAGGACGGGCTAGTTTACTGCCACGACTAGTTCTGGCAACCCTCCGCTTGTGTGAGAGAAGCTTGCACTCCTGCTGCACGTGCTGTTCCTGTTGTTCGTGTTAAGAAAGCTAGCATTTTTGATGGCCATACTTCACCTTTTTAAGCTTTGTTGAAAAAAATAATTTAAAAACCCTTCTCCTGTTGGTGTTCATTTTGTATGTATTAATTCGTGTGATGTTGTCCATGCTATTATTGTTCTGTGTGTGGAGGACACTTTCACTGCTGTTAGCTACACTGCTCTTCTTGGGAATGTGCTAAGAGACAAAACTATCTTCTTTGTCAGTGCTTGTAAAGCAAGCTGTCAATAAACGGAGAGAGGTGGACTGCCCGCACAAAGACCGAAAAAGTAAATTCTGATATCCAGATTGATTACAGTGGCAGGAGTGTCTTTTCTGCCAGTCTGCGTTCTTTGTGCCAGATCCAACTGCACCAAGGTCCACCTTTGAGGTACAAACATATATGATTTACTCACGCCTTTACTTTATTAGTTCTACCATTTTCTTAAACAGACTAGCTGGGCTAATACTTGTCACATCAGAAAAATATTCTAATACAAGAGGTTTCATTCAGAAATACCAAAAATATAATGGGTTTTATTCTGCTTTTCATAATGCTTAAAACATCCCATGTGCTCTGCACAATTATTTTTTCATGTCTCTTTTGATAAAAAAGTCACACGTCTGAATTTAAATAACCATCAAACGTTTTTTAATTTATATCCACACATACGCTTATTTGATTTCTTTCTCCCACAAGACATTTTCACTAACATCAAGTACTAATAAATATGCATATAAATATTCTATGTGAGACTTTTGCAGATATCACTTTAATATTACACTGACATTCTAGCACATAGATGCTATTATTGTCACACAATCTACAACCTTTTTTCAATTAATACACCTGCTGACAAGCCTGTCTTGCATGCAAAAGCAATTGCGTTTTCTCTCTGGCATACATACTGTAATCGCTCTCTGGTATTTAATTAATCGCAGATTCCTCACAAGAAATGAGAATGTCTCCTTCATTCTCAGTCACACCTTCAGAATCTTCGTCTTTCTGGAACCTGAAAAATCTAAAGGTGCGAATGTGTGATAGCTCCTTCGGAGTTTCATTGTTACACCTTGAAATGTAAGTGTAACTTTCCCATTCGGTATATTCATTTAAACTAAAACTAGGTTTATTAAAATTGAAAACAATGGTCCAGTGGGCCTGACTTTTTCATTAATAATAACAGTGTCAAAGAAAGCCGAATCTAATATGTTCAGAGATCTTAAATTTCACAAAGACTTGAAATCTTCTCCATTTAATTTTGAATTATCCTTATTTTTAAAAATATGTATGCATTCCAAAAATGCCTTTGAAAATATATAACAAAGGCGTACGATGCTTCAAACAAATTTTGTTTGCATCTCCTTTTATTTTTTAAATTTTTAATATGCAGGATTATCAGACCTTTTTGGGGAAAATATAATTGCATCACTGGCAAAAGTATATTTCAAGTCATGTCTTTCCATTGAGATTAATTTGAAATAGTTTGCCATTGTTATTGTTTTTCCTTCGCCCTACACTGATATTCAGAGTTTCCTAAAATAAAAATCACAGTGTACGATGTGTCCTCTCGGAACTTTCATTCACTGCTTTCCTTTACAATGAGCTTCTCTCCCATAGAGAGCTTATTTTGTTCACAGCCTGCCAGCTTTCTTAATTCCCATCGATAACCATGTACATTTTGAGATGACTGCTGTCTGCTCTTAAAGGATTTTAGTAGTACTTTTTAAGAGTTTTACTGCATTTTTTGCCTTCTCAAACAAACCCTCCAGTAAGAAAACAATTATGCATGCTCTCAGTGCTAAATGTAAAAAGCTGGAAAGAATTTGGCGTAAATCTCGATCACAGGCAGAGAAAGATATTTTTCGCACCTTCCACTCATGAACAAACTTTTGGAGGGATACATCAACTCGCAGCTCATGGAATGCACTGAAGCCCAAACATGTCTTGACCCTTCACAGTTTGGTTCTAGACCTAGACACTCTACCGAAGCTACCCTGATAGGCGTGACGGCTTTTATTAAACTTTCCCTGGATAATAATAAGGCAGTATCATTAGTGCTGCTAGACCTGTCCGCAGCCTTTGAAACTGTAGGTCATCATAGACTATTGCAAAGACTGACGGAAATTGGTGTAGTATGACCGGCTTTTCAATGGCTCTCCAGCTTCTTAGAGCAGCACACCCAAACCGTCAATCTGGGTCCCTTTCGTTCTGGAGCTAAATCTCTTAGGAAGGGGGTTCCTCAGAACTCTTGCCTCAGCCCTACGTTGTTTAATAAAAACGTGACCCCCCCATGCAAAGATCATCAGATACCATGGCTTTGTCCCCTTCTCATATGCGGATGACACGCAACTTCTGCTTTGGTTTGATAATAACTCTGAGGCAACAACACAGATTTTTGCAGATGTGTGCTATCTCCGACTGGATGATGAAGAACTTTCTCCAAAGTCAAAAAGGTTTATTGCATAATTAATTAAAATTATTACAATTTTCACATGAAAGATAATAATACAAAATGTAAATATGTTCACTAAAATTAAGTCTCCTACTTTGTTAAAAAAATAGTGTGGAGCAATGTATTAAAACTTTCTTCCTGAGATACTCCCGCTGTCTTGGAATATCAAAATGTTTTTGCTTGTTTGTACGAATTTTACCAATCTTTAAAATAAAGGCAGCCTTGTTGTCCTGCTTCTTAACCTTCTCATTGTTCTACTTGGCTCAAACATTTTTTCACTTCTGCCAAGAATTTTGTTCCCCGGCAAGCCATAATGATAGAACTCCCTCCCAACCAGCAAGTTACTGCTTGTCTGCAGGTGCGGATATTTAGCTCATTGCAAATACCTTTAAACAGTCGTTGCCGTTGTGCCATAAGTGCCGGACAGACACACAGAAAATGGGCTAGTGATTCTGTTTTGTAACCGCATAGTCTGCATTGCTCAGTCTGGTGGTTACCTTTCCAGGATGGTAATAGATCCTTCGAGATGTGCATGCCCATCCTATAATCGGTAAATGCTCTTTTTAAGTGCACGTTGAAGTGGGAGGTTAAGTAAGCGTGTGGTGATCCTGCTTTGAAGGAATTGATAATGGTCCAGCCATGCCGCCGTTTTAGTAGTGTCCTTTTGTCTTCTTGAAAAGATTTCTTCCTTGCTGCCATGTTGACCAATCTACTTATGCTTGCTTTATCCGTTGCGGATTCCCATGCGGCTTCCAACTCCAGCTCTTTTACACAGATTTTCAGATAGTTTCCCCAGGAGCACGGGGTTCCGGTCTCCCCTTGATTTTTTATAACTTCCCAGTTTAGCCAGTCCATGGATTCCGGGTCTGCAGATCTAAGTTTATAGCGCAGTTTTACGAAGCCGCTCATGCTCCTGTATTTCTGGTTTTGCAGACCAAAATCAAGCCTAACTTGCGAGGCTGAGGCACATCTTGGAAGATTAAAAACCGTTTTGTAGATTTTGGTTTGGAGATCATTTAGTAAGTCTGTTTCCTTGCCACACCAGGTGACTAGACCATAAGACAGAGAGGGTAAAATTTGTGCCGACATAACCTTCAGCAGATGTTTGTGATTTGGACAGTCCATCTTTGTTTTTAGTAGACGGTAAGCGAAAATTAGAGTTTGGGCTTTTGCGCGTATTATAGTTTTATGCTCCATTTGTTTAACGCCCTGAGATATTGTAATTCCGAGGTACTTGTACGACCCTTGCTCTTTCACCTTTGTCCCGTTCACCATCCATGTGTATCTTAGCTTTTTTGGGTCTACCAGACGGACCACTTTTGTTTTTTCTTTGCTTATGTCCAGACCCTCTTGCTTTAAGTATGCTGCTAGTATGTGTAGAGCTCTTTGTAGGCCAATTGGGGTTTTACTCAGCAATACTATATCATCTGCATATTGCAGGCAAGGAATTCGGTGATTTGCCAATGATGGTGGGTGAACTTCGTCCGTCTCCAGCGCTTTTGCGAGGTCGGAAAGGAAAAGATTAAAAAGGGTGGGTGCTAAAACGCAACCTTGTTTTAGGCCCTGTTGCGTTGGTATATTCCTCGTGGTATAAGCTCCGTTTCCCAATTTCACCTTTGCCCATGTATTTTGGTATAAAACTTTTATTGCCTTTAATAGTTTGGTCGGCATCCCCCAGCACTGTAGTTTGCCCCATAAACGCTCTCGGTTGACTCTGTCAAAGGCCGATTTAATATCGACGAAGCAGGCGTACAACCGTGCACCCTTTGCTGCCATTCTGTCCGTTAGTAATGACAGGCAAGTTAGGTTGGTGATTGTTCCCATTTTCCGCCTAAAGCCTGTCTGGAACCAAGGGATTCTGTTTGATTCTTCAATCCAGTCTTGCAGCTTTAAGAGGATGCAGGAGGCGTAAAGCTTTGCTTCTACATCCATCAAAGATATAAGCCTATAATTTGTTGGATTACGATGATCGCCATGTTTGAATATTGGGTGAATGACGCTACCCTTCCAAGACGCGGGTACCTGGGCATCATTATAAATGAGATTGAAAAGTGGCATTAGGATGTCTGCCCAGAATTCCGGGTCGTGTTTGAAGATGGCGTTGGGCAGCCCGTTCGGGCCTGGTGCTCCTTCAGCTTTTAGTCTTGTAATGATTTTACAGAGTTCTCCTCTAGTGGTTAATTCCGGAATACCGTCTCCTCTTTTGAACCCCCCTTCGTCCCTCGTTCTTCTGTACCTGTGTTGTTAATTCCCGTCAGATTATCCTCAATTAAATTTGTTGGCCTTATGTCATGCGAGAGGCCTGCTGTTGTCGTGCAATATAGGGTTTGTACATGCTGGGACCAAGCATCGGCTCCTACTCCTGATTCCTGATGGAGTTTTGATCCTTTATTTAGATCATTAATAATGCCCCAAAAGTCACGACTGTTAGGTTGTTTTCCTGCACTTAGGAGTTTATTCCATATCTTTACCTTATAGGAGGATTTTGCGATGCTCAGTGACTTTCTATAAGCGTTTCTGGCTTCAATCAAGTCTCCCTTGTTTGTTTGTAACCCCAGTCTTTTTTGTCATGCTAGATCTCGGGCCTCTTTAGCTACCCTCCTTTTTTTTTGTTCTTAGTTCCATGTTAAACCAGGGCTCCTTTTTGAGGGTAGACTTGCTCTGTATCCCTGATGTTGCTGGAAATTTATGGAGAAGGTCCAGGACCAATTGTTCCCAGTTTTTTACAAGATCTTCCTTTTTTTGCAACCCTAACTCAAGTTTTCGAGCTATGACGGCGGACCGAATTTTTTCCAGCCCTTCTCCTCGCCATTTTAATTTCTTTAGGTTGAATTTGGATGCTTGATGAAGTAGACAAGACATGTTCGCTGCCAAGTGGGCGTGGTGTTTAAGGTAGTTATTTGGGGAAAATGGTCACTTTCTGGCCGTTGAGCAATTTGGAAAGTCTCGATGCCTGCAACTAGGTCGTCGCTTACTATTGTATAGTCTATTGTTGAGTGGGCCCTTCCACACAGGTACGTAATACCTGCCGGCCTGTCCCCCCTCATGTTGCCGTTCAGAATCGTCAGACCTAGTTCTCTTAGGTTGGAGGCTAACCTCGGACCTCCGTTGGACGGTGGCATGTTTCCTTTTGCCCTGTTGTTGCCGATTAGGTTGCAGTTGAAGTCCCCGGAGATTAATAATGGACATCCTGAATAGGTTTTTTGCATCAGTTTTATCAGGGACGTTAGGCTTGTTTGTTTTTCTTGGTGTAACTTTCGTTCTGGGTGGATGTAAACGTTGAGAATTATGATTTGCCACTGTTCGGGCCCAATTGTCAGAGTTTCTGTGATTCTGGTCACTTGCACCCAATTAAGACCTACGTCCAATGCTTCCGATGTCCAATTATATTTTTGAGTTATATGTGTTGATAGGCCTCCCCGGGGGTGCCCAAAGTTTGAGAGTCTTTCTGCCAAGATGTGGTGGGCCTTAAATCCTGGTATTACTGTAGGTGATAGTTTCCATGACTCCTGAATCAGGATTATGTCTTGTTGGGAAAAGAAGGCTTGTATGTCATGGTCCAGCTCCATTTCTTGAAAGCCATGTACGTTCCATGAACAAACAGAGAGGTTTGTTGGTTTTTTAACACTCTGCATTTCCTCCCTCCTGCATGAAGTCATTGAAAAGAACTTTCTCCATTTTAATGCCAATAAAATAAAAGTTCTCCTGTTTGGCAAAGCACAACTTCTGTGGTCCCCTGATTGGTGTTCGTCAGAATTAGGCCCTGCCCCCATCCCCACTATCAAGGCAAAAAATCTGGGCGTATATCTGGATCTCTCCTTATCCATGAAGACCAGGTGGTAGTCGTTTCAGGCACATGCCCTTTCATGCTGAAGCTCCTTCGGAGAGTGTTCTATCTTTATCTGTCCATAGGTCCCTGCTCCAAGCTTTAGTTGTCAGTCATCTGGACTACTGCAATGCACTTTTGGAAGCAGAAAATGAGATGGTGCTAAACAGGTTGCAAGTAGTTCAGAACACAGCAGCACAGTTTGCTCTTAATCTGCCGTCCAGGGCATCCTCCGTGCCGTTACTGAAAGGTCTTCACTGGCTCCCTATCCATGACAGAATCAAGTTTAAAATCTGCTATCTGGTCCATAAAACTATAAATGATAGCGGGCCCAGGTACCTGGCGGAAAAACTTGTCCTTTACCAACCTAGAAGATCTCTGCGTTCTGGTGGGAAGACTCTGTTAGTAGTCCCTCGGGTTAACAAACTTCGAACTGTGGGTCTTTTGCCTATTTAGCCCCGCGTCTCTAGAACTCGCTCCCCATCGCCTTATGCAAATGCCCCTCTATTGCTTAAATTTAGGAATCTATTGAAAACTGAACTCGTCAAAGATTGAGCTCTCTCACTAACCCTTCGCTTTCTATCCATGGTCAGCGCAGAGATACCCCTGCCGGGGTGATTCCAGCGCTTTATAATTTCTCCATTCATTCATTCATTCATTCATTCAGTGCTGCATTTCGTAATCAATTTGAACTAAATCTGCCTGTCGGCTGGATATGCCACTCAACTACAAGATTTGCCATAAACAAGGCATAATATATTGAAAGGAGGATAGTAGATTAACCTGATGTAGGCCGGAGTGTGGTTGATAAATTCTACACTGCAACATCTTCCCTCATATATCAATGTTGCCTTCCAGCAACTTCTAAATATGTTAGCATATATTATGGAAAAGCGTATGTCCATACCAATTGCCTGTTGCTGAATATAATATTTTGTGATGGCACAAGTAGGTCTGCTACAGGCAGAAAAAAGCATAATTCCAAGCTCTTTTTTTAGAACACTACCACATTGTTACTAAATCTGTCATTCTAAATACAGATTATAGTCCCCCATCCTCAACCCATCTGAACTGTTAGTTTACTGTGCTCCCCCATTTGTATAAATATAAAAGGATTTGGTGTCTTTTGATATAGTTTTTATTTTAATACAGTAGCACAGTGCGGCTGATGCGTCTACCGTCCACCGTCCACACTCACTGCCGCTCTGGTGTCACTACATATGGCTGGCATTCCGTCACCAAGAAATGTAGTAAAGACGCCGACACCAAACTCTTCAGGAACAAGGGTTTAATCACAACAAGCAGTTCCTCACCGCGGCATGCGAGTGTTTTCCACCAACGCCAGCCTGAGCCCAACTCACATCGCTGGAACGGCGCGGCGCGAACATTTTAACAGGCTGAGTAAGTGGACTGGACGCAGCCAAGTCCAAAAAGGACACAATGACATCACTACACACATCTATATGCTGTATGCATCTCATAAAATTCCTCAAATAATGGTTTATCGATTTTGAAACTGATTCTGTCCCACTCCCTCTCAAAGAAAATAAAACCTCTTCACAAGTGAGACACTTTTGAGAACAGTCTTGACCTGGGTGAAGTGACTCCAGAAGAATGCTCAGCTGGAAGAGGGAAGACACCAGACCGCACTGCAAAGGGGGATTCAGGGAATTCTGATTTCATTTGGCACTAAGGGCCCAGGACTTGTTTCTCAGTGTCTTTGCCTTGGGGTACTGGGTGTGTTACTGAGCAAGGCCCTAGGCTCAAGAGAAGCTTCAGGCACCCAGACAGGTGACAGTCTTGTGTGAGGAAGCAGAGCATTACAAGTCAGACTACCAGAAAACTGTAAAATATAGAGACCAGGAAGCCAGAAGACACCACTCCTGGTACGTGGAGTGCACCACCAGGAGCAAAATGCAATTTCCCCCGTGCCAAAAAATCATCACAGGTATTATTAAATTTCAATTTAAGAGGGTAAAATCCTTAGTGGTTTTAATTATGTTGCATTGGTTTGTCATTACATGTCTCTGCTTTTATTAATGTGGTGACACCCCAACAGAGCTGATAGGCCTGCCTTTTGAAAACGATCCTATTATATTGTGTTTGGTATATGGGGCAATATCATTGTCTTAGGGTTCAGGGTTTGCTAGGGATGTGAACTGTTAGGAGGGTGTCACCATAGGTATTGCCTCCTGCCCTCATGTATATATTTGAAAACTAATATGTACTATTGAGTAATGTGTGCAAAATAAAGTCCTTTTCATGTTTATAAGTAAGAGCACTGACTGGACAATGCTTTATTGGATGTTGCTTGTTGCCTGCCTGTGGAATGGGGTACAATCCCACAACACCATCCCTGCGTAGGCCTTGGACTGTTCTGCCTTGCTAGAGTCAAGTGCTACAACAGGGTACTTGGTTCCCAGTAGACAGCAGGTGACGAACTTACTTGTGAAGGACCCACACCCATTGCAATTAATAACCCACTTTCTTAAACTAAGTAAGGTGACTCAATCAAGTTGTACGGAGTCCTGTTGTTATTTAAACCATTGTATGCTTTGTCTTATCAAGTTGAGCAAATATAGCAATGCGGAAATTAATAACACTTAGGCGTCCTAATAGGTGATCCCTAGTGTATTGATTTGTTGACCTTAAATAGCAGGTAATATCTGTGATTAGGGGTGTCGGCCCCTGTAGTTATTAGCATTGGATGTAATAGGCAAGTGCTGTACAGGTAACCATATGTAATGCAGCCGCCCATAAGTGTGTGGTTGTCAGTCCATTACATAATGATAAAATGGATGTGTTTTGGCCTAAAAGTACGGAAATTAATAAGTAATGCAAATCAAAAGACTTGATTTACATAAGTGTACTGCACAAGAACCTTCATGTATTCCCTCATACAGTGACTCTTTACAGCTGTGCATTTTTCAGTAGAACTCAGTTCTATTCAAGTCCTTCCCATCTGATATGTCCTTTACAGAACATGTCCAAAGAGTACTTAACAACATTGAACAAGGAGCATCAACAAAAGAGTTCCATTTTCGTTACATGAACAGTCTCCACTTTCTACTCTCACAGAGCTAAGTTCTGTTCACATTTTATGGTCATCTGTGTTCAATCTCTTGACAACAGTTCTAAACCTTCAGGACCAGAAACGATCCTTCGTCATTTAAATCTAAGCCACCTATGTATTTGGGCTTTATTTTATTTACCTCTGTTGTGCCCTCCACACTGCAAGACAGCTATACTAATCTAGTATCATGCTGTCATTGAATTGATTTACTAATTTGGATCATGTTTTTGTGATGTATTTTCTCATTTTAAGGACTGCAATGATCCTTTGTTCATCTGGAGGTGTCCTTTAGAGGACCACAGCAAAACACAATCATCACTCATAGTATATATTCCATTAACAATAGTCCCTCCAATTCCCCTATATTATTTTGTGTTTATTCAGATTCCTTTAGAGAGTTTAAGAGGCTCCTCTATTTTTGAGCGTGCCCCTTAAACACATTACATGTGCAGGGACTGTCACCAATTTCCAGTGTCTGGCAATATCTCTCCCTCTAAGTAATGTACCTAATCCCTGTAGAGTTCATTCGCTGTCCTGTCGCCACCAATCTCTTCCGAAATCCGTAGTAAACTTTTCTTGGATGAAAAGTCAGTAGATCTCCCCAGCACTGTAGACAATGTATGAACAATTTTCCACCAATAACTTTCAATTATCATGGGTGCCTATTTCGTGTGAAAATTGTCACCCATTTAGCTGTGAAATCTTATACAGCTTGGGGAGTATATCCTTGATATTTTCCAGAGCAGCCTGGGTTGGAGATAAACCCTTTGTATGTATTTAAATTGTATCAATATCAGTCTGGCTGAAATAGCTATCTCCCTGTTGGAAAGTAGTGCATTGTGACGATTTGTCTCATCTAGCGGACCCAAATCCTCCTACCATGATTTCAAAGCTGACAAGATGGTTGGTGATTTGGCAGTTAGAGGACCTGGGGCAGAGGTACTTGCAATTTCCAAATTAAGATTTTTTTTTCTCCAGTATTCTAATTTAGAAATTGCAATTCCTAATGTATTAAAGTTTTAAATTTAAAATAGTGAATCCTAGTGGGTTGCAAATCGACCTACCTCATGACCCATTAGAAATGACAGCCTTCACAAGAATGGTGGCCTGATTGCTTTTAAAGAAGGCAGCCATGACACACTGCCGCATACCCCCCTACGATGGGGGCATGGGAGCCACCAACCTCCATCTCTACTATTTGGCCACGAGACTCATCGTAGTCCATGACTGGTTCACAGGCAGCTGGTCCTACCTGGCGTATCGGGTGGAACTTCGATCGATGGACTTCCCGCAACTCCAGGCCTATTTGTATGAGGCCCCCATACCACAAGCTCTCCCCCTGTCTCCAAGATGACTCTCTTGGTTTGGCCCGCGGCGCTGCGCCTCAAGAAATGGGACTGGAAACTCACCAGACAGACGCCCTTGTGGTGTGGCACGTGCCTGCGGGAGGCTACGTCTTTTCCGGGCGTTCGTCGGTAGGACAACATAGGGATCTCGTTCCTTGGAGATGTCTGGGTTGGGGATTATATCAGAACCTTTGCGGACTTGCAGCAGCCCTACTCACTCCACTCCTCTCAATTTTATAAGTATTTACAACTTTGACATGCCCTTCAAGTACACTTTCCATCTCCCACTTCCCTCTCTGAATTTAGTCCTCTGGAAGCCCAGGTGGTGATAGGGGACCTGGGGAGAAGGGGGATGTCCCGGATCTATCGCTCCTTAGTGCATAATGGCCCCGCATCCTTAGACTCGCTACGCTCCCACTGGGAGGGGTGGCTGGGCCCACTGGGTGACGCAAACCAGAGGGACACCCTCATGGCCCCCAAAACACTGACGACCTCCTCCAAGCTGAGGTTAGACCTACTATTTACATACGGCATACCTCACCCCCGCTTTCCTTTACAGCGCCCAATTGCGGCCCTCCCCGACCTGCACGCGATGCAATCATGCCCCAGTGGACTACTATCATATGGTTTGGCAATGTCCCGTCCTGGCGGCATTCTGGGCAGGGGTGGAGCTGGAACTCAAACTGACCCTGGGGTGGACAGTCCCTCACGATCCACTGTGTTTGATCCTGGGTGTGTTTGATGGCCTAGATGGTTCCCGGGCTGATAAACGCTTCCTTGGTACAGCAGTGGCGGTAGCAAAGCAAAACGGCACTCTCGTCTCAGGCCAAGTCTCCTAGTATTCAGAGATGGAAGTGTGGGGTTGACTGGTGTGGGACCCAGGAGGAGTCCCTCTTTGAAGCCCGGGGATGCCATGACCATTTTACGAAGATCTGGGGTAAATGGTTCAATCCATTATCCTAGAGGGGATGTATGATACATGTTTGTTGTCACCCATAGATGTCAATATACCCTGAAATTTAACTTCCAAGGCCCTATTTCCTCTGATGTGGCTATATATAACCTATACAACGTGTCTGAACTTGCTGCCAATGTAATTTTGTGGTTAGTTTCAAGATTTAATAAATTTGATTATCAAAAGAAAAAAATAAGGCATCCATTTTTTTAATGCAACCTGTTTTTCGTAAAGGAAAACGGATGCATTTAAAAAAAGAAAAATGAAAAGTGTCACTTTCATTTTTAGATCATGGCCAGAGAGTGCATGTGCTGTCTTGAGAAGACATGTAAATACTTTGTGGGCTTCAGCCCACCCATAGGTTTCCCATTTGCTGTCTCCATCATCGCTCTCATATTCTTTCTCCGCGTTTGTCCACGGCATGCATTTATCCTGCCCCTTTCTGTGTTTAGCCCTCCCCGAGAGCATGGGCCAATTATATTATCCTTCCACTGCTTCACTTTTAGGATTTGTTTCAGTAACTACTCTTTTCTTTGTTAAAGAGCACTCAACACGAGTGCTCGTGTTTTCACTCGCTGGTCCAAGCTCCTCTATAAACTTGCCTGTAAATCTTGTTCCTATCTCGTTACGTTTGCTGTACATTCAAAGACCGAGGTCAAATGCCGTACTCTGTTTCCTGAGAGCATCTGTTTAGCTATTTTACACATGATTAGTGTACATCAACACTCAGGTCCGGCATTAGTAAGATATACTTGTAATGCCCATGATTGACTTTCAAAACACGTGGTCAAATCACACTTCTATCACTTCTATTTAAAAACTTTATTTGAGTGTGTGTTCACAAACAAAATCAAGCGATGCAAAGCCTTTGGTTAAGTGCATGTTGTAAAAGTAATTCACACGCATTCATAATTAAATGTAATTAATGTTGCACCAGCAAATCAAAGTTAAATATTTTCAACATATTGCATTTTTTTTAAATTTAATTTGCTGTTATTTGATTTCTTTTAATTCTGATTTACTTTCAAAATGCTTGTTTTAAAAAGGCTTTACATCGGTTTCACAGTTCAGGTTTCAGACATGAATTCACATAAAACCTCTATGAAATACACTGAAGTGTAAGTTTATATTTGCATCTCCCCTTGACGTATTATTTTATCATGCCTGTCCGCTTGGTGTTCAGTTGTCACATCCATCAATTAAAGGTTGACCCTTGCATGGAAATAATAATTCCCATGTTATATTTACCAACATATATTTTCTTTATGTACCTTTTAATAATCGTTTTCTCATGATGGAACAAGAAATATATAGTGAAAACGAACCTACTCAGTAGGAATAGATACATTGTTCCATGCATGCTGGGAGACCACAATAGCAAACAACAATTGCTTACTTTATGCTAACTAATGTAAATAACATTGTTATTACATTGTTATTACAGGATGCCATTTGTAAGTGTAGAACTGCTGTGAAGATGTTGCTTCTCTATGTCGATGCGTGTCTGCTGTCCTGCTTTCAGTGCTTTGGCCCCCAGAGTGGCGTTGTCACATTACACGCTCCGCTGATGATGCTGCGGGGAAGTCAGGCCTCACCTGATACCGAGTGCGCATGACTCTGCCTATAGACATTAACATTGACAATGCCTATAGCTCTCGGATTGCGGAGATCTATTGGCTTTGCCAATGCTTTTTTAATAGTAGACAGTGGTCCGTGGGAGTAGAAGTGCATCTCTGCTTTGCTGGTCTCATTAGCTTGCCCAGTACAGCTCAGCCTCAGCAACAGACCTCCGTTTTTCAAACAGTCTTTTAAGATCTGGAAAGAGGCATTGCCTGGCCCTGTAATCTGAAAGTCATTGGCATTTAGTACTGGACCCCCAAGGACAGTCCAGTTTTTCTGACTAGTTATCCCTCAGTTCAGTGTTTGGTTTTAGTGATAGTTTCCATGAAGGACAAACCAACATCTTCCCACATTGACGGAAGGCCATATTCCTGGAGACTAATGGGTAGAATACATACTAGTCTGGTGAGTTTTCCCTTTAAACAGGTCAACGCCATCAAACTCTGGTACAAGTTTGACCTGTACACTTATCATTCATTAATAATGTAGGTTTGTGCTCAACCCAGGCAAATCCTCTTCTGTCCAAAGAGTCAGTCGACATGGTCCCCAAGACCATGAATTAAAGTGGGACTATTTGTTATAAGTCATGGCACGAGTCCCACAACACTTAAAGCGAGAGGCCCAGAAAAAAACGCTAGCAACCCATTCGATGATTAGAACTTGCTTAATCCCTCGAGAGATGAGGCCTGCCAGTAATATATGAGAAGTACAGTTATTCCCAAATCTATGAGGGCCACATAAGCTATACCACCATGACTTCCTCCTTTTCAGTCAGTGTAGTGCATTCAGATCTGTTGCAGCTTAAGCTGTTTTTTCTGCAGCTTTACATTTTCAAAAACTATTTTAAGGTAGACAACCCTATTTTTATCTCTAAAAGAGTACCTCTAGGTGTGTTTAAGGTTCAGCTAAACTAAACGTGGAATCCTTCCCAGATTAAGTAGCAGGCGGGACTGTGTTAAATTGAGATGTGTAGTTACATATAAGTACCTTTTTTGTATCCACAAATTTTGAAACATTTAAGTTATTCACTGTACAAATATCTGCAATGATCATTTAATTTGAGGATTTTTCATGCTGTGTAGATTAAACACAGTCCTAGACCTAAAACCAGAGATACCAAAGCCCAGGAAAATACCCATAGTTACTAGTGGACGTGAAACTATATTAGATCACAGTCCTGCCAACAGTAGTTGTCTGAGTCCTTCTTTTTTCGAAGTGCCTATCAGTGGTGCTAATGTACATGAAAAGGTCCAGTATTATACTTTATCTTCATGCTGCTAATAAGACCTCACTTGAAAGAACAGTTTCTCATCTTTATGAATATGGCCACTTGGCCTCTGTTTCCCTGTTTTGTTATCAACTATAAAAAATCATGCTCCTAGCCGGCTACCCAAAGTGTGTCACGTATGAAGCGAAAACGCTGACTATCATTTGCAGTCCGCCTAAGGCCAGGAATAGTACAGATTCCATGTGTAATTTGTTTCTTGGTAAGCCATTCAGGGAATACTTCCTATGTTGATCACCCTACGGCCCACGGGACGCTGTGCGAACTCCAAAAGCGACTGCCCTTGGTTATTTGGGTTGTGGCTCTAAACTGGTGTAGCTGATCACCTCCCGCTCGCCCAACCACATACAGAAGCCGCCTTGTTTATCCTTTATAGCGCTCAGGACTACCGGTCGCACTGTCTATCTGATAGCCCCTTGTCCACCTTGACAACCCGGGGTGAAGCCGGACTAGGTGAAGCTCTGGCCTATGCTGCGGCGAATCTCAAACACTTACCTACCTGAGCCGACTGGGCTGGAGAGTACAGCTTGAATAACCGATACCTGGAGCGGTTACCTATTGTCTGGGCACCTGTATTGTTTTCTTTCCGGACGGCTAGAGAAGTGCAATGGCCATCGGAAGAACTACTAAAGCCTCCACACAGGCCAAGCTGGACAAACACGCCTGGACTAAGGGAGCTGGCCCAACGGACAAAGAAGCGGAAGACCCACCGGAAAAGCAGCAGGAAGGTGATGGGTCTTCGAGACTCACTCTCCAACACATACTGACAGCCATCACAATGGTGAGGACGTCACTAGAGACCAGGATTGACTGTGTCTGCTGAGGTTTCCCTCATATGTGCAGACATGCGTAACATGAACTCCATCCTCAGAAAAGTTGAATATTCCACTGGCTTTCTGGTCAAGGATACCTCCGCCTTGCAAAAGAAGGTGACCAAGTTGCAAACCTGAAGCCACAGAATGGAAGACCTCCTTGATGAATACAAAGGGCGTTCACGGCGCAGTAACATGAGATTTCTTGGGGTTCGGCAATGCGCCGAGGGGCAGGCAACAGACCTGTTTGTTGAGGACTTGGTCAAAAAGCATCTGTAACCCTCTAGACTGTCCACATTCGAGATGGCTCACAGAGTACCCGGGGGCAGACCCAAGCCCGGAGCCCCCCCACTACCTACAGTGGCAAGAGTCTTCAACTATAGGGACAGAGACATTACTCTACAAGCGGCTCGAACGGCACCACCGATAGAACTTGAGAACAGCTGGGTGACCTTCTTTCCTGACTTTACGATCAGGGTCTAGCGACAACGTCGTAACTTCCTTGAAATCAAGAGAGCCTTGCGGGAAAAAGACATCAAATACGCCATGCTCTTCCCTGCCATACTGCGAGTGGAAGCGGAGGAGAAGACGTGGTTCTTCACTACTCCTGATGAGGCGTGGGACTGGCTCGATGGATGGCGCATTGCGCGGAAGAAGAACCACCTGAAATCACAAGACAGTCAGGAGCAGAGCATCTCGGAACAGAACATGAGACCCGCACCAGGTGACAGTCTGGCGACTGACAGCGACAACAAATGACTGACCTGTATCTTTTATGGGAACTATCCATTGCCCACTATAACTTTGTTAGAAACAGTGCAGGTCTTGGCCGCCATGGGGGCCGTGGACTTCTTGCAAGAGAAGGAGCTGTCAACTATTTCTTACCAGACATTGGTTATTGTGTATATGGTAGCTAATTGGGGACTCCGTCACTTAATTTCACATTATAGCATCTTGGGACATTTGTGGTAGAACGGGTGCGGGGTTGGCACGCGACCTACTAGTTTTGAGGTGGGCGATAGGCACTCTGCAATGTTGAGGTGGCGGGAGGTTCTGATACCGCCATGCATGGAGGCAAGGAGGGGGGAACAGTGGTGGACGGGTGGGTGGGGGTTTTTCTACATATTGAGCATATACGATGCAATCATGTACGATCGCAATGGGGCGTAGTGTGCCCCGCATGATGACAACATGAGGGGAGAGGATTCTTTTTCTAGGTTTACTCACAGTTTTGACTGGTTGAAGTGACAGATTATCTTAATGCCGAGCACTACCTTTACTTATAGCCATTGGGTTTCCATTAGGGACAATAGTCTGTACGAAGGCGGATAGTCGAGAAAGCCTTGCATCTGCTGGGACTCCCTTAAATGAATGGACTGACATACTGCATAGCCATGGGTCTACCGTTACCAATTGAATTTGAATTATTATCCTGGATTGTCAATGGTTTGGGGGACAAGTTGCAAAGGGGCATCATGCTTCAATATATCAAAAGACACCTACCCCATGTAATCTTGCTTCAAGAAACACACTTACTGTGGAATGCATTCCAGGCTTTGACGCTTTGGGGGTTTAAATTAGTGGCGCACTCGTTATTTTGATCTGGGTCCCGGGGAATGGGGATACTGACCCGGAAAACTTTTCAGATGACGGCACCGTATATGGACTGACTATCTGGGAAGGTTCGTGGCCCTCTCAGGGTGCGGGAGGGATGTACGTTAAGTCTAGTCTCTGTGTACGTCCCACCTGGCGCCCAGGCCCCGGCTTTCTGGGACTTAGGCGACCTCTTACTTTCCATGCCTGAGGGCCGCCTCGTGATAGGGAGACATTTCAACTCTATTGTCTCTGATAGGCTAGATCGCTGGCTCTCAAGAGACCTTCCACCGGCTCACATACAAATCCATAACTTTATGGCAGCTATGGGCCTTGTGGACATCTGGAGGGCGCTCCATCCCACAGAGCAACAATACGCGTTCTACTCTGAGGCCAACCAAAGCATGTCTAGAATAGATTTTATATTAACACCGGCGAGCCAACTGGGAAATGTCAGAGAGGTGAACCACCTCGCAAGGGGTATATCGGACCACTCGCCTATTTGGGCCACGGTGGAGGTGGGAGAGCCACAGAGAGGGGGGACAGCCCCCATTAACCCCTGGTATCTCAAGATCCCTAAGATCCACAACATGATTGTACATGACACAGAACACTACTTCCTTCAAAATGAACGTTCGGTTGACTCGGCCCAGACGCTTTCATAAGAGGGATGGCTCTTTCCCAGAAGGCCGGCACTAAGAGGGAGAAACAGCAGGACTTAGTGCGCTTGATACCTGACATTTTGGAACTGGAAGGGAAACTCCAGGATGCTCATCCTGTAGAGATACGACACGCTTTGCAACTTAAAACTAAAGAATACCTAGCTTTGGCTATAGATGCTGCTAAGGCGCAACATAGGGCGACACTCAGTGAAATCTACGAAGTGGGCGATAAGGCCGGGAAGCTGCTCGCTTGGCTCGCCCGTAGAGAACAGGCCAGCAGAGTTGTGGTAGAACTTGCGACTGAGTCTGGCCATACGATCTCGGACCCGCAAGAAATTGCGAATGCGTTCGGAGACCACTACCCCGGGGTGTACACATCACAGATGGCACATACAGAAATGGACGCTATTTTCCTACTGCAGGACATCCCCTTGCCGACCCTCTCCAATGACGAATGATTAGACTTAGACAAAGACTTAGAATGTGTGGAGGTAGAAAAAGTTATACAGGACCTGCAGGTGGGCAAGGCATTTGGCCCGAATGCTTTGCCTGTTGAATTATATAAGATTGCCTCAACGAAAATTGCACCACATCTGACTAATATGTTCCATGAAAGCCGCAAAGCAGGATTGCTCCCAGCGGACCAAGGGCCAGCCAATATAGTGGTCATTCATAAGAGTGGGAAACCCAAACATTTATGTTCCTCCTATAGGCCAATTTCCCTCCTCAATGCTGAAGCCAAGATCCTGGCTAAAATACTCGCTACCCGTCTGTTACATGTCATTACTAAGCTTGTCCACCCTGACCACGCTGGCTTTATGCCAGCCTGAAATACTTCACTTAACCTCCGGAGACTGCACGGCCTGCTGGATCTGGCTGCTACGATACTGGAGGCCACGGAGGTGGTGTCGCTTGACGCAGCCATGGCGTTCAACACGATTGAGTGGCCGTAGATGTTCGCGGTACTGAGAAACTGGGTTTTGGCCCTGGCTTCTTGCGAAATACTACTCCTATATGCCGAGCCTCTGGCCCAAATAGTGGTCAACAACCGAATTTCCCCCACATTCACGCTCGGAAGGGGACCAGGCAGGGTTGCCCCCTCTCCCCATTGCTCTTCGCCCCTGTGCTAGAGCCCTTGGCAATGTGGATTCGGAAGGACCCGGTTATTAGAGGGCTTCGATGGGCTGAAGAGTGGGAGTTCCGCATATTGCTATATGCCGATGATATCTTACTATACTTGGCATCGCCGGCGGCCTCCCTAAACAGACTGTTAAATATTTTCATTGTCTTTGGTGAGTTTTCTGGATACAGTATTAATTGGTCAAAGTCTGTCCTCTACGTTTTCAGTGGTAAATCTCCTGCCTTACCTAAGGGCTTCACCATCGTTGGAGCTGCTTCATGATTTATATACCTGGGGATCCAGGTGTCTAAGAACCCATCTCTTTTCCATGAATGCAACTTCCTCCCCCCGCTGCAACGACTCCGGCGTGATGTCTTGCACTGGAAGTCCCTTCCATTGTCCTTGCTAGGGTGTGCAGCCCTCTTTAAAATTATGTCCCTCCCGCAGTGTTTATGTGCCCTGCAGAACACGCCATACCCAGTGAAAACAGACTACTTTAAATCTATCGACAGTGCCCTGAGAGAGCTCCTTTGGAATGGGAAACCACCATGGATATCGATCCAAAATCTTACAAGAGGCTGGTTTGATGGGGGATAGCCCTCCCGGATATCAAAAGTTATTACTAGGCGGCGCAACTTGCCGCTGTAAATCAATGTATGTACAGGCTGCAGGGAGATCCGGGATTTAATATGGATCGCTGGCTACTTCCAGGGGTAAGTTTTTTGGGTGCGCTTTATGCAACCCCTTCTAAATTGAAATTGACGGGACCCACTGGACACGCTGTTCAACTGTGGCGGGCTGCCACAACAAGTTTGGGCTGGAAGGACAAACTAATGTTGGGTACCCTACTTTGGGATACTGCCCTCTTGGGTACCTTACGATTCACTAAAGGCTTAGACTGTTGGGACCTCATCGGTATCTCCACGGTCTGGGACTTATGGAGGACGGGAGGGGTGCTTTCCTTTACCCAATTGCAGGATGAATACGAGCTCGCCAGCATTGAACAATTCAGGTATTTGCAGATTAGAAATGCACTGCTGGCGGCAATACCAAAAGGGGAGATGCCACCTGAGTCATCCCTGCTAGAGGACAGGATACTAGACGGTAATCTCCCTGAAAAGGCAATCTCGCTGATATATAAAAAAACATATTAATAATATGCCTGATCCCCTGCTCTGACTCAGGACTAAATGGGACAATGACGTGGCGGGGCTGGATGATGAGGAATGGCTAGAGGCTCTCGCCTCACCCAAGGAAACTGCGATTTCCTCCAGACTCAGGCTAGTACAGCTTAAAATGCTTCATAGAATATACCTCTCTGGGCCAATGCTGGTGAAGATGAGTTACAGGACCAACGCTGACTGCACGAAGGGATGGGGGCAGGGAGGGACCTTTGTGCACCTGCTCTGGGAATGTCAGGCTATCCAAGAATACTGGGCGGGAGTGGCGAACAGCATGGAGGAAGTAAGGGGTGCTAAAATCGACTGTAATATAAAACTGTGCCTTTTAAATATTTGGGGTCCCACGGACTTAAGCACCAAGGAGAGAACATGGGTGACATTGAGAATGATGATTGCCAAAAGGAATATTGCCAGGCAGTCGTGGGCGGAAGACTAACTGTCATTGAGACTTTGGAAAAACGATATGGACCTTGTATGTTCACTGAGAAGACAGTGTACGGATCTAGAGGCTGCCCCAACAAAGGAACACAAATATGGAGCAAATGGAATTGTTATAGAGGTGAGATCTGCGAACCACCGTTGCCAAGGCAAAGGCACGAATCAGAGAAGACTAGCTCCTGTTTTACTAACTGTGTAAAGTCTGTAACTTGATGCTGGCTTTTCTAACTGGGAGAGCCCTATCTACGGTTGTTGCATTGGCATTGATGAAGTAACACTGTTTAAATGTGCACTACCTTGTCTTAATAAAAAGAATTATAAAATTAAAAACTATGAAAAATCATCCTTCACTCTCACGAGAATCTTCAGTTCTTATGAACCGTGATATACACTCAGATTGCATGTCTTTGTATCCGTGGATTTAAAATATTCCGACAACTCTAGTCTTCAGTGTTATTGCCAGAACTGGCAGTTAATAGTGGAAGCCTCAAAGTAGTGAAGGGCTGTTGGAAAAAACAAGTTGGTGAGGCTGCGACCTTTGTCCTCAATGTTTACACACCCCGTAACTGCTTCCAGCCTCCAACGACGTGCTGCAAACCCACTCAATGCAGAGGTTTCCAACTCGCCTTCCCAGTCACTGTGTCATCTCGCCTCTTCACCAGGTGGCCGTGCGAGGGAGCTGATATGGTGTGATTCAAGGTGGCACCGTGAGTTGGCAGGTCTGTGTTCCTCATGGTAAGGAAAGTGTGTAGTTTTTGGGCAGAAATGACCTGATGAAGCTGCACATCAAAATGAAGAGCCCAGAGCAAATGGACAAACCATTCTATACTTGTTGTTGTTTCCTCAAAAACATAGTGATATGGAAGGACTCCCTCAAAAAGAGATCATACATCTACACACGAGGAAGAACATAGTGTAAGTGCCCTCCATTTAATTTCATGGATCTGGCTTTGTGTTGTTGATAATGCGAATCTTTTTGTCACTTTCCCTGAGTCCTCAAACAGAGACACTCCGAAACTCAATGTTAGGAGTTAGTGCTGCAGTATCTGTCAGACACCCAGATAAGCCCAACAGCATTCCTCCTATAATCAATATGGCTCAGTTCTTATTGAATATACAAAGAACCAGCTTAAATAAAATATTTCATGTAAGACATTGCTCACCACCCACGATGATTTGCGATCTTCAAGCTACCCTAGAAAAATATATGGGCTTCTTTGGAGTCATGACAAATCTGAATTTTATGCATTTATTTGAGAAGTTTAATTTTTTTTCTGTATATTGTCTACAAGTTGATTGAATTACATGTTTGCCTTAACTATTAATTTAATTTTATTTATTTTATTTATTTATTGAGCTTGTAGAGCGCGACAGCTACCCAGAAAGTTTTTCCCGGCGCTAACGGAAACAGGAGCCGTATGACGCTGGAGACAGAGTTACTGATTAAATAGCCAGGTTTTGATGGCTTTACGGAAACGACCGTAACAGTTTTCAGCACGGATGTCATTAGGAAGGAAGTTCCAGAGTCTGGGACCTAAGAAGGAAAAGGACCTGCCGCCCATTCTTGACAATTTGTATTTAGGCACGCAGAAGAGGCCTTGAGAGGATGAGCAAAGTGTGCGTGCGGGAGAATACATTTTTACAAGAGTTTGCAGATATCTGGGAGCCTTCCCGGTTTTAATTTTGAGCCATTAAATGTTTTCCACATGGACAACAAAGTTTATTTTCGAAATTTATGTAAATCACCTAACTTCTTTTCTGGTTTTCTTTTCAAACTAAACAGCTCTTGCCAACCATGTATACTTCATCCTTGTATACAAGTAAGATTTCAGTTTTTGCATAGAGTTTAGAATCAGACTTTTCTATCTGTGGTTCTGCTGTCAAATGTATGGCCTTCTCGAAACCGGATGACAAGTGGCTTTCAAGTTCTGCAGCTGAAAGACCTGCCTCTCCCACATAGTCGGTACAAAAGGGGGTGGTGATGGACGGAGCATCTGAACCAATCAAACACTCACACCCAGTCAAAAGATCTGGGTTTGATCCATCACCGTTCTTTAGCCAACTCTGCCACCCCAGTTCAAACCCAGATCTTTTGACTGGGTGTGAGTGTTTGATTGGTTCAGATGCTCCGTCCATCACCACCCCCTTTTGTACCTCTCCCACATAGTCATCATATTTCTTACTCCAAACAAAAGCAACACGCTTGCACACTATATGTCTCCCGTGATTGTACCAGCTGTACTGTCTGGACCTTGACTTCAAACAAAGTGATCAACATTATGAATTGTGGCATCTTTAATTCCGACCAACTAACCGCATGTGTCTGTAGAATGTACTACCACTTCACTCATTCTTATTCAATGGATTCTGGTAACAGTTGTGTAGAACTTCTTTCTCATCTGTTGCCATTCATAAAGATACGTGACAAGCTCATTTCATGGACTGAGGCTCGTTTCATTAATTAATTAATGTAATTGACTGGGGCATTAATCCGTATTCAACTTAAATTGAAGTTGTTTCTTTGCACCTTCTTCCCAGTTCTCGGCAACAAGATCCTCATTCCTAGCCATTGTGGCCACTAAGTATTTTTTTCAGCCACAAAGATTTGAAAGTTGGTGAACAAGCTGTGGGCAGACTCAAAAACTAAAAGCTGCACCCTACACAGGGGAGGAAGGCGAGAGGGGGATGCGGTAGAAACCAAATTAGGATATGGGCAGGAGGTGAGGAATGAAGAGACCTTAAGCATGAGAATAAGCCTTTGAGCAACCAGAAAAGGGATTGGAGATGACTGAGCGAAAATGAGGGATTGTTAAAGTGAGAAGGAAAGGCTGGGACTTTGGAAGAAAGATAATCCATAAAAAGTTCGGCTAGAAGGAGAGAGGGAGAAGTGGAAGCGGGAAATTTAGAATAAAAAGTGTGAATCACAAGGAATGAGAGATGAAAAGATGGGAGCAAAATATTTACAGGGGAAGAGTTAAAGGCGAGAAAATAAGGAACACAATGCATTAAAACCAAAATGCCCCAAATCACACGTGTCCCCTAGTTTTAAAGATTGAAATTAGGCCACTACTGCAAAACTGGTGACCATTACAGAAGAAAAGTAAAAGACTGAGAGAAAGGCTGAAACCAGGAGAAAGAAAATGCAGGGTAAAAAGGAGGAGAGAGGGCATTGTAAGAGGGATAGGTTAGAGAAACGGGCAGACTGAGAACTGTCACAAGGGATAAGTGAAGACGGAACTCACTGGTAGTAGTCAAGGGCTCCCCCACCTCCTGTAACCAACCCTACTTTTCCAAGGGGGGCTCTATCTCCCAACATTAGAAGCTCCAGGAGGCGGGGCTGCAGAGTGGGACTGCAAAGGGGGCGGGGCCAGCAAAGAGCTGGAAAGCGCACCCTGCTTCCCCAGTGCGGGACTCACCGGTGGTTGTCAAGGGCTCCCTGACCTCCTAGGACCCTACTTTTCACAGGGAACTCTATTCCACAACATTAGAAGCACCAGGAGACACAGCTGCAGAGCGGGCCTGTAGCTGGTGTACTGCTGGGTCAATCTTCTGCCACACCGAGGTACCGGACGGACTGTGGTCTCACTGAAAGAGTTCAGGAAGGGCGCAAAGCTTCCTAAAGGGCAGTAGACAAACTAAGGGCCCCACTAGACTAGTTACTGGCACGCATAGAGTGTGTTAGAGACTAATGAACATTACTGCCCTGTTCTGGACTGTTTGGTTAGTGCCCTCAGTAGTGTTTTGTTGTATTATCTTTTGGCGGACGGACAGGGCGAACCTCTTAATTTGCACAGAAGGGCAAGTGGGTGAGGGGGATTGTGTCACTGCGGGGAATGACTTGATTGGGTCTACTTGATGCAGGGGTTTTGGAAGGGGACCTCTTAGCTTCCGTGACTGTTGATTAGGAGGGGCTGTGTCATGTGAGCTGCTTAATCTTGGGAATGAAGAAAGCTCTTGCCGTAAAGGCATCCTCGCCGCCCTCCACATTACGACTATTTAAGGGTTCCTGTCACGTGCTGTGTCAGTGGTGTCCAAAGATATCACATTAAAGGAAAGAAGGCTATCTCTAATTAGGGGTAGCCCCCCCTCCCTCTTCAACTGGCCATGCCTCACCCCAGGAGGGTCTAGGGAACGAGTGTCATGAATGACTGGGGGAAGGAGAGGGGGGACCATGGGGAGTCCCTGGAATCCAGACGGGTATCAACAGGGGCTCAGGAGCCCTAGCTCTTGTTTTAATTTTAATTTCTGTGAGAAAGTGCCATCTTTCTTGTACTGGTATGCCCCCACTTTTTTCTGAACTGCTGATGTGCTTTGACTGAGTGTGCCCTGGGCTCCTGCCAACCAGGTACCCAGGGTCTGTGTTACTTCCCTAAAACTGTGTTGAAACTAAAACCCAATTGGCATCTCTGGCCCCCTGTCAGCCCCTAGTAAATGGTACCCTAGGTACCCAGGGCATGGTGACCAGAGAAGACCCCTGAGGGCTGCGGCACTTATTGTGCCACCCTCAGGGGCCCTGTACCCTGACACCTACACACTGCCTTTGCAGGCTGTGTGTCTAAGTGCAGACCTAAACAAAGAGTCGACATGGCACACGTCACTGTGTGCCACGCCCACAGAACCCACTGCCCTGGCATACTTCAGTCACCCCTCTAGCTGGGTGCCCTATGCCAGAGGTGTGGGCACAGGTGCATGAGCCCTGTGCCCCTACAGTACCCAGGGCCATCCCTGGGCACTGTAAGTGCAGTGATGCCATTACGAGTATATGGTGCTGGGAGGTTGTCATTACGAACTCCACAGCACCATAATGGCTACACTGGAGACTGACAAGTTTGGTACCAAACTTCTCAGCACATTAAACCCGCACTGAAGCCAGTGTGGGATTTAATGTAAAATGCACCAGAGGGCATCTTAGCGATGCCCCCTGAAAACCTAACCTACAATCCACGTATGGGCTGAGTGGCTGCAGAGGCTGCCACACAGCAGACATGTTGATGGACCCCTGGGTGGAGAGCCCGCCGCTCTCCTGGGCCTGCAACAATGCACATCCTGGGCGAGGTGCTAGGTCTCCTCCCCAGGATGGGCAGGGGGAAGCTTCAAAGGCATGCCGTCTCTGTGAGCTTCTCCAGGCAATTTGCTGTACTCAGCAACTGGCCCCCACCGGTTCTAACCCCCACTCTGGCGGGAAGATTGGCGGGAAACCCTACGTCAGGAAGGGGGGGTGCCAGCCTGTGCCAACCCCACCCATCAGGTGGGAGAGGTGAGGTGAAGCATGACCCCGGGCTCCGGCCATCTTGAAGATGGGGAGCCCTGCCCAATCACAGCTAGGCTACCGCCCCCTCCCACAGGAGAGGAGCAGGCTAGTGGGTGTACCCACCCAATGACAGGGACCTATTGGTCCCTGCCCTTGCCCTACCTGTAACGCCCCTAAATTTAGGGGCCATGTCTGAACTGGGGTGGCTGAGTGAGCTAAAGAGAATGGCGATGGATTAAACCCAGATCAGTTGACTGGGGGTGAGTGTTTGAATTGCTCAAACGCTCCGTCCACCATCCCCTTTTGTATCGCTTTGTTCCCCCTAAGTTGGCAGGGTATGCTCAGACGTGAGTCTCTTGCTCACTAGGCCACTGGATTAAAGATAGCCTGGCTGATGAGGATTATGAATCCGAAACCGGTCCCAGGATGCTTGTTTCCGGTCCAGGGAAGACATGGCTTGGCAGTTCGGGCTGGACTGTTCCCATGAGGCAAATCAGTCTGACCCTGTGCCTCATAGGAACAGTCCAGCCCGAACTGCCAAACCATGCCTTCCCTGGACCGGAAACAAGCTTCTGAGGACCGGTTTCTGGCATTACAGCCGTCTTCAGCCCGGCTTGCTTGAATCCAGTGGCAAAGTGAGCAAGGGACTCATGTCTGAGCATACCCTGCCACACTTATGGTGGCCAAAGCGGTACAAAAGGGGGTGGTGATGGACGGAGCATCTGAACCAATCAAACACTCACACCCAGTCAAAAGATCTGGGTTTGATCCATCACCGTTCTTTAGCCAACTCTGCCACCCCAGTTCAAACCCAGATCTTTTGACTGGGTGTGAGTGTTTGATTGGTTCAGATGCTCCGTCCATCACCACCCCCTTTTGTACCTCTCCCACATAGTCATCATATTTCTTACTCCAAACAAAAGCAACACGCTTGCACACTATATGTCTCCCGTGATTGTACCAGCTGTACTGTCTGGACCTTGACTTCAAACAAAGTGATCAACATTATGAATTGTGGCATCTTTAATTCCGACCAACTAACCGCATGTGTCTGTAGAATGTACTACCACTTCACTCATTCTTATTCAATGGATTCTGGTAACAGTTGTGTAGAACTTCTTTCTCATCTGTTGCCATTCATAAAGATACGTGACAAGCTCATTTCATGGACTGAGGCTCGTTTCATTAATTAATTAATGTAATTGACTGGGGCATTAATCCGTATTCAACTTAAATTGAAGTTGTTTCTTTGCACCTTCTTCCCAGTTCTCGGCAACAAGATCCTCATTCCTAGCCATTGTGGCCACTAAGTATTTTTTTCAGCCACAAAGATTTGAAAGTTGGTGAACAAGCTGTGGGCAGACTCAAAAACTAAAAGCTGCACCCTACACAGGGGAGGAAGGCGAGAGGGGGATGCGGTAGAAACCAAATTAGGATATGGGCAGGAGGTGAGGAATGAAGAGACCTTAAGCATGAGAATAAGCCTTTGAGCAACCAGAAAAGGGATTGGAGATGACTGAGCGAAAATGAGGGATTGTTAAAGTGAGAAGGAAAGGCTGGGACTTTGGAAGAAAGATAATCCATAAAAAGTTCGGCTAGAAGGAGAGAGGGAGAAGTGGAAGCGGGAAATTTAGAATAAAAAGTGTGAATCACAAGGAATGAGAGATGAAAAGATGGGAGCAAAATATTTACAGGGGAAGAGTTAAAGGCGAGAAAATAAGGAACACAATGCATTAAAACCAAAATGCCCCAAATCACACGTGTCCCCTAGTTTTAAAGATTGAAATTAGGCCACTACTGCAAAACTGGTGACCATTACAGAAGAAAAGTAAAAGACTGAGAGAAAGGCTGAAACCAGGAGAAAGAAAATGCAGGGTAAAAAGGAGGAGAGAGGGCATTGTAAGAGGGATAGGTTAGAGAAACGGGCAGACTGAGAACTGTCACAAGGGATAAGTGAAGACGGAACTCACTGGTAGTAGTCAAGGGCTCCCCCACCTCCTGTAACCAACCCTACTTTTCCAAGGGGGGCTCTATCTCCCAACATTAGAAGCTCCAGGAGGCGGGGCTGCAGAGTGGGACTGCAAAGGGGGCGGGGCCAGCAAAGAGCTGGAAAGCGCACCCTGCTTCCCCAGTGCGGGACTCACCGGTGGTTGTCAAGGGCTCCCTGACCTCCTAGGACCCTACTTTTCACAGGGAACTCTATTCCACAACATTAGAAGCACCAGGAGACACAGCTGCAGAGCGGGCCTGTAGCTGGTGTACTGCTGGGTCAATCTTCTGCCACACCGAGGTACCGGACGGACTGTGGTCTCACTGAAAGAGTTCAGGAAGGGCGCAAAGCTTCCTAAAGGGCAGTAGACAAACTAAGGGCCCCACTAGACTAGTTACTGGCACGCATAGAGTGTGTTAGAGACTAATGAACATTACTGCCCTGTTCTGGACTGTTTGGTTAGTGCCCTCAGTAGTGTTTTGTTGTATTATCTTTTGGCGGACGGACAGGGCGAACCTCTTAATTTGCACAGAAGGGCAAGTGGGTGAGGGGGATTGTGTCACTGCGGGGAATGACTTGATTGGGTCTACTTGATGCAGGGGTTTTGGAAGGGGACCTCTTAGCTTCCGTGACTGTTGATTAGGAGGGGCTGTGTCATGTGAGCTGCTTAATCTTGGGAATGAAGAAAGCTCTTGCCGTAAAGGCATCCTCGCCGCCCTCCACATTACGACTATTTAAGGGTTCCTGTCACGTGCTGTGTCAGTGGTGTCCAAAGATATCACATTAAAGGAAAGAAGGCTATCTCTAATTAGGGGTAGCCCCCCCTCCCTCTTCAACTGGCCATGCCTCACCCCAGGAGGGTCTAGGGAACGAGTGTCATGAATGACTGGGGGAAGGAGAGGGGGGACCATGGGGAGTCCCTGGAATCCAGACGGGTATCAACAGGGGCTCAGGAGCCCTAGCTCTTGTTTTAATTTTAATTTCTGTGAGAAAGTGCCATCTTTCTTGTACTGGTATGCCCCCACTTTTTTCTGAACTGCTGATGTGCTTTGACTGAGTGTGCCCTGGGCTCCTGCCAACCAGGTACCCAGGGTCTGTGTTACTTCCCTAAAACTGTGTTGAAACTAAAACCCAATTGGCATCTCTGGCCCCCTGTCAGCCCCTAGTAAATGGTACCCTAGGTACCCAGGGCATGGTGACCAGAGAAGACCCCTGAGGGCTGCGGCACTTATTGTGCCACCCTCAGGGGCCCTGTACCCTGACACCTACACACTGCCTTTGCAGGCTGTGTGTCTAAGTGCAGACCTAAACAAAGAGTCGACATGGCACACGTCACTGTGTGCCACGCCCACAGAACCCACTGCCCTGGCATACTTCAGTCACCCCTCTAGCTGGGTGCCCTATGCCAGAGGTGTGGGCACAGGTGCATGAGCCCTGTGCCCCTACAGTACCCAGGGCCATCCCTGGGCACTGTAAGTGCAGTGATGCCATTACGAGTATATGGTGCTGGGAGGTTGTCATTACGAACTCCACAGCACCATAATGGCTACACTGGAGACTGACAAGTTTGGTACCAAACTTCTCAGCACATTAAACCCGCACTGAAGCCAGTGTGGGATTTAATGTAAAATGCACCAGAGGGCATCTTAGCGATGCCCCCTGAAAACCTAACCTACAATCCACGTATGGGCTGAGTGGCTGCAGAGGCTGCCACACAGCAGACATGTTGATGGACCCCTGGGTGGAGAGCCCGCCGCTCTCCTGGGCCTGCAACAATGCACATCCTGGGCGAGGTGCTAGGTCTCCTCCCCAGGATGGGCAGGGGGAAGCTTCAAAGGCATGCCGTCTCTGTGAGCTTCTCCAGGCAATTTGCTGTACTCAGCAACTGGCCCCCACCGGTTCTAACCCCCACTCTGGCGGGAAGATTGGCGGGAAACCCTACGTCAGGAAGGGGGGGTGCCAGCCTGTGCCAACCCCACCCATCAGGTGGGAGAGGTGAGGTGAAGCATGACCCCGGGCTCCGGCCATCTTGAAGATGGGGAGCCCTGCCCAATCACAGCTAGGCTACCGCCCCCTCCCACAGGAGAGGAGCAGGCTAGTGGGTGTACCCACCCAATGACAGGGACCTATTGGTCCCTGCCCTTGCCCTACCTGTAACGCCCCTAAATTTAGGGGCCATGTCTGAACTGGGGTGGCTGAGTGAGCTAAAGAGAATGGCGATGGATTAAACCCAGATCAGTTGACTGGGGGTGAGTGTTTGAATTGCTCAAACGCTCCGTCCACCATCCCCTTTTGTATCGCTTTGTTCCCCCTAAGTTGGCAGGGTATGCTCAGACGTGAGTCTCTTGCTCACTAGGCCACTGGATTAAAGATAGCCTGGCTGATGAGGATTATGAATCCGAAACCGGTCCCAGGATGCTTGTTTCCGGTCCAGGGAAGACATGGCTTGGCAGTTCGGGCTGGACTGTTCCCATGAGGCAAATCAGTCTGACCCTGTGCCTCATAGGAACAGTCCAGCCCGAACTGCCAAACCATGCCTTCCCTGGACCGGAAACAAGCTTCTGAGGACCGGTTTCTGGCATTACAGCCGTCTTCAGCCCGGCTTGCTTGAATCCAGTGGCAAAGTGAGCAAGGGACTCATGTCTGAGCATACCCTGCCACACTTATGGTGGCCAAAGCGGTACAAAAGGGGGTGGTGATGGACGGAGCATCTGAACCAATCAAACACTCACACCCAGTCAAAAGATCTGGGTTTGATCCATCACCGTTCTTTAGCCCACTCTGCCACCCCAGTTCAGACATGGCTATATGCAAATCAGTCTGACCCTGTGCCTCATGGGAACAGTCCAGCCCGAACTGCCAAGCCATGCCTTCCCTGGACCGGAAACAAGCTTCCGAGGACCGGTTTCTGGCATTACAGCCATCTTCAGCCCGGCTTGCTTGAATCCAGTGGCAAAGTGAGCAAGGGACTCACGTCTGAGCATACCCTGCCACACTTATGGCGGCCAAAGCGGTACAAAAGGGGGTGGTGATGGACGGAGCATCTGAACCAATCAAACACTCACACCCAGTCAAAAGATCTGGGTTTGATCCATCACCGTTCTTTAGCCCACTCTGCCACCCCAGTTCAGACATGGCTATATGCAAATCAGTCTGACCCTGTGCCTCATGGGAACAGTCCAGCCCTAACTGCCAAGCCATGCCTTCCCTGGACCGGAAACAAACTTCCGAGGACCGGTTTCTGGCATTGCAGCCGTCTTCAGCCCGGCTTGCTTGAATCCAGTGGCAAAGTGAGCAAGGGACTCACGTCTGAGCATACCCTGCCACACTTATGGCGGCCAAAGCGGTACAAAAGGGGGTGGTGATGGACGGAGCATCTGAACCAATCAAACACTCACACCCAGTCAAAAGATCTGGGTTTGATCCATCACCGTTCTTTAGCCCACTCTGCCACCCCAGTTCAGACATGGCTATATGCAAATCAGTGTGACCCTGTGCCTTATGGGAACAGTCCAGCCCGAACTGCCAAGTAATGCCTTCCCTGGACCGGAAACAAGCTTCCGAGGACCGGTTTCTGGCATTACAGCCGTCTTCAGCCCGGCTTGCTTGAATCCAGTGGCAAAGTGAGCAAGGGACTCACTTCTGAGCATATCCTGCCACACTTATGGCGGCCAAAGCGGTACAAAAGGGGGTGGTGATGGACGGAGCATCTGAACCAATCAAACACTCACACCCAGTCAAAAGATCTGGGTTAGATCCATCACCGTTCTTTAGCCCACTCTTCCACCCCAGTTCAGACATGGCTATATGCAAATCAGTCTGACCCTGTGCCTCATGGGAACAGTCCAGCCCGAACTGCCAAGCCATGCCTTCCCTGGACCGGAAACAAGCTTACGAGGACCGGTTTCTGGCATTACAGCCGTCTTCAGCCCGGCTTGCTTGAATCCAGTGGCAAAGTGAGCAAGGGATTCACATCTGAGCATACCCTGCCTCACTTATGGCGGCCAAAGCGGTACAAAAGGGGGTGGTGATGGACGGAGCATCTGAACCAATCAAACACTCACACCCAGTCAAAAGATCTGGGTTTGATCCATCACCGTTCTTTAGCCCACTCTGCCACCCCAGTTCAGACGTGGCTATATGCAAATCAGTCTGACCCTGTGCCTCATGGGAACAGTCCAGCCCGAACTGCCAAGCCATGCCTTCCTGGACCGGAAACAAGCTGGACTGTTCCCATGAGGCACAGGGTCAGACTGATTTGCATATGGCCATGTCTGAACTGGGGTGGCTGAGTGAGCTAAAGAATGGCGATGGATTAAACCCAGATCAGTTGACTGGGGGTGAGTGTTTGATTTGCTCAAACGCTCCGTCCATCATCCCCTTTTGTATCTCTTTGTTCGCCCTAAGTTGGCAGGGTATGCTCAGACGTGAGTCCCTTGCTCACTTGGCCACTGGATTCAAGATAGCCTGGCTGGTGAGGATTATGAATCCGAAACCCGTCCCAGGATGCTTGTTTCCGGTCCAGGGAAGACATGGCTTGGTAGTTCGGGCTGGACTGTTCCCATGAGGCACAGGGTCAGACTGATTTGCATATGGCCATGTCTGAACTGGGGGTGCCGAGTGAGCTAAAGAATGGCGATAGATTAAACCCAGATCAGTTGACTGGGGGTGAGTGTTTGATTTGCTCAATCGTTCCGTCCATCATCCCCTTTTGTATCGCTTTGTTCGCCCTAAGTTGGCAGGGTATGCTCAGACGTGAGTCCCTTGCTCACTTGGCCACTGGATTCAAGATAGCCTGGCTGATGAGGATTATGAATCCGAAACCGGGCCCAGGATGCTTGTTTCCGGTCCAGGGAAGACATGGCTTGGCAGTTTGGGCTGGACTGTTCCCATGAGGCACAGGGTCAGACTGATTTGCATATGGCCATGTCTGAACTGGGGTGGCTGAGTGAGCTAAAGAATGGCGATGGATTAAACCCAGATCAGTTGACTGGGGGTGAGTGTTTGATTTGCTCAAACGCTCCGTCCATCATCCCCTTTTGTATCGCTTTGTTCGCCCTAAGTTTGCAGGGTATGCTCAGACGTGAGTCCCTTGCTCACTTGGCCACTGGATTTAAGATAGCCTGGCTGATGAGGATTATGAAACCGAAACTGGTCCCAGGATGCTTGTTTCCGGTCCAGGGAAGACATGGCTTGGCAGTTCGGGCTGGACTGTTCCCATGAGGCACAGGGTCAGACTGATTTGCAAATGGCCATGTCTGAACTGGGGTGGCTGAGTGAGCTAAAGAATGGCGATGGATTAAACCCAGATCAGTTGACTGAGGGTGAGTGTTTGATTTGCTCAAACACTCCGTCCATCATCTCCTTTTGTATTGCTTTGTTCGCCCTAAGTTGGGAGGGTATGCTCAGACGTGAGTCCCTTGCTCACTTGGCCACTGGATTCAAGATAGCCTGGCTGATGAGGATTATGAATCCGAAACCGGTCCCAGGATGCTTGTTTCCGGTCCAGGGAAGACATGGCTTGGCAGTTCGGGCTGGACTGTTCCCATGAGGCACAGGGTCAGAGTGATTTGCATATGGCCATTTCTGAACTGGGGTGGCTGAGTGAGCTAAAGAATGGCGATGGATTAAACCCAGATCAGTTGACTGGGGGTGAGTGTTTGATTTGCTCAAACGCTCCGTCCATCATCCACTTTTGTATCGCTTTGTTCGCCCTAAGTTGGCAGGGTATGCTCAGACGTGAGTCCCTTGCTCACTTGGCCACTGGATGCAAGATAGCCTGGCTGATGAGGATTATGAATCCGAAACCAGTGTCAGGATGCTTGTTTCCGGTCCAGGGAAGACATGGCTTGGCAGTTCGGGCTGGACTGTTCCCATGAGGCACAGGGTCAGACTGATTTGCATATGGCCATGTCTGAACTGGGGTGGCTGAGTGAGCTAAAGAATGGCGATAGATTAAACCCAGATCAGTTGACTGGGGGTGAGTGTTTGATTTGCTCAAACGCTCCGTCCATCATCCCCTTTTGTATAGCCCCTGGTGGTGAGCCTTTCAAATCAACTTACTCCTTTGAGTAGCCTTGAGTCGTGTGACTGGGATCCATTCACCAACCTTCGCCTCCTCCCCGGCTGCTAATCTTTTAAAAGTCACCTTGCAGTCCATCGGGTCCCACTTTTCACCCCTCATGCCCGCTATTTCCCCAGTTGGAATTAGGGGTGGTCGGAATTTGCACAGTTGCCTTCTGCAAAATTCCGCGAAATGGCAAGAAATCTCAGCGAACACGTGGAATTTCGCGTGCTCGCGAAGATTTTGCAGCGTCTGTTGTAAACTTAGTCGGGTCACTCTCAGGGAGTATGGGGCAGACGAACATCATGCCAGAATGAATCCTGCCCTGACATTTACCAAGAAGATGCCACCGTTTTGTGCCATACCTCTACTCAACTGGAGTACTTTCTACTAGTGCTACCTCGTTGGGTAGATGTATAGTGCTTGCCTTTTTCCTACACTACAGCTGCGTAAAGGGACAGAAGAGTCTGTAAATTTTTCACCGCGCCGAAAGTCGCCGCAGTCCACTGAGTGAGCTGTCCATCATTGTGGGGAAATGGCGGGAAGACGTTGAATACCGCTAGTGTGTGTAGGGCGGGGCCGAATGGGCGGGGATTCCATGTGAATTCACATACCTTTTGATTATAAAGGGTCAGAGACCGATCAGAGCAGCAGATGAGGGGAAAGCAGCTTCCTGGTCACAGGAACTACACTGGGATTGCGCTCAAGAAACTCATGGATGCAAAGACCTCCATCAAGGACTACAGCTAATTATAGACTGTAGATATGGGGAGAAAGCACACCTGCCTAGCCTCGACAGTGCTCACTAATTTTTTGGGCTGATTAATGCGTTACTGAATTTGAGCTTCAACTCGGGCACCTGCTTTATTTATATCTGTAAGTGCTTCCGTTCCTATGCGAGTTTACATGTCTCTTGATTATAAAGGGTCAGAGACCAATCAAAGCAGCAGATTAGGGGAAAGCAGCCTCCTGGTCACAGGAACTAAACAGGGATTGTGCTTGAGAAACTCATGGATGTAAAGACCTCCATCAAGGACTACAGCTAATTGTAGACTGTAGATATGGGGAGAAAGAACACCTGCCTAGCCTCGACAGTGCTCACTAATTTTTTGGGATGATTAATGCGTTACTGAATTTGATCTTCAACTTGGGCACCTGCTTTATTTATATCTGTAAGTGCTTCCGTTCCTATGCGAGTTCACATGCCTCTTGATTATAAAGGGTCAGAGACCGATCAGAGCTGCAGATGAGGAGAAAGCAGCCTCCTGGTCACACTTCCTGGTGAGGTTTAATATTACCTCATGCCCCCGAATTCCGTTCGGCCGCAGATCGCGGAAGTTTCGACATTTTCGCAGAACGTGGAAATGCCAAAATTTCGCCAGTTCCGCGAACGGGAAGGAATTTTCCGCCCACTTTTAGTTGGAACCTCAGCATCGAACTTAAAGGGCCTAATGCTATGTCCTGGAATATTGCGGGGCTCTCAACAAAGTTTACTGATTTAAACTGGGTGGAATTTGTTAAATCCTAACAGACTTTTTGTCTGCGGGAAACGTTGAAGGTGAATAATACCTTTTTAATGGAAGACTATAAAACATATTTCTTACTATAAGTGCTCTAGGCGGCAAGGAGGGCAATCGAGGGATTGATCATCTTTGTGGTAGTGGAGCTAAGTGGGCATGTTGATGATGTGTCATGGGATACGACGGTGTTGCAGGGGCTGGTATTATCTGTACTGGACTCGTCCAGTATCCTATTGTAAAGATTTATCCTGCTATATGTGGGCCTGATGGGGTCTCTAGTTTCAACGTTTCAGCTTGTCCCTGAGCTCTCTGGTGGGGCGGCCACCTTCCCGCAGAGCTGGAAGCACGCCGAACTCAGCGCCCTCCTGAAGAAACCATCGGCAGACCCCACCGACCTCAAGAACTACCGCCCCATCTCACTGCTCCCGTTTCCCGCCAAAGTCATCGAGAAGACCGTCAACAGACAGCTGGCCGTCTTCCTCGAGACGAACGGATCCCTCGACCAATCACAGTCCGGCTTCCGAGCCAATCACAGCACCGAGACCGCCCTCATCGCAGCCACTGACGACATCCGAACCCTGCTCGACAACGGGAAAACAGCGGCCCTCATCCTCCTGGACCTTTCCGCAGCGTTCGATACAGTCTGCCACCGCACCCTAGTTCAACGTCTCAGCAACGTCGGAATCCAAGAGAAGGCACTGGAGTGGATCATCTCGTTCCTCGCCGGAAGAACCCAGAGAGTCCGCCTCTCCCCGTTCAGATCTGAGGCCACCGAAGTCATCTGCGGCGTACCACAAGGTTCTTTACTCAGCCCCACCCTCTTCAACGTGTACATGAGCCCCTCGCAGCCATCGCACGCCAACACAGCCTCAACATCATCTCCTACGCTGACGACACCCAGCTGATCCTCTCCCTCACCAACGACCCCGCCACCGCCAGAACTAACCTACACGAAGGGATGAAAGAAGTAGCCGAGTGGATGAAGAACAGCCGCCTGAAACTGAACTCAGACAAGACAGAAGTCCTCATCCTTGGATCTACACCATCTGCCTGGTACGACTCCTGGTGGCCCCCAGCACTAGGCAGCCCACCCAAACCAACGGACCACGCACGCAACCTGGGCTTCATCCTGGACTCCTCCCTGTCGATGACCAGACAAGTCAACGCCGTCTCGTCTTCATGGTTCAACATCCTACGCATGCTCCGAAAGATCTTCAGATGGATCCCCACCGAAACCAGGAAGACGGTCACCCAGGCACTTGTCACCAGCCGACTAGACTACGGAAACACCCTCTACACCGGACCCACAGCCAAACTGCAGAAAAGATTCCAACGCATCCAGAACACCTCCGCACGACTCATCCTGGACATGCCCCGCCACAGCCACATCTCCAGACACCTGAGAGACCTGCACTGGCTCCCCGTCAGCAAAAGAATCACGTTCCGCCTCCTCACCCACGCACACAAAGCCCTCCACGACCTAGGCCCCAGATACCTTAACAACCGTCTGACCTTCTACACTCCCACCCGCCAACTACGATCGACCAACTACGCCCTCGCCGCCGTCCCACGCATCCGAAGAACCACCATGGGAGGAAGATCCTTCTCCTACCTGGCAGCCAAGACCTGGAACTCCCTCCCCATCCACCTCCGCCTCACCCAAGACCACCTCTCCTTCAGGAAACAACTGAAGACCTGGCTGTTCGAGCAGTAGCGGACCCCCCCCCCCCCCCCAGCGCCTTGAGACCCTCCGGGTGAGTAGCGCGCTATACAAATTCCTTGATTGATTGATTGATTGTTGTGAGATAATACTGTTAGTGAAGGATTTTAATGTCACCTATGTGACTGCCCTTTAAAGACCGACGTCTCTAAGTCCAGGTATATGGTGTCAGAGGGGCTTCTTTTTGTTCTTACCAAAGAAGGCTTGTAACTTGGTGCAATCCTAGAATTCCATAATCTTGTTTTTTGACTTGGAAAAGTTGATGAATTTACCTGATACTATTATTGTTCCAACTTTTAAGGGGAGGGACTGCACCTCTATCATCGATTTTATCCTTGTTTCTGTGCCCCTATTTTTGTGTATTGTCAACTTTAATACCATTCATAGCCCATTTAGTGACCCTAATCCCATGTCTTTGTACGTGAGGGCTTCTTGCACTCCATCAACCACAAGGGGGCGACTGGCTCCTAATAGGCTCTTCCTTGTTTCACAAGGCTGGTGACTAAACTGGTTCCAGGTAGACCCGGTGCACATTAAAGCTTCCCTTTTAATTAACGCAGCTCTGGAGATAGCCACCTGTCTAGACGCAGATGCTCTTGAGTGGAATGTCTTGCAAGCATTTGAGGGTATTGCTCGTAAAGCCAAGGAATTACTGACCGCACCGTCAACACATTCATGTGGACAATACCCAAAATGGTTTGACAGGGCTTGTTCTAAGCACATTCGGAAACTGAAGGCTACCTTGAAGCAGGTCCCAAAAGATAGGTGCCTGGTGGCAGCCCAAAGGCAGGCCTACAAGCAGGCAGTAACCAAGTACAACCAAATCCTGCAGGAATTATTATCCTGGGAGGTGTTAACATAGGCATCGAGATGGGAGACAGCTCTCTCTTTTGGAGGGTAGTGAACCGGACGTGCTTTGCAGATAGAACTGGTCCTTCTATTTGTGCGCACATTTCTGAACAGTGGGTAGACAACTTTGCAGGGGTCTACAACTTTGGTGAGGTGGCAGAGAGGGAGGTTATGGCAGCCAAAGAGCTGGGACAGGTTCTCATGGTTTTCGCCCTGAAGAAAATAACCTTGGGTAGAAATGTGCGAACTAGGAAGAAGGCCCCTGGCCCAGATGGAATTCCGTCGGACTTATAGAGGATGGATGATGAACTTTGGGATCCCCTTTTAACCCAGATCCTAAATGCAGCAGCAATTTGCGAGGTTCCTCACTCATGATCAACAGCCGTGATTGTGCCTGTGTTCAAGAAGGGCACTAAAGATACCACCCCATCTCACTGATTGACACAGTAGTAAATGTCCTTGGGAGACTCATAAATAATAGGCTGATGGCCTGGTTGGATGCAAATGACATTCTTATAGACTTCCACTATGGCTTTAGGCCAGGGAGGTCCACATCTGACCAGTGTTTGAATCTTTTCTTAATCATCATAAATAAGTATACTGTAGCCAGCCTGTATCCTCTACTCGGCATTAATGGACCTTATGTCTGCATTCGACACGGTTAATTACGCCTAACTGTGGCCCTTGCTGCTCGAGTTAGGGGTGAATACCAACATATTGGCTTTATTGGCAGTCTTGAACTTGGACACCTCAGTTTCCATGCGTTTTTCGCAAGGTGCTGCCTGCACTCAGTCCTTCCAACCAGTAGGGATGTGCAGCAGGAGAGTATCCTTGCACCATTCATGTTCACCTTCACGGGTTGATTGCCCTAGGGTAGGTTTGAGGTCGCTCCCGGTATTGTTGTATGTCGACGATGCTGTCCTGATGGCCCATACAGCCAGAGGCTGCTGCTCCTCTACTTGGACAAATCAGTCATCTTTATGGATTGTCTGGACCTGACTGCGAACTTTACCATATCTTCTGTCTTGGTAGTGGAACCATTGTCTCTCAGCTCTAAGATCTTCAAGGTGAGCCACTACACTCTGGGCAAAGCCTCAGCCTTTCCCTATCTCGGGGTGCTATTTGATGCTAAGAATAATTGGCAGCAATTGTTGGATGGGACAATAGCTGAACTTGTTAAATCCACTGGGGCAGTGGCTAGCTTTGCTTATAGATTGGGTCCCTGGTTTCCTCAAGTATTGCTAAGATTCATGATGCTAAGTGTATGTCCCAGACCTGATATGGCAGTGAGATCTGGGGATATCGGAAGACTGGCATAATTCAAGCCCCCGAAAACACATTTTGTACCCCATTTTATTCTGTGCATACTCAACTTGGAATCAGGTTTACTGACAACTTAGTTTTCTCTTAGCCCCCTGCTCTGCTGGGTAAAATTCTGGACCAGGGAGGATCTTAAGCTTAACAGACTGATCCTCTGTATGTGCTTGTCCCTGGATGACGTGCTTACGGCCTATGTCAAGGCAGCCTTTCCAGCACTCGGGAGACTGGATGCTTACCTACACCTCATTCCTTGTTGCCCCGAGATCTACAAGGTATAAAATAGCTCTATTTTGAACAGAAAATATTAAACAGAGAAGTGGATGAATTCATGAAACTCCTAACGAGGGGTCACATGGCCCTAGTGTCGGTTAAGGGTATGGAACCGTATTTAGTGTAGGTATTTAGCAGACGTGACCAATTTCTCTTGGCCAGGTTTCGATTTAATCAATCACATCATCTTCTGGCCACACCCTGTGGATAGGTACACCCGGGCAAGAGGATGCGACAACAGGTCTCTGCAGGACGCCCTACATTTGTTTATGTTTTGCAAGTACTACAGTTGTCCTAGAAAGCAGTTTATGTTACCATTGTTGAAGCCCTTGAATTTTATCCAAGTGCCATCTACTCTCATGTATTTACAACTGCTTCCTAATAAACATGTTTTATTTGTTGTGGTCAGTTGTTTACGTGCAGATCTGGTGTCTATGCGCTCAAGACCGGATTGTGCTTTGTGTCAATGTATACAGTATCACTTTTTTAGTATGTTTTTATTGTATTCAGAATTCTTATTTTGTACTTAATGTATATGTGTTTTAACTGTATGTTATTTATTGTCTTCTTTTGTGGTTGCTGTGTACAACTGAATAACGATGTTATGATGATAAGTGAAGATGGAGGTAGAAAAAGAAAAGTATCAAGAGGGAATGAGCTAGAGCAGGAATGGACGAATGAGAAGGCGAGAGACAAAAGAGTGGCTGTAAAGTGGGAAAGAGATTGAGGAAAAGACAGTGAGATGCTTCATCTCCTGCCTTTCTGCCCCCAGGTGCCAAGATTAAGCCTTCTGCAGAAGTGAAGTATCCGAAGGATAAACACCTGATCGAGAAGATATCGTTGTTCAGAGGTGACATCACTAAGCTGGAAGTGGATGCGATTGTGAACGCCGGTGAGTACCACACCTGGGGCATCCTTATGCTTATATAGTTGATTGTTAACGAAAAGCAGAATAAAGGAATCCCATTTTGATGAGTCAGATCTGACAATTCCAGCATGATGTAAGCTGCGATTGACAATGTCTAGTTTGATTTATTCAAGACATCACCAACTTTATTTTCCCCAAACATGCATTATAGGTGTATGTGTATATTTTGTATTAGCCATTTTACAGGACGAGACCTAGGGTAGGTGGCTTTTCTTCCCTTCTTCAGCTCCATCTCCCACTAGGACATCCTAAGTCTTCCTTGTGACACCACCGTCTGTTTGTCCTTCGCAATCTTTCCTCCTCCACTTTTTTTGTGTCCTAATCAATCTTCTTGTGATCCCTTTCCTACCTCCATGCTCTCTGTTTTGTTTAGGGCACTCATTTTACCTGCCTCAAAATTAGTCTTTTTCAGCTCTGCCTACATTTTCTGTTATTCCTTATGTTTTTTTCTCCCGTAGGTCTCCACTTCCACTTCTGTAGCTACTGTAAAGGGCCGTGGCCAGGGTCATATGTGTCTGGATGTACAATATACCAGACACACACATTACTAGTCTGGGCATGGCCTTGAGTAGTTCACTGCCCGTTTATTAACCCCCTTCTGCCCTCTACATCCATCCCCATGTTACTTCTCAGGCATGACTCTCCTTCTGGGACTCTCCATTTAGCATGTGGTTGCCCCACACATAGTCCTTGAGGACCCTGTTAGATTCAGCCTTCAGCAGTACAGTAGTATGGACCTGCTCCGGGCCCTCATGGTGCCTTCCAAATCCTCACTGTCTTCCCTCTGGGGTGACTGGCTCCTGGTCGAGCTCAGGAGCGCGTCATTCGATTCCCTGGTGTGACCTTCTCTGCTTGGGGTTGTTGTACTCTGTCGTGTCAATGCCTCTCCCTATTGGCTCTAGTCCCTTTCAGAGGGGGGCTGATGGAGGTCGGCTATGCCTGGTTGTGCTGCACCTTGGGCTCTTTTGAACTAGGACACGTTCCTGGTTAATGCTTCACCCTGATGCAATGCTATGACCATAGTCCCTTGTATTTGAGTGATTTGCCATGGATTCCTTTCAAGAGGGGTCCTGAATTTGTACCTAGGTTGGCTGTCTTTCATGAACACCATGTCCCCTGCTCGGAGGGTTGGCGTTCAAGCCCCTCGATCTTTCGCATTGGTTCCCTGATACTTCTCTTGCACTGCCTTTTCATTCAAACCGACCGGCTGTCAGTGGCAGCTAGTGGGAATCGTATTCCTGGTGGGCTGTTTAATAGGAGATCCACGGGCACACATCCTGTTGTTGTGTGCGGGATTTGCCCGTATGCCATCAGGCGCTTTTGCAGGCATGCTTCGAGGTCCTTTCCTTGATCTACCCCTATCTGTAGGGTCATTTTGAGAGTTCTCATGATTGCTGTTCTGTACCCCAAGACTTTGGAGATAGTTCTCAAAATTCAGGTCTGTTGTCAGTACTGATCACGTCTGGGCATTCCAAACAGTGACAACGAATTCTAGAGCACTGGGTGCACTGCCTTAAATGTTGTGGGTTGGTTTGCCTCCACCACTGGGTAATTGGAGTGGCCACTGATAATGACAATAGTTAACCTCTCTTCGGGGCAACTCCCAAAGTCAATGCTGAAGTGGGTCCACACACGCCGAGCTCTATACTCTGTAGATACTGGGGCCTGTGTTGTCCCCCTTCTGTGATATGGCATGGGACACAATTGCTGACTATCTCATCCACTCACTCTTCCATCCTGGGCAACAAGACTTTTCTCCTTAGCCTTGCCTTGGTCCTGGCCTTGCCTTGGTGTCCTTAGTGTGCCATGTCAATCACTGAGGACCATAGTTTCTTAGGAACTACAATGTGGGAGCCTCTCAGCCGGAGCCCATCCATGGTGTAGCTAAGCTTGTGGTGGATATGCCAGAGATGAGTGAGGGAGGCTTTGTCTTCTGGATTTCATTTCTTGCTTTATTCAGAAAGTGGCTCTTCTTTCGGTTGCGATGGGCTTCCACTACTCTTTGGAGACATGAGCCTGCACCAGCCACCATCCGGACATCTTTGGACTTCATCAGCCCAGGGCAGGCCCCTTGTATGACCATTCTGGCAAGGTCTTCCGATCATTCATCTTCTTCCTTTATGCCCTCTCCCTCTATCTGCGGGTGTCTTGACAGTACGGCCGTAGGGTTGTGTGCCCCAGGTCTGTACGCCACCAGGAAGTTGCACATCTGCAACTGGGCTGCCCATCGCTCAGTCCTGGGTGGCAGGTTCTGGGACGTGCCGGGTAAGAGAGGGACTAGCCACTTGTGGTCCTCGGTGACCCGAAGGTGATGACTGCATAGGTAAAGATGAAATTGGTGGCATCTCCACCGGATGGCCAGGCTTTTTCTGTAGATATGGGCGTGTCTAGACCCCGTCGCTTGAGTGCTCTGCAATCAGGACTCGTGTCTTGTGGCTTGCTTCCTGCATCAGTAATGCTCCCAGCCCAACATGGCTGATGTCGACAACTAGCTCAGTGTTTTGGCGAGGGTCTTAGTACGCCATTGTTGCATCACTCATGAGGGCTCTTTTGATGTGACGGAAGGCTTCCTTGGCCCAGTCAGTCCACTTCTATTTAACATCTATTTTTGTTAGGGCTTTCAAAGTTTCAGACAAAGTTGCCAAATTCAGTCTGGATCTACCACAGTCCGTGGCCAGCCTAAGGAAGTTCTGTACTTCTCCTGCATTTTGGGTATTGGTGTGGTGCCGATGGCTCTCTGCCTTCTTTGGGTCAATTTAAGTTCCTTCTTTGGAGAAAATGTACCCCAAAAATTTGATAAATTGTTCAAAGAAGGAGCCCTTTTCCTTGTAAAGTGTCTTAGACTGTACTCTGCCAAGCGGGCTAGGGTGTTGCGGAGGTATTTGTGATGCTCCTCCATTGTGTGGGAATATATCAGGATGACGTCACTGATTTTGACCAAGCCCACAATTCTGGACAACACCTCCCTGATGGTGTTCTGGAGCACCTCCATTGCTGACAAGATTCTGAAATTGAGGTGTTTATACCTTCTGAGACTGAGGAGGGTAGGGAAGGCGGTGATGTACCAGCACGTGGGGTCTAATTCAAGCTGGTGGTACCCTGCATTGAGGTCCAGCTTGAAGAACCATTGTGTCCAGTTGAGGTATGAGATGATGTCGTCCAATGTCTGCATCAAATGTCGCTCAAAGTGTATTGGCGGGTTCAAAAGGCGCATGTCCTCGCAGATGTGCACTACTCCCAGTTCTCTCGGCTTCAGTGCCATGTCCAGCAGTGGCACCCATGGGGTGGGGCCTGACGCTTTCTCTATGATGTCCAGCTGCTCCAGTTTCCTAAGTTCTGCTTCCACCTGGGGTCGGAGGTGGAAGAAGACACGTCTGTGGCGCAGTGCCACAGGGTGGACGGTATGGTTAACATTTTACTTGTGAGTTTTACAGGTAGCCAAGGCCTTAGCAGAAACTAAGGAACTCCTTCATGATCATACTCGCCTGGTAGGTGTGGATGTGCTGGGTGCTTGGTCCTCCGCAGAGTGGCAGGCCAGGAAGGTGCCAAGTTCCTTCCTTGGTGACGTGGAAACAGGTTCATAGTTTTTGGTCAACATTCTCTACAATCATCGGTATGGCCCGGCAAGCCGCAGTTGGCACTTACTTCTGCATAGAAAGATCTTAGCTTTGTCATCTCCCAACTGGGGATATGGTTGAAGCTTCTCGTACTATTGTAGTCCATGATTTTAATGAATGCTCCTGTGTCAATCATGGCAGGCACAGCGACTTCACCGACCATGATGGTGCATATGGGGGCCAGCTTCCTGTTCATGTTGTCTGGATGTGCTGTGAATACGTTGAAGACCTTGTCCTTTCTCTGTCAGGCCACCCATGATAAAGTGGGGGCCACTGCTGCTCGCATGGGAGGTGCCATCATCCAACGTGAGTTGTTTCAGTGTGGTCTGCAGTTTATGCTTTGCTTGTGGTCTTCGGTCCTGCTTTGTGTTCCTACAGACGTGGGTGAAGTGATTTGTCTTGCCTCACTTGGAGCAAGTTGTGCTCCAGCTAGGCGAATATAATTTTGGTGTTGGACCATGCCGCAGTTCCCGCACCTGGGTGGGTTAGTTGCTGGTGAGGCAGCTGTAGGGGGCCTGCCGTTCTTGGTATGCAACGTTTACAAAAAATTTTTTACAACGCACTACCATTACATCGCAGGTATTACCACGCATACCATTACAACGCATTGCGCTGGGGGGCACTCTAGGGTAAGTAATAAGTTTAATTTTCTATCCAACACCTTCCCTAGTGTCCACGGGGACTGGAGTTGGAATAGAAAATTATACTTACCACTATTCAGCACCTCTAAGCGCTATGCGTTGTAACGGTATTCGTTGTAAATACCGCGTTGTAAAGGTATGCGTGGTAAAAGTATGCGTTGTAACATCATACATCCGCCGTTCTTCAATATACTGCATCTACCTTCTCGGTCTTCACTCTTGGGAAACCTGAGTGATACGCCCGTGGCACGGGCATCCGGTTCAGGGCTAGTTCCATTTCGCCCACCCGACTGTTGGATAGCTCATACAGGTGGGCCAGGATTAGGATGACATTGAGCAATAATCCGGTTTGCTGTAAATTGAGTCATTTTAGGGTGACGGATCTGCAACCTTGGATGACTTGGCATGCACCTCTTTTGGCTGATTGTCATCTACAGAAGAGCTTGTAGATTTCTTCTCTGTGCAGAAGGAGGGACCTCTTCGCCATGCCATCCATTTCTCGTGTGGTGCTGAAGTAGTTATTCAGACGTCCTACCCACGTGTGCCATCTGGCTGCAGCAGTGACCGAATCAGCCAAGGCGCTGAACAGCTGTAGTGTAGGCAGACAGAGAGAGAGCTTTAAGGGCAGTGTCCCGGTGACACTTGGGGCCCATCCACCCCTGCGTCTGCTGGTCATCTGCCATGGCGTGTTAGTGCCACCAGGTGGCGTGCGAGACCTTGAGCCAGGTAGCCTTTGAGTTGAGGTGCAGTTAAGCCAAGCACTTTCAGGTGGCGCCAGAGCCCGGCAAGCGGAGGAGGAGTCTCCAGGCGGACTTGCTTGGCAGCGTGCTGTGCAGGCAAGCACAGGAGCAACGTCCTGCCGAATTCCCCTTCTGGCACTGGGGCTGTGGGCAGGCAGCAAAGTCCTCAGATGAGAGGGGGTAAGGCCGCGCCCACAAATTGACGAGCCTGTGCATTAGGGCTGCAGCGTGGTTGGCGGGTGGAGACACGTAGATTCTGCATGGAGCGTCCCGGTCAGCTGGCCATTCTCGAGGAGGGGGGCTTGAGTCTCAATCACACTGCTGGGAGACAGGTGGGCATGCTTCAGTTACTGCCCATGGTATACAAGGGATGCAAATGGCCCACCTCCTCACCAGAGTTAAGGCCAGGGTTTTAAGTGGTCCGGGTCCTGCCGATGCTCAGCAACTGGCAGTTCTTAATAGCAGGTGCCGAAACGGGTCCCTACAGGGCTCTCCAATTTTATCTTCAGGGCTGAGGGAAAAAAAAAGCTTAACTCTGCAATAGTACCACCCGTCACTGCTTTTGATGTAACTTCAAAGAGACTCATTTTTCAGTTATATATAGCGCAGACTTGGAGCAACCATGAGCACCAGTTACATTTCACAAGGACATTTATTCATGTTTTGAATCACAGGATGTTGAGTCGATGTGAGGCTCGAACCTGCTTTCTTAGCTCGAAAGTCGGTAACCCACAAGAACGGAAGCATTTCAATTTTACACACAGCAAAGTCATAGTTGTTGCTTATTTACCTTATGCAGTTTACAACCATTGACAAAGCGAATAGTCCTGGCTTGTTGTAGGTTTAATGTTACTTGTGTTATATATCTGGATGAATGGACAGGCGCAAAGAAATACCAGTGGGGCAGCACACTATGCTAAGTACAGATTTTTAGTGTAAGTGTTTTAAGCCACATCCTTATTTACAACGGCCACGCCCCTATGGGAGACCGCTTTTCATCTTACCTAAAGCCCTGATTAAGGCCCCTGGCCTGGGTCGTATGGGCCTCAGTCCTGGGGTACAATAACGTGCAACAGACACACACATTACCAGTCTGGCCGTGGCTTTGAGCAATTCCCTGCACTTTTAGTAATCTCTTTTGGCTGATCCCGGCCTCCACAGTGCGTGCTTCTACATAAAGCATGTCAGTAGAGCCCGGGTGGCACTCTACAGCTGTGTCGACATTTCTTTTTCCTTTCTGAGTTGTTTTAAACACAGGCAACCCATACCCGTTCTGTAAAAAGAATCTCGCTTCAAACCCTCTTTGCGGTTTGTTTAGGTATCAAGATATTTTCATGTTGCTTTTTTACACGCCAGGCAAAGCAAGTAAAACATATTCCCACGTAAATGCAGTCCTGTCAAGTATCACGCATCAGGTGTGACACTCACACATTTCAGTGCAGTGGTCCGCATCACCACACTGAAATGCATTGTCATGCATTTTGCTGACTTGCGCCACCCTGCTCCCAAGTCCGAGAGACGTGCTGCAGCCAGTGCCAGCAGCTGCTCTAGTAGTTCATAAATAGTTAATCATGGCTGCTCTCAGCTTGTGGGCGCGGGGCAGCGCTAGGTGGCTACAATGTAACAAACTGTTACAATCCTCTGTGCTGGCTCCAGGCTGGCGATGTAATTTCCTGCCACGCCGCGGCTTAAATTTGACAGACACACACAGTTAACTCTCAGCAATACCTTAACTGGCTATAATCCGGATGCTTTTTTATTTTTAATGTAACGCTGACTTGGTCTTGCCATCACGTCCGGAGGAAGTAGTGCAAGTGTGAGCACACACTGTGAGGCAGAATCGGCGGGCTATTCAAATCGAGTGGAAGTCCTTGCCGTCTTGGTGTGCTGCACTGCTCTGAGCCTTAATAATCTTAGATTTAATTATATTAGTTTATCTATACTGTGAACACATGAGACAAGCAGTTCACGTCTGGTTTATATCAACAACCTTGTGGCCTGTTCTATTGACTTGTGATTGCTCAAGTACTTTCAAGTCTGTCCATGTACGCACTTCAGCAATCACGAGACAATATAACAAGCCACTAGGTTGTTGATGCAAACAGCGGGAGGCGTGAAGTGCTTAGCTCATGTGATCAGCGCAGCAGGCACAGCCTCGTGCTGACAGCAGAGCACTAGATGCTGACACTGCTGTTGGTGCATTTAATCAGGACACTCGTGAGCTTTTCTTCGAATGTTGAGGCTTGAATGTGCAGAATATTCTAGTCCCATCCAGAACACCAAGCAGCTGCAGATTGAAACCAAGACTGACTAATTGGGATCATTTATTAACAGGCAACTGAGATCATGCCTGGGGCCTCTCACATCCTGTTTGGGTCAGTCCATCTCAGAGTTCCCTTCCATTCCTGGTGCTTTTTTGAAGCAGTTTTAAGATGATCCTTTAGTTTCTCATTGCTCAAATAGTTGTAATTTCTGATATTTATATGTTTCCCTCGTCTTCATATCTTTGATTTTGCTCGCGAGAAAGTGTCACTCATAATCATTGAATGTCACTCATAATTACATTGAAATTATGAAAATGTCACACATAAGCAATCTGAAACCTTGGCAGCTAGGATTAATGTCAAGAGTTTTCCCCCTAAATATCGAATTTATCACTACGTAATCTCGATAGAAATGTTTGTGCAAAAAGCTAATCTTCAGTACAAGTTTTCCTATGAATATATTCCCATAAATATTTTTGAGGTTGGATGGTTTTTCTTTGGACTGTTACTCGTGCAGTCTCCATGCTCTGGACATGCCCTTGTTTGATGTCCAGTCAGTGCATCCTTTCAATGCGATCTCATAAATGTCGACACATTATTTTGGAGAACTCATCTTTTACATGGGTATAAACATTTTCTAATTTACAGATGTTTCCTTCATATTTGCATTGTTTTGACACTTAAAATGTGAGAGAATTGTACAAATGCAGCTTTCTATTAAGAAAACCTATTTATACAGTCATTCTAAAATGTGTTTTGCTTCCCTAGTTGGATTATATTTTAATTTATTGGAGAATTGTATGTAAAAAGAATTATGAAAAAATGGTACGTGGAGTATTGAAATCTGGGTCTGACAAAAGGGCGAAAAATTAAATGTAGCTTTCTTAAGTGCTGCACAACATTAGTATATGTGTACGTCTATGAAATGACTATAGGCCTCTCATATTAGCATTTTATGCAGAACAGTCCAAAAAAGTGCACAGTGCATGCTGTTGGTGAAGCAACATGTAGGCAGAACTTTGTTATAAATTCTCAAGCATGTGATTAGTGAATATAATACCAAACTCTGATTGAGTGGGAAGACATTTTCTCCAACACAGTATCTTTCATAGACTCACATTCTCTAGGTTTTTCAACATTCTGCCCTCTCACGGTGGAAAGCAGAAACCTTTTTTAACAAATTATCTGGACCCCAAATTACATGTTAGGTGGAATAGGGTGAGGTATGTGGGAACCACCATTACCCCGGGTTTTGGTGTTTGCCACCATGAAAGATAACTGATATTCTGCGATTTTTACTTGCAAATGAGGCATAACACACAGAATCTGTATTTAACACACCAAGCTCCTCAGGTTTAGCCTTTTTTAACAGGCATTTCCCCGATAAAGTTTGGTAGGTTCGATCTACTGGAATCTATCAGGGGAAAACTGCAAGTGTGTAATAATTATCTCAAAACTTGTAATTGCGTCCCCCGTGCAAACAAACGTTTGATCAGGGATCAGCCCTGCACTTTTAATTAGAGCTATAGTGTCAACTTTGTGTATATTGATTTTACTCTGATGTCTCTTCGTTCATTTGCTTGTCAGTGAATAAACGGAGGGTTGGTTACTTATATCCTCAAGGGCTATGTTGGATTATTCTTTCTGTCACTTGATGTGAGTAAGGCCCACAAAGGAGATCTGGATTACTCAGTGTTTTTCACATTGTTTTCTGCAATAAGAGATTTGAAGCCCTCTGTAAAACTGCAGTGAAGATTTTTAAGTTTCTGGATCAACTAACCTTTCACTTTTCAAGTCTGTTGTCTTAGAACGTGATTCTTCTAAACCAGGTTGCTCCAAAGAGTAGCTTGTGAGCTACTGGTAGCTCCCCAGCTGCCTATAAGTAGCTCTTCTGTAGGCACACCATCCTTGTAAATTCAAAGCTTTTGCTTGGTTGAATTAATATATGTGTGCCAAAATTGAAAAACTTCTATTTTAGTCGAAAATTTGTGTATTTGCGGTCCTTCGGATAAAAGTGGTTGAATTAGAAATATATGTTTGAAGCTGAAATTTCATTGGTAACTCATATAGTCTTTGGGGGACCTAGTACTAATTTTATTACCCCAGTGTCAGGATCACTGCAACTGTGGCTCTTATGTATTCCACACTGACCAAGCCTTTTTTACATTGCTGCTGGCAACCCTGTCTGATGAACTGAGGTGAATACTGCTCTTATCTTACATAGGATGGCCACTAGTGTAACTTGTCTGGTGTGGTCACTATTAAAACACTAATGTAAAATGTAGATGTAAATGTCAAGTATTTGTAAAGCACGAACAATTACCCTAAGGTGTCAAGGCACTTTGGGCCATCAGGAAGATTAAGCGAGCTATTGCCCAGAGTCACATGGTGCTGGGCAGTTTTGCCGCCGGTGCCAGGGATCGAACCGTGAGACCCTGGGTTCCGAAGTCTGCCGCCCTGGCCGCGGCGCCACACCTCTTACCTAATGATATTAATAGCTTGGGGTGATTTTTATTCAACATATGTAGCTATTATAACAGAAAAGGTTGGACACCTATGCCCTAAACTGGCTGTGTTCCACAAATACGTTAATTTTACCGCAAATAAAATAAATGTTCCTCCAAAAATTGGTTATAACCCCAAACAAAAACATTGCCAGTGAAACATGGCAGTAAAAGAATTTTCAAACTTATGATCTTCTTGGTAGTTTCATTTACTACCTATAGAAATGTCACATTATCTTAAAAGGTGGTATTTATATACTGGAAAGTGATGGTAGGACACAGTGCTAATTGCTGTATATTTTCTACTTGAGTGAAGGAATCGCCACCCAAACACAAATGCAGTGTCTGTGACTAGTTAGAAGCTCAAGGCTTTCTATTATTTTTCTCGGTTTGCTTTATAGAGAACTTAAAGCCTAACACCCAACCAACGGGGCATGTAAGAAACATGAATCTGCCTCAAACCATGCTCCACCACCAAGCACAAAGAGCTCCGTATGAGTTTGGCTCTATTTTTCTCATTTTGTTGATTAGACTTTCTCAAACCTATAGTCATGAGCCTCCTGAAAGGTCGTAATCAACAAGATACATCCATACAGCGTTGCAACGTTTTGTCATTTCACATGTTAAGAAGAGGGTTGACTGCCCCAAGTCCAGGAACAGCAGGAATGGACTGACTTCACGAACTCTTCCTCCACATTCAGCACTTCAGCAGGTCATGTGCCTGGAGGATTATGGGCCACATTACACCTTGGTCATAAACTCAGAAATGGGTCTTGGATATCATCAGACCTGGACGTTTATTGGAATTCATTGCCAACCATCCAACAATCAGAGAGAAAAGAGGACAAGCTAATTGGAGATCAAACACACATACACAGGTTTATTTCTGCCAATATACTAGAGGCCCACCAAATTCAAATAAATGAAGACATCAACTTCTGCTACTTTTTCCTCAATTAGGGAAAGAAATGTTATATTAAAATCTTACCTCTCAGGATAGTCAATAGTTCCATTACCAGTAATATATCCCTTATGATGTCAACACTTCAAGCTGTTGTTCATACCCTACAGCAAGAGGGTTTTCTTTGTGCCTTTAAACTGCATAAGCCTCACACCATATAGCCAGACATCGAAAGCACTTAAAATAGCTTTGATTTGGCTTCATGGGCCAACTCTGCTGTCTCAAAGTGCTACTGTGTAAGCCTCAAATTATCTGGCTCTGGTGGCTGCCCACATCTGGTTGATATCAGCACACTCATCCAGAGCAAGAACATTTGTTCGGTTCCAAAGCAGTTTATTGTTCCAGCTCCTGTACTCATTCTTCAAAGGGTAGAATTGTTATCCAACCATAAGAGCTATTCTGTTGTTCTAAGCAGATCTCTATCCTTCCATCTTATAAGTGAAGCAGATGGCAAAAAGAAGACAGACCCTACTTGTGAGCATCTTCTAGTACGGGATGTATGACATTACAACGCATGCTTTTACATCGCATGCCTTTACAACGCTGATTTTACAACGCATGCCTTTACAACGCATAGTGCTTTGGGGCGCTGGATAGTGAATAGTTTAATTTACTATTCCAACTCCAGTCCCCGTGGATAGTAGGGAAGGTGTTGGATAGTAAATTAAACCTATTCCCTATCCTAGAGCGCCCCCCAGCGCAATGCGTTGTAATGGTTTGCATTGTAAAAGTTGCATCGTAAAGGCACTGCGTGGTAAAAGTTGCGTTGTAAAGGATGTTTCCCTATAGTACGTGTGTCTTTGTTAGTTAACAATTAGGCAGCTCAATGTCCTCCTGGGGCCAGTGTGTTATAGATCACCCTGATCTCATGTTTTACGCTCCAAATAAGGTGCAAAAAGCTGCAGAAACTGTGGGCTCAGAAAATCAGTTTTCTAGCAGCATTACTGAAAAATTCATTGAATTCTTATTTCAATTTCTTTGGAGTTCAGGTCCTTAAAATAATTAATTCAGGGAAAACAGTAAAAAATCATATGGGTAACATAAGGACCGTGTTTATATTTGTAAGCATGGAGGAAAACTAACACATTAATTCTCCTCGGAAACCTAGACACCCTGGAAGTTGTCATTTGAATGCTGGATTAGCCAGTTGACAGAGCATTGCCATGCCATGAATAAAGTAGTGGGAGATAGCATCAGCCAAAGCAATTCCCAAAGTTGGTCCTACTCCAAGATGATGTAGACATGATCCTAAAATGTTAGGAAGCACCTCCGTTTGTTCTTTTCATTGAGTCAGAATACTCCGAATCCAAAATATGTGAGCATACACCCATAGCAAGGCTTGGAGGGCGAAACCATTTTAATGAGCAGGTATGTACTGCCTCTGTGCACTTTTCCTCTTTACCCACAGAAACCTCTGATAGTCCTGAAATTTCTGATAGTTATGGTATTTTCCAGGATTAATGAACAAAGCACTTTTGGGTTATTTTCGTTGTTATTGTTTGAAACTACTGTGGGTCACAGATCCACTTCTCCCCTTAGATCAGGATAAAATTAATTACCAATGCGTCCAGATCGGGCATGTGCTGCTTTTCTTAAAGCATCATCATTGTGCCTAGTTGTATGACTAGTGAACAATTACAAAGTTGTCACTTGTTATGTTGTAACCAATATTCTATGCAGGCAGGGAAGCTTGACTTTCATCTACTAAAGCTGGTTACAAGAACATTTATAATTGATTTTGTCTGTTTATGGATGGAAACATTTCACACAGAATTTTGTCAGTCTGGAAGGACTTTGCCTTACTTCCTGGGTTTAACCATGTGTAATACCAATGCGTCCTTATACCGGGATCCACATGGAGTTAGTGAATACTTTTCTAGGGGGTCTTTTATAAAAACAAATCCGACATGTAAAAAGGCCAGCCTTAACTTTTGAGCTTATCGTATTACTAACTAACAGGAGACTGGTTTCAGCTATGTGTTCTGATGACTTAAAATTCCTTTTGTGGAATTGATTTTCACCCCAGCAATTACTTGTTCAAGGAGCCGGTGAAGTAAGGCTTTTTTAATAGAATTCAAAAGCCTCTTCTGAAGTGTCATCATTGTAAAGCTACCATGCGAAGAAGAGATCCTTGCTTCAGATCGAAGATTATTTTTGACTTTCAATTGAATCCAAGCTGTTATGCATCTTGTGTTCTTTTCAAAGCCTTCATTGATGGCAGACAAAATTGCTGCACATACTGGGTGCCAAACACTCCCTCTAATATTATGCATCCAGAATTCAGTAATTAAGGCTCAGTAATCTTCTCTTTGTGTCCTATACCAGTTTAAATAAAGGGCAGGCTGTTTCACAAACGAAGGCATTGACCATTGGTTCGTAGATTGTATCACATCCTCTTAACAGAAATGTAACAGAGTAGACTTTTTCTTGGCACGCTTATAGCTCATTCAACAAGAGCTACATCTTCAAATTTGGTGAGCTTTGCAACATAATTAACAAGTTGTTTTGCAGGACAGTTACTCTGAGGAATGTTCTACCTTTCACCAGGTATTCGTGTCTAAAAGAGACCCATGTGCAGGTATATAAGAGGGCCATGCCATTCCTCAAAACCGGTTAAGAAGAAAGTATTCATAGCTCAAGTCTTGATTTTGACATATTGAAAAAGAACCTGCAACCCTGCAATATATTCAGTGCTGATGAAGCATTACATGCCTTTAAATGTTGTTGTCCAGAATTTGCATCTTTTAACATACATATGCAAACGTCCCCCCCTCCATCCCCCCACACACACACTTAAACCGAGTCTTTGGGCTTTCACACCCATGAGATACAAAATCTAGAGGGCTTCTGGTGGCGGCAACTAAACACAGGTTTTTACTTTGATTCTTAGTACATTTTACAATGAAAATGTTTAAACTTTTTTGGGGAGCTTTATTTATGGTTTTCCAAACAAAATAGTATAAAACATAGTGCTCACATTATGGGTGTAGAGTATAACAGTCCATCGATAGAGACCTGGGCAGGAGGGACAAAAACATTGGTAAAACCAGCAGGTACAGTAATCCAAGCATTACATTGTAAGGCGGAGCAAGCACCGGAATTACAATAGAGGGCCAGGCCAAAAACAAAGTCTGCGGTGCATGTATTTTTCCTGTAGGTGGGGCATTAATGGGTCCATGGCAATAATAAGATGAAACGGTGGCACAGGGAATCTTCTCAGTGAGTGAGCCATTCACACTTACTCGTCAACTGGGGTAAGTAGAGAAGCATGATTAGTGTAATGAAGCCCTTGGGAGCCCGAGTTTCTGCAGCGTTGCGTGGACATAGGCCACTCCAGAGAGTCCAATGTCTTTTCTGCCTCAAGCAGAGCAATGGCCGCAGGTGCCTTGGGTCAGACCCTGTTAAGTACTGCAAATACCGTGTGGAGGTTGAAGGACGTAGACCTGTGAGGAACAAACCCTGTCTGGACCAGGGAGATGATCTGATCGAATAATAGTGCCAATCTGGTGGATATTACCCTGGCCAAGATTTTATTGAAATTGAGTAAAGAGAGGGTCCGGTAGGAGGTGCAGAGGAGAAGATATTTGTCAGATTTCATCAAGAGTGTAATCACCGCCTCATGCAGTGATGACGGCAGGGCACCCTCATCGAGGGATAAAGCAGAGAATGGATTTATAAGTTTTGTAAAAGATACCTGTGAAACCGTCAAGGCCGGGGGGCTTTTTGCCATCCAAGGCATCAATAGGCTATGCTATTTTCTCTGCAGAGACAGGCTCACTTATGAATTGACGCTGCGAGTCAATGATCCACACCATTGCAACCCCTTCAAGGTAGGCAGGTCTGGCGTCGTCGCCCTCCACAAGTTTGGTGGAATACAGTTGTTCGTAATTATGAAGGATGGCAATTGTGATATCAGGATTATGAGTGACTGGTCTGCCGTCATTGAGTAGAAGTTCAGGTATGTAAGCGGGTCTGTTGTTTGGACGAAGGAGATTTGCTAATGTGCACCCCAGGTGTTAAGCCAAGATGGCCGCGCGGCAATGAAGCTCCGCCTGTGGCAGCCCGATAACTATGGTTTACATGCACTAAACCCTATCTAACTCCATCTGCCGTGCTACTATCCTTCCGCCCGTACTTTGCTGAACAATATTCAGTATTTTGGGTCATGATTTGAGGAGGAAGGGCCAAGACCTCTTGAGTGCGTGGAACGGGCCTAGCCCTCTTTGGACGCCCCACGGTGACATGCGCCCCAGGCAAGCCTGAGAAATGGGCTACCTAGCCCTGCTGCCCCCGCCCAGCACTCTGTGAACAAAGGCCTTGGCCGCCTGCCTAGCCCAAGATCGTTACCAGCTGAAGACTTGCTGCTGGAAGGAGTGGTGCATCGCCGGAGACCAGCACTGGTCGGCCTGTTGGTGACTGGCGCTGCAAATGGAGACATTTCTACCTATCTATTGCTTCTCGCTGAGCTGCGACCCTCATGTCAACAGCTGTAATCCTTGCTAGACGTGGGTATGCCATAGCCAACCGCATTGAGTGCTTCTCTGCTGTTGGAGCCTCAAACCATGCTTACCTCTGCAGCTTCATTGGCTGCAACGTGATTGCAGTCACGTTTGCTGAGGCCCAAGTTTGCAGCATTTGTTACTCTCCACTGTGGATTGTTTCAGCGTACTCGGCGTGCCCCCATGTTGAACTAGTGGCAGGTGGCGTGTTTTAGCTGCACCACGGTGTAGCCAGCGCACCACGTCTATTGTTAGAGTTTAATCCCCTACATACTCTGAGACACTTTGCCTGGGCCCTTCCTGCGCTATCACTACTCTTTGGGTTTGGATACTACTGGTAGTCTGCTACCTCACTCAAGTGCTATCTTCTGGGAGATGCCTCGGCTCCACTTGGAGTATATGCAGGCTGTCTCCCTCATCATTAATGTGGGGTAGTCGAGACCCTTTGGACCCCTGGCTGCAGTCAACATTTGCCCACTTGGGTGCAATATACGCATCACTGGCATAATAGCATGCACCAACATGGGGCACCTGGACCAATTTGTGGAGCATGTGCTAGTCTAATTGTTTGAGCGCCAGAGCTTCAGGGACAGCTTGGTGGTAGAGCAAGCACATCGGTCACGGGGGCCTAGACCGCCACCTAGAACAGCTCCTCGTTCTATAATTTGAATCTTTTCTTAACTTCAGAGACCAGGACATACAGCTTTAGTTGTCTTGTAAGCAAAGCCTGTTGTAATATCGAGGATCCACCATTTCTTTGTACCCCGACTTCACCTTGATAGTTCAGAAGGTGTATCATAAATTTCAAGATGTTAAGGCACTACTCTGCAAAAAAGGATATTCAATATGGCATGCTGTACCATGCTAGGCTTTTAATGGATGTAGATGGGAAAGCTCGTTTTTTCGACTCTCCTACAGAAGCACTCTCCGTCTGTAAAAGTTTTAATTCCGGTGTGCTCCATTGCCACGGTCTACCCCGGTTCACACTCCGGCCGATTTGCAGGCTTCACCCAGCATAGACCTTTTCCCCACTGGCTGAACTTGCTCCTGAGTTCGAATAGAGCGAGATCCATGATGAATACTCTTTGGCGGACCATTGAACTTCCCTTCTGGGCACTGTTTCTTGGCAGGACATGCCTGAATTTCCCTGTAACCAATTACTATTATGCGCCAATTGTTTCCTTCATATGGACTCTATTGACCGTGGCATTGCCCACCCTCACGGTGTATACCATATTGTTATTTCTTTTGGGATTTGTGTTTATTTGTTAATTTCTATGGGATTTCCTGAGCGGTTTGATGCTCCGTGTGGATGGGGGGTAGTGTGGGTTGGTTTATTTGCGGTCAATTGTTCTTCTTTTTCTTCCCTTTTCAACATTACCCTGGGGGTTATATGTACTGTCCTTCTTACCGTGCAGACTGTGCACTTGCAAGCATGACTAAGACCTTGGCGGGGCAGGCCTCCTCGACTGGGATAACATGTCTAACGTGGAACGTTGGGGGCTTAAACAGTGCTCGGCAGGGTAAGCAGATCATGGCCTACATCGATAGGCATGGGGCAAAGATTGTTGTCCTGCAGGAGACACACCTCCTCCCACAAGATTCCCCAGTCTTTGCCAAAGCATGGGGACAACATTGATACTTCATTAGTTACAGCACCTACTCCAGGGGGGGTGTACACCCTCATCCACAAGAGCGTCCCCTTCAGCCTTACCGCCAGCTTCGTGAACAGAGAAGGCCAGAATGTGATACTGGCTGGTCAATTGGCTGACCACTGCTTACTCCTTGTGAATGTATATGCTCCTTATGTTGATGATGCGGGTTTCTTTCATGAGCTCTCTTCCATCATGGGTCGGTTTGGCGCCACTACTGGGGGGAATCTCAACTTGGTACAGAACTTCCTACTTGATTTCATGGGGATGCCCTCTATTAGCAAGCCACTGGCCACTAGGGCGTTTAAAGATATCTATGACACCTATACACTGACAGATACATGGCAACACTTACATTCTACAAAGCCCACATATACATTTTGTTTCTGTGCAACATGCTGTATGGACGCACATTGATTACTGGCTTCTGTCGGCTAGCGCTCTCCCCTGGCTGAGTCGCGTGCAACACTTGCCCCATACACTCTCAGATCACCACCCCTGGGCAGATGTCCCTTAATATCCCATTTGGTAGAGGGCTTGAGAGAAGATGGTGCTTTACTGGCACTGCTCTCCTAGAAGCAGTGTTCCATACAGAGCTCCGAGACTCCATATCAAAATACTTTGACATAAACACCAACTCTGTGACCTCTGGGAGGCCTTTAACGCATTCATTATGGTTGTTAGCATCTCTAAACATGCAGGTGTCCTCCAGGACATTCGGAATAGCATCAAATGTGTAGAGGGTGAACTTAGACATTAACAGGTCTGACAAGCTGCGGTCTGGCGCATCCTCGCCCCACGCTGAGAAGCGAGTTCCATTCCTTGGCCGAGTGAGAGATTGCCCATCTGGGCAAGTGTGCCCAGGCCCGGCAATATGGCGAAGGTAAACACCTGGGCGCACATTGGCAAATCTCCTTCATCTGAACTAAGGTCCCACCTACATACCTGAACCTCTACTTGATGACAGCAGGCTAGTCACTCATAAGGCTGATATCACACTTGCCATCCTTCATTATCATGAACAACTTCCCCCACCAAACTTGTGGGGGGCTACGACGCCAGAGCTGCCTACCTTGAAGAGGTTGCAATAGTGTGGATCACTGTCACGCTGTGTCAATTCTTGAGCGAGCCTATCTCCGAGGAGGAAATAAGACAGGCCATTGATGCCTTGGGTGGCAATAAGGCCCCTGGCCTTCACGGTTTCACAGTTATCTTTTTACAAGACTTATAAATCCATTTTCACCCCACATCTTTTGGAAATGTATGCATGCTAAAGCCCTCTATGAGGGTGTACTGCTGTCCTCACTGCGTCAGACGGTGATTACACTCTTGATGAAATTTGACAAATATCCTCTCCTCTGCACCTCCTATCAGCCCCTCTCTTTACTCCATTTTGATAAAATTTTGGCCAAGGTAATCTCCACCAGATTGGCACTGTTAATTGATCAGATCATCGCCCTGGTCCAGACAGGGTTTGTTCCTCACAGGTCTATGTCATTCAACCTCCGCACGGTATTTGCGGTACTTAACAGGGTTTCGCCCGAGGTGCCTGCAACCATCGCTCTGCTTGATACTGAAAAGACCTTCGACTCTCTGGAGTGGCATTTCCTCCACGCAACTCTGCAGAAACTCAGGCTCCCAAGGGCTTCATTGCACTAATCTTGCTTCCCTACTTACACCTGGTTGCACGACTCCGTGTGAATGACTCACTCACTGACCAGTTCACGATCACCAGGGGTACACATCAGGGATGGCCTCTGCCACTGTTACTTTTTATTATTGCCTACAGGAAAAATACCTGCACCGAAGACTTTGTTTTTGGCCTGACTCTCTATTAATATCTACGTACTCAGACGATATCTTACTGTGTCTCCGTCAGCCTGCTCAGAATCATACTTCAATTATTTGAGAAATCCTCCGTTTCCGGGAATTTTTGGGGCTCCATATCCACTGGGTGAAGTCAGAACTTTTCCATCAACCAACGCTGCCTATGTGGCAACCTGCAAATATCCCATGCAGTGGTGCCGTGACTCTACTAAATATCTTGGTATTGAACTCCACAGGGATAAAGAACAGGTGATCTGCCTAAACTATGGACCTTCCTTGGAAAAATGTATGCATAATCTGACAGACTCCACTTTATCCTTTAAGGCCCAGATTGGCGCTGTGACAAAAGCCTGTTACGGCAGCCCCCATACTCTAAAACACAGTTTTCTCCTCTGAACTTTTTTCTCCAAGATACAGTATTTAATGCCTATGTGCAGTCCAGATTGTGCTTTTCCAAAGTAATATAATTGGGGTTGTCTGAGCAAAACATTGCTAAATTACATTAGATTCAGAATTGTATGGTGAGACTGATTTTAAGTCTTCCTAAGATAGTTTTAACTACATTAGTTGCCAGTTTACAAATAAGTTCAACTTAAGTTGCATGTACAACCCACAAGATGTACAAAAACTACTCCTCTTTCTTAAGCAGGACACTTTCAGAGTATACCCCCTCTCCAGCTCTGTGTTTTCAATCTCAAGTCCCTTGACAATCTTGAAAACAAAGTTCAAGAAATTTGGGGATCTTTCGGGAGAGACAGCAGCCAAATTATGTAATTATCTCACTTTAAATGGTCTAAAGTAACCTTACTCAGATTAAGGAAAAAGCTACAAACACGGTAATACTTGCCATAATCTTTCATCTCCATGGCAACAGTCTGCTTTATGAGATACTGAGGCTTTGCCTAATATCGACCTATTGGAGAATTCTGGATTACATGGGCCGCTGACTATTATGTAATGATAACTTCATGTTGTCCTGTATAGTGCCAAGAGTCTCTTTGAGAGTCAGTACAGTTTTATAAATATCTATCAATAAATAAATAACCAGCCCTCCACACATGGTCTTAAAGAGTGCGCAGAACCATGAGAGATACCAATACTGAATTACATATCTTTTAAGTATTCAGATGTATTGTTAGCTTATCTTCCAAGTTCCAGGTTAACTTCATGTTTAGGCTCTCAACCTTCTGTTGTGATGGCTCATAATTGATTATATTCATTGGGCATTGATCACTATTATCTTAACTGTATGTGTTGGATTCTGCAGTAATGCATGCTGTCACCTCTATATTTCTATGACTAATCATGCCCCAAGAATGTTTTTGCTTTAATAAACTTTATGCTTAAAAAGGATTTGTAATTACTGTCTCAGAGTTAAAAATGTATATTGGTAATATTTACCCCATAACAGAAAATGTATATCAACAACTATTCCTAGCAAGCAAAGGATTTGTAGCATTAATCACTGCCCCATGACAATTCGTGCCTAGAATCACAGAGAATGTTTGACCAACTCTGCCCCTGTACTTTGAAGGTTCCATTCTCTTGGCTCTTTGCTTCTACTTCCTCCTGTGAGACGGGAACCCAATGCTGCTGTCTGCAAAGAATGCAAAATAAACATCACCAAAAAGGGATTTCTAACCACCCATATTCCCCAAGTGTATGCTGTTAGGTATCTGTGTAGAAGGAAGCAAGAAGGGTATGGGGACTGGATTCCCCACTGACGTCGGTCTAGAAACTCCCTTTCTGCTCCATAGGAAAGGGCAGACCGACTCCTCTCCACAGAGTCCTCTACTCTCTTCGCTGGTGCTAAAAACGTAAGACTGTGGACCCATTTCTCTCAGCCCGCACCAACATTCTTCTAATCCAAAAGAGAGAGATCCATGGAGATCCACAGATTGGAAAAATACATTCCTAGAAATCACCCTCTGTATTACTGTTGTTTTGAGTGAAGGTGAGTTGTGGAATCAGGTGCACAAATTTTGACTGAAGGTTCATGGTAGAAATGGAGTGTGGGGCAAGATTCTGCTGTCATGACAGGCTTTGTTGCAGTGTATCTTGTGGATAATGTAGAGTGATTTAAATGTAATCCTAACAGCCACAGGCAACCAGTGTAGTATTCCAAATACAGTTTAGCTTAGTCAAATGTATGTAATCTGAGGCATCTCTTCCGGAGTCTGTACAGTAAATTCTTTGGAATGCCTCTGTAGATAACTTTTCAATATCCTGTCCGCCCCAAAACAAAATGTTTTGTTTGTAGAACTTGATTGAAGGTTTACGGTTGAAGGATAATTTTGGAAAGCGTAGATTGGCATGTCAAAAACTTGAGTACAATGTTGATTTGAGGGGAAACTGAGAAGTTAAGTCAAACACATTCCCCATGTTTTTAGCTTTGAGTGGTGGCTGAAGCAAGTCTTAGACTGATAGTTCATTGAAATTTCAGAGAAGGGGTGTCTTGCGCTCATAGGATTAGAAACTTTGGTGTTTTTTTAGCCAACGCTTTCTCTTATCCAGTACTAAGTGTGTTCTAGACAATTGGTGATGTTCTGGTACTCTCTCAGTTATTACCCAGAAGAGTGATTATTTTATTTATTTATTTATTTATAAAGTTTTATATAGCGCAAACTTGATCCCGAAGGATATCAGAGCGCATTACAGTTAGAGGGAGAGGAAGGAAAAAGATCACAACAAGACTAAAATGGTGAAAATAATATGCATAAAATCATATAGTGCAAACATAACAGATCCTATTTAATTCAGGGTTAACGCAGAGTGGGCTAGTCAATGATAAAATGACATCAAGGGAGTGATGATACATAATGATGTAAGGGGGCGAATACAATTGTAACAAACAGAATTATTGCCTCTTCGTTCATCGAGAAATGTATCTTGTGCTGAGTAGCAGACACATGGGTCACAGTTAAACAGGGATGGGACAATGGCAATACTAGAGGGGACACCGCACAGTGATATGTGAGAGGGAGCTTCTGAAAAGTACATTCTTGTTTACCCTGTACGAATGCGGAGGAATTCATTATTTAAGTTAGAGTAATTCTGGATATTCCTATCCATTCTTTCACTCAAGACAGCACAATATCCTAGTCAACAGCGTTATAAACTGCGAATAGAACCTGAGCAACTTCGACTGATGAGGCACTCCTGTCTCTTGTCAACTAGACCTGATTTTTTCATGAAGCATGCAATTTTGTTTGACGTATTCTTGTAATTGACCCATTGCTATTCTCCCCATAATTTTTCTGGATTTGAAATGTGTATATTTGTATTATTATTAGGCAGTTGGGAGATAATTTCACGTTTCCTTTTGCTAGACCTATGCCTTCTGACAGTGAGGCATTTATCACAGTGGTGATGTCAGATGTTTTGGTGCAGCGGTATTGCTTGTGACGTTTAGTTACCTGTTCCAAAATAATTCATGAATGGCTCGTTAAACCAGCTACTATATTACTAGTAGCTTGCTCTAATGACACACTTCTGGGATAAGGAGGGACAGAAATGACCACAATCTCACCTAATCCGAGTTAATCCTTCTTCCAAATCACTTCCGAGAGTAGCATCCACTTGATTTGATCCAATCATTGGTGAAGTTCTATAAAAACATCTTTTTGGGTTTCTGACGTCTTAATTTTAGGTCTCAATGACAAATTATTTTACGAGGAAATTCATGAATGCTATATCACTTGCTTTTTATGTTCACCTTTTCAACAGGAGTGTGGTTTGTTTCTGAAAATGTTCTCACATGTGAAATCTTTGCAAGTGGATAAGGTTTTATGGTGTGCTGTGAATCAATAGCAAATGCCTGTTTGCCAATTTTGGGTAGACTGCTTACATCGGAAGTATACTGAAATTTAAGGATTTTCTGTGTTAAAGGTAGACTCTTACACAGAGTGCTTCGAAGTTCATTTTTTGCCCCTAAGTTTTCACTTCCTAAGTATAGAATTCCCTTTCTTTGTTTTCCAGGCTCAAATGTTACTTTTTTTGTTATCTGTGCTCCGATTTTTCCTCTACTTTTCTTGCCCCATGGCTTAACTTCTTTCTTCTAAGCTCTACATAGTTATTTTTTAATCTAACTACACACGCTTTTTTCAGTGTAAAAGTTAACTTTTTTTCTTCTCGAAATTGGCTTGTTCATTTTTCACCTCATAATTAACTTTCTTTTATAAACAGATTTTTTGCTGTCCTCAAAATTAATGTTTTTTATGGCCATGGAGGTATGTGTAACAGCTTCCTCCTTTCTGACCTCTCAACGCGAGACGTTCTGTGGATACATGGTACAAGAAAGAGAGTCTGTACTGTGATTAATCTAGACGACTCTTTACTTAAATGAATGGGTGACATGTGTCCCATTTATGAAGCCCCTCAATACTGGACACAATTATATATTGGATCACACTAGACAAGTGTAAAGAGGCACTATTGATTGGCTATAGATGAGGAGCTGGTTGGCCTTCATTATGGATAAAAAACCTAAGTGATTGGAACACGGTGGAATTCAGCTTGCCCCCTATTGTCTGGATGAAGACCCTACCATCAATTCCATCCATCAATTTTGGGTCGAAATGTCAACATGTCTTATCCACGTGGCTAGTACTGATATTGTTATCCATAGAGAGACAGCACTGATTTGTACACTGTAACTATGTATTATGGATGTAAATTGATTTGAAAACTAAAACCAGACAGGCAGGAATACCATCTGGTTGTAAATATTTGTACTGTACTACTTCATCTTCCCTCACCTTCACACTAGCACTGATTATGCACTTTCTCTAGAGCAACTAATGTATATAAAAAGTATATTATATTTATATGTTTAAATGTCAATTCAATTCATTATGTCTTTATTTCGAATAAAATTCATAAAAGACCACATACAATATTAATATTATTAAAAACTGCTTCAGACATATCCCCAATTGGCTAAAAAGAGAATGGCAAGTAACACATGTGATCATACAATTAATTAAAAAAAAAAATGTTCAATTTCTTTGTGCGGATCAACCACGCCCAACCCAGAAATTTAGCTACACAAATCACAAACATTTCGGTTCTAATATCACGTAATTTCTGCAGGGCTTCCCGGTGACCCCCACAATCCAAGATTGCACATAGAGGTTTCAGCCATTTAATTCGAGGGGAACGATATGCTGGACATGCAAAAAACAAATGACCAATACTTTCAACCTGATCGGGACACCAAAAACATTTATTGCTTGCATTCTTCGCCCACTTTGTAGTGAAGGAGTTAATGGGTAATGTACCTATACAAAACTGATGATACAGTTTGTGGTCTAGGGTTTTGAAAATCAAATCCCAGTGGGGCTCAAGGGACGGAATTACCTTGTGTGTTAAAAAAAGTCCCGTTAAGTTTTTGTCCGAGGATTGACTGACCAGTATAGATTTTTTCGAGGCCCAAAAGAGATCCTTGAACTCCAGTTTTGAAGGAAAACTGGAGCATCCAGGGTTTAACCATAGCTCGGGCAGGCCCATTGCATACAATATTTGTTTAACTTCCCTGAGGCATGGGATTTTGTGGGCACCCAATAGTGATTTAACTTCATCCAATTCGTGGGCAAAAAGGCTAAGCTCTGGAGTCGTCCAAAGCCGGCGCCATAATGCCACTAAACGGAACTGTGCCAGCTCTCCTAAGGGTCTAAAACCAAGGTCTAATAGCAGTGGTTTAATGGGTGAGGATTGTGGGAGCCCTACCAGGTTCCGAAGGAATCTGTTCTGTGCTGTGGCCAAAACTGACAGGTCCTTGTAACCCCTTATGTCCGCTCCATACAAGGTTGCTGCATTGACCTTGACCTCATAAATTTTCAGTGCTGGAGTGATACGTTTAGTCAAGGATTTTTTTTGTTCCTGCAACAAGCAACCTGTAAGGCGGACGAATTTGAGTTTTAATGTCTCCAACTGTGGATTCCAGCTAAGTTGATGATCAAGGGTCACACCCAGATACGACATGACCTTGACCTGCTCAATTGGGACACCATTCAAAGAAACCGAACTTTTGGTAGGGGTTTTCTTGCTAAAGACCATAAATTTAGTTTTATCAACGTTGATCTGCAGGTCGTTATTCTTGCAGAACTCTGAAAACTTATTCAGGGCCGCCTGTAACCCGCTCCGGGTTTTAGAGAGGAGCAGGGTGTCATCGGCGAAGATTAACATGGGATATTTTAATCCGCCCAGGGTAGGTGCATCAGTCTGCGTATTGTTAAAAAATTGGGCTACCTGATTGATGAAAAGGAGAAACAGAGTAGGGGCCAACACGCAGCCCTGTCGCACCCCTCGTTGGACCGGAAAGCTGTTGGTCACCTGACCCTGCCTCCCCCACCTTACCTGAGCGAAATTATCTTCATGTAAACGCCTGACTAATTCCAACAGTTCTAGGGGAAGACCCATTAATCTAAGAGCCTCCCATAGTTTCGCCCTTGGAACTAAGTCGAAAGCCGACTTGAGATCAACAAATGCGGCATAGATAACTCCACCGCCCAGAAAAACCACCTTCCAATAGAGCATGATGAGTCGAAATACCTGGTCTATGGTGCTGGTGCCTAATCTAAATCCTGCCTGCATAGGGGAAAGTATGTTGTTCTGCTCGATCCACCCCTGGATTCTTGCTAGGACCATTCTTGATACTATTTTTTGTATCGAATCTATCAGGCTTATGGGGCGATAGTTGTTTGGCAATGAGCGATCCCCTTTTTAGGTCTCGCTAGACGTAAGCAAAAGCAAAGCTTTTGCTGTCTATGCGAGACAACTTATGTTGTTACTTTTCGGGGAATGAGGACACCAAAGTGCCACGCGCATTTGCAGGCCGAGATTCGACCTCGTGAGCGCGCACGTCGTCACTCACGCATGCGCACAAAGAAAGCCATACACACACTGCATATACACACACGCACCCCCCCTTAAACATACACACGCGCACACAGACAGACAGACGCACGCACAAACACACTCAAACAGAGACACACACACGCGTACACCCCACCCCCACTCACCCCTCCTCTCATTTAACACACTCACCTGTTCTGGCGGTGGATCTGCATCTCGGGCGGCTGTAGCGCTTTGCGGGGGTCTCTCACCACATGAGAGCCCCGCCTTCCCCATGCGCCCGCCCGCTCTTCACCCGGTCCCCCATCTCGGGACCGGGACTCAATGCGGAGCCTTCGTGGCTCCTCGGGCAGCTCTCTCTCCCTCTCGCCGCGATGGGGCGGGACTTCCGGTTGGGGCCGCGCTGTGATTGGCCGGCTTCCCAACCGCTTCCGGGTCGTCGCAGGCAGCGCGGCGGCCCGGCGGGGATTTTCTATTTAGCCATCTCTTGTTTCCTTGCTCCCGCTTGCTATTGATGCTGTATTCCTTCACAGTGTTAATTATGAGATTTTGCCTGCGGAGGTGTACACAGAAGAGGCTCCTAAAGTGACGTCATGCGCTGCTTAACCAACAAAAGCATCTTAGAAATGGACCCTGTAACACTCCTAAGCCACTCGCAAACTCCCAAAAACTGTAAGCCCACAGCAGGAGGAACGAAAATTAAATAATGTAAATTATTCCCTTAGAGCTATGCTTAGGCTAAACACCAACCATGCGACAAGCTGGTTGAGCACATTTCACGCGACAGTTACAATTAGACGACATATTCAAGACATTGCCTCGCGGTGCCCCTAACTAGAATAACCTTTCAGCGACCCCGCTCTTGCACAGACCTTCCTGAGTGAGCACTCCGTGCCCTCTCTAAACGAGTGAGTGCAGCTCAGATGTCGGACACCTGATTAGCTGACAGAAAGGCCTGTTGCTCTCCATCAGAGGGCAGGGCGGGGAGCCACTTGGAAGCTGGGCTGTAGGAAGGATACATATGCAGTTCCCATCACCGCTGCTTTCGACGACACTTCCTGTTTACCAAAACAGCAGGGCCAAACATGGAGGGCGGGGGTGCTGACACAGGCACTTAAATAGACCTGTACCCGAGCGGGACAGGAAAGAAACAGGAGCTGAGATGGAAGCGCGAGGTGCCAAATACTGCAGCAATGCGACGAATGTCCAGGCTGCAGAAACCATAATCCACACAGTCTGTAATATATCATGGGGTTATGAGGAGGGCATTATTAGGGAACAAACGCCTGAGCTTTTTTATCATCAAAACTCAGGTATTTGATATCTAGCATTATATAAAAGAATCTCATGTTAAAAGCTAATGAGCACCTCGTGCAGAAGAGCAACAGTAACACAACAAGCATTGGCATAGCCAATTGGTCTGGCATTGGTCTCCTCCAGCCTTTTGACAATTCTTTTTTCATTGACTTTGCAAAACTTTATTATTCTGGAAGCTGCCGGGCCCTCATTAAACAAGCATTTGCAATGCAATAGGTCTCACATTATTAACGTTTGAGCTATTGGTGTTGCATTATTATTAGCAATGGCAATAGCTTAAACTTTAATAATGCGAGACCTATTGCATTGCAAATGCTTGTTTATATACTGGCAGTATCTCAGCCCCTTTCCAGGATTGCGGAATCCTTGCCCCTGCTGCGATATTGTTTGCCAATAGCGTGATGTATGGGACCCATAAATCAAGGTTTAGTTTAAAAAGGTCCGCTGGTATAGCATCTAAACCTGGAGCTTTACCGGACTGGACAGACCCCAGGGCATGTACAGTATCTAAAGCGGAAAATGTAAGTCTGTCCCCGGGGTTTATAGGTGTAACCTTCAATGCAGTTTCGGTTGACAGTTCATGCTCGACACTAGTGTCTTTGAATTGGGAAGAAAAAAATTCCACCCAGTCCAAAGCAGAGACATGGTTGACCGATACTTGGGAGTCAGAGTCCCTGCCCCATCTAACTGTCTCCCAAAATTTCACTTGGTTAGATGACTCACAGGCTTTAAGGAGATCCAACCAGTAGGAATCGTCCCAGTCCCGCTTAGCTACCCAAAGGATTTGTTTATAGAACTGCCTAGCTTTCCTAATATCACAAGTAATCCTGGATTTGACAGCTGCTATTAGCTTACTGTGGGCTTCTCTACAGCTCTTATTATACCATTTTTTACGTGATTTGACAATTTTATTATTTGATGGCTTGGTGAGGAAGTTTTTAAGATCCGAAAAACATTTCTCATGAAGGTTAGTGATTAAAGGATCAGCCCCACCAGAGGGGGATAATGCAATCATCCTACCCCTTATGTCAAAAACCGACTCCTCTATTTGACGAATAAGCGCAGGGTCGTCTATAACTCTGGACCATTTAACTCGTCTTCTGTTGTCATACAAGACTAAGTCAGACGTAAGGCAGGTTGTTTCCATTTGACGATCACCCAGTCCGGGAACCCTAAGCCCCAAAGAGAGAGGGTTATGGTCACTCTCTGGCCTAGTCTCCACCACCATATCTATAACATGTGACCAAGATTCTATATTGACCAATATATAGTCAATACGACTAGCACTGAGCCCGTTATCAAAGGTTGGCTTCCCCGAGTTGTCAGACAGAGTACGGCCATTCACAGCCCGAAGACCCCACTCCAGGCAGAGTCCCAACCAGTGCATTACGATTTCGAATGTATTTCTCAACTGGACTTGGTTTTTATGTTTTGGGTGGTTTGACTACACTCAGTTGTTGATTAATGCGCAATCCCCCGGATTTCGGATAGGGGGTGGGTCTACTACCTTATTTGGAGTTTTAGATTGGTCAGTAATATTGCCGCATCTACATAACTTACATTTAGGGCCCTCTTTTTCTGTATCTAACTGTACCTAGGTTCTATGGTATATTGGGTTTCCCCATCTCTGTGTAATGGCTCTCAACGCTACAGGTTGGAAGTCCACCCCCTTTGCCTGTTCTAGACTTCTTGCAGAAAATTGAAGGAGAAAATGAAAAGAGTGTTCTTATTTATCTTAGTCTTATTTCATTATTTTATTAACATTATGTCCTAGATTACATATAAATAAACAGTGAGATCCAATGTATAACAAGTAAGGGCAGTTAAAGAGTAAGTACCAACATAAAATGAACAGTGATAGAATTCAGGTGTCTTTTAAGTATTTAAGTTCTGCAACTCAATAAGGAGAAAGAAAAAATTAGGAAACAAGGCAAAGGGGAGGAGGCCCTATATTGTATCCAACTCTTCTACCAGAAGCTGAATCATAACATAATCCGTAATCTTCATTGAAAAGCACAGAACTTTTCATCAATAAACATTGTCTCACCCACTATCAGATTACCCACACATTTTAAAGAGATGCTAATGAATGGTTTTTGCGGAACCTCTTTAAGCTGTATGACACTTAGGGCCCGATTCTGATCTCGCTAGGAAAGCCCTCGCATGACTCAGATCCAGAGGGCTTTCCAAGTGAGACGTACTCTTAGATCCGAACGAGGGAGTACGATGCTGCTGTATGCTTACGGACTCGGTTCGCTCGGACTCCCATTGAACTCTATGGGAGCCTGTTTACAGACGCATACACAGCCTCCCATAGCAGAATAGGTGTGGGTGGGGAAAAGCGTACACCCTGTGGTGGGCACCCCCTGGTGCCCACCACACTGTGCCTGCCTGGTTCGGGGGGACCCATAGGCACACCCCTGTGACAGATTCTGAGGGCCCTGGGTGAAGGGGGGCCTGCTACGGCCCCCGAAGTACGCTTTGGACAGCAGTTTTGTCTTGCTGAGACCGAGGCAAAGCGGCTGTCCAAATTGTGCATCGTACTCGCTCGGTCGGAATACAGCTCCATAGCATGGCACAATTCGGCTACGAACGAGTTGTATGTTCGGGTCCGGGAAAGGATTCGGTCAGCGCGTACGCGATCTTCGCATCGTACTAGGTCGTTCGGACCTTTGTACAATTTGGTCATAAACAAGGTCTACGGATCAAATCTGGGAAATCCATATCCGATTCGGAGGCCATGCGAACGACATCGGAATCAGGCCCTTACTTGTAAGTTCTCAAACGACTGGAGAGTGAGTGTGGGAGTTAAGGGGCTATGGGTGACAAAGGGTTAGTAAAGGCTCAGCAACCTACTCTTACTACTTTATACTAGAAAAATGTATGCACGCAAGTCTACTAGATTATAGTCAAAGTATACATTTTGCCTTTTTCACTCTTCTGTTAATAATCATTAAAATCCACAGTCTCATTATGTCCTTTTCTGGTTGAAGTTTGGATGGTCTTTAATATGTACACAAGTGCATGCACAGTTCACTATGGAGTTATGCTGTTAATATTTGTTGTTCCTCATGCTGGTGGTAAATGGTTCTCTGTTTATTTGTATGCAATGGGAATTGGATTTCTTAAGGCTTTCTTGTACATATTGCATCGGGCTTGACATCCAGAGGAATGTTGACCATCGCAGATGGTAAGGTTTTGGGGCTTTCAGAAATGAACTATTGTCTGCGGCCAGGCACAGCATGAGTCAAATTGGCCTTTAGCGAACTGCAGAGATGTTTTTGCAAATTCCAGGGCCTCTTCCATTTGGGTAGAATTAAACAGAGTCTGTCATGTGCTAAAGAACATCAATTTCTGTGCCCCAACTGCTGTAATATTTGCGTCTTTTCTAATGCTCAGAAGAGTGTGAATAAATATGTCAAAATATACTCAGAGGTAGAAGGCAAATATCAGAACATTACGTATGGGAAAGAACGTTGATAAAAGTACATGTATGGAAATGCTGTATTTGGAGAAGACAAATTGGCAAAAAACTGATATTGTTCACAGATGTAATAAATTAAAATATATTCTGTTGGCTCAGGTCTGATCCTTGCAAACCAGTTCTGGGAGCCGACCTGCTACCTCTGCAAACACTGACAAATGCTTTGCATTTGTTTTCTCCACCATGCAGTTTAGTTTTCTAGTTGAGTTTAGACACATCAATTGACTGTGTAGATTTTGCTTACCTTTCCATTAACCTCTTCCATGCTCATGATGGCTCCCGGCCGTCATGAGTCACGGTGGGCGTGTGCTGATGACGGCCGGGAGCCGTCATGACCACGCCCGCGATCGGAATGTTCAGCACTGTGGCGGAATTCGCGCCGCAGCGATGAGGTTAATAATACAACCCCACCCTGTATTGCTTTCATAAACCATACCCTTGTTCTGCACTTGAATGTGGGTGAGTTAGGACAGGTGCCTTTCATCTCTCTGTGCATTTAATTATCGGATTTAGTACTGGGATTGTTTTCTGGTTTTTGCAGGAATTATACCCATAGTACATTCACTCCCTGGGGTTTTCAGAACTTGATTATTTGTAAACAACTAAGAAACAGAATAAGCAATTACTATGCTTCCGGATTGTGCTACTCCTGTTCAGATTCGGATTTTACTTTGAAGCACCACTCACGTTAGTGTGTTTCCCAGCGCTAAAAAATGTGAGTGAGTACAGTGTCCCAAATGCACGTGGTCTACAGCTCTAGCCGTTGATCCTGCATTAATTTCACAGGCATCTGTTGTTGACCTGGTGCATAACTGACGTATTGAAAAGACGTCGGTTGGGTGTCATTTTCTTGAGAGGAAGGCTTGATGATAAAAGCCGACATAAATCTGCAAATCTTCCTCCTTGGAGTGGTGTGGCTCAATGGTTAGAGGCGGCAGACCTGTAAGCAGAGAACGGCCCGGGACCAGGGTTCAATTCCTGACGCTGCAGGGTCGTGGACCAGGGTCAACGGACTCGATAATTCTCGCCTCAGTGCCTACTCTAACCAGGGAACACACTCGGCAACTCTGGGCATTAAGCTTGCCTCATCTCTACAACGGCCCCCCACAGACGCCGGGGATGCCTGGTTTCACCCTGGAGATACCCAGAAAAGGGACCATCTCACAGGGAAAACCAGGACGGGTTCCCCAGCGGTCTACAGCGCCAGGACACTCGGGTAGAGTAACAGTGCGCTTTACAAGTATCCCACATTTACATTTACAAAGTGGGAGTTGTTGCATGCCAGTGAACCTTGCAGCGCCTTATATGTATTGCAGAACTGTAGACACAGCTTGACCCCGGTACAACCATGGCTGTCATTAGGGCATCGAAAGACTTTGAGTACCTTGAAGTAGTAGCATGGGTTGGTACGCAGACCCCATAGCAACGGAATTGGGCTAGCCGCAGGAGGTAAGTGGCAGGATTTACAGACCGTGAACATCCCTGGTTGCCTTGCAGCTAGAGAAGCACAATTACCTACTTTCTTCTGGTGATATTATTTTTACTAAGGGGTGCTCTGCCTCAAAAGGTGCTCTGAGGGATGAATACCCCAGAGAATTCTCAAAAAGGCGGTATAAATGCTATACCTAATATGGAGTTTTTTTAAATGTCGCCGTGTCGAAACACATCCGTGAAAAAAGTCCCCCGCATTTGGTTGGTTCTGTTGGCTAAAGAGGCACACAATAGGATCAGCCTGTTTTAGGATTCTGGCCCAAGAATGCTAAGCATTACATGGTAAAAGTCCAAATGTCTTAATGTTTTTTTAGGAACAGCAGCTTGTGACACCTCATTTAAAAAGCTTAACTGTTGGAAAGAGGCGGATACTGATGCAGGTGGAAATGGAAAATGTCTACCTATGCATAAGTTCTAAAAGATGCACTCACTAGAAATGACACGCTATTTTCACAGTGCATAGAAAGGGATGGAGTAATAGTAGGCATATGATAGCTCAGATGAGGGTTTGGTGGAGTGACCTGCTCTTAGAATGTTGTGCATAACCTCAAGACTCTTCAGAATGCTATGCCTCTTCAGGTCTAATGTATGTAGAGGCAGGTCACAAATAGTGGATGCATATTGTGCAGCAACCATTTCTGCCCTGCCTGCCATTTTGCGATGCAACTTATGTACTATTAGGTCTAGTCACAAAATACTCATCCATAGAGGGTCGCAAAAAGGCCTGTTTAACCGGTAATAATTAGGTGGATGACCAGGGCTTTAAGTGGGCTGGGTCTCACCGGTGCTGAGCACCAGCAGTTTTTTTAAAGGGGGCTGTTTTATGCCCTGCAAAGGCAGTCCATTTTTTTCCAGACTGCAGAGACAGCTGGCACATCGATGTGCGCTTGCTCACACTGCTCATTTCTCACCAGTGGGAAGTTACGGCATGACGTTATTCCAGGTGATCGTTGTAGGGGAAGGGAAATCCTTTAAAGAGAGTAATTTTCTCTCTGGATTTCCCTTCTCTTTTTTTGTATTTTATTGTAATTGCATTTATATAGCGCTTACATCCCCTGACGATCGCCAAAGCGCTTTTTCTGCGAGTAGCTTGCTACTCCGGAACCCTTAACAGGAGAGCAGAAACATTGTCGTTGTGTCACCAGGGCTTTAAGTGGAAACTTTTTAAATATTATATACAAGCCATAGTTGCTGCTTATTTATCTTATGCAACTAACAACCATTGACAAAGCCAATAGTCCTGACTTGTTGAAGGTACGATGTTACTTGTATCATATATCTGGACGCAATGACAGAAACAGGGAAATACAAGTCCGGTGGGCCACTATGCCAAGCACAGATTTTTAGCTTACGTGTTTTTAAGCCATGCCCTTAATTACATTGGCCACGCCCCTATGAGAGAAATCCCCCCCCCCCCCCCAATTTTTTCATCCCACCAAAAGCCCTGTGGATGACTGTTTGCAACCCTCTGTGGTTGGTTGCAAAATCAGAGGTGTTGGCCTGCAAGGGACAGCAGACCTTTTCCCTGCATTGCCTTTACTAAACAGTAAACATTTCTTTCAAGGAACCGGTGTTAATTAAAGTGTTGGGCTGGGCTTTTAAAAAACAATATTTTACATTTGGGAAGACACCTGTGGATCATACAGTGGTGCCGCCCGACATGATTCATGAAGGGGAAGCTGTCACATGGGGACAGCTTCTCCTATGTGATCACATACCACCCAATCCTGGGTATTGGTATCTTATCAACAGTCTACAACCACAATTTCAGTTAGACACTATTGCTACATTTCTTTACGAATTGCAGTTAGGAGGGAACGCCTCTTTCATGCTCCCTCCCAATTGTGATTCAAAATGAATCACATACACCTTTTGTGACTCTGAAAAACTTTTACAACTCTCCCAAATGGTTTTGTACATCTCAAAACTCTATTTTGTTTTGTGACTCACAGTGTTTCGACCATTAAAGTATTTTGTACATCAGCTCCTCATCCGGTACTATCCTTACATGGTCGCAGAACAAAAATATCACCATTTACGTCATTTATGACGGATTGGATCCTGTTGTTGACACCATATGAGAGGTATCTGCCTGCAGCTTTATTTGAGTAATCAGATGCTTCTCTTGACGTCATATTTGATGAAATGAATACTAGTGCTGGCAGGAGTGTTTTCTGGATTCCTCACCTGACACCCTATTTGAGGGACAGACTACTGAAATCAGTAGTTATTTCTCTTCTGAAATCTGTGATAATTGGAATCCCATCATTGACAACATGTCTGATGCCTATGATCTTACCACCGGCCTCATAAGTGGAGAATACTTCTGCTGACATTATATGTAGGAGATCAGTTCTACTGATGACACGATATGTGAGGGACTTATCTCTGGAGCTATATGGGAGGGATCCAGTTGCTCACAGTACATGATACTGAATATAAATACTTCAGCTTGCTCGTCCACAATCGAGGCTCCTTCTTACCCCATAAACGATACATGAAAAATAAAGCCCTGTCCCTCCTTTCCACATTTTGCTTGCTCTACAAACAACTACCAGGCCCCCGTGCTTAAAGTAATCAAGGTGAAATAACTCCCTAAGCTTGCCTATGGTATGACAGCCTCGAGTGGGAGAGAGGCAAAACATTTCTTGACAATTTACCTAGAGTGATGTACAACAGGGCATTTCTTCTACCACCACACTCCTCAACGGCCCAACGTCGATTCCAATGTGTCCTGGTTATGCAAACACTCGCCCACAAAGGGGCATTCTTGAAATTGTTCTTTAAATTTCAGCAGGCTCAGATGGCTATGCTAGACCGCTTACTCTGGCTTGATATTGAGAACTCAAGTGATAAAACGCCTATAAAGTATTAATCTACGTACATCTTTAGCCGATCGGCAAGGAGAAGAGCTATGGAATACCCCTGTCACCTTCGGCTCTTTCAAACAAGCATTTGCAATGCAATAAGTCTTGCATTTGTGAGCGTTTAAGCTATTGGCATTGTAAATTACAAAGCCTTTTATTTATCTATTTTGATGATTAACACATAAATAAAAGGCATTGTCATTTACTATGCCAATTGCTCAAACTCTTGTAAATGCAAGACCTATTTCATTTCAAAGAAGTAGCCGCCATTGTCACAGGCTGCTTTGAAAGTGAAAGCGCGCATGGCGCGCTGAATGTAGCAGGAAAGCATGTTGTGCCTGCAGTAGGAGAAACTCATTAAAGAAAGTAGTGCTCACAGACTAAATAAGACATACCGTGTAACAACGGAAGTAAAAGGGCTAGTCCTCATGGGAGGATACAAATGAAGACGAGGCGGTACTAAGGAGGGACTAACAAGCCTATTAACTAATCAAAAGCCAGCATTTACAAAGGACAATGACACAAGCCAATGAAAAATATGAGCCAGAGCTTCAAGTCCATCCTCGAATACAGCATGCCTTGCAGAGCAGCGCATGTGCTGCCCAGGCTCCACCTAAAAACAGCTGTTAAAGAACGTCAGATCATTGTCACTGCTGGAAGATAAGCAGAAATTGTCAAATGATGCCCACCCTTGGACACATATTGTTTGTGCCTCTCACATCTTGGCATCAGTGAGAAGAGCTTGGTTAAAGCAACTGTTCGATTGGGTAGGGATTTACTTGTGCAGGCAGGCAGTAGTAGCTTCAATTCAAGTTACTAAATTCGCTTGAGCGCTCGCTTTCTAAAAGTTGAGTTTTGCAGAAAAAAACTTTGGGAAAGTCTGAAGCAAATTAATCACAGTAGATTGCACGGTGTCTTTTTAATATGCATGTTTATGAATGTTTTTACTATGGTGTTTTATGCAATGGTTTAAATAACTGGCGTAAATAAAATAAAATTGCAAATTTCATTGGCAGTGCATGGTGGGTGGAATCCCACTCCTGACACCATGTGCGAGGGGACCCATTTTCTCACATCATACGCATCAGATCCGACTGCTAGCCACTGTGAAAACTGCTGCTGAGTCTGTATGTGAGGGATTCTTCTTCAGTCGCCGTTTAAAAGTTAGCACACTCTTTCCATTACAGCGCGCTTCACACCGGGTCAACATGTATTCATCTCCTCACTCTCAAATTACCTGCAGCAAGTAGAGAAATAAGTCACATTATTATAGCTAACTGGGATGTACAGAATAATTATAGAGATGTGTGTCTGAACTGCAGGCTACGTGAACCACGGTGCGGTTGACTCGAGCATGCATCTTCTAGACAGTGCATAAAATGAAGACGGTGGTGTGGGTGTGCAATACACAAACCACGTTATTAAAGCCGCGAGACAAGCCCCATGCGTTGTGCACTATAGACTGCATACATATCCATATCTATGATTTTACTGTTCTTCTATTCAGCGTGACAGGGTCTGTGTTAAATGTTTCATTTTATGCAAAGTACCTTCTGAAACACCTTCTGAAACACAAAAACCCCGGAAGACAGGCATACAAAAGCAGCATTTACACTTTCCCCCCCCTAGATGGCACCAGGGGGCAGCAGCGGCCTGCGCGCCTGCCGCAGGCAATCACATTTATTTCAGAATGTGATAAATCAGGCTGTTTATTAAAAGAGTAAAAAGCCTTAACTAACAAGGGGCTTTGTGAGTGCTCCATAAATCTGCCTCTGTGCCTCATGAAGCCCATATGTGCTTAATTCATATGTAAAGCCTCAAGCCGGAATATAATACTTGTCCATTAAATTCTATTTGACCTGATTATAGTCATTAGCCATGAATAATTGTCTTGCCGGGCTCAGCGTGCGCAGCGGCACAATAGCAATAAAGGCTGCGTCCAGTTTGCGGTTTCAGCGTCGTCGGAGGAGGGCGGGCTGGCGTATTTGTGAACGTCGGGGCGCTTTGCGCGCACTCTTAGCTGGAGATGGTTTGGGATGAAGAGGGGCTGCGTGTTTACAGTTCTCCGGGTGTGTGTTGCCCTGTTCTTACTCACTCCGGCGCGCGGGCTCGGCATCCTGAACAATAGAGAAACAGTTATCTTCGCAAAATGACCCTCGTTTAATTAGTCGAACGTAGCTTTTTTGTCGCAGCTATAGTTTTATGTTCGTTTTACTATTTTTTGTTTGCAGATTTATATAGCGCGAACTGGACCCCAAGATATTGGAGCGCTTTACAGGAGCACCGGTTACGTTACACAAGGACAGATTCATTTTTTGGGGGGATAGGCATGGGGAGATTAACAGCTAGATTCATCAAAGTCCCGTTGTGCGAGTCTGTAATAGCGATTCATAAGGTATCGCTATTAAGGACTAGCAAAACGGGTTTCATGTAGGAATTGCAAAAAATATTGCGATTCCTACATCTTGCGATTAGCGATTAGCCCAATTAGCAATTTGCTAATCGCAAATAAGGATGGGATTTCAAGGGTGCAGGGGTGTCCAAAGGACACCCTGTAGCACCCCTGAAATGCAAATGTACATGTGTTGCGCACACACATGTCCAAAGGACATGTGTGTGTGTAACATGCAACTTAGAAAAATGCACTGAAGTGCATTTTTCTAAGTTTTTGCTATTTACCAAGAAGTTACAATTCGTGGTAAATAGCGGCCAAAAATTGCGAATTCGCAAATTAAAATTGGTTAATGAATTGCATTTAAGGAATCTCAAATAGAGATTCCTTAAATGCAATTCCTCGCAAATATGCGATTTCGCAATTAGCGATTTCTGCATTTGGGATGATGAATCCCAAATGCAAAAATTGCACTCGCAAAGGGCCAGATTCTCAGAATCTGTCCCTTTGCGAGCCGATTTCACAATGATGAATCTAGCTGCATGTGATTTTCCCAGAAACACAGAAACCCCGAGGCTCGAACCTTGGTTTTCCAGGCTCACGGTCGGTAGTCTAGCCGTCAGTCCACATCCTCTCTCCCCAATTGATTAGTATGTATGCCCTCTCACTCGCTTGTCACTTAACAGAGGACAGAGCCCGTTGGCGGGATGTGAGGCACCCGGTGCCCCCTTGTCTTGCATCACATTTTACGCAGAAAACTTAATTTGACTGCTTCATTATCATTATTATTTTTATTATTTTTAAATATAAAATTGAACGTTATGTGTGAAGACCTTGCAATTGCGCGCGTCTGCTGGGCTGTTTTAACCTGGAAGGGCCCAGGTGGTGCAGACTGCTGCTGGCCTATACGCTACACTTGCAATTTCTTCCCCCAAACCCCTAACCCTCGTGCCCGCCTCACACGTATTTATTTTTTTCTAGCGAGGGCCTGACAGCGGCGCGCTGGCCTGGGCCACTTCTTTAGGTTAGCAATCAGGTGCATTTTTTTATTCACTGGTCTTAAATGGCCTTTGATGTTGGAACAGTAAATAAATATGTCCACTAGTGCGTCAATCGACGCACCCACACTCTACCATCTTGAAATGGGGCTAAACATTTTCTTCATCAGTCGTATATAGCTGCCAGGAGCACATAAGTCGTGGCACACTGGCAGTCATTTTTAGGTCTCGCCTGTCGATGCGCATGCGCATCGAGCTTGCGAGACTATGGGGGCTTATCCACTCTTTATCCAACTTGCAAGGAATCGTGGCGATTCCTTGCAGTGCCCGTGACTTTTAAGCTCAATGCGCATGTGCATTGAGCTTAAAAGCGCGTGCACAGCCGCCCGCATTCCTCCGACACCTTTGAAGTGAAGCTTAGCTTCACTTCAAAGGCCCGGCTTCTTCACACCCACATGCCGCTCTGCCCCGCTCCGCCCCCTCCCCTGAGTCATCCTGCCTGCCCAGACTTCTCCTCCCCCCTACTTACATCCCGCTTTCACTTGTTAACTTTACCGCTGTCCGGGTGGTTCCATGTTATTTCTTTAACTACCTGCTCGTGACTGCCCGTCCTCGTGCTGGCACTGTGCTTTCCTCTGTGAACTTTAGGACTTCTCCATATAACTGTGGCATTCCAGAAATTCGTCATTGGAACGCAACGTGCAACGCATTGACCCGACGTTGCTCTTTGATTGCGCACCTAGAAACCTTGACGCGCAAACCAGCTTCATTCTCCTTGGCTGACACACCCAGCAGCCTTTACAGACGGACAACAGCGTGTACAACAGCTTTGTGCCAATACTAACGTGCACACCAGCTTTGTGTCCATTTTATGTACACAGCAGCTCCATGCTCTATCGCTCACGCGCACAGCGACGCTGTGTGCACTTTAATGCTCATTCGCTGGCACGCACAGCACATTTGTGCAAGTATTTGCATGTCTACCCTGCAATCCTTTCGCTGATACGCACAGCTTGATTTTAAAATTGTGTGTATAAGTTACAGTTCACTCGCTGATGCACACAGCAACTCCGCGGCGCTGACGCGCACAGTTGGATTTTAAATTGCGTGCCTACTTTACAGTTTACTCACTGATGCGCACAGCAGCTCCATGCTTTCTTGCAGACTCGCACAGCAGTGCCCAGTGCAGACTTTTACGTTCTTTCGCTGACACGCAGAGCACTTTTGTACAAGTATTTGGTCGTCTACCCTGCAATCTTTTCGCTGATACGCACATCTTGATTTTAAAACTGCGTGTCTAGTTTACAGTTCACTCGCTGATGCGCACAGCAACTCTGCTGACGCGTTTAGCTGGATTTTAAATTGCGTGCCTACAGTACAATCGCACAACACTTTAGTACAAGTATTGCGTGTCTACTCTGCAATCTTTTCGCTGATGCGCACAGCAACTCTGAGTGCAGTCTCTTTCAATCGCTGACACACACAGCACGTTCCCATCTAATTGTGTGTATACAGTACAACATATTATATCCTATGTCTTCATTAACAATATAGTGTATCTGTACTGAATATATATCCAGCATTTCAGACTGCATTTCAGAGCTTTTAGAAATGTTTATGGCTTTTTTTTTTTGAAATTCTTTAGCATTGGCTACAGGAAACAAAAATGCTAAAGATTTACAAAAAAAACCCATAAACAATTCTAAAAGCACTAACTCTAATGCTGCGAGACCTATTGCATTTCCAATGCTTGTTGTATTTTTAAGTTTATCTTTCGAACCTGGCAGACAGCCATTTTTAGTAACTTAAACAAGGATTAGCAGAGCCGAAAATTCTCGCCTTTGACACCAGATGCCTTTGCCATTGTTTTATTTTTTAACTATAGCTGCTGTGTATGCGTGCATGATTGGTGGTCACCTATGGGGGGCAATAACCACCCACAAAGGCAATTGTTGGGCATCCGTTAGCAAAGGAGAGACCTATGGGTTTTGCCATTGGTTATTTAATGTGTTTCTCTTGGATATTTCAGAATATTTGATGAAAAAGGAGGCATTCCCACAAAAACATGTATGGTACCCCTATCCTGAATTAATATAAGTCTCAGTTCTTTCCTGTCAAAATATGCAGTGACTGCAGTAATTTAATCGAGCGAAGCAGCATTGTACTACAATCACTAGGTTCATTTAAAGTGTAGAAAAGCTCCAGGCTTTGACATTTGGGGTGGGGTAGGCTCAAATGACGCTTTGATTTAAAGGTTGTGGTTGGATTTGAAAAATAGGGATTTCTATTGAGCCCCTGAATTAAATATATTGGAAGATAAATTCTAGCAGTTGGCTCTAAATCTAAGGTAGATCAACCTTACCTTGAGATTTGCCCATTTGAACTTTGAAAAGTAGAGCAAAATACCTATATAGCCATGCTGTGGTTTAATATATGCACGCTGAACACTCTGTCCTGCATACTTTTTTTGGGAAATATTAGCAGCCAGGAACATTTCTGAGAATTGTGCACTAGGCTATTAATAGACGAACTAATGTAATTCAGAATGTTGAGACAGTATATTTTTAAGCACTGAATGCCCAGAATGTTAATGTTTTTTTAGGTGTTTTTGAAACACATTGAATCTACTCAAAACGTGAACCTTGCATCTTTGTCTAAGTAATTATCTTACAAGGATTATCTTTTGAAATATCAGGTGCCTAGTTACAAATACAGAGATATATTCTAAGAATCTTTGCATGATTCTACTGTGTGCGTTAGTAACGCTCAGTTAGTCGAAACTGCAAACTTTGATGGGAAATTCAGCAGGTCCATCCATGGCTGTGGGAGGTGGAAATTATATTACACACTTTTTGTAGAATTTACCCCTACGTAATATTGGGCTTACTTTTATGTGTTGGCTTGCACTAGATCATATAGCTTAAGACCGTAAAGGGACAATGCTGTCATACAGTGTATCATCTTTTTTAACCAATGGATGCAACTTGCAATTCTTACTTGTTTAACAAGTATTTGATTTTGAGTTACTTGATGCAATAGTTGTTTTTAGGTGCCATTGCTTATATTTGGGATGATAAACCGAATGTACAACTACGGGTTGATATACAAGCTAGGTTTAGTGAAATCTGTGTGTGTAAAAGCACTGTGGGGCATATGTACAAGGAGTTAACGCCGCGTTAGCGGCACTTTTCTGCCACTAATGCAGCAATATTTTTATCGCCCTATTAACAAGCTGTCGCTAACAGCCGTTAGCGACAGCTTTCTGGCGATGCCTGCCGCTTCCAGCATCCTCACTCATGTTAGCAATAACTATTGCTAATGACATGCAAGGTAGGCGTTCCCGTGTAAAAATGCATGCCAACCCCACTTCGCGATAGCCTGGACCCACTATACGTTAAAAAAACGGCCACTAAAGCCCGTTACCGGCTGGGACTTAAGCCCAGAAAAAAGCTGGTCTTAAAAATGGAGATAACTCTTGGGGCCTCATTTTAGCGTTTTTTTTTGTGCTGGAAAGCGCTGCAAGTAATGTTGCTGCGCTGCCCGTGACAAAACTACAGGGCAGGACTGCGCACCATCAATAAGATAGTGCACGTTCGTGGGCCTCACTCATGAAAAATGTTGAGGCTCTGCGACAAGAGAGCGTTGCAACACTTTTCACTACCCACTTCTTGCGACACCACGGATCCGTTGTTTTTACTGGATAGCGCTCCTTGACGCAAGTAAGGAAAGATATGTCTGGAATCTTGACATATCTGTCTGCGCTAAAGTCATCCATTGCAACAGTTGTGTCACAACCATAACGCAACTCCAGCAATGCATGGGGCAAGTCTATCCCTGTGGCACTGTGTCACCCTTACCCCTGCCATAATGCAGGTGTAAGGTACTGACGCAATGCCGTTTTTGAGGGGTGCCTGGGTGTCGGTGCAGTTGGAGATCCATCAGTGGCGGTTGCGCACCACAGTGTCATCGTCTGTAAGCGTTGGCAGAGTGGTGGTGCTGAGGGAGTTGACAAGACGTACTTCGGTGGCCTAGATCCAGCTGCGAGGTGGGCGATGATGGCGGTGGCGTCCGGTGGGCAAGGTGAAGACATGATGTATACAATGATTGTCTATCCAGGATAGTCCGGTGTTGTGGCTGTAGTCAAAGTTCCCGCTGACGGAGGTGACGTGCTCGACCGTGTGTCCTGCTATGTGGCTTGTTGCGGTGACTTGCTGCTTGCGTCTGATGTTGGGGACCTTCCCCAGGAGGGCGCGGTGTTCTGGGTCACTGGGGTTGTCCAGACGAAACTTGAGTTCACCGAGTAGGATGTCATTGGTGGATGGGAGAGCCTGGGGTGCAATGAGATATACAATGGTATCCGAGAATGGGGGGCCATGACCCAGGGGGCCTGCACATGATGGTGCCGCAGAGGATGTGCGTGGGCTTGGTCTGGATCTGGGAGTTGAAGTGATCCATGGTCGCCGTTGGGTCATTAGAGTGAGTGGTCAGTCGGAGTATGCTTCTGTAGGTGATGGCAATGCCTCCTCCTGGACGATCGGAGTGATCCTTGCGGGTGATACTGCAGTCGTCAGTGATGGCGATGGCGATGTTCGGTCTGGCGTTACAAATACTGGGGTAACCCAAAAATCATCACCAGACCTGAGTATATTGCGGGAATGAAAAAGTATTGGTTTGTGACGGTGTCTAATGAATACAGAATGTATCTAATGTGTGTTGCATACATGTTCAACACTGATAATAAATAACAAGTGAGGAGACACTATGTTCCAAGAATCTATTCAACCATCCACAATTAATGTCGAATAAGAGCACCAAAAAACAGTTATAATCAAATACGGTCTGTTTATTCTATGCATATAGAATCCAAATCACAATTGAGAATTTTTGAAAAAGGTTGCAAATAAGGTGGGGGGGAGAGACAGGATAGTGTGTGCTCGTCATAGGCAAGTGAGGGTGACTGTTTAGAGAAATACATAAAACCAAGCATTTTCAAAAACAGACTAGTAAAACATACCAGTACAAGGAGACCGGTCCAGCATGAAACAATTATACAATACTTTATATAATCACAGTTTTTTATGCAATAAATGCAGTGTCAGAGAATGGGCTGGGGGAAGCGGTACAGGTCTCATGCCGGAGTAAGGCGTCAACGTTTCGACTCGGCTAACGCAAGGAGGATGATTTATACCTCAGCAGCGAGTCTTCTTCAGGACGGGGTAAGACAACCTAAGGATAGAAAGTGCTAGTTTACTAAGGCGCTGAGAGACTCAAGGGAGTCTGAGAGGAACAATTGAGAGGAACACAGTGTGGGTACTAATCTAATACCTGTGCCGCTATGGCATCAAGGGTGTCTTAAGCATTGTGGAAGAGGTGTGGCGCCGCGGCCAGGGCGACTGACTCCGGAATCTGGGGATCACGGTTCGATCCCCGGTGCCGGCGACTGATTAGCCCAGCACCATGTGACTCTGGGCAATAGCTTGCTTAATCTTCCCGAAGGCCCCCAGCGCCTAGAGACCCTTACGGGTGATTGTTTGCGCTTACAAATGTGGATTATTATTATTAAGCAATCAACCTGGGCAGCTGATATCTGTAAAAGACCATGCTGAGGTTAGTACGTAGAAGCGAAAAAGGCACATCATAGTGCTCACGAGAAGGGGTAGGTGGAAAACTCACCCACTGGATGTGCTGTCATCCGTAGTGAAGCCAAGAATGGAATTCCTATTAAATGCCTTTGAAAGTCCTCAGTGAGGGCCTGGAGTGGCATATCCAATTATATAAAAAAAATGCAAAAACAACAGTTGATGGACAGAATGCAGAACAATGTCATACATTCACCCCAGTACAGATATCTGCGCCTAAATCCATCGTTTGTTTGCACTCCACACCACCCCAGTTAAGACATGGCCATATGCAAATCAGCCTTGACCTTGTGCCTCATGGGAACAGTCCAGCCCGAACTGCCAAGCCATGTCTTTCCTGGACCGGAATCAAGCATCCTAGGACCGGTTTCTGGCGATCAGCCGTCTTCAGCCAGGATAGCTTGACTCCAGTGGTGTGGAGAGCATGGGACTCACGTCTGAGCATACCCATCCCACTCGGGGTGACAAATGCAAAAACAACAGTTGATGGACAGAATGCAGAACAATGTCATACATTCACCCGACTACAGAGATCTGGGCCTAAATCCATAGTTTTTTTGCACTCCACACCACCCCAGTTAAGACATGGCCATATGCAAATCAGCCTTGACCCTGTGCCTCATGGGAACAGTTCAGCCTGAACTGCCAAGCCATGTCTTTCCTGGACCGGAATCAAGCATCCTAGGACCGGTTTCTGGCGATCAGCCGTCTTCAACCAGGATAGCTTGACTCCAGTGGTGTGGAGAGCATGGGACTCACGTCTGAGCATACCCATCCCACTCGGGGTGACAAATGCAAAAACAACAGTTGATGGACAGAATGCAGAATGTGGCATGGACCCAGGGGGTGGGGAGGGGGGGGGGGTGAGCGGGTGTTGTAAATATTTTAATAAGGGAAGTCTTACCTCAAAGCCGGGTCCCCTGTCTTCGTTGCTCCTGCTCTCCTGCGTCTGCTTCCAGGAACGCGAAGTAGGCAGCTAGGCTCCCTCCCCTGAGCCAATCACAATGCTGCGATGCAGCAGTGGGATTGGTAATTGGCAAGGGGGCAAGGCATGGAGCCAGGGGCAGTGCACATAACTGCTTTGGGCGGCCTGAGTGGGCCGACCAAACAGTCATTGTGCACTTGAGTGGGCATGCCAATCCGCCCATGCCCTGCTACGTGCTTGGAGCAGTCCTTCCCACCCGCAAAAGAAACATAGCACGATTACATCAGTAAGTTATCATCATGTGATGATTGTTCCTCTTCTGCACTGCTTGAAAGCGGTGGGGCGACATTCCACTGCCATTGGGGGTGCGTCATCTATGTGTGGTAGTCGTGAGCGACTCGACCCCCAGGCGTCCTGCACTATGTGTCCCACCTTCTCCTTACCTGGACATTAACTCCGTGGCGCAATCCGCTTCACTCTCTCCAAATCTATGTGTGGTAGGCGTGAGCGACTCGACCCCCAGGCGTCCTGCACTATGTATCCCACCTTCTCCTTACCTGGACATTGACACCGTGGCGCAATCCGCTTCACTCTCTCCAAATCTGTGGCTCAGCCAGCAGGAGCCTCAGCCAGGTGGGATTTCAGAAGTCTTGAGTACAGCAGTCGCTGCCAAGTCCACTGGTGAACCTCCCGATGCAATTGATGCAGCAGAGCCCCCTTAGGCATGAAGTTGCAGTGCTCTCGCCACACAAGTTTGGTGCAGCTCAGGGGCCTCACCCTCCACAGTGTCCGGCCAGCCCAACATCATCCAGCCTGTGATGCAGAGAGGGGGCACCGACTGCTGGTAATCCCCTCTGCGCACCCCGGTGTAGTGGTGGATCGTACTATGTGATGCAGACCTCCCTACCTTGGGGCACAGGAGCGTCTCTACTATTAATAGCTCCAAGGTGCGCAAGGCGGTCTTCTCACACAGGTCAGCAACGTGTCTCCATGTGACCTGCCAGACTTCACCACCAGGTACGGGCGATCGTCGCGCCTCAATGTCTACCGCCACGGCTCATCGACTCCACAGTTCCTCCGCATTGCACTCCAGGCTCCAGACGCAAGTCCAACGAGGCATCCAGGCTCCAGACGCAGGTCCAGCGAGGCATCCAGACTCCAGACGCTGGTCCAGCGAGGCATGCTGGCTCCATACGCAGGTCCGGTGAGGCATCCAGGCTCCAGACGCAGGTCCAGGGAGGCATCCTGACTCTCATCCTGGTCATCCTGGATGTTTTGGTGGCTTGCAGGGGTTTTTGATGTGTGCTGCCCTTGGCCCTGGCTGCTCCATTCTTCATTTCTTTGTTTTTTATGCCTATTTTCTATTGGATGTTGACGGATAGGTTATTTTTTGCATTAGAGACAAAAAAAAACGCACGTTGGACTGACGAACGTGAGTTTTTTTGCCACTAATGGGCCTACCGGTAGTTTTCGCCCACTAACGCCGGAATTCCTATCGCCATCGCGCTAATGTTAGCAGCAGTTTTCACCGTGATCCCTGATACTATCGCCATGTAGCGACGGCTTGTTAGTACGCCGCTAACATAGCAATAGTTTTCAGTGGTAAGCGGCGATAAAAATACTGCAGCTAAATGGCGTTAGCGATAGTTATCGCCACTGCTTGTACATATGCCCCTGTATATTTCACGTTAGTGTTGAAACAAATGAACTGCTTCAGTTCCGTTCGTTTTTTTTCTGATTTTGCTGTTGTTGGTGCTGACCAAATATGACTCAGCTTGCCTGCATATCCATGTGATTACATTATTACCAACCAATCATGTCACTCTATATTAAAATGTCCCTTTGTCTTGTATAATGTCAGGAAGTCAAGAGTTAATCCTTAAACCAACACTTGGAAGGGGCTTGTACTACACCAGGGGTCTCCAACCAGTAGCTCGAGAGCTACTGGTAGCTCACCAGCACCCTCAAAGTAGCTCTCAGAGGTGAACCCAAACCAAGCCGATCTCAGAGATTCTGTGTATATTATAAAGAACGATTCAGAAAAGGGGGTGGTGATGAACAGAGTGTCTGAATTAAGCAGACAACTCTTACCCAGTCCAAAGATCAGGGCTTGATCCATCACCGTTATTTATCTCACTGCCCCATCCCAGCTCAGAACCTGGCTATATGCAAATTAGTCTGTCCCTGGCCCAGTGCATCATGGGAACAGGGCAGACCAAACTACCAAGCCAATTCTTCACCAGAAAGGAGACAAGCTACCGGGGACCGGTTTCTGGCATTTCAGCCTCTTCGGCCCGGCTTGCTTGAATCCTGATGGAGCAGTGAGAAAGGGACTCATGTCTGAGTATACCCTGCCACACCTATAGTGGCCAAAAACGATTCAGAAAAGGGGGTGGTGATGAACAGAGTGTCTGAATTAAGCAGACAACTCTTACCCAGTCCAAAGATCAGGGCTTGATCCATCACCGTTATTTATCTCACTGCCCCATCCCAGCTCAGAACCTGGCTATATGCAAAGTAGTCTGTCCCTGGCCCAGTGCATCATGGGAACAGGGCAGACCAAACTACCAAGCCAATTCTTCACCAGAAAGGAGACAAGCTACCGGGGACCGGTTTCTGGCATTTCAGCCTCTTCGGCCCGGCTTGCTTGAATCCTGATGGAGCAGTGAGAAAGGGACTCATGTCTGAGTATACCCTGCCACTCCTATAGTGGCCAAAAACGATTCAGAAAAGGGGGTGGTGATGAACAGAGTGTCTGAATTAAGCAGACAACTCTTACCCAGTCCAAAGATCAGGGCTTGATCCATCACCGTTAATTATCTCACTGCCCCATCCCAGCTCAGAACCTGGCTATATGCAAATTAGTCTGTCCCTGGCCCAGTGCATCATGGGAACAGGGCAGACCAAACTACCAAGCCAATTCTTCACCAGAAAGGAGACAAGCTACCGGGGACCGGTTTCTGGCATTTCAGCCTCTTCGGCCCGGCTTGCTTGAATCCTGATGGAGCAGTGAGAAGGGGACTCATGTCTGAGTATACCCTGCCACACCTATAGTGGCAAAAACGATTCAGAAAAGGGGGTGGTGATGAACAGAGTGTCTGAATTAAGCAGACAACTCTTACCCAGTCCAAAGATCAGGGCTTGATCCATCACCGTTATTTATCTCACTGCCCCATCCCAGCTCAGAACCTGGCTATATGCAAATTAGTCTGTCCCTGGCCCAGTGCATCATGGGAACAGGGCAGACCAAACTACCAAGCCAATTCTTCACCAGAAAGGAGACAAGCTACCGGGGACCGGTTTCTGGCATTTCAGCCTCTTCGGCCCGGCTTGCTTGAATCCTGATGGAGCAGTGAGAAAGGGACTCATGTCTGAGTATACCCTGCCACACCTATAGTGGCCAAAAACGATTCAGAAAAGGGGGTGGTGATGAACAGAGTGTCTGAATTAAGCAGACAACTCTTACCCAGTCCAAAGATCAGGGCTTGATCCATCACCGTTATTTATCTCACTGCCCCATCCCAGCTCAGAACCTGGCTATATGCAAATTAGTCTGTCCCTGGCCCAGTGCATCATGGTAACAGGGCAGACCAAACTACCAAGCCAATTCTTCACCAGAAAGGAGACAAGCTACCGGGGACCGGTTTCTGGCATTTCAGCCTCTTCGGCCCGGCTTGCTTGAATCCTGATGGAGCAGTGAGAAAGGGACTCATGTCTGAGTATACCCTGCCACACCTATAGTGGCCAAAAACGATTCAGAAAAGGGGGTGGTGATGAACAGAGTGTCTGAATTAAGCAGACAACTCTTACCCAGTCCAAAGATCAGGGCTTGATCCATCACCGTTATTTATCTCACTGCCCCATCCCAGCTCAGAACCTGGCTATATGCAAATTAGTCTGTCCCTGGCCCAGTGCATCATGGGAACAGGGCAGACCAAACTACCAAGCCAATTCTTCACCAGAAAGGAGACAAGCTACCGGGGACCGGTTTCTGGCATTTCAGCCTCTTCGGCCCGGCTTGCTTGAATCCTGACGGAAGCTTGTTTCCTTCCCAGTGTAAGAATTGGCTTTTGTAGTCTGGTCTGCCCTGTTCCCATGATGCACTGGGCCAGGGAGAGACTAATTTGCATACAGCCAGGTTCTGAAACTGGGATGGTGCAATGAGCTAAAAAACGGTGTTGGATCTAGCCCTGATCTCTTGACTGGGTGAGAGTACTCTGCTTAATTCAGAGACTCTGTCCATCACCACCCCATGTTGTAAATAATTTTGTCCACCCTAAGCGTGGAAGGGTATGCTCAGATGTGAGTCCCTTGCTCATTGCACTATCAGGATTCAAGCAAGCCGGGCCGAAGACGGCTGAAATGCCAGAAACCGGTCCCCGGAAGCTTGTTTCCTTCCCAGTGTAAGAATTGGCTTTTGTAGTCTGGTCTGCCCTGTTCCCATGATGCACTGGGCCAGGGACAGACTAATTTGCATACAGCCAGGTTCTGAAACTGGGATGGTGCAATGAGCTAAAAAACGGTGTTGGATCTAGCCCTGATCTCTTGACTGGGTGAGAGTACTCTGCTTAATTCAGAGACTCTGTCCATCACCACCCCATGTTGTAAATAATTTTGTCCACCCTAAGCGTGGAAGGGTATGCTCAGATGTGAGTCCCTTGCTCATTGCACCATCAGGATTCAAGCAAGCCGGGCCGAAGACGGCTGAAATGCCAGAAACCGGTCCCCGGAAGCTTGTTTCCTTCCCAGTGTAAGAATTGGCTTTTGTAGTCTGGTCTGCCCTGTTCCCATGATGCACTGGGCCAGGGACAGACTAATTTGCATACAGCCAGGTTCTGAAACTGGGATGGTGCAATGAGCTAAAAAACGGTGTTGGATCTAGCCCTGATCTCTTGACTGGGTGAGAGTACTCTGCTTAATTCAGAGACTCTGTCCATCACCACCCCATGTTGTAAATAATTTTGTCCACCCTAAGCGTGGAAGGGTATGCTCAGATGTGAGTCCATTGCTCATTGCACCATCAGGATTCAAGCAAGCCGGGCCGAAGACGGCTGAAATGCCAGAAACCGGTCCCCGGAAGCTTGTTTCCTTCCCAGTGTAAGAATTGGCTTTTGTAGTCTGGTCTGCCCTGTTCCCATGATGCACTGGGCCAGGGACAGACTAATTTGCATACAGCCAGGTTCTGAAACTGGGATGGTGCAATGAGCTAAAAAACGGTGTTGGATCTAGCCCTGATCTCTTGACTGGGTGAGAGTACTCTGCTTAATTCAGAGACTCTGTCCATCACCACCCCATGTTGTAAATTATATTATAAAGAAGGCAGCACAGCTCGTTTCATTACCCGTAAGAGTTACAGGCTGCCAAACCAATGGCAGGGCCTCCTGATAACACTCAAACACACATTGTGTTGGCCTATCAATCAAACAATCGGGGATTTATAGAGCACACTACTCACCCGTGAGGGTCTCAAGGTGCTGGGGGTGTGGGGGTGGGGGATTTGGGCAGCTCCGATCATTCGAAATGCTTGCAGTGTGGGGATTCATCTGATGCTGAGGGGGAGTTTGGTCCAGGTATTGGCCGCAAAGTAGGAGAAGGATCTGCCTCCTGTTCTGGCGTTGTGGATGCGGGGGATTTTCGGCCAAGGCCTAGTCAGCGGAGCGGAGGTTTCTTTTGGGGGCGTAGAAGGAGATTCTTTTGTTGAGGTTTTGGGGTCCGGTGTTGTGGAGGGCTTGTAGGTGTGTGTGAGCAGCTTGAAGTTCACTCTTTTTTCGACGGGAGCCATAGGTGCTGTGGATATGGTCTTGTCGTGGGATGCTGAGGACGAGTCTGGCTGCGGTGTTCTGGACGGTCTGGAGTTTGTGGAGTAGAGATTTGTTGATTCCAGCGTAGAGGGCGTTCCCATAGTCCAGCCTGCTGGTGATGAATGTGTGGGTGACAGTCTTCCTGAATACTGGGGGGGTCCATTTGAAGGTTTTGCGGAGGGTTTTGAAGTATGTGGAGGCTACGGCGTCACATGAACCATCTTTATCCACTTTAAATCTACCTAAGAAGTAGATTGTCCATGTTATATGCCCTGCTCTATCAGTCGCACTGTGTGCGACATCAAAGAATAGTAGCAGCAGTAACCAGGGCTGACCCACCAAAGTGTGTGACTGCAAGAACTAGAGTGAAAATGTGTTAGTTGGGAGCATGATCAACCAAAGAGATGAGGAGGAGAGAGTATGCATCCAGGGCAGAGAAAGTTAGAAGCCTCACATTCAATTTTGTGTGGGTGTGTGACATTGTTTCCTTCCCTAATAAACAGTGTTGGTTCCTTAAAGCTATTCCTAGTGTCAAGGACTTACAAATGTGTAAGCTGGTCCCCATCATAAGAGTATCATCTCTGACGCAATTGAGCCCGTTCATAATTGTGCCATAGCCATAAAATGTTCATCCTTGACTATTTTGTGCATACAAGTCTAGTAATTACATACCTGCTGCCCTCAATGACATATAAAGAGCTTGACTGGCCTGCTTTTAGCCCTTCCTGACAGAGTGGCAACCGCTTCTCTCATAATAATGGCCATAACTAATATATGTTGGGCATCCAGCTATGGCACAGTGGTAGCCCTGGTTTAATGATGGTCATTATTAGCATAACAGAGGCATTTGTAGTGTTATGATGAGCAAGCATGGCCTATGATTCCAATACCTGGGTGTTTGAAGCAAAATTTGGGCATGAGAGGCATTTTTACATGGCGGTATTCAATGAAAACTAAAAGCTGATGTTTAGCAACTGTTTATTTTCTGACAAGGAAAATTGATTTGATTTTTAAAGGAAAAAATTGTTTTTTCAGAAAGGTTTTTCTTCTGGAAAATTGAGTTTGATTGTTCAAAGTGGAAAGTGATTTTGATAGAAAAATATGTGTATTTTCAGAAACTAATATACTAATGAAGACAACATATTGCAATTCTAAAACACATTTAAAGTTGTTAGCTGAATGATAATTCAATTTGAGTTGGGGAGACTTTCTACTGTGGTAATACCCTTTGTGGCACACAGCATGTGATGATTTGAATTTTACTTGATTACAAGCATTTAATATTGATAAACGTTTCCCTAGCATTCTGCTGATAACTTCACCTGGAATGTTTGGGTGGTTACTACTGATAATCGTGCTTAGGGTGGTCACAGTGTAATGGTAATACACATCATCAGCATTTTATAGTGAAAAATATGCTAGTAGCTCGGCAGGACTTTCCTTGAGCAGAATTAGCTCTCACTACAGAAAAGTTTGGAGACACCTGTACTACACACTATATAAATAAAAACCCCTCCAAGTGCAGGGGAGTGTGGCATTTCGTTTGAAGCATTTGAGCCATTTATTTTGAGTGGATGCTCCATCTGTAACTAAGGCAGAGATGACTCCTCTCCAGTATATATAGTTCTTAATGGCACTCCTTCTTTTACAGACTCTTGTTAACGAATCCTAGAACATGGTAATCATATCCAGTGCTCAGGTGCGGTGCCCTGGAATACAACACTTATTTGCACACTGCAGTTTATCTGAAACCCTATCCAGATTCAGCCAAGCGCTTGCATAGGCTTTCTGGTCTCAGCTGTTAAATTATACTTGGGGAAGCCAAGTCAAATACAGATTATTAAATGTTCTGTTCTTCTAAATATTGTTGGTTCTCCTAATTTTTTAATTAATTTTTCTTAAGGAACTTCTTTTAATTTAGAAATCAGTGCCAGTTCATTTCACGCCTAGAAGCTTTTCGACTATAGATTTGCTTGCGATTCATGTACGAGATGCTAACAAAACAAAACATATATTTTCTGCTCATTACCAGTGCCCACATTTTAAGTGTTTATTACGTGCTGGGGTATTTCATAACAAGACAAGGACAGTGGAATGTCTGTTTTGTTAAAGACTGCCCAATTTTGTCAAACAGAAAACCAGGGGCCTCTTTGTAATTCAGTCACACCCTGTTGTGTTTGTCTATGTTCTTAAATGTTCAACATTACTTTTAGAGAAAAAGTTGGGCAATTTTTAGTGTGCCTCCAGTGTATTACCCCATGCCCTGGTAGTTGTACTCTTCTGGTAACAGCAGTCTGGGAAATCCAGAGTGTGTAGCTGCTCACCATTGAGAAAAAAAGTTGATGTTATTTTTTTAAACATTAACCCCTTGGGCGCGGCCGCGATTCTGCGCCTGTTCGGCACTTCTAAAGAGTGGGCGGGATCATGACGGCCCCCAGCCGTCATCAGCTCAGCACACGCCCACCGTGTTGCATGACGGACGGGGGCCGTCATCAGCATGGAAGGGGTTAAAAAGCACTTCTGGATTTCTTTGATAAAGAAAACGTGTTATTGTTACTTCCTCAATCCATTGAAATTACTATAAATATCTGAATATTCCAAGGTTTAATATTGATTAACTGAGTATCCAAGTCATATACATAATTTTTCGATGACTTCCTTAAATCAGCAATTGGTCATATCATACCCAACGTATTTCGGTCGGAGTCCTTTACAGCGGCAAGTAACACAACTACAAATGAAACGGAAAAAATCCAAATAAATTTCCAGTACTAATCCTAGAGTCATAGACATGAGGTCTCTTCAATCTGATTTTACCCTTTCCATATTGGTTTTGGCTAAATATATTTTGTTAAAACAAGTACACATGAAAGATTTCATGGAATAAACCACATATGGAGACGTACAGAGTATAATGTGCTATTTCTTAGAATTGTTGACGAAGGGGACGGGCATGATGGTTCATTCAAGGCTTCACCTCTCTTGAGTCATGGGCCCTCCCTACACTCAACAAAGTTAATAAATAGCATAATATACTCTGTGCATCAATATATCTATACTACTATTATAAAGTAAGAACTGGGAACCTTTGAGGCGGGTAAACTCGGGAACCACAGCGCCAATCCAAACACCCAATACATCATTGGAATTGGCAGGGTCTGCAGAGTGACATAGGCTTTATACCCCCCAAAAATATACGTTGTTTAAAAAATATACCTTACAAGAAAAAGTAGTCCCTTGGAAGTAGCGCCGGCCGTGTGCGCTAACGTGCTGACATCATCAGGAGCGCGAGGAGGATACTACCATTGCTGTTGTTTTGTGTTGTCCTCTGGGCGCTGGGCGCTGCTTGCTGACCCCCCTCGGCGCTTTACAATGGGTGTACTCTCTGACTTGGATCCCCTGACTGGATGGAAAGTTTTACGGTAGGCGTCCACTGTCATATTCTTGTTTCTGTTTACATGCAACCCCCTTAAAAACGGCGTTTAAGTTCCTGGTCGGACGTGAAACTGAGCGTTTGGTGCCACGGCAAACAGCTCGCCAAATACATCGCAGATGGGAGGAATGCGGGGGTTATTATTTACGTCTTTCATGACAGCCCATGGGCTGCAGTTAGGGCTAGGAGCATGATGTTCTGTTGCTCCCTTGAAAACATGTTTGCAAGAAAGAGCAACTTTCCAACCTTCCGAACAGAGGAAGTGCTAACGCAGAGCAGTCCCGCTGCCTTTGTTACAAGGTGGAAAGTTATAGTTTGTCTCTGGAGTAGCGGTGACCTCGTGCGTCCGTAAATGCACTCTGTTGGTTGTGTCAGTACCGTATCATGGCAGGTGTGAGTAGATTACCATTTCTGTTTGTTTCCTGGCTTTCTTATAGTTGTGGTTTTGCATGTCCTAATGTAAAACGGGAACGGGAACTACAACCCCCATAATACAACTTTTAACAAAATGACCGAACTACTCACGTGCGCCAGGTGAAAACATGGGCTCCGTCTGCGTAATAATTTACAGTTTGTGATATTTTTCATTGTTTGGGACAGTTATGCTGTGCACATTGCTTTCTGTTGATGGTTCAAAGGCTGCCATCCAGAGGCGCAACTAGAGACAAATTTCGGGGGGGGCTAAGAAAAAATTTCGGGGAGGAAAACTAATGCGGCGTTCGGCGGGAGGAGCGCGGAAAAGAGCGGCGGCGACAGTGGGGCCGTGGGGCTGAGACGGCCCCCGAGGAAGACGCGAGGTAAGCGACGCCCCTCGTGTAAAAAGGCTATTTTGACCGAGCTACACAAACCTGACAGCAGAGACCATAAATAACTGAGTACACATATTCGAGGGCAGTTTATCGTGTGTGGTGCACGTTTATTAATACTCCAAGACGCCGTCTGCTGCAGGCCAGAGTGGAGGATGCAGCCTCATTGGGGATTGGTAACTCCTAACGTGGTGTCAGAGAGAGTGAGGAACCAATAGTTGGCCTTCCGTTCGCACATTCTATGAGCCGACAAGCACACAGTAGGATGACGCGAGGTAAGGGAGTTCCTGCTTCCTGGAAGCCTCATTGCCCCCGGACAACGTCCGGACGGGCTAATAGTATCTCAATACAATTGGATGCAATTGGGAGGTGATGGGACACCAACAAAAATATTTTTTTATAAAGATCTAAACCTTTATTTTAAATCATAGTCTATCCATTTCTTATAGAACACAGAGAAAACATTTTGATCAATGTATCTTCACAATGTTTAATCTTCTCAAATTGCTATCAGGTAATCTTCATAGCCATCTGAGACTTGTTTTACAGACACCCTACTTTTTGGTAAGCTGACAAAGAAATATACACAGTTGGTAGCTGTTTAGAATTTATAAATGATTCAATAAATGTAAAGTTTTAATACACATACATAGTCCTTCAAATTATACAGAATCAAATTCAATGCATTGTTTCAAATACCTATTTCATATATGTTGATCATATCTCAAATCACATTACATAGACAAATTATTTCATGTTATGGAAGGACCCAAAATCATTATGAAAATTGTACATTGTAAGAGCCACAAAAAACACCAACATATTACAAAACAATCTGAGTGCAGACAACAATGAAAACCAAAATAGCAGTGAAACATAATGAAAAGGAATAATATTGGGGGGGGGGGGCAGTAGAAGGGTATCAGTAGATACTGATATTTTCTAATACATAAGATAATTGTACTCCCAAAAACAATTTGGAAATGTAATAACTATTGACAAACCATCTCAAGTACTTTACAAATTACATAGTTTGAAATCAAACAAGATCATCACAAACCTATGTAAAATGCACAGCAATAATATAAGGAGGAAAAGTAGAGTGGGCTATTTCTTAGCATTGTTGAGGAAGGGGGTGGGCATGATGGCTCATTCGAAGCTTCGCCTCTCTTGAGTCATGGCCCCTCTCCACACTCAACAATGATAATAAATAGCATAGTACACTCTGTGGTGGTAGCCACTCTGTAGTTATAGTTATGATTCTATCAGTAATAACTTTGCCACTGTTTCAAATCTTCACAAAACTTTGCCGACCTTTTCCTTTTACTACATTGGCTGATGATGCAAAGTTTTGTGGTGATTAGTTTAGGGGGTGCAAAGAAAAAAGGGAGGTCCCAAAACAATGTTTTCCACCAGTGCATTTTTCAATTGACTTTTTAAACAGACGTTTTGATTATGGTGTGTAAAGGCCCCTTTTTGTTATTAGATCTAAATTGTTTCAGTAGTTTTTAAGTAATAATGGACAAAATCTTAGTGAGCTGTTGGGCCGTGGAATACTACGGTGCCTGACGATGATGAAATGCAATATAGTGGTCAATGAAAACCCTTGATAAACTAAAAGGGAGGCATTTTCTTTTGACTACACTTTGCCTTTGTTCTGTATTTTAATGTAAAATATAGGTTATTTCTGTTGATTTCGTGTAGAGGAGCAAATGAGGCAGTTTAGCAAACTCTCTAGGGGTAGGGAAACGCAGTCGTTTTATCGTTTTAAAAAAAAACATTTAAAAAAAGTTTATGGAGTACTGCAGTAGTTACTCACGCATTCTCCATGCACTGCTTATACCCTATCATATCACATCTGTTTTAGCACGTTTAATCGTTGCATTCATAAGAACACTCATTCAATCTGAAATGAGAGTTTATGAGAAGAGTGTGTAAAGTAGAGGGCTGAGTTATAGTTAATGTAGTGGGGCAGGCAAGTTGACAAGACTGTACAAAGGTACACAAGTAATAGTAATTTTAGGGTGGGGAGTAAATTATAACTTTAAGTTAGAACTAAAAAGTTATAAGTATAACAAAGTAATTTGTAATGTCTGTGTAGCTTAAATAGTTTTTCTATAGATCTAATAAATTACATTTTCCTAACTGTGACTAATCCTAAACCTCTGTTTTTCAGTGAATATATGTGTGTGTGTGTTTTTTTCTATTGAATATATATGTATGTGTGTGTACATAAATATACAACACACACTCAGGGAAAAGGTTAAGGACATAAAATAGGAACTTTAAAAGTATTCAAATAATATATTTTGAATTAAATAATAGTTTTTTTTTAAAAGTTGATTTTACCATATGTGCCTCTACTCTCCTTGCGCTCTTCCACAGAGATTTTCTTTGTTATTCCTAAGATCTTTAGTCCTATAGCTTGTAGACGTTCTTTCTCTTTTCTGGGCCCAAGCTCTGGAATGCCCTGCCTTTGGCACCTGAAAACTCTTTCTTGGCCTTCCGTAAAAAGCTGACGATGCACCTATTTGTTTAGTCTCTGTTTCCCAGCCCCTGCCAGTATCTTTATAGCGCTACGCAAACAAATGATGGCCGGAATTCTGAATAAATCATACATTTACCCCTAGTCAAGAGATCTGGGTTAAATCCACTGTTCTTTTGAGCCGCGATCCGTGCAGGTAAGAGCGGTGGGTCTATGGGACTAGGTGAGGGGGGAGATTTCGACAGACGAGGGAAAATTAATTATTTGTTTAATTATCCCTTGCAGTCGCTTGTCGAATCCCCCCCCCAACCTGCCCCCACTGCTCTTACCTGCATGGGTCGCAGCTGATTCTTTTGCTCACCCTACCACCCCAGTTTAGACCCACCCATGTGCAAATCAGACTTGACTCTGCTCCTCGTTAAAACAGTCCTGCCGGAACTGCCAAGCCAGGTCCTCCCTGGACCAGAAAAAAGCATCCTGGGACTGGTTTCTGGGTATTACCCCTCATCATCCAGACTAGCTTGAATCCAGTGGCACAGTGAGCAAGGGACCCACATCTGGGCATACCCATCCACCTAGGGCAAAATGTGCTACACAAACAAATGATGGGCGGAATGCTGAATAAATCATACATTCAACCCCTGTCAAGAGCTCTGGTTTAAATCAATCGTTCTTTTGCTTACCCTGCCACCCTAGTTTAGACCCAGCCATATGCAAATCAGTCTTGACCCTGCTCCTCATGGGGATTCATGGGAACAGTCTAGCCCGAACTGCCAAGCCAGGTATTCCCTGGACCGGAAACATCTTCATAGCAGCATAACGCTTTGTATGAGGTCACTGCTCTGTACAGTCTAATTAAAACAGGGTCTCCAACTGACCTCCTGCCTGCTAAAATGGTAGCACCCTTGGGTAGCCTGCTCTCCTCAGGTATTCGAACAGTGATTAACCTTTCCCTTAAGGAAGGGCAGGTACCCAGGGACTGGAAAAAGGCGATTGTGAACCCTATTCGAAAGAACACGGCGTTGCCATGGTCAGACCTTTCCAACCTCCGCTCGATCTCCCTTCTACCCCATCTTAGTAAGATGACCGAGAAACATGTCAATACACATGTGTCTAATTTTATTGAGGCAGCGGGCGGTCTGGACCATTCACAATCTGGGTTCAGACCTAATCACAGCACCGAATCAGCCCTCCTCTCTGTGACCCATACCATCAGGATGGCACAGGATAGAGGAGGCTCTATGATTCTGGTGCTGTTAGATTTGTCCGCTGCCTTCGACTCGGTGTCACATGACATTCTCATTGGTCGTCTGAAGAGGGTAGGGATAGGCGGAACTGCTCTGTCATGGCTGGAGAGTTTTATTACTGGCCGCTCACAAAGTGTTCGATTGGGCTCCCATTTTTCTATCTCCAGGGAGCTCACCAAGGGGGTTCCACGGGGCTCATGCCTAAGCCCCACACTCTTCAATGTGTATGTGGCCCCCTTGGCTGAAATTGTGAGAGAATATGGTTTCACGCCTATATCATACGCAGATGATACCCAGCTCCTGTTCCCTTTTCAAACACTGACGCCAGCAGTAAAAAACTCCTTCGCTGCAGGCATGAGAGCTGTATCCGATTGGATGACCTCCAATTGCCTGCAATGTAATGTGGGCAAGACGGAGGTCATGCTCTTCGGAGAGGCCCCGCTCCTCTGGTCACCTGAATGGTGGCCTCCCGATTTAGGTTCCGCTCCTTGCCCCAAACAAGTAGTAAAAAATGTAGGGGTTTGCCTTGATCAGTCTCTGCTACTTAAGGACCATGTAAGTCAGGTAGCGGGATCTTGTCTTAGGATCATTGGGCTCTTGAGGCGAGTGTTCCCATACCTGGCAGACAATCATAGAAAAACCTTGGTCCAGGCTTTGGAATCAGTAAACTAGATTACTGCAATGGGCTGCTCATTTCTGCCAATGAAGAGCAACTTGGCAGGTTACAGGTGACCCAGAATACAGCAGCTAGGCTGATCCTCAACGTTCCAGCCAGATCCCCTTCTCGCCCTCTCTTGAATAAACTCCACTGGCTGCCTATCCGCCAGAGGGTGAAATTTAAGATATGCTGCGTAATTCATAAATGCCTGTTTGGTACTGGTCCAAAATACCTGTCAGAAAAATTCAAACCTTATGAGCCATGTCGTCTTTTGCGCTCTAAGAATCAATCACTGCTCCAGGTACCGCGGATCAAAAGGGAAAGACAGGGTGGCCGAGCCCTCTCCTATAGGGGCCCCACCCCCTGGAACACTCTGCCCCTCACCCTGAGGCACAACTCCAATTTTGGAGCCTTTAGGAAATGCTTAAAGACTTACCTGTTCCCGACGATGTAGACTCTAATCTTCTTGTTTCTGATTGTTTTTTATTTGGTTATGGCTTTTGGTAAGAACATAAGCGCGGAGATACCCCTTCGGGGGTCGAATTCCTGCGCTATATAAGCAAATAAATAAATAAAATAAATAAACGCCTATTTTGGGTACCAGTGTGTTATATAAATTCTCAAATCAGTCAATCACCTTAAAGCTGCTGAGGACACCAAGGGGCCCAGAGCTTTGCAGTCTAGCAGGGGGACACGTTAGGTTCGAGGACATCACAACATGGAATCTGCGAAAGGGGGGCCTGGAACCGCTCCTTGGATGTCAAATCCTGTGGTTTGAAGATCACTTCCCTACTTTGTTACTCCCAAAAGGGGATCGGGCATTGTGTACCAATGAATGGGGAGAGGGGCTCTTGGCACAATGAACAACAAGATGAGGGCTAGGATGATACTTGAGGCTGACGAAGATCATTTTGGAAACATGCTGCATGGTAAAGTGGCATGAGAATGAGTGTGAGAAGGATCAGCCTGAGCGGAAAGCAACGAAAAAACTCAAGCACCATATTGTCGGAGAGCAAAGGTTCACCTAACGAGCAACCCATGCTCGGTCCCTTCTAAATCAAACCTACATCAAAGTAGGACATGACAAGCAGACTCGCATGAACTTCCAAGACGACATTGCGCAATGTCAGTAGCTGTGTCGCTGATTGTTCGTCACGCATGAACGCCACTCAATAGCTATGATGTGCGCGCTGCTAGTTATGTGCACAGATAGCGTCTGCCTCAGCTATGGAGCTGTGCGCTGCAGCACAGTTAATGGTGTAGAAAGTTTCACTGACAAAGTGCTCGCACTCACTGCACACACAGCCCTGTATTTTTTAATGTGTGTCGGTTTGAGGTTTTATATGTGCACATGTACCTTACCCTTTCTATGTTACGTGGAGATATACATGCGCATGATGTAAAACAGGAAAATAAACCTTTGTGTTCATTGTATGCCTTTGTCCCCTTCTCTTAGAAGCTAACAGGCAGTTATTGTGTACGTTTTGTAACAACCTGAAGCAGGGTGGCCCTAGTCTCATGGCGGCCCTGGGCAGGGAGCGTAGGTAGGGGGCCCCAGAAGAGGTGGTCCGGGCAGGGCGGAACCCTCCCCCCCCCACCCCGGAGCTCAGGTCTGGGGGTCAGGGTGTTTAGAAGTGGAACAGAGCCGGAGGCCGCCAAATCCCTGCCAGGGGCCGCCACGCAAATATGTATCCATCCTCAGAGGATTATTATATTAAGGATATATATTGCCAATTGGTGTGGCCGCCCCTGGGGTTTGGTGGCCCTGTGCAGGTGCACAGCTTGCACATGCCTAAGGCTATTCCTGCCTGAAGGTGCAGACGTGAACCCGGCAAATACAGCCTTGAACATTAGAATGGTGAAATTTCTCTCCGCATTTCGAGAAAAACTTCGCATTCTACACAGTTAGAAAAACAAACTGCACAGTATGCTTGTACTTTATGTCCTGTGGACAGTCGCACAGTAACGTACATACCTGCGCACCTTATGGCACTTTCCCCATGGACATTTTTGCGAACATATGGTAGCACCGCACACCACTGAGTAAGACCTCGCTGGTATTTTATCCTTTGAGAAAGAATTTGTTAATTGAATGACCTTTAGCGACTGTGGTAGTTATGCCCATGTGTCCTTATAGTTGCTGCAGAATGCATTTTAACCATGAATTTTATAATGGTCTATTTTTTTGTAATGGTTTTTAGTGAACGTTTTGCAAAGATTAAAACAACAAATAGTAAACGCTGTAATGTATTTGGAGTCAAATTGTGTGATGCCACTTCTGCTACCTTGGGTAGTGGGACACACACAAACACTCCCACCTCTCCTGCGAGGAAGATGCGTGCACTCGCACGCGCAACTGCTAAAAAGCATGGGCCTCATTTATTATGATGTTGCGTCACTGTTTGTGACCTACCAGTGGCGTAAAAAATGCACCTTGTTGCGCCATATTTATAAAGTGACGCATCTAGGTAGATGCGTCACTTTGTAAACCCCTGCGCCACATTATACCTGCGCCAGGTATAATGTATGCAAGGGGGGCGTATTGACGCAAGGAAGGGTCGTAGAAGTGACGCAGTGAAATCTATGAGATTTCACTGTGTCACTTTTAGGACGCCGCTGCGTCAAAATCTTGCGCCTGCCTCACAGCAGGCGTAAGACTGACGCAGGCCCTTTCACATGGGGCTTGCCCCATGTGAAAGGACGCATTGCTGGAGTTGCGTCACTTTTGTGACACACTCCAGCAATGCGTCACTTTTGCGCTTACAGATACGTCAGAAATACTGACGTATCTGTAACTCCTTGCGACATGATGCGTCACACATTAAATATGACGCATCAGGAATGTCGCAAGGTGTGCGCACTGAGAAGTGACGCATCGCTGCTTTCACGCAGCGATGCGTCATTTCTCATAAATGAGGCCCCATATTTATTATAAGCGTGTCCATCACCTTTCGCTCTTGCATATGGCTGCTAGAATTAAGGCGTTTCAGTCCCGTCGGCCCTCACAAGCCAAGGCGGTGAGCAAGATATATGAAAACAGAAAAATAAAATTAAACCCGGGCTGGAGAGGCCTCGGTGACACAGGTGGCCCTAATTTTCCCTGGTGTTTATTTCCCACAATCCGCTGGGGCAGAGGTGGCACAGGCATTGGCTGGGTGAAAGGCTCCCAGACAGCTCTGAGGTGTCTGTCAAGGCGTCTGCTCGCAGATTCTTTTCATAGGTTGGAAATCACAGCTGCTTGTGCTGCGGAGTACGAGCCAGGAATGACGAGTGGTGTTGGGGGCTGGGGTGCTGCCGGCGGAGCCTAGCCGAGCTGTTTGTAATGTAGAAGCAACTCGCAGTGCAAGAAAGGGAATCAGAAATGTACCAGACATACGGAGCTTCGGTATTTCAGGCCTTTTGTAGAGGCGGGAGCTCGTACTGTGGGCCTCTGTCACTCGAGCTCTTTGCTAATATTCCATGAAAGGAAACGGAGAGCAGGGCGGGAGGGGAGAAGGCAGGGAAGGGAGAGAATTATATTAAAAGAGGGAGGGAGGAGGAGGAAGCAGGCGACGAAGCAGGGAAGGAGATAGTGTCTGGGCCGAAAAAAAATAGAAGACTGCGAGAGGGAAGGTAGAGTGTGCTTGAAAGAAGAAGGGAAGAGAAGGAAGGAATAATGAAAATGGAGACACTATGGGAGCTAGGAGAAAGATGTGAAAGAACAAGAGAGATGGAGATTTGTACAGGAAAAGAGTAAGAGAAGCGGTGGAAGTGCATTAAAAAAGCACGGGGACTGTGATCCTAGTGCAGTGGGGTGGGGTGGTGTCGGGTCAGTAGGTGTGGGGACTCGGTCAAAGGAGTGCAACACGTGAATCGTCTTTGCTGACAATATTGCATCAGACTTCCTCAGGGTTGGTCCTGCCGTAAAATAATGCACCTTCCTTAATGTCTCCTCATATTATATTTATATGTCCATATTGCACCTACCTTTAATGAATGCTGCTAGGTCGGTTTTCTACAAGTAAAGTCCCATATCTGAAGAGAGAGTACCTCTCTCAATTTTGTGTTGGGTACCAAAGACATACTGGGCTGGACACATGAAGTCACACATGCCCCACACACATGCCCCAAACACTGTCTGATCATTACCAGTGCTACTTACTCTGGGCTTCCCAAACGCAGACGCCACACAACAACTATGGCGCTTGCAGCTAGCCATGCTTCTAAATATGGTGTTCAGAGAGGAGAAAAAAAACTGATCATAGTGACTTACTTTGATACCAATAAGGACTCATTGCTAGGGTGTGTAACAATATGGGAGGCCCTTGAGTCTGTGATGCATGGGCAGTCCACATCAAAAGGACACAGCATCCTCAAATCGATTAGAGATAGTCTTCTCGCATAGAGGGCCATATGAAATGACCCAGGGACCGGACATGCTTAGGCAGATCCAGTTGAAGCTGAGGGAATTTCGAGCGGAGGCAGACCGCAAGGTCAAATACAAGAGGAAGTATGCTGCCACCTGGACCCTTGGGAGGGCGAGCTACCTGGGTACACACTGGCTTGGTTGATTAAGCTCAAATGGACAACAGACTTTATTATTACAATAAACACTGCTGAAAGGGACAGAAAATCCAGTTTGGCTGACATCCTTGTTGAATTCACAGCTTATTACCAAACCCTGCATGCTTCAACTCACCAAGCAGATAAGAAAGGGATAGAGGACTTCTTACAGCAAGGCACGTTAGACTGGGTTAAAAGGGTGCAACGGTAGTTGCTATGCTCTCCGTTCACCTCAGAGGATGTTCTCTTTGCCATTAGAGACCTCATGAATGGTAAGGCACCGGGCGGCGAAGGCATACCTGGAGAGCTTTATAAAGAAAGCAGTGAATTTCTTTCCCCTTATTTGCTAGACATTTACAATGAAGCCCTTCAGAATGGTGTGCTTTCACCCACTGTGCGGGAAGCAGTGGTCATTACTCTTCTTAAACCTGGGAACTAGCCCTAATAAATATAGATAATAAGATCCTGGTAAAAATTCTGGCTGCCCGATTGGTGCCGCTGTTGCATGGCTTATTTTTATGACCAAACAGCCGCAAATTGCTTGGAGGTTTATTGAAGAGGCTGTACGAGTAGGGTGACGTTGCTGTTCCACATTTAAAGCTATATTAATACATTGCAAAAGCTAAATTTGTCACACACTGGTTTCATAACTATCGACAAGTGCCACACCAGGATCTAGAACTGGACCTGGCGGCTCCCCATATGCTAAACAATGTCATTATGAAGACTCCCACAAGGCAGAAATCTAACATACAGGTAGTGGTCTGCACAATATGGGCGTCTGGCATGGTTCTCTGGTGTGGATGTAATGTACATCCCACATATACATTTGATACACAACCCCAAATTATCTCTCATCATTGAACCCTTGTTAATTTGTCATTGAAGGGACAAACAACTCCTCACTCTGGGAAGCTTATATGAGTGGGGGAAATTTCTCACCCTACCTGAATACCTCATATCAGGCTGCAGCAGGCTATGAAGAAGGTGCTCCCTACCTACCCCAAGAACCAGCAGATTAGATACTGCTGAGTCTTGCTCTTTCATTGAACACCAATGTTATGTTATGTTATGTTAGTGGGTTTATAAAGCGCAACAGCTGCCCCAGCAAAGAGGCGTCCCAGCGCTGAACAGCAATGAGGTGACAAGATATAAGGGGACTCAGGAGGACCTATGAAGAGGGGAAGAGGAAGGTTTTTATGGCTTTCCTGAATTCGAGGAGATTATTAACCCCCCGAATGTGGGCTGGCAGCGAGTTCCAAAGGATAGCTGCTCTGTTCCGAAAGGAACGACCTTCGGCGCGAACTCTCCTGACTCGGGGTACCACCACCACCATTAATGTGGTGTGTGTACACCACTATAGTGCGAGCCATGTCCAGGGTAGATATCAGTCTAGATGTATATAACAACATGAAAGGGCAGTTCCCAAAGATATAAAGGACCAAAAAGTTCTAAATATAACAATTGCCCACAGAACAGCTAAATGTATTCAAATCATTTTATTATCATTTGTATTCGTAGAAAAATATTCATAGAGCAAAATCCATACTTCATTAAATGAAGAGTACATATAATTAATGTAACATCAGCCCAGAAACACGAAGAACAATAAAAAAGACACATACATCATTCACTCATTCTACCAGTCACAGGCTCACTCACAAAACAATACATCCATATTGGTTCAGACAACTAGAAACTCTCAACAACCAGACAGAAAAAAGCGCCTTTTTTCTGTCTGGTTGTTGAGAGTTTCTGGGCTGATGTTACATTAATTATATGTACTCTTCATTTAATGAAGTATGGTTTTGCTCTATGAATATTTTTCTATGAATACAAATGATAATAAAATGATTTGAATACATTTAGCTGTTCTGTGGGCAATTGTTATAATTAGAACTTTTTGGTCCTTTATATCTTTGGGAACTGCCCTTTCATGTTGTTATATACACTTATTGCCCTGGTGGGTTGTTCCCCCTTCCCTTATCCTTTTTAGGTTCAGGGCCCCTCTTTTGTTTTTTGAATAGATATCAGTCTAGATACCACTGGGAGGCAGATCTAGGCATTCGATTAACAGACACACAATGGGAATACTGCTGCCACCACATTAGGGAGGTCTCTATGAAGGGCAAGCATAGACTGCTGCACTGTAATTTCCTCCACCAAAGCTATTACACTCTTGTTAAACTACTTAGATATGCGATGCGGGCAGCGATACGTGTAATGAAACAGTGGCATGCTTCATACACCTGGCATGAAACTGTTCATTGATTGCAAATTATTGGTCCTGGTTATTCCAAGTACTAAGTGATATTGTGGGTCTGATTCTTCTGCCAGAGGCCCTGATAGCACTTCTGGTCCATATTAAAGCGATACAAAAACACAGTAGAAAGCTTGTTGGACTGGCCCTACTTCTGGGTAAACGATTATTGTCTATGTAATGGGTGAGGTCACCACATCCACTGTTGATAGTTGGCTCACAGATTTATCATTATGTAACGAAAACTCAGAAACGTATTGCAGATTGCTGCCTAGGGGCTCACGTCCTAGGGACATTAGGGACCCACTGAGAACCTATCTTATTGGCAGAAGACAGGAGATGAATAATGTACTAGGGCCTGAATGAAACTAGTGACACTAGCATGTCTGTCAGAGAAGCAAGGGGGAGCTTGGTGATAAATTGGATTAAGGGACACATGATGATATTCTCGTAAGTTGCGGTCATGATGTAGTGGTATACCATGTAGAACCAGATGTTTACTGTTTTGCCTTTTGGTCAGAAAATGATGCACACCATGGACGTCACTGTGTTTTTTCATTGTTGTACCATTCAAAACCTAAACCTTTTAGAAGCAAGCATTTGAAATGCAATGGGTCTCACATTTGCAAGAATTTAAGCTATCGGCATTGTAAATGACAAGCCTTTTATTTATGTGTTTTCAAAAGCTTCACACATATATAAAAGGCATTGTCATTTCTAATGCCGATAGCTCAAACTCACACAAATGCGAGACCACTTAATGGCTGCGCCCCTTTCTTTAGATGCTGGTTACCGTATTAAGGTTACAGTGAGCAGCATCTAAAGAAAGGGGCATGGCTAACATTAAAATGAAAGCGTGGTGTGGGGCGCTTTCACTTAAAAAAAAAAAGAAAGAAAGAAAGCATGCCCACTAAAGTGAAAGCAGACTGTGCTGCAAATTAATTAAATAAATTAGTGCAGCCACTAGAGTGAAAGCAGGCCACAGTGTAAGTTAAATTAATAAATAATCGCGGCCACTAAAGTGAAAGCGGACCGAGCTGCAAATTAAATAAAGAATCGCAGCCGTTAAAGTGAAAGCGGACCACGCTGCAAATGAAAATTAATAACAACAATGTAAAAGCGGGCGGCGACGTCATGGGGGAATAGGGCAAGACCATTAAAGAAAATAGTGCTTACTGACCAGGTAAAGCAACCCATGTAAGACCACAAGTAAAAAGTCCAGTAGTTACAGGAGGTTATAAATGCAGACAAGGAGTGACTAGTAAGCCTATTCACGAATGAAAAGCAACGATTTTGAAAGGTCTCTAACAGGAGCCAATTGAAAAGATGGGCTGGAAATGGGTGGAGCTTTTATACCATTCCTCAATACATCATGCCTCGCTGAGCAGCGCATGCGCTGCACATGCTCGGCCTAAAAAAGAGATCCTGCAAGACTTTCTGGATGTGATTAATGCCACCGAATTAAATAGTGTTAGTGCAATTTAAAGTGATTGACATTGGACCACTCACTTCTGCATCTTGGGTGATTTGCTTTATCAAAGTGCTAGTTTGGGGCCTCGGGTTGTGCATTGTATGTTCTATTTTGTTGCCCTAGACCTAGAGGCACACAGGAATGGGAATTTTATTTATTTTCCTTGAAAAGCTCTTTTGTAACGCATTGTTCTGTGATTATTAAATCTGTTCTATTTAAAATATGCACCATGGGTCGGACCTCCAACTGGCGCCTTCTATTTTATCTTTGAAACATTTGGAAACCTTTAACCAGGAGTGAAATCAAATGGGTAAAATTAAAAGTTGTTTTTCTGGATATAGTAACTTCGGTTAGCAAAGTGAATTTTTTATGTTCTAGCTTTCAACTGCTTTTCACATGGATAGGCCTTCATTGCTATCTTTTCATTTCAACAATTGTACTATCGAACTTTAATATTAACAGATGTACTGTGCCCTCTTCCTTCTTTCTGAACTTCTCATCTAAATGGAAGAGAATGTTACATATCACGCATCACAAAGAGACATTACGTCTGCTACCCTGATACTTAGAAGACTGCTGTTGTGGCGATTCCTCCACCCTGATGTATGTAAGACTTGCCTCATGGTGGTTCATCTGAAGGTACTAAAAGTTTGGTGGATGGCCTCCATCAGTTTTGACGGCCGTCTTCCCAGCTCTTTATTTCAAAAACAAACTCTCAGAGATGAAGTTGGTTTAAGAAAAACAAATAACTAATGACCCCCACAAGTGGGGATTTATTTCCCTTAGTTCATAGGTAATTATTTTAATTTGTCTTATGTCGCCACCAGGTTTTCCCAGGCGATAATGGACAAGAAAAAATGACATCACACTGTCAGCGCTAAATAAGGCAGGTAGTGTGATGTCCTTACTCCTAGCTCTCCGTCAGTCCATCAGAGCAATCTTTCTGTTGAGGGAGCCAATTGTGCCAGCACAGTCAGAAAGATGACAGTCTGCCTGATTCTTAATAGGGTGGGCCGACTGAGAGTTTAGCAAACATAATTATCCATCACGTTTGTGATGGAGTACCCTGTCTACTGAACTCTATACAAGGCCCTAAGTCTATTAAGTAGTCTGACAGGCATTTTGCTACCTTTCGTGGGCCCTGTCCTAAAAAGAATGCCTCTAAGACATCCATTATTTATTTGGAGGTCACTTGCATCAAAGAGGTTTATAAAGTCATTGGTCTCCCTCCTCTGGGAACTCTCATTGTCCATGCACATGTGCCAAGATATTATTTATTGCTTTTCAATATCATGGCTCGTCAGGCATCATCAGTAAGGCAACCACCTGAGTGGCTCCTCGTGTTTATAGTTTATAGTTTATGGATTTGTAAAGTGCATAGCTGCCCAAGGGCTTCCCAGTGCTGAGAGAATTGGCAGGGGTTGCATAGAGGATTACAGGAAGAGCCATGTTTTGAGATTTGTTTCTGAATGCCAATTCATCGGTTAGCATGTGTGTTTCCCTCTGCAGGGAGTTCCATAGTCCCAGGGCCAGATACGAGAAGGATCTACCTCCCCATCTGGCTCTCTTTATCCTGTTTTGTCTCTTGAGTAGATCTGTGGAAGATCTAAGGTGTCTACCTGGGATGTATGGAGTGACAAGTTTTTTAATTGTAGTCGGGCCTTTATCATTTATGGCTCTATGAGCGATGCAGAGTGATTTGAACTCTATTCTGCCTTTTATTGGGAGCCAGTATAGAGTCTTCAGGGCTGCCTTAGCTGACTGCTGTCTAGGGATGCGGAGTAGAATCCTAGCTGCTGCCTTTTGTGCCACTTGTAGTCTGTTTACGCAATATTTGGGTGCGCCAAGGTACAGGGAGTTGCCATGATCCAGCCGTGACAGTACTAGGGCCTGTACAACTGTTCTCCGGGTAGTTTCAGGAATAAGTGGTAAGATCTTCCAAAGCATTTGCAGTGCTCCGAAGCATGAGCCTGATATATTTCTGGCATGAGTCTCCATGGACAGATTTGTGTCCAACAAAATTCCAAGATTCTTCACCTCTGTCTTTGGGACCGGGGGATCTCCTGGTTCTGGAGGCCAGCTAATCGTGTTTCTTGGGACCTGCTTGTTAGCCAAGAACATGAGCTCTGTTTTGCCTCAGTTCAATTTTAAGCACCCCTTGTTCATCCAATCTGCAACTTGCATCATCCATGTTGCCAGGTTGTGGTGCCTCGATTGGGGACCCTCCTTCACAGATAAAATCAGCAGGGTCTCATCCGCGTTTGACACTATTGACACTCCAAATTGCTGCACTATCTCTGCTAGTGGTAGCATATATAGACTGAAAAGTGTCAGGCTTAGTGCGGAGCCCTGTGGGACTCCACACGACAGTTTGAGGGTATCCAAAAAATGCTCACCTTCCATTAGCTGGAAGGATCTGTTTTCTAGGAAAGAAGTTATCCAATGTGAGCGTTCTCTAAACACTTATTGCAATGAAAGAGAGGGAGAGAAACATAAAGTATGACAATTATATAAGCATTGCATGCACATGTTGGGTTAAGGAGGTCTGTGGTCCCCTCTCTAATTCCTGCAGCTGGTTCTCTCGGTATATCAGGTTCACTGCTGATGCTGCACTACAAACAGATTGAGGTAAGGCTTCTGTGTGGGATGGCTGCAAAGAATTTACCATTTTGGCTGGCAAATTAGTTACCATTGTGTCCCTTTTTTCATTCTTCACTTGGAGCCTACACTGGGCTAACCTGATTTAGAGTTTGGGTTTAGCTGTTAAGCGTTGAAGCTGATTGGCTGTTCTTAGAGGTATCTGGTTAAACCTTCTGGTTGTAATTGCACTGCTAGAATCAGTACACCTAAGTGTGTAAGGATGCATTCTAGTCTTTCCATCAACATGGTAAACAGAAATGGGGACAGTGCTGAGCCATGAGAAACAGTACAGGCCATGGATGCTAGAGGATATTGCTTGATCCGCTTTTGCTATCAATCTCTGAAGGAATATAAATTAAACACAGAGAGAAAGAGATGGGGACGTTATTGCACTCAGCAATGTCAAAGATAGGCAAAGAGTCGTCACTTCCTGGACTCTCAAGAGGGAGTTATTTGGTCCATAGTTTCATATATTACTACAGTGTTGGAGAGCATGTGCACTTTTGCTCCCTCATCAGAGGTCAATTTCACACACAATGCAGATCGTTACTGTCTCTGTGCTTTGCTCAGGACTGACATTTGACTGCAAGGACTAAGGAGAGAATGCGTTTGCCAGTGGGTTAGTAGAGCTATTAGTGCACTGGGTGTTTAGAGACATTGATTATGAATATGAATGTGATGTCTTCAAGGTGACTCAATTGGTTTAGCTCTAGAACTAGACTGAGAGTTGAATGTCTTTGGCTTGTTTTTGAGTGTCGTAAGCACGCAGCCAGTTGGGCAGAGCTATGAAGGTAATGGGTAGCAAGGAAAATTATTTTGAACCTGTGTGTGATGTCAAACCTTCAGTGTCAGGAAGGGTATGATCACTAGTGGCCTTGGCAGCTATTTCCTCTGATCTAAAGAGGCAGTGGCATGTGTGTAGATGGACAAAGATTGTGAGAAGGGTTGGGGCCGGATGGAGGTGCTTGTAGTGATCAAACTACAACGTGTTTGTCATTCTTTTCTCATCCAGCATTTTGTTTCATTTCTCCAACATTTCATTCGGCCCCACAGTTGTCCTGGGGGGGTGCCCTGTAACAATTGGAATAATCAGTTACCACAGCTCGTGCTAGATAACACAGATTGTGGTGCACTAACAAAATAGAGTGTATTTAAAAAAAATCCAGTACCAAGTTGTGTATATTCCAAATCTTCTTTCTTTTCTTTGTTTATATAAACCGAGACAGAACCACTCTTACACCCACTCACCCCCCCACACAACCTCTCATACACCCACTGACCTACCCATACAACCACTCACACAATCAATCATCCACAGAGCCACTCACACACACAGCACCGACTCACCCATACACTCAAGCAGCCACTCACTCACCTATACAGCTACTCCCACTTATCACCCATGCAGCCACTCACACACCCAGTCACGCACCCATATAGCCTCTCAACAGAGCCAAACCACACAACCACTTACAAACCCATTCACACATCCATACAAGCACTCACACGTCTACTCACTCACCCATAGTGACTCTCCAATACAGCCACTCCCACAACCACTCAGACACCCGTACATCCACTCACTCATCAGGCCTGTTACTCACACACCCACGTATTCACCCATTCAATCACACACACACCCACTCACACGTGAATACACTCAGTCACACAGCCACTCACATAAAATATGTTAGAAATAGTATCACTCAGTAGTACACAAAGTATATAAATGTAACTTTTGTAGTGACTTAGCATATATGTTTAACATTCATAAACTTTTAGAAAACACACACTCATTGGATGATGGAATCAGGGATGTCATTTGAGATGCCATCAGTGATGTAATCAGGGATGCCACTGACCATGTCATGAGTGATGTAATATGTGAGGTCATAAGCAGTGCATTGTGGGTATGTAAGTTATGGGAAACAGCCATTACAACGCAGCTGTTTCCACGCATAGCCTTTACCACAGATGCTTTACAACGCATGCACCGTTACCACACATAGGGCCGATGTAGGTGGCCATTACCGGTCGGTAACGGCCGAATTCGGCCGTTACCGACCGGTAAATGGGACATTGAGATGTAGGGGACCTTTTTTACAGAATCGGTAAATTTACCGAATCGGTAAATTTACTGATTCTGTAAAATACCGAATCGGTAAATGTACCGATTCGGTAAATCCCAGATGTAGGTGACACTGCAAACAGTGCCAGAGGCCTTTAGGAGTCGGTATTTTACCACCCAATCCAATTGGGTGGTGAAATACCGAATCCAGGTGTGCATGCACATCTGTGCATGCACACCTGGGCATGTATGTGCCTGGGCATGTATGTGTGCCACATGGCACACATGCCTGTAATTGGGGTGCCAGAGAGTGTCAAAGTGACCCCCTGCACCCTTGCAAAATTCGGTATTTACCGATTCGGTAATGCCCATTGATTCCTATGGGCTTCAAGGCCCATAGGAATCAATGGGCATTACCGATTCGGTATTTACCAAATCGGTAAATACCGATTCCTACCGGTTCGGTAATTGTAAAAATACAATTACCTACATCTGCCCTCCTCTTTTTTACCACTTCTTAAATACCGATTCGGTATGAATCGGTATTTAAGAAGTGGTAAAAAAGATTTACCTACATCGGGCCCATAGCCTTTACCATGCATGCCTTTACAATGAATTATGTTGTAAATGTATATATGGTAAAGGTATATGTGTGGTAAGGGTGTGCACCATTACCACGTATAGCCTTTACCATTCATGCCTTTACAACGTAATTTGTTGTAAAGTTATGTGTGGTAAAGGTATATTTCTGTGGTAAGGATGGTGAAGGCTTTCGGCGTCATTAGAGGAAACGGAGATACCCTTCTGCTTCCTCTTTATGATATGTGCCGCTCCTCAGCGGAGTCGACGTAGTGGAGAGGTAAGGGGGATTGGGCCTGAGGAAGGGGGTTACAAATCTATGATTTTTTTTTAGGTGGGGTAGTCTTGCAGGGGACCGCTTTTAGGTTGCGGGGGAGGGGTAGGTTTTAGAAGGGCATTGGACCATATTTATTGCTTAGGTCAGGGGAGGGGATGTATTTAGAAGTCCTGGGGGCCGGGGGGGGGGGTCACTCAAGGGTCCACATTCAGAGCTTGGGCAGGGGAGGGGTTGTGTCTAGAAGAGCTGGGGGCCTGAGGGGCGTGGCTTGCAAGCCTTGAACATGGACGTGTGCTGCTAGAGCTCCGGCGCCAATCAGGGCAAAATCCTGCCGAATTTGCCTTGAGGTCCCCTGGGGGGACTCATTGGAGGACCGGAGGCGTGCTTCCTTCCCCTGCCTCCCTTGCAACCGCCAAGAGAGCGGAGAAACGGCCTGCAGCGCCAAGCCAGAAGCGGTGTGGCCTTCGGCGGAAGTGGGATGTGGGAAGCCGGGACCCACAGTGCGAGGTGCAGCCGCCCGGCCTACTGCTGTGGTCACCGAAAGTGCCGGGAGGCTCCGGGCCGTGACCGCATGAAGGGCGGTGGAGGATCCGGGGCACGACCGAGGATCGGCGGAGGGCCCCCTCGAAGGTGATCGGGTGCAGAGGTGAGGCGCGGAATAGGCGCAGCTGATGAAACAGCCGGGCTGCGGGGCACCCGGAGGACTCCGGCCGCGCGCGGGGGACCGCTGAGTGGAGCTGCGGCATCGGCATTGGAGGTGCGGGGGCTCCCTCTCCGTACTGCCACCCCCCGGTCCTGGGTCCTCCATTAGCCTCCCTGCACTGAAAGGATACCGGAAGCGCTACCCGGCGGGGGGCTGATTACTAACCCTGCACGTGGGCCCGTGAGGACCTGGTTCGCCCCCTGGGGAGAGGCGACGCACAGGAGGAGATAGGACATTGCTGGACACAAACGGAGGAAGCCGTTGGGGGGTGATCTCGCCCACATCCCCCCCTCATATATCTCTAGGCAGAGCGCAGGGAGTGGTACACTGCGACCGCGCGCTCCTGAGGTGGACTGCGGGGGTGACTGAGCTCGAGGCCGACTCATCAACTGAGACGCCCCTCCGTCCTGCGGACGACTGGCCTGGGGGCCCCCCACCCGCACTCTGTCCTGCGGGGAGCCGCTGCGGTGGACCCTACCTGGAGGGCTGGACACAGGAAGTCACACATGGCCCACCACTGAGGACTACATATAGTGCCAAGCATTGGGGTCCGAGACTACAGCGCCAATGGTCCGTAAGGGGGCGAAGCAGACGGAGAACCCCGGAGGACCGCCGACGGCCACCACAATGCCACCAGCCACCGAAGATGGGGTGCCGCAGCAGCCTGGGGCGGAGCGCCAAGCGGAGGGACCGCCAATGGATAAATTGGACATTATCCTAAAAGAAATCAGGGACTCCAGAGCGGGCTTAGAACAACAGATGGGCACCTTGACGACAAACTTGTCCCTCCTAGGGGCGGACCATGGCAAACTGGCGGACAGAGTTAAGGAGCAGGGCCTATCCATTGGCGAGATCACACCAACGGTGGCAGAACATACGACCTCTATACGACAACTCCAGACTCAGATGGCCTCTCTTCTGGACCGGGTGGAGGACGCGGAGGGCCGAAACCGCCGGAACAACATCCGCGTTATAGACCTTCCGGAGAGATGTGAGGGCCCTCAGGCGGCAGATTTCATGGAGCAGTGGTTTTGAGATCACATAGCGGAGGATGGTCTCTCACCACACTTCTGTGTGGAAAGGGCGCACAGGATCCCGACGGGCAGACCAGATCCCGGACGACCCCCGCGCCCGTTGATAGTGCGGATTTTGAACTACCGAGATAGGGATGTTCTACTGCAAAAAGCCCGGGAAAAGTCCCTTATCCAGTATGAGAATCACAAAATCTCCCTTTATCCGGACTACACCAACATGGTGCAAAAACGCCGTTCTTCCTTCCTGGACGTGAAGAAGAAACTACAAACCGCCAACCTCAAGTACACATTGCTTTTCCTGGCCCGTTTGAAAATCATACACAACAGGAAAACGCACTTCTTCGAGAGTCCTGCAGATGCTGAGGAATGGTTGGAGGTGATGGGTATAGACGGAAGCCAGGGGCCCTCGCAGGATTCGGATGTCGGGCGATTGAGAGGGCCTCGAGACGGGAGTGGGACGGAGGCCCCCAAACCACGACGGAATGAAAGGAGCTGAGGCCCATCAAGGACACAACAAAAGGAGAACCAACGGGACGCTTTGGAGGTGGCAGGCTCATTCAGAGAGGACTCCCAGAAGATATTGACAGACTCGGAGGACCGCACGGTCCACTCGGACTCGGACCACAGTGTACTGCTGTTCCCTAATGTCATGCCTGGCACTGCAGATGACGTGATGGACAATTGTGGAGGGTATGACCAGGCCGGCAGCAGCTGAATGGCCCAAGAACCGTATCGTATTCCCTGCTAATTTTGGTTAACTGTTGTATTATTGTTGCTAATGACTTTGAGGAGGGAGGCAGGGGTAACAAATGTGGGGGCCACTGTTATTCGCAGACTTTATCCTGTTGTTCTAATTGTATGGCCGAAACCACATGTACGGTGTAGCTGTAACACGGGCGACTTGAGATTTCGATTCCCCTTTGACTATTGGTAACATGGCCCCACGAAACCCTTCCCAATAAGGAGAGAGCCAGCACTCAGAAGTAAATTAACTCATTTAATGGGGATCAGAATCTAAGGAGACGCATTTTGGTTGTTCACAGACTTTATCAATCCAAAGAGCACCATTTTGTCACGTTATTTATACTGCTAACAAGACATAAATAAAATACTGTAGCATTCCTCATTTGTGGCAACTGCTCGTACTATTTTAGATTGCTGTTGAAATCTTCATTTTTGTTATTTACCAGAGCAAAACTGCAGTTCATTCTAATTAGTTTAATGTGCGATATAGTTCTCAAATTACATACTGAAGAATTTGTCCTTCCCATCTCTGCTGATGAAACAGTTAATCACACTGATTGTAGGCTGCCACATGTCAGAATGCTTTGGATCTGATTCAAATGAGTCCATAGCTGCCTGTAAGGGAGAGTTTGTATGCAAAATCTTAAAGTCCAAAGGTGAAAAAAACTGCCATATGCCGCCCTTCATTCATAAGTCTCATTTTAAACAATGTTCCGATTCAAATGAGTCCATAGCTAGGGGTGGGCGGAATTTGTGTAGTAGTGCTACGCAAAGCTACGCGAAACGGTAAAAAATCTCCGCAAGCACGTAAAAATTCCACGAACATGCGGAATTGCTTGTCCCGCCCGTTCGCGATGCTATTTTCCTGTTTGCGAACTAGGTATTTGTGCTCGGGGAGAAATATCTTGCAAACACGCATTTTGAAAACACGAACAAGCAAAAAATTCTGCGAAGTCGCGGATCGCGAAATTTTGGGCAATTACACGTTCTCTGCAGAACGCAAAATGTCCCAAATTCCGCAAAATCCGCGAGCGGAATGGAATTTACTGCCCAGGACTATCCATAGCTGCCTATAAGGGTGAGTTTGTATGCAAAATTTAAAAGTCCAAATGTGAAAAAAACAGCTATTTACATGTCCGCAGAAAGTTCTCCCGCTCTTACCCTATGGCAAGTGCTACGGTGCCTGGCTCCAAACGTCAGTCACAATCCTCAAGTGAGGGAGACAGCTTGTCTCAAGGAAAGAGAGAGTCCCTGCCAAGAGAGTCCTGAGAATCTCAGGGCCTAACCCTCACCCTTGCTTCGGCCGCCCTCTCATCACAGTCAGTGTATGGGGACCTCTATTACTCCTCCAAAACAGCTGTGGTTTGCCGGCTTGCTCCAAAACGCCAGTGGTGCCTAGTAAAGTGCATGCGCCAAGGATACATCCAGAGAAAACCTCCCCAATAAGGAGAGAGCCAGCACTCAGACGCAGAAGTAAATGTACTCATTTATTGGGTTTCGCCTGCCGAAGGCTGCGCTCTGCGCAGCTTTTCAGCGCAGGTGAAATCCTATGTCGACAATAAGGACTTCTGGAACGTCCCCCGGCTCTCATTGGCTAGCTCCATAAATGGAGGCTAGCCATTGAGTGCCGGATCTGTCCGTCAAGGCCGGACCAGATTCGGGGGCGTTCCCGACATTTTTTCCCTGGGCGGAGTTACGTTTTTTCCCGTTCCCTCCCCTTTCCCGCCGTCCGTGTCCTCTCCCGCCCCCCTCCCGCCGTCCGTGTCCTCTCCCGCCCCCCTCCCGCCGTCCGTGTTCTCTCCCGCCCCCCTCCCGCCGTCCGTGTTCTCTCCCGCACCCGAATCTGGTCCGGCATTGAGCCGGCACCCGCCTTCCTGCTCCGGCCGTCTTCTGCGTCTCTCCTCCCCCTTTCCCGCCCCCTCCCGCTTGTTTCCTGATGGCGGCACCGGCCGAAGATGGAGGCGTCCTTTCCCTTGCCGCAGAGCTCAGGGGCGCAGCCTGAGATCGCTCTGCTCTGGCAGGGACAGTGAGTGGCGGCCGCCTCCTGTTTACACCATGAAGCGGCCACGGCCGAAAGAGACGGCGGAGCCAACGACCGCGAAAGAGACGGCGGAGCCAACGACCGCACACAGCCTTGCTGCCAGACGGAGCAGAACAGGCTGAGAGATACGACATGGCACAGAACATGAAGAAGGTAACGTCCCCAGCACTTGTTTACTCGATGACGGGCAGGTGTGGTCGTGCATCTATTACCCTGTTTGTCTGAACCCATAGTCACCCCGCATCGGTGCCACCCCAGTGGCTGCACCGGGGTGCGCCACCACTCGCCACCACCCCCGCCCTCGTGTGATGGGGATCGGATTAATCAGGCCGCGCGATCGATGGCTCTGTTCCGCCCTCCGTGCGCCTCGTGTCTGCAGCCTGTGGGCGCTACGTGCGTCCGGCTGACACTAAGCGGCCCTGACATCTCCTCCCCGGCCCCGGCTAATGAGAGGTAATGGATCGGCCTGCTAATAAAATGGCCTCTCCTGACAGCCGGGAGGAGGCCTCGAGCAGGCCGCGCCAGAACAGCAGAGCAGGGATTTAATTAGAGGAAGGAAGGGGACGGAGGGCCTACGACTGCAGGGTGGGGCCGAGTCTTCCGGGAAGCAGGGCCTGGGGGGCTTTCAAGGGTAGGGGGTCGCTGCCATTACTGGCGTGGGTGATGACCGAGTTACTTGGATAGATGAGTTCAGTCAGTGTTATTGTTGCATGTCGTGTGTAGCGCCCTTTTACAGGTCGGAGGGATACTAGCCTTGGTCGATTGATTATCGATCGGGCCATGAATTCTTGTTTTCAAGTGCGGGTGTTTGATGCTGGAAGGAGTCGATGATGTTTGGGAGTCCACCATTTTGCCTATGGTGTGCGCAAGTGCTTTAAATGGGAAAGAAGAAGTGCAGGTACCCTATACCAGAGGGCCTATTTACTTCTGATAAGTGCCGGCACTCTCCACTTACAAGCATTGCACATCTGCTGAGAAGTGAAAGGTACTCCCTCTCAGTATCATTACTTGCCTTATTGAAGTGCTGGCCCTGATTAATAGGCATTGTAGTTTGTAATTTGTCCAGCTCATGAGTGAAGTTGCAAGGAATGCCGATAGCTGTTTTACACAGCGGCGACCATGCGCTTGCTTATATGCAGTGGCAATAGGATAGCATGTTGTACTCCAGTGTTTTAATATCTGTTGACCAAATGCCTCCTGCATTAACCTAAGCAGTCGCCGGTTTGTCTTGTAGGTGTAGTCCTTAATGGGTAGTAGAGTAACTGTCATTTCTCGGTTACCACTCTTCCACAATGTAAGCGAGATTCATTCCAGGTGGAGGTGATCAGGTTGGTAGTGAAGGCGAAGCCGAGAAGCTGTCGTCTCTTACGCCAACACTCAGTTGAGGTCATGTACGGAGTCCATCTGGAAAATTTGTGTGTTGAGAGCCTGAGATATTGGATTCCAGCTGACGTGTCCCTTGGGCGGTTATCTTTTGTGTGCCCTCCCCATCCAGTAGGCCTGGGATTTACCAGACTAGTGAGTAGCAGACTGTGGAGACCGTGTCGGTAAGGTCAGATGTTCTGCTCCTAACCCAGCGTTAGAATCACCTAGTTCTGTAGTCCATGCTTGGTAATGACGACTGTTCATGACGTACGGTGGTTTGTAAGTTCCTTTGAAATAGTTTATTTTTGTGCTGGTGAATTAGAGGAGGTATAGGAGATTGGGCACATCATTGCTATAGGTAGCAACGGGAAAAAGAGGTTTTTAATGTGTCGGGTGATCAGCGTTCCACATGCCATACAGAATTGAATGTTATATCAGTAGTTCTTAACCCTTTGACTTCTGTGGACCTCCCCTTAATCGTTACTGTAATCCAGGGACTCTCACTGAATCATTATTGGAATCCGCTGACCCCACTGAGCCACTATTGGAATCCGGGCACCCCCACTAAACCATTATTGGAATTCATGGACCCCCAATGATTCATTGTTGGAATCCGGGGACCCCCACTGATTCATTGATTGAATCTGGGCCTACAGTCAAAGCACTTTCGATGATTTGATTTGAATTGCAAAGCAAATACACACAAAAAAAAGGAACAAGCATTCATCAAATAAATCTAAAAATGATGAAATATTTTATTCAGTTAACAAATTAGTATTAATGTAATTTTCTTGGGAAGTTTGGAGCTTTCTGAATCCAGTTGAGACTCTTGTTATCCATACTATAGTGTTTGATGCACTTGTACTGCTCCCACCAATCAATCTGAGGATACCTAGTTCATTTTCAGTCTACAATTTCAAGTTTCTTCAATTTTACGGAACGTTGCAAAATGTTCAATTTTACTTTTTGCTTTTCTATTTACATGCATGTTATTAATCGGTTAATATTACTTCATTTTCTAAGCAGTCGTGGCACCTGTGAGTAGGCATTGCAGACCCTCAGGGGTCCCCAGACCATAGATTACCTCAGACCATAGGTTAGAAACAACTACTATAGTTGATTGTAACATAAATGATCTTTTCCCAAGCATAGTTTTTGCATTTAGATCAGATTTTTCTTCCGAAGGAGATCTGACAGCAGTAAGCCAATGTGGTGTCTTGGGACCAGAAAAAGATGCCCACCACTGTTAGGGGATTTCTTCTCTTGCTGTCAATTTGGACCCAATACCCATACCACTGTAAGGGTAATTCTACTCTTTGAATCAATACCTTCCAAGTTCCAACCATTTATTTAGGTAATTCTTCCCTTGGTACCAGCTGTGACCCAGTGCGTACAACTGTGGAGGTAATTATCCACCCCCGCCCCCAACTAGCTTTGATCCAGTGCTCGTTACTTCGCAATCTATTTGTTTTATTTCACACCCTCACAACTGAAGTCGCCTGTTGCATGGGGGTTTTGGAATTGAGATGTCAAGTGGCTACTCTACATCCTTGCTTATTAAACCCACATCTTTCAATTTTCCAATTTCGTTCTAGTGCAAACTTGCTGTTCTGAAACCTTTCCAGTGGTTGTTTTTTAATACAGATCCTTTTCCTCTCTACTACCAAAACTTAACTGTACTTATTCTGCCCCCCCCCCTTTTTGTATATGATTATCAAAAGTATGCAGCTTATTTTTGGACAGCTCGAATTTCCTATGTCGCTGCCTTTCTACCAACCATTCATACCCTCTTCCTCTCCCCCTTGTGTCCTTTTACCCTTAATATCAAAATATTGAATGTGCTCACCTTTGCTCCATTTGAAACTAGGTACAACAGCAAAAGTGTTGTTCATCAATAGACCCACCTTTATCCGCATTGCTTTTGAAATCTGACTATTCACTGTACCCCTTTACTCTGGTTCTGAATCTCAAGGGTCTAGGTGGATGTCCTTTGTGTTTTGCCCTTCCAGCAGTTCCTGTCACAGGGTCATTTGGTCAACTCCATGTTATTTCCACTCTTTCAGTGAGCTCAGCCTCATATGAGTACAGTCATGCCATTTGAAGATCTTTGGCACTACACCCATGCTTTGGAGTGCTGTATTATAACGTGTGTATGTATCCTCTGTATAGAGTATAGTGCAAACCTAGCCGAAGAGCTGTGTGGGCTGTGAGAGCTGTGTGGGCTGTGCGAGCTGTGTGGGCTGTGAGAGCTGTGTGGGCTGTGTAGACTGTGTGGGCTGTGTAGACTGTGTGGGCTGTGAAAGCTGTGTGGGCTGTGAAAGCTGTGTGGGCTGTGAGAGCTGTGTGGGCTGAGTGGGCTGTGTGGGCTGTGAGGGCTGTGAGGGCTGTGAGAGCTGTGTAGACTGTGAGAGCTGTGTAGACTGAGAGCTGTGAGAGCTGTGTGGGCTGTGAGGGCTGTGAGAGCTGTGTAGACTGAGAGCTGTGAGAGCTGTGTGGGCTGTGAGAGCTGTGTGGGCTGTGAGAGCTGTGTGGGCTGTGAGAGCTGTGTGGGCTGTGAGAGCTGTGTGGGCTGTGAGAGCTGTGTGGGCTGTGAGAGCTGTGTGGGCTGTGTGGGCTGTGAGAGCTGTGTGGGCTGTGAGAGCTGTGTGGGCTGTGAGAGCTGTGAGGGCTGTGAGAGCTGTGTGGGCTGTGAGAGCTGTGTGGGCTGTGAGAGCTGTGTGGGCTGTGAGAGCTGTGTGGGCTGTGAGGGCTGTGAGAGCTGTGTGGGCTGTGTGGGCTGTGAGGGCTGTGTGGGCTGTGAGGGCTGTGTGGGCTGTGAGGGCTGTGTGGGCTGTGTGGGCTGTGAGGGCTGTGTGGGCTGTGTGGGCTGTGAGGGCTGTGTGAGCACTGTGTGGGCTGTGAGGGCTGTGAGGGCTGTGTGGGCTGTGTTGGCTGTGAGGGCTGTGAGGGCTGTGTGAGCACTGTGTGGGCTGTGAGAGCTGTGAGGGCTGTGAGGGCTGTGTGGGCTGTGTTGGCTGTGAGGGATGTGTGGGCTGTGAGGGCTGTGTGAGCACTGTGTGGGCTGTGAGAGCTGAGCGAGCTGTGTGGGCTGAGAGAGCTGTTGGCAATGTAAATAACAATGCCATTTATTTATAAGTAAAAAAAAAAGAAAAAAAAGATGTCATGAGCAATGCCTATAGCTCTAACTTTTCCAAAGGCGAAACCATTGCATTGTAAATGCTTGTTAGATCTGGTCACTTAAGGATCCAAGGAGACACGTTTCGGCTGTTCACAGCCGTTATCAATCTAGAGAGCGCCATTTGTTCAAGTTATTTAAACGGCTAAAAACTCATAAACAAAATACTGCAACATTCCTCATTTGTGGCAAGTGCTCATACTATTTAGATTGTTGTTGAAATCTTCATTTTAAGTATGTACCAGAACAAAACTGCAGTTCATTATAATTAGTTAAATGTGTGACAACGTTCCCAATTTAAACCCTTTATAAATACATACTGAAAGATTTGTCCTTCCCATCTCTGCTGATGAAACCGTTAATCACACTGATTGTAGGCTGCCACGTGTCAGAAGGCTTCCGATCTGATTCAAATGAGTCCATAGCTGCCTGTAAGGGAGAGTTTGTATGCAAAATCTTAAAGTCCAAAGGTGAAAAAAACGGCCATTTACATGCGCCGCCCTTCATTCATAAGTCTCATTTTAAACAATGTACCTTTTAATGCTCCTAGGGGCAGCTGCGTCATTACATCCCTCCAAAAGTTAAAACACTTCTTCAGTTCTCTGTAAAATAATTTGATATTCGAGATGTTGCTGTGTCCTCTTTTCAGTCATTGCACTCAATTCATTATTAAAAGGACAGTGCATAATAATAGCTATCACACAATTCTTGCGAAATTCAATTAAACAAACTCAGAAAGTTCTCCTCCTCTAACTGTATGTCGTTTTTGTGCAAGGCGGGAAACCGCAGCAGTTTTGTGTGTGTGTGTGTGGATGTACGACATTACAATGCATGCTTTTACCATGCATGCTTTTACATCGCAAGTTTTACAACGCATACCATTACAACGCATAGTGCTTTGGGGCGCTGGATAGTGAATAGTTTAATTTACTATTCCAACTCCAGTCCCCGTGGATAGTAGGAAAGGTGTTGGATAGTACATTAAACCTATTCCCTATCCTAGAGCGCCCCCCAGCGCAATGCGTTGTAATGGTTTGCGTTGTAAAAGTTGCGATGTAAAAGCACTGCGTGGTAAAAGTTGCGTTGTAAGTGATGTTTCCCGTGTGTGTATATGTGTGTGTGTGTATATATCAATCAATCAACGAAACACTTCTCATTCCTGACGGGCAGAGAACACACACACAAAGTTGCTGGATAAAAGCTTCTTTTTAATTCATTGGGCTGTCCTCAGTCCAAGAAGCAAAGAGAGACACTCGTTTCGGCTGTCTTACATTGTTCTCTCACTCTCTCTCTCACTCTCTCTCTCTCTCTCTCACTCTCACTCTCACTCTCACTCTCACTCACTCTCACTCTCTCTCACTCTCACTCTCTCTCTCAGGAGAGTGGCCAGAATCCAGAAATGAGATCAACAAAAAGAAGGCCATGCCAACAGCTGTAACCCATGTATCCTTCCTGCTGTAAAGTTCTCTGATGCCTTCGGGCCATGTCCGTGGTATATGAAATTGAAAAAATAATAAAGCAGCTCTGGCCGATCGCCCACATACACCAGTGCAGGCAGGCCCGGACAGGCCGTTGTGGGCACCGGGCAATCCCCCGGTCGGCTGCAAGGGTGGGGGCCGGTTTTGGGCCCTGGGGGCCGTTTTTGTTGCAGAGCCGTTTTTGCAGCATAGCTGCAAAATCAGCCCTGTAACAAAATCGGCTGAAAAGCGGCCCTGGCAAAGCGCTCGCCCCCCTCCCGCCCGGGGGGCGGGGGGCCGGCCGAGCACTTTGCCAGGGCCGGTTTTGGTTCCCAGTCCGGCCCTGAGTGCAGGTACTGGGTTCTATCTGTCTGCACATATTTTCCACCACATACTTGCAATACCGGACAGTCCATATTATAAGCCTACACAGATTTTTTACTGGGAGTCAGTAGAACTTGGCTCCGGGGTACATCTGATTGCGCTGTATGACTGTGAATCTACATCTCTGCAACTAATCAGGTAGTCGTCATAAGAGTAACTAAGGAGAAGCAGGATACGTCACCCAGCCCATATCTCTGCTGGGGCAGCACACTAGCTGTAGTACTGAAGTCAACAAATCAAAGCAGCGAGCCTTCAGGACACCGTACCTCTCCCATGTCCCAGAAATTGTTCATCAAAACAATCCAGCCATACATACGTGCACCCAACCACAGCACCTGGTGCTCCAAAGGTGCAACTCTAAGTTCCAAATAAATTTGATATCACAGATGTTACTTGTTCTACAGGTTTATCTAAGTTGTTTTAGGTCGAGCTGACCAAGCATTCAATGCGAAAGCATTGCATGCTGTCAGCAAGACAACTAATGTTACCCGTATTTGGGAATGTGGACAGCAATGTGCCACGCGCTTTTCCTTTCCAGTGTTCACCGCGGGAGCGCGCCTCTCAGACGTGCTTGCGCAGACACGTACACACAGCCCCTGCTTTCGCTTGGCTTGCATGCAAACACGGCGCACACACACACACAGCCAGCCCCCACCCCTCTGCATGCACGCCCACACACACACACAGGCGCGCGCATGCACACGCAGGCACACAGCCCCCCCCCCTTACCTCACCGGAGTCGGACTCGGGCTCGCACCATCTGCCAAGGGAGCCCCGCAGAGCACTCCAGGTCCTCTGGCACTCTCCCAAGAAGCGGAGCTCTCCCCATAGGCATGGGGGCCCCGCAGTCTTCCCGCTGGTCTTCACCCGGGCCCCCTCCTGGGACCCGGGACTTGGAGTCGACCGTTAATAAGCTGGAGGCGATGGTGAGCTGTGCTGGAGTTTGTGGAGGCGCGGTGTATTTTGTGTCAGTCTGTAGTGCTGCTCTTTAAGTTTGTAGTTTGAGGAGAAAGGCGAAGCATGTCAGAACCCGATTAACACTGACGAACAGCCCCTCGTAGTGTTAAAATAGAGAGGGACTGATAAGACACGTCGCGCCCTCGACGATTAGTTAGGGGGAGGGGATGTGCTCCATTTATTGCCATCCCTTGTTCTGGCGCTAACAATCTGCGATCGATTGGGAGCCGCGGGCACAAGAGTGAAAGATGTGGAGTGCACACTGGCAGCTGCAAAAATGGCGGGAGATGGCTGCAGGGGAACAGAAAGAGACGTCCGGCGATTTGTGCAGTTGGAAGACTTGTCGAATAGGATTGCCCATCGGTAAACACAACAGAAATAGCTGCCCTTCCTTTCAAGTGCTATGTTTACACCGGGGCCCCGTCTTGTTTATTCAGTACTCTACCTTACATTGTGGTGGTTAAGTATGTATTAGCATTGACCAACCTCGGTAGTAAACTTCCTAACCAAGGTATGCTTCTTTCCATTCATTTTCATGCATGTGTTTCTTCGAGCAATACTCTGCAAGTCTATCGTCTGCTAAGGTTAATGTTGGCGTTTTTGTATAAAGCAGAATGTACTTCCACTTGTGAAAAGTGCCACACCCCTTTTGTAGCACGCTCTTAACAGTGACCCTTCTAGTTTTTGTTTATTCTAACTTATATACTGCCAAGTTGCATGCAATTTGACATTAGTCTTGCGGTGGCCACACTTCTGACTGACAAGCTTTCTCCAAGATGTATTTTCCCAGAATTAACGACTTCACTTTAGCCCATTCAATGGTGTTCCTAGTCTTGAAGAAAAGTTGTGTAGATTGGTTTGATTTGGTGTACATAAAACCACACTCACAAATCTGCGAAGCTGTCCTGTTTACGTGCAGTGTAGGGTTTTACTAGAAACAAAACGGTATGTAGAGTGTCAATATCTTTATAGTTCATGCGGCCTTAATTAGATTTTAAATGCATGTTTTTGTTCGGCTAGTTTTCAAGTAGTTCGGTAATGAATTTCCATTTATTCTGCTGTTATTTCTCTCACATTACTTTACCATAGAGGAAGTCATATACATTTCCTCTGCAGCGGTCTCCTTATTGCATTCAGATTTTTATTTTCTATTAAGTATTTCTTTACATCTTTTACCTGAGCCGTTTAAATGATTTAACTTGTTCTATTAGTTTATTGTTCTTTATCTTATTTACAGATGTAGGATGTGTTACCTGCATTCTCGGGCTTTCTTCAAGGCAAGCTCAATTGTTTATTAATTGTTTTATTTTATAACTTTTCTCACTTTTTGGGAAAGTGCCATCCTATAGCAGTACAACGTTTAGGCCTCACCTCCATTTCTGAGATCCGTTGTCTGACTGTACATTTCAGGTAATGAACTGAGTGTTGTACTGTCAGGGGTGGATGATGATATCCTTTGAGGGTTCATTTGTTGAAAAGAAATAGTCAATTTTGCAGTAACGGTGTTGGGAAAGCCGAATTTGAGAGTGCCTGCAAATCATTATTTTTGATCGGGGTCAATTACACGCCATATAATTACACTGCACTCAATGCAACATACGCTCCAAATACCACTCAGTGCCACATAGTTACACACCCCATAATTACTCTGCACTCAATGCAACATACACTCCAAATACCACTCAGTGCCACATAATTACACGCCACATAATTACACTGCGCTCAACGCAACATACACTCCAAATACCACTCAGTGCCACATAATTACCCACCACATAATTACACTGCACTCAATGCAACACACTCCAAATACCACTCAGTGCCACATAATTATATGCTACATAATTACACTGCACTCAATGCAACATACACTCCAAACAATACTACTCAGTGCCACATAATTACACGCCACACAATTACACTCTACTGAATACAACATACACTCCACACAATACCACTCAGTGCCAAATAATTATATGCTACAAAATGACACTGCGCTCAACGCAACATACACTCCAAATACCACTCAGTGCCACATAATTACACACCACATAAATACACGCCACATAATTACACTGCGCTCAACGCAACATACACTCCAAATACCACTCAGTGCCACATAATTATATGCTACATATTTACACTGTGCTCAACGCAACATACACTCCAAATACCACTACGTGCCACATAATTACACTGCACTCAATGCAACATACACTCCAAATACCACTCAGTGCCACATAATTACACGCCACATAATGACACTGCGCTCAACGCAACATACACTCCAAATACCACTCAGTGCCACATAGTTACACGTCTCATAATTAAACTGCACTCAATGCAACATACACTCCAAATACCACTCAGTGCCAAATAGTTACACTGCATTCAATTCAACATACACTCCAAATACCACTCAGTGCCACATAGTTACACGCCACATAATTACACTGCACTCAATGCAACATACACTAAAAAAACAACTCAGTGCCACATAATTACACGGCACATAATTACACTCTACTGAATGCAACACACACTCCAGACAATACCACTCAGTGCCACATAATTATATGCTACATAATTACATACACTCAATGCAACATACACTCCAAACAATACCACTCAGTGCCTCATAATTATATGCTACATAATTACACTGCGCTCAACGCAACATACACTCCAAATACCACTCAGTGCCACATAATTACACTGCACTCAATGCAACATACACTCCAAATACCACTCAGTGCCACATAAGTATATGCTACATATTTACATATGCTAAATATGTACACTGCTCTCAACGCAACATACACTCCAAATACCACTCAGTGCCACATAATTATATGCCACATAATTACACTGCACTCAATGCAACATACACTCCAAATACCACTCAGTGCCACTTAGTTACATGCCACATAATTGCACTCTATCGCATCACCACAGCATCACTCAGCACCACCAAGGGGCACCACCACATCACTCAGCGCCACCACAGCATCTGTGCAACCATTCAACAACAACTGGTTCAAATATGTTCTCTCAATGTTTCAAGCTTTATTACAAATGTCACATAAAGATGTTAATATTTCACTTCTGTTCTTGGATTTTCGTCTCAATAAAATACACTGAACATAATCTTCACAAAAGTTATTTACAAAAGTTTAATCTATTGCCATTATAAATTACAATAACTTTTATTAATTAAAAAAATTAAAATCAATGGTTATTCGTAATATCAATACATCCAAGTCACGTAAATACAACACATATTGCATTACAAATGCTATAGGTGTCACATTTGCGAAAGTTAAAAGTATTGTCTTTGTAAATGACAAAGCTATTAATTTCGCTATTTTCAAAACCAACACATAAATAAAGAATGTGTCATTTACAATACCAATAGCTCAAACTTTCCTAATGCGAGACCTATTGCATTGCAAATGCTTGTTACATTCTGTTTCCTAGTTATAATATCCCTGTAGCCTTTGTTTTTTCAGTGAATTTGAAAGTTTTGTTTTTGTTGTTTCTTAATTATAACGCCCCTTTGGTTTTTAGGTTTCGACCTGGCGATCTGCGCAAGCAGTTCGCGCAGGTGAAATCTTTTGTTTACCATATTGGCTATTGGAACGTCCCCCACCTCCCATTGGCTAGCTCCATAAATGGAGGCTAGCCATTGGGAGCCGGATCTGTCCGTCAAGGCCGGACCAGATTCGGGGGCGTTCCCGCGATTTTTTCCCTCTCCGCCTCTGCGATGTCGTCATCGCGGCGGTGGGCGGAGTTTCGTTTTTTTTCCTTCTGTGTTTGTTTTGGTCATTCCATGCGAGGAAGCCCAGGTGAGTGCTTGTTTTTTAGTGGTGGAGCACGTGAATTCAGTGTAGGTTAGTTAAAAATACATGATGAAGACACAGGCCACGATCTGGCTGTTCATCAAGTGCATGGGCGCTAAAACTAATTTTTAGAGAGTGCATAGGGAGTGCAGAGTGCATAGAGAGTGCAGAGTGGAGAGTGCATAGGGAGTGCACAGGGAGTGGAGAGTGCACAGGGAGTGGAGAGTGCACAGGGAGTGGAGAGTGCACAGGGAGTGGAGAGTGCACAGGGAGTGGAGAGTGCATAGGGAGTGGAGAGTGCATAGGGAGTGGAGAGTGCATAGGGAATGGAGAGTGCATAGGGAATGGAGAGTGCATAGGGAGTGGAGAGTGCATAGAGAGTGGAGAGTGCATAGAGAGTGCATAGGGAGTGGAGAGTGCATAGGGAGTGCAGAGTGCATAGAGAGTGCAGAGTGGAGAGTGCATAGGGAGTGCACAGGGAGTGGAGAGTGCACAGGGAGTGGAGAGTGCACAGGGAGTGGAGAGTGCACAGGGAGTGGAGAGTGCACAGGGAGTGGAGAGTGCATAGGGAGTGGAGAGTGCATAGGGAGTGCAGAGTGGAGAGTGCATAGGGAGTGCAGAGTGGAGAGTGCATAGGGAGTGGAGAGTGCATAGGGAGTGCAGAGTGCATAGGGAGTGGAGAGTGGAGAGTGCATAGGGAGTGGAGAGTGCATAGGGAGTGGAGAGTGCATAGGGAGTGGAGAGTGCATAGGGAATGGAGAGTGCATAGGGAGTGGAGAGTGCATAGGGAGTGGAGAGTGCATAGAGAGTGGAGAGTGCAGAGTGGAGAGTGCATAGAGAGTGGAGAGTGCAGAGTGGAGAGTGCATAGGGAGTGGAGAGTGCATAGGGAGTGGAGAGTGCATAGGGAGTGGAGAGTGCAGAGTGCATAGGGAGTGCAGAGTGCAGAGTGCATAGGGAGTGCAGAGTGGAGAGTGCATAGGGAGTGCAGAGTGGAGAGTGCATAGGGAGTGCAGAGTGCATGGAGAGTGCAGAGTGCATGGAGAGTGCATAGGGAGTGGAGAGTGCATAGGGAGTGGAGAGTGCATAGGGAGTGGAGAGTGCATAGGGAGTGGAGAGTGCATAGGGAGTGCAGAGTGCATAGAGAGTGCAGAGTGGAGAGTGCATAGGGAGTGCACAGGGAGTGGAGAGTGCACAGGGAGTGGAGAGTGCACAGGGAGTGGAGAGTGCATAGGGAGTGGAGAGTGCATAGGGAGTGGAGAGTGCATAGGGAGTGGAGAGTGCATAGGGAGTGCAGAGTGGAGAGTGCATAGGGAGTGCAGAGTGGAGAGTGCATAGGGAGTGGAGAGTGCATAGGGAGTGGAGAGTGCATAGGGAGTGGAGAGTGCATAGGGAGTGGAGAGTGCATAGGGAGTGGAGAGTGCATAGGGAATGGAGAGTGCATAGGGAGTGGAGAGTGCATAGAGAGTGGAGAGTGCAGAGTGGAGAGTGCATAGGGAGTGGAGAGTGCATAGGGAGTGGAGAGTGCATAGGGAGTGGAGAGTGCATAGGGAGTGGAGAGTGCAGAGTGCATAGGGAGTGCAGAGTGCATAGGGAGTGCAGAGTGCATAGGGAGTGCAGAGTGGAGAGTGCATAGGGAGTGCAGAGTGCATAGGGAGTGCAGAGTGGAGAGTGCATAGGGAGTGCAGAGTGCATAGGGAGTGGAGAGTGGAGAGTGCATAGGGAGTGCAGAGTGCATAGGGAGTGGAGAGTGGAGAGTGCATAGGGAGTGGAGAGTGCATAGGGAGTGGAGAGTGGAGAGTGCATAGGGAGTGGAGAGTGCATAGGGAGTGGAGAGTGGAGAGTGCATAGGGAGTGGAGAGTGCATTGGGAGTGGAGAGTGCATAGGGAGTGGAGAGTGCATAGGGAGTGCAGAGTGCATAGGGAGTGGAGAGTGGATAGGGAGTGCAGAGTGGAGAGTGCATAGGGAGTGCAGAGTGGAGAGTGCATAGGGAGTGGAGAGTGCATAGGGAGTGGAGAGTGCATAGGGAGTGGAGAGTGCATAGGGAGTGGAGAGTGGAGAGTGCATAGGGAGTGGAGAGTGCATAGGGAATGGAGAGTGCATAGGGAATGGAGAGTGCATAGGGAGTGGAGAGTGCATAGAGAGTGGAGAGTGCATAGAGAGTGCAGAGTGGAGAGTGCATAGGGAGTGGAGAGTGCATAGGGAGTGGAGAGTGCACAGGGAGTGGAGAGTGCATAGTGCATAGGGACTGCAGAGTGCATAGGGAGTGCAGAGTGGGGAGTGGAGAGTGCATAGGGAGTGGAGATTGCATAGGGAGTGGAGAGTGCATAGGGAGTGCAGAGTGGAGAGTGCATAGGGAGTGAAGAGTGCATAGGGAGTGAAGAGTGCATAGGGAGTGCAGAGTGCATAGGGAGTGCAGAGTGCATAGGGAGTGCAGAGTGCATAGGGAGTGCATAGGGAGTGGAGAGTGCATAGGGAGTGGAGAGTGCATAGGGAGTGGAGAGTGCATAGGGAGTGCAGAGTGGAGAGTGCATAGGGAGTGGAGAGTGCATAGGGAGTGGAGAGTGCATAGGGAGTGGAGAGTGCATAGGGAGTGGAGAGTGGAGAGTGCATAGGGAGTGGAGAGTGCATAGGGAGTGGAGAGTGCATAGAGAGTGCAGAGTGGAGAGTGCATAGGGAGTGGAGAGTGCATAGGGAGTGGAGAGTGCATAGGGAGTGGAGAGTGCATAGGGAGTGGAGAGTGCATAGGGAGTGGAGAGTGCATAGTGCATAGGGACTGCAGAGTGCATAGGGAGTGCAGAGTGGGGAGTGGAGAGTGCATAGGGAGTGGAGAGTGCATAGGGAGTGGAGAGTGCATAGGGAGTGCAGAGTGGAGAGTGCATAGGGAGTGAAGAGTGCATAGGGAGTGCATAGGGAGTGCAGAGTGCATAGGGAGTGCAGAGTGCACAGGGAGTGCAGAGTGCACGGGGAGTGCAGAGTGCACAGGGAGTGCAGAGTGGAGAGTGCATAGGGAGTGGAGAGTGCATAGGGAGTGGAGAGTGCATAGGGAGTGCAGAGTGGAGAGTGCATAGGGAGTGGAGAGTGCATAGGGAGTGCAGAGTGGAGAGTGCATAGGGAGTGCAGAGTGCATAGGGAGTGCAGAGTGGAGAGTGCATAGGGAGTGCACAGTGCATAGGGAGTGGAGAGTGCATAGGGAGTGGAAAGTGCATAGGGAGTGGAGAGTGGAGAGTGCATAGGGAGTGGAGAGTGCATAGGGAGTGGAGAGTGGAGAGTGCATAGGGAGTGGAGAGTGCATAGGGAGTGCAGAATGCATAGGGAATGGAGAGTGCATAGGGAGTAGAGAGTGCATAGAGAGTGGAGAGTGCATAGAGAGTGCAGAGTGGAGAGTGCATAGGGAGTGGAGAGTGCATAGGGAGTGGAGAGTGCATTGGGAGTGGAGAGTGCATAGGGAGTGGAGAGTGCATAGTGCATAGGGACTGCAGAGGACATAGGGAGTGCAGAGTGGGGAGTGGAGAGTGCATAGGGAGTGGAGAGTGCATAGGGAGTGCAGAGTGAAGAGTGCATAGGGAGTGCAGAGTGGAGAGTGCATAGGGAGTGAAGAGTGGAGAGTGCATAGGGAGTGAAGAGTGCAGAGTGCATAGGGAGTGCATAGGGAGTGCATAGGGAGCGGAGAGTGCATAGGGAGTGGAGAGTGCAGAGTGCATAGGGAGTGGAGAGTGCATAGGGAGTGGAGAGTGCATAGGGAGTGGAGAGTGCATAGGGAGTGGAGAGTGGATAGGGAGTGGAGAGTGGATAGGGAGTGTAGAGTGGAGAGTGCATAGGGAGTGGAGAGTGCATAGGGAGTGGAGAGTGCATAGGGAGTGCAGAGTGCATAGGGAGTGCAGAGTGGGGAGTGGAGAGTGCATAGGGAGTGGAGAGTGCATAGGGAGTGGAGAGTGCATAGGGAGTGCAGAGTGGAGAGTGCATAGGGAGTGAAGAGTGCATAGGGAGTGAAGAGTGCATAGGGAGTGGAGAGTGCATAGGGAGTGGAGAGTGCATAGGGAGTGGAGAGTGCATAGGGAGTGGAGAGTGGATAGGGAGTGGAGAGTGGAGAGTGCATAGGGAGTGGAGAGTGCATAGGGAGTGGAGAGTGGAGAGTCCATAGGGAGTGGAGAGTGCATAGGGACTGCAGAGTGCATAGGGAGTGCAGAGTGGGGAGTGGAGAGTGCATAGGGAGTGGAGAGTGCATAGGGAGTGGAGAGTGCATAGGGAGTGCAGAGTGGAGAGTACATAGGGAGTGAAGAGTGCATAGGGAGTGCATAGGGAGTGCAGAGTGCATAGGGAGTGCAGAGTGCATAGGGAGTGGAGAGTGCATAGGGAGTGGAGAGTGCATAGGGAGTGGAGAGTGCATAGGGAGTGGAGAGTGCATAGGGAGTGCAGAGTGGAGAGTGCACAGGGAGTGGAGAGTGCATAGGGAGTGCAGAATGCATAGGGAATGGAGAGTGCATAGGGAGTGGAGAGTGCATAGAGAGTGGAGAGTGCATAGAGAGTGCAGAGTGGAGAGTGCATAGGGAGTGGAGAGTGCATAGGGAGTGGAGAGTGCATAGGGAGTGGAGAGTGCATAGGGAGTGGAGAGTGCATAGGGAGTGGAGAGTGCATAGGGAGTGCAGAGTGGAGAGTGCACAGGGAGTGGAGAGTGCATAGGGAGTGCAGAATGCATAGGGAATGGAGAGTGCATAGGGAGTGGAGAGTGCATAGAGAGTGGAGAGTGCATAGAGAGTGCAGAGTGGAGAGTGCATAGGGAGTGGAGAGTGCATAGGGAGTGGAGAGTGCATAGGGAGTGGAAAGTGCATAGTGCATAGGGACTGCAGAGTGCATAGGGAGTGCAGAGTGGGGAGTGGAGAGTGCATAGGGAGTGGAGAGTGCATAGGGAGTGCAGAGTGAAGAGTGCATAGGGAGTGAAGAGTGGAGAGTGCATAGGGAGTGAAGAGTGCAGAGTGCATAGGGAGTGCATAGGGAGTGCATAGGGAGCGGAGAGTGCATAGGGAGCGGAGAGTGCATAGGGAGTGGAGAGTGCATAGGGAGTGGAGAGTGCATAGGGAGTGGAGAGTGCATAGGGAGTGGAGAGTGGATAGGGAGTGGAGAGTGGAGGGTGCATAGGGAGTGGAGAGTGCATAGGGAGTGGAGAGTGCACAGGGAGTGGAGAGTGCATAGGGGGTGCAGAGTGCATAGGGAGTGGAGAGTGCATAGGGAGTGGAGAGTGCATAGGGAGTGGAGAGTGGATAGGGAGTGGAGAGTGGAGGGTGCATAGGGAGTGGAGAGTGCATAGGGAGTGGAGAGTGCATAGAGAGTGGAGAGTGCATAGAGAGTGCAGAGTGGAGAGTGCATAGGGAGTGGAGAGTGCATAGGGAGTGGAGAGTGCATAGGGAGTGCAGAGTGGATAGGGAATGGAGAGTGCATAGGGAGTGGAGAGTGCATAGAGAGTGGAGAGTGCATAGAGAGTGCAGAGTGGAGAGTGCATAGGGAGTGGAGAGTGCATAGGGAGTGGAGAGTGCATAGGGAGTGGTGAGTGCATAGGGAGTGGAGAGTGCATAGTGCATAGGGACTGCAGAGTGCATAGGGAGTGCAGAGTGGGGAGTGGAGAGTGCATAGGGAGTGGAGAGTGCATAGGGAGTGGAGAGTGCATAGGGAGTGCAGAGTGCATAGGGAGTGCAGAGTGCAGAGTGCATAGGGAGTGCAGAGTGGATAGGGAGTGCAGAGTGGATAGGGAGTGGAGAGTACATAGGGAGTGGAGAGTGCATAGGGAGTGGAGAGTGCATAGGGAGTGGAGAGTGGAGAGTGCATAGTGAGTGGAGAGTGCATTGGGAGTGCAGCGTGGAGAGTGCAGAGGGAGTGCAGAGTGGAGAGTGCATAGGGAGTGCAGAGTGGAGAGTGCATAGGGAGTGCAGAGTGGAGAGTGCATAGGGAGTGCAGAGTGGATAGGGAGTGCAGAGTGCATAGGGAGTGGAGAGTGCAGAGTGCATAGGGAGTGGAGAGTGCAGAGTGCATAGGGAGTGCAGAGTGCATAGGGAGTGCAGAGTGCATAGGGAGTGCAGAGTGCATAGGGAGTGCAGAGTGGAGAGTGCATAGGGAGTGCAGAGTGCATAGGGAGTGCAGAGTGGAGAGTGCATAGGGAGTGCAGAGTGCATAGGGAGTGGAGAGTGCATAGGGAGTGCAGAGTGCAGAGTGCATAGGGAGTGCAGAGTGCATAGGGAGTGCAGAGTGCATAGGGACTGCAGAGTGCATAGGGAGTGCAGAGTGGGGAGTGGAGAGTGCATAGGGAGTGGAGAGTGCATAGGGAGTGGAGAGTGCATAGGGAGTGCAGAGTGGAGAGTACATAGGGAGTGAAGAGTGCATAGGGAGTGCATAGGGAGTGCAGAGTGCATAGGGAGTGCAGAGTGCATAGGGAGTGGAGAGTGCATAGGGAGTGGAGAGTGCATAGGGAGTGGAGAGTGCATAGGGAGTGGAGAGTGCATAGGGAGTGCAGAGTGGAGAGTGCACAGGGAGTGGAGAGTGCATAGGGAGTGCAGAATGCATAGGGAATGGAGAGTGCATAGGGAGTGGAGAGTGCATAGAGAGTGGAGAGTGCATAGAGAGTGCAGAGTGGAGAGTGCATAGGGAGTGGAGAGTGCATAGGGAGTGGAGAGTGCATAGGGAGTGGAGAGTGCATAGGGAGTGGAGAGTGCATAGGGAGTGGAGAGTGCATAGGGAGTGGAGAGTGCATAGGGAGTGCAGAGTGGAGAGTGCACAGGGAGTGGAGAGTGCATAGGGAGTGCAGAATGCATAGGGAATGGAGAGTGCATAGGGAGTGGAGAGTGCATAGAGAGTGGAGAGTGCATAGAGAGTGCAGAGTGGAGAGTGCATAGGGAGTGGAGAGTGCATAGGGAGTGGAGAGTGCATAGGGAGTGGAGAGTGCATAGTGCATAGGGACTGCAGAGTGCATAGGGAGTGCAGAGTGGGGAGTGGAGAGTGCATAGGGAGTGGAGAGTGCATAGGGAGTGCAGAGTGAAGAGTGCATAGGGAGTGAAGAGTGGAGAGTGCATAGGGAGTGAAGAGTGCAGAGTGCATAGGGAGTGCATAGGGAGTGCATAGGGAGCGGAGAGTGCATAGGGAGCGGAGAGTGCATAGGGAGTGGAGAGTGCATAGGGAGTGGAGAGTGCATAGGGAGTGGAGAGTGCATAGGGAGTGGAGAGTGGATAGGGAGTGGAGAGTGGAGGGTGCATAGGGAGTGGAGAGTGCATAGGGAGTGGAGAGTGCACAGGGAGTGGAGAGTGCATAGGGGGTGCAGAGTGCATAGGGAGTGGAGAGTGCATAGGGAGTGGAGAGTGCATAGGGAGTGGAGAGTGGATAGGGAGTGGAGAGTGGAGGGTGCATAGGGAGTGGAGAGTGCATAGGGAGTGGAGAGTGCATAGAGAGTGGAGAGTGCATAGAGAGTGCAGAGTGGAGAGTGCATAGGGAGTGGAGAGTGCATAGGGAGTGGAGAGTGCATAGGGAGTGCAGAGTGGATAGGGAATGGAGAGTGCATAGGGAGTGGAGAGTGCATAGAGAGTGGAGAGTGCATAGAGAGTGCAGAGTGGAGAGTGCATAGGGAGTGGAGAGTGCATAGGGAGTGGAGAGTGCATAGGGAGTGGTGAGTGCATAGGGAGTGGAGAGTGCATAGTGCATAGGGACTGCAGAGTGCATAGGGAGTGCAGAGTGGGGAGTGGAGAGTGCATAGGGAGTGGAGAGTGCATAGGGAGTGGAGAGTGCATAGGGAGTGCAGAGTGCATAGGGAGTGCAGAGTGCAGAGTGCATAGGGAGTGCAGAGTGGATAGGGAGTGCAGAGTGGATAGGGAGTGGAGAGTACATAGGGAGTGGAGAGTGCATAGGGAGTGGAGAGTGCATAGGGAGTGGAGAGTGGAGAGTGCATAGTGAGTGGAGAGTGCATTGGGAGTGCAGCGTGGAGAGTGCAGAGGGAGTGCAGAGTGGAGAGTGCATAGGGAGTGCAGAGTGGAGAGTGCATAGGGAGTGCAGAGTGGAGAGTGCATAGGGAGTGCAGAGTGGATAGGGAGTGCAGAGTGCATAGGGAGTGGAGAGTGCAGAGTGCATAGGGAGTGGAGAGTGCAGAGTGCATAGGGAGTGCAGAGTGCATAGGGAGTGCAGAGTGCATAGGGAGTGCAGAGTGCATAGGGAGTGCAGAGTGGAGAGTGCATAGGGAGTGCAGAGTGCATAGGGAGTGCAGAGTGGAGAGTGCATAGGGAGTGCAGAGTGCATAGGGAGTGGAGAGTGCATAGGGAGTGCAGAGTGCAGAGTGCATAGGGAGTGCAGAGTGCATAGGGAGTGCAGAGTGGATAGGGAGTGCAGAGTGGATAGGGAGTGGAGAGTGCATAGGGAGTGGAGAGTGGAGAGTGCATAGTGAGTGGAGAGTGCATAGGGAGTGCAGAGTGGAGAGTGCATAGGGAGTGCAGAGTGGAGAGTGCATAGGGAGTGCAGAGTGGAGAGTGCATAGGGAGTGCAGAGTGGAGAGTGCATAGGGAGTGCAGAGTGGATAGGGAGTGCAGAGTGCATAGGGAGTGCAGAGTGGATAGGGAGTGGAGAGTGCATAGGGAGTGCAGAGTGGAGAGTGCATAGGGAGTGCAGAGTGGATAGAGAGTGGAGAGTGCATCCCCTCTACTTCTCTTCTATGGACACTTGTACTTCTTCTACTTCTCCACCAGCACAGTGTGTGCTTCCACTCGCCCGTGGCACTGGATACTGAAGCACATCCTTCTTAGGGTGACAACCGTCTAGCTGGTCATTATGGACACTGTTGGACAGGCCGCATGGTCGGGCTGCCCCCCTCCCCGCAATGGGACCTGGACCCTGGCTCCCCCTGCATCCCCAGCCAGAGTCCCCGACGACCACCCGAAGTACACTGCAATCCCTCACCCACAAGACACCAGCTCCGGACCCAGCTGGCCCGGGTCACCATCCACACCACGGCCTCGGCCCAGCCGCCATCTTGGGGCACTGCAGCACGAGGCCGCGTGGCCTCAACTCGACCCTCACCCTGGGCCCGGCCGGGCCCGACATCGAGGCACCAACCTCCCCCCAGGAGGCAGAGTGACCACTTGGCGAGTCAATGGGAGAAAGGAATCGTCAACGGCTCTCCTCCGCCAGGTGTCGATCACCCCAGGCCGCCCTGGGCACTGGCTCCACCCCCCTGCCGGGTGTCTGGACTCCCTCATCCCGGACCTCCCGGCCCCCCAGGCGCGAGGGTCCGGACATCAAAGGGGACCAGACCTATAACTGGGGCAGGGCCAGACCAGGAAGCCAGTTGTATCCTGGAGTCGAGAGACCCGAGAAGAACTCATCTGTGACTGGCCTGCTGGCGCTGCCGCGGCCCTCTGCCTCGTGAAACCATCGTCTTGGCCTGCTGGCGCTGCCGCGGCCCTCTGCCTCGTGAAACCATCGTCTTGGCCTGCTGGCGCTGCCGCGGCCCTCTGCCTCGTGAAACCATCGTCTTGGCCTGCTGGCGCTGCCGCGGCCCTCTGCCTCGTGAAACCATCGTCTTGGCCTGCTGGCGCTGCCGCGGCCCTCTGCCTCGTGAAACCATCGACTCGGCCTGCTGGCGCTGCCGCGGCCCTCTGCCTTGCGAGACTATCATCTTGGCCTGCTGGCGCTGCCGCGGCCCGATCCACAGACACTCCAGCTCGAGGATTGTGAGCTCGCCTCTTACCACTACCTGTACCGATCCGGTACCAAGACTGTCCCGCTACCCCCTTTCCCTACAGAGACTAGAAGTGAGAGGACCCCCGGGTCCGAGATATCCTGTATCGCTGATATCCTTGCCTTACGAACCTGATATAAAGCATTGAACTCGACCTGGTGTGGTGCCTGTTTGTGGGGAGGGAGGTAACTTGTCTGTACGATCGCCGGAGACGGTCCCCCTCGGGGATCTCTCCCGCAGTATCCGGCCGACCCTCAGGGTCCCCGTCTAACATTGGTGGCCAGCGACGGGATCCGAACCTACGCATAATCGTACAGAAAGTCACTCGACCCACGGCACACGACCACCATGACAACAGAGAGCGGAACAACGGAGAAATTCCAGATGGAAACATTGGAAGACTACAACCACCGAGAACTGAAGCAATATTGCATAGAACTTGGTCTCCCAACCACAGGTCTGAGCACAAAGGAAGACTTCAAACGAGCCCTAGAAGCTTGGGCGGAAACGGGTACGGCCGTACCCCGAACACAAACAACCGAGACGAGCCCCGCACCAACTGAAGAAAGAAGAGCGGGTCTCTCCCTGGAAGAGATCCGAGAAAGAGAAAAAAGCAGACTCCACGAGTTAGAACTAGCCCGACTTCGCTTGGATGGGGAACTCAAGCTGGCGGAACAAAAAATAACTCTGGAACACTTACGGCTCCGAGAGGAGCGAGAAGAGAAGCAAAAACAGAGAGAGCTAGAGGAAAAGAAACTAGCGTACGAACATGAGCGCAATCTCAAAGAACTGGAGATCCAGAAACAGAATAAAGACCTCGGGCTCCCCGAACGACCGACCCTGCCTGCCTCTACCGAGCCCAAGGTTCACATCCCCAAAGATGTCATCCGGGAATACCACAAGAACGATGATATACAGCAGTGGTTTAAAGCCTATGAGGTGGCAATGACCTCCCACCGGATTCCCCGAAGCGACTGGGGAGCCGGATTATGGGGGAGGTTTGTCAACGAAGGGCGGGACGCCCTGCTGCAACTCCCGGACCAGCTGATGACATCCTACGACCACATGAAGGCCGCCCTCCTCACTCGATACGGGCTCACCCCTGAGATGTACCGCCAACGGTTCCGCGACTGCAAACGGATTCCGGGTACAACCTGGGTGGAGTACGTGAACTTCTTTAGCCGAGCCTTCGAGGGGTGGATCAAGGGCAACAAAGTGACCACCTACGAACAACTCTTTGACCTTATCGTATGGGAACACCTGTCGAACAACTGCTTCGTGGAGCTCCGCCAACACCTCTTGGACAGTAAGCTAACCGAACCTCGACAACTCGCCGCCGAAGCCGACCGGTGGGAAAGCACCCGAGTTGGCCGGAACGGACCCAGCGAATCATCCAGACCGTACCCAGGGCCCCATCGCCCCCGAGGAGGAGGAGGAGGCCAGAGTCGGGGGAGAGACCCCGGCCCCTCGTCACCCCCCAGGAGCCCCTCGACCCCGGTCGGCCGAGGAAGCCCTGCCATCCAGGCCGGTTTTCGGGCCCACGTTATGTGCCACAGATGCCTGCGACCCGGCCACTACGCCAGTGATCCCAACTGCCCAAAGAATCCGAACACTACCCCCCGCCAGGTCGCAGCGGCCGCCCTAGGGGAAGAACTAGTCCCGGAAGACCAAGAAGAGTACGAGACCGACCCCTCTGAATGGGCTCCCGCCGCCATGGCACTGGCCTGCTTAGGGGAGAGAGAGATGATTCCGCGGGCCCCCCTTCCCGCCAACACGCAGAAGTACAGTCAATGGGTCAACATTAATGGCCGCCGGGCGGGAGCCCTCCGCGACACCGGGGCCAGTGTAACGGCGGTCCGACGCCATCTCGTCACTCCAGACCAAATCCTGCCGAACATTCTCTGCCCTGTCCGCTCAGCAGACAATTCCGAAAGCCTGTGCCACATGGCTTGCGTCCCCTTCGAGTGGGGAGGAGTAACGGGGATGTTAAAGGTGACTGTCCGCGATGATGCCCCCGTGGATTGCCTCCTAGGAAACGACCTCGAAAGCTCTCCCTGGGCAGCTGTCGAACGGAGGGAACACCTGGGGATGCTCGGCCTCCCCGAATGGGTCTGCGTCACGACCCGGTCCATGACCGCCCGCGCGGTCCCCAGTCTAGAAGAACCCGAGTGGCCGGAACCTCCTCCCGCGCTCATCCCAGAGGAGGCCGCCCCAGAAGCCAGTCCCTCGACCCAAACAGAAGAAGGATCCGACCAGCTTCGGGACGTCCCTGACCTGGCACAATGGCGTCAGGAGGGAGGCCCCACTCAGGAACAATTCCGGGCCGAACAGAAAACATGTCCCTCTCTCGAAGGACTCCGGCAGCAAGCCCTGGCCCAGAGCACAGGGGATACCTAGGGGGCCCACTGGATCTACTGGGACCAAGACCTGCTCTACAGCGAGCAGAAAATTGCAGAACTAGGAGCCAGTCGGGTGCTGGTGGTGCCCCTTCGCTTCCGAGACTTCCTCCTGAACTTAGCCCACGATGTCCCCCTTGCCGGACACCTGGGACAGGATAAAACCTACGACCGCCTGGTGACCCATTTTTTCTGGCCCCAAATGCGAAAGGATGTCACCAACCACTGCAAGGCCTGCCCCACCTGCCAGGCCAGCGGAAAAAGTGGCCGAAAAATCAAAGCACCTTTACAACCCTTTCCGGTCGTCACCACCCCGTTTGAACGAGTGGGAATAGACATTGTGGGGCCCCTCGACCCTTGAACAGCCCAAGGACACCGGTTCATCCTGGTCCTAGTAGACCACGCCACCCGCTACCCCGAGGCCATCCCTCTTCGGACTGTGACGGCCCCCGTGGTGGGCCGAGCTCTGATGGGGATCTTCTCCCGGGTGGGGTTCCCCCGGGAGGTCGTCAGTGACAGGGGCACGAACTTTATCTCCAAATATATGAAATCTCTCTGGCAACAATGCGGGGTCACCTACAAATTCACGACCCCCTATCACCCGCAAGGAAACGGACTGGTTGAGAGGTTCAACCGCACCCTCAAGGGAATGATTATGGGCCTAGAAGAACCCCTTCGACGCCAGTGGGACGTGCTACTTCCATGCCTCCTGTTTGCCTATCGGGAGGTCCCGCAGAAATCCCTCGGTTTCAGCCCATTTGAACTCCTGTACGGGCACCCCGTCCGGGGCCCCCTCAGCCTAGTCAAGGAAGGTTGGGAGCAGCCCCCCCAGAAAACTCCCCCGGACATCTACAGGTACCTCCTGGCTCTCCGCAACCAGACCCGGCGGTTCCGAGACACCGCCAAAGCCAATCTCGAGGCCAGTCAGGAGGACATGAAGAGGTGGTACGATCAGCACACGTCCTCCATTGAGTTCGAACCAGGACAACAGGTCTGGGTGATGTCCCCGGTTGAACCCTGTGCACTCCAAGACAGATGGTCCGGGCCCTTCAAGGTGATCGAACGCAAGGGGCCCGTCACCTATTTAATCGACATGGAGACTGCCCGGAACCCCCTACGGGTCCTCCATGCCAACAGGCTCAAACCCCATTTTGTGCGATCCGAACTCAGCCTCCTGATGGCTACCGATAATGGGACAGAAGAAGACTCCGAACCCCTTCCGGACTTACTGAGGGTCCTCGAACGGGATGGCTCAGTGGAAGGGGTCCAGCTCTCCGAGGCCCTGTCCCCGGAGCAACGCCAAGACTGCCAAACGCTCCTGAGGCGGTTCGCCTCCCTGTTCTCCCTCACCCCCGGAGTCACCCCCTGGTGCCTTCACGATGTGGACACCGGGGACAGCCCTCCTATTCGACACCGGGCGTACCGCGTACCCGATCGGGTGCGCAACTGCATCCAGACCGAGGTGTCCAAAATGCTGACCCTGGGAGTGATCGAACCCTCAGACAGCCCCTGGGCGAGCCCAGTCATCCTGGTTCCCAAAGCAGCCGCCCCGGGCGTTGCCCCTGAGCTCCGGTTCTGCGTGGACTATCGGGGGCTGAATGCAGTTACCAGGACCGACGCTCATCCCATCCCCCGGGCAGATGAGCTAATTGACCGGATGGGGGCCGCCCGCTACCTGAGCATCTTCGACCTAACAGCGGGCTACTGGCAGATCGCCCTCACCCCTAGGGCCCAAGAACGTTCCGCCTTCTCTACCCCGGACGGGCACTACCACTTTAAAGTAATGCCCTTCGGCATGAAAAACGCCCCGGCAACGTTCCAACGGCTGGTAAACCAGGTACTGGCGGGCCTGGAAGACTTCAGCGCCGCCTACCTGGACGACATTGCTGTGTACAGCCACCAGTGGACCGACCACCTCCGCCACCTGCGGGAGGTTCTACACGCCCTCCAGCAAGCCGGGCTCACCATCAAGGCCAGCAAGTGCCAGGTTGGCCAAGGGTCCGTGACCTACCTGGGACACCAAGTGGGAAGCGGGCTGGTGGCCCCTCTCCAACTCAAGATTGCTGCCATCCAGGCCTGGCAACCCCCTACGACCCAAACGGAGGTCCGGGCCTTCCTGGGGCTCACCGGATACTACCGGCGGTTCGTGAAGGACTATGGCAGCATCATGGGGCCCCTCGCAGAGCTCACCTCCAAGAAGGGCCCCAAAACCGTCAACTGGACCCCGGACTGCCAATCGGCCTTCGAGAGACTGAAGGCCGCCATGTGCACGGCCCCCGTGCTCCAGGCTCCCGACTACAGCCGGGAATTCATTGTGCAGACGGACGCCTCCGATCATGGTGTGGGGGCCGTCCTCTCCCAACTCAACGCTGAAGGGGTCGACCAACTAGTGGCCTACATCAGCAGACGCCTGCTGCCCCGAGAACAGCGCTGGAGCACCATTGAGAGGGAGGCCTTCGCCGTAGTCTGGGCACTCAAGAAGCTCCGGCCCTACCTCTTCGGCACCCACTTCCGGGTGCAAACAGATCACCGACCCCTGCAATGGCTGATGCAAATGCGGGGGGAGAACCCGAAGCTGTTGCGCTGGTCCATCTCCCTGCAGGGGATGGACTTCACGGTAGAACATCGTCCAGGCCAGGACCACGCCAACGCCGACGGCCTGTCACGCTTTTTCCGCCTCAGCGAGGAGAGTCCCCAGGAAGATGGCTGACTCTCCCCGCCTTCAGCTGGGGGGGACGCATGTTGGACAGGCCGCATGGTCGGGCTGCCCCCCTCCCCGCAATGGGACCTGGACCCTGGCTCCCCCTGCATCCCCAGCCAGAGTCCCCGACGACCACCCGAAGTACACTGCAATCCCTCACCCACAAGACACCAGCTCCGGACCCAGCTGGCCCGGGTCACCATCCACACCACGGCCTCGGCCCAGCCGCCATCTTGGGGCACTGCAGCACGAGGCCGCGTGGCCTCAACTCGACCCTCACCCTGGGCCCGGCCGGGCCCGACATCGAGGCACCAACCTCCCCCCAGGAGGCAGAGTGACCACTTGGCGAGTCAATGGGAGAAAGGAATCGTCAACGGCTCTCCTCCGCCAGGTGTCGATCACCCCAGGCCGCCCTGGGCACTGGCTCCACCCCCCTGCCGGGTGTCTGGACTCCCTCATCCCGGACCTCCCGGCCCCCCAGGCGCGAGGGTCCGGACATCAAAGGGGACCAGACCTATAACTGGGGCAGGGCCAGACCAGGAAGCCAGTTGTATCCTGGAGTCGAGAGACCCGAGAAGAACTCATCTGTGACTGGCCTGCTGGCGCTGCCGCGGCCCTCTGCCTCGTGAAACCATCGTCTTGGCCTGCTGGCGCTGCCGCGGCCCTCTGCCTCGTGAAACCATCGTCTTGGCCTGCTGGCGCTGCCGCGGCCCTCTGCCTCGTGAAACCATCGTCTTGGCCTGCTGGCGCTGCCGCGGCCCTCTGCCTCGTGAAACCATCGTCTTGGCCTGCTGGCGCTGCCGCGGCCCTCTGCCTCGTGAAACCATCGACTCGGCCTGCTGGCGCTGCCGCGGCCCTCTGCCTTGCGAGACTATCATCTTGGCCTGCTGGCGCTGCCGCGGCCCGATCCACAGACACTCCAGCTCGAGGATTGTGAGCTCGCCTCTTACCACTACCTGTACCGATCCGGTACCAAGACTGTCCCGCTACCCCCTTTCCCTACAGAGACTAGAAGTGAGAGGACCCCCGGGTCCGAGATATCCTGTATCGCTGATATCCTTGCCTTACGAACCTGATATAAAGCATTGAACTCGACCTGGTGTGGTGCCTGTTTGTGGGGAGGGAGGTAACTTGTCTGTACGATCGCCGGAGACGGTCCCCCTCGGGGATCTCTCCCGCAGTATCCGGCCGACCCTCAGGGTCCCCGTCTAACAGACACTCTTTCCAGTTCTGTACTTTTATGTGATCACACTATGCATTATGGGGGGTGTAGTGTTGTTTTGATTCCATTAGAACACAGCTGAAAACAATGATTTGTAGATAAAAACTCTAGTCCCACTAAATCTTGGAAGTGCTTATTCACACACACACACATGCATGCACGCACATATGCAAACACACTCTCTCTCCCTCAACAGGTGCACTACCTCCTCACAAGCACGGACAGCAAGCGTCGCCTTAATGTGCCACCCCAGCACGGTTTAACCCCCTCAGCTGTCAATTGGCCGTCTGTCACGTGACACCTGCAGACCAGACTCTGAATTTCTTCAGTGAAATCCAGTAGGGTACAATAGGTCTTACATTTGCAAGAGATTAAGCTGTTGGCAATGTAAATGACAATGCCATTTATTTATCTGTTTTCAAAACCAACACATAAATAAAAATTTTGTCATTTACAATGCCAATAGCTCTAACTTTGGCAAAGGCGAAACCGTTGCATTGTAAATGCTTGTTTTAAGTTAATTTCGACGTTTTCTTCTTTGTTATTCAGCAGGTCAGATAACACAAAAATTATCTGAGATTTATTGACCACATTTGCTTTAGAAAACAAATAGGAGTGATCTAATCACTACAATTCTGGAGTAGAAAATGCATTTCATCAGTCAAAAATTAACATTGAGCATTAGAAGCAGAAGATATCTTTAAAGTGCACTAGTGTGTGAAAAGTGCAGCATGTAACACTGTGTACGAGCATAAGACCTAGATATGAAAATAAATAAAATTTATTATTCTACCCAATATCTAGTGTATGATATCCAGAAATTGAAGGGGAAAAAGAAACAGTTAAGTCTTTATGAGTGCTGAAATACCTAAAGTGCAAAACACATTTCTTCAGTCAGAATCATTGATAACATAACATGTGTATTTGTAAAGCTCACATTCACCCAGAGGTCTCTTGGCGCTGAATAACAGAGGTTCATTGTTACCCAACTCAATGGTACTCATTTTATTGACCTCAGATGGATGAAAGGCTGAGTGGACCCGCCGGGATTTGAACCTGTGCCCATGAGGTTGAACACAGGCTCCTGAAATAGACGCATTAGTCCACTAAGCCACCAGACCCGGCTGCAGCAAATATCTTTGAGTTGCACTGGTGCATAAACGTGCATCGTATAACAAGGTTAACCAGCTTATGAAAGATAAATCGATAAAATACCATACATCATTCAGCTCAAAATCGAGTATTAAAAACTTATTAGGCTCCACACATAATAAAGACACATAAGACCATACTCAAATACTGAACATTGAAACTGATTACAGCACCATAAATCTCCCCCCCCCAGATTGCTCTAAATCTACGAAAGGCCTCTACTCTTTTAGCATAAGCCTCGAGTTCTAATAATCTTATCATACCATTGATGATATAGTGGAATGGTATCTGTTTTCCAACATTGTAAAAATGTTCTAAGGTTTTTAAAATTGTATTTCCTAACTGTAACCTGGAACCTTTGAGAGTGAATTTGTGAGTGGCTGAATACATGTCTCACTATTTGTGTGAGAAGGTGCATGAGTGGGTCTGTGGGTGGGTGCATGAGTGTCTGAGTGGGTGCATGAGTATCTGAGTGAGTCTCAGTGGGTCTGTGAGTAGGTGTGAGAGTGTCTTAGTGTGCTTGCAAGGGCCTCCATGAGTGGGTGCATGAGTATCTGAGTGAGTCTCAGTGGGTCTGTGAGTAGGTGTGAGAGTGTCTTAGTGTGCTTGCAAGGGCCTCCATGAGTGTGTGAGTCAGTCTGTAAGTGAATGCTTGAGTGGGTCTGTGAGTGGGTGTGTTTGTTTCTGAGTGGGTCTATTAGTGGCTCTGTGAGTGGCTGTATGGGTCAGTGAGTGGGTGTATGTGTCTGAGTGGGTCTGTGAGTGAGAGCATGAGTATCTGAGTGAGTTTCTGAGTGTGTTTGTGAATGGGTGTGTCAGTGTCAGAGTGGGTGTTGGCAGTAGCTGTGTGAGTGACAACCACAAATGAACTACACCTGCCCTTTTATCCAACAAGAGTCCACAGCTTTGCACAAAATATCTACCCAAGTGGAGTTCTTTCTACTGCTTAATTACTAAGTGCTACCCCCTTGGGTAAATGTCCAGTACGTATTCTACACTACAACTGCGTAATTGAGCACGAAGAAATGTCACCAGTGACCTTCTGTGCGTTTTGGCAATGTGACTGTTCCTGGTGCGTCTTTATCCAGAAACAAGTGATAGCATGAATCCTTCTAATGAGAAGATGATGATACTGTAAAGAGGTAAATATCCACCAAACAAGGGTGATTTGTCTTAACTAAATGAAGTAAGAGCTTCTTTGTTTGGTGGAGATGTACTCATATTCATCAGCATCAAGAACTCTTCACCAAAATCTGCGGGACATGCGATAGGGGGCTGCTTGTTAAGGTGTTCATCATCCTGGCAAAAGGCATGAAAGACCTTTGGATACTACTGAGGAGGGCAGGGTCAAACTGGGAAACTTCCAAGTGATTTACACATTTGCATACTCCTAGCAATTTAAAGGGAGAACCATAAACTCTGCTCTCACCAGGAAAGAACAGCAGAGAACCCCCTTGTCCCAGTTACTACAGATTATGCCTAAATAGATCAACAGTGCAGTCCCCTCCATGAGGGCGGGCCAGGAGGGTGTCCGCGTGGCTCTCCCCTTCTTAAAATAAATAAAAAATAGAAAACCTTAGGGAGGTTGTGGTCCCTGGGGCAGGGGCCTGAGTGGACCTCCTATTTAATGTGTATTTTAGCCCCGGGGAGGTGGTGGCCTCGGAGCCTGGGGGAGTCCGCGTGGCCCTTCATATTCGTATTTGTATATGGCCCTGAGAGGTAGTGGGGCCTGGGGGATCCACATGCACCTGCATTAACAAAACATAAACCTGGGGGGGAGGTCCCCAGGACCTAAACCCTCAGAGAGTGGCCCAGTGTACCCCTCCATATAAATTAAACTCCGCTTAACCCCCGGCCCCGCACACCACCTCCCCGAGGGCTACAATTACAAAAATTAAGGGGGCCATGCGACCCCCATCCTGGAGCCATAGATGGCCTTTGGGACTGGCACCCCCCCAGGGTCAGCTCCTGCTATGTCATGTGATGCCCACCTCTGGGACATAGCTGTTTGCTATAGCTTGGTGGAAGCTTTACCGCTCCTGCTAAGCCATAGTAAACGCTACGCTTCTAGCAAGCGAGGGCACATAAAAAGCTCTCGCTTGCTAGAAGCGGAGCAACATTGCTTTTACACAGAGAAAGCTGCATGTTCAGCAGCTCTCTATGTATAAAGGCAATGCTGGCTCCCGCAGGAGGCGGGGAGCCAGCAGGGG